>NC_133011.1:13857500-15107500 GCF_048564905.1 Vicugna pacos
ATTTAGGACAGATCATGAGACTCCATGTGTTTATGAAATATTTGTTATTTTTAAGAAGATTTTTATTTAATGAACAATATTGTAGAAAGAGGTTTTAAAAATAGACATGGCCAAGGTTTCAGAATAATATGTAAGATATTTTCTTATCTTCAGATTCATCAAGCTGTATATATAAAATACGTAGTTTTTTCTGTCAGTCACACTTCAATAAAGTAGTTTAAAACTTTAAAAATAAAATGTAAGGAGATACCACCAAAACCTCAGCAATCATTTCATTATAAACATACAATCTGAGTCATTTTTAAGTCATTTGAACTTCATTATGGGTGGAACTGTGAATTTCAAGCTGTGTTGGCAAGAAGGAAGCAATCATTTTTGCTGTTTTACATATTGCATGACTCCAATTTGTATTTCCTTGGATGTGTCGATCCGGTAGATGGACCAGTAAGTAACATGCGGCAAGCTGTGTTCAGTCTTCTCATGAGGACCTTCAAGGAAAGTAAGCTAATACTTCCTTTATCTCCTTTTCAAAAATGAAACAGCTCTGTAAACAGTTAGAAAGATGATTATCCCAACTTGCGCAGAAAAGTAATATTATTATTGATAAACTGGTAAAGGTGATATGTCACTTCAGTTTACTTTTTTATTAAGAGATATTTAAGTATTAATGTTTAAACACCTACCTATTTAAAAGCATTAATATTTTTCTCTAAGCTAGTGAAATTTTAATATGCCGTGATGGTTAAAATTTTAATGAACTAAAGTAGGAATCAAGTCACCTTGCAGATGCCAATTCACCTCTGAGCTAAAATTGGATCCCCTAAGTGTAGGGACCATAGAAGGAACATGAACTCAAAGAAAAGGCACCTCTGTAAACTTCTAGTGTACCTCTGCTGTTTAGACATTTGGAAACATTTGCCAAGTTAATATTCATCTCAGTGTGAATGGCTTTGACCTTGAGCCTCTGGTACATTTCAAGATACTTTAATTTATTGTATTAACACTTAATATTGTTAAGTGTTAATAAATGTTAATAAAAATGTTAATAAACATTTAATTTATTGTATTAACATTATGTGTATCCCAGTGGATAGCACATTCATAAGGAACCAGTCTGGCATCCTTTGAAAAGTAAGCAGATGAAAATAAAGATTTTTTTTTCAATACTTAGTACACAGGACAAGCAGTTGGCATTTATTAATTTCTTTCATTTCTCCCACACTGTGGAATAAAACGCCAAGCGTATTGATAATTGTTCAGACAAACCCATGAGTCATATTATCACCACTGCACAGACCCCCTGGAAGCAGAGTAAGAAATTAATAAACACTCAAGGATGTATCAATGCTTGGGTTATTTATTGGGTTTGCCAGTGATTGTCTACACATGGAAGCATCATATTCCACAAGAATATTGTAATTTATTAGATAACTTCTTCACTACCTAAATATTTGAAGTCTGCTTCTGTACACAAGAACTGTTTCTTCTACTAATACAAGGGAAGTTTACAAGCATTTGTTCTATAAGCAACATCTCTCATTATTTTAGTGAACACCAGGTAAACTACCAGTCACTCTTCATGTTGAATTAAACTAACATAACCACTGTTATTTCATCAATTTACTAATAGTCTGCATTTGGTCATTAAGTATTTCAAAGTTCTTCTCACAAAATTTTTAATTCATTCAGCTAAAAGTTATGCATACGCACATGTGATACTGCATATAATTTTAAGGCGCTCAAACCTGTTGAAGGCTGTGGCCTTCTTCACAGCGTCAGACTTGGTAGGCGAGGTGGTTTGCATGCGTGACTACATTGAGCATAAGTCTGAGAAGACTCTCTACCAGATTATCTTTATGTTTCATGAAGAGATGATGTGACTTCCATAAAACATTTTTTCCCTTTGGTTGTTAAATGATCCCTTATCAAAATATTTTCCTTCGTAGTTTTTAATAGCTGAGTGTTCTGCTGTCCCACTGTTGATGTCATCGGTGATGTCATGTGGGTGGCAGCCATCAGCACTGCAGCCCACAAACCAGGCAGCCTCCCAGATCTCTTTAAAGATTCCAGAGAGACTTCTGGCCAAGGGTGGGGGCTGCATCCATCAGGCAGTATTGGCAATCCCATCGAAAGTGTTGTTTCCATTGTGCTTAAAGTTGCTCTGCTTCTTTTCATCTCTACGTGGTTCTTGAGGGTTCTGATGTTCAGAAAGAGGCAGAAGGTACTACTCAATCGGAGCCTGTCTGTTCCGGGGGCGGGGGCCAGTTTCACTGTAACCCTGGCCTTTCGATCAGTGGTTGTCTCGGCGATGTCATTACCAATCTCTTTTGGAGACAGAGCCAGAGGAATGACCATGGGGGCCAGGGTACATGTGACACCGATTTCCCTACTGGAACACCTCAGGTATGTGACTGATCTTGTTAGGGTCAAGCTTGTGTGGTCTGGCAGAGACAGCTGCCATAGGATAAGCCAGATGGGGACCAACTTGAAGAAACTTGTACCTTGGCATCCTCTGATAAGAAAGTTCCCCACATAATTTTTAAATGTTAATCTTTGTTTGTAGAGGGTGTTATCTTGTAAGCAAATATTACAAGAATATTTCACATACACATATATCATCTGTATAATTTTTCTATTTTCCGGAACACAGCCAACAACCTAGAAAGATGAGAAAATGAACAAAAAGCACCTACATTTAAATCTAGGTATACATTTCAGTAGATGCAAATATAGATTTTGATTTAAACAAAACTTTAGTTAGACACCACGAAAGGTATTGTATTTTAGTCTGACACTTTTTCGTTGTTAAGAGTTCCTCAGATCTTCACTGAGAACTTATAAACTCTCATTTTAGATACAACCTCTACAGACTGGTTAGTTGGTTTCCCAGCTTACATTGAATTAGAAAATGAAGTGTCTGTTGACAGCGGGAATACTGGCAAAATTAAGAAATAAACAGCAAAAGAAAATCTCTTGAAAGGAATGAACTATCTTAAGTGCCAAATCCTTAAGGAATAGAGTGACTTCCTGCTTCAAATGATTCTCTGGTCTCTGACCTCAGTTTAAGGGGGAAAAAGGGAAATACTCCAGATCTTAGCAAGAGTTGCATTAAAGAATGGTCAAGGAACAGCTTTTGACCTTTAGCATGGTAACTAATACAGATCCAACAACTCAGTCACAGGTTATAACAAGTAAAGGAAATATCGTTGTCATCTTTTTGCCCAATTATCTGAAGCAAACTGTCTGGGTCTGTGTGAGTACTTGAATTGCATTGAACATGTTTCTGCTATTTCTAACGTCCAGTATCTTACTTGGGTTGTTCCCATCTACTGAGATTGTATTTATGAATATTCATGTTTGTAGGGAGGAATACACAAGCATATGGGAGGGGTGCATACTTGGCTGCAGAACCAGAATTCCCTGTAACCCGTTTCATAGAACTCTTCAGGTTGGGAAAATTTTGCTTTCTATTCCCGAGAGAACAGTTTGGGCTCCCTTGCTTGTCGATACCTTTGATTGATCTTCTATAAACAGCAAAGACACTTTGCAGCTATAGTTTTTCCAGGACTCCTGGGCAGATATGCTTTTAACAGCTTCTTTCAAGTCTTCTTAGGAATGTGTCAGAAATGGTAGGATAGAGGTTGATGCAAAAAAGAAGTCAACAATTACAAAGAAAGCGCTGCCAATACTAATAATAGATGTCATGCTTTCAGGTCTGTTTCAGGGAGGGTTGGATTTTTATGTTTCTCTCTACAAGTTTGCTTCCTTATAACCCCCCTTTTCTTTTCCCTGTATTCTCACCTAACCCCAGAAATTATTGTATTTGGCTTAAAATTACTGAAAATGCTCCTAAATACTGGGGCCATCTGGCTAATGGACTTAGGTCAAAATAATTGATCCTGAAGACAAGGAAATCCACCCAAATCCTATCTTTATGCTCTTCTTAATTTCATTACATACTTCACAGACAGTCAGAGCTGGATTCAGAAATGGCAACTCTTACATAGTGTTTTAAGTCCATTTGCCTCATATAGGTCTGTTCTATCAGAAATGAAGTATTTCACAAACACACTTTCATCATCCTCTCCCATTGCCTATGAAGATTAAAACACAGGGGGAGAGAAAAGAGGGACGAGAAGAATTGGTCAGTATAAATACGAAAGATACTGGTAGATGCCAACATAGTAGTGGTTTATTCTAATGCAATGTGAAGAATAAAGCAATAAAAAGATGATGGTAAATAACTTTCATAGCATAGAAATACACCCTAAAGCCAAATAACATTATAAAAATAGTAAAATTAGTTTTAATTATGAGTGTGCAATTCTATATTATTAAAATGCCAGGGAAGTCCAGCACACTCATGTATAAAAGTAATTATTTTAGAGTCATGGAAAATGGACAGAAACCAATTTTCTTATATTATAGAACATAAGAAATACAGTAAAAAGTTGAAATAGTGGTCTATTTTATTTCTTTACTCAGTAAACAGTTACTGCATGCCGCCTTAGTGTGACAGGTGTTGTCCAAGGCATCACATAAAGCAGTGAACGTCTTCCTTTAGGAGCTTATATTCAAGTAAGGGAAGCAGATTATAAACTAATAAAGGCACAAAATGTGTACTTTGTTAAATGGTAACAAGTGTTATGGAGGACAATGAGGCAGAGAGAAAAATGCAACACAGAGGAGGTTTGAAATTTACATCTGGGGAGTGAGGGAAGCCCTCACTGAAAAGGGGACATTTGAGAACATCTAAGAGGGTTGAAGGGACTAACCTTGAATTGCCTTAGGCAGGATCATCCTGGGTGGAGGCATGAACAGCGGGGTGGCCCACAGTGCCTGGACAAAATGAAGGAGGATGTAGCAGGGGAAGGAAGCCAGAGGACCCAGCAAAGGCAATTGAGAAGGAGCAGCCCGTGAGGTCAGAAGAATACCAGGAGAATGAGTGGAAGCCAAGGGAAGAAAAGGTTTCAAGGAGAAACTGTTCAATTTTTCCAATATTCAAGTAAGCCAAGATCCAAGAAATGGGGTTTAGCAATGTCTTTAGTGATACTGACAAGATCAGTTTCCTTATGGATGTGGAAGTGAGCACCTATTGGAAAGTCCAACTGGGAGATAACAAGCAGAGGTAACTATTTCAGGGAGTCTTGCTTTAAATGGGAGCAGATAAACAAGAGCTGGAGTGTTTTATTGTGGTCTTGTTATTGTTAGGTTCCTTCCTGATGGGAACAGTGTAGTTGAGATCGAAAAATTGATGCTTGCAGGAAAATGGGGGTACCTAACACCAAAGTGGGAGGTGGCCTTAAATAAGGGCATGGTCAGCACATCCATAATAACAGTCATGAGGGCAGAGTATGTGGACACTGGTGCTTATAGCTGAGTGTATATGGAGGTGGATACAAAGCTCTCTTCTGACGACTGCAATTCTCTTAGTGAATAAGGAAACAAAGTTGAGAGAGAATGGGTGGGGAATGTGTGGGGGGAATGTGTGTTGAGAATGAACAGACTAGGGAAATGTAGTATGATGGCTGGGAAGCACTACCCACCCACTTAATGTTATTGGTCATGAATTTAAAATGAGACAGGATTGTTGTGTGTTTTTCTTCAGCTAGTCTGCTACTAGGTATAAATGTGGAGTAGGTAGAAAGTGGGATTGAACAAGGCTGGGGTTTTGCCAGACTAAGCTAATGAAGCAAGACGGAGTGATGGAGTAGGGGATATTTGCAAGGAAGGGCTTATGATGAAGGACACAGTGTCTAAGCTGAGTAAGCAAGGGAGTTAGGACATGGGGGGACAAAGTACAAAGTGGCAGTGTTAGGTCCCAGTGAAGTTAATGTTGGCATGAAAGTTCTAGAAAGAGTGAATTAGAATGATAAGAACCATGATTTGAGAATGGGATGCACAGGTGTGAAATTATGTGGGGGAGAGTCAAAATTATCGGCAATAGAAAGTCCTAGAGAATGAGTAGTTAGAGGTAGGGTAGAGAATAAGATCATCAGATGAGAGGAAGTCAAAGAGTTGAGGGTTCATATGATTGGATATTGTGGGTTTTGCAGTCACCAAGGATTAAGTCAGGAGCAGTACATGAGATGATTCAGGAGCTAAGTTTTCAAGAAATGATGACAAATGATCTGGAAGTCTCTACATGCTCATGGCAAGCAGTGATAGGACAATAATATGAGATTCAAAACAGGTTTTTAGAGGAGGGAAGGAAAATAATCTGCCATGAGGAATCAGGACAACCATCCCCCCTTCAGGTCAAGTGATGGACAGTTCTCGAGCTACCACTCAAGAGGGAAAGAACAAGGAGGCGGAGTGAAAGTTGATTGGAGAGGTTAAGGCTATGGAAGATTTTGCTGTTGGTTTCCACTGAGTCCCAGTGGAGGGGTTTTTGAGAGTTGGCAAAGTCTGAGAGAGGAGAGTCAGTCAGGCTGCATGGGGATTATATCATGGGCTTCTAGGAATGACTGATAAAAGCAAAGATAAAAGTGATAGTAAGATTAGTCATTTTTTATCTATTATTTTTTAGTGAGATGTCATTGACATAGAACATTATTTCAGTTTCAGATGTACAACATAAAGATTCGATATTTGTATATATCGTAAAATGATCGCCATAATAAGTCTCGTTAACATCCATCACAATACAGGATCAGTTCTGATTGTATCAGAATGTGGAGAATGATGGCAAGCCCATGAGTGTCAGTGAAGAAGAGTGTGTGGCTGGACAAGAACATGCAGGGTCCTGGTCCCTCCTCTCCCCTAAGGGTGATATGGGAGCAGGGATGGGTAGCCTTATCTAAAGCCCTCAGATCTCTGGGGTCCTCTTGAAACCCATGCCCAAACAGCGAACTGCTCCTTCATGGAACAGACCCTGTGTGCCTGTGAGTCTTCAATTCCAGGGCTTTATTATGTATTAACTCATGTACTGGAGTAGAGGCTCACAACAAATGCTCTTCCTTTAAGCCACTTTTGCATCTACTGTAAAATGAGAATGAACGTATTATGCTGCCTCCTTGCAAGCTTGTCAATTTAATGCACACAACCCACAAGAATGCATTTTCTTCCATCAGTCCAAAATTCCTATGTTCATAGATGTTTTTTATCATTCCGTATTTAGTTCAAAGTACATTTTTTCCCCTGAAGGGCAGCTATGAAAAATAACAATAATAAATATGTGAATTATTACTGGAAGGGCAGATGGACATTTTTACCCTTCAACATAGAAGATCATATTTAAATCAAGTCCAGTGAACCCCAAACCTTAAAAGCATCATAAATTGTGTTGTAGAAATGCTAATATACAAAACTATGAAAATATCCTGGTATCTACCTCACTTTCCTTTTGGTCCTGCCTACAGAGCTAGGATTGAGTTCATGGAGGAATACTGACTTCCTCCCTTTCTCAGCCCTTTAGCATTGTTTTTTATAGCTCCTGGCAGAAATGTCTCCTCTTCAACAGTTTAGTTGTGGTACAGAAAGTGTGCTTGAGCACCTCCACAGATGCCGGACAGACAGTACTCCTTCCCACAGTCCACCACGTTCCCAGCACTCAGAGCCATGGTCCCACCTCTACCTTTGAGTGGCCAGGAGGTCTCTGACCCATAGTCATATATCCATTCAACACGTTGATGGGGCACTTGAACTACACTGAGGATGTAAAGTAGATCCGAAAGTCTCTATTCTCGTGGAGGTTACTCTCTAATCAGAAAGATAAATACTAACAAATGTATAAACACACACTGAGTCCATCATAGAGAAGAACACAGTTCTTTGATGGCATGTAACTAAACACATCCAAACTGTGTGTGAGTCTCTGTGTATGTGGCGGGGACGGGAGGTGGGTGCACAAAGAAAGCTTTCTTAAAGAAGTGATACTTGCATGAGTAGAATTTGAAGGGTGAACTTAATCAGATTGGAAGAGGGTGAAGTTTTCTAGCCAGAAGGGAACAGAATGTGCAAATGGCCTGTGGCAATAGGTGAATGGTACATATGAAATTTTTGAAGAAGGCCAGTGTAGCTGGAATAAGGACCAAGAAATGACATGTAGGCAGCTGGGGCCATATACAAACAATTGCATCCTGGTTATCTTACAACTTCATGAGGAATTGTTTGCTCCTCTTCTCTGGCAATTATTGACATGATCAATCCCAATCCTGTCAATGATTTTGAGGAAACAGTAGAGTTGTATTTACTTCTTAGGCATCCACAGACTGTCCACTTGCAAGCTTAAGCTCTTCTTTTCATCAGTGGCTTGAACATCACACTTCTCCGTCTCAGCTCCCTTAGTTTTTAGTGTGTCTTTATGCTGTATAACCTTTAACAAGTTGTATTACAAATGAGCAGTATTGGCCACTTGTAATGTTATGTGTTACAGTAAAACATGCTTGTCAAGGCATGGCTTCAGAGAGCTGTACTTTAAAGGTAGGATATGTTTTATGACCCAAGATTTGTCATTTGTTAGAAATATTGTAGCTTTCTTAGCTTCTGAGCATTAAGAATAATACCAAAAGGCTTAACATTGTGGAATTATCATCATTTTTTAATTCATCCCAGTTGTGATTTTAACGTTCACTTATATGTAAGAGAATGATACGTCCATCTGCTGAAATAAATGCCCAACCAAATAAAAATGCATATTTTAAGAAGAAACCATTTGAAGAAACCATTCAAGTGAAGGGGTGTGTACTGAAAATATCTTTTCTCTCCTTGGGAGTCTCTGGGTAAGTGACTGGTCAGTGATAGAACAGAAGGTCTTTTCATCCCATCACTCATCAAAGTTACGGAGTCGCCAGTGTGTCGGATAAAACCTTTTTGGCCCAGTTGTTGGGACTTCTCCAGCTTCTTTCAAAACGAAGCTGAGTCATTCCCAATGTATGCATGCTAGGGATATGTCAGTGGTAACTACCTTTATTTGATTATAATTGTTTAAATTGGAGCATTCATTTGGAATGTTAAAGCTGTCACGGTTAGTATTCCCCACTGCATAAAATAGCAAAGTAATAACAAATGCTCATTTGAAATGTGCCTGTTTTACTGGCATACAGGTACTAATAGTAAATTATTATTTTTAACAAAGGCTATAAAATATGTGACATAATAATCTGTATTCTCTCAGTGCGTGCACACACACACGCGTATATATGTGTTATATACAGTAACTGTGGAGGGGTTTTTATTCTTCTTGTTTTTGGTGAATTTTGTTCAGTATGGACAGCAAATGTGACCCCAAACTACACTCCTTCAGCAATAAATATTCAAACCTAAATCAGAAATAACTGCCTCTGTTTCCCTTTGTTAAGGCTGACACAATCTTTAAATTGAGCAAAGAAACCATAGGTGTTATTGCAGGAACCAAATATTGCCTTAAGGATATTCTCAATTTGCCCTGCCATTCCTGGAATAGAACTAAAAATGGTGTGAAACTAGTAGGTGTGTAAAATAATGCTGTGTTCAAAACATTTTGTTATTTTTCTCTGAAATATATGGATGCTTGAATGAACTCAAAAGGTTTGCGACACAGAAAAAAAAAACCTTTCAATAGCAATTAAAGCATTTTTTTCTTATTTCAGCATATAAAGACAAGGAAATGTAATGGTTTTAATAATTAAGGATGCAGACTAATGCACACATTTTGCAGCACTAATAAAAACTTCCTGTTATCATCTCTATTTTTAAGAATGAAGAAGGCATTTCCTTAATGCACTTCACTGCTTCCCTTGCCAGCTCTGTTCAGGCTCAGAATTTGATAACATTTCCGAATTGTAAAAATAAAAAATAGCATTAAAAATTGATTTAAGTCCAACTTTTCCCAAATCAGTTAACCCAAAGGTTAAGTGCTACTGCACTTGACCTAAGAGAGACTTTGGTCCCCTTTCATAAGACCTGAGTGTAAAGAATAAAGACAGTATTTTTCTTCTTCTCTTTTTTAAAGAAGCCACATGTAATGTTCTCTGAGTTAAGTTTTACCATTCATAATGAATGCAGTCTCGCCATTCAAATGCGACCATAAGTACACAGAAGATAAGAATTTAATTAAATGTAGATTAAAACCAAACAGGAAAACACACTAGCTGATAATTTTATCCCATCCTCTGGCCATATTTTTTATACTTCCTTCTTGTTCTTCTTTGGGCTGTAGCTTATCAACATGCCGATAGTCCCGTAACTCATTACATCTGATGGTGCAGCGGAAATGTGCGGGCTCTGTGCTTGGATTTCCGAGGCACTTAAAATGCAAGGCATGTAAATGTCTCTGTTAAATATACTAGTGTGGTAACAGTGGTGAAAAGGAAGTGATTCGGAAAAAAATCCTTAAACCTTTCACCAGATGCATTCGTACTGCATAGTAGCAAATGGAATTTTCAAAGTGGAACCAATTCATGTTTTCACACATATACGGTAGGTTTAATATTTTGAAGTTGAGCTCCTTTAGCAGTTGGCAAGTCTGAGTGCCAGTCAACTTGCTTAGTTTACTTTAATGTATGTAGTTTGGTACATACACATTTATATCTCTGTAGGAGAATGGTGTTTTTCCCACTGTTGACCATGGTGGAACAACCTGGTATCTTTGTGCTTAAATGCTGCTCTCATTAATCTTACATACAACCTCCCTAAATTTTCTCCTGTTATTTAATCTGAATCTATTGGAATTGTTAGGGTAGAGGCCACAAAATTTCAGAAGAGCTAGAAGGCTTTAGTTATTAAGATATTTCGTATGTATTATTTATGCTTAATCAGTTTATCTAATTTTTTCTAACAGCTATTTCTAATTATTGCAGAAACAGGCAATGAGCATTTTTTTTAAATCTTGGTCACTGTAGAGCAAGGCTCTAGAATAAATACAACGATTTTAAAATCTAAAAGAGAACACAAATTTCATCTGTTAATTAAATATTAGACTAAGGTTTTGAATGTCAGTGCATTCTTCATTGTGTAATCTTGATTTATTAAGCACTAGTATAGTATAACTGAATCATTTCTATATTTCTCTGAGTCTAAAATGAAGAGCCCTAAGAAGTGTGACATACTTTTTTTTAAGCAGACATAAAATGCTGTAGTATATTGATCTTTTGAAAGATAAATAATTCGTTACTTTTTTTCTTTGGCAGTGGGTGGTTAGGCTCACCAGAATAAATAGCGTTTTTCAAGTAAAAGGTCTCTGAAAAAATTATTTAGGTTTTTACTCTTCTAATGTAATTTTGAAGTTTTCAGTGGTCTGAAGTTTTAAACGGGTAGCACCACTTTCTCTGTGTTCGTTGTCCTATGGTCACTTTGCACTGAGATTGATAGAATATGATACATTGACACAGCTGCCGATTCTGCTAATAGGAATCAATCAAAAGGATTAACTCAATTTTCCAAGATACCAACAATTTCACCATCTAGGGAAACAATGTTTAATGGAGCAAACCTATGTTCTCTTGCTATTAAATCATTTGGAAAAATGGAAGTCACAGTGTGGGCACGAGCTAATGTGTGGAAACTAGCTGGACAGAGTGGCTTTATCCAGACTTTCAGAGACATTGCTGACGCATTAGCTGTATTCTCTGTTAAGGCATTTTCCTTTGGTGCCCTTTTCATGAGTTAGTTTCACTGGTTAGATTAAGAAGGAGCAAAATAAAACTACAGAAAGAGAAACTGAAATGCAAAATGGAGAAACATATTTGGGGATTAAAAATGCTTTTGTCTGCTAATAGTTTCTTAAATATAAAAAGATAACTGACCAAGTAATCTGTATGTATCTGTGTAATGTATAGGAGGTCAAATTACTAGCCTCTAAGGCACTCAGAGAAAATAATAGAAGATAGAAGCAAACAAGCACACAAACAAACAGATCTCCCTGGCATGCCATGAGAGCAGAGAAAATGTTTTTAAACATTAAGTCTAATAAATTCTCCCCTTTTACCAAACAGATACTTAAAGGCAAAAAGAGAAAAATGTTTCTGTGAAACTTGCATGACTTCCCCTGCGGGCTCCAGCCTATCTTAGATTCTCTTCCTTTGAGAAGCTTTATGTCCTACATACCTTGCAGGACCCTCAGTAGTATATCCTGGCCATGTTTGTGGCTTTCTCCTTCATAGGACTGTGACCTCAGCCAGGGCAGACCTCTGCACCGTGCCCAATGACTGCTAGGTCACAATGAGCAAGTATTATTCTTTAAGATGACAGAAAATGAGAGAGAGGGAGGGAGAACAGGACAGAGGAGAGAGAAAGAAAGAGAGGAGGAAAGGAAAAATGTGGGAAAGATGGAGGAAGGGAGAAATTCATCTAACCAGGAAGAGGCTCGTCTGTAATCTCTAGTCCTTTATCTGGCTAGAAATGATGCCAGTTTCAGAAGAATTGAAAACTAGAGCTTAATGAACAGTTCAGGGAGAAAAATACGGAGGGAAGGGTGTGTAAGATTTCTCCTGGGCCACATTAGTGAGTGTCAGTGACCAAAAACAAGAATGAGAAATGTGTCCTCATTAATGCTTTGTCAAAGACAAAACCCAGAGAAAAGAATGGGGCTAATATTTATTGAATACCTACTGTGTGATGAGATTTTGTATGTTCTTTTATTGATATCTTTTTCTTAAAAAAAAAAAAAAACCCTGTAAACTGAATTACCCACATCTTACAGATGCAGATACAGTCTCAGGGAGTGGGGGTAACTTACCTCTCTGCAAAGAAGGCATAGGTACCAGAATGGTTCTCGAGCAGAGATCTGCCTCCCCAGCAATCTGTACTTGTCTCTGTGCTTGTCTCTGCAACAAATCCTGCTGCCTCCAAGGCTGGGGTTTTAGTTCGTTGTGTATTTTATCTGAAATGAAATTACCATATTAAATTAATTATTTGAAAAATGTTTTCCAGCTTTATAAAGCATATGTAAAATTGTGATTTTTAAAATCAATATTATTCAAGGAAAATGAAATTAGATTAGTATAGTAAAATCTTTCAGGGAATTGTAGAAATAACGCTTATGTCTATATTATGTGCCAGGAAGGTATTTCGGTCACGATTTTATTGGGGTGTTTGAGAAATTAGAGAGTTCACTCCGTATACCATGCGTGTCTATTTTGACAATGTGTCTTTGGTCACTACTTTGAGCTGTTCTCTTAAGGCTGAAATGAGCAAGAGTAATGTTCGTAGTTTGCTTGATTCAGAAGAACAACCTTGGCAGAGCACGACCAATTTTGCCATGAGGGAAATTGGTGAAGTGTATCTTAGAAGCAACTCTGACATTTTACATGTAAATGTAAGAAATCCATTTAGGGGAAATACACAAAAATGATTTTCATAAAAACAGGCTTACCCTGGAAAAAGCTACTAAAGAGAGCTGCGACCACCCAGGCTATTTTAACTCTACCCTTTGTCTGAGGGAGACCGCATTCTCATCAAGGCCTATAATAACTGAATTACTTAAGCATGCAGACATTCAAGGGAATACAAGGTAGATTTTTCCAAACAAATTTGGTAATTTCTTCAAAGTATTCTCTATGTTAATCAGGTGCAAATAGTAGGGAAAAGTGAAGAGGGAAAATGTTTCCCTACCATTAATCATATAGTGCAGAATTCAGCATTTTTATTCATGCTCCAAAGTACAAACCTGATTTATTTCCACTTTTACAAACTGTGGTCTCTTTTCCCAGAAAAACCAAAATGGATTGCAGGAGCCTGCATGGACAGGAAAAATTGTGTGTCTCAAACAATTAAATAAAATAATAATAACAGACGCTAGAAGTTGAAATATTTCTGTTAATCGGTAGTTAAAGTCACCTCCATGGCAGTGGCAAAATTGAAAGTCGAATTGTGATGAATGCATGTTGCAGCATTAAACAATAACACATTCTTCCCGGGAAAACTAAAATGACAGGTGTAGCCATTGATGCTTCAAGCATATACCCTGACCTCAGGACTCACAATCTGCTGCAGTCTGCAGAGCACATACTGTTGAGTGAGAATTGTGAGGAGGGAAAGGAGGACGAGAAAATGTCGCACAGGAACTTCATCTTATTTACTGCAAAATATGTATTTCAACGTCTTGCAGAGATAACATTTTAAAAATAAAATGGAAATGAACATCTCCCTGACTGCTTACGTCTCTTCCTCATTTTCTTAAGCACAAAGGGAGGTTTATGAGCGGTGGCAGTTGTGTGTGTTTAGCTTTTTAAATGGATGATGCTGTGGTGTTTGACCTTAGGTAGATTATTTTAAAAAATTCTTCAGCCAAATCTTTCTTAGTTATCCTTGAAACTGGATTCTTGGTGCACTTTTTATTTAAATGGTTTGCCTTAATGATCAGTGCGCATAGATTTCAGAATTATGCAAAAGATGAAAATAAAACTAGCATTAGTCAAATTCAGATTTCTGCAACGCATTCGTTATTACATTTTGTAGTTCTCTGCAGATCATTACTTTGTTGCTTGGTGTTTCTCCTGTTTCCAATTTTGTCTAATTCACAGTCACAATTTCTACATAATAACCCACTGAAGACTTTTTTTTTTCATTTCAGTAACCATTATTTGAATCATAAAAAAAAGAAACGCATTCCTGTATTCATAATGTACTGCTCACGTGACAGGTTTTGAACTTTAATATTCTTTTCAGTAACGTGCCGGCTTAGCAGCCTGTAAAAGAGACATATTGTTTGTAATGTTTCTTACCCACAACAAATGGTGGGATTCTGGGGTTGATGAAATGGCAGTAGTTTTCTAAATTTGTGATTCTTCTGTGTTCTGTCGTCAAGAACAGTTGTACATCTGCTCAGCACAGACTTTCTGAGACTATGAACTTTAATTGAGGAAAAATAATGAGGGTTCAGGGACTACTTACTGATAGAGACGTGGCTGTAAAGCAGGTGCCCGCTGCCAGATCAATGGATTATTTACTCCTTTGTCGTAAACAGGAAACAGTTGTTTGTGGGAACTCCACGCATATTTTAAAGCCCACGTACATATTTTCTCCTTCCTTGTCAGCACAGAACATTTTACACAGTGCTCAGTTTATGATTTAACGTGACTGTATAGAATAGGCAAACAACAATTGTTCCGTTTTAATAATGAACCACCTTGTTTGAAAAATAACTTCAGGAGTGATTTTAGGAACATGCCACATTATAGGCGCTTGCAGCCCTTACCTCGCAACTCACATGGTTGCAGTCATAAACTCTCGATATAATTGTCTAAATATTTTTCTGCCTCTCTTTATAGACATTTGAAAGTAGAAAATCTTTTTTTCTCACCAAATACATAGGGAAATCTAAATTACAGATAGTAGATAGTTTTAGAATTTTGTTAGAACACCTGGAGTAGCATTTTTTTCATGATGTAATTGGGAGGTTGAGGGGGGCGGGGAGCAAAGCTCAGAATTCTTTTCTGAGAGCATAAAACAAGCAGGTAGGGCTTTCTGTAGGCATCTGGTTTCCGAACGTATTGGCACTTTCTCCGACACACCTGAGCAGGACCAACCTGGGAGGCGAGGGTCACCCAAAGGGGGCGTGCTCCTCTCTCTGGGCTCTCCTCATTAGCAAACCAAACGAAGGGCTGTAGGATGCCTGGAATTAGCGGCAATTTCCACCATGACAAGTGACTTTTTGTGCAACATAATGATATGCTGGGAGTTTAAATCCTAGGTTCTAGAGATCAGTGGTTTAAATTCTAATGATGGGTTTTGTGGCATTGAAGTCTGACTTTTAGCACTTGGAGGTTGGGGAACCATAGAAACCACACCATAAACTTTATACTCAGAGCCCACCCATGGACAGCTCCTCTGAACCCTCAGACAGTTCACATGAACCTCCTCTCTCAACCAGAAATGTTTTAATTGAAACTGTTCTTGGGGATATTCTTCATTTTTACTATAAATCTCTCTTAATTCCTTTTGGAATTGGGATTACTACTGGTAGAAGTCAGAATCATGTTGGAAAGAACTGCCACAGGAGAAAACCAAATTTGTGTTAAAGAAAAAGACACTTGAATTTCTAAAATGCCAATGATTGAGTCTAAATCCATTAAATAGTCAGTAACTTGAAAGTATCTTTAACCAAAATGTGATGTTGGGAAATCTGATGAATCTGCCTTAAAATTTGAAAACACTTTGGTAAAAAACAAATTTGTATTTTTCTTTTTTGTGAATCATATATTTATTGCTACATGATATAATAATGTAACAATACATCTTTCCTACCAAAAACTGATGACAAAAATACCATTAAATGTGGAAATAAAATAATATTTTAATTCCTATTTATACCAAATAATTGCTTATAGTTAAATAGGTCATTCTTTAAGTAAAGGTTGGATTTTGTACTGATTTTTCAGCAAATGTTTATATTCAGTATGTATGGGTCTTGTAACAGTGTTAGCATTTCTAGTATGCTATTTTAAGCATGCTTATGTTTAGATTTTTAATTCATGCTTATTAACTATTACATGGAAATATTCACCACCTAATATTTTTCTCTGTAACAAATTACAATAATAAATATAGTTATCATGGTTCAGTTGAATTTCCCATCAGTACTATAGGAATAAGGTACAAATGAAATCTTTTTTTTTATCCACTGAGGTGGATGGGGATGGTTAGTTTAGAGTCAGCAAAATATCCTTTGAGTTCAAAAGGTAGAATGAGAATCAGGGCAAATTACAATTATGAACGATGAGAGATGTTGCTTCATTTCTACCAGTGAGGGCTTAAATTAAAAGATAAGTTGAAATTATTTAAAAGGAAATATTCAACTACAAATCTGTATACAACTGGCTTTATAACGAATTGCTTAGATCCACTGTCTTGAAACTACGTAGCATCAGAAGGACAATTATTCATTCATAAACGCATGCTTGATTTTAGACAGCAGGAAGTAGTACGTTCAGGCTTCGGAGCCCTGTCATGCCAGGCAGGGATGAGAAGTTTGAGATCAAGTGACATCAATGAAAATTCTCTGAATAAAAGACATCAGGAGCGAAGTCTTTTGTCTAGGACCCCTGATCTCTAGAGAGGAGAATTGTACCTGAATTTCTTCTTCTATGACCTGCTATTCTCAACTGAATCTAATTTCTCAAAAAGAATGTAAGAAATCTGAATTGTAAGAGAAAAGTGGTAGTGACTAATTTTTTTTCTGTCGATGGAGGTAAAGCCTGTGATTCTTTTTTTCCCTTTTAACGCAGATGTGTCTGAGGGATAACAAAGAACAAAACCAGGACATGATTTGTAAGCCCAAACATGACTGTTGCAAAATTGGCCCTGGTTGTCAAAGATTTAAGTAGCTATTGTTAGGAGGATTTTTGTAGTAGGCGAACAAGTCTGCCATAGATACAGACCTTCAGTGTGGCTGCTTTCCTGCATTTTGTAATGGCCAGGGGAAATTTACCGTGTGTGTGTGTGTGTGTGTGTGTGTGTGTGTGTGTGTGTGTGTGTGGCGATTGCACCAGTGGTCTCAGTAGAAACAGGGAAGGCTAACTCTGTTTTCAGGAAGATATTTAGTTGAATGAAAATGTGGCAAAATACTGAAGCCATTATTGTCTTAAAACTTGATTTTCAAGGAAATAAAAATCATATAAGAAAGCATTTGGGAGACTTCATAGTGATTTTATTGACATAGTAAAAAATTATTTTCCAACTGAAGTTTTGAGCCTATGATAAAACCTCTATGTCAAAAATTACCCTTATGCAAGGAGATTAAAGCAGGCTGCAAGTCTTTTAGAAATGCCATTTTCAGAATACCTTCTGATGATTATTGTTCTCTTTTTTTCTGTAAAGTTCTATGGAGAATATAGTTTAATTAGCTTCCACTTGATACTACTCCATACACCCTGTGTGACTCTGACCCAATGTCTGATCATATAGAATACATTACAAAAGAACTGGTCATTTGAGTGCTTTAATATAGCTTTGCATTAATGTCAGGCATCATTTAGACAAGGCATTAAAAGTGTTATTTTAATGACCAAAGTGTGTGGGTAGAAGAGGCTTAATCTTTATAGGAAGAACAATTTCAATTAGCTCTAAAATATTAATTTGTTGGTACAACTATAATGTTGTTTGGCTACAAAGCATGAATAATACATTGCTAGAATCCACTTGTCTCATGAGGTACCAAATACTGCCATTTTTATAACTGCCATGAATCAGTTAAAATAAAAACTACATTTTAAAAACCTGATCATTTTTAATATTGAAGCCTTTTTCTATACCCTCTTCCCCCAAAGTAATTGTAAGGCTATAAATAAAATATGCAACTGCTGGCTAGTAAGATATTGAATAGGTTTTAAACATGATATGGCTATCTGTCTTAAAATTTTAAGAGCATTTTTATTTATTTGTTTACATGGTGAGTATAAGATATTCTCCCTGGAAACAGTTTGTCTCACTGTGGAAAGTGTGAAAAGATGAGAACAAAAATAACCGCATACCTTAATCCTACTATTGTGTTTCTGGGAACTTAAAAATGCTGCTGTCCTGGCTTTTACTCTCCTTGAATATCTTCCTGTAGCCTTATCTTTCCATTGTGCTAGCTGTTTATTGCAGCATCTTGGCATTGGTTTTCGTGGCTGTGCATGTGGCCCTACCTTAAGGTAAGCGAGAGTCACATAGGTAAAAACCCTGTCGCTCTTTGGAAAATACGCTGTTTTTCCCTGTAGCTAACCAAAAATCTGTGATTGATTCACAGACTTCACAAGGGCTGCCTCCACCAGGGGAAATCTAGGGGGCTCAGAAATGCGTGAACGCCATACACCAGTGTGGAACACTTGTCTCCTGGCTTGGATGGCATTAAGGCTCCTGTTACACAACACCAGAGTAGCTGGATGAAAAGTGAAAAAGTCTGTTGGCCAGTAAGGCTTTGTGCATCCTGACAAATGCCCCCAAACAGACTAATAAAGTAGGAACAATGATGTTCCTATAGGTCGGCCTGGAAAGCATACATCATCTTCCATAACCCTCCCCTTAATTCTCATTGTCATCAGCCACGTTGATCACATTTAACCTGATTAATTCTCAAATATCTGAAAACTCAATTTATTTGGATATAACTCTTGCTCCACGTAAGACTGGAGGGGGAGAAAATGCTGAGGTCTATAGCAAAAAAAGCCACACAAACGTGGTTTTTCAACTAGGTAAAGGAGGCTTTTGTAGTAGATTTCATGCAGCAGTTGGCATTGGCAGTATTGCAAAAAGAGATGTATTCTGTTGTGCTCTGTTTGATCAAGTGCTAAACCCGTGTGATCAATAGAGAGACAGATGTCGGGTGCAGATGGCGATGCCGTGATACCTGGGGCAGCGCGGGCCTGCCAGAATGACAGAATGGGAACAAGGAAGAGCAGCAATGCAACAGAATGTGACAAATGAAATTAGGGTTTATACTAGTCGATAATTTACAGCTAATACAAAGTGACAGAATTTTTCAGTATCCAGTGTATTTTACTTCCAGTAATGCTGTAGCCAATAAAGGCATATTTCATGCAACATAATAAAATGAAAGCTGTGGGGAAATATAGTCCAACCATTTTTTATTATGTTACAACTTTTGAAATTGATCTCTGAGAGAATACTAATAGCCAGCAAGTCTTGTTAGAGTGACGTCTAAAGGCATTTTATCTCCAAATTTATAGCAGCCCCGTCACTTAACTCTCATTGCATATTAGACTCATAAGTTGAAGACAGATAACTCTGTAGCGACCAAAATGCATATGCTTTGCTTTAGAAGATCTATTAGGAAAGGCTCTTTTGGTCTGTTTATAAAATTATGAAAACAATTATCAATTTCAACTTATTAAATAAACATTTTAATTTCCTATATTAATGTGAATGTTTAAGCAGTCACCTGTGTAATTAAAAATGAAAATCTAAGCACATATTAAAGTTTTTCCTCCACATCCAAACCAAAAGCCATAGTTAGTCTATTTGGAATATGTTTAATGACTCTATAATTCAAAATACATTGATAAGTACCCTGAAATGACAACTTTTGCCATGATGGTTAGCAAGTCTGTTGACATCCTTTTGTGACTTAGCCAAATCCCCCATGTTTTTGAACACATACACACACACACACACAACTCTGTAGTGACCTGCTTCCAGTGTGAGAATGATATGTGGTGGATGAACAGAGCCACCCCCAAGCAAAACTAGGTGGTAGGTTCTTTTCTTTTCACTCTCCTCTTACCTCCTGTTTCTTCTCCTCCTTCTGGGCTTCATGTGTTCTGAAGCAATGCCATGTCTGCAAAAAATAACTTAAGAGAACTGCTTATCAGCCTGGGACCTCTCTCCCCACCCACTTCCCCCATTATTCGAGTATTCACTGAGCAGTAGAATCCTAGTACCCTTTCCCGGGGCTTTTATAACCATATGCAAATGAAGCTCTCAAGTCGGAATACCCATGGTCAGGAATAGTCAGATGGAAGGCACACTGGAGAGTACAGGAATTTCCTCACACCTGCACAGGTACAGTAATGGACAGCAAGACCCATGCCTGCCTGTGACGCTGACAGATGCGTACTTATAATATGAATAGTACATAATCTATGTGTTTAACAAACTTTCCTAAGAGCCTGCTTTGTGAATACCAAAGATGACCAAAGGCACACCCTTCAGGAGCAAAAATCACCAACGTCTTTCATTAGCTCAGGTGGGAACGTTTAAAAGCCATGGCAACACCGAAGAGGGACAAAATCATGGCACCCACTGCAGTTCTGAAAACTTGGGGAGTCTTGCCTATCCAAGATAATGGTTGGCAGCTAAAAATCACACACACACACACACACACACTCAATTTATTCACTCCACATACAATAGTAGTTACTTTTATTTAACTCAATAGAGGCTAAATTATACTTATTATCTGTTGTTGTGTCATAATTCAAGCCAATGCTAACTTCAGTATAGAGAACCCATGGCTCTAAAATGAAATTTATAATTACTAAAAGTAATATAGCAATAATATTCTAGAGATTTCAACAGACATTATACTTTTGGGTTTTCTATTTCAGCTCATTCAATTTTAACAACAACAGCAAAACTCTTGCTCTGTTTTTTTAGGAGCCTCATTGTGTAATTTTAGTAACATTGATCAAAATCCTTAACCAGATGGCTAGTAGAGGAGACTTAGTTACTCTGTTTTATCAATTACAAGAGCAGTTATGGAAAGCGCTCTTAACTCTGAAGGCTTACAAAGAAATGATGCCTTAGATGGCTGTTCTATCACCGTATGAGTGGATCATTCATTTCAGAAGGCGTCCCCAGATGGGCCTAGAGTCATTGGAGAAAACGTCTTGCTTGACAGTGAAAGTCTTCCTGGTCCATGTTAACAGTTATCTCTGTTTGGATCATGACATTCCCTTCCAAAGATATTTTTAATATGCCACTTGATAGGAGCTGGTTGGAAGTTAGCAAGGTTATGAGGTATTTAACTGGATTCTTACCTTTTTGTAGCTCCATTTCACCCATAAGAAGGAGTAAGCTTAAGCTCATACAAAACCATTTTCAAGCTCTATTTTTAGAGACAACTCACCTGGAGCTGTCTCGTGGTGGCAGTATTTATTGACATGGCAACACCACTTTAGTCCATTTGTTAATTTTGGTCTTTGAATTAGCCGAAAGGAACCGAAGTACCAGCCTTTTAATTTTAAGGATGAAGAAAGTGAGACTCAAAACAATTAGGTGGATTTCCCACATTCCCAGTAGCTGCATAAGAGTCCAGTTCTCTTGACTTTGTCGTCATGGTCAGAGGTAAACAGAACGCTAGTCAACCTGGGTTCCTTTGCTAGGACAAGACCCCCCTCCACAATATCAGCCTCATACACTCCTCCAGAGAAATGAGATCCCACCTCTTTTCCTAAGGCTTCCCCAACTACGTTAGGCGTAATGATTTTCTACTCCCCTAAACTCCTGTAACAAGTGATGTTTGTATAAATCAGCTTAACATATGAATTCTCTTGTGATTGCCTCTGTGTGTGTGTGTGTGTGTACAGGAGTCCCCTCTTATCTGAGGGGGGTACCTTCTAAGACCTGTGCCTGAAACCGGGTAGTACTGACCCATTTTATACTATGTCTTTTTCTATACGTGCATATCTATGATAAAGTTTAATTTATAAATTAGGCTCAGTAAGAGAATTTCTGAATTACCAGCATCACTAGCCTTGCGCTTTAGAGCTGTTATTAAGTAAAACAAGGATTACTTGAACATAAGCACTGTGATACCGCGACAGTCAATCTGATAACCGAGACAGCTACTAAGTGACTAACAGGCGGGTAGGGTATACAGTGAGGATACACCGGACAAAGGGATGATTCCCGTCCAGGGTGGGAGGGAGCGGGACGGCATAAGGTTTCATCACACTACTCAGAAAGGCGCACAGCTTAAAACTTACGGATTGTTTACGTTTGAAATTTTCCATTGAGCATTTTTGGACCACGGTTGCCCACAGATAACTGAAACCATGGATAAGTGGGGGCTGCTGCATTCACTACCCAACTAGCTAATAAGTTCCTAGAGTCAAGGAATTCAACTTTAATTATTAATATCTTGAACTGTAACCATAGTAGACACATGAATGAATTCAACTATGAATTCTTTTCATTCATCATGACTCTCTCTGCTTTCTTACCTTGCTTAGTTGGTGGAAGCAAGGAGGATGCCTCCTCAGTGACCATGGGCAGGGATGACACCCCTTCATTTCACATGTGTTTGTTGTCTGCCTCCATATGCTGGACATTCTGACAGGCTTTAAGGATATGATAGTGAGCAAAACAGACAGGACTTACTTTCCGCAGCTCTGGAGGGTAAGATATTGAATTGGCGGAGTGAGGAAAAGGCCAATCTGTGTAGCAAGACAAGGATATATGACTTTTATTTCATGGTTGAGTTTGACTTTTTTTTTTTTAAGAAATTGGGACTTCTTTAGGGGTAAAGATTATAAGACGATGTATTTGAAAAAGCAACAAACCCACTTTTGAAAGGCCTTAATTAGCACATTCTAGATCGTATTTCCAAATAGGCAATAGACTCCAGTTAAAAACAAAAACGAGGAATGTGTTGTATGTTCAAGTCACACAAGCTTGATCCCCTTCTCTGGGTTAAGCATTTTGCATGTACTGGACAATCCTCAGAACAACCCTAGGGAGTAGGAGCTGTGACCCCATTTGACAGAAAAATGAGACTCAGAATAAACCACTACCCAAAGTAACAGAGCTAAAAAAATGACCGAATTATAACAGAACACACAACATGAGTTTGTCATCGTGACAGCCTTGTAAATTGTACTAAACTGTTTCACATTGTCTCTGATTCACCTGCCTCTACATCAGAGGTCTTTTAATTTATTTGTTTATATGTGGAGGAGGTACTAGGGATTGAACCGAGGACCTCGTGCATGATAAACATGAGCTCTACCACTTGAGCTGTACCCTCCCCTCCAGAGGTCTTTCAAAGATGATGTGTCTTTGAGGACATATTTCTATGCACATCATGAACATGTTTTATGCAAGTATTCACTGGCCTGCCAGCATATAGATCCCGTGGGATCTAAGGTCACAGAGCCCCCCGTCATGAGGACAGGAGAGGAGGAACCTGCCAGCCCTCTTGTGAATACAGGCTGAGCACTCTGAGAAAACAGTTCATGTGTTTTTTCACCCTCTGGGCTCCGCATTGCCTTGACCAGAGTGTGTGTTTCCTGAATGGAGGTTGAGTATGTGGCTGAATAAATTAAGGATGAAAATTATCTCTTCCTTGCCAGCTTGTGTTTTGTGTTACCTAATCTGACCAGGTACTGCTGGCCTATAAATTACAAATTCAGGAATAGAGGAAGTGAGTTAGGTTGTGCTCTGAAAGTTTTCTTTCATCTTTCTAAATTACGGCTCTTTTTATGAGGTATAGAGAGGCTCAGGAAAATTCCATGATGCTTCAAGAATGCAGGGTGGGCATTTTCACCTCTGCACAGCTCTTGCCTGTTTGGACTCAAGATGACTTGACCCACTGGTTGTATAAAAATATCTATTTCTCTGAATTCCCTTACAAGCCTTGGAGTATGACTTCTTCTCTAAATAATATATCTAACTCAGAAAAGTGCAAGGCTGTGGGAGACAGGAAACTACAAATTTTAACACTATGAACATTTTGTAAAAACTTACAGGGAGTTTGATAGAATGACAGTCATACCAAAACTATAATTTTTAAAAATTTGGTCCCTAGCGATAGAATGGAAATTCAAACATTAGTGTAAGGACTGAAGGAAATAAATTCAGTGAAATTGACAGGTCTAGTATCGGAAAAGCATTTTAAAAACCTTTTGAACAAAAATGTATACAATGGATTCTTTTAGTGCTGCTTCTTCCCATAAAACATATGTATTATATACATTAATGCATAGCCCTTTGAAAGTCCCTTTGAAAATAAATTATACTGCCATACGTGTTCTTGACCTACTAAGAATATGTGTACTGATAATATTAATTCCAAGGCGGTGCAAGGTCTCAGACTGAGATATTTAACTTTGCACACTTTAGTAAAATCTTTAATACTCCGATGAGTAATAGCACACTGAATTTTTTTTTAATAATGGAGATTTTGGTAACAGAGGGTCCACAGAGTTAACACAAATCCTCCTCTCCAATAAAGAAAGCCACCAAGGGTCCTGATTACAGGAGGGGTCATAGCTCACTCCACTATCTATCCTCTCAAACCTTCATTTTGGTGTCACCTATATCATGTTAAACTGGCATAACTCCTTGCGAGTGGGCACAAGGCCAACGTGACAGATGGCTCTGAGCTGGGCATGCCAAGGGACCAGTGTGTGCACCAAGTCTGACTATTAGAAGTAGAGTTTCTGTCCAGGAGTGTTGTTCATATAAATATTTCTGCACATTTGTAGTTTTTATTTTTAAAATTAATTCCCCAAACTATGTTACACACACACATATACACACACAATCTCTCACAATTGCTTTAAAATTTTAAAAATTGAACACTTAACCAGATTTTGAGCAAAAACAAATCCAGATTTAATAGTATCGCGCTGATAACACAAGATCCATCTTTAACCTGAGATCAGTGTTTCCAATCTAGCTACACTGATAAAATTTAGAAGATCTGTATGTATAGTATGTGTCGTGTTCATTTATTTATTGACCCAGATTTTTAAAAATTCCTTTTCAAATTTCTCCAAATAAACATGAATTCTATGTAATAAGTATACATATTTATGGAAAATATATACTAGAGAAAACAATAAAATACCACATCCATTTCCCATTTTTCATAGCTTCACTTGCTCCATCCAGCTTAACAAACTCCATCTGTGATCTAAAAGGCAAAACAAAACAACATCCCAACAATTTAGGATTCTTTGGAATTACGAATGTGTGTAAATCCCAAGAGATTTGGTGTTTTACAGCCAATAACTATTTTCTGGATTCCTAGCATACAGAATATTAGCAAGTGCAAATTTATTCCAAAAATGCAGCAGACAGTAGAGGTCTGAAAGCTAAAACAGGGCCAATCTTCTTCAGGAATAACAGGCTGAAATCAATGATATAAATCACTCCTCAAAAGGCAACCGGGGCCAACCACAGAGGAGCAAACGAAATGTGCTTTCTAGGGCCAATGCCTTCTAGGACAATACCTCAAGCAGGTGATATTTTACAGTCTGCCTGAGTAGAAGCTTCCAGGGAAGAGTCAGTCTTTGCCATGCCAGGTAAAATAACTGTGAGAAGTGAGCAGAGTAAACAGTTTTGAAGCACCGATTCCCTGCTCTTCCCTGTGCTGTGTCCATATAAAGTGATCTCACCTAACAATCCCAGCAATCGTCAGAGTAGGCAGGATAATCCCCATTTTCCAGATGAGGAAATTGTGTCGCCAAGGATTAAGGAAATTGCCCAAGGTCACACGGATGCTAAATATTGAGAGCTGAGTTCCTCACCCAGATTTGTCTGATTTTAAAACTGTCAGTTCTTGGCACTCTCTCATGATGATCACCTCTGTGACGTAGCAAATGGAGCCAAACCAATAAGCAAACTTGGTTTATTAAGGGTCCAGGGTTGTTGTTCTCACCTGAAAGAAGGGGTCCTAAGAACAGGCGCCGCCACCTTGCCCAGCAACTGGTTAGCATTGAAGGGAGGCTTCTGTGTGACGCCAATACCGAACGTAACAGGGACTGAGCGGTAAGATAGTTGCTGTCGGGATCTGAAAATGGGAGGGAACAACTCCTTGAGTAGGGTATTTTATAAACCAAATTTTCATCCTGTTGTCTTCTTTTGAATCCTTTTAATATTAATTGGTGAGTATCCAGGACTCCCTGTGATCTTCTAGGACTGTAAGTGTGAGACGCTGGGGACAGACAGAAGTACAGTTCATTGCTTTCTGCTACAGGAGCCAAACTTTAAAACTGCAGGCTTTTGGTGATACAGCTAGAACACATTTCAGATCATTATCTTGAGGAAAGTATGGCTTTTGTGAAAATATTTGAAGACTTAGGAAATACTACATATATAGAAAACATTTTCAAAAACATTTGCTAAATCTACTCAGGATTTCTAGATAATTTTCTAATATTACAAATAGAAGGTTAATAGATATTCCTTTCCTATTATTCATAATTATTGCTTTTTATTATTTTTTTCAATAATTCACTGAACCAGAAGTTTTTTTAAAAACTCAATTTTTTTAATTTTTAAAATTTTTACTGAAATTCAGTTTCAATGTTCTCTTTTTGAAAAAGTGTCATGCTCCTCCATGGATTCAAAGAGTGTTGTAAGAAGTTGGATGGTGCTTGGGAACGTGAAAGGGAGGAACTGGTTTGTTCTTAGACCTTTGACTCTATTATATTTCCCTTGCAAAATGAAATGTGGTTTTTTATGATTTTTTTTTTTTTAGTTTCATGGTACATTGCTGTACTTGATGCAATTTCAAGGTAATTTTATACAATTTTGTAAATGACTTAAGTGATGTAATGCCCGGAAATACACAGCAAGGTGTTTTAAAATCTGTCGTTTCCATTTAGAAGAAAAAGACACCAAGTATCCAATACGCATTCGAAAAGAAGTCAAATTCAGAACCCCTAGTGTGCAGAGAAGTTTGATTTACCTGTCTCCACCTCTCCCCGGTTCCTTCAGGCGAACACGGGGCTCTAGCTTTCAGAATTCATTTTAAACAGTTAGTACTAAGTTCTGTGTTTCATCTAAGAGCAGAATTCTAACAGATTTCAGGAGCAAGTAAGTGGTCAGTATACAGTGTGTCACTCGTGTCTCCTCTGAACACAGTCGACGTAATGGTTACAGGCTTTGTTTTGTTTTATTTTATTTTAACAAAAATCATCCTTTCTAGGTCTTGAATCATGGAATATGGACTTTGCTATAAAGATCACAATACCTGTTACTTGGGGGCCTATATTTCTTAGTACTTTCACGGTAAACCAGCAGTGCTTTCAAATTTATTACAATAGCACCATTGCTAAGTTTAGTCTAGTACATTAAACAGGTTATTTTAGAACTCATGTATCTTTTCATATTTTTTTTTCAGAACATTCAAGCCACTGTCGATTTCCCCTTAAAGCGAATCTCTAGTTCTGCGTTTAGCCCCAGTGTGCCAGTACAATTCACATTTTGATTCACCGTAAAATTCTAACTTTTCATATTATTTCATTCTAGAGTTCCAGTTGCTTTACTTAATAGATTGTCCTTTGATCTCATGGAGACAATTGCATTTCACTTCTCTAATGAAGCTTGTGTTATCATAGCCAAGTGAATGTTGCATCAAGTGGCAGGAGAAATCCCGAAGGGGAGCATGAGCTTCTCTCCCTGGAGGTTGGAAAAAGCAGCATAATTCCTTTTTGAGAGTTAGCAGGCTACTTTGTCCCCGGTTCCCTATTTCATGCCATTATTTTACTTTGCATTCTGAGGTATTTTGAACCTTTTTCAATGTTCCTGGAGTTGTTCCTAACAACCAGTTAAATAAGTTCCTGTGGCCTTTATTCAGCAGGCAGAATGTACAATGGGAGCAAAAGCATGCAGGGTGGCCTCTTGTTTCTGATGTTTTGAGCACACATTTTGGTCCTCTTCTTTACACTTTAATAATTTGTCACTGACATTTCTGGAAATCAGTTTTCAAGGGGCCTCATGCAATTTATTCAACAATGAGTGAAAACTTCGCCAAAATCTCAGTGGTTGAACTGAATGTGAATGCAGTCAGTGGTTTACAGTTTTATTCTAGTCTGTGTGTTGTATTTATCCTTAAGACATGTATCACTGTAGTTGTATCTAGTTTGCGTAAAAGAAGGGATTAAAGACGATGCATAGGCCATGGAAGGGGAAAGAGGAAATCTAATCCATAGATCGAAACTTGGAAGATTTGATCTGTAGTCAGAACCAGCATTGATTTATGAACAGTCCTGTGTTTTGTTAACCATTAATGTCGAAACTCAAAGCTATATAACCTCTCACTTGTCTGTGTTCCCTCCCTGAATTCTACTCAGATGTACAATTAAACGTCATCTGTTGAGATCAGCTTGATTCCTCATAATCAAAAGTGAGAGCCAGGATGGCACTTCACTTCTAGGATGGCACTTCACTTCTAGGACGCCACAATAAATACCTTGAGTTCCCTCCTGTAGGCAATGGTGAGCCATTTGGAGATTTTAATTGAGGGTGGGAACAGGATCAAGTTTATGCATTAGCCATGCATTCTTGCAAAAGTGTGGAGGACAATGTGGAGAAAGAGTATAAGACAGGAGATGGAGGGATTATCCATTGCAAGAGAGATCTGATGGGATCTGAACTGGGTGAGCATCACTGGAGGAGGAAAAGGGGAGAGAGATTTGAAAGATACCTTGGATGCAGAATTGGCAGAATTTAATGACTGATTGGCTCTGAAGAATGAGGACAATGAGAAATCCAATGATTCCAGGATTTGGAGAAGATAATCAGACTCATTCAGAAAGATCCATTTCTCAAGCCTATAAATCCGATCAGAAGATGAATATTAGATCTTTATAGATTGGCAGTAATGTCACCCATTTTCTCAAACCAAATTCCTGGTTCACTGTTCATGTGTGGCTGAAATCAGCCATTGTGCCAAGAGCTCAGATATTGGCCTAAAGGAGCTTAAAACTAATGGATTTTCTTGATGGGGTGATAGTTTAGAAAATAATCAAGCAATTATGAAATGATCAATAGTAAAAATACTAATAAACGTAATTCATATCATAGAAGCCTATTCTCCTGAGAATGAAATGAGGTCTCTGTTGTTACAACAGAGCAGCTGTTTACAGAGATTTGAATAACCAGAGGCAGGTACAATGATCTTGAACATAATGCATATTTGTGGTTTTAAAGCTGCAGGGATGGACGGGAGCGGGGGCAATCTGGAAAATAAACAGGTGTAAAGATTTCAAACGATGTACAATGTACCTCTTCTGTTTAAAAAACATGATTTGATTTTACATACCTTCCTTATAGTGACTTTAAAATTATTAAATGAGAACCATAGCCAGCAACATATGCAAAATATTCATTCATTGTGGTAAACTACAAAAATACTGCTTTTATGCAAAGAGAATGCCATTGTAGAATTTTAAAAGGCATAGAAATAAAAGGCTCAGGATTGGAGCGATTTAAACAAACTCACTAGAATATAGTAGATGATTAAAATACAATCTATAATTACATTACACTGGTATCAGGTAAGGATAAAAGCCTATAAATACACTGGGGTCAGGGTAAGCATAAAAAATGAAACAGTTATTTGAATAATCTGAGATCAAGTTGCAGTAATTAAAAATGAATGTATTATTCAAATGAAGGAATTAGGTTACAACACTCCTCGTATGAAAATATTATTGTGACAGACTAAAATAAGTTGGAAATGATTTTGATTAAAAAATGGGTAAAGGAATGTAATAACTTTCATTGGGGAAAAATAGACAATCAGGGAATATCAAAAAAAAATTTGGCTGACAGATGAGAGACTAAGAGAGGCTAGCTGTTCAAATGCTTTTTGATACCTTAAACTTGCAACAGTTAAGCGGTTAAGCTTCTGTTGCTATTTTATTAAAAAGTTTAATTTCCCAAATCATCCAAAGGTTCCAACTTCTTTCCAAAATCTTTCCAAAATTCCTTTCTCTTTCCTTTTATAAAAGCAGTATTTTTGTAGTTTACCACAATGAAAATATTTTGTAAGCATTTCTGGCTATAGTTCTTATTTAGTAATTTTAAAGTCACTATGCAGGACGGTATGTAAAATCAAATTGTGTGTTGTAGGCAGCAGTTCTCTCCTCCCCTCTATATATTATATGTATATAAATATAGACATATTTATATAAATAGTTTTTTCTTGCAAAAATGTACACAGACCTGGGGAGAGGGGAGGACAGTTATTGATTGCTTTATCATTTTTTATAGGATGTTATTTTGAGGGAAGGATGAACATTTTGATTTGCCTTAGAGTAAGCATCTCCAGTTAAATACACAATTGCATGTCATTTACTAAGGGAAAACTTACCTTAATGAAGGAACACACACATCTGTGACCTCTTTCTGCTTAAGGGTGACATCCATTTGCATTGTATTCAAGGATTTATATATTCATCTTCTGTTGTTATTTGTAGAAACTGTACAGTTAATTCTATGTGGATTATCCAAAAAAATAAAATGATCTCCTAGATCTAACAACATCAATACCACCAGGTCCTGGGAAAATAGGAAGATCTATTCAAAGCAGAATAGATTTTTAACTATTTATGAAGAGATGCTTCTCAAAAGAATATGGCATAATGTTTTTCCTCGATATTTTTGCGATTACATGGGGGAGTTTATTTAGTTACTATAGCCAGAGAGCATATTTTAATAACACATTTTATATAGATTACTCCCCCCCAATTTCATACAATTAACTAATTTTTTTAAAGTACTGGAACAGCATGCTATGAACACCTACTAATCTTAGTGGACAGACTCCTGTTACTTCTCCAGTGTTTTAAACTTGGAAATGTAAAAATATTTCTAGAGCCACAGAAGCATCTCTTTATGAATTCACCAAGGTAATTCAGCACCTCTTTCCCTCCCTTATAGTGTCATTAGTCACCTACAGGATGTAGAGTTTGAAAGAGGTATCTTGTATCCATGCTGCACTTTTGAATTACACCCATCACCAAGGCTCCCTCCCAAAGGGATAAAGATCTTCTGTCAAAATTGACAATTATGAGTTTTTCTGTGTTTGTTAAACTGATGACTTGATTGTGTTCTCTTTAACTAATTGAGAAGCTGCATAACAAAGAGCTTTGGTGTGATCCAGCTTGGTGAGGGGAGGGGTCATCTAGTCTTGTAATTTAGAATCTCCATCAATGTGGATTATTCAACTCCTTAAACCCTGATTTCAGTGAATTATAATGACACCACCAACCTCAAAAAGTTATTTGGAGATGTCATGGTCAGGGTTTAACAACTACTAACGCACAGTCATGAACTGCATATTAATCCTACAACAGTTCTATACTGGAGGACCGTTTACTCTCACGTGAAAAACAAAACACACACACACACACACACACACACACACACACACACGCTGGCTGTGTGACCTCTGACATACCATCTAACTCCTTGGAGCTTGATTCTCTTCACCGAAGCCCTCTGTGGTTCCTGCCAGCCATAAATATTTACAATCTTACGAGCAACATTCAATGTAGTTAAGATTAATATATGCCTAGAAATGTCTTATTTATTTAATATCTTTTATTTGGGAAGATGAAGAAAAACACCCAGGTTTCTTTCTACAAGGATAGGTTGTTATCTTCGGGGATTTTCATGTTGTCGGGAGATTTTTATATTGTTTTACTTTACAGCCTCTGAAAAACAGACTGAGCCACAAAAGGAACATGGTCATTTATGAAGCACATATTACTTTGTTTGAAAAAAGAAAAAAAAAAAAAGGAGACCCTTTGTGCTCCTGCTGAGCTAGGTTGACCTACTCGTGCTACTCAAGATAAAAATCAGGACCCACCATGAGTTTATTTCAGCCACCCTTTTCCTTTGATTCACTCTCTGATCCCCCCAGGTCCCTTCTTGGCATCACTGACCACTTCCTGGCCAGAGTGTAACTTCCACTTTGGGATACTTCAAAGATTCAGATAAACGTTCTCTAGAGGAAGAATTCTGTCTTTTTCTTCCCTACTTGCCTTCCTTCTCCACTCCTCTGTTTTGGGGGAGGTCAGATGAGGGGGAAATCCATGTTTCTGACCTTATTATCATGTTCCTTATGTTAGAACTTTGTTGGTTCTCAAAGATTAAAATCCTAAAATGGGTCTTGATCTTGGGCTCTTATTTTTATACTGTATCTCCTTTGCCTGTCTTTCCTTCTTATCTGTGACTTATAAAACATTACCACAATTTGTCCTTAGACTGACCCTACCTCTGTTGAAATCCTTTTTAAGCCTTAATTATATCCTGTCTTGACGTTTTCAGTTCCTTCTTTAGCAATCTTCCACTCCCTAAAATGTTGGCTCTACTGAATACTTCAACTAGATCATTCTGGTAGGCCCTTTGTGTGCAGGATTTTAAAAATGTCGTAACTGCAACAATTTATCTCCTTTTGCTTTCATTTTAATAGCGATATAAAGAAAGATAACTTAATCGGCTGTACCTTCCTTATCTGTAGTAAGAAAAATTTGTGAAAAAAGGGTCAATTCCCTTTTTTCAACAAAATTCCACCTTCATTTTCTGCTTCCCTTTTTCTTTATATTTTAATTTTTATCAGGCTAGAAGTAGAATAGGTGGAAGACTGATCTTTTAACTGTCCTTGATCTAGTAAATTTAGAGCTGAAAGAGTGAGTCATAAAAATATTGGGAAGAATTATGTCATGGCTTTTTGCAGAATTCCAAGATTTCCTTTAATCATCTTCTAGGTGCCAGTGATAGTGCTTCCCTCCCAAGTGCCCTCTGGTGGATTCCTTACGGTGTGGAGTTGACAGTGCAGTGCGGTTACTCTGTAGGACAAAGAAGTGAAGCACGCAGGTGCTACATTATTGTACCACCCAGAGAGTAGGTCTTCACACTTACACATGCTTACCAAAAGCAAAAGCAAGAACAAAACCCGATCAAGAAGAAGAAATAGGGTATTGACCTCAAGGAAGGTAGTTGAACACAAACTAGAGCCATGTGACTCTGCTCAGAAATGTATGTCGAACTTCTATTAAAATGATGCTCATGTCCAAGGATCTCCCTGTTATTGTGAGTGAAAATGAGATCACATAGTAAATGTTTAAGAAATGTTAAATGATAAACTGTAGCTTCAGTTAGGCTTTTCAAAGCATAACTAAACCATAGAAGATAAGAAAGTTAACTCTTCCGTTCCCCTGCCTAATATCTGAATGATATCTTGGCTACTCTAAACCGTTAAAACAAAAAGCCCCACTGAAAAATTCAAGACCAAAATGCAATAGTGAAGCAAAGCAATCAAGAGAGCAAAATTAAAAAAAAAACAAAACCCAGATGGTGAGGAAGGTGTGACTCAGATAGAGACACAGGTAGCTGTGGTGAATTTAAGCAAGTACCACTCAGCTTAGAAAGTCATAAAGCAACACCCATCCCCATGCCTTTCCTCTAGGAACCCATTTCCAGATCACCCTTGGACTCCTTTCCTTTCTGTACTCCCAGCCTCCCTATGACCAAATGATCATTAGTGAAGTGTACGTTTCACCTGGGCATTGGTAAATGAAGAGAAATGTGTCGCTATAACAGTCGAGATGTTGTCCATTTTTCTGATGAACTTCTTGATGAATGGCATTCTTGAGTGTCATATACTGTCACTCCTCCGTGCACTAACCCACATGCCTAACGTGTGGTGTGGGACTTGAGGACAGCCTCCATGAAGAGGACCCTCACTGGCTCCTCCTTGTTCTCTTTTTCTTTTGCTAGAGACATACGGAAGAGTGACCAATGAAATGTGATATAAAACATGAATATATTTTACCAAATCCTGTGACAACAAAGTCCAGCTAAGAAGGACCAGTGAAACACTGAGAATCAAGACTCTTCTTCCCTTTCTTCTTAAAGGCAGTACATTTTCCTGTAGCCAGATGACACCAGTCTGAGGATATTTGTACCCATTTGGACATAAAGACAACATATTTTATTATTAATCTTACTGAAAACAATTGATATGCTCTTGAATATAATATTGACCCTTTTGTGTAAATTAATGCACAGTAAAATTTATCATTCCAAACTGCACAATAAAAATGGAACAGAAGGCCATACAGTCTTAGAAAAATCATTTGGCTCTGGTTTTATCATCACACAAGCAAAAATTTAAGGTTTTGCAGTTCATTCCCCTAAGATCACCCACTCATCTGCAACATCCTTGGCAGGAGGCCACCCTGCCTTCGACGCTGCCCTTCCTAACTCGACTGTCAAGGGCCGACCTTGAAAGATGGATTTTCAAAGTACTGGGCAGAACCACAACACCCTTTCTGTTTGTAGAGTCAACAAGGGGGAAGAGCCCCATTTCTTCCTTTGAAATTATACGATGTGCTATTATGTTGACTGAGTACTTGTTTCTAATTTCTTTGTTTTTTTACTGCTAATATAATTTGTAAGAAATGCTAAATGTTCTTAAGTGGTAATAAGATTATATGGTAGCTCTACTGTACATCTTCTAAAAATACATGTTTTCAGTAGGTCTTAGAAATGATGGTGGGATGCAACATGTTTATTACACATAGCTCCACTGAGGATTTCAAACCCACTTTCCACTCAGTTTAGTGGGACTTTGCCTAGAAATTCAACAATTGAAACCTTTAGAGTTGAAGACTAACCGTTAAGCACCTCTACAGTTGAGACTCTGATCCAGGACTTCTGCTTGAGGATGACAGAGGATTGAGAATGTAGTGTGACTTCGGGTACCTCTGCCATATGCAAGGCCAAGTTCAAATCAGGTGAAGAAAAGCACCCAGTGACAGGATGCTAGTAAGACAGGAGGAAGTGAGTGCAGAAGGACTTAGAAGGACACTTGGATAAAATTTCTTATACTCTTTGTCACTAGAGGGAACGAAATACTGCCACTTTTTACTGCTAGTAATGGTGATTGGAAAATAGTTCTAAGACTTAAAGTTTTAAAATTCAGAGCAAAGTTTTCTCCTAATTGGAGGAGGAGGCAGGCAGGAGAAAAGGAGAAGAAAAACAGAAGGACATCATCTCAGACTTACTGTCTACAGGGTTATTTAGTTTTACACATGTAATTATCTTTACCATTCAAAGCTTTTTTTTTCTTTCTTAGCACAAACACATAATTCACCGTCACATTCAGAGGTACTACATGTGTCTCAGTAATCAGCGAATGTCTATCTATGCAAAGAGTTTTATTATAGGAGGACTTTAAAACATTCGTGATGCAGATTATAAACCCATTCAAAAATAAGTCTTTCATGTACTTCATTTAAGAAAGCAAGGTACTAACTACTATATATAAAACATAAACAACAAAGTACTACTGTACAGCATAGGGAACTATATTCAATACATTGTAATGGCCTATAATGAAAAAGAGCCTGAAAAGGAATATATATGTGTATATGTATAACTGAATCACTATGCTGTACACCAGAAATTAATACAACATTGTAAATCGATTATACTTCAATAAAAAAAAAGACAGACAGAAAGGTACTCAAAAGCACAGTAAGGGCAATTGTCTTATTTTATGCAGAAAATTCATTTGGTGAGTTTACATTATACTTCAAGAACACAAATTCTTTTTCCAGGTCGCAGGGAAGGTTCCATCTTTATGCCCTGGTATCTTGGCACAGGCATGTGAGTTGAATTCAGTGCCATTTAGATGAGCATCAGACAGTCTATAAATGGCCACGAGGTTGTTTAGTCAATTAACAGAAATCTCTGGGGATTATAAAGCTTGGTGTAGCAACTTCACATTGAGGATAAAATAGAATTAAATAAATAAATCCTTTCTTTTCTTCTGGTGGGGCTCATAGAATGCATTGAGCGCCATCTGCTGGTAGTTCATTTATCAAAACTTTATTTTCTTACCAAAACTACTCAGGGCAAATGGAGACTAGATAGAGACACATCAAAACAGAGGGAGATCCCTGAAGAAAATCAAAGGGTATCCATGTACTATACATAACATCTCATTTCACATGAAAGCATTTTATTAGAATCTTTTATGTAGTAATTCTAAAATTTACTATAGGATAGACATCCAGCAACACTCAAATGAGATATCAGCTGAGTTTCCATATTTTAAAATAGACTATCATGAAAGTTTTAGATCCAGAAGTAATAACGATTAAAGTTTCTGGTTTCACTTAAGTCATAACATGAGCATATACATCCGGTGCAAAAAAATTAAAATTTAAAAATTTAAAACAAACACATAAAACACCATAGCACTATTTCTTTGTGTATATTTGGAAGCAGTTAATGAGCATAAAAGTTTAACCTTAATCACCTTTAACATTAAATTATAAGTTAAATTATGTTGTAATGTTTTTTGTCAATTTTGTAAGATATTGTGTCAACATACTTAAACACATTAACTCTCACTCTGTATCTCATTTATTAATTTAAAAAATCTGTGACCAAAGAATCTCAATGTCTTGATAAAAGTCTCAAAGGTAGGATAAGAAGAAAAGGTAATACTTCTAGGAAGAATTCTGCTTCGCACAGTTAGGGTCTTTGAAGATTTCTGTGTCATTTAAAACCTACATTAGGTCTTTGTTCCGATATTTGATGTTTCTGAAATTCAGGGAACATAGTCACATGTGATTTTGCTTGCATTTCAGGTTCTCCACAGCCCATGCAGAAAATTAGACCAGTTGTCCCCTGTTCCCCTTCTTCTCCAGACCAGGCATAGTAAAAGCCAGGTCCAGAAGTGCCCATTTCCATTGCTCCTAAGGAAGGCAATTATTAGTTCTATTTAACAGTAGTCTATAATGAAAAATAATAACCTACAGAAAAGCTCTTAGAAAAGTGAAATAAAAATATAAACATTATTTTCAATTGTGTTATAATAGGAAAACCTGACACGAATTGTTATCCCCAGAATTTGAACCTTAAAAACAAGAATTGGTCCTACATAGTCAGCCTATCAGGAGGTTTACTGAGCTCTTATGGAGGCATGACACGTCCTCTGGATAAAGGAATAACTTTTTAAGAAGGAACATTCTCTGAGCAGCAAAAAACTATGAAGAAACTGTAGTGTATGTGTGTGGTTTTAAAATATGTGTTTGGGAGGGTTTAAAATAAATGATATATTTTTGATGAGCAAATTAAACATACTTAAAAATTGATAAACTTTGAGAAAGCATGAAATGATACTGGCTATTCGGAGAGGGGTTTCCAGAAAAACACAATGCAAAGGAATTTAACGCCTTTTCCTAGTTTCTTCCTTCCATGGATACATCTGGTCAGCACCTAAAGGGAATAACTTCTTTGAAGAACAAGGAATTTTTGACCATTCAAACCCACTATTATTGAAACCCATCTTCTGGGAGGAGATTCTGGGCAGAACCCTGCCACATACTTGGGGCACTAGAACACGGGAGACTTCCGTCTGAGGACAGCGAACGTGGGGTCCTGCCAGCTATGGGGCACTTGTGCCCCCTTCATCTACCCTGCCCTGCAGGGGCCTCTCAGCCCTGCAACACCCCTTCGCTGGAGTCTACACTTTTAAACGGACTCCCTGGAGAAGTTTAATGAGCCTCCTGGAATTTTTTTTTAAAGCAAAACAAAGACGTGTAATGGAAATGGACAAGCTGAACAAGGAGCCCAGAGGTTAATTTCCAACGTGGTGCTTGGAGGGCTTTCATCAGGAAACCGCGGTGGATGTTACGCAGAGCCGGCGAAGGAGGAAAGGAAGAAATTAAAAACAGCCTCCTGTGATGAACTTGTATAATTTATTCTTCTGCAAAGCAGTAGGCACAGTGTTTCATTTTCTTTCCCCTCCACCTAATTTCGGAGCATTCCCAGGCTAGGCAAGAATGAAAATTAAACATACCCAACACCAACACAGGAGTTGTAATGAAAGCGCGGGACGCGCTCAGATTATTCATCAACTTGCAAGTTGTGTATTTTGGTGGAGAATTCCTCCCTTCTGCTCCTGATGGCTGATGAAGAATGGAGTTTTAACAGGCAGATGGTAAAGACAATTACAGTTAGGGGCTCAGCTGGGAGTTACATCAGTTTATTGCAAATTATTAGTTGATAAATGCTTTTGTTTACAAGCAGAGTCTTCAGCAGCTTCGTAATCAGTTTATCAGCAGCAGGCAGAATCTTGACAGATCGCCTTTGGGGTGTAAAGTCACCTCTGGGCTAGTCATTTAAAATCATAATGGTCAGGCAGCCAGACAGTCTGCTGGGCTACCTCATGGCACCCCCTGCAATCTTCTGCAAAACATGGCATAGCGCATCGTAGACTGGAGCGCAAACCCCAGGAATGCTGAGACCACTCCATGAGCAAGCCTTCTCCTGTTGGAATCTTGTAAAAACTTCCCATCTACTTGCCTAAACCCTAGGTGGGATACCTGACTTCCACACCTTCCACGCATTTGTTCAGACGATTTTTCCAGGTGGTACTGAGTGCCTTCTTACTCACAGGGCAAAACTGTCTGCACCCACCCTTCAGCAGAAATCTGGAACTGAGCACAAGGACACTGTTTACTTTTCTGAAAGGGGCTTCATAGGCTTCTTAAAAGGGAAAGGAAGTTTTCTCAGCAGGAGACATTTTCTTACCAGAAAAAAATAAATTCTGTGGAGGGAATACACACCATGAGCCGAAAGATCTGGGGTCATGAGTGGGTGGGGATCTGTTACAAGTTTGGACCTGGGAATGCCCTCTGTGATAGGAGGCGGGTTTAGGAAATGCTAGTTCAACCAGGCTGGCTTTGATTTCCTTGTCTATAAAATGGGATGACAGTATTTCCTATTTGGCACACAGATAATTCATTTAGTTTAATAAGGGTGTTTGTGTTTCTTTATTCTGATTTCTGCTCAGACCAATATCATCTGTTGAACTTATGCTAAATAATACATCATATAATATTTAAAATGACAAATGACTCAGAGAGGATATCATTAAGCTTATTTCCAAAACACTTGCTAAAAGAGGATGCTTTAATTTAGCACTTTTGCAATAAAGCATTACCAACATTTATTGGGGTTTTTTTTTTTTTTTGCCTTGGGTCGTAAGGACATAGTTTATAAACCTGAGATGTTCAAAGATGTACACTTGAAAAGATTCACTTGATCATAAGCCTATAAACAACTCATGTCTATCTACTTGTACTTTCACTCTAACAAAGTAAGTTTGAGGCTCAATCAAAACAAAAATATTGAAATAAATATTCATACAGAATAGCTCCTAAAATCGTCATTTTTATTTGCACCTACTGACTGTTAATTTATATATTTTTCTTTCCTGATATGCAAGCAAATCTTATCGAGCTAATTGAGAACTAACTCCTGAAGTCAGAAGCCAGATTTCAGAGCTGGAATTAGATATTCTATATCCTCTAAAATATTGACACAATCCAGGAAGATCTTTGGAAATATGGCTCCAGCTGGTAAATTATAAATCATATGTAACATATGTATAAAAGCAAAGTCTTTCTTCTCTTAATTTCAGAAATATGGTTAAGCATATCAATTCATTTATCTCTCTGACCCCTATTCTTTCTAATTCTGTCTGTGTTTTTCACTTAAGATCCTAAAATCACCAGAATAGAATAAATCTCAATTTAGACTGACCACAGGGTTCAGTAAAGTTTGTAATTTTAATGTTGGGTTGACATAAGCTTCTTTAAAAATATTTGGGAGAAAACCAGAGCGTAGTTTTTTAATTCCTTCTTCAACATTCAGGACACAGTATTCAGTTCCCAATTTTCCAGTTATTAAGCAATTTGTAAATGTTCTGTTGACATCAGAGGAGAAGCTGCCTATAGAAGAGGTGAAGACAGAAAGCCATGTTTATCTTAAATTGTAAACTGTGTTTTAACATAAAGAGCATAACACGTTGGGGTCCTTTTGTTTGTTTTTTTATAATCAAGTTAATGAAGGATGAATAGTGCATTTTAGCAAGCAGTTCTGCCGTGTGTCCATCCCTCTTGATTGGAAAAGGCAAAAAGAATTCAAAAAGAAAAATTCATTCTCTTCTTTGGCCCAGAAACCAAAGGCACACTCTAGAGTGGCTGGTCAAGTCTGATTTTTTTCCTCCTTCTCCCAGGAACTGCTGGGATGTTCTATAAAAAGATGTCAGGAGGGCCAGCATGGGCAAGTTGAATGCCCCAAAATGCCCTGCGTCACCTATAAGTATAAATGAAAAATGTTAAAGATTCTTTAAAAACAGGAAGGACCTTTTGCAAAATGTGTTTGATTTATTGCTGTGTATTGTGCAGATCTTTATCAATTATCCTCACTCTATTTTATTCAAAAACTATTGTAAACTATGAGTTGGCACGTCGCTGCATACGGGAAAAAAGGCATTAATCAACTCTAAATAAACAAGTGCAAAGATCTATCTAACAACTATGAAGTAGTTAATACATTTTTAAGCAATTTTATTATGGGAAGGAGGTCTAAAAGAGTAGTGCTTAATTATCTGGACTCCTCTGTGCTGGGCTCCCTTTTGATTGTATTAATGAAGCAGCTGGCCCATTGTTTCCCTTTAATTCCTCTATTGTTTTAAGAATATGTCACAGCTCTTTATTCTTTTATCAGGTGCCGTGCAGGAGGATTCACACAATACCTCATATTCCTACTGTATTTGCCAATGCACAAAGAAACCTCCACCACGGTTTTCAAAGAAGGGGCACACATAATTTATAAGTTCTATTCCTTGTACTACCCCACTGTCAAGAATTTCAACAGTATTGGATCCAAATTCATTATAAAATGTGCATTAAACAGTGTGGCTCCGTATGGATCTATGTCCTGGTGAGTGGCCCCACCCTGAGATCTAGGTAGTAACACCTGCCATGTTGAAATGGGGCAGTTATTTAGCTTTTAGGGAATTATTCTGCCCAGTCACTTCCCAGGTGTGAAAAAACTAAATTTCATAAGTGGGCATCGTGTTGGACTTCCAAATTATTTAGTAAAAATAAAAGAAGTTGATGACCAAACATGTTAAGTATCCCTGTTTCCTCCACCTCTAGAAACAGTGTGTGTGTGTGTGTGTGTGTGTGTGTGTGTGTGTGTGTGTGTGTATGAGAGAAACAGCCTATTTAGTCCCCTGGCTTTAATTGACTTGAGTGTGCCTAAGAGGTATCGTAGTTTACTCTATAGACCGGTATGTAGTCCTTATTAACTGAACTCTGACCATCAATTGACTATCTTCTTGTGTATCAGGTATGAAGGAGAAAGACTTTTAGATTAATGCAGAAATTTCACTGTACACCTTAAGAAGTCAAAATGCTGTAGCAATTAGGATGTAATATAACATGTTTTATGCCAGAGTGATTTTAAAATGCTGTAATTACTTTTTGTTCAAAATCCATAAAAATATCACCAAAAAATCACCCACAGTAAAAAAGATCTCAAAGTTCTGATTCACATAGATTTTCCCTTTTTACACACATCGCTTTTTGTTTGTTTTTCTGCTGCCAAATGTCTATATTTTGGGAGGTTTCATTGATTTTTCCCTCTTAGGGTTCCCAGTCTAATAAAGGAAAGTAAGACTTAATGACCTAATGTTATGTAGTAAAAGTTACTAACTTCAACTTTTAAATATCCTTAGAAAAGCCATGAGGATAAATTATTATTGAAAACCACCTATTTCTTTTGGTTTTGTTAGGTGAGTATGTGGGGGTTCGGGTTTTTTTAGCTTAAAGTTTCAAACTGGTATCCCTATCTATTTGCTTGAGGCTCCTTATCCTTGTACATACTGAGGCAGAGGAATGCAAAATCTAAATGTGATTTAATTGGTTCAATTTGCTGTATATTTTTAAGCTAAGTTTGGGTCCGTATCTTGATGAGCCCAGACGTAGCCATGCTCAAGGTTTACATCTTCATGTTGCTCGCATTTCCTTATTTTTACAAAGCAAGCGTCTATCAATCACACAGATAAATTAGAAAGAAACATGTATAGACATAACACACGGAAAAGAGTTTTCAGCGCACTATGTAATTATTAACCTGATTCTTACCATTGTAAGGAACCATGAATTGCAGATAGCATGGACGAAGTTAAACGCCTTTATAGTGGATACATTTTGCTCATACCGAACTCTATAGGTATGGTTGGACAATATAATTGAAGCTTTGGCAGCTCTGTAACCTAGCAACAGATAATACTGTTAGGTTACTGAATTGTTCCTGGTTGACAAGTGGGGAGTATTTTTGTGTTTATCATGTTTGCTAATGATGGGCTCCTTTCCAAAAGGCTTGTCTTAATCTTAATTAGAGTTTATCAGCAGAGGTCTGCATGACATTGTGCAGACACCGATTTCATAAATAATAAAAAGTGCAAGTGAAAAATTTGGCAGGATGGGGAGATATTTAAGGCCACCACTTCTAGGAAGAGGAGCGTGAATTTCCAAAATATAATCGAGTTTGAACTGTGACTTTATTCTTTATTATCAAAACTTGTAGTACACTTCTCTGCAGCTTTGACAGCAATTATGAGAGAAAAATTTATAAGCTTCCTGTTAGGAACCATATCTGTTTGTTCAAGAACTTTGATCATAAACATTACTTAGAACAGCAAGTACATGGTTTTTCAAGAACTTCAAGGTCTTAGTAAGTTATTACTTTCTTCGGAACCTTGAATATATTTGCCCTTTATTTGTGAAGGGAGTGGTGTGTGGGTGTGGAGACTGGGGAGAGTGACTATGTTTGCAGGGTAAGAGCAGACGAAGAGAGAATCCTCAAGTACCCTTTCCATTTGGTGGAAGCGAAGAAGGCACCAGATAACTGCTGTAGTGCCTCATGTCATTGGATAAAGACTTCATACCCATGCAGTAGGAATGTGACTTTTTTTTTTTTTTTGCTCTGGTTTGAACAGTATGATCTCGCACAGTTTTTTACAATAGTATTGATCCTTCCTACTAATAAGTTACACACCTTCAAAATGATGAAGAATTAAACACTGTAAAACCAAATATAATTCACAAAGGTACTCAATTCCTAACCAGTTTATTCAGCTGAAGGATGATGCTAAGTCATTACATTGCTTTGTCTGCCTCCCCTATACCTTTTCACTCACCATGCCTGCATTCTTCAAATATTATTCCAAGCTATTTTCAGTTGTCATTTTCTGGATTTCAAAGTGGACATCTCTCTACTGAATTGTTTGAACAAGCCTATGAAATATTTGATTATCAGGAGAGACTTTTTTGCTCATATGGTTTCACTCTTTCTACTTCTGCAAAGTGCAGATGGTTGACCCTTATGCCAGTGATCCAAACTCTGGAGGCACGTGACGCCTTCCGGGCAGCTTCTAAAAATAATGAAGCCCAAACTACACTCCCAGTGATTTTGAAGTGGGAAGCCCCATAAAAAAGACTGGCAGGACCCCCAGGCAGGGCCACTACTCCCCTGCCAGCACTATCCGATTCCCTGGCCCAGAGGCTCTACCTCACTTTTTGCCTCTGAAAGGGCTTACTTCTAGGAAAGTAAAACTTACACCTAAAATTCTATTGGTTCCCTGAACTCACTCCTGATTGGTTATTTCTCTCACTCCTGATTGGTCCATTTCCCTCACTCCTGATTGGTTATTTCTTTCCCTCCTAATTGGTCCATTTCTGCAAAGCTTGTTCCTAATTAGTCAACTTTTGTTATACCTTATTTACATAAGATGTTACAAAGTGTAAACTGGCAGCCTATAAAAGCCTGTGTAAACCTACAGACGCAGTCCAGAGCTTGAAATGTAAATTCCTCTGGGCCCGCTGGCATAATAAAACTGAATTTTCCAACTCTGTGAGTGCTGCCTGGTGTCTCGTCCGGATCCAGGTAGCTGTCACAACTGAGCTATAACACCGAGCTGTAGCACTGAGCTGTAACACATTTTTCTACAACAATTTTGATCTCATTGATCTGGGGTAGGACCCGAAACCCAGTGTTGCTGAAGAGCTCCCAGGTGAACCTACTGTGCAGTGAAGGTTGCCAACCAGTGCTCTCTGGTTACGAAGAATTGTGATGCCCTCTTAGTGTCCAGCTCAACTTGCAATTTAATTAGGGGGTTGAGTCAGGCCAATGTTCCATCCATATTTAATAAATGTGAAATGTTTAGAATAGTACTTGGCACATAGTAAGTGCTTTCGAAGTGTTGGCTGCTAGTCATGTTACCAGTTAACTTGGCATTACTGCTACTTCACAGATATGGACATTATTCTCCAGATTGTAGTTCTGCATTTAAAAGCTCTAGCTCACCACTGTGTGATCTTCTTGACATTCATAAAGTGAACCATCTTATTTCTGATTCAAAGAGATAGTGATGCTAGTTATTCAGACTCTTGAGTCATCAAGGTCAAGTGCAATGTAGTTACTTAACGAACATCAGATGGCAGTGTGGCTTGGGACATCTGGTTTCTTATTCAGACTCTAGAGAAACCCCATTTCCCATCTTCCTCCAACTCCCCTCTAGCTATGTAACCCTGAATAACTGAAGTACGCTTTCAGCCTCATGATCTTCCAGTAAAACGGAAATAAATAAAAGCCACCTCACTGCTTCCTTGGGACAAATAAATATAATGCATGCACAGCACTTAGCACAGTGTCAGCACATAGCACACAGTAACCACTTACTAAATGTGTGATTATTCCTCTTATTAGCACTTTGGTCATAGGAGCATAAAAAGTTGCTCACAACTTGATGATAATAATCTAGGGATACCTAACCCAAGGCTGACATTATATATGATGTCATTAAAGCCATTTCGCCAAGATCACACAGTAACTAACAATCAAGTCAGGACTAGGACTAAAGTTTCTTACCCACAAGTCAAACGCTCTTTCTAGTTCATCTTCACACTGAGGACAAATACATTTTCAGCAATTTGGGGTACCAGCCATGTTTCATTTTTAGCATATAATCCCTTAAACCATTTACTCTTGAATTACTGAGCAAAAAAAGTTGTAAGAGTTTCCTCGAACATATATGGTATTTCCATATGCTTTGCACACCCAACACCTTTACATAATTCTATTTGTGTTTCTATCAATATACCGTGAGTGTAGATTAGTAGGTGAAGATCCCCTTGATTTAAATCTGCGGACATCAAGCGTATGACTGCATTTAAAAAGCTACAGAAAGCATCTGTTTAGATTCCTTCAATTTCATATCCACAGAGAGTTGATACTGGTACTCAAAACACAGACAGAAACCCAAAGCAACAGAGTAACCAGGAGCTACAACACTCACAACTTTCAGATCTGCACAAGTATCCAAAATTCATTCAGGTGAAAATAATGTGGTCAGAGAAAGTAAACTTCATCTCAGCAGCAACTTCATTCCATGAAGGTCTTAGCTTTCAAGTAGTAGTTTGTTAAAGTACCTTTATTAGGAAAACTGAGAGGGAAGAAGACCTTACTCTTGGTTCTTTTCTGTTTTGTTTTGTTTTTTCCAATCCATGTCATACAATAAAGCACTTAATAAAAGTTATATTCCTATTCTCAGCTATGATTAAAAACTTGTGCATATAGTCTAGGTTCAAAGTGTATCTATTTTTAGTGAAAAAAATGCTCTCATTTTTTCCAACTTTTTTTATTGTGGTAAATATACATATATGTGTGCGTGTGTGTGTGTGTGTATATATATAAAATTTAGTATCTTAACCATATCTTAACCATTTTTAAGTTTACTAAATTTTAAGTTCAGGGACATTAAGTACATTAACATTGTACAACCATCACCAACATCCATCTCCAGAACTCTTTTCATCTTGCATGAAACTCTGCACCCATTAAACAGTAACTCCCCACACCCCCTGCTCTTAGCCCCTGACAACCACCATCCTACTTTCTATCTCTGTGACTTTGAATACCCTGAGTACCTCCCATAAGTGGAATCATACTTGTCTTTTTGTAACTGATTTGTTTCACTTATAATAATGTTCCCAAGGTTTGTCTATGTTGTAGCATTGTCAGAATTTCCTTTCTTTTTAAGGCTGAATAATACTCCATTGTATATACATGCCACATTTTGCTTATCCATTCTTCTGTGAATAGACAGTTGAGTTGCTTCCATGTTTGGGGTATTTTTAATAATGTTACTCTGAACATAGGTGTGCAAATATCTCTTTGAGACGCTGCTTTCAGTTCTTTTCAGTATATACCCCAAAGTGGAATTGCTGGATCATAAGTGATTCTATTTTTAATTTTTTAAGGAACTGTCCTGTTTTCCAGAGTGGCTCTACCATTTTACACTCTCACTAGAAGTGCATAAGGGTTCCAGTTTTTCTACATCCTTGCCAATCCTTGTTTTCTGGTTGTTTTTGTTTGTTTTGTTTGTGTGGGAGTGTGTGTGTGTTTGATAGTGGTCCTCTTATTTTAAAGCTGAACGTAATACCCTATGATTTGTCTCCATTGAACATGAGGTCAATCGGTGAAGACACCAAAAAAGCTAAATATCAACATGATTTATCATTTTCATGCACTCAGATTGCTTCTTAATCAAGATGAATACTACTGCTTTCCATTGAATTGTAAATTAGAGTTGGCTGTATTTACCGTGGCTCTAAAAACAGTAGGGTGGGAAATCGGCTCTCCTGCCTCCTCAGCCCCACGCAGACTGCTAGAACTGTCTCAGTTTCTTACTGATCGAGATACTGTATATGATCCACACATGATGCAGCCTCGGTCTTTTTTCCTGAATGGAATTAGCTCTCTCGAGGGAAACACAGATGCATCTGCTCGCTGAATTCATAGGTTTGTCTTTTCTTTCTGGTGAGATTTCGTTTCTTGGACATTGCAGGGCAGTGAGAAACGAGAATAATAGTCCCGACCAGACCACACCGCAGGGACAGAGGTTGACAGGTTATAGCACTTACTGTATGTCAGGTGCTGTTCTTAAGCTTTCACATGTGTTAGCTTATTTCATCCTCGTGCAATACCATGAATTCAGGGCCATTATCATCATCCCCATTTTCAAGGTTGAGGAAACTGATAGAATGCGTAGGTGACAAGTTCAAAGTTAACACAGCTAACAAGTGGCAGAGCCAAGATCTGCACCCCAGTCTGGCTCCGCCGTCCGTATGTCCTCCAGATGGGATTACGTCCTCACTAGCAGTACTATCCTTAGCATATTTCATTTGAATCAGTGATATCTCTCCCTATAAAAGACTCCCTCAAGCTGAATGCTCTAGATTCATGATCTGGAAAACTCAGCCAAGCTGTTTTCAAGAACCAAGCCTTGACTTTTTCAGTGACATTCTCTAACCTTTCCAAAATATGTTCTCTGTGTCTTTAAATGATCGCATCTCCTCTACCCACATCTTAAATGTTCAGATTCTCCAAGTTTCAATCTTTGTTCTTTCTCTTTTCACACTGGAGCCTTCCTGTATTACCACATGAACACAAAGAGCATCCCCAGTTATTTAGAACATGCTGATGACTTCCGAAATATTTTTTTTCTCTCCAGCCTTAGTCTCCAACTGGCGCACAGTGGAGAGTTCAATGAACAATGGATATACGAATGATTTGAAAGACTCAATCCTAAGACAACTGACTTCCTCACGAACCTGCACAGTACATTTTCAGTCTAATTCAGCCTTTCAAAAGGATATGCTCTGAATAAGCCATAAAATGAGATAAGACGAAAAAGACAATAAAATATGAAACATTGCTGAGCACATCTGAAAACACACACGCATATTACAACTGCCAGGCTGCTTGATATAGAAAAATCATTTTTTGCTTATTTTTCTTTGCACGTAATATTTTGTGAATTTTATTTAATTTATTTACTGGATCTTTTTGGTTCAGAATGTGAGCACAATTCTTCAGGGTCATCCTGCTCTAGGGCTCACTCCTGTGATAAAGTTTAGCTGAGTGCTACCTTCTCTAAAATATTGATTTCTCCTGGGGACCCGAGTTCAAAACTTCCTTTCTGTAAAAGATAGTCATAGCTGGATTTCCCAATAACATAAGTTTATCAAACATGGTAAACTGTGTCCAATAATACAAATTACTCAGTTCAACACTGAAATCCAGTGACTCCAAAAAAACCAGGCTGGGAAATAAACCTAAACTGTAGTGCCTGCCTCCACCCTCCCCATCTCTCTATTACACAGGCTCACTTAATAAACTATTTCCCAGAGGAGAGATAAGGGGCCCATGATTACCTTGTCTATAGCTGTAAGTAGTTTGGATCTGTATGCACATCCAAGAAGGCATAGCAGCCAAATGCAGAAGCCTTCCGGGGGGGAAGAAGCTTAACCAGCAGAAAGAGCAGAACTTAGCACTTTTCAGAGCTCCTCCAGTTCCATTCCAGTGATGCCATTTAACATCTGTATTTGTAAATCAGTCAGTCGATCAATCAGTCAATGCCACAGTGAATCTGTTTTTCAACATTGGCCAACTTGTATGCTTTCAGAGATGCTGTAGCCAAAGTGAAAAAAGTTTTCTAGCCCTTTGGTATATTTGTGTTTTACTTTGAAACTTTCCCGTGAAATTTGAGGTATGTAATTTTGGCTTTATTTTTTTCACGAACATCTGCTTGTCACCAATGCTGTTGTGTCCGCTTACTCAGCTGGTTGAGTGAACTGCCTAAGGTTGGCTTCTCTAAAACAATGTCCTGAGTCTTCTGGGCAGCTCTGCCCCCTCGTATGCTGCTGTTATCTTTTCCACCCGATTTTTACCACGAGTTGTTTAAAAACTATGATCTCTTTGAGGGTGGAAAAAATGAAGTGCAGCTGAAAAGACAGTTATGCTGAAAGATAAACAGAGCAATACTACTTATCAGAACGGGTACAGTTTTTGCTTGCTTAATGAGTACAATATATAGCCTTGCAATATATACACAATGAGAAAAAAAAAGCTGTATAACACATCAAGTATGCCATATTATTTCAGGCATAACTGTATAGGATACGTATCTAGGCCTGAGAGTGGAGATAACAAAATATAAGTGCTTTGCCTGTCTAAACACGTTAAATAAATGAGCGCTCGCTATCGCATCCCAATACATTAGAAGATGTACTTGCATAGTTAATTTTCTTTTTAATGCACCACACGTGACCATTTGAAGTACAGAGCCAGAGTATATCTTAGTGTTTGAAGAAAAGGTTCTTTTCATTTAAACAAATCTTTATTTAAATAAGCCTTTTTGAAAAGGATCTTTGGCATATCTTCTTTTTGGGAAGTTCAATCAGGGTAAATGGAGATAAAGAGGCTGCATTTATAAGGAACATTATATAAGTAAAGATCACTCAGCCCTCTCTCAACCCCCCAAAAAATGGCAGTCAACATAGGAGAGTAAAACTAACTGGAATTTCACTCTGACTTTCTAAATTTCAGGAACTTTGTTTACTGGCTTTGGCGTTTTAGGCATTTGGTATATATATATATACATATATCATCTGGTGTATATACATGTCATCTGATATGTGTATATTTACTCGTAAGGTGCAGAAAGAGTAATTTCAAAGGCTCACCTGAAACAAATTTTGCGCTTAGAGCCCTACTGTGCTTGTTATTGGGCGGTATACCATGTAATAGCATGGGTGAGGATGAAGTCAGCCACCCGAACGCAAACAGTTGACAAAACCCTCTACAGATTATGTCTGTACTTGGTTCTTAGTCTTCTCTTAGTGTTTGTCACTGAACAGCTCATTTAATGCAAGGAGTACAATTTTCCACATAAGAGGTGTGAACATTAATAAAGGGAAACTGCACTACAATTGAGTGGGGAAGTCAGCAGGGGGAGCCCTCACACACGTATCATTGGACTTCAGCACAGATCCCAACAGGAAGAGAGGGACTTTGCATCTCCACTACTTAATACCTCTCACCTGGAGGAAGAAAGCATTTCTCCTCGCCTGACAGCAGCTTAGCCAATCAGAGACTGTAACAATTCAACCAATGAAAAGCCACTACATTCCAACCTTCCAGTTTCCTCCAATGGACTTTTTGTTTCTAGGAGCCCCTCCCAATTTCCCCTTCTCTATAAAAGAGTTTCCTCTCTTTTGTTTTACCAGACTTTCCTGTGGTTGGCCATAGTTGTATGTCTCTGGTTGCAGTTCTGTGCTATTCCCACATTAACCCATGTTGCTGGTAAAATAAGTGGCTGTTGTACTGTCTTAGGTTAACAAAGGGAAGAGGAGGACGGACGGCTGTTGTCTTGACCAAACACTCCACCCCAGTAGAAACTGATGTGAAAAACACAAGAAGGTGCTATTGACATCAATCCAACATACAGCAGGCTGGAGCATTCTATGTCAATTCTATCTTTCTCTTTCTTTTTTCTTCTTAATAGGGGGTCAGCTTTGGTGCACAACTACGAAGGCTATCGCTGAGGGTGAAGAGCTAATTGCCTTTGTGGTGGATTTTGACTCAAGGCTACAAGCTGCCAGTCAGATGACTCTTACAGAAGGGATGTACCCCGCGCGCCTGCTGGACTCAATTCAGCTGCTTCCTCAGCAAGCTGCCATGGCTTCTATTTTGCCTACAGCTATTGTCAATAGTAAGTGCTGAGTGCAATAGCCCAGTACAATAGCTTTGTCGTGGTGGTGGGTATTTATGGGAGAGGGAAAAATAATGTCTGCTGACAGGCAAGCAGGGACAGACTTTTCTTTCCCTCCAGTGTTGTGATTTTATTTTATCTTTTCTCCAACTTCAAGTGTGTGTGTGTGATTGCTTCTCATGGGAGTACAAAAAGGACACTTAAATTCATTCATTTCAGGTTGGACTCCTGAATGTTACACACAGAAATCTAACATCCTAAACTAAACAACATTCATGACTGCTTTTGGCTGTAAGAGGCCCAACAGCTATCACTGATGCTCCTGTGGTAGCATAAGTTCCATATTAAGAGCCACAGAGTTGAAACATAAAATAAGGGAAAAAACACAAAATCAAATTTGATTAGATATAGTAATGAAGGGGAAATGTGGGCTAGATAAATCAAGACATCAGCTAATATACAAAAAATAAAAAGAGAAAGAGAAGTACTTACAAGCTTAGAATAGTCTGTGTGGAGGATTTTGAAACATGCCCTGGTAAATACATCTTCATGATTATATTTTGTTAAAAGGACTATTGAACTTAAGTTTGTATTTCTTGAATACACAAGGTGACACTTTATAAAATCAGTCATCTAGGAGTCCCAAGATCTGAATTCTAGACTCTGCTCTGCTTTTATCTAGCTCTGTGAGAAAGCATAGTAGCAGTCACACCTTAAGAGGAGAATGGATTCTAAAGCTAGTAGGCAAGTGAAATATTGCATTGAGTCAAAAATGTCCTTGAAGATCCCCGAGACTTTGAATGATGCAGAAGAGAAATCTAGAGACTACAACCATGTCTTGATATTTATATATATACTCAACAATCATTATGTTCTTGCTGTTAGAATAAAGAACTTCTCGGGTGCATCTGAAATTACTCTGCATCCAACCAGTGGATTCAGTGCCCCCAACCCAAGCTAATATTTTTGGATTTCCTTAATGTAAATGTAGTTATTTTCTTTACTGGATCTTTACTTTGATTTGGATAGTGAGGAACTTGAAATAACACAGACCCAACTTGAATTTGAGGCAAGATGATTTTGCTACCAGGTGTACTAGGAGTACCTTACATTATTGTGATGCTCCAGTGTATGAATGTTAATTCTAATTACATTCGCGATTATACTGTTTGCTCTCTATAGCAAGATAACTATGAATCCCAAATAAATCAACGAAGATACCTACAGCCTTTGTTCTCAATCTTAAACTAGCTAATCAGTTAAAGTCATCCTACTTAAAAAGACACTTTACTAAACATGGTGGCCCTCTGAGAAGTGTCAATGTAACTAATCTGGGTGGGATGGGCAAAATAATAAACAGTAGTAGTATATAATTTTGTAATTAAATTGTATTTTGGAATTCTGTGTTGTACTTGCCGTTCTTCTCATTCACTAGAATTTTGTCCTTAATTTTCTCCTTATCTCCTTCAGCAGGATTCCCCCGAGCCATCTTCTTCACTGTTATGGGTTCCAACACCAGCTACACATTAACAGTTTATAAGTCACAAAGTCTAGCTGTTTCTGCTGAGTTGCAGACCTCTGTTGCCATCTTTGCAATGTTCCTTTCTATTTCTCCCCGAAATAGCAACCCCACCGAACTAATGTGGCCATATGCCCCAGAGTGTCTGGACTGGTCCTTGTTTACAGTGTTACCTGGCATCCCTCTGAATAAGTGCCCTCTTTCACTACGAAAGTGCCAAGTTTGCCCAGGACAGTGTCAGATTTGGTTATCCTGTATATGTGTCCTAGCCTGAACTCATCACCTATCAGTCTTCTATTCCCTGTAGAAATGAATGAAACCATCACTTAATAGAGAAATGCCAACAAGAAGCCTCGGCACCAAGAAGAAACATTGCCCTCTGCTCTAACATCTAATTGCAAAGTTGTAGTCCTCACTTCCAGTCAGTTCCACTTCCTCAATATAACTTTTCTTCTTTCTGCCCCCTTGCCATTGAGGCATTATGGAAGGATGTTTACACCAAGGTTTTCCAATCCCCATTCACCCACTGTGTGATCATGGCAAGTTACTCTGCCTCACATTCTTCACCTATACATGCATGAAGGAGAACACACACACAGAAATTTTCCATGAATGAATACATGAGAAAACCTATCACACTTACTACAGCATCACAATAAATATTACATGACTATTAGCTACAATTCAGACTCTGTCATATTTCACTAGATTACCACAGTTGCCTCCTACCAATCCCGAGTCTTCTTTACAAATTCACTACCTTCAAAACTCAACTCCACTATTGGGATTTGATCCTAGCTGATTCTGTCAGTCTATTGCTTAAAATGATTCTGTAATTTTCCATAATCATTGAGATAGAAATCTAAACTTAAAGCATACAGGGTCTTTGGTCACCTGTCCCGTTCTTCTTCAACCACATCTCTCCCAGCCCCTTGCCTGAGCATTTCAGAATAGCCTGCCATCCCCCACCCAGCCCCTCTCTCAGGCGCCCATGGCTCATCCCTTGGTCAGGAAGGCGCAGTCCTCTTCTGCATATGACTAGCTTAATTTCATCCTGCACAACTCAGTTTAGATGTTGTCATCTTCCCTCTAAATCTTTCCCTGACCTCATCCTCCTCCAGTTCTCTCACCAGCCTAGCATCTCTTCTTTCTCCATGTCCAAAGTACCCCCCAGATATCTCCATCAGAATACTCATCGCATTCTAATGTAATGATCTCACCACTTGTTAACCAGCCCCAGGAAATCTAAGTGCTTTAACAACAGCTGTTTGGTCTTTCATTTTGTTTTGCATCCTACCCAGCACAGAGCCTGACAGTTAGGAGGCACTCTGTAATTAATTTATTAAATGAAGAAATGATGTCAGGAGCTGGCATCACTGAGGCTTATTTTAGTTCAGGCATTAGATTCTTTACCTTTTAATCAATCAGACAAACCAATTCACAGTGCTATTTATAAATGCATATTTTCCCAAACCATAAACACAACAGAAACAATTTAGGATTCACCTCATGCTTTATGTTGGCGTCTCCCACAGTACCACTTTCTAAAGAGTCTGTGGGAGGGTAAATTGCATTGAATGTGACATTTCTTTAAAAGCTTAGTCCTGTACTGTGGAACCACGCCCAAAGCAGCACTCATCACCGTCTGACTGCCTAATTCTGAACCTGAGAGCAGACTCTGAGAAGAACTGAACGAAGCACTGCTGTCCCCATGGCTGGCTCCAAGTGGGCAGCAGCTAACGTGTCCCTGTGTTTCCGCCTGCAGAGGATATATTCCCTTGCAAGTCCTGTGGCATCTGGTATCGGAGTGAGCGGAATCTGCAAGCCCATTTGATGTACTACTGCAGCGGGCGACAGAGAGAAGCTGCTCCAGTGTCAGAGGAAAACGAAGACAATGCTCCTCAGATTTCCAGTCTGTGCCCCTTCCCACAGTGCACCAAGAGCTTTTCAAATGCCCGAGCTCTGGAGATGCACCTGAATTCACACAGTGGTAAGTGCCTCCCTTGTTTCTTCTTTTGCTCCAGGAGACCCTGTTCTTTCTCTACATACATATGTACATACACACATTCATACATCCATCCATACATTCATTCATACATCTCTATCTATAAAATCAAAAATTAAACTTGCTGATGGTTATCTTACGTCACACACAGCCAATATATTCTATTCAAAGGACTTGAGTCTGAATTCTTTTCTAACAACTTACAGTGCTCAGTTTTCAGGCCACGCTGTTTTTTTTTTTTTCCAACTGAAATAAAACGGCATCAGTTTTAGAAGGAAAATCTCAATACCTTTTGTATATTGTCATTAATATTCATTTAAGTGTCAAGTGATCTTTGGAAACTGACCATACTGTTTCCACATGGCAGGGACTAAATAGCAGGTACATAAAAACAAGTATTTGCTGAATTGAAATAAAGCTATTATTTTGATAGATCCAATTAAATCACACTGGAGATAAATTAACTGTTAAATATGGATCTATAAAATGCTCTTGACTTCCAGAGCATGCATCATAACAGCTTAGTTGATTTTTATGACATAAAACCACTTCTAGTGCTATGTTTTAAAATTTCTTAAGAAAAATCAGGCTGAAGAACAAGTTTCTTAACAGCAAGGTTCCCATTATTTTGGATCTCTTCCTATTTATTTTGGAACTGTATGCGCAGTTGTTGTTAGTATCATCACATAGCATTCCAATTCCTATATTTTAAAAATAACTGAAATAAATCAAAGGTACAGGATTATATTAATTTGAAATATTTCTTAGAACATTCTTGGCTAGGGCAAACCAAGGTTTGGGCATCACAGTTCTTCAGCATCTAGAATACAAAACTTGTAAGGCAACTCTAGGTGACTCCCTTTGCTGTTTTTGCTTGGGTTGAATAATTTAAAACTGAAATACATACTCAGTTTAAGAAAACTAACTCCAGCCTCCCATGCTATAGTACAATGCAAGCTTTCGTCTTTGTACCTATAAAAATAGGCAATTTCCTCTCTATTCATTCTCTTCTCTTCCCTTTCCCTACAAATGAGCTATCTTTATGCAGGGGAGGCAGAAACACGTTGGTGTCTCACATGGTGAGTAAAGGCACGCACAAAACAAAAATAGAGATAGAAGGATATTTCCAGCTCAAAAGAAAAAAAAAGTATCGGATTAGCTAAGGAGAAAAAGAGACGGATATAAGTCCCCCTTTACCTGTATAGGACTGGTATATTTTCATCTTATAAAGGGCAATTCTCATTTTAGTCTAGAGTGCAGAGAATGATCCAAACCTGGTTCAACCATCTACCAACAAATGGGGAAAAGAGTTGACCTTAATGAGTAAAAGTATCTGGATCCCAATTCCAGTCCACAGGGGGAGGGCTCCCCTGCACCAAGTAATTCTTCAGACAGCAGGTGGGTGTCCTGCAATCAACTTCACTCACTGACAGTACTCAGAGATTACTGCACAGATTATGGGGTTAGTCCTACAGGACTGGCTACCCATCCCTACCCCAATTCAGACTTCAGTCTGCTGTGTTTCTGACCCATGGCTATAAATCAGAATTTGCCAAGACACACCCTTGGTTTGATTAATTTGTTAGAGTGGCTCACAGAACTCAGAAAACCCCATTTACTCACTAAATTACTGTTTATTATAAAAGGATATAACTCAGAAACAGCCAGATGGATGAGAGGCATGGGGCAAGGTTTGGGGAAAGGGCGAGGGGTTTCCGTGCCTGCCAGTCTCCCCAAATCTCCACATGTTGACCAATCCAGAGGCTCTCTGAACTCTGTCCTTTGCGGGGTTTTAAGGCGGCTTCACTGCTGACGCATGATTAAGTCAGTGGCCTTGGTCAATTGAACTTAGTTTTAGGCCCCTCTTCCCAGAAGTGGAGAAGACTGACAGTTCAACCCTCCAATCACAAGGTCCGTTCTCCTGGTAACCAGCTCCCATCCTTAGCTTACCTAAGGGCTTTCCAAAAGAGACCTCATCAACATAACAAAGACACCTTTATCACTCTTATCACAGGAAATTCCAAAAGTTTTAGAAGCTGTGAGCCAGGAACCAGGGATGAAGACCAAACATATATGAGAAACATATTTTGCTCATCTGAATGACCAAATACAAATTTCTTATAAATTACAATATTGCATTGAGGCTTATCCACCAGTCAGTGCTAATAACCGGCTAGAAACAGGCAGTGATCGATCAGCATGGGTGTCGGTCCTAAATGACTCTATCAGTGTACTGGTACCAGCTGACTGTCAGCCCGGGATAGAGATAAACCATGTTCAGTTTAAAATAACATTCTAAATTTATACCAAAGATAAATTATGAAGTTATTAATTACTTTGCAAAATGGTTCCTAGTTGTATTCTTTTAAGTAAAGACCTAATCTAGTGCACTAAATGCACTGAGTTACTTGGTTTGCACACAGGTCATCAGTATCAACTCTAAGGAATGCCTGCTTCTTCCTAATACAGAGCATAGTGTTGTGGTAAGAAACGGGTACTGGATTAAAAATTCTAAAATCTGAAGTTTGGGCTGGGCCCCATCACTGAATAGCTTTACAATCAGTTCCTTTGGCCTCCATGAATTTGCTTCCTGACCTGTAAAATTGGAAACAGTGATGACTTTCCTGCTACAATGAGATGATACTCAGGAAAGTGCTCTGGAAACTATAAAGTGCTGTTACTATGATCACACATGGGGAAAGATGTCAGAAGTAAAAAGTTAGTATCACAAATGCGATTCTGAAAGATTTCAGTTCATTTCGGCTGTGTTGAAGACATGCCTATCCCACTACAATGAGATAATACTCAGGAAAGTGTCCTGGAAACTATGAAGTGCTGTTATTATATCACACATGGGGAAAGATGTCACAAGAAAAAAAACTAATATCACAAATGAGATTCTGAAAGATTTCAGTTCGTTTCTGCTGTGTTGAAGACATTAGGTCATTAGTAATGATTCATATCAATAGAAAACCAATATGTGTGGTTCTCAGTATTCTGACTTCGTATGTTTCTCCAGGAGTGAAAATGGAAGAATTCCTCCCCCCTGGTGCTAGTCTAAAATGCACCGTCTGTAGCTATACTGCTGATTCTGTGATCAACTTTCACCAACACCTGTTCTCCCATCTCACTCAAGCTGCCTTCCGATGCAATCACTGCCACTTCGGCTTCCAGACTCAGAGGGAGTTACTGCAGCACCAGGAGCTCCATGTCCCTGGCAGCAAACTTCCGAGAGAAAGTGACATGGAACACTCTCCAAGTGGAACCGAAGACAGCTTACAGCCAGCCACAGACTTGCTGACCAGAAGCGAACTCCCCCAGAGCCAAAAGGCCATGCAGACTAAAGATGCGAGCTCCGACACAGAGCTGGACAAGTGTGAGAAAAAGACTCAGCTCTTTCTCACTAACCAGAGACCAGAGATTCAGCCTACAGCAAACAAACAAAGCTTTTCTTACACGAAAATAAAGTCTGAGCCCTCTAGTCCAAGACTCGCCTCATCTCCAGTTCAGCCTAATATTGGGCCTTCTTTCCCTGTGGGACCCTTTCTATCTCAGTTTGCTTTTCCCCAGGATATCACAATGGTCCCTCAAGCGTCAGAGATCTTGGCCAAGATGTCTGAACTGGTACACCGGCGACTGAGGCACGGAAGTAGCAGCTACCCTCCCGTCATTTACAGCCCCCTGATGCCCAAGGGGGCTACCTGTTTTGAGTGTAACATAACATTCAATAATTTGGATAATTACCTAGTGCACAAAAAACATTACTGCAGCAGCCGATGGCAGCAGATGGCCAAGTCCCCCGAGTTCCCTGGGGTTTCGGAAAAGATGCCTGAGGCCGTGAGTCCCAACACGGGCCAAACCTCCATAAACCTTCTCAATCCAGCCGCTCATTCTGCTGATCCCGAGAACCCACTTCTTCAGACATCCTGCATCAATTCTTCCACTGTGTTAGATTTAATTGGGCCAAATGGGAAGGGCCACGACAAGGACTTTTCCCCTCAAGCCAAGAAGCTCTCCACCCCCAACAGCAATGATGATAAAATTAATGGAAAACCTCTTGATGTGAAGAATCCCAGTGTCCCCTTAGTGGATGGGGAAAGTGACCCAAATAAGACTACCTGTGAAGCCTGCAACATTACTTTCAGCCGGCACGAAACGTACATGGTCCACAAACAGTATTACTGTGCTACACGGCACGACCCTCCGCTAAAGAGGTCCGCTTCCAACAAAGTGCCTGCCATGCAGAGAACCATGCGCACGCGCAAGCGCAGGAAGATGTACGAGATGTGTCTGCCCGAGCAGGAGCAGCGGCCTCCGCTGGTCCAGCAGCGGTTTCTTGACGTAGCCAACCTCAGCAATCCTTGTACCTCCACTCAAGAACCCACGGAAGGGCTGGGAGAGTGCTACCACCCAAGATGTGATATCTTTCCAGGAATTGTCTCAAAGCACTTGGAAACTTCCCTGACGATTAACAAATGTGTTCCGGTTTCCAAATGTGACACTACTCACGCCAGTGTTCCCTGCCTAGAGATGGACGTGCCCATCGACCTCAGCAAGAAGTGTTTATCCCAGTCTGAGCGGACAACCACGTCTCCCAAAAGGCTGCTGGACTACCACGAGTGCACCGTGTGCAAGATCAGTTTCAACAAGGTAGAAAACTACCTGGCCCACAAGCAGAATTTCTGCCCGGTCACTGCGCACCAGCGTAACGACCTGGGTCCTCTCGACAGCAAAGTGTTTCCGAATCCAGAGAGCGAACGAAACAGCCCTGATGTCAGCTATGAAAGAAGCATCATAAAATGTGAAAAAAATGGGAATCTAAAGCAGCCCTCCCCCAATGGAAACTTATTTTCATCCCACTTAGCAACCCTGCAGGGTCTGAAAGTATTCAGCGAAGCTGCCCAGCTCATCGCGACAAAAGAAGAAAACAAACATTTGTTTCTTCCACAATGCCTTTATCCCGGAGCAATAAAGAAGGCAAAAGGCGCCGCCGCCGACCAGCTTTCTCCGTATTATGGAATAAAGCCAAGTGATTATATTTCTGGTTCTCTTGTCATCCACAGCGCTGACGTCGAGCAAAACACAAACGCGGAAAATGAATCTCCCAAAGGCCAGGCTTCTTCCAATGGATGCATGGTGCCCAAGAAAGATTCCCTGCCTTTGTTGCCCAAAAATCGAGGCATGGTCATCGTGAACGGTGGACTGAAGCAAGACGAGCGACCTGCCGCCAACCCACAGCAAGAGAACGTTTCTCAGAACCCTCCGCTTGAAGATGGCCACAAGTCTCCCTCCTGGATCTCTGAGAACCCGCTGGCCACCAACGAGAACGTCTCACCGGGAATTCCCTCCGCGGAGGAACAGTTGTCTAGTATAGCGAAAAGTGTGAACGGCTCCACCCAAGCCCCCACCAGTGGGAAGTACTGCCGGCTGTGTGACATCCAGTTCAACAACCTCTCAAACTTTATAACTCACAAGAAGTTTTATTGCTCGTCACATGCCGCGGAACACGTCAAATGAAATAACGAAATTAAAGAAACATCCGTCATCTTTGGTACCAGTGTTTAGTATGTTGTTCTACCCAGTCCAGAAAAAAACAAAAACAAAAAACAAAAAGCTGTTTGAATTACATCTGGGCAATCAGGAGATAATTCAGTATGGCTGAGTCGAAGACTTGAGGTATAATTTCATTACAGTCCATTAGTAAAGTGTATTATTGGTGCCATTTTCAAAACAAAAAAATTAATTTATTTTACCAGCAGTATTCATAGCTGTGGTTATGTTATTTTTTATTTAAAAACTTTATATTAAAGTCATTTGTAATGTTATTGTATAGTTATTGTGTAGCACATATGGTTTGCACTGTATAGTAGCTTTTAAAGAAAATAGTCACAAACAATACAGAAGAGCATTTTAGAAATAGCTTCAAAAGCACTTGTGTATCTTGATTTCTTCTTATATGCTGTTGCAGATATATGTATATGCTAAAATATAACTTGCAAAGATGTTCTAAATACACATGCTCTAAGTTCGCCTTAAGATTTCAATTCTTGGATAATCAGGCTCTGTTTGCACTTTATATTTTAGCAGATACAGTCTCTTAGTCACTAGGCTTTGCATTTGTATGTAGCCGTACGTTTCTGTCCATTTTCTTAATCTTAAACATGTATGTTAAATGAAGATGGCAATTTTTTTCTTGTATAGTACTTGTATTTTCTTTCACTGATGCAGCTCTGTCTCAATTTTTAAAACTTTGCTGTTAAATGCAATACTTTATAAGAATGAACAAAATTACTGGAAGCAGTATTGTTAAGTAATGAGGTAGTATTAATCAGTTTTATCTTTTGAAAGGCACAGTCTCAATCGAAACCCTAAACTCAATGCTGCAAGTATGAATTTAATTCATATATAAGATCTATTTAAATAGAAGAGTAGCAATACTGCACCTGGTGATCACAGAGATAATGTTCTACTTCTGATAGAAATAATTTCTCAACAAATGTTGTTACTATGCATGTATATGGATGGAATAAAATTCCAGATTGTTGGAGATGTCTGGCTTCTTTTTTTCCTTTAAAATTCAAGGGAAACCGTATATACCTCATCTTTGTAACAAGAATAGGTTCAGAACAGTACTGGATAGCTGTAGTGACACGATGACAAACCAGTAAAGGGCTGACTGTCCTTTATATGCACCCAGTTAATATAACTTATATTAAAATGAGCTAGAGACTAGAAAAGCTCTATGCAAACTAGAAAAGTTCATCATTATTATCATTATTGTTTGTATATAATAAGCACTATCTTTCTGTTCCCTACCCCCCACCACCACTGTAGCACAGAAAAAGAATAATTTCATGAATGTCTGAAAGGCTTACAAAGTGTACTGTAAGAATTGGCATCAAAGTTGATCAAATGCACCCAACTTTTTGATGGAGTTTATCAGAGAGAGAGGTTTGCATTTTGAGGAGCAGTAAAGTGGTTTGGTAAAGTGACTCTAATGAGTAAAAATGTACAAATTTCATGTTGGCAGTTTGTAAAAGACACTAGTTTTCACACAGCTCATTTGTATAGTCCAAGGGTTTGCATGTTGAGGGGGTGTGGACAGCAGATAACGTGGGTTAGATCATGGAGAGCCTAGTGGGCTACCCAGCAATGCTGAGATGTGATTCATTCAGTAGGCAAGATGGTGCCTGTTGCCAATCAGGATAGACTGCAGTCTACTGCAGTTTGAGAAGCCCTCCGATCTGGAAAGGCAATTACCTCATCTGTGACTGAGATGCGCTGTTTGCAGGTAGGTTGTCATGCACTAGTATTTATCCTTATTGGATTTAGTAACATAATGAACCTAAGGTGCTAGCCCCAAACATAGCATATAAATACTGTGACAAAACAACAATACTGTGTTCTCAATAACTTTTCTCCAATAGCTTGTTAAGAATAACTATTTTTAAATGTAAACTCGACCTTAGCTGGTGTCTTCCATTTCAGGCAGTGACTAAACAATGAGGTGAACAGACCTGATACGCTTAATAGATTTTTGCAGCAATCTCTTAAAATACCAGATACTTTGGGATCCACACGGCTGTTCGTGAAGACGTGCTCCGTTCTCAGGTGGGAACTGGCAAGACTGGGCATTCTTAACAGGACTTCTCCCCCAGCTTCTTCCTTTTTCTATTCTCTCTTTAAAAAAAGGAAGAAGAAAGAGAGAGAGAAGGAAAGGAAAGGAGGAAAGAAGGAAGGAAGGAAAAGAAAGAAAATCAGTCAATCAACATATTTTTATTGATCACCTAGGATTGTCCACACCATTTTGAGGATGAAAGTAAAGAGGAATAATACATGATTGCTTCTCTAAAGGTGTAATCTGACTCAGTTTACTGGAGCCCAACACTGTCCCCTCATTAGAATCACTTAGGGAACATTTTAAAAATGCCAACATATGTGTATTTTTGATACACTAGCTCTGTTAAAGAAAATTCCTCTCTCTGGGTTCTGGGAAGCTTTTTAAATCTGTTCAGGTGTTTCCAATATGTGACAGTGTTGGGAAACACTAAATGGTAAACTAGGGCAGGGTGTGAAGTCTGAGTCAGGCTAAGTACAATAGAAAGACAAAAAGAAAAAGGGACACTGATACGGGGCGAAGAAGTCGGGAAGGGCTGTGGATAGGGTAGGGTCTAGAAAGAGGGATAAAGTGATAAGGAAAGCTACCTGTCCTTTTGGGAGCCCTGAAATATCTGTGTACTATACCTAAAAGAATATTTCAAGTATTGTTTGTATAGTTGAAAATAAGCTCTAATAGCCATTCACACAAGGAAATAGATGGCAAAGGCTGAAATGGTGACATCTGGACCAGAACCAGACCCTGCAGAGTAGAGAGAAAGATAGAGGTATTTCTACATGTAGAGAGCATTGTAAATGATACTTGTGAGGGTAGAGTGAATACACAATTTTTTTTTAAAAGAAGAGGGGCTCGGGTTGGAATGTTCAAGAAAATAAGGGGTATAAATAGGAATCTGGTGTCAGAAGACCTGGAAGGCCAGGCTGAGATATATAGGCTTGCTTTGAAATTTGCTTCTTAAATAGAGTCACGAAATGTAAATTGTGTTAGGAGAAGTGATGGAGGGAGTACGAGGCCTGGATGCCAGGGAGAGGGACATTAGAAGGCCGTAGTGATGGCCCAAGTGTGGGTAGTGAGAGTCTCCACCAGGTGAATGGAGAAGGACAGGTCTGGGTATGGGTTACAAAACTGCAGATATTGAAGACCAGATCAAAGAAGAAATCAAACATCTTCAGCTCTCACTGATAGAAGTGCTCCGTGTTCAACAAGACAACATGCAGGTGAGAATATAAGCATGGGTTGCATGGTCTGGGGGAAAGATGATAAAAAGAGCCATAGTTTCTAGGTTCTATAGTATTAAACCCTCTACAGAATAGGAAAACCTACCAAATCAGACTATCTTAGAGTGGGCCCGGGGTTTTTTGGCAAAGCAGCCCTAGGGTATTCTCTGTTGTCCTCCCTCGCGCACAACTGAGAATCATTCAATTGAGCAGAGACAGAATGAGAAGCTGTCTAATGCAGTCAACACCAAAATAAACAGATATATTCTGGTCGCAGAATTTATTGCACAGTTGGCCTTCAAAGTGCTGCCACCTAATATGTAACACATTTGAGCATTTAAAACTATTACAATTTTCAAATAATTCAGCATATGTTGTGTGGTCAGGCCACTGAAGGTGGCTGTCCTCTTGCTCTCTGTACATCCCCTCGTACCTGCCTCACCTGTATCCCATTCACACGCTGACCTTCCTAGTACTTGCCCCAGGCTCCAGGTAGTGATTGTTCTCATCAAAGAGGTGGTGAGGGGCGTGTCCCTCTGCTGGTTTCCCTGGTAACCAATGAGCAACCCTGACGTCAATTCCCCCTGTAACTGCTAACCTCCCCTTGCCCCCAGGAGCGGAGACTGCTGCCCTGTCCTGCCTGCACACGGTGGGGAGTCGCTCCAGGACCTTGCTTCAGACATGTAAGCTCCCCTGATCCTTTAAACCCCTGATGTCTCTTTTGCTGACTCTGGGCTCTTCAGTCTTGAAGTTAAGCGAGCATAGGTCTTGTAGGCCAGCGAGGTGCAGCCCAAGATACATGTTTTAATGTTGAAATTAAAACTAAAAATTAAGTCATAATGGAATCTGTAAACCACATTTGAAAATCTTTTAATCAGGTGGAACCATCTCATTTTCAGGCAAAACTCAAGGTCAGAGATTTTTTCAAGTACCAGATTTTAAGACCCCAAAGTTACAAAGTTAATGGTAACAGCCAGAGACAAGAGTCCTGTTTTCAGATTCCCTATACTCATCATGTTCCTTTCTCCACTAAAGCAGAAGGAAATACTAAGGCAAGCAGCTAAAACCCCAGCTAATTTTTCTCTCTCTCTGATACACTGAAGTCTAGCTGAAACATTCTCTGCAGGTAGGGAGAAGGGGGCGTGTCAGTCTCACGTGACCTCTGTAACAATTACGACCAACGCGGTGACTTAAGACAACAGGAATTTATTGTTTCACGGCTCTAGAGGCCAGAAGTCTGATACCAAGATGTCAGCAGGACTATGCTCCCTCCAGGGGTTCTGCACACATTTCTATATTTCTGTACCACATATATTTTTAAATAGAGTTCACACTGATATATCAGACTCTAACCTAGCACTTATGTTAACATTCATAACATAATCATAAAATAATATTTTCTTTAGTATACATTGATACGTTTTATTTCAATTTTTTAGAAAGTATTTTATTTTTAAAGGTGGTTTGTAACTGCAACTGTTTTATAGATCCACTTGCATATAAGAATTAACTTATTTCTTAATAACTAAATGTTTTTAAGTATACAATTATTCTTTTAATGCTCCTTTTTCACACTCACTAATGTCCCAATCTGGATAATAAATTCTAAAGTGACCCTGAAGTGAATGCATCTGTGCTCAGTGGACACTATGAATGCTGTGATTTAGAGCAAAGCCTCTCAAACATCAAGTTCTATACGAATCACCTGGGGAATCTTGTTAAACTGCAGACTCTGATTTAGTAGGACTGGGGAGTGGCTTGAGAGTCTGCATTTTTAACAAACTCCCAGGTGATGCCAATGCTGCAGGTGTGCAGACCGCTTTGAGTGACAAGGCTGAAGACAACATAGTTATTACGGGGAGGACCTTTTTGTGCAGTCATCCCACATCCTCAGTCCTACAGTGTTGCTTATTTCCTGTGCCCCAGGCCCCAGAATGCTTCATTTCTACTGAGTTCAATAACCACTAAGATTCCACTCAAGTCTGTAGCTCTTGTTTGTTAGTTTGTTTGTTTTCGTTTTTTGCAGGGGGGAGGTAATTAGGTTTATTTATTTAGTTGGTTTTTTCGATGGAGGTACTGGGGATTGAATCCAGGACCTTGTGCATGCTAAGCATGCGCTGTACCACTTAAGCTAAACCCTCCCCCCAAGTCTGTAGCTCTTTTCTTCAGTTCAACACCTATTTCAGTTTGGAAGTGGAAGATCGGGCTACCCAAGATGGCCGTTCTCTTGCTCTCTGTACATCCCTTGCTCCACCAGTCCCTGCACCACCCACACCCTACTTGCCTGACTGACCTTCCCTCTTAATCATAGAGCCTAATCAGTAAATGCCTGCATCCTTGCCCCCAGCCCCAGCTAGCGATTGTTCTAATCTTTAGATCAGAACCTCTCCACTATGATAGCTTATCAAAGGGGTGGTGAGAGGCATGCTCTACTGCTGGTTTCCCTGGTAACTGATGAGGCAACCTGACATCAGCTCCCCTTATAACTGGCAATCTCCCTCTCCCCTGGTATCAGAGACTACTGCCATGGTCTGCCTGCCATGCACAGTGGGTGGGGTGTCACTCCAGGACCTTGCTTCAGACATGCAAGATCCCCCAGTCCATTAACCTCTGATATCTCTGTTGCTGACTTCTGGCTCTTTCTTCGGGCTTGAGGCTGGGCAAATACAGGGCTTGCAGGCCTGCGGGGAGCAGCCCAACAGGAGGATTGTCCATAATACAAACAAGGCAAGTTTGTTATCAACTTATAAATTATGCTGGCCTTATTTGATAGGTGGCAATAGGAAGATGTCCTTTTCACCCTCTTTTTATTCTTTGTACATAGTTTAGAGAATAGAGAAGAACTTTAGAACTCATTATTTGCCAGACCGCATTCATGTTTCACTTACACATGACAGCCGTCTCACTGTGAACTTTCCCATTTTCAATTTAGTATTAATTTTGATGAGCTTTTTAACCCAAGGAAAACACTTGTGGAGTCTATTACAAGATCGGTGGACTCACACTGTGATCAGAGGCAGATGCTTAAGGGAGTAGTGGAGTTATTTGTGATTCCTGACCGTTCCTGGTGGCGGGTAGGGTGGGCGTGGGGAGAGGGTGAGAGCGAGGGGGAGCGGAGTAAATATGTAGACGGCTGCAGTCTCAGGGCCATCTGTGCCAGCCGCATGCCTCAAATCTCAAACAGAAACAGTAGGAAAGCAAATGTTACTAGTTGATTTCAATATTGTGTTCTTCAAAATTATTTATGTTTCACTCTTTCATTCCCTTATTCATTCATTCATTCATTCATAATTACATTCCAATTTTGAGTTCTTACTCTGACATACGCTTCATGATGGGCACTGGGGACCAGATTTTTAAGAGACAGACCCTGTGTCCAGTTAGCTTTGGATAGAGAAATTCTCAATAGGGGATTTCTGCTGGGGAGGCAGAGGGTTAGAACCCTTGCTTGACTACTTTCTGACCCTAACCCTCTCTCTGCCTCTGAGCCTCTGCTTTCTGGCCATCACCAGTCAGCCTGTCTCTTGCCGTTGGTCTATTATTTGGGACTTCTTTTTCATTTTTGCTCTTTCATTGTGTGATACAGTATGTACTTAAAATGCGTATGTTAAAAAAATGTATTTCAGGATCTGAACTAGGAACATAGATTCCCAAGGTTAAGATATAATATAAATAATAATCTGCAGCTCTGATGTGAAGGGCCTTTCTCCTGGAAGAAAGTATAAGTAGATCTTCGATGACAAAAAACATACATCAGAGTGTTTCAAGGAGAGAAAACACATATTAATAGGCCTGCAACCAGGGAGAGTTTGGCCCATTAAAGGACTTGAAAGAAGTAAGAAAGGTGGTTGTTTTCAGAACAAGAAAGAGAAGCGCCCCCAAACGAGACTGCAGGGTTCAACGTCACTGTGAAAGCTTCCATGTTGTCACACAGTCAGCGTGATACCCAGGCGCTTTTCAGGGGATCAGGTGAGGCAACCAAGTACACCAGTGTCATCCATCAGGAGACCTGGTCCATCAGTGAGGAAAGCTTTCTAAGACACTTAGACACGTGGAAGTAAAATCCGGCTAGTGGAAATGAGGAGAGGCGACTGTGCAGAGTTTAGCTCTGTTCAGTTCATCATGTATTTACTGATCTTATTGATTAATCTTACTTGTGTGTCATTCAGGGTTGGATACGGGGACATGAGGATGAATATGGAGTCCTGGTCTTTGAAGACCTTTAGCCTCATACACACACACACACACACACACACACAGAGAGACATTTATATATACACTTATATGACAAATATATGTTTATTTAATATATATTTAGTATATATGACAAATACATGACATATGTGTGTATATATATGTATGTATACATCTTCAAAGATGACAAGTATGAAAGCATCCTGGCCCTTAAAGACCTTAGATTTACTTTAGTGTCGTGCATACATGAATTTAGTAATACATAAGTAAAGTATATATATATGTATGCGCTGTAATAGCTTAGGTGATGAGCCACTAATTGATAGAAAGAAAGAATAAGAAGCCAGTGATTTACCTCATAGGAAAAGGAACCTGTCCCCCATGGTCCAGGAAAGAAGGGAAAAGTTCTCCAAACTATTAGCGAAACATCTTCTGGAGACTCAGGAGGGCTGACCCTGGGAACAGGTTTCAGTTAGAGGATAAAGCTTCTGTCCTTACGTAAATGAGGAAGGCAGAAGGACGGACCCAAGGAGAACACTCTAGTTCTAAAGACCGAAGCATCAGGCCAGCTTGGCCAGCATCTTTAACAGGACATCTACCAGGCACAGCCGGCTGAGACAAGGGCTAGAAATAAGAACGCTGATGACACCTTTGTTACAGGAAAGACCACCTTTCACGCACGATATACATGACAATACAGACAGAAAAGAGAGGCTTGTTGGGAAACCTTACTCTCTTCTCAGTTCCTCGCTGAAAACCTCTGCCTGGGAGGAATGACAGAGTTGCCGCCGCCTGAGAGCTGATTTGGAAATGGAAGGGCTCCCTTTATCTCGGACCCCACGACTCGTGGAGGAATCACTGAAATCTGTTTCTCTTGCTGTTTTCCAAAGAGACTGACTGATCAAAGTTGTTTCCTTCCCAGAGGTGCCTTCCCCCCAGGGCGGGGATGGGGCGTGTCTCCGGGACACCCAGAGGACATTTATAGTCACTTCCCAAGTGGCTCTTGTTCTCTGGATTAAAAACAGAAATTATCTCTCAGCTGTCAATGTAACATCTTCCAGCAGCATGAAGTTCTGTCAAACAGAAATTGAAGATGAATAAAACGAAGATACACGCTCAGGATTATTCCTATTGTGAAGCAGCAGTGCTCTGTACTGACGACGCTACACCCTAGTAGTAGATTTTGGGAAATAGAGACATACTGGTTTTCTAAAAGCCCCTGTACACTTTGCCACGGGAAGCAGCGGTGATTGAATAGACTGACAAACGCTGTGAGCATATGCAATGAGCCAACTCCACAGCACTCCAGGGCAGGATTACAAATGATCTGTGTGCATTTGGTGGAGGTAATCATAATTCCACTGGTAATTTATGTTTGCATGAAAATGCAGTTTTTAACCATTGCTAGGATTTGGGGAGCCAGTGCAACCTGTTTCCATTTTGTCAAACTCCAGGGAATTTCAGTGTGTCAGTTCAGTAATAACGCATATCTGCATTATTTGATGGCTGGTTGTGAAGAATAAGTAACTCCTTTTTTATAGAGACAATATTTATAGAACCTGCCTGGTGTGTGCAAAACTGTTCATTATCCATCAGGTTTTATTCTAAATAGACACATACCCAAATTCAGGACAAAGGGAAGAAAGGCAAAGGAATAGAAAGGCTAGAAATGCCCTTCTCTTTAGATATGTCAGCAACACCTGAGGCAGGTTTTTAAAAAGAATTAAGGAGGGAAATTGTACTGAGGGCCAGTCAGGTGGCTTGAGTCTGAAAATGTCTTACGCTTGGAGAAGCAAGCAGGTGGTTAGGAAGATGAGGGAGAGAAGACATGGAGACAATGATAGAAAATCAGATACAGAAAGAATACGGACTAAAATGGAAGGTGTCAGGTAAAATTAAAGGCTTAAGAATTGGGAACAAATTCCAAATAATTATAAGGGCAGCAACCCTTAAGCTTCTTGGAGCCACACTCTGATTTTTTTTAGCTTGTTTTAGCATCTTTCTGGGGAAAAAAAGGATATTTTACTAGATTGGAAAGGAGGTCTATGCATAAAAGCTTACAAATCACTGATATATTGGATTTAAGGAATTTAAGTCCCTCTCTGTGGAATGGAAGGGAGATAGCACCCTAGTTTCAAAATTTAAACTCAGTGTCTTAGCGCTTTTGGCTGTGGCCAGTTGTAAGAAAAATATTGTACCTGGGGACCCTGGACGCAGTCTCTTTTTCTTTCTCACAACTGAAAAAAAAAGTTTCACAGTATAGTTGTTCCCCTTACTGTTACACACACTCTGATATTTTCTATTCTATCTACTCTATTCTAGGCAATTCTGTTTCATTTATAAAATGCTAGTCATGACCTTCTAAACTGATTTTATTACTTGTTTATGGATTGCAGCTTACAGTTTGAAAAACACTGTTTTAACTGACTAAAAGGTGACAAGTGCCAAGGGAAAAGGCGATGTATAGTTTCAATAGGCGAGGCGAGTTCTACGTCCAGCATCGACAAAAGGTTCGAGCGATGGGGAGGAATGGCTGACATTCAGAAAATTGACAGCAGGGGAACTGCGGGGAGGAGGATCAGAACGTCTGGTGAGATGCAGGCATAGATGAAATTTCTGTCCCTAAATGAAAGAAAATATTGTGTTAATTTAGGGGGAGAAAAAAGCTCTTAGTTGATTAAACAAAGGACAACTAATAACTGTTTCATACTTTGGTTTGTTGTTCTACAACTGAAGCCAAAGTTCTAAGAGAAACACTACCCTCTGTGGAAAGAGAAGAGAAAATAGGAGAGAAAAGATTTTGGAGAAAATGTTGATAACCTTACTGGGCCTTGAACAAGAAATAGTATTTCTATAACTAGAACAAATGTGACTTTTAAGATCATTTTAAAGAAAAGGTTTAGATCAGAAGGGTAACTGTCAAATTGGGTGGACAAATTTCTCATGTATTTTGTCCTTTAAAATTAATAAAAGCAACCACAGGGCAAGACCAGAAGGGAGGCACAGCCACTCAAGCTGAAAATCCTTCCAAAGGTGGTATCAAGTGTCTGGGAACAATTCAATTAACTAATCACAGATGGTTGCCAGATACGCCAACTAAACTTTCATCTCTCTAACAAATGTCACAGCTAAGAAAATATGAACTTCGGCAAATTGGGGGCGATTCCATGTGAAGGATAACTTCTGTTCTCATCATGATTTCATAGGAAACAGATAAGGAAGTACAATGTCACATGAGGGAAACTTCATAGCAATTAGAGTTGCCCCACAATGAGTGCTCAGCACGTTGGGAAAATGAGATTCCCGTTGCAGATGGCTCTGGGGAGTTGCTGTGCACGGGGCACCCTGAACTTGAGGATCTCCAGACCTGGCAGGACTCAGGGCACCAAGACCTGAAAAGGTGAATATTTAGAAATTGATAATAATTCAACAAGTCAGTTAAACTGAGGCTTATCATCAAGTTAGTATGTTCCATAAATATACCCCACAGGTCTAGTTGCCTAGCTCTTTCCTCTTATTAGAGAGTCTCTTACTATTGGATTTTGTTCTTCATCCTCTGGGGAATTGGCATAGTGAGTGGTATGAATGTTTGCCATTGTGTCAGTGGTTGTTAACTATTTTTTGAGTAACAGAATCCTTTGAACTGATTAAAATTTCTTCATAAAAAAGAATATATAGACAATCGTACAATTTTTCTCAGGCAGTTTGAAGTTTCAAAAACCCTGCAATCCATCCACAGACAGCTAGAGCGTAAATCTAGGTTGTAAAATACTTTGATGTATTTGATCTAGTATGAAAATCCAGCTTTTCTACTGTTTTGACTGCTTAGAAACTAAAAGAACTTGAAGCTCTCACTTGGGAGTTGCGTGGGCAGAATGAGGAATCGAACTTACAAATGTTTCCTATAGTTGTCATTACAACTCACTGGCCCATATACTTTACCTTACACAGTTAAAAGCATACATGGCAGATTTAGTCTAACTTCTAAAAGGAACTCAAAAACCTCTGTATATTTCTGGATTTTCTTAAACAAAAATTCAAATTTCTGGATTTTCTTAAACAAAAATTCAAACAATTTTTTGACAGAAAGTGTTTCTTTAACCCAAGTTATTTTTTATCAGCCCAAGGTAGTATTTGATAGGAAAATTAATGAATAGGCAGGCTAATAAATGATTAGAAATCTCTGTAATGAGGGCTAAATGAAATGGCTGTTAACTACCTGGTGAATCACGCCCAAGAATCCCCATTAGGTTTGGTTGATGTCTCCAGAATTGGCTTTTCCCAAAAGGAAGAAGAAGATAAATTCAAAGTCCCCTAGAGGACTCTAGACTTGGTGTTTCCAAGACAAAAACAATCTTCAGGTATGAAAACATATAACTACCCTCCTTTCTTAATTTCCAGTAAGAGCAAAAAACCCATTCAGTGCATCATCAGATCCCATCTTAGAGAGGAAGTGTTTGGCTTGATTAATATCTGATAAAGGATGAAAGCCCTATTTATCTTGGTTCCCAGGGTCACTAGATTTCCTTCCTTGCCCTGAAACTGGAGTGGTTTGATATTGCAGATACACAGTAGCATCATGAGGTGTGGGACCCATTGCTCTGTATCAGTTACGAACATCCACAATACAAACCGTGCCTGGACCTTAGAAACAAAGTTAGCAGATTCCAGTTAAATGCAATAAATACTAAAATTCCATTTAGGCTTTTGGATGCAGCTTTACAGTTATTCTGCCTACGCAGAAGCAATAGAAGAGAGGAAGAAGTGTAACTCCCTTCTTCACTGTCTGGAAGGATGAGATCCTCTTGTATATCTCTGATCCTCATATATATTTCTGTCTGTCTATTTATATAATATATATTTACATATATAAAGAGATATATAATTTAAAATGCTAAATAACTTGTTTTTTTTATAGTGTACACCTTATAACATCTGGAGAGGGTGACCCCCAAACTATTTGACCTATAAGGAGTATGCTATCTACATAATACTACAAATTAAAAGAGGATAAAATGTTTTCTTATTGTCCCCTACTACTGGAAAATGATTTCAGTGGCAGAGAAACAAGCAATTTCATAGATAAATACTTGTTATTCGATTATGACTATATTTGCTAACACACAAGTCAATATCAAGAAAGAAGAATGCCTTGCAACAATAAAACCCAGGTCTCTTTCTCAAAGTGAGACACAGAGCTGAGTTAGAAACACCATTACACTAAATCAAATTCAGTTCAAAGAAAGCAGATATCTCAGAGGTTTTTTTTTTTTTAATCAGGCAAAAAGACACAAAAATATTTTATTTTCAGCATTTTAAGAAGATAGGAAAGCAAAAATATTGTCTGGGTACGTCTAAGCAATTTAGTGTCCTTTAAAAGACAAACTGCTGAGCTTGGAGGTGACCTGGCACTGCAGGGTTGAAGACCATTTTGAAGATGCTCCCAACTGTCAGTCCCAGGAGAGATGTGATGTAGTCTTTGATAAGAATAACGGATTTGGCTCATTACCTGCTGAAAACATCTGTTGTGAGACGGAATGTCCTCTAAGCAACAGGGAAATTTCAACTTCCTTCAAAATTGGCAAGGGTGCATTGGTGAAGTTAATACTTATTACCCACAGGAAGTAAGAAACAATCTAATATAAAAGCCTTCTAAGGGATTACCTAATTTTAAAAACAACCATAAAAATCCAGGTCAGGCTTCTGAGAGATGCAACTAATATCAACAAACACCTTTTGAAATGAATTGTGGAATCACTCCCCATAACAGCAGCTTCTAAGAATGAAATCAAGAAAATGACTCAATGATCTTTCTGAGTCTCAGCCTTTCTGTCCTGTCAAATGCCACCCAGGCTCCTTGTTTCTTTACTAATTTGTCTTTAACTCACAATTTAAAGGAACGTATTGCTGGAAATGCTCTCATCAAAATTCAGCATGATAAAATCACAAGATAGTTTCCTAGGTAGAAATATCCTTAGGGGATTTCAAAAATTGTCAGCAAAAACCTCAAAATAGCAAATTGAAGGTTTGAGCTCACATTTTATAGATCAACATATTAATGGGAATGATTCTGTTAAATTACTATTTCTGATAGTGACAACAGTTTTATCCCACTCATCTGTGCACACTGAAATAACACCTTCTTTGATTAGATTCATTAAGCACAATTTGCATTTTAAAATACCAGTTCTAGGTATAAGATAGCAGGTTCTAAAAGCTAATCAGTAAAGACTCTTGAGGAGTCTGTCTCCATTATTTGGATGGGTAGAATTTCTTCTTGTTTTTAGTAAATTAACTCACCATTGTAGAGTTTCCTGAAATGATAATATGATTGTTTTAAGGTTATAATGCTTTCAAGTTACTCAAACATTTTTTGATTGGTATTCTCATGCATAAAAGCAGAGTTTGGTAAGAAATGGTGTCTAAGGTTTCTTTTAGCTAGGCTTACCGTGAAATTTATCATTCAGACGGGATGTTTTGACAGTAAAATAGGGTGCCATTAATAATTACCCTGGGAAAACAGCTAAAACTGAGATTGTCCCAGGCAAAGCAGTATCATTGTCCATTGGTATTCTGAAATAAAATTCATATTTTAGAGCAAAGGCAAGAAAAATTTAAACACAAAAACTTCTCTGCCCTTTGGCAGCCTCTCTCCCCTCACTCTGTCTTGTGTATCTGCTTCCTGCATCTACCAAACCTCCCACCTTGGCAGGAATACCTGCTCACCCATGAAGAGCCACGTTCTTCTAGCATCAACATGGTGACTCCTTAAAAGATAACATTCCTTCTTGATCTTATAAGGGATCACATGACCTACCATGATGATGCTTCAATCTGAATTATGTAAACTGTCAATAATTCATCGTTTGATGTACAGCCCTCTGTCTCATAACTGTGCCTTGATCTCTGATGGGGAGAGCCATTCTCAGAGCTTTCTGAAGTACTCTTCCCAGGTTACAGTCCTCAAATTTGGCTTGAATAACACGTTCCATTTCTTCCCTAGATCAACTGATTAATTTTTTTGTAGACAGTATCCATGGGGGATTGGTTTCAGGGGCCCCTGCACATACCAAAATTAGAGGATGCTCAAGTTCCTTATATAAAATGGCACATGGTATTTTCATATAACCTATGTGCATCCCCCCATATACTTTATTATTTTTTAGTTGAGGTATAGTTAGTTTATAATGTTTCATCGATTTGTGGTGTACAGCCTCATGTTTCAGTCATACATATACATATATTCTTTTTCATTATATGTTACTATAAGATATTGAATGTCACTCTATATGCTATACAGTAGAAACTTGTTGTTTATCTATTTTATATGTAGTAGTTAGTATCTGCGAGTCTTGAACTCCCAATTTATCCCTTTGCACCCCCTTTCCCCACCTCGTAACAATTTCTATGTCTATGAGTCTGTTTCTGTTTTATAAATAAGTTTCATTTGTGTCTTTTTTTTTTTAGATTCCACATATAAGTGATATCATATGGTATTTTTCTTTCTCTCCTCCTCCCATATACTTTAAATCATCTCTAGAATTAAAAAGACCACAAATAACAAATGTTGGCAAGAATGTGGAGAAAAGGGAACCCTAGTTTACTGCTGGTGGGAATGTAAATGGTATGATCACTATGGAATACAGTGTGGAGATTCCCAAAGACAAATCTAAAAATAGAACTACCATATGATCCAGCACTTCCGCTCCTGAGTATATATCTGAAGAAAATGAAAACACTAGTTTGAAAAGATACATCCACCCTAATGTTCATAGCAGCATTATTTACAATAGCCAAGATATGGAAGCAATCTAAGTGTCTATATGAACAGAGGAATGGATAAAGAAGATCTGGTATACATAAACAATGGAAAATTACTCAGCCACAGAAAATAATGAAATTTTGCCATTTGCAACAATATGAATGGAACTGGAGGGTATTACGCTTAGTGAAATAAGTCAGAGAAAGACAACTAATGTATGCTATCACTTATAGGTGGAATCGAAAAATAAAACAAATTAATGAATAAAACAAAACAGAAACAGACTTACAGATATAGAGAACAAACTTGTGATTACCAGTGGTGAGAGCGAAAGGGGAAGGGGCAAGATAGGGGTAGGGGACTAAGAGGTACAAACTACTATGTGTAAAATAAATAAGCTACAAGAATGTACTGTGCACCAGAGGGAAACATAGCCAATATTTTACCATAACTTTAAATGGAGTGTAGTCTATAAAATATTGAATCACTGTGTTGTACACCTGAAACTAATATAATATTGTAAGTCAGCTGTACTTCAATTTAAAAAATAATGAAGTAAATAGTAGACATAAACTGAAAGAAATACCCAGTACAACATAAATGCTGTATAAATCGTTGTAAATACAATGTAAATACTATGTAGAGGGTTGCCAGCAAGTGGAAAATTCAAGTTTTGCTTTGGGGAACTTACTGGAATTTTTTATTTTGAATATTTTCTATCCCAGGTTGGTTGAATCTGCAGATGTGGAACCTGTGGATACAGAGGGCCAGCTGTCCGCATAGTCAGTCTCCTTGCCTTCAGCCCACCCATCTTTAGTTATTTTCAAGTATATAAAAGAGCTTGAACTGCTTTGGGTCAATCACAAGTCATTAACATTAGTAAAGGTAAATAATTTTATGTGTGAATTGTGTGCTTCTAAAGGGATTTGAAAAACCCCACAAGTTTTTAATCTTCTTCTAGATGTAATTATCTTTGAAATGTTTGCAACCTCAGTTTGCTTAGCAAATCTACTTTTGTAATGATAAAAGAAGAGAGAAGGCCAGAGCAGGTCCTTCTGGTTCTAAATTTTAAACTAAATTAGCCTAAATTCCATAGAAGGGGTTCCCCACTTTCAAACATCACATTAAATAAACAGGCTTCAAGGCTCCCTAAATCTAACGGCCCAAGAGTCTAATCAGTGTCTTTTGGGTCTTCATTTCCTGAATCATCATAGTTTCTTTTCAAGTTATTTGGAAGCGCAGAGCAAGGGGAAGAGAATGAACTTTGGCTCATTAAATATTTTATTAAAAATACTTATTCAGAACATATGTTATAAGTGCTATGCTAGTGTGCACGATAAAAACTATTTCAACAGTGTCTTGTAGAAGAACAGCGGCAGGGATGGGGGTACGAGATGTAACTGTAAACCCAAATTCAGTATAGCAAAATGAGTGCAGCAGTGGAGATCTGATACCTCCCTGTGTCTTATCCTCACTGTCCTGTTAATCTTGCTTCACCTTCTCTCCCTTTCAACTGCCGTCACCCTGATCCAAGCCTCCCTGGCCATTGCACTAACACCCTAACTTCCCTTAGTACATCCATTCAGTGCCACCTTCTAAACTCACCAACCCATTCTTCTTTACTCTGTAATCTAAATTACTTTTAAGATGGAAATCTGATTACTTTTGAGATGGAAATCTTTCAATAGCTTCTCCTTAGTTTTTAGGATAGAGATAAAATCTGCCAAACTATCCTCTCTCATTCCCCTTCACCTTTGCATTATGCCACCCAATAATGTTAAATACCTTTATTTATCAGCTATTCCCTTTGAGTGAACATCATTTCTTTAGATTTTAGCCTACACATCACTTCTTCTGAGCAATCTCTGATCTACTAAACCAAGGTAAATTCTACTTCCATTCTATGTCATTACATGTTTCACATTCTAAATTTTTAGATAATCTTCCCAGTGGAGAATGCAGAGTCTGAAATCTTGACTGCCATCAAGGCTGGCTTCTTGGGCAGAGAAACTGCAGCAACACAGAGCCCTATGCTTCAAAGGGTCCTGAGTTTGGTTTGATGCTGTGCTGTCACTGTCCTGAAATTCTTAATAATTTTCAAACAAAGGATCCCACATTTGCATTCTGCACTGGGCCCTGCAAATTATGGAGCTGATTCTGATGGTTGCGTTAGCCACAGCATTTAATACAGTAGCTAAAATTCAACAGGCACTTAATAGACATGTGTAGGTTTAATGGAAGATTGAATGAATTACCCATATCTCAGTTTTCTTCCTCTGAAAACATAAAACATTTTGGTATTAATTTAGTTAGTCATTAAATATTTTTCGCCATCAGTTCTATTGCAGGTCTCCAAAATGTGTCAGGGTTACATCATGATCTGATGCTCTATGTATTTTCTGTGATTCCCCCCCACCCTGTTTCTATTGATCTGCTGGTTTCCCCAAGGCCATTTCTCCCTCGCTCATCCCACAGAGCAATAGCAAAACAATTTAAAGTGCCATTAGCCTAAGTGAGTGATAGATTCAATGCAAATTTACAGAGGTAAAGTTTTCCTCTCAAAGACTAAATTAAACTAAAGCTGGGCAAGGAATGAGAAAAAAAAAGATACTTGATTGGAGAAAAATTAGTGCGTAAGTACAGGTGGGGGGGACTCCAATATTCTGTTTGCACAGAGTTGATTCAGTTATTTATTAAGTATATCTTAGATAATTATATATATTTAATGAGTTTTTTCCTACAAAATAAGGGCATTTGGCAACAGGCGAATTATTTTACCCCATTCTAAAATTCTATCCCAAACAATTTGATTGTTGAAAATCAAAACTAATAGTAAAAAGTTAAACAAAAGCTACATTTTATGGTGCATTCCACTGTACTCTTCTTTTTGGGAGGAACAGAAAAATCAAGTCTTTTCAATAGATATCTAATAAATGATTTGTTCCTATATAAGACATATAGCTCTGGTAAGTAAAACACAGAAAGAAAGGAAAAAGGATCAAATTCTATCTGGCTGAGTGAAAACTGATCTTAAAACATTTTCCATGTGCTCATTAAGAGGATTAACAATAATAACTTCCATATCCTGGGGAATCAAAGTGGATTTAGACTTGAGGTCTGGCGGGTGGTCTATAGAAAAAGGCTTGAACGTTTTTGACGGGAGCGCCACTGATGGAGAGAAATAGAGCTTGTGATAAAAAGCCCCCAATTATAGTGAAATCTTAAGTCATTAGGTCTAAAGCAAGCAAAATGAAGATTGCCCAAGATAGGGAAAATTTGGTTTTGAATTTTTTTTCTGATAATAAAAAGTATGGGACTTAGACCATTTTTTAGATTTTGGTATAAGACTCGATTCTTGCCTAGATACTTGGTAAATTTGTCACTAATACTTCTTCCCCATTTTTACATGTTGTTTCTGAGCCTTTTAAAATTCTCTGCTTCCTAACTCTAAAGTTTCTTCTCTATTTCAGTTCTACATACAAACCTCTCTAAGCCTCAACTATCTGTAATTCTGTAACATTGAGGAGAGCTACCATATCTTTGCAAAGAAATTTTATAAGATACTCTGTATAAAGCACATTGTCTGGTATATGGTTAACAATTTATTAAATCTTAACTATTGCTACTACTGCTACTACTATTGCTGCTATTATTAAGCTCATATATAATATCCTGAGAAGCTATACTTTATATAATACAAATAGGTTTGGTCTCAGTTCTCTCTTACTACAGAGTGCTTTAGGTTTGACTCCCAGGACACTTACAATTAGGCAAGGTGGCAGAGATATTTAGTATTCATAGATTTTTCATATGCTCCTCCACTATTTTTTAAGAAATATTCTCCACTGAAATAACTTTTGATTTAACTATGGCCCCATATAGCCTACGGCCATGTCCAGTCTAGACGGTGGGAAAGGGTGTGGAGAGCAGCACCCAAGCTCCAACTAAGGGCAACACAGAGAATCCTAAATACCTCGGAGAAGCTCAAATATAGGCCACGATGTGCTAGATGAAGTAGGGTAATCTCCATGTATTCTCACCTTCAGAAGAGTTAATATTCACGCTTTTGTAAGTATTAGCAGTTGACAAGCAATTTCTCGTTAAACCCTGACAATAGCCATCTGGAGTAGATAGCTCATTTTCCTCATTTTATGGAGAAGTAAAATGAGTTTTTTTAAACAATTAAATGATTAGCCCAAATTTGGTATAGCTGAGTGGTTGGGTTCTGGAGCCCAGCTGACAGATGAGACATGTAAGATTTGGGGCAACTTTTTTAATCTCTTGGAGGCTCAGTTTCTACATCTCAAGGGATTGTTTCATGGTTTGAATGATATAATTTATCTTAAAAAGTCAATATTAGCTATTGCTGTCACAAAACTGGTAAATGGCAGAATAGAATGGGATTCAAACCTAGGCTTCTCAGAATCCAAAACCTATTCTAAACCACTGAATACAACACCCTCCCCATTTTAGTCTATAATATGGTGCTCCACCATCCAACTGATTTATGTTAACCAGAAGTCTGGGACTGCATGCCATTGACTAAAACATGACACTGTCAGTTCTTCTTGTCAAGTTCTTGATACCATTTTTCTCCTCTATTCAGTAAGAAAGAGTATGAGGATAATTATTTATTTATTTGATAAACATGTATCGAAGATCTATCATGCAGTAGGCAATAGACTAAATGCTGGAGCTTCCAAGAGGGGCTCACAATCAAGGAGATAACGTAGACATAACACTTAGCGACTGTTGGTCAACATGATTAACATTAATTTAAAAAATCATGTAAACAGTTTGAGGAAACTCTAGAGCCTATTGAACAGCTAAACCAAACCGCAAAAGACTAGAGATACAGACAAAATTGTCAGAAAAAAGAAATGTAAATGATTATAAAAAGTCATTGGAAGATAGGGTAGAATTTGCTTTTATTTACTAATATCTTGTTTTCCTTTGGGAAAGACTATATTTTCTGAACCCTCCATGTCCGTTTGGGCCCCCTGGCTTGCTTTAGCCAATGAAATGTTTACTTCTAGGTAAAGCTTTAAGAGGCTGCCCAAACTTTGTCATACCCTCTTTCCCTTTGTCTGTAAGTGACTAAATGGGAAACATTTTAGAGTTTGTAGACAACATAGAGTCTCTGCTGCATATTCGCTTTTTTAACCCTAACCATTTAAAAATTTTAAAAAGCAGTCTTAGATCACTGGCCATAAAAAAAAAAAAGAGCGAAACAGATGGTCGGTCAGATTTGGACGATGAGTTTGCCAACCTCTGTTCCAGATGATGGGTGTGGAGTGAGAAGAATGATGACAGGGAGCAGGGAGCCCAGGTGACCCCTGGTGGACTTGTGTTGCACGGATAAATAAAACTTTCTTGTGTTGAGCCATTGAGATTTCAACATTATTTGTTACTATAGCATAACCTCATCTATCCCAAGAGAGCAAATTCTGGAACACTCCACCAGGAGAAATGTAGAGAGACGTTTGTAAAATGTTCTATTTGAGATAAATCTTAAAGGATGCATAGTATCTTGCCAAGGGAAGAAAAGAGGATAGGGATTTTAGACAGAGAATACAGATTGGGCATAGGTTTGGATTCTTAAATGTGTGTGGGTGGGAGTCGGGGAAGGGAGGGATGGGCAGGTAAAGCCTGGTGGGAGTGCTACCTGAGAGGATGGTAGGGTGGGGTGTGATTTACAGAAGACTGCCTGCCTAGAATACTACTTACATTTATTTGTAGAAGTTTTGTCCAATCATTAAAGAAAGGTCATAGCAGAGAGTAAGAAATGTTGCAAACCAGAGGGATAAAAGTACCGAAGTCCCTTGTACAGAAGCTAAATCTTCTGCAGAGTTCTTCAAGACTATTTTCATGATTTGAGCAGTGCTTCCTAAAAGAACCAAAGGCTTTAAGGAGGATTTGATGGCAGCTGAATCTCTTCAATATCTCAGTTCTCAATAGCCAAGGCTGAGGCTGGAATCACTTTAGTAGATTCAAATGAGCTTGGGCTTAGGAGTTCTGAAGAACATTCAATTTCTTAGTGTTGATGGTGCCCAAAACTCAGGTGAAGTAGAAACACACACACATTAACCTTAAAAATATGATGTGGCACTTACATGTTAATCCTTCAGCCTTATTAGTGGAGAAAATATTTTTCTCAATGTATATTTATGAAAGTGTGATTTTCCAGGCTGCATATTGGAGTGTGGGGGTGATGGTGGTGGGGACAGAACTAACCTTAAACTGGGTCATCTTATTATCAATTAAAAAACTCATAGTTTATAGAACCTTATAGTTTATAGATAAACTAGTGTGGGTAATTTGCTTTTTCATCTCTGCTACTCCATCCAACTTATATTTGAAACATTTCTTGATATATATTTATTCCAAATGAATATTTTGGTTATCTACATGGATTTCTTGATTACTCAAATTAATAATCTTTAACTTTGTAGCTGATTTATAAATCCATAAATATAAACATCAGCATTTATTTGTCATCTTACAATAAACTCTCAGTAGTTGCTTTTCAACTAAAATAGACTATCTCTGCAGAGATTGACATTAAGATTGGCAGTATAACTATATATGCACATATATACTGTGTTATTCTGGACACTAATGATGCACTTTCATTAACACATTTATGAGAATTTTGGGATAAATCTTAAGGAATTTTGGCAAATTGAGAAGTTGACCCAGTAAGATCACTTTGTTCTGTATAATGTATCATTTCAAATTGTTCAGCCCATGAAAACGATGGGGAATGGCATGAAGGGGAGAAATTTCTCTGAAAGAAAAGGCAGAGCTAGGAGCCTTAGAATTATGATATGAAGACCTCTCCAGGGATTATTTTTCCTAATCTCAACGGGGAACTAATATGATAATTTTCAATAAAATTTTAGCTGAAAGACTGCAAAATCTATCTCCTAGGTGTCTAAAATGAGCTCAGCACAGAGCTGAACAAGGCAAATCCCAGAGCTCAAAAAAGTCTGTGTGGAAGGATATAGTGTGACAGTCATGTAACAGGAAATGTGAATTTCAGTGGAGTGAGCAGAAGAATAAAGCACATGAGGATGCACATGTGGCGACATAGAAGGGATCCTGTAAGGGCAGGGATCCAAGAAAGTTTCTTAACAAAGCTGTAAGACATCTAAATTGAGTCTTAAAGGATATTAAGAGTCAGGTAGATGAAGGGAGAAGCAAGGAGCTTGGGCATCCTACACGAAGGACAATCCTCCTACCAAGCCCTTTTCTAGGGCCACCTTTTTCTTAACATACAAAATTGTTTGGCAGCCCCACGTTTGCTCTGCAGTGAATGTGTACTGCACAGTTACACTGGAGCGCAGCGTACTGCTTGTCCTACGCTGTAGTCTAGTGTCCAGGCACTCCTTGGGGAAGAGGAGAAGAAAAAGAACCAACCTGTTGGTGGAGAGGAGCTTTGACTTCTTCCCATTTTCCCATGAAAAATGGTTCCAGAGAAAGTCTCAGGCAAAGATTTACTTTTCATTTTATTTTGACATCATACTGCAATAATTATCTTACACAATATTTGTTAGGCTGTTTATTTTGTTATTTTTTTCTCGTGCACCCTTCTATAACCAAGAGAAAACTATGTTTAAAGATTTAGAAGATTGTCACTCACGTCTTTCCCAGTGCTCCAACCAGAGAGTATAACTTTTCACCCGGGAGTAGGCAGAGGGGAGGTCCTTTCTCAGGATTCCTTTGGTTTATAAAGATGGGAGTCAATACTTTCCTTAGAGCCCAGCAGCCAAACTGGGAGACTCATTCAGCAGGATGTTTCCTCTGTCTGCTAGGAAATAAAACATGTTCGCAAGATGAAATGGTTTCTCTTGCTCCTAAATTGCTTGATCTGCAAGTTGGAAGGCTCAAAATTTCCCAAAAAATTCTAATATACAAAAATCCCAGTTTTCTCCTCAGGGTCATTGGTCTTGTGCACTGGCCATTCTATCATTGAGACTCTAAGGCCCGTGGCTGGGAGAAATATTTTTCAAGTCAGAAATTCCATCCACTGTGTAGTAAAGTTCCCTTTTAAAATGTTTGTTTAGTAGAACAGAACATGGGCCTTTTATCCTATGGGTGTATAATTCAGGGCTCTGACAGAATAAAGGAGACTAAAGGAATAAAATCTCAAGACTGGAACACATTTTTGAGGATAATTAAATATCTCTGTGTCATGTGGACCTAATAGATGGCCATCTGTTTTATTTTGAGAATTATACATACATTTCCTATTTACTTGATGGAGAATTTGAGGTCACTTTTATGAAGACTTACAATAAATAGAAATCACTTGAATCGTCAAATACCATAAACATTTAAAACACAAAAATAAAGGGCATTAAAGCTCATGAACTTTGATACAACTACAACAGCTGAATAAAAAAATTAGACATTTAGCTTCTTCATTCACCAAAGACAGAAGAGGGGAGACACGGTCAATTATATATTTAACATTCTCCATATAGAAAAGTCTTTTTAAAAAATTTTTAAGGAGGGCAATGTTTTCAGATATGAGGTCCTGAAAACAATTTCTTATGTGGGGTTTCAAAGCCTGCTGTGTCATTTACTGGCTGTGTGACTTGAACAACTTGCCTCACGTCCCACACTTTCGTTTCATCATCTGAAAATGGCAGTCATCATTGTAACAAACTCAAAGGATTATTAAGAGTTTTAATGAGTTAATACGTGTGAAATAAATAGAGCAGTGCCTGACACACAATAATTGCTATATAAATATTTGCTAAATAAAATATGATATAGGAAACACATTAAGATATAATGGACATCTTCAATGTTCCTACAAAAAATGCAATGGTAGATTTCCTATGGAAATTATGTGTAGAGGCCCTCCATCGATGCTGAGACCACAATGACAAATCCCAGGAAGTATTAATTGCCAGGGACAAAAAATATATATATAGGCATTCCAAATATATGGTTTTTTGATGCGCTAGCAAAAGTTCAGGGATAAAACACAGCCTCTCTATCACATTCGGCTTTAAACCAAGCTTCAGGGCATCCCACCAAGGTATAAAGTCTGCCCTTGAATCAGACAAGTTTCCTGTCTGCTGACTTGTTTTAGGAAATACATCCTTCAAAACAAATAAGTTAGTGTGCTTTACAAATCCATTTCCGTTCTGAAGGAACGAAGAAGAAAAGTTAAAATCAAAATGTGAAAATATGTTGGTTATTTATATAATACTCATTTCTCTCTTCTCACTAACCAAACTGAGGAAGATAACCAGACCCAGACTCAGTTCTAAGCCCTGATTAGTCAACCAGAGTAATTCCAGTTCACCTCACCATTTATCTGTTAATGATCGAACATGAACACGACTCTGGCTTAAGAAAAATTCTGCGGTGGGATTTGGGGGGAAAGTTTCCTCATTCTGAAGGAGATAGCAGTAAAATTCTCTCTTTGCCCTCTTGGATCTTCTTGTATCTGCATTTGACATACAGAGCTGCTACCTTCCTCCTTCAGGAGTGAGGGAAGCCAGCTTGAGGACAGAGCCAGGAGACCAACTGTGTTCTCATAAAGACAGAAAGAACCTGGGTTTCTGGGGACACCGTTAAATCATTGAATTAACCACCCCGGAGTCACCCTAATTCTGAATTTGTTATACGAAATAAATCACCTCACAACTGGTGAGTTGAATTTTCTGTTACTTGCAGACCAGAGCTTCCTATGTTTAACAAATGGCTCAGACCTTTTAAAAACTGCGAAATCGGTGATCCCTGGACAATGTGCTCATCAGTTGATCCTCTACAAGTGTCAGCTTTGTGAGAAGTTTTGAAAGACACTCAAACTGGCAGAATTAGCAAGAACTTGAGATACTAGTATTACTTGAAAAAGAAGAAAATAAGATGCTTTTAACTGATTACAGATATAAAAAGAAATACTTTTATAAACCCCAAAGGAACTCTGAGTAGGAAACAAAAATCCTCATGTAAAAGAGAAGTTGAAATGTAGACATTTTTATATGCTGAGCGTCCAGACCTTTCACAGATTCTCACTAAAAGAGTGAATAAATGAGGTACTTCAGTAGGATGAGATTTAAACCAGAAAGGAGGAAGTAGGATGCAAAAAGCAAAGGTAAGCAAAAAATTCAGCACATGTGTGGTAAATCTAATAACGTTTTCACAGAGTCCATGGAAGAAACTGACATTTATGCTTTGTTTGCTTCAGACCCGTCAGGGGTGAGTTTGTTAGAGATTAGCCAAAATCTCTAATGAGGTGATTTAATTTTGTACAGCTGTAAGAGAGAGCTAGTCACATGCTCTCTATCTTAAGTGAATATTCACTTCGTATATAAGGAGATAAATTTCTTAACACAGAGCTGGAGATATTATTTGTAGGTTGAATACATTCTTTTCCTCCCACACATATATTTTGTGACTTACAGGACAATAATTAACATTTATTCAGCCTGTCATAAACATTTTTTTAAAAAATTTTGTGGGCTTCATAAACATTATGGTTATACTCCTGAATGAGAAAAGGAAATTTCATATTTAAACTTTAGAATACCATGGAAAGCCTTTCATTCCTTCTTCTCAAACAGACCCAATAATTGTGATAAAACTAATCAGATCACGTAGTTTTAAACTTAAACACAACCCACGCTCCAACTGGCTAATCTCTAATGGTGTTCTTTGTGTGTAGAACTCTCATATGGTCACTGGAGTGAAAATTTTAACCTTCTTTTTCTTATCTTCCTAATTCCAACATGCACTTGAGCACTGTCAACAAGATAATTCGTGTGTCGAGGTTTCTCATAAAATTCTAAGTTACATTTCTAAATTTACATAACTTGCATTTAAAGTTGTAATTTCCGATTTTCACAAGGCCTAGGAACTTTCTGAGAGAGAACTCAAACTGTCCATTGTAAAAGTTGATATACCTGGATATGGCTCATGAAGTGAAGGAAGACTTCAGCAGACATTTAGGTCTGTGTTTTTAAGTTTATCCCTATGAATTTTATGCTTTTGAATAAATAAGGTCCTTTTTCTCCTCACCATATATTTTCTGTTAATTTCTATATGTAAGAAACTTGTTGATTTTTGTATGTTTCATAGCTGGTCTAATTAAATGCTTGTAGTCCTAATAGCATTTCAGAGAATTCTTTTTGGCTTTCAAAATAGCCTATTTTCAAAAATCAACAATTCTGTTTACTCTTTTAAACTATGTACAGTGTAGGGAGGGTATAGCTCAGTTGTAGACTGCATGCTTAGCATGCATAAGGTCCTGAGTTCAATGCCCAGTACCTCCGTATAAATAAATAAACCTAACTACCTCCCTCCTGCCCCCCAAAATAAATAAAATACGCACAGCTCTGATTCCTTTGAAGGAGTAGTATATAAGTCACCAGTTATCATCATCAATCATGGATTCAAAAGGATATAGATTTGCATCCCAACTCTGTAATTCCCTAGCTGTGTCATTCTCTAGATTGGGAAAATTACTTAATCCTTCAAGCCTTAGTTTCCTCATGTGCAAACTGGGGATGATAAAACCTCAGGGTTATCAGAAGCAAGTGAAATTACTTTTAAATAAAAACTTAAGATGGTGCCTGACACATAGTAAGTACTCAAAACATAGTATCTAGTATTATGTTTACACGGGTATAACATTCTTACTAGTGTTATATATTAATTTTGATAGAAGGAATTCTTATCTTCTGATTTGAATGTGTATTTTGCTGTTGTTTATGAAACTGACTAATAGTTTAGGGTAATCTCAAGAATTTGTAGTAAGACCTGAAGCACGAGGCCATTTGTGGAGACCCAGTGAAGGTAGTCAGCAGTGCGGTTCTGTATTTTCCCATCCTTATTATATAGCAAGTAAGGAGGTGGAGGTTACTTATACCTTTAAATTTATTGTTTACAAGGTGGGAAATAATCATATCTGGATGGAATTGAATATAAGCGTATTTAGGGTTCAATGAAGGAAATCAAAACCACAATAGATATTTTAAAAACCAACTTTATTGAGGTAGAATTTACATATAATGGAATTGCCACCTTTAAGATTATAGTCTGATAAAGTTTGGCAAATACATGCACCATATAGTCACCACCACAATAAAAATATGGAACTGTTCTCTGCAGTATGGTAGCCACTATCTACAATGGCTGTTGAGCATTTGAAGTATGACTAGTATAAATTGAGATATGTTTTAAATATAAAATACACACCAGATTTCAATAGCTTGGAATGCAGACTGTAGAATACCTTATTAACAATTCTATATTAACTTCATGTTGAAGTTACAATATTTTAGATACATTAGGTTAAGTAAAATGTACTATAAAACTAATTTCACATCTCTTTTTTTCTCACATGTATATTAGAAACTATAAAATTACTTATGTATCTCACACTGCATTTCTATTGGATGACACTGATACAGAATATTTGTCTTGTGCTTTTCTCCTTTTAAATCCCCATACCTTCAGTTCCAGTCACTGATCTACACTCTTTCAGTATAGATTGATTTTGCCCCTTTTAGGCACTAGTATAAGTGGAATCACAGTATGCACACTTTTGAGCCTGGTCTCTTTTAGTTAGCACAATGTCTGTGATTGTCATTGGGGATATCAGGAGTTCATTCTTTTTCATTACCGTGGAGTATTCCATTGTACTAGTATACCATATTTAATCTCCTTCCTATGGATGGATACTTCAGTTTCGGACTATTATGATTAAAGCTACTATGAGCAATCATATCCAACTGTTTGAGTAAACATACAGTTGTCTTTCTTTGAAAGATACCTAGGATTAGAATTGCTGGGTCATATGACAAGGATATATTACATTCATAAAGCATTACCAAAGTATTATTAGAAGGGGTTGTGTACCGTTATACATCCTTATCAGCCATGAAGACTTCCAATTGCTTTACATCTTCACTAGTAATTGATATTGCCAGTCTTTTAATTTTGGCACTTTTAGTAGGTATATACCCACATTTTTACATGCCCCTTTTTTGTATGTCAATTAAAAAATTTTTTTAATTAAGGTCTCCTTATATATTCTAGACACAATCCCTTTGTTAGATATACATATGGTTAATATTTTCTCTTAGTCTGTGGCTTGCTTTCTGTTTTTTAGCAATGTGTTAGAAAAGCAGAAATTTTTAATTTTGATAAAGTACACTTTTTCGTATTCTTTTATGGAATAGGCTTTTCTGTTCCTTACTAAAAAATTTTTGCGTACTCCAAGTCATGAAGATTTTCTCCTATACCATCTTGTAGAACTTTTATAATTTTCACTTTTGTGTTCAAGTCTATGATTCATTTTTAGTTAATTTATTTGTGTGTGGTATGAGTGAAGGCCAAGTTTTTGTTTTTTGTTTTTTCACATGACTATTTGGTTCTTTCTGTACCGCTGGTTGTGAAGACTATCCTTTCTGCATTTAATTACCTTGGCACCTTTTTGAAAATCAATTGATCATGTATTTGTGAATCTATTTCTAGATGTTCTATAACATTCCATTGATCTATATCTATACTTACGTCAATACAACATTGTCTTGATTACTATGGCTTTAAAGTAAGGTAAAGTTGAAATAAGGTTGTGTAAGTCTTCCAACTTCGTTCTTTTTCAAGATTGGTTTTGCTATTTCACATTTTTTGAATTTTCTTGTGCATTTTAGAACCAGCTTGTTAATTTCTGTAAATGACCCCTGGGAATTTGATAGAAATTTCATTTCTTCAGAACAATATAGAGAGAATTGACATCTTAATAATATTGAGTATTTCAGTCCATAAACATAATACATCCCTGTATTTAATTGGATATCTTTATAGCTATAATTTTTAGTGTGTAGACTTTGTAAAGAAAGAATGCATCCTAGAATGATGATCTGCTAGAGACTGTGCCCATCCAGTATACATCACTGAAATATAAGAGAATTAGAGGAAAGATGGACTTCACCTAGAGAGTTTGGATTATGGAGGTGATATACATTCAGCTTCTCTCTTTCCTGATCTCATGGCAATACTGGAAATGAGGACCCTAGAGAATCACTGCAGTTTCCTTACCTTGGCTCATCTCCATTTGCTTCGAGATCCCCTTCCTTTTGTAATATTAGTTATCTAGTGGAATTATTTTTGGGTTGTGGTCTTTATTTTTTGTCTGTAGTGTCATAGGTATTTTAGTTTACAAGTACCTTTATTTAGCTGCTAGCCAGAAGCTATTTTAAGCCTGAAGTCATCTTAAGCTGTTTTGTCTGACAATAATTTGAGAGCAATGCCAATGATGTAGTGAAAAGAATCTTTAAAAATGAAGATTTTTAAAGATTCTAGATTTTTAAAGACTCTAGATTTTTAAAGATTCTCAGGAAACCACAGTTATTGCCCCTTTAGGATTCATTTTGACATTAAGAAAGCTCAGAATAAAAAACTCTTTTCTTATTTAGAACCTAATCTTTTCAGGCTATAGAAAACCTAGTCCTTGCTGTGTTCCAAAGTCCCTGAATATTTTTCTGAGACAATCTCAAAGAGAACTATACTGTCTTAGTCACTTGTTCTGGGAGCCTTGCCTTAAGTTTCTAGTCACTAACAAAGATAGCTTAAATACAACAAATGTCCCCTGAAAGGAATAGGGCTGAATGTGCAGGTACAGCATTGGGCAGACATCAGAAATCTAACTGGGTTTGGGAGAACTATGGCAGGACAGCTTTTTATGAACCCATAGAGGAGATATGGGTCTGTTGTATGTTTACTGCACTGAAAATCACATGTGATGCTTAAAGCAGGATTCAGCCACAGAGAACCCATCAGCTCCATTCTAGGCCCCACTCCTCTAGACCCTACTGAAAATAGTTAGGTGTTATGCGGCCATGGTAAGGATGCTTACTGGAAATTGGTAAGCTGGGCACTGCCAATACTGAGGCTACCCTCTCTTCATTCTTCCTCTACAGATGATAGAACTCATAAATAATGAAAGTTATATAACTTCTTTTCCTATAGGCATATGAATATCTGAGCAGAGAATGGGATGTTTCTTTTTAAATCAATGAACAAACTCCACTTGGAAGCATACTAACAAGAAGGTGACATTGGAGGTTGTAACTCAATAACTAAGAATTTAATTGGATATTATTTTAAGACTTTTTAGATTCTAAGAAGATGAAAGAAAAAAGGATTCCATCAAGCTTAAAAGTCTTTAGAATTAAATGGAAAAGGTATTTCCATATCCTAACAACCAGAGAGATGCACAATCCAACACAGTGATATGGGGGTAGAGAACTTGGTGGCTCCTGTCAGACCACTTCTGTCTTGAAGTTATGTTGCAATGAGGTAGATTCAGTGAATCCCCCAGGAGTCTGTCAGCCTGTTAGCCAAAGTTTTTCATCCTTAAAATTACAGCTTTAAATATTCTGATAAAGCAATCTCAAAATTACATGGGATAATAGCCTTCTAACTTGTGGGAAATCATGTAATGTCTTCCTTGGTAGATAAGCATCTTTCTAACTTTGGAAAATTTAGAATTAAATATACAAATGTTTGAAAGAATTAAATCCACAGCATTGATTATCTTTGTTAAGCAGTTTGTCTGTATTTATGATTTTATATGGAAGTAGTATTTAGAGATTTTGGCAAATTAGAAAAATGGGTTGGCCATACATTCATATGAATTCATACTTGTGATTTATGCAGAGTTCAGAAGCACCTGAGAGAACTCAAGATTCATCATATATGTTCAAATTATCAGATATATAACTTATTTTAGTACTTGGAAATAGTTTGTTTATTAATTCAGAAAACCGAAGTACTTAGAAAGAAAGTATAAATTTAATGAAATTGTAAATGAAATCAAATATTTTCCAAAGGCAATTAGGTGGTTGGTAAAGTTTGCTAGAACTTTAAATAGAATTATATGTAATGTAACTCAAACAAAAGCTTCTTAAAAGAGAAGATAGTTTCTTGTATTTGTAACTTTAATGGAACCAGAACTTTTAAAACAAAGTAAAACCATGAATTGACTTTTCTGCATACAAAAATATCCTAGAAGTCACCCCAAAACTCTTTATATAATGTGTAAGTAGCAAAAGTAACCTCATTAAAAAAAAAAAGATTCCTATTTTACCTGGTACAATACCTATTGAATGTTTACCTATGTTAAACCTTAAGGCACGTGAGCCATCTTTTAAATTCCCCTGTGCATAGCAGTGCTTGGTCTTCACATAGGAGGTTTCGGATGGTGGTTATAAGCCTCCAGTACAAAAAGCAGAGAAAAAGGCACCAACTGATGGGCGTGACTGATGGGGGAATGCCTCTGTTACTCACAACATATAGTACAGATTCAGCATAAAGGCCACTGCGCGTTTCTCCCCAATACACGTTTAGCCTCATTTAGGTTACAGAATGTGGTTCTCAAGTGCTGCCAAACTGTTGGACCCAAAGCAAGAGAACTCAATGAATAACTATTCGAAGAGATTTTTCCCAGAGTGCTACTGAGGACTGAAGCTGTAGTAAGAACACGCTGCAGGCTTCACAGGTACTCATTCAGCAGACATTCTCTGACTACCCCTCTGTGACAAGCACCAGAAATGCAGAGATGAGGAGGACATGAATGCCACCCCCGCCAACCGTATAGTCTAGATAGAAGGTAGACAATTGGAGAAGTGATTTCCAGCACAGTATTACAGGAGATCCATAACAGTGAGGGAGTACACTGTACGGATCCCTAATCTAGTCTGGAAGTCAACAAACCTGAAACTTGAGCAAAAGGTGGGAGTTGCTTTGTTTATTTTATTTTCTATAAAGGGAAAATTATAAATGTGACTTTTTATTGAAATTCAAGGTTGTTTCAGATATTGAAGAACAAAAAGAAAACAAGCCAGAAATAAATACCTCCTTTGGCATCATGGTAAAAATGAAAATAAATGTATTTCCATTATTGGACTAACAAAGCTCAAATTTTAGATTTCAAGGAGAAGATGAGTAAGTTGTAACTTCCCTCACAGTATAACTGAGTAATACCAATGCTGGGGAGGGTTAGGCATGGATGGAGAGAGCCAAGCATGTAACCAGTGTCCCAGTTTCCCAGAAACTTGGAGGCTCATTTTTAAGTGATGATCCAAGTTAGAAAACTGGCACCATGTGAAGCTTCCCCCTGATGCTGCAATGTGCTTTGGTGGAAATGCTGCAAAGCATCGTAGCCACGTCAGAGCCTGATAAAGCTGATCGGGTTTTTTGGCACAAAACTATGACATATCAAGGCACACAAATCAAAGGGCTAAATTTCACATTTCCTGTGCTCTTTGGATCTAAATACATAAATAAACAACATTTCCATGACAGAAACACCACTAGGAGCTAAACCACATATACTTGGAATTTTACATCTGGGCTTCGGTCAATGTGTTGTTTAACTTTTATTTGATTATTTTTTTAATTTAAAATTTTTAATTTTTAATTTCCTTGCATATGTTAAATAATATTTAAGGTCCTTTTTTTTTAAAGAGGTGTTTCTATGTCAATGTTGGGATCAATGTCTTTCTGCTTAGAGAAATGGAAATGATTTATAACATTCATAGAAGTTGCCATGCTTTATGATGTCTCAGTCAATTCTTTATTAAAGAGGCATATTTTCCAAATTGGTTTGTAAAATTCTTATGAATTATTTAATGTTTACTAGCTTATCCCAGTCTTTGGTATATATGAGATGCTCACTGAAGTTTGCTCAATTGCATGTAATTGTATTGTGTTGAATTGCATATAATTTTACTGTGTCGAATTGCATTGCATGGCTTTGCGTTTAATTGTGTTGGACTAAGTTGGGTTGGATTTGGAATGAGTTTGGTTGACTTGAATTGCAGGGAATTGAGTTAAACTGACTTGAGTTGTATTGAATGGAATTGGCTAGGCTGAGCAAGATAATCCCTGTTCCATTTGATGAGGGACCTTATATTTTTGTTTCTCCCTTTATCCCCAGGAATTAGCTCATTTCTTAGTACAAAACATATAGTTAGTAAATTTTTGAGGAGTTAAAAAAAGTAAAATGATAGAAAGACTTTATTGCTCATAGCACTTACAAATTTAATAATATTTTTAATCATAATGCTATGTAGGCACTGTGCTAAGTCCTAGAGATACAGTAATGAATAAGAAAGAGCCTGTCCTCAAAGAAATTACAGTTTCCTGCTGAGCACCAAACAAGAAGACAGTATCAACAGCAGTTTTGCCACTACTCGTGCTCTGAGATCTGTACATCCTGAAATCGGTATGGCAGCACCTTCATAAGTGATAAGAATAAATATTGGGTCCTATGCCCGGACCACCACATATGGTTGTGTCCTGTACAAAGGTCATTGACCTGTAAGGAGGTGATTAGTGTGTTCTCTTCTGTGTTCCACTAGCCAAGCTATCTGCCTTCTGTTATCTGTCTTCTGAAATTCCCAGAAAGGATTTTTCTGACTCAGTTATATTGTCATGAAGATCAGGGGATCAAACCATGAAGAGTATTGATTGAAATCTTATTGTAAGTGAGGGACCAACCTGATCATGATACTGGGTGTTTGAATCAGGGCATTTTTTTCCCTCCCATCTCTCTGATTGCTAATTTCCATTTTTACCTGCTGGATCTTTCTCTCACATCCCACCTTCCAAACGCTGGAATTCCTCAAGGATCCATCTGAAATCAACTTATATTTTCTCTCTACACTTAATCCTAAATAGTCTCCTTCATTCCCCTGGTTTTAAATACCATCTGGTGACATTCATGTCTCTGATCCTAACTTCATGCCTATGCTCCACTCCCGTTTCCCCAACAACCAACTTAATGTCTCCCAAGGAGCCCAAAATAAAATGTCCCAAATTGACATCTTGACTTAGTTTCTCCTTGCAATCTCTTCCTTCCTGTATATATGGTTGTTAGCATAACTTACCCCATTTTGAGCCCATTCAGTTCTTCCTGTCCTTCCGCTGACCCTACCCAGGGTTGTACTGTGTAGTAAATCACTTCTCTGTCATCAGGGGCTTTGTAGTTAACAGATATTTTTCAGTGATCATTAGGTCCAGGTGGCCTCTCTGCTGGGGTAGTTTCCAATGACAAAGATTTTTGTTAACGTATTCCCAGTGCCCATGAGACTAGTTACGCATTCATAAATCTTGACTTAGGAATGCACTTCCTGTTGCTAAGCACATAACCCCATACCCTAGGTTAACTGTAAAATTGATCCCTTGGTGGTGCAGAATGCATATATGAAAGCTTCCAGATCTCATCTGCTCCATCCTACCCTGTGAGTAAGTTACCCTATAAAAAACTGATCTGTTGATTGTGTGGAGCTGCCTGCCTTGTTTTTCAGTCTCAAGGTACCTTTCCAGTTCTCTGGGCACTTCTGGTTCCCTCGGTCCTCCAGCACCGTGTCTTCCCAGTTTCACTAAATGCCATTACCGTGTTTCTCAGCTCCTCAAGCTTCCAACCCATGACATTGCTCCAGATCCGGCCTTTCTCTCTCCCTTGCTCCCCACTCCCAACCCGTATCTGGACAACTGGCTTTCATGGTGGAATCTGAGAACTCTAGTGCTAGGGAGCTGCTTAGAAATGCAGGTGCCGGGATCCTCCGCCCCAACGCTGCCTTCCCCCAAACTGCTTAGTCAGATCTCTGCTTGTGGTGGCCAATCCTCTGCATTTCTAGCACCGTCCCTGTTAGTTCTCACACTAAAATGTGAGAACCAGTGATCAAGATTATTCCTTCAAAACATACTTTTTATTGTTTCTCTCTTCATTTCCACAACCATCTCCTATCATCTTTACTGCAGAAGTAAAACAGCCTCTTAACTGGTCTCCCCAGCTTCATTCTCTAACTTAGCTAACCTCTAAGGGTTAGCTAACTTTTACTGTAAAGGACCAGACAGCCAGTATTTTAGGCTTTCTGGACCGTAAGTCTTTGTTGCAGATACTCCCCTCAGTCTTTACAGCCTGAAATCAGCCATACATAACATGTAAGGGAATGAATGTGGCAGTGTTTCTGCAAAGCTTTATTTACAAAAAAAAAAAAAAAAAAAAAAAAAAGCAGCCAGCCCATTTTTCCACAAAACTGCAAGAGTGATGTTTTATTTTTTTGGTGGGGGCAGTGGGGAGTAATTAGATTTAGATTTATTCACGTATTAATTTTTAGAGGAGGGATTGGAGACTGAACCCAGGACCTTGTGCACACTAAGCATGCACTCTACTACCACCTGAGCTACACCCTCCCTGCTAAGACTGATGGTTTAGAATTGGTAATTGGCTGCCTCCTATTGTTCTGAGAACAACATCCAAATTCCTCACCCAGAAGCTTGAATATCTTGAGTTATTCACCCCCAGCTTCCTTTCCAGCCTCACCTACTTACACACTTCCCCTTGCTTGTATCATTGTAAACACGTTTTCCTCCACTTAGCATCTAGAACACACCATTTCCCCGCCCAGATTAGGATTTTTGCACATGCTAGTCCTTTTCCAGAATGCCTTCTCCCTCCTTTTGCATGTAGTTGAAAGCATGAACAGAAGACTTAGTCTTGTTCCAATAGTAGTTCTACCACTTATACATTTCTGCACCTGTTTCCTCGTCATAAAAATTAGAATAATTCCTATCTCATCAGGTTGTTATGAGAACATATAAAACTCTTAAAACATAGTAAAGTTTAACAATGCTAGACATTATCACATCTGTAGGTATATCTGCATGAAGAAGGTATTTGAAAGATGAGACATTATGGCAAAATCAAAAATTCATGGTCTATCAAAATTCCATGTTACCCTTTCATATCCTAGCAATATATTGAGACTCTTAAAAAAGACGTATATTCAGAATAGTGAACATCTGCCTATTTTAGAAAAATGACTTGATCTGTACAATTAATCACTGTACAGAGTTCTTGGAAGGCCTCCTCTTCCAACTACATATGCTTTTTTCATCATTTGACCCTGTGATATTGTGATTTATAATATGAAACATAGATTTGGTCTTTACCCTGTTTCTGGCACAGAGCTCCTAAAAACCCTTGGAATTTCCAAAGTGCGGAGAGCTTCACAGGTGTCTCATGTTATGTTAACAAGGAGATGTTTGGACTTTACCTAAGGATTAGGGCTGGTTGCCAAGGAAACCAACCAGGTGATTAGAGTTGGAAATTTCAGTCCCACCCCTAATATCTGGGGAGAGGGGAGGGGCTGGGACAATGACTCATTCACCAATGGCCAATGATTTAATCAGCCCTGGCTACATGTTGAAGCCTCCATAAAAACCTAGAAGAACAGGTTTGGATAGCCTCCAGGTTAGTGGAGAGACTTGGGGATTTGGAGAGAGTGGTGTGCTCCAAGAGGGCTTGGAGGCTCCGCGCCCTTTCCCCGTGCATCTCTTCCATCTGGCTGTTAAAGAATTATATCCTTGGTTACAAACCAGTAAATCCAGTAGGTAAAATGTTTCTCTGAGTTCTGGGAGCTGCTCTAGCAAATTAATCAAACCAGAGAAGGGAGGGTCCTGGGAAATTCTGATTTGTAGCCTGTTAGTCAGAAGCACAGGTAACAAACCTGGATTTTCAACAGACATCTGAAGTTGGGGTGGGGGGCAGTCTTGTAGGACTGAGCCCCTAATCTGTGGGATCTGATCCTATCTCAGGGTACGTAGTGTCAGAAATGAGTTGAATTCTCTGACACCCTGCTGGTGTCCAAGAATTGCTAGTTGGACGTGCGGGGGGAGCCCATCCCATCTACATGTTGGAATTGGGTCCAGGAACCCAAAAGAGACCCAAAGAGGATAAGGACAAATTTCTGACAAAGCTTTAGGTTGCAGCCTAGTAACTACCATGTAGAGGCCACGGTTAATTGCATAGTTCTCAAACTTTACCAGGATGCTGCTGTGTTTATGACACTCCCTGTTTATTGCTACCAAGAAAAAAATGTTTGTTTAGTGCAACCATCCCCAGAGAGTAGATGCTCATTCCTCCAACCCAGCATGTAGTCAATATAAAGTAAATGTTAATTCTCTGACTACCAATTCAATTAACTAGCAGGGCCTGAAATGCTGTAATTAACGTTTAACATAAAAGTCCTGACGAGTATTTACTGGGATTTAAACATCAGCCCTGTTAATTATTCAAAGGCTGGTTAACAGTGACTTTGGTCTCCCTGCCCTTTCTTGAGGCACAGCGTATTCCTGGTCAGACAGTGGGTCAGAGTGTGTTTTAGGAGCAAGAAGAGGCCACTAAGCACCTCTGTGGACTGTTTTCTCGCAGTATTCCTGTGTGTAAAATGGTTGTGTCTCTATATGTCATGTGATAGTCATTGGCTCGGGGACAGACCTCCACCATCCTGGCTGGGACGCTGCAACCACTGTTCTGTTCCCCGGTCAGTATGTCTGCTCTTAGTCCACCGCGACACTGTGCTGCTTCTTAGAACTGTGTGACCTATTATTATGGCGTTAAGACTTACGATGTCTTAGTATCTGGTAGGACAACCCCTCTTTCTTCAAGCTGCTTTCTTCTCCCATGTTTCATTAAGCAGTCGGTCCAATTTTCTTGCTGCTTTTCATATCTCATAATTTTAGGTTGACTGCTAGGCAGTGTGAGTAAAAGAACAGTAGAGAATGAAGTCAATAATATTTACACCTGAAAAAGGCAAGATTCCTTCTTCTGCTGGGCCACTGGGGCGGGGTCTAGGTCCTTGGAGTGTGATTGAACAGCAGCCCCCAGTGCTTGCACCTGTCGGGAGGGAGGTCTCAGCTCACCTGCCTGCCTCCAGTCCTTCTCCTGAGCTTCAGTAAAGGCCCATAGAGAAAAGAGGCTGAAGCAGCTCTCTCAGTGTTGGGATCCTAGGACCAGCTCACATTCAGGCTGTAAGATGTCAAATTTTCCACAGACTTCTTTTAAGAATCTGTCTAGAGCAGATTCTTTTCCTCCTGCTACACACCAGGGGTGACAGCAACTGCAGGTCCTTTCCCTCCTAGGAAGGGCTGGCCACTTTCGGGATTTTTGTTTGCTGGGTTTCTTTGCATCCTCAGCTATCAGTTGATTTAAAAAAACAATATGATTTCTCAGCTTGTTCTCATGTGTAGGATGAGCACAACATTCTTGCAATTTTGCAATTTCCCTCACCAGAAGCTGAAAGGGAAGTCCTTTATTTGGAATTCATGACTAAGGTGGGCCTACAGTCTCCTTTTCTTATCTGGTTCTAGAACCAGGTCTAGACCCATGATCTTGTTAGGGTCAGTTTACTCTTTTAAACATTACCTGTAATAACTCATGAATCATAGGAATTCCTTGCTCCCTGGAGGTTTGTTGGAACTCAGATTTACAACCATCTAGACCCTGATACCTGAAGGAAAAGATACCTATCACTCCAATTTCTTTAATGCCTATTGAGCTATTAAACTTCTCAATATTGTGTGTGTTAATTTGTAGGGTTTTTTAAAACAGATTTTGGTGTTCCACCTATTGTTTTCACTTACTGGTTTAGTGTTGTTAAGCCTTTGTTCTAGAAGATTGGAATATAGAGATAGACAAGACCTAGTCCCTGCCCTTCAGCAGGTAATAGAGAGAGGTGGAGGCAGGCACATAACTGCTTAGAAACTATTTTAACTACAAACAAAGGCTGGCTAGCAGGCTTCTCAGGGGCAGCACAAAGAATCACATTCTTGCTGAATTTATCCCAATCTCGTTTCTTTACTTCATGAATAAGACATTTAATCTCATTGAACCCAGGGAGACTGGTCCTCCATTAAACAAAATCATAAGAGACTGATTTAAGAATGGATACTAATTTCTTAATTCAGGGTGAAGTATCTCCTTTCTAGTGACTGACAGCTGTTGCCTGCTTTGTGGATCCCACCCTTTCCCAGTGTGGATGCGCCAGAGGCAGATGAATTCGATATTAGGTTGACATGAGAATGTGATAAGAAATAAGCAAAATTATCTTTAAAAATATTTATTTTATCTAGAGATACTTCTTTTTAATGTGTTCCTATTGTTTAACTGCATCTTCTTTTTTGTCAGTCTTCTCACAAACCTAGCTACTTAACTCAAGACACCAATTTTTGTTTTTACTAGTCTTCTCTATTTCTTTTTAGTTCTTTATTTCTTTGATTTCTGCACTTACTGTTTCTTTTTCTTGTTTCTTTGAGTTTGTTCTATTGATCTTCTCCCCAGTTTCTTGTGTTGAATACTTAGCACATTTTTTAACTTAACTTTTTATTATAATTTTTTTTTAGCACATAAAGATGGAAAGAACAGTATAATGGGTCCAATGTACTCAACCAACTTCAACTATTATCAACTCATGGTCTCTCTTACTTCTTCTGTACCTAGATCTATCCTCCCTTCAGTATTTTAAAGGAAACCTGAGATGTTATATCGTATTTCATCCATAAATATGTCAATGTCATTTCTAAAAGACAGTGACTCTTTTTAAAAACTTAGTCAAAATACAATTATCACATTACTAAAGAATCAAAATAACACCATAATATTATTAAGTATCCCAATCAGGGTGCAAATTTCCATGATTATCTTCTGTTAGTCTGAGTCCAGACACTGTAATTGGTTGATGTGTCTCTTAAATCTCTTTTAATCCATAGATTTTTTTCCATCTCCTTTTTTTCCTTGTAATTTATTTTTTGAAGAAGTCAGTTGTTTGTCCAGTAGCACTTCCCACCGTCTGTACTTTGTTTTCTGAACTGTACTGTCACTTAGCATGTTCTTTCATCACTGTTTTCTAGCTTTTGGTATTTGAATCTAAGGATCTAATCAGATTTCAAGTTGATTTTCTGGCAAGACTGTCTCACAGGTGGTACTGTATGCTTCCATTGGGAGGCACATAATGTCTAGCTTTTTGTGATGTTACCAGTCACTGATGATCATTACCTAGATTCACTTGTTCTTTAGGATTCATAAAGAGAAGATATTCCAACTTTATCATTTCTCCTTCATTTGTAGCTTGAATACTCTTAGAAGGGAAACTTCCACTATCAGCTATTTGGTTAGGTTGACTACAATTTGATTTGCAAGGAGAGGATGCATGCTTTTTTTTCCCCCTTTTCTTTTTACTTACAGTACAGTTTTCAAAAATAATGAGCTGGTTCTCCACCATCCCCCAAAGGTGACTAATACATTTTTCTTGTCACTATGAACTCATGGTTTTAAACAAATGATGTGTTTAAATCCTTACTGTAATTATGACCCTTACTGATGTTAAAATTTTCCCATCTGTGGCTAAGGAGCTTCTGAGTACCTTCGGTATGACCTTTGTGGTGTAGGGGTAAATTCTGAAGAGTGGCTTCTCAGGCTTCATCTGTTTCTGTTATTCCTCAGCCCAGTAGGGCTTCAGGCTGCCCAGATGTTACCAGTGGACACAGACATCAGTGACCAGGGCCACCACTGTACTGCCACTAATATCTGCAGTGAAAGGGCAGGGGGTGATTCTCCTGAGGCAGTGTGGGAAGTCACCTTCTTCCAACCCAGCCTCTCCCTGCTTCTTGGCTGCCATTTGTCCTGGGACCCAGCTGCCCACTGCATACACAAACACCACGTACAGACACAGACACACACACACACACACACACCCCACACCAGTTAAAGACAGATTTCAGTCTGGCCTGATTGTCCTTCATGGTTCGTTGGTTCTCTCTAGCTTCCGTGGATTCTCCAGGTTTGGTTTTGATCCAGTAGCCTGTGCTGGTTCACCATCATGGCAGGAAGCAGAAGCTTTCTCTTTTCCATTTTTAAGCTAAGTTTTGGGTTAACAATGTTTGAAAATTAAGTCAGCATCTAAGACGTTAACCTCTTAAATGTATGTGAAGTGGCCTCAGAAAACACATTAGTTTTAAGTCTCTCAGTTTGGGGAGTAAGGGTTCTCAGACTTTTTAAAGTCATCAAGATCTGGAGAACAATAATATTTCTAGAAGTTTTTAAAAAGGAAAAAGGGAAGATAGCAAAATTAGAGATAAATGTGCCTTTGAAAAACCATTTTATTTAAGGAGAGGAGTGAGGGACAAAAGCAGCAGGGGAGAGACAAATCTGACACTTGTTCTAACATAAGTTCAAGGAAGCAAGAGTGATTTTCCCTCTAAGCAGCCAGTTATACTGCACCAAACATTATCATGAGTTAATAGATAACTTTTCTCAGACCTTTAAGGATCAGCAAAAAATAGAGGGATATCAGTATAGACAAGGGAATATTTTTAATTCCCCTATTTAATAAAGAACAGATTCAATGTTATAAATATTTATTTACTGATTATAAAAACAACAAATGTCCTTTGAAGAAAATAGTGTTACATAAAGAAAAAAATGTATTTTCAAACACCATAGAATATCATTATTATTCATCCCATAGCATTTTTCTCTCGTACCTTCCAATCTGTATGTATGAATGTACAGTTGGCCCTTGAACAAAATGGGTTTGAAATGCAGGATCCACTTAAAAGTAGATTGTTTTTCAATAAATACAGTCAGCCCTCCATATTTGGGGGTTTTTTACATTCTCAGGTTCAACCAACCAATGAACTTTTCATCTGCCACTGGTTGAGTCCTAGGATAAGAAACCTATGGATAGAGAGGGCTGACTGTATTCATCATATTATGCCATTTTATGTAAGTGAGAATCCCAAATTTTGGTATATGTGGAGCTCCTGGAACCAGTCTCCCTCAGACACTGAGGGACAACTGTATCCTTAAACATGTATGTGTATATGATGTGTCTCTGTGTGTGTATTTAATTGCCTTTGAAGAGTTGGTGACACATTCTTCATACAGTTTTATGTCATGTAGGATAGTGATTAGGACATATGGATTTAATTTCTAGCGATACTATTCATCTACTGTGGGATCTTGAGCAGGTCACTTAACCTCTCCAATATTCTATTAGTCTTATATTTTCTACCCCAAATTTATTATAGTATATATTACAAATTAAAGATCTAGCTACATTTTTGTTACCCAGTTAGTTAAGTTTCCTAATATCAATTATTAAACAACACATTCCTTTCTAATTATTCTGTGATTCTCCTTTTATCACATAGTAAATTCTTATGTCTGTACTAAAATTTGCTTTAGACTGATCTGTTTACTTGAAACATCTGTTGAATCATTACACCCTTGTTTAAATCAGGCACAACATATATTTTAATGTCTAGGATGGCAATTTTCCCCACTGTACTGCTTTCAAAATGTCATTAGTTTTTTCCTCATCCATATATTATTTCTCAAGAAGAACATCAGAAACATTTTGTCTCAAAACCTCTCTGTTACAGTAATTTATACCTTCATAGCATTAGTAGTAATTTTAGTAATGGTTAGCATTTTGCCTATCAGTTTTAGGTTAGAAGGTGTTCCAGGTGCTTTCTGTGCAATATATTTCTTCCTCTCAAAAACCAGTTGAGGCAGATAAAATTATAGCCATTTTTTTAGTGAAGAAACCAAAGTTCAGAGAAATAAGTAGCTTGTTCAAGGTCACAACACTACTAAGTAGGAGAAATAGATATCAAATCCAGATTATTTTACTTCTGAGTTGTTACAGTCTTCCTTGTACTGCCTCACACTACCCTTTTTGACTGGTGAAATAAATGATTGCTCTATTAACTTATTTTGTAAGATACATTTAAAAAGGAAAGAGAGTCGTACAAAAAAAAAAAAAAGAAAGAAAAGAAAAGATGGCTGCAGGAAGGACTGATTGGAAGGAAAATGTCCAGAAATTGTTCATCTGAGGTCAAGGCCATGGCCAAGCAAATGCTGGGCATCTCCAGGACACGCATACACATTAAGTACATCCAGCTGTTGCATGCTCCATTCCCTGCTCAGGAGTCAATGGCCCTTGTCTCTTACTCTCCAGTTCCATTTAATCTGATTGGCTTGATTCAAAAATGCTATGGTAAATAAACACAATAATGACTGAAGAATAAAGATGGTAAGACCTATCTCTATCAGCCATACCATGTGCTAACTCTTCACATGATGACTTCATCTAGTCCTTATTTCACTCAATTTACACATGAAAAAACTGAGCCTCAGGGAGATGAAGTAATCTGCCAAAAAGAAAAATTAAAATGCAAAGTTACTATGTTGTAGAAATGGAATCCAGACCAATATCTGACTTGGCCCTACTGCCTTAGTCTGATAAAGTTGGAGTAAAACAGTGAGCTTATCAACTGTAAGTAAGGTTGTAAAGGCACACCTGATCCATCAAGTTATTCTGAGACACCTTCAGTCACAAGTAATGACAAAAAGCAAGCTAAATATTGAGTCTTCCTCCACTGTTTCCAGGCAAAACAGGCCAAATCCAGAGCTGCTCGTGCTCAATCAATGGAAAGCAACAAAGGAAAGAATCTGGAACCAGAGTGAGCAGCTAGCTAACAGTGCCTTTATCCACAAATAGGATCTGATGTTTTCTTGTGTTCTCAAGAGGAACTTACCTTTATTTGTCTTAGAGCACTTTCCCCCCTCTTTATCTAAACGCTCAAGACACTAACCAACATTTGTATTCGTAGTTTCCTGAATGAATACCAAAGTTAGACAGGAGTCAGGGTGGCAGGAAAGCTAACACTCAAGCTGGTCACAAATGTACGTATTTTCTGCGAACCTAGCAATAATTGCTCAACAGCCCTTCCCCATTAGACTGCAAGGTCCTTAAGAGCATTAGTAACAATAAATAATCGTTCATGTTATATTTCCTCAAGATGAAGCTATCATTTTGAGTCCGCATGACAACTCTGGCTCACCAAAGGTATTATCATGGAATATTTGGAGCTGGTACAAATGCAGTACAGAGAATTCAGAGCAAGTCACACAGGTGGTGAATGACAGAGGTTGTCTCTGAATGCTGACAATGAGCTGTGGGACATGCGGGGAGTCTCAGGGACACAGAAAAGTAAAAATGAGAAGGAAGGTGGGACCTGACATTCATGAGCACAGCTATGACCTATGAGAGGGCTGGCTCTTGGCAAGGTGAGACAATCATTAGGAGTGTTATGAATGTCAATACAATTTGCTTCATTCTTTCTTCAATAAAACATTTATTAAACCTTCTGATGTCAGCTATCTAGTGACTAGCATAGTACCTGGAATGTAGTAGACACAAAATAAATGTTTAAAGAACACAGCAATCTGAATCCTTGAAATAATGGAGACTTGCATCCTGGTAGAGTGTATGTTGCTACAGCTGGTCCTCACGTGGTCCGTGTGAAGCTGGGAGTATTCTGCTGCACACCGGCAATTAGGAATTGGAGGGAGAAAGAGTAGAACATCATCAACTTAATGACTTTGCAAAGTTGAAGAGAAAAATAGAAGCAGCTGAAGAACATAAACACATTGAATACCAAAAAAGAATGGAAGGAAAAGCCAAATGTAACAGTGTATTAGTTTGCTGTGGCTGCTGTAACGAGTACCAAACAGGGTGGTTTAACAATAGAAACTTATTCTCTCCTAGTGGTGGAGGCTGGAAGTCCAGCATCACAGTGTGGGTAGGGCCGTGCTCCCTCTGAAGTCCTCACGGAAGGACCTTCCTCGCCTCTTCCAGCTTCTGGTGGTTGCCGGCAATTCCTGATGCCCCTTGGCTTGTAGAGATAGAACCCAGTCCCCCTACACCATCACCTAGGTTCTGGTATTTCATCATAGCAGCCCTGGAGCGCCGACACAGGCTTTGGTACTGAGGAGCGGGGCACTGCTGCTGGGGATAATTTAAAATGTGCAAGTGGTTTGGAATTGGGTAATGGTAGAGTCTGGAAAAATTTTGAGGCATATAATAGGCAAAGTTTAGATCACCTGGATGAGACATATAAATAATTGTCTGCTGGAATGGGAATGTCTGTCCTATTGTGTCTTAGCCTGTCCTGCCATTGTATTTTGGAACAGATAACTTATTTTCTAGTTTCTCCAACAGATGGAGAGGAGATTCTCCCTCAAGACTGCAGCAACATCAGTACACACATATATGATCTCTATAATTATACATATAATTACATATATTATTATACATACACATATAATCAATTTATGCATATAAAGTCGATGTACATATATAATCTCCTATTGGTCCTGTTTCCACGGAGAATGCTGACTGTTACAAATAGCAATGAACAAACCTCTCAACGAGCTTCACACCTACATTAGCTTCATACCTAAGTTGTTAGCTCACTGAACAGTCTTAGAATTGATCATTTAGTGGGTTTGACTTCTTCAAAGCTTTAGGAATATAGATACACATGTTAATTTCTAGCATGAAACTTGTTTCTTTAAGAGTCATGAGAAAATAAATATAAAGGTTAATTATCCCTAATTAAAGCTTTAGCAGCACACACTGTTAGATGTTTCCTTGGTCTGATTAGAAGGCAGCTGGTTGGATATACCATTTATCTCTCTAGAAAACAGGCTGGAGGTGCCGAGGTCAGGGCTTTAATAAATATTTGAATATAAATATTAATCAGTGAGGTTGCTAATGAATTTCACTTGACTATATACAATACAGTGGGTTGTTTTCTCACTTCCCTCTGTCTCTTCTCTCCTTAAAAAGCTTACAAATCATTTCTAAGTGTCTAGTAGACAGAAGCTGTGATTGAAGATTCTATGTGATACGAAGGAACTTCTATTTACATATATAAATATAATAAGCTTGTTAATATTATGCATAGTGAACACCTATTATCCTGACACATTATTTTCTTCGAGTGGATTTCAGGGCTCCATTAAACAGTTTAAAAGTTTAAAGCTCAACCCAGCATTGATACATCACTAAAGGAAAAAGTTTGATTATTGAAACTACAGACTGAATATATTATGTACACTAAAAATATGTGTGGCAGAGCTGTGTATATTCCCCAAGGGTGTCTGTATATATCCTCCCCACCTGCATTCTTTTATTCCTATTTTAACTTCATGTCTGACAATGGTAATGGGATGTGCTGCATCAAAAGTGAATGTGAAAGAAATAAACAGTAGCTCTTGTCATGCGTGCATCACAAAGTTTATGACTTGGGGGTTCACCGCACTTGAAGTTGTATGAGACGAGACCCTGGTCCTCTCATACCCAGTGGTCCCAGCTTCCTGTGTATTGTCAGAACATCTAATGGAAAAGTTACTAAAGAGAGGGTCTTCTATCAGTATCCTTGGTTGTCAGACTACTTTAGTGAAAACAATTGTGTTTATTTATGTGTGTGTGTGTGTGTGTGTGTGTGTGTGTGTGTGAGAGAGAGAGACATGGAAAGAGAAGTCATCTATGTGGAATTCTCATTTATGGTGTCTGACCTTAGAAGGCATACCCAGGTCCACTTGGTTGGCGCCTTTGTTCTCACTTAGATTCCGGGCATGGCCAGCTCTGTGGATTGAATGGGAACTTCTCGCTCTACTAAATTCCTGGGGTGCTCCCTGAGGTTGCCCCACCCTGGCTGCTGTCTCAGTGTCTCCAGCCTGGGTGAGCTGCAGGAGTTGGTTAGCTTGCAGCTTCCTAGTAGTTGTTGTTTCTTCCTCGTTTAGATATTCTTTGCCTTGCTTTACGGAGGCTTGCCCTAAGAATACAAAGCATATCTTTTAGATGAAAACTCAACAGGACACTTGCACAGGTTTCAGCAGTGACTTCTCTGCAAGCTCCCTTATGTCTGTTGATCCTGCTTTACAAACCCCAGCTCCACTCATTGTCTCTTACTTACACATCTGTCTTCTGACCTCAAGCAAACCCACAGGGCTTTGTTTGTGGTCCTCCACCTGGAAGTGCCCCCAGGGAGAAAGATTTCATGATCCTGCGGCCCCCTTTGCTTGAGTTCATTCTCTTAAAAGTCATAGACCTGTACTGTCAGTTTTCCAACATTTAAAATAGTTATTCTGAATATTTCCTTCGGTTACATAATTGTTTTTGGCAAAAGTCTGGACCATTAGGAGCTGTTGCATCCCAGCCAGAAGCAGGAGTCTCTGAGAACATGTTTTACATTTGTTTCTTGCCTTGGGAGAAACTGGAACATCCAGATTGTATACAAGCAAATTCACACCTGGAAATAATTTTAATTTGCTTCCTACAGTTCAGCCAAAACAGGATATCTATCTTGTCCTCTCCCTGTGTGGACTGGCGTATTATTTCTAGACCACCCTTTCACTGAATGTGTAACCCTTTTATCAAGGGAGGTCTCTGTTTTCATTAGTTGATGAGGGTTAAAACCTAAATCCCTAGATTACAGAGCCTGGATTTCCCTTCCATAATAGTTTCATCACATAGTTACTTGCTCTGATTACAGTGCCAAGAAGAAACAAGCAGTTAGCTCTATTTTACTGTCTACTGATTGGACCACTCACGGAGTAACAGTGTTTGTTGTGACTGCTACTCATTAAGAGGAAGATACACTGTCTTAAGTCAAGTTAGCAAGAAGCAGATTCTGAGATGAGAACTTGTGTGAAAGTGGCTTATTGAGGAAGTGCTCCGAGGAAGATGGATGGGGAAGATTGCCAGGAAGCAGGACAGGGAGGGAGAGGAAGTCAAGCAGAGGGTAACTGAAGCCTCACTTCAGCCTGGTTCTACAGGAAGCTCTCGAGTGAGACACCTTGAGACAACTTTGTCCATGAACTGGGCTTTCAAACTTCCTCATCTGAGATTTCTTGGCCTGGAGGATGGGCAATAAATTCCCAGAGGCACTGGTTTTCCAACTGTGCACTGGTTTTTCACCAAAGAGTCTCCAGCAGCTCAAGGACTGTTCTCTCTGTTTGCTTTGCCTGGTCTATTTCATAAAGGCAGGGAGGGGGCACACCACCACCACCACCACCACCACCAGAGTAAACAGGGATATACAAACCGGGCTACAGGACTGAGTGAGCGGTAGGGTATTTACCTAAGATGTTACAATATCCCCAGGGAAGAACAAATAGGATCTTTAAATAGTGTCTTATGGAAAAACAGGGTCATCTGTTCTGTATGGTATCAAGAAGTTAAACTAAAGCTGCTGAATGATAATAACTTTTAGCGCTTCTCTGAACATTTCAGTAGCTTTCCTGATAGAAGGATGCCACGGTGGGTGGGAGCATCTTTCTATTTTGATTCTTAGGTGTCCCGGGTCACCCTGCCAGCACGTCCTACCACGAGTAGAGGGCTGTCATTTCCAAAGCTTCCAGACTGTGAGGAAACTAGACGATCAAGCTGTCAGACTTGATTCTCTGAATATATTTTAAGAGGACAAATAGACGACTCACTGCAAACTGTTAAACTTCCTTCTGCAAAATTACCTACTTATTAAAATAAGGCATGCTGTTATCAGTTTCTTATTTTCCCTGCATCACTGTCCAGCATATGTTCAATCTTCTGGGTAGGTTTAGGTCCAAGACAATGTGGGGCTAGAAGAATGAAAAGAAAGGAAAAAAACCTACTTCTTTATCTTCCTGCTTTTTTTTTTTTGCAGCCAGGACTATGAAACAAGTAAACGGAACAAATGAAATCTCAGGAGAAGGAAGCCATAACCCAATCCGGGGACCTTCTGAGAAAGAACTTGCATTTTTTTCACTTCTCTCTTTCCGCTGTTTGTTCCCCCCCCCCCCAAAACAGCTCTGTGTACTGGTGAGCCTGTGAACATAAACATATTAGGTGTGGAGAATGAGCCTCTAAAGGTAGACTTGAGGGACTTCTGCAAAATGTAAATAAAGAAAAAGCTCTGCCCTGATGAAAGACACCAGGCACCGCCCCTCTGTGGGACTTCACCTATAAGGATTAGCACACAGGGCAAGCAGAAATTGAGACAGGGACAACCACTTTCTGTTTCTAATGGTCCATGTGCAATCCTTCAAACTGAGGCTTTATCAATTTTTTTTTTTTCCTAGAGAGCAGAAAATCCTCACTAGCAGGAGCTATTTAAAGTCTCTGGCCCTGCCTTGAAACTGCAGATTTGGCAGGAGCAGGTTGCAGCTGGATTTTCTGGGCAGTAAGTAACGCAGCAACAAACTTACTCTCCTTTAATATAGTGGCAGCCGTCGTGGGAAGGAGCGGGAGTGACTTCAGGCAGTGCCAAATTTTAAATGAAAAATCTAACTATAGCCGTTCCTTTGGCTCGTCGGGAGGGCGCTGAAAGATCGTGCGGGAAGCCGGGGTGAAGGGTGACCTCAGCCTGCCCGCTCTGGGGACCAGCGTCAGGGGGAGCTCGGGTCAGCTCGCCCCACACCTGGCGCCCGGGGAGGATGTGCAGTCGTGTGACGAAGGGAGCAGCACGGAATGGAAAGCGCAGAGCTGGGATCAGGCGGAGGAGGTTTCCTCTTGGATCTCTGAGCCCCTGAGCTGCAGTGTGAGAAATCATCAGAGTTAGAAAGTAAGGACCTAACTTGCTGGGTAAGGCAGCCAGCGAGTCTCGGGCCCTTTCTGGATTCTGTGTGGGGCCGGGGTGGGTACGTCCCTGGTGGAGCCTCTGAGACCTCATGGGGCACATTCGTCAATATGTAAGTGACTGATGGGGAACAGATGCTTGCTTTTAATGATTCCTGTCTTCGTTCCACGGCCTTCTGTCCCCTGAACTTCCATCTTCACTCCTCCTTAAAGATGAATCTTTTTGCAAAACAGACTCCTTTGTGTATAATACTGTCAGTCCAGGTAACCTCTGTCAATCTAAAAGTAGATTTTCGGAGTAGAGGGCACAATTGTGAGCTACCCTGGAATTAAGTTATGTCCAAGAATGCCTGGAAAACTATGGAATAGGGTCGCCCAAAGCGTCTTTACCAGAGGGTTGGAAACTTCAGGATGCCACCTCTCCCTAAGCAAAGAGGAAGCCAGGAGGGCAAACTCAAACTGGTAAGAAAGCGGAAGTCTGTGCAAAGCAGGGGGCACAAGCACTCCATCTTGACTCCCATCAAAAAATGTAAGAAGAAAGAGAAGAGAGGCTCCCACCCCTTGTTGTCAGACAGGGTCTTTCAGTTTTAGCCCTGCAGGGCTCAGTGTATCTGTGATGAGCCCAGTGCGAGGCTTCAGTGCCTGTCATTAGACAGGGACAGAGGTGGTGCCCACCTGATGTAAGAGTACCCAGGAAAGGGGCCAGTGCCACCAGGAAGAAGCAGCCGTGCCCTGCTTAGACAGCACGGAGCCCAGGACGATACAGAAGAAGCGACAGTGTCGGAGGGAAGATGTGGCAGAGGCACCACTCCCTGCAAAGGAGCTGGTCAGAAGCTCCACATGAGATGCCCGGATGGAGATGCCTATTAATTCCTGGGCAAAAGGAGCTTTTCAGGAGTTTGAAGTACTGCATGAACAAGTAGAGGGAGGAGTCAAACCTGTTTTTTAAAAACATAAAGCCATTTGTACTCACAGGTTGATGAGATCTACAAAAACACACCAGCGTTCCCTCTGAGAAGCATCTCTTGCTTTGCTCTGCTCAGTGGAACCAGGCAGCCAGAGTCAGCCCCTTGGGTGACTTTCCTTCCATAGGCTCCCCTGGACAATGGGAAATGGTATGGAATCTAATCACAGAAAAGACAACCCCTGGAAGTATCCAGATTCACAGGGCTCTCCTCAGTTCCCTTTAGCAGGCCCGTGGACACAAAGCACAGAGAATCGCTGACATCTGAGGCCAAGACCACTGACTTGTGCAGGGCAGCTGTGCCACTAGCCTTCCTGCAAAACTCCAGGGGCATGGGAGGTTTTTGTTTGAGTCTGAAAAGCAAAAGAACTTCTAAAAATAAAATCAACTCACACGTGAAATTCCCTTTGGTGGTGAAAATTGTCCCAGATGAAATTATTAAACAAAAATCATCTGTGGACATAAATAGATAATATTACATTTGACCTCGAATGACACAGGTTTGAATTAAGGGGGTCCACTTATTCATGGCTTTTTAAAAGTAATATATTGGAAAATTGGAGATTTGTGATAATTTGATAAAAACTTGCAGATGAACCATGTAGCCTAGAAATATCAAAAAAATTCAAAAGCTAGGTATGTCATGAATGCATAAAATATATGTAGATGCTAGTCTATTTTACCATATACTACAGTACAATATGCATGCATCTATTAAAAGTTGAAATTTATCAAGACTTATGCACACAAATGCTTGCAGACGGTACATAGTACTATTTGCAGTTGAAATGTAAAGATGCATTATTAAATCATAATTGCATAAAATTAACTGTAGTAATACTGTACTCTAGTAATTTTGTAGCCACATTCTGTTGCTATTTTGGTGAGCGCAGGCATTGCAAGTATCCAGTTCAAATGCTGAGTGAGGCTAATCATCCCCAAGTGAGCAAGTGAGCAGTCGTCTCTCCAATAAATTGCATATTACAGGAAAAGTGATCTCTTACGGTTCTTGCATTTTTTCATTGTATTTAGTGCAATACCATAAACCTCGAAGAACACTGTGGGACCCTTGGTGCCACTAGTGTTGCTGGAAGTACTCCTGAAAAACAGAGAAAAGTCATGACATTACAAGAAAAGCTTGAATGGTGTTCTACATACCTGAGATTGAGGTCTGCAGCCTCACTTGCTCACTATTCCAAGATGAATAAATACAGGGCAAGGACCACTGTTAAAAAGGAAAAGGAAATTTGTGAAGCCGTTGCTACAGCTACAATAGCAGGCACAAAAACCTTGCACTTTTCACGAAATACCTTTTAAACTTGTATTGAAATTACAGCTTTTATGTGGGTGTGGGATTGCTGTAAGCAAGGCATACCTGGAGACCCTAATGTGATTTGAGAAAAAGTGAAGTCATTGTATAATCACATAAAGCAGAAGGAAGTTGAAGGATCTAAAACTGGAAAATTTACTGCCAGCAAAAGATGGCTTGATAATTTTAGAAAGAAGTTGGCTTTTAAAAAAAAATCAAGATAATGGAAGAAGCAGCTTCTACTGACCAAGACGCAGAAGGCAAGTTTCCAGATGCCCATTAACATCATTGAGGTGAAAGGATATCTTCCTGAACAGGTTTTTTTAATGCAGACTAAAGTGTCCTATTCTGAGGGGGGAAATGCCACAAAGGACATTTATTAGTAAGGAAGAGAAGCACGTGCCAGGATATTCTAATGCTACTGTTCTATGCAAATACAGTGAAGTTTGTAACCAGGACCACTCTTATCTACAAAGCTGCTAATTCCCAGCCTTGAAGGGAAGAGACAAGCACCGTCAGCTGCCAGTCTTTTGGTTGGACAACAAGAAGGGCTGGACAACGAGAACCTATTTCTGCATGGGTTCCATCCACAGTCCCTGAAGTCAGGAAATACCTGGCAAGCAAGGGACTACTTTTAAAACTCTTTTGTTATTGGACAATGTCCGTGGTCACCTATCACTATGAATTCAACACTGAAGGTCTCAAAGTGGTGTATTTATCCCCAAACACAACATCTCTAATGCAGCCTTTAGATCAGGGAGTCATAGGACCTTTAAAACTCATTACACACGGTCCTGTGTGGGAAGGGTTGTCGACGCTATGCAAGAGAACCCCAAAAGAGAGAACATCACGAAGGTATGGAAGAATTACACAGCTGAAGATGCCACCGTTGTTGTGGGAAAAGCTGAGAAAGCCACCAAACCCTCAACAAAAAGCTCCTGCTGTGTCCAGATGTTGTGTATGACGTCACAGAGCCAATCAAGACAATTGTGAATGAGACTGAGGATATGGCAAATAATAAAGTGTAGGGGGTGGTGAAGAGTTTTAGGATATGAATCCTGGAGAAATTCAAGAGATAATAGACACCACAGCAGAGAAATTAACAGAAGATGACTTGATGGAGATGAGTACTTCAAACCAGTGGCAGAGGACGAGGAAGAAGACATAGAAGAAGCAGTGCCAGAAAACCAATTGACATCAGGCAGTCTGGGCAGAAAGGCTCTGATTTTTCAAGGATGCTTTTGACTTTTTGTTTACAACATGGACTCTTTTATGATAAGGGCACTGAAACTAAAGCAAATATTGAATTGCCATTCAGTGCAATGTTAGAGCTGCCATGCTGACCATCAGGCAATGAGCACAAAGATGAAAATCCAACATTGGAAGGGCAGCAATGTGGAAGGAAAGAAAGAGCCGGGGTCTTTCACAATATCATTGATCCATAGAACCCTGGAACTACCTAGCTCGAGACGTCTTTCTAAGGGAACAGTAAGTGTTGCTTCTTTTTTTCTTTCCAAGTAAAATTCCAGGTACAATGAAATGTACAAAAATTAAATGCACCATGTTTTGATACGCACACCTGTGCCACTCAAAGACTGATCCAGATGCAGAACATTATCATTACTGCAGAAATTTCCTTTATGCCCCTTCCCAGTCAATTTCTCTACCATCCTGCCTACCAGGCAACCACTGCTGTGATATTTTTTGCACTGTAAGTTAATTTGCTTATTCCAGAACTCATAAATGGAATTACACAATGTGTAGTCTTGGATCAAGCTTGTTTCACTCAGCATGTAACAGGAGTAGTTCAGTGTTTTTTTTTTACTGCTGAGTGTTCCATGATACCCAGTTTGTTTATCCATTTGCCTATTGAAGAACTTCGGGCTATTTCTAGTTTAGGGTTATTATGGGGGGAAAGTGGCAATATTCTTCAGGACATATATTTTTAATTTCTACAGGATAAATACCTAGAACTGGAATTACTGGGATGGGGAGAGTGTGTTTAGTTTTGTAAGAGCTGGTCAGATCACTTTACAAAGTGGCTGTGCATTTTACACTGTCAACAGCAACGTACGAGCATCTGCTCCACACGACTGCCCACATTTGGTGTTCAGTTTTTTCAATTTTTGCCATTCTGGTGAATGGGTTGTGTGAAGTAAAATCATATCTCACTATGGTTTTATTTCATATTTCCCTAGCGACTACTAAAGTTGAGTGCTACTTTAAAGCTACCATAGTCAAGAAAGCATGGAATTGGTGAAAGTACAGACACATTAACCAAGGAAACAGAAGAGAAGACCTGGAAATAGGTCCACACAAATATAGTTAACTGATTTTTAACAATAATGCAAAGGCAATCAATGGAGAAAGGGTAGTCTTTTCAACAAATGGTGCTGAACAGTTGGACATTGATGTGCAAACCAACAACTTTGTATCCATACTTGGCAACATACACAAAAATAAACTCAAAATAGATTGTAGATCTAAGTATAAAACCTAAAACCATAAATCTAGAACAAAATGAAGGAGAAAATCTTTATTATTTTGGTTAGGCAAAGAGTTTTTTGATATGACACTAAAAGCATGATCCATAAAAAATAAATTGGGCTTTATCAAATTTAAAAATGTTTGTTCTACAAAACTCACTACTGAGAGAGTGAAAAGACACACCATAGACTGGAAGAAAGTATTTGCAAATTATATTTCTGAAAAAGGACTTCTATTCAAAACATATTAACATCTCTTAAAACTCAGCAATAAGAAAACAAACAGTCCATTTAAAAATTAGTGGAAAGATCTGAACAGATACTCCATCAAAGAAAATGCATAGAGAGCAAACAGGCGTATGAAAAGATACTCAGTTATCATTAGTCATTAGGGAAATAAAAATTAAAACCACAGAGAGATACCACTGCATATCTATTAGAATGGCTAAAAAATTTAAATATCAAGTACTCGCAAGGATGCAAAGTGACTAGAAGTCATTACATTGCTAGTAAGAGTACAAAACCCTATATATTGCTGCTAGGCATACAAAATGGCACCGATATTGTGGAATGCAAGATAGGAGGTTTGTTCTTGCTTTTGTCTTTGCTATGAAGTTAAACATACACTTATAATACGACCCGCCAATTCTCCTTCTGGATATTTACAAAAGTGAAATGAAAATCTCACACAACATGGATGTTATTCAGTTGGTGAATGCATAAACAAACAGGCACATCCTTAAAAAACAAATATAGATGCTTCTTAATTGCATGTTGCCAAGTACAAGAAGCCAGACCCAAGAGGTTATATAGAATATGATACCATTTATATGCCCTTCTAGAAAAGGCAGGACTATTGAGAAGAGAAATAAACCAGTGGATAACAGGGATTAGGGAGTGAAGGATTTGGTTGACTACAAAGGGAAGCAAATGGGAATTTTTAGGACAAGAGAACTATGTAATATTGTGACACTTGTGGTACATACACAACTCCATGCTCATGTCAAATCCTGTAGAACTGCCCACCACAAAGAGCAAATTTTACAATATGTAAATATTTATAAGTCAACAACAATGCATGGGGAAACCACAGTAAATAAAACACATAATAAACCTAATTGCATTAAAATTAATAGCATTACTACACGAAATGAAAAATATTTTGACTGGATAATAAAAGGCAAAAAACTGAAAGAACCCACACAGAAATATTGTATTCTAGGTAGGAAGGTTGTGTCTCACAGACCTATATCTCATCAATCATGATACTACTTCACAATTATACTAGATTTGAAAAATTAGTAAATAACAGATATTGAGAGCTGGGTTTTTCACTGTTAGACAAAGAAGTTACAGATAATGCAGGGAATCGGGATGGAAAAGCTAGAATCAACCAAAAATCATTTGAGTGAAATCACAAGTATCAGTATGAACTCACACATTGTTGGTCTTTATTTTGTGTGTTTTGTGTGTGTGTTCATATGAATAGATAAATAAGGAAATAAATAAATGGAGATATGTGTAGACATGAGTTTATTTATTTTCAAGGTCCTCTGTCCATTGAGAATGCCTAGAAATAATGAAAACTTAGTAATCATTAATCCATCTAGCATCTGTATGGTGGGTTCTAAATACCATTCTCAAAAAAAAAAAAATGAACCAAACTAAATTTAGACATGAAAATTCAATGAAATGTGTGATCCAGGACAGGATCCTGGAACAGAAATTCTACCATGGAGAAGTGGTTGATCCCTGGCTTGGGGCAGAGAAAACACAAGATCAGTCTGGACCAAGTTGTGGTGCCAAAGCTAAGGAAATGCTCCACAAAGGATGGGGACGGACGTGTCAAAAGGGCAGAAGAACCAACCTGAAAGAGCTTCCAGTGGTCAAAGGTGGAATTTTTGAGCAGTAAAATAATTAATGATAATATTGTATTATAACCCATAGAATTAAGTCACTACCCATGAGTTTGTACTGATACAGTTAAATACAATATGGAACATGAAAAGGACATCAGTGAAAGAGCTGGTGAAACCTGATCGCATTCTGCAGTTCAGGTAACAGTATTCTACCAACATAAATTTCCTAGTCTGCATAACTGTACTATGGTTACATAAGATGCTAACATGAAGGGAAGCTAGGTGAAACATGGGAACTCTGTCCTATTTTTGTGACTTTTCTATAAATCTCAAAAATCTTTCAAAATTAAAAGTATGACCTAATATTAAAACCTCAATCTCTCATACAGTGTAAGCCCTCTTGGCCCCTCATTTCACTGATGCAGCCTTTGGCTTCTCCAGAGTTAGAGCTGGAAGAGGAAGAAGAGAGAAGAATTAGAAAAGCATTTACTTGATTGACATGGTTGTAATAGGACTTTGATCCCATTCGGGTGTGGCAAATGATATGCAAATATTCCTTCCTGTTCCCCATCCATTTCCTCAATTGCTTGTGTGCCAAGATCCTCCTTGCTGGGTAGCTCCCCCGCATTACCTGGCATACCTGGATGGAAGCTCCAGGTGAGATGACCAGTCCCCGCAGCAGCTACCTCTGATGTGGATCTCTCATCTCTTTCAGTGGATGTGGACTTGCCCCTGGCAGGAAACGACATGGCTCATGGCCAGCTCTCTCCCGTTCTCCAGGAGATACTCACACTGCTGCCTCGTTCCCAAGTGTCAGATAAGAAAGGCAGCACCACTTTGCTTAATGGACCAGGTGTAAGTAATAAAAGGGATCTCTAGTCTCTTCTGCATTTTATCTCTTGACGAAAGAAAACACACTTAAAAACTAGTGAGATGTAGTAAATGGAAATGAATTGTAACATGCGTACAAAAAATTATACTAATAGGCTTTCAGTATATTGTGCTGTTTTCAGGGCTTTTGTTTAGAACACATAAAGAATATTTATATTCACTCTTGGCCCCAGTCCCTCTAAACCAAGTTTCTGTTGTCATACATGGGAATTCTCAGGGGCATCACCTGCAGACAAACAGCCAAAGAGACTGTTGCTTCCTGTGTTTGCCCCGGGAGTCCTGGTCACCTGCACCTTTGCTCAGAGCTACTCCACTCCACATGATTGTATGCCTGACAGCTGCTGTTTCTCAAACACCCATGCTTAAAGCTCACTGCCAGATGAGTTACTTCAGGGATTCCTCCATGAATTTTTCATTACCTTTTTAAAAAAGTAAAGCCAGCATAAAGTAATCTTAAAAGATTATTTTTTAAGAAATAAGCAAGTGCATATGTTTTAAAATTGCAATAAAAAAGGTTTTCATTTTTATATATTCAATATCAGTTTGTGCCCAGAGGCAATCATATTGTTATATGGTCATAATCATTGGTGTAGAAGAATTTTATTGTCTTTTTTTTGTTTAGCAAATCATAAATATTTTTCCATATACTGCCTACTCTTCATAATTAACAGCTTTTAACAGCTGCATAATATTCCATCCAGTGGATAGAGCATAGTGTATTAAACCATATTCCCAGTGTTGATCTTTTAAGTTGTTTGAATTATCTTTTTTATCATGAATGATGCTGCAATAAAGTTAGCCATTTGTAGACAAAGTATTTTCTGACATAAATCTTAGCAATGTTCTCCTAGGGCAGCTTACCCAGGCAATAGAAATGAAAACAAAAATAAATAGGACCTAATTAAATGTATAAGCTTTTGCACAGCAAAAGAAACGATGAGCAAAACAAAATGACAACCTATGGAATGGGAGAAAATATTTGCAAATGATGAGATTGACAAGGGCTTAATTTCTAGAATATATAAACAGCTCATACAACTTAATAACAAAAATCCCCAAACAACCCAATCCAAAAATGGGCCTAAAAAAGCAATTCTCCAATGAAGACATACAAATGGCCAATGGCACATGAAAAAAATGCTCAATATCGCTAATTATTAGAAAAATGCAAATCAAAACAACAATGAGGTATCACCTCACACCAGTCAGAATGGCCATCATTCCAAAGTCCATGAATGCTAATTGCTGAAGAGGCTATGGAGAAAAGAGAACCTTCCCACATTGTTGGTGGGAATACAGTTTGGTGCAACCATTGTGGAAAACAGTATGACGATTCTTAAAAAAACTAAAAACAAACTTACCATATGATTGAGCAATCCCACTTCTGGGCATATATCCAAAGGGAACCTTAATTCAAAGAGATACATGCACCCCAATGTTCATAGCAGCACTATTTACAATAGCCAAGACATGGAAACAACCTAAATGTACTATCAACAGATGACTGGATAAAGAAGTTGTGGTGTATTTATACAATGGAATACTACTCGGTCATAAAAAGAATAAAATAATGCCATTTGCAGCAGCATGGATGGACCTAGAGATCGTCATTCTTAGTGAAGAAAGCCAGAAAGAGAAAGAAAAATACAGTATGAGATTACTTACATGTGGAATCTAAAAAAAAAAAAAGACACAAATGAACTTATTTACAGAACAGAAACTGACTCACAGAGAGAAAACAAACTTATGGTTACCAGGGGAGAAGAGGGTGGAAAGGGATAAATCGGGAGTTCAAGATTTGCAGACACTAACTACTATATATAAAATAGATAACAAATTTCTACTGTATAGCATGGGGAACTATATTCAATATCTTGTAATAACCTATAATAAAAAAGAATATGCAAAGGAATATATGTTTGTATACGGGTGACTGAAACATGCTGTACACCAGAAACTGACAACATTGTGAACTGACTATACTTCAATAAAAATAGTAATAATAATCCTCTCCCCCCATTAGCCATTTGTGACCACGTTTGTTTATCTGGGTGATTTCCTCAAGATATATTTCCTTCTTCCCATAAATCTCCTCTACTTCCCAGATCTCTCAGCCACAAACCCTTGGATAGACTGCTGCTTCCTTTTTTCATTCATTCATTCATTCGTTTGTTCATTGATAAAACACTGAATGCATCCTATTTGTCTTGATTCTTGGAAATACAGAAGTATATAAAAACTGCAAGGAACTTACAAGACAGTGGGAAAGACAAACTCGTAGGAGATCATTATATTTCAGTTGAGTTTTGTGACAGAAAGAAGCATGACACATTTGGGGAAAGAAACAGAAAGTGAGGATGTTGCCTAAGCAAGAATGAGTGGGTCAGGGGAGGTTCCTAATGAGCCAGAATACCAAAAGGTGAAGAGGATAGAAGAGGAAAATGATTGAAGTGGTGGAAGAATGAGAAACGGCTTTCTAGGCAGACGGGAGAGGATGAAGGAAGGGATGGAGAAATCGCATGTAAATTACCTTAAGTAAATCATGTTGACTGAAGCATAAAGGGAGGAGCACAGAGTTGCAAAAGTGGAGGTTAAAAAAGAACGTTGTCAACATCTTAGGGGGCAAAGGCACCCGTACTTCTAAAGATCTGTGCTGCCTGATATGGAGCCAATGGCAATGGAAGTGTACATCGAAGTTTGTTTAAAGTGGTTTTGAATTTCTTGCCTTAGGAGATGCAGTAAAGGGCAATTTTTTTTAAATGAAAATATTTATTTGTAGTTGCCTGTGTCACTAGCTGGAAAAAAAAAGTGCTATATTTTAGTTTTGCTAAACTTTGCTTTCCCAGAGAGATGGAGACCTGAGTCAATGAGGAATAAAGCCCTGTTTCACCAGGAGCAAATCTGGTGGTGTCTGTGGAAGGAGAAGCAAGACCTGATCGGGGGTGGTGGTGAGAAGAAAGAGTATCTTCAGAGGCTGAGGAATGGTTGAGGGAGGGTGAACAACTGTGCACATCCTGCCTGATCAGAAGATGCTTTGAGATTGGTCCATTTCCTCTCCCTCCCTGCCCCCACCTCAGGTATGGACCCAGAAGCAGTCACACACAGGTGGTATAAGAATGGTTCCTCCCATCACGTCCAGGGCAGTGAGGAGTCCTGAGCTCTTAGTGTCTTCAGTGTTGAGATATAGATTGGAAGATGAGGGATAAGTAACACTACTTCTATGTCTTTTCACTTAACGTGCATTAAGTGAGCTTCTACCTCCTGCCTCTGGGTGCTGGGGGCTGATGCAAGGTGGCTGGGATAATAAGGAAGACGACAAGTTCTTTTGCACTTTAGGAGCAATTAATCCTTTCCATGGGCTTGGAAATTCAGAGCACAACTTTGTTGTCACAAAGTGATCATACCCATTTAATTGGCATCCAGATCAAGAAACAGAATATTGCAAAGTGCCACCCCTATGTGTTTCCTACCAGTTGCTCTTCCCTCAAGGATAACCATTGCTCTGGTTTTGCCAGTTTTAAAATTTTATATCAAGATTTAAGCGTGCACTCTTTTACACCAGATTTCTTTCATTCTGTACCGTGATAACTAATGTTTTTTTATTACAGGAATTTTAAAATTCTTTAGCTGTGTCACAGACATACAGGAAAATGTGCAAAATGCAGGTGTAAATTTAAAGTGAAATTGTAAAATAAAAACTCTTGCTCCCTCACCAGTTTACAGAATGGATTTATACCAGGATCTTAGGGATTCCCCATGGGCCCTTTTTGCACTGCAACCATCCCTCTCCAAACTGAGCAGCAACAGCAAACCTGTGTTTTGAGAAAGGGCAGCGCGGCCACCGGAGATGAAGACTCCCGGGAGAAGACAAGCGGAACAGTGTCGGCTTCTTACTTCACATCCCTTAAGTCTGTAAAAGCTTCTTCTGGGGAAGGCTGTGGAAAAGGACTCCAGTGAGTCCTGGGAAACCCAGGGCTGGCTGCAGTCAGGACAAGCGGCAGGGCTGTGTATGGGCCAGGAAGTAGCTGTCCTCCCCACCTGGTATTTCTCCAGCAAAGATGAGTTTACTCGAGATCAGCAGAGAATTGCAGCCCAGGGTCTGCAACCATGGTGAGCCATGTGCAAGTCCCCACACAGCAAGGGAAGGAGAAGGCTTTTATGCAGGGGAAAAGGAAGTTGGGAGGGCTGGAGAAAACAAAGAGTTCATGGCTTTTCCTTGACTGAGTCCCTGCCACGGAAGAAGAGTCTTTCTTCTTCCTCCTGGGCTCTGCTGTTGTTGCTGGAGGTGAGTGCTCCCTCTGCTGGTCTCCCGACTCTATTTAATTGAGGTTTCTGTTTATTAATATTTTAACGTATCCACCTTATGCACTGCCCCGTTTTCTCTGCTTCTCCTTCACTGCATCCTACCCACCTCGCTTAAGAGTAGGGCAGGCAGAATACATCTGTAGAGTGAAATGAGCGTCTTCAGCCATTGAGGCAGCAAGGAAGGGAGGATCACGTGGGAATTCCTTGAGTGCATGATTAAGATGTGCCAAGTTCAGATAAGATTCTAGGCTTACCGACTGCAGCTGCTCCCTGCCCCTGCAGGTTCTGTTTTCCAGGTAAACATATAGGAATTGCCTGTGCAGGTCTTATAAGAACAGCCCTAGGTCCGGTGCATCCCACCTCTCCTCCTTCCTGGTCTTCACTCTTGCTTCTGTTAATGGCATGGGAGATAAACCGAAGTGGTTTCTTCAGGGAAGAATAGGAGAGAAAGGAAATACCAATTCCTTAAAGAAAACCGCTTGTTGAAAGGCCCTGTGTTAAAAGGCCCTGGTCCACACGGGGGCAGCACATCACAACCGCAGGATGCACAGCGACGTCAGTTGAGGTGGGAGGGTGGTACTCAAACTGCCTGCCTGATTGTGCTGTTGACTCTGCTTTCTTCTTCCCGAGCTGAACAAATACAGGCAGAACTAATTAACCACTTTATTTCCCCTCCTTCTCAATAATGACAAAATTCTTTTTTTCTGAATGGGAGTGCATTGTAGAGAAGGAGCAGAGACGCTTCAGACACAACTGGGAAATAAACTCGCGTCCTCCACTGCCGGGGTTTTAAGGCCAAGGCAGAAGCGTCACTTTGCTGCCTTCTTGTTTGCCTTTATCCACCATAGCTCTCCCGATTCCAGGTGAGAGATGTAAACACCGAGCGGGCTCTTAGAGAATTAGTTCTGTTCATTCGGAGAAATCTGAAAAGCACTATTCAATACTAGCGGCAGAGCCAAGGCGAGGAGGACAGGCTTGGCTCCTCTGCTTGGAACCGGTCTCTAACGCTTGTTTTCCATTCAACCCCGCAACTGACAGGGACCAAAGGATTTAGGGGGGTGAATGCACATCCTGGACCTGGGAAAGGGCTCCTGAACTCATCCCAAGTTAAAACGGCAGCAAAATGAAGGAGGGTTTGTTTTTCTCTTAATGTAGTATGAATGCAGTTTATTTCCCACTAAGAACATTAGGAAAGCGGGAAATACACTAGTTTTTACTAGTTTCTAGTTTTAGTTGGAGGGTGTTGGTTTACTGTAGCATTTGCATAAATACACTTCATGGAACTGGAGAAGGATGCTAACGGTTACGTGAGAAGGGATTTTTGTGGTTATATTTACTTACTAAACAAGAGATTTAAGTGTGATCATTATTAACTTGCTATTAACCTCAGCTATGGTAGTTAGTGGACTATTTATTATATTTCTTTGGTCCAAATGTGAAAATAGCTCATCTTTAGTTTTTCTCATTAAATGTCAAAAGCATTACTTTGGGGATGCCATAGTTTCATTTCCCGAGGGAAATATGCACTTTATACCACAAGAGGGCAGCAGTATTAATATTATTGATCAAATGCCTCTTTGGAAGCTAAATATTGGGCCTAAAACCATAGTTACAGTGTAACAATTATGTTTTTCTCCAAATGGTTCTTATGAATTTGAATGATGTTTTATGAGTAAAGTTATTTTTAAAGTTTCTGTGACTCTGGTTTGTTACATATGAAACTACTTTCAAAGAAACATGCAATAAGATAATTTTAGTGAGTGATTTAAAGAGTCTCACTGGGGTGAATTTAGCAAAAACTTTTAAATTTCATTCTTTAATGTGAAGATCACATTAAAATTCTACAAATATATCTTTTCAGTAATAAAGGGTATTAAAGCTGTATGTAGCAATGGACAAAACTTGTCATGGTTTAAGTGTATGTATTTTTTATAAACATTTTGTAACAACTTTTAATAGGTATATGTATCTTTAAAACTAGACCTAGTTAAAATGAAAAAATCAGTAAGCATGAAAATTTACAACGAATAATCTTAATTTAACGTAAAAAAATGGAATATTTTTCTGCCTCTGAATATACATTTTTTTCACTTTTAAGATGTGACAAAATATCAATAATTTTACGTAGCCACCAGGTGGCGCTGCCTATTTAAACAATGAAGTAGACGGAAAAGAGGAAATTGAAGGTCCAAGAATTATCATACATATCCAACACATTTTTATGTATTCCAAGTATAGTCTAAGTTTAATTTCTGTTAGGGAGGTCTTTAAAGAAATACGTTAGAAAGATCCGGGGGAGGAAAATGCTGTCTGGAGCAGATACTTCACAGAACTACATAAAATTCATGAAGTTCATTTAATGGCTAAACTTAAACCTGGACGCTGAACTTTTCACACAGAAACAAAAAACAAGAGAATTTATTCCAACAAAAATTTCACCCCATGGAAACTACTTGTTTTTACCCATGAAATTGTTCCTTTTATTTCTCAGGGAATGAAAAAACAACTTGCATTTTATTACCTTTCACATTAGTAAAAGGGGAAAGAAAATTGCTCCCTAATTCAGTAAAACGATGGAGAAATCAAACAAATCTCACTTAATCTGTATCATCTGTAGATGCTGAAGTAATTACGTGTGTAGAGAAGCCAAACTTCATCCTTCATCCTTATTCACTTGTTCACCAAAAAGTTTTATTTAAATGAGAGGGGTGATAAATGACATAATTGTAGCTATCCTGCTGTAGCATAAATGAACTTGAAACGTGTTAACCATTTCATAAAAAATGTGCTTTACAATGATTACTTATAACTGATCAAATGATAAGAGCATTATGAAATCTGACAGATTTTTATGTGTCCTCTCAACAATCCTATAAGCAATTTATTATCATCGTATCCATTTAGCAGATAAGGAGTTTAAGGCAAAAAGAAATTGTACGTTAGTAACCACAAATCCAAGAATTTTGTGACACCTTTCGGTCAGTGATTTGCAAGATCACAAATGTAAGCGCTTTTCTCCACTAGTCACCAGGTCATTTGCTGATCCTGATTCAGTCAACTTAAACAGAGTGCCAGATACTGGTTTATTATTATTTTTTTTTTCTCAGCTACAAACCCTTTCTCTGCTCTGCTTTACATCGCTCGGGGCAGGGAATTCCTCAGACTGCAATTCGGCTTTACCAGCGTCTCCTTCCACACTCTGCCACGAGGGGGCGCGAGGAGCGGAAGGCGGAAGCCGGATTCGCTGCTTTGCGCCTGCGCGCGGTTCCTGTGGCGGTACCTCAGGTGAGGCTTCTCTCAGGCAGGCTCAGTGCCTTCTTGTAGCAGCAGCTGAATTCACTCTGCAATTTTCCCGATGTTTGAGGTTTTTCTAACAGTAGGAGGTCGCCCCGGCTTGCAGAAGCAGCCTCATTGCACCGCGTCAGCGATTTCACCAGCTGAGCCCGAGTTCCCCTTCCTCGGGTGCCTGAGTTTCGGCTCCTCAGGCGCCCCTTCTCCAGGCTTATACAACTTGAATAATTTCAGCCCTTTCCCTTTGCTCCTCCTACAGTTACTATCTCTGTAAAAACATTTTGCTTTTTAGGTTACCTAGTACTATGGGTTGAATTGTGTTCCCTCAAAAAACGTTGAACAACCCCCTAGGACCTGTGAGTGAAACCTTGCTTGGAAGTAGGGTTTGCCCAAAACCAACCTCTGTGCGCCGAGTGAAACAAAGGAGAAGAGTTAATTCCCAGGGTTTCTATCTGCAAACCGGCAAACTCGGGCTCTGGGAGCAACGAATTGCAAGCTGCTCACAGACTGAGGGGCTTAATTGGGCGAACGTGAGCGTTAATTGGTTTTTGCACCTGATTGGCTGCCTCGACGCCGGCTTCCCGCTTCGGGCCGGCGCGGCCGGGTCAGGGGAACACGGGAGTCCAGGCGCGGCGGGAGCAGGCGCGGCGTTTCGGGGTTCGCAGAATCCTCTGCTGGTTTCTGAGGGGAGCTGGGAGTTCCTGCAACTTAGGTAAAGATAAGTGTCATTTTCTTTAATGCACTTGCATCGGCCAACTCCGTTTTGTCCCTGAAATAAGTGATTCCTTGAAGTTTTGGCTTTTATAGATGATTCGTTAAACTGAGATCAGTGGGGTGGGTCCTAATGCAATATGACTCTGTCCTTATACAAAGGGGAAATTCAGACACAGACAGACATACGCACACAGGAAAAACACCATGTGAACGTGAAGGCGGAGACACGGGTGATGTACCAACAAACTAAGGGAACGCCATGGACGGCCAGGAGACTGCCTGAAATTAGGAGAGAGGAGGGGGCAGATTCTCCCTCACAGCCCCCAGAAGGAAGCAACCCTCCTGACACCTTAATCCTGAGCTTCTAGCCTCCAGAAGTGCAAGACAGTGAAATTCTGTCGTTGAAGCCCCCCGGTTTGTGGTCCTTGGTTGTGGCAGTCCCGGGAAACCAATACAGCTAGTCAACAGCTTTAATCCGCATTAACATTTTTTTTTAGGTAAAATTCTCTCTGTTAAAATAACTAGTATGACTTATGTCTTCCGACTGGGTGCTGAGTGATACAGTAAGCACAGAGAATCCTTGATTCTGTCTTTTTTGTGGTCACTTGGAAGGTCAGCCTCTTTACACCCCTGCCGGGTGATTACTAGTTAACGTCAGCAGGTGCACTCGTTTGCTTGGGCTGCGGTAACAAAGCGCCAGGACTGGGCGGTTTAAATAGAAATTTATTGTCTCGCGGTTCTGAGGGCTACAGTGCTAAGAGTTTTCAGGGAATAGGCTAGTAAGTTGGTCCACAGGCTCTCTCAGAACCCTGGAAGGGTCGATAGGAACATTTTCACCCATTCCAAAGAGCAAGGTGCCTTCTTAAAAATGCTTCATTCTCCTGGGCAAGTTGGGTAGTTTCTCATAATTTTTACTCTTTCTTACCAAGACTCTATTTATTCCACACTATTTGAATAATTTTACTTCAGATTAACTTAAAAGGTCCTTTAAATTGCCTTTAATATTTTTTATGGCTCATCTTACATTGAGTTATAGAATTATTAACAAAATTTCATGTCTGGTCCATTTTCCGTGTTGTTGGTTACTTAATTTCCCCCCTCCTTTAATGAATTAAAAACTGAGATTTTCATAATGCCATTTGCAGCAACATGAATGGACCTGGAGATTGTCATACTAAGTGAAGTAAGCCAGAAAGAGAAAGAAAAATACCATATGATGTCACTTACATGTGGAATCTAAAAAAAATGACACAAATGAATTTATTTACAAAACAGAAATAGACTCACAGACATAGAAAATAAACTTACGGAAAGATGAACTGGGAGCATGGAGTTAACAGATGCACACTACCATATATAAAATAAACAATAAGGTTCTACTTGTAGCACAGGGAACTATATTCAATATCTTGTAATAGACTATAATGAAAAAGAAAATGAAAAGGAATATATGTGTATAACCAAAACACTATGTTGTACACCAGAAATTAACATAACATTCAATTAAAAAATTATTTAAAACATTAAAAAATAAAATCTAAAAAAAAAGCAATACCTTGAGATTTTCAGAAAGCACTCTGAGAAGGTTTTCATTTATGACACATCTGAATCCCTTCTCACGTTCTTCCTGAAATAGAGTATTTCTAATCAAGATCTGGTTTTAAAATTAGATGCATCTTTTCAGCAAACTTGGTGCAGTGTGAGGTGTAACTCTAACCATTCCTAGCCTTCTTCACGGCTATACAGAATACCAAGATGAGAATTCTCATACTGAAACACCACATGGATACCAGTTTTACTAGACAAAATTCATGCTAACCCTCTTAATGAGCCAATTAGAATGAATCTAAAAATAGTGTGAGCTGATTGGGAACCCTGGAAGGGATGATTGCAGGGAAGTGATGTTCATCTCATTAGGAAGGAATATTAAACATTTTCCAGGTGGAAACAAGTTGTCACTACCCTCCACTAATTACAGCTCCCCAAATTTCAAGGCCAGCGGGGTGATTCCTCCTGCCAGACCTCTTCCTATATTGACAAGCTGGAGATAGTGATAATAACTCATGAAAGATGAAAATCTGTACTCAGAACAGATCCTTGACTTGAAAAACTAGAGGTTAACCATAAATAATGTAGCTGTTTGGGAAGCTACTGTTCTTAATTCCAGAAATATGTCTTCTGGTGGGAAGTAACCATGATGCGTGTTTTCTTCATCAAGAGTGACAAATTCAGTTGGTTTTGAGCCTTCATTCCATAAGAAGAATTGTATCTGTGCCCTGACTTGTGGATACACTTTAGTTTTAATAAAATCACAAATGGAAGCTAGAATAAAGCAAAATTTCACTGAGGGGTTGTGGCAGATGCTTGTATGATCGTATCAAAGTTCTTAATGTCCTGAAATGTCCTAGAGACATAGGAGTCCTCTCAAAAATGAGAAATTGAGAGGTTCTGTGTGAAACACTAGGGTACTGACTCCTTGTCTTGTTCTTATTATCTACTGTCACTCTATTGATTTGGATCTTACAATTCGATAAGAGAGAAAAAAAATACTTCTCTAGAAAAATAGACCATTCTTTAAAAGGTATGAGAATGGGCGATTTGTAAAGGAGAAACTGCAAATGATCAATACAAAAAGATACATCTCTTCTCCAATCATCGAAGTCATCTTGGCGGGTATTGGAGATGGATCATGATTTTCCCTGCTCCTGGTTTCCATGACGTGGTACTTCTTCCTCAGCATTTGCTGGTACTTCTCTGTTCTTTTATCTACATCTCCCTTGAGGAGGGGAAACTACTTATTTGCACAGTGAATTTGAGAAGGGTACCCTTAGCTCAGCTGGGCTTAGCTAAGGCTCCAAACCATCTTTTTTCTGTCCTCTCTTAGCTGGGCTCCAACCTTCTCCCGAGAGCTTTCTGCTTATAGACAGCACAACTTTGCTGCTTCTCCCAGCTCTGCGCCTGGGTAGAGAGGTGAAGTTTGGTGGGGAAGCCAGAGCTTCTGTGACTGGTGAGTAGATTTCTTTATTCTGAGATTTGCTTAAAAGTTGCGTTGGGATCACTTGTGAATCTGTCGCTCTCTTGACTGTCCTCTCTTGGGAGCACAGATGTAGTTTGGTCTCTTCTTGACTCTTTTATTTGTTGGTTTAGTGGAGGGGAGGAATGCTGTGTATTGGAAACTGTCTTATAGACCATACCCTATTGGTCACAATTTACATGAATGCTCCGTGAACAATCAAGACATAGAGAATTAAAGTTATCGCTGAAGATTTGGATTTACAAAATGGGTCTTACCAAAATAGGATATTAAAAACAGATAAATGGAACTGATAACATTTTTAAATGGAAATATTGTCAGCCTTCAAGTCTTGAAGTCTTTATGTTCACTTATATTTTCTCATCAAAGCTTTTTCACGCAGTTTGTCTGGTTTAAATCTCTTATTCCCCTCCCTTTGTTGAATAATATACCTCTAGTGTAGCACTTGCTGAAATCTGCCTTGTCTTACAAGTGTTTGCATATTGTTTTCACTGGAGATCAGGGGCCATGGGTTATTGTAATTACGTGCTTCCAGTTCCGAGATACGTGCCTTGCATATAGTTGTACTCAATAAATGGTTATTGAAATCAATTAAATCACAACCTCCTTGGAAGCTAGCAAAAATGGATTGCTTTATTAACAATTTAGAACCAAAGAGTTAGATAATAAAGGCGTGTTTATTCCACTTGACAGAATTGCTGTAGCTAGACTGGGTAATTTTTTTCACTGTTTTTTGTTTTTTAAAAACTATGTCAACCTTTATTTCTACTAAGTTTTATGGAAATTAAATTTTAATAAATTGAAGTTTATTTAATAAGCATTACTTAATGGATCCTGCAGTGAATTCTGTACATGAAGAAATACTTGGTAATGGGAATAATTACCTCCTGTATCACTTTTTCTGATACTTCTCTGCACATATTTTTGAAATAATCTATGCTTTCTCCTTTTTTTTTAAGAACTTAACTGCAGTAGAGAGACGATTTTTGGAGTGGCAGGTATTGACACAATGTGCTATCTCAATTTGATGAACTTTTCTCCTTTCAAAACTGACAATCATAACATAACATAGAGAATTCTATTTCATCAAGCAGTTTACAAATAACTAACGATTATATAGAATCCTTGATATCAGCAAAAGAACAAAAGTCTTAAAATTATAGAACCTGACATATAGTCCTTGGTTGGCCACTTATAAATTTGGGCAAATAAGTTACTGTGGATTGTCTTGACTTACGAAACAACTACTTCATGGAGTAACTGAGGAGGTCAGGTTAGATTATGTATATAAATACGTGTTGTAAATTTAAAGCCTTATGTAAACACTGTTAGCATTACTTGACAAGGGACACGTTTGTAGATGTCTCCTTCTGGTCTCAGGATTATTACAAAAATACCAGCAAGTTATTTTTAATTTCTTGTTAATACTACTGATACTTTGATGTGTAGATGCAGTGCCACCTAACGACGCCCACAAGCCTAAGTGGAGCAGAGGCTGAAAGATCTCCTGAGACTGAACTCAAAGCCCCAGCTCAGAGGCTTCAGGAAGAGCCCACAGCTAGTAATTAAAGGTCTTTATGAGTCAATGTGACTTATTTACATGATAAATGATTCTGCAGGGTTCCGTGCATAGCCCATGGGTTCCAAGACTTCTAACACAAAGGTGTTACTTTTTTCTATGTTCTCTGTTACCGCCAGCAACAATTTTGCTCGACCTGCCATGCTTGACAAGAGTCTTTCCTCCTCCAGTGGCCAATAACACTCCCTCCTGTCTGCTCAAGCTTTATAACCTCTCCAGTCTCCTCAGGGCCCTTTCAGCTCCCTCCTAACCCAGACACAAAGGCGACGCCATGTTTCTGTCACGGAAGCCCCCTGCTTCCAGGTTCTGAGTTTCTGCACCACCCCTGTTACGCCGTGGCCACCTCAAAGCTTACTGGTCTAGTTGTTTCACTGGCTTAGAACAACTGCTTTATTCTATTCATGTATTCTGGGGGCAAGGAATTCAGACAGGGCAGAACAGGAATAGAGGTTTGAGTCTTCTCTGTTCCATGTGTCTGGAGCCTCAGAAAAGACGAAAAGGTTGGAGTTTCGATTGGATGCTAGAATCATCTGAAAGGATATTCACTCACTGCCCATGGTTGTAGCCGACTACTGGCTGAGTCCTCGCTGGAGGCAATGAAGGGAAAGAAGAGCTGGTCCTGCCAGACTCATAGGGCACATGACTGTCTTACTATCCAGTGAGTTCTGTGAGCTTAAGTAGCACCTTCAGTGCAGAAACACATCTCTGATTAGCTCCACCCGGAAAGTAGCCGCTGTAGGAGTTCAACTGATAAAGAACAGACTGATAATTCAGTTTATTATCAGATTTTCTTTTAGGCTAATTCTTTCTAAAAATTAGTCTAAAGCCAGTGGTATTTCAATATTATAAAGGGAAAAAGGTTTTTGCACTATATACAAAAATGTATATTATACTTTTAAAGAAGTCATTAATCTCCAAAATCACATAGATTTAAATGTGATTGAATGTAGGAGGTTTGACATGTTTAACATCTGTGAATTACCGGTTTTATGTATTCTAGTTCATTCATTTTTCAATCCTGTGAAAGCAGTTTTCTCCCTTTTTAAGAATCCTATCCTTAGGTGAAGAAACAGTTTCAGAGATTTCGTCATGTGCTCTAGTCATACAAATCACTGGCCACCATCTTCAGCTGGGTCTGTTTGCATCAGATTTCATGTCCTTTCTGCTGCATTGTGTGGGAGATTTATTTCTACCAGACAATACGTTTTCTCCGTTTCAACTGTAATAGTTATCCTTTGGTTTGGCACTTGTATTAGCAACTGAGTAGCAAACCAGCTCCCTGGGTGGCCAACGCATGCTGTTATTAATTATTTATCAGGATGGTGATGTTATAAAATCCAGTGGGGCCAGATGAAGACTGATCCTCCCTCTTCCCTCAGGTTTAGCTGTACTTGAATTGCACTGGAAAAAAAGTGCACTGTGAAAGATTTGGGGCCCACAATCTTTGAAAGGAAAAATTAGTTAACAAAACTTTGAGTGGGTGTTTTGCTTACTGATATTTTATATTAAAAATAATTTCCCATTGAGACTTGTTGACATTTTCAGAATATTTTTGAAAAAATTAAAGATGCTGTAGAAAATCTTGGAAAATCAAGTGAAAAAATAGATTTCTTAAGATAGGATTTTGTAAATGGAATGGACTATAAGGTTTTATAGTCTCTAAATAGGCATTTAATATACCTTTTAACACAGTTAATGGCCTAAGACATAGAGGAGAATTCCTGTGCGTGCGTGTGTGTGTATGTATAATTCTGAAGGGACGATATTAAGCATATTTTATTTTTCCCTAAGGACAATGAGAAGCTAGTAAGAATTTTAAGCAGGCCAGATACATCATAATTTTTAAGAAAAGAATTAGGGCTGTGGTCAGAGAATGAAGTGGATGGGGTATGGATAGAATGGACAAAAGGGGAAATGAAACATGGATCAATTACTGTCGTCCAGGTGAATGGTAACGGTGGCTTGGATAGAGCACCATCGGATCGTGATGATGGCAAAGGGGCTGGATCAAAGGAGACAGAAATACTTTACAGACTCAGTAGCACTGGCAATGCATTGGGGGTGTAGGGTGTCAAGAAGGCGTGGTGTCAAGAATGACTCCAGGGTTTCAGATACATGCAACTGGGGCAGAGGTGGCTTCACTAAAATAGAGATCACAACAAGAAGAGTGGGTTTGGATGCTGCGAGTCAGGACCACGAGTTCAGTTTTTGGTATATGGAACATCAGATACCTGTGAGGCATGCACTTTTGCAGGGATTTAATAGAAAGTCTCGTGTAGTCTGAACTATCTTTTTACATTCTCTGTTGGACATTTGTCTTCTCCTATGATCGTGCTGTTATGATCTACATTAGTCCTTGCTGTATTATTTTTCACTTTAGGGGTCAAAAGCCTGGAAATATCAATGTATATTCCAATGAAGAGCAAAGTACTCAGCCTGGTAATATTGAGATAATGACACAGCTGATATTCTGAGTCAGGCAATAATCCCAGTTAACTTTTCTAAGTTCTATAGATGATTCATAGCACATCAGAAGAAGACTTGTGACCATTAGCCGTCTAGCCAAGTCTAACAAGGAGGAGGATATGCTGGGAAAATTCCTGGGATGGGATACCAGCTTCAGGATCCCAACAGCTGGGAGGATGGTAGTATGAGGTGTTCCTCCACTTACCATTAATAATACCTGAACATATTCCTGCAGGTCAGAAATTGTGTCTGTTTCCCTTTAATTCCTCACATTCCTTCTTTGGTTCAGAGCCTTCTGATGGCTTTCTTTCTGGTCCAGAGAAAGGCCAATTTCTTACCGTGACCTGAAGGCCCCATGGAGGCTGGCCTCTCACTATTCGTTCCCTCTCCCATTCCACCAGCTCTTTTCTCGTCCAGTTCACTTCATGAACATAAATGACCTTGATGTTCCTGAAGTCAGCCAGTCTGGTGCCTCTTTCAGGGCCTTTGCACTTGCTGTTTTCTCTGCCTAAAACCCTGTTCCCCTGCTGCATGGCTCACTCCTGCCCCTACGCTGTCTTCACATCTCTGCTCAATGTCCTCGTGGGAGGGCCTTCCTGATCATCTATGTAAGTTAGTCCCCCTCCTCATTCCCCTATGCTCTTATCTGCTTATTTTTGTCCTATTTCTTATTTTTGCCCTAGTATATATACTGATGTATATATTCTTATTTGACTTGTTTTTCCCTTTCTCTCACCTACCCCATTCTAGAATATAAGCTCTTTCAGGGAAAGGACTTGTTTTGCTCACTATGTATTTCCACTTCATAAAACAAATCCTACCATATATTGGGTACTCCATAAATATTTGATGAATGAGTATTTGTTGAATGATTATTGGGTGAGGGGATGGCTAGAAACCAAGGGATAGAGAGCTGGGAAGAGGTGGCCAGCAATATGAAAACCACTGCGTACCCGTTCTGATTGTTAGAATGGCCTTTGTGTATTGTGCTAATCATTATCCCACAGAAGTCTCTCTCTTTTTTTTTTCCTACAGTCATTTACTTCTTAAATTCTCCTTTAGATCTTTGGGTCCTAAGATTCATTGACATGTTTTTTATGTCAGTGCAAAAGTTTGTAAGTCTCTTTTCTAAACCAGCAGTCATACCTTTTTATTTCTTTGGTAGCCCACTGATTACCCTCACTTTCAGTGTGTCCCCTGTATTCATGCCCCACTTCTGTGCAAACCGTAGCCTATAAATAAAAATTCTATCAAGTTAAAGAAAATGGTCACTTGGAAAAGTCTGTCAACTGATTTGTGTGGTTCTACCCGAAGACCAGCAGATGGCGCTATTCAACAACAGCCTGATTCTTACTCTGCCTTGAGAAGCATAAAAACATTGAGAAGTGACAAAATTTTTCCTAAGTGAAATTTTGGAGGTAGAAGCTGCTTCAGTGCCACAGTAAGGGACATCTTTTGTGCTATTTCTTGTTACTAGTGACAGCTGTTTAAGGTATAGGTCTCACAGAAATTGCTTTATGCCATTTCAGCTCAAAGCTTTCACAGGAATGCTCTTCTGTGGGCTGGTGGGGGAAACCTGTATCTCGTTTTCTCAAATGTTGTGGAACTGACTACTCAAGGCCCACCATTCATGAACTTGAGAAAATACCAATTCTCGTTCCAGCTTTGGCCTGATACACTATTTAGATAGGACGTTCGTTTAAAAACAATGTCTGATTACGTGGTCACTCCAGCTACTTCTCCTTTAAAACTTTTGCTTTGTGTCTCTTGAGACTCTTCTGGGCAAAACCATATGCTAAAAATCGCTAAAAGTGAAGGCATTTGTGAATTTTGCACTCAGACCATGTGAAGCATGGGAAAATACGTGTTCTGTGAAGATCAAGTGAAATTTTTATCCTGAATTCATTGCTTTCTAACTATTTGACTTTGGGCAAAATACTTCACTTCTCTGACCCTCAATTTTCTCATTCATAAAATGGCAATAAGGAAACCCATTTTTCAGAATGGTTGCAAGTGTTAATACTGGGGAAGCTATTACTACATTAGTTATGTCTTGTTATGTAGGGCCCTGTGTAGTAACCCAGGCCCCAAATTCACATGAGAACAATATATCTGAGAAGTCAGTGGGTTGGGAACTTTTTTTATGAGGGGTCAGTTAGATCTGATTTAGATAGGCTTAAAGAAGAGTTACTGTTTTTAAACAGAGGGATCCGATCTAGGAAAAAAGAGCTGCTGGGGGTTAAGACCTGCAGGCTGGTCAGCAGCAGCCATGGCAGTACTACCTAATTTATCACAGCCAGTCTGGCAAACCAACTGCCTGGGTTGGTTAAGTACTCAAAAAAAAAAAAAAAAAATCCAAAGAACCTGAGAGTCACCAAAAGAAACCTAGATTTATGCACTTTATTCATGGGAATGCCTATGGCATTGCACATATGAATGTGAAGTAATAAAGAAAAAATTCTACAGAGATTTTTTTTTATTAAAAAAGGAAAAGAAAAAAATGCTTCCAGTCTGAGAGTGGAGAAAACAAAAATAAAGTCTAAAGATTCGTGGTAACAAACCCCAGATCCCACCATTCCTCGACTGTGTAAACACAGCCTGTTGGGTCCGCCCTGGGACCCTCACCGTCTAACAGCACAGTACAACCACTGATGTGCAGAGTGCTTGAGTACTGTGTGATGCAGTTGGAAAACATTTCCATTTAGGAGAGTTATAAGTGGTAAGCTTCATTTATTTGGTATCACAGTTTAATGAAACATCAATTTTCTGATGGTCCTGAATTTTCAGTGGTTTCTTATTTATAGAAATCATACTTTCAGGAAGATGCCACAGATTCTTAAATAACGGATTTAAACCTTCCAATTCATTCATTCATTCATGTTCATATTAATCTAATATTCCCTGAATTTATTCTGTATGTGAGACACTGCTCAGAAGGTATTGAGAGTTCTGACTGCTTGCTGTTTCTAGTAGTCCTTTTCCTTGAGTAGAAAAAAAAAGATATCAGTGCAGCTGCAATTTATACAAGACTCTGCAGCTTTTTTCTACGCTTTGGGACAACTACTCAGAGCAAGCTGAAAGAGCACAAATCAGCTAACAAATCCCATTATCCCTTACCTTCTCTTTCATAATTGATGCAACAAATGAGAAAATGTAAATGTAACATATTGTAAGTCTGTGATTTGTAAGAAATACAAAAAGAGATGAGGGAAATATTTACCCAATGGAAAAAAACATAAATATGGATATTTTCTGAGTGGGTATTATCAAAGGTAGATGATAAAAATGTTTAATAAAAGTGTATTAGAATGCTAATTTTTTTTATTAATCCAAACTTACTGTTTCAAATATTTATCTGCATTTTCAGGGCAGCATTAATTATAGTATCTAAGGCTAAATTTATTCCGCTGAAAACAAGAGGAGTCCTATTTAACTGACATAGGAAAATATAAACCAAATTCAGCCTGAGACTCTTTTTCTTGCTCTTGTTTCTGTACTTAATGGTGACTCGTGCTTTTTTGGAGAGCTTGAAAACAGACTCAAGTACACTTGTTTAACAACGCGTCGTGTGTTTGTCAGCACTGGTCCTGCTCCTTGAGTGACTTTCACTTTCCTCAGAACGGTTCTGTGGCTCAAGCAGAGTTGAATTCATTAAGGCTTGAAATAGGTGAACTTTAAAATGACCAGAAACTAAAGGGGAATTGTGTTATTAAGTCAGTGAGCACTTGGTGACCACAGAATCTAATAGAATCGACATCCCCAGGATATAGTCTGATGTGTGAAAAACGGTGGAAAGGCAAGTCCACTCAGTGAGCACTTTGACCAGAGGGATTCCACATCCCGAGATCAGCCCCACTCTGGCGTGTATGCACATAATCCAAAAAGCAGCGATCTTGTCTTGAGATGCGTGTGAGACGCCGATGGCTGTTATGTTCAGACTCCAGTCTCGTATTACGCAGGCAGGGGTATTGATTGCATCCGTGTGCTGGTTGTTTTACATACATACCCCGCTAATGAATGCCCTCCACAGTCTACTGAGTAGGTATTGCATTCACCTTTCTATAAACCATGACACTATCGTTCCAACAATTAAGTACCTTTTCCAAAGTTACCCGGTAGATAAATGGCAAAGCTGGGATCTTAATTTTTTGAGTGATTTCAAGGCCAGTGCATTTTCCACAAGTACTACCTGATTCCTTATAATTCCAACTGCTTCTTAAAGTGACTTTGACTACAACAAATCTCCACTGGGGTTAAGCAGGACCTACTGCCTGTGCCCTGCGTCAGCCTCAGGGAGAAGCGAATTAGGCAGCTGCCTTTCTACGTTTGTTTCCCACACATCTCCAGTCTTCTGCCCACCCAGGTTTCCATCTCAGCGCCCATTACCTCATCTCCACTCCCTTCCTCTCTTTTGTTTAACATATCCAATACTTTTTAAAAAAAATTACCTTTAAGTTGTTATTTTTAAAAATACACTTTATTTTTTAGAGCAGTTGGAGGTTCACAGAAAAACGGAGTGGAGGATGGAGATTTCCCATGGACTCCCGCCCCCGCTCATGCATAGCCTTCCCCTTATCAACATCCCCCACCGGAAGGTAGCGTTGTTGCAATGGATGAACCTACATTGACACAAGCATTATCGCCAAAGTCCATAGCTGACTTTAGAGTTCACTCTTGGTGTTGCACATTCTATGGGTTTGGACAGATGTGTAATAACCCACCTACCATTGCAGCAGCACACAGAATATTTTCACTGCCCTAAAAGTCCTCTGTGCTCCACCTGTAAATTCTTCTCCCTCACCTCTAACCACTGGTAATCACTGACCTTTTTATTGTCCCTAAAGTCTCACCTTTTCCAGAACGTCATCCACCTTCCTCAGTTCATCACTATATGTGCACTTAACTCAAGCCTCCTCTCCACATCAAAATTTGGGGCATTTTAGAGAGTGAGAAATTTTTGGACAAAAAGGCCTTCTCTTTTGCCTATGATGCAGCTAAACCTGTTAAGCATTCCACTTGTCCACTTAAAATATAACCCCAAATTATGAATCACATAACACAATACTTACCTCAGATTATCTTGTTTGATCATTTTAGAACTCATTGTTTTTTAGAGAATATTTAAATTGCACCTTGAGTCCATATGCAAAATATTGACTTTGGCCAAATTCTTATTATCTACACTCGAAAAATTATCCTCAAAGCTTCAGAACGTTTCTTGTGTCACATTAAGAGCAAAAGACAAATATGCTTATTTTTAAAAAACTTTATTTTTTAAGAGGAGTTTTAGGTTTATGATAACATTAAGAGGGAAGTACAGAGATTTCTCATAAGCCCCCACCCCCACACATGTATATCCTCCCCCATTTTCAACATCACTCACCAAAATGGTATATTTTATACCAAGAATGAACCTACACCAGCCTGTCATAGTCATCCAAAGTCCATAGTTTATCCCAGGGTTCAATCTTGGTATGGTACATTCTATGGGTTTGGATAAAATATAATGACATATCCATCATAATATCACACAGAATGGTTTCACTGTCCTAAAATTTCTCTGTGCTCTGACTATTTGTCTTTCTCTACTCCAGCCCTTGGCAACTACTGATCTCTTATTGTCTCCATAGTTTTCTCTTTTTCAGAATGTTATAGAGTTGGAATCTTAATGGTATTTAGCCTTTTCAGATTGGTTTCTTTCACTTAACAATGTACATTTAAGATTCCTCTATGTCTTTTCATGGCTTGATAGCTGCTTATTTTTTAATGTCTCAAAACTTTTTACATATTAAACAAAATGTTAAATTACTCCTCCAGAGGGCAGTATGATCATGTCCATGGATATAACAGAGAGGGACTTTGCAGAAAGTAAGACAGATGGAATCAAATGTTATTAAATAACAAGGGGGCAATGGCTGCATCTTTTTCTAATTTTCTTTCCTTTCTGTCATTCTCAAGGAAAGAGCTGCACACAGGTCTCATTAGGGGGTCAAGAAGTGAGAAGAGACATTTTGTTAGGATAGTAGTGAAAGAAGGCTAAAACATGGAAAACAAAGTTTTGAAGGAACTTCATGGTTTCAAATACCTGAAAAGTTTTCTCCCTCATGGCTTTATTCTCCAGGAAAGCACCTGCTCTTCCTTAAAGGTTCCTGTGTTAGATGTCAGGTTCTCCGGGAAACTTCCTAGCTGACTCTCAAGCTCTGGCTCGTTGCCCTTCTTCTTCACTCCCAGAACATCCTGTGTTGCTCTTGCCCTGTTATGTCTCACGTTGAATAATTATTGTCCATTTATCTCCCTCACACACCATACAGTAAGTTCCATGAGTGTCTTTACCAGCTTTATGTGTGCATAGTCTATTACAGTATTTGAAGCATAGCAGCTTCTCAGTCAGTGTCTTTGAAGGAGGGAAAGCTTTAACTTACATAGATTTAGGTGTATATATTGTTAATTAAAAAGGATGCCATCAGACTGAGGTGGCTCTAATGCCACGGCAGCCTCATAAGCAAACCATCATCAGCCTGTGAATTCCTCAGGATTACAAGATTGATACCTCAAGGGCACCTGATCACAGATAGCTAACTACGCTTTAAACTACAGCCAGTCAAATAATTTCTTTTCTTTCTCACTTTCTGTGAGTCTTTCCCTGGCTCCACCAGGAGTGCTTCTAACCACTTCTGGTTTGGTGCTGCCTGGTTGGAATGGAGGAATGCTCAGATAAACTCTTAAAATTTTGAATATGCCTTACTTATCTTTTAACAACACACAGCCACGTTCTTCTGGCAATTATAAGATACGTGGGAAGAATTTCTGCTATCCCAAGCTAAAATTTCTGATAAAGTGCATTAAGAATGTATTTAAGTGCATCACTAAGTTGGCAGAAAAGAATCATCCCAGAAGTTTAGAAAGGATGAAAACATTCAAATCCCAAGAAAAAATGGATGGTGGAAGTTACTGCCCTTCTAGTAGTGTCTATAGATTCTTGTCCAGAGCTTGGATTGAATTAAATCTTGCCCCCAAAGGAGCAAAGATGAAGTCTTGTACTTGTTGTAACTTGGGAATTGACCTCAGAGTCTCTTGTATAAAACCAGGATGCCCTCAGTGGAACCCAGGAGGACAACATGACAGTGAAACTACTTGCTTATTTTATTTTGGCTGTGGATGGAAGAGAAATAAAGTTCATATCTGTATTGTGAAAGTCATCATGAATTAGTAGTTAAAAGGGGTTACTGGCAAAAACAAATGCAAATCCTTTCTGGGAGAGGACATCTTAAACCCAAATAAAAAAAAATAAAATATAAAATAAAATAATAAGGAAAAAAATTAAATAACATGTGTTCCAAGGAACTTGATTTCATGATTTAAAAAAGAATAATTTCACAAAAAATGTTAGTTATATAACTTTAAATTACCAATACAGAACATAAAAGTAGTAATTTTTTTAATTTAAAAAAACCAGGTTGGACATTGAAAATATACATAAGAGGCTGTGAAAAAGAATAAAAAACTTTAATAAGAAAATAATCTGAAATGGAAAAAAATTAGTGATTGGTATCAGAGACTCAATGGGTGAGATGCCCAGAAAATTAATCTGAGATAAAGAAAAAATTAGTGCACTAAAGATAAACCTAAAGGAAACTACACAGAATGCAGGACAGTGAGACACACAAATGGAAATTATGAAAAGATAAAATGAGAAGATATAATGTCTAGCATACCCTTAGTTGAAGTTTCAGAAGGGAAAAAAGTGTTCTGTCAAAGAAGCAATATGTGAAAATCAAAGCATAATTTCATTCTTCAGCTTTAAGATGAGCAGACAAACACTGAGAGTGATAATAAAGGGAAAGCTACACTAGACATGTCATATTCCAACTGTAAAACGCCAAAGACAAAAAGATCTGAGAAGTAGGTAGGAGGTTAGGGGCTGAGGGATGGAGGTGGTAAGAAGGTCCAATACCTACAAAAGAATGATAATTTCCTTGTGGCTGATTTCTCAGCAGCAGTGACAGAAGCCAGGAGATAGTGTGTCAGTATCTTCAAAACACTGAGAGAGAATAGCTATCGACCTAAATTTGTATAAACAGTATAACTGTCATTCAACAAGAAGAGTGAAATAAAGGTATTTCCAGGCCAAAGACAAGGACTGATATTGTGGGAGCAATATTCCAGGCCAGTTCAGCCTAAAATGGTCAAATAATCCCTGTTTGTTCCTTCTCCCTTATCAGTTCTAAAGGAACTAGAGAGGAGAAATGAAGAAAACTGGAAGAAACCGTTCAAGTGACAGCCAGCGACAGGAAACTCTTTTGAGTTAGCGTGTGCGTAGAGTGCATTTGACCCAGGATAGGAGGCAACCTATAAGGGCTGTAAAAACAGATAAATTTTTCTTTAATGGGAAAGGAAAGAGATTGTTGGAAAGCTATTCTTGCTTCTCCCCACTGTTGCCTTGGGAAATAGTGCCTGACCCACACCTGCCTGGCTCAGATCTCTGACTCAGGTCCCCTTGAGGATAAAATTAGGAAGCTCAGAAGTCGTTTGCACGCGAGCTGCTGAGAAAAATGGGTGAAGAGGAGTAACTGTAGTTTTATGGTTCGTAAAGCTGTCCATCTATATTCCTTTCTGTTGCTGTCTAACAGTATGATCTTTAAGCCATGCACATTTCTTATCCTTTCACAGTTTCTATGAGTCAGGAGTCCAAGCATGGTCTAGCTGGGGCTTCTGCAAGGCCAGAATCAAGGGCATTGGTTAGTACTGGGGTCTCATTTGAGGCTCAGCTGCCTAGTATTCCATTTTTCCTTTCACCGTGGTCTGTTGAACCTGTTCAAAGTTGATGAGCAGTTTGTTTTTTTATCTTTTGCTATTACTAACAATATGGCAGCAAATACATGTGACATATGTATGACATTTTAAACATGTGTGAATACATTTGTAGGATAAATTTCTACATATGAAACTATGAGGTTGAAGGAAACATCCTTTATATTTTGATAGATAAGAACAAACTGTCTTCCATGTAATGTTCTTTGTACCCCCTCCAGTAATGTATTAAAGCATCTATATCCTACAACCTCTCCATAGTAGTTTGTCAGGAAACTTTTGAATTTTGGCCTGTCTACTAAGTGAAGAACAGTACCATAGTGTTTTTGTATTTCCTTTTTAATAAGTGAGATTGAACACTTTTTAATATTTTGTGTCTTTGTCCTTTTTTCTATGAACTCTATTTATCTTCTTAGTCTATTTTTTTTATTAGTCTTTTAGTCTTCTATGAACTATTTTATGAGTTCTTCTTAGGTTAGAGAAACTAGTTACTATCTGGATATGAACTACAATTTTTTTAGCCTATTTGTCATTTGTCTTTTGACTTTACTTTTATGTTTTAAGTTATGTTAAGAATATTGGCCTTTGGATTGAAATAAGTATGATGTTTAGGAAGAGTCTGTATATTCTTCATGTATTAACTGTTTTTACCAGGAATTTTTATTGAATCTTATCAAATGACTTTATAACATCTATTGAGATGATCAAGACATTTTTTTCTTTTTTTTTAAATTTGTAATATGATTAACTTAATAGATTATTTAATATTGAACCATCCTTGCATCCTTGGAAGTAATGTTACTGGTTTGAGATGCATTATTCTTTTAATGTGCTGCTGTATTTTATTTCCTAGTATTATACTTATGATTTTTTTCATCAATAGCCATAAGTGATATTGATCTATAATCTTTTGGTGTCTAACATTATCACACTTTGGAATTAATTAATGTTATAGTCACCTTACAAAAAGATTCTGAAAGTTTTTCTTCTCTTACTATTCTTTGGAGCAGTCTAAAAAACATTGCAATTTATTGGCTCTTTGAAGATTTGATAAAAGTTTTCTATGAAACCATCTGTGCCTTGTGATTTTGGTGGCATACTCTTAAACAAATTGATCTTCTGTGAGAATCAGTCTATTTAAATCCTCTATGAGTAAGGAGAGTCACTTTTTGTAAATTTCAAATTTTCCTGGAAAATTATATATCTATTCTTATCTTCACATATATTTTGAGTGGAATCACACTGAGTACTTTCTTATGGTTTATTGAAATTTGAAGTACCATTACTAACTTTCTTTCTGAGGTCAGAAAAACTGAAGCTGAAACAATATTTGGTTCCGATTTGTACAGTTAGGAGGATACAAAGCCCACCTTTAAAAGCAGGCCTTCTGACTCATTTTTGCCTCCATTCTCCTAAACCTCATTGCGTATCAAGACCAGTTTCCAAGCAGCTGGTCTTGACAGAGCACTGAAATGTAAAGTTGTTGTCAGAGGTGATAGTCTCCTTAAAATAATGCTACTTTTGCTATGACAGCCTTATGAGTTCTGTCAAATTTCCTCACTGAAGATATATTCTGGCCATCCCTTACTGAAATTAAGCAGCCTGAATGTAGCTAAGGGGACACCAGTCAAAGTGACATCCTGTCATATTGGGCTAAAGGAGTTGATTTCTTCTTTAAATTAAAAAAAAATCAAATTAGATTCTCTTGCTCTGTTGCGACCTTTGCAAAAGAGAGTGTCTGTAGGTGGAGAATACAACTCACTACAACCAGCTGTAAATGTACTTAAGAAAAAGTATCCTACAGAAATGTTTGCTAACTGATGTCATTCCTCATAGAGAGTGGCAGGGTTTATTGCAGTCAAGTTCTGATTAAAAGTAATAGGTATAAGCAGTACATAATTTAGAGGAGGTGTTTTGGGAAACAAGAAGGTTTGTAGCATGGGTTTTGACATACCAATTCATTTAAGTTTTTAGACTGACATAGAAATTGATTCCAGGGGAAAATATAATTGGCTATCTCATAGATGTGTAATGAAGTGACCAATTCTGCTGTGCTATTAGTGTCAGGTAATTTCCAACCCTGCATCCAGGAGCTCTGAGCACAGAGTACAGTGCTCTGTCAGTCTTGTGAACCTAAACTTGCCAAAGGCCTGAGCATCCTTTGCCGCGGACTTAATTCATGAGGCCGAGGACAATGATCCCACAGGGAGTCTACATTATCTGTCCCTTGCTTACCTCTCCAGCTTCACTGTGGGCTATGTTCTTGTTTGTTCACTAAGCTTCAGTCACTCTGCCTGGCTTTTCAAGTCTGGGAACATTTTATATCCTACCTGCTACAGGACCTGGTCTTTACTGTCTTTTTTTTTTTCTCTAGCGTGATCTTTTCAGTGATCTCCATGTGGCTGACTCTTGATCATTATTCAGATTTCAGGTGAAATGTCACTTTCTCAGTGATGTCTTCCCTGATCACATCTATCATTGTCCTGATCATAGGTTAAGTAACAGTTATCTACAGTGGGCCTTGTACTTCTGGGGAGTATTTAAGTTCAACGTAAATGGAGTTTTGAATATGTAATAGAGGGTATGAAATTCCCTGATTTTATAATGTGTTTGGAATGAGAAAGATCTCCAATCGAGAGGAATCTGTTTTAGGCTTTAAAAGAAGTACTAAGTTCGTCTATAAAAATCAATATCATAAAAACTTGCTATTTTAAAGCATGAATTTAAAGGGCTTATATAAGACAGATAAAATATGTTTAGAAAAAAATCTTTATATTTTATCATTGTTATTACAAATATTTCTAAATTGATGCTATATTACATTGTTCATGTAGTTTAAAGACTTGCATTGAAAATGCACTTAGCTCATTGAAAGAGATTTTGATGGGGACTTCAAAGGTATCTTAATCATGCAAATATTCAACCAGGTAAAAGACTACATCATATCTATAGATAGTATTACCTATTCTACTAGAATATAAACTGTGTTATAAACACCATTTCTTTTTTGTCAATTAATAATTCTACCACCACAAAAATAATTATGAGGTGCCAAAAAACTATGAGGGTCATCATTCATTGATATTAGTATAATGCTGTAATAGAAACATGAAATACATACAGGAAAACATTAGTGACTACGGTAGCCTCATGTACAGGAAGAAATCATAAGTATACTAAATGATAAATACTAAATGATGTTAGAAAAAAGACTTATGTGGAAAGTTTTTGTGTAAAGAATAAATTCCTGGGGCCCAAGAGGCAGTAATATGGACTTGACTTCCCAAAGAATATGTCATAGGATTGTTGAGACTTAGCTAGGGATGTGGAAGGAAGATGAGATATGGATAAGAAGAAAAAGGAGGAAGTTCACTTCCTAGATATTTTTAGGGTTTATACTTTTTATATGTGCATATATTAACAAAGTTACATATTAATATATTCCAAAATAGATTTAAATATTTTATTTATGTTGTGTAGTTTAAATATTATATGTTGACTGTACATCATGTGTACACAAATACACAAGAACTCTTCCATGTATTTGACCTTTTTTATAGTTGTAAGCAGCAATTAATTGCTTAATTTGGGAGGCAGTACAAAATTCAACGCGTTCAAATTGTCATCTAATCTCTTGTACAAGTCAATAGGCTCTAATCTGAGTTCTGCTTTTCTATGAAGCAAAGTGCTGGTAGCAGCTAATTTCCTGTTTCCAGATGCTGGTTTTTTTTTTTTTTTTTTAATGTCTCTTTTTGGACTTATGCTCATAACCTTGTGCTTGGCAGAAATGTGGTGGCTGGACAAGTAGGACTTTATTATACAGCAAAAACAAAGTGGTAATGAACATTCTAACTAAAATGCATAGATATTATCATCTTATAAATATTCAATTTAAATCAGTTAAAGGATCGAAAATTTTTAGTAACTTTGTAAGATCAAAGTTAAAGAGATTACTAAAATGCCAAACAAGTAAGAAGTACAGAATAAGGGTTGCAAAACAGAGGAAGACCAAATCTTTTGATATTATTAATATTTTAAGTCTGACACTTTTTGTATTTCTTTCCTATTGATAATTCAACCAGGAAATACATTTACCTTTTTATTCTATAGTTGTTTCTTGTTCTGTACTTTAAATTGTCTGCCTATATTTAAGTAGATATTTTTGTTCCCATATTCCATAAAATAGAGATTATATGCCCATTCCCTTTATGTCACTTCTCAGAGGATACATTAATGTATACTATATAATTTTTAGATTTAGGCTAAACTGTGTTAAAAAAATACTAAAGTGTATTTAAAAAACAAAACATTGTTTTAAACAATGTGCAGTTACAGAAAAAGCGTTTTCTTAATTGTATGAAAATGAGATTCAGATCTAAATCTGTAATAATTTTGTACGTTCTTTTATTATTGCACTGTGTGATTTAAAATTAATCCCACAAGTGAAATCCCCAAATGAACAGTTAATTGAGGGATACTTTTCTATGAAAGGAACTATGTTGATAACATCTTTGGTAACTTGGAAATATAACAAGTTCTTACCCAATCACATTTTTTAAAAAAGTTTTTTCTGCCGTCCTTGATGATAACTACATTATAGCATTAATATATGTCACCAGCCAAATTCAATTGTATTTAACCCTATTTAATAAATAGTATTTAATGGAGCCTGCAGTGAATCATTCAAGACATGAAGAAATACTTAGGAATGGGAATAATTACCTCCTCTGTCACTTTTTCTGATATTTCTCTTCATATATATTTGAACTAACCTTTAAAGGATGGCAAACATTGGGACAGTTAGGTCTGGTTTATATGGCATGTGGAGAGGAAGGGAGCCAATAGTCTACCATGAGGGAGCAACTTGTGCAAAATCTGTAGGTGAGAAACAACATGTCCTGTGCCCAATTATAGCAGTTCCATATTCCTGGAGAAACAGCATCCTTTCCAGGGTCCTTAAAGTTTTGTTTCTAGGTCTAGAAGGCTTTATAGTGGTTATACTTCAGAATCAGACCGATCTGGATTCAGATCATGCTAGTTACCTGACATAATAGTTATCAGAAGTGGGACAAGTTACACATCTCTGCTAAGCCTCCCTTCTCTCATCCGCGAGCAGGGTCAATGACACCTGATTCCTGGGGTGAGTGTGAGGAATAAAAGCAATAATGTGTATCAATATCGTCTTAATAAAGTGCCTGGAACACAATAGATTTTCAAATATTAGGATTCATGACCTTATTCGTAATAGTATTCCTGTGTCTGGGAATTTTATGGGTTTGTTAGAGGATCCTGATAATAGGTCGTGATCATAGATTCTCATACCATGTAAACCAGGAAGCTTTTCTCTCTTTCATGGCTACGGCTCATCTCCCTAACCCTACCGGGAAGGTGTGCTGTTTTAATCTTGAAGGAGACTGTGTGCAAATCTGTAGAACTTTTACTAGAAAACAATAATACTGTTACCTTACCTTTGAAGTTTGCTGTTCACTTTCACATAAAACCTGTGGGAAAAAAATATCTATAAATACCACCAAAATTAGTCTCCTTTGCTAGATAGTAAGTCAACTAAAAAAGATCAGTAAATTAATCAAAATCACTCTATTTTGGCTCTTAGTCTAACTTACTCAATGTACATTAGCTCATATGAGAAAACCTAATGATTATAATTATGAGAAACAATATTATTTGCATTTATACTTCTTGTTTGCTAGTATGTCTGCTGCCAACATGAGGTAATATACAGTTATGTAAAACCATCCTATTATGTCATATAGTCATCGCAAAGTGATCTCAGATGCAAAACTATCAAAGATGTGTCTTCTACAGATGTGCACATCAGTGCTATCAGACAAAAACAGGCCAAGGCCCTAAAATAAAGATGAAGACACAAGAAAATACAGTTTGCTTTAAACCAACAGGCTATCTTATATTTCCACTACCAAAAAAAATTTTGTTTGGAGCTTCTGTTTTGTGTGAGGCACTGTGCTAAGAAGCAATAGGACACACAAATATGATTGTCAGTCTTAAACAATAAACGTAATCCTCTGAGTTATCAGTGAAATAGAAAGGATATATAAACGTAGTTTCTACTGTGTGCCAGGTGTTTTCACATACAGTATCTCATTTGGTGTTTGCATCTCCACAAGTCGGGTATCTTATTGACTTTTTTTTTTTAAACAGGAGAGAAAACAGCTTCAGTACAAGTAACACATCTATTAATTTCCAAAGTTTAGATTCTACCCCAGTCATGTCCGATTCCAAAATCCATGCTCTTCCCATTCTGATACATTACCCCCAACTTTGTACCTGGGACAATCCAGTTAATGCAATGCAAATCAAAGAATTTAAAAAGTATAAAGCATGATGCCAGTGTGGTAGGGAATTTTATAAATATTCTAAATGGTTCAGAGATACTTGCTTTCTACACATCTGTTGACTGCTGTCTCGATTAGTTGGTTTATTTAATCCTGGGATCTCAAACCATATGGAAACGTTCATCTGCTAAAGAGTTAAAAGTGAAGTGGTTTAGAATGAGGAAGTCACGGAGCATTCACTGTGAGCACATAACATACAACAGCATGGATGAGGGGAAAACCAGAAACCTAGAAGTACAGTTGCTTTTGAAGAAGAGAGGACAGAGATGAAACCCATCCACTAACAAGCAGGAAACATTTGCATTATTGAGCAGACATCCACTTGTATGCATCAATGAACATGCATGTAATGTTGGAACAGCTTCCCTGAGACAATGGTAATCGTGTTTAAAGTGCACCAAATTATACACTCCATTAACAGTCCCATTGAGACTTGACTTGACAGTCTAGCAGTAACTCAGCAAGCTACTTCGAAGCTATAATTGTTCCAAGGTCAAAGAATCAGAATCTCCAGGTGCTAAGATTGTCTTAAAAAATAAATCTAGGTCCAATTAACTTTAGGGCATGTGCCACTCGTGTATTAGTTCTAATTTATAAGTAAAATTGCTTATAATTATGTTTGACTTTTATTCATGGGTAAACTGACTCCAACCAGATGGGAGATTATGGTATAATCCCCTATTGGGCTACTTAATATCACAGAATATCAAAGAAGAAACAAATCCCATATCCTGGCCAGCCCTTATGGCTGCTTAATGCACTTTGAGCTCTTATCCACTCCCACCGCCCAACAATATGCTTCCCCATGTCTGAATAATTTTCTTTAAAAAAAAATGGTGGCCTGGAATCACCAGCAAGCTCACGGGTGGTAGCCTGTGCTTTTCAAATCCTGAATGAAATTCTAGGGGAGGTATGGGCTTTTAAAATTTAGTACCCGTCAAGATTTGGGATCCACGTGACTTAGAAATATTTCTTTTCCACAGATACTTGGTGAATTAAACATAACACATATACGTGTACACACACATCTACACATAGACGTATATACACATATATACACATTTCCCAGGGGCAGGTGTTGATTCTCAAAGATAGTAATTTCTATACAGGTTCTAACCTCAAAAAGAAGTAAAACATTTCCTTAGCTGTCCCATAACTTGCAAGGTGGTATTTTTCACAATGGAGTTTATGCAGGAGAATATGAAGCAACATTGTGTTGAGCCTTTTTCTCAAATTCTTTCCACATTTGCCACCTTATGACTTCTAGGCGTAAGAAGCATCTTCCTACTGCTGAATGACGTTTGCTTTCCTAGCTCCACATAAACCCAGTTGAAATATTGAGTTGTATGCTCAGAGGCATTTAATCAAATCCTTAAGCAGGACCACCTTCCTTCCTGTCTTTGTCTTAGCGGTGGAGTGGTTTTGTTCATTCCGTTACTCCTTTGTTTGTTTGCCTTCTGTAATTGCCTTCTTGTTTTTTTTTCTAACTTATGAAATTGTGGCATATTTCCCAAGGCACTTAAAGTCAGTTCCACTGTGTCTTAACAGGAAACCATCCATATATCTACACCGCTGACCTGTGGCTTCATGTTATGTTAGTCTTACTCTCCCAAAGAAGCAAAGGAATCGTTCAGGGCAGGAACTGAGATTCATACTTGCAGTATCTCCTAGCACAGTGCTGTCCACAAGAGCTTTCTGCATGGTCTGACATTACACCCTAGAGCCACGGATGACTACCGAGCACTTGAAATGTGGCTGGGGCAACTGAGGAACTGAATTTATTTTATTTTATTTTATTTTAATTAATTTAAATTTAAATAGTTCCATGCAGCTAGTAGCTAAGCTATTGGACAGCAGAGCCCTAGAGCAGCCAGCTCAAGTTGGGTATACAGCAAGTGCTCAATAAATATTGGCCAGTGAACACACAAAACTCCATTGGGCAAAGTACTTCTGTTTTCATGTACAGAATTTTTAGCCCCTTTGCAATTTTACCATTAAGTAGCATAGGTAGTGGAATAAAACCTTTTTCTGAAAGAAAAGAAAGGGAGAGAGGAAAGAAAAGTGAGGGAGAGGATGTTGGAATGAGATACTTTAGAGGGAGAACCTTAACTAATGCCCTTGAAAATCACTTTAAATTAGAAGTTACTCTCTCCACTTAGAGTTGGACTTAGCTGTATTACAATCTACTTTCAAAGACTTCTTAGGGGAGCTCAAAATTTGAAGTTGTTCTCACAGTGATTACAGTGAGCTAAAGTATCAGTAATATGAGGACAAATAATTTTGTTCCAGATTGTTCAATCAAATTTAATCAGCCAAAACCAGAGGACATCCATAAACATTTTCACAAAACGTGAGCCTGAATTGACTCGAAATTTTGTTGTGTTCTTTTAAATGTATTGATTGGCATTTTCTTGATCAGAATTTTAGACTGTCAACTCATGCATTTGCTTCATAAAATATTGATGCAGTTTTAAGTAAGCTGAATAAATATTATTGTAAATTTTATCCTAACCCTTGAGATTCATGTAATGTTGTAGGAAGTACATGAGCTAGCGAGAGAAAGAAAACTATTCTGATTCTGTACCTATGATGCAACTCTAAATGGAGGAGGCTGGACATGATGTATGATTTTTAAACTATGGTCTGAGGAGCAGTTGAAAATACTTAATTTTCACAAAAATGAAAACTGACTTATGCCTAAAACATTTATCCATAATCCCCAATATGAAATATGTTTTCAAACAGGCTCATTATCCTCACTAATTACATATCATAGTAAGTATAAATGTTAACAATTTAAACATATAACTGAATGTATATAAAGAAGTGTCTCAAGAAGAAACTGAACACTTGAACAATCCGATCACTAGAAAGGAAATAGAAATAGCAATTAAAAACCTCCCTACAAATAAAAGTCCAGGACCGGACGGCTTCACCGTGGAATTCTACCAAACATACAAAGAAGAACTCATACCAGTCCTTCTCAAACTCTTCCAGACGATTGAAAAGGAGGGAATACTCCCAAACTCATTCTATGAAGCCACCATCACCCTGATACCAAAACCAGGCAAAGACACTACAAAAAAAGAGAATTATAGGCCAATATCACTGATGAACATAGACGCCAAAATCCTCACCAAAATTTTAGCAAATAGAATCCAACAACACATAAAAAAGATTATACATCATGACCAAGTAGGGTTCATCCCAGGGACACAAGGCTGGTTCAACATACGCAAATCAATCAATGTAATACATCACATCAACAAGAGAAAGGACAAAAACCACATGATCATCTCAATCGATGCAGAAAAAGCATTTGATAAAATTCAACACCCATTTATGATAAAAACTCTCACCAAAGTGGGTATAGAGGGAACATATCTCAACATAATAAAAGCTATATATGACAAACCTATAGCCAGCATAGTTCTCAACGGTGAAAAACTCAAAAGCTTCCCACTAAAATCTGGGACAAGACAAGGATGCCCACTATTACCACTCCTATTCAATATAGTCCTGGAAGTCCTAGCCACAGCAATCAGGCAAGAGAAAGAAATAAAAGGGATCCAAATTGGAAAAGAAGAGGTAAAGGTGTCATTATATGCTGACGACATGTTATTATATATAGAAAACCCTAAAAGGTCCACAAAAAAGCTACTAGAGCTGATCGAAGAATTCAGCAAGGTAGCAGGTTACAAAATTAATGTTCAAAAATCAGTTGCCTTTCTTTACACTAACGATAAATCAACAGAAAAAGAAAGTAAAGAAACAATCCCCTTTAAAATAGCACCCAAAGTAATAAAATATCTGGGAATAAATCTAACCAAGGAGGTGAACGAATTATACACAGAAAACTATAAACCATTGATGAAGGAAATTAAAGAAGACTTTAAAAAATGGAAAGATATTCCATGCTCTTGGATTGGAAGAATCAATATTGTTAAAATGGTCACACTGCCCAAGGCAATCTACAGATTTAATGCAATCCCTATCCAATTACCCAGGACATATTTCACAGAACTAGAACAAATCATAATAAAATTTATATGGAACCATCAAAGACCTAGAATTGCTAAAGCATTACTGAAGAGAAAGAAAGAGGCTGGAGGAATAACTCTCCCAGACTTCAGACAATACTATAGAGCTACAGTCATCAAGACAGCATGGTATTGGTACCAAAAGAGACATATAGACCAATGGAACAGAATAGAGAGCCCAGAAATGAACCCACAAACTTTTGGTCAACTCATCTTCAACAAAGGAGGCAAGAATATACAATGGAATAAAGACAGTCTCTTCAGTAAATGGTGTTGGGAAAACTGGACAGCAGCATGTAAAACAATGAAGCTAGAACACACCCTTACACCATATACAAAAATCAACTCAAAATGGATTAAAGACTTAAACATAAGACAAGATACAATAAACCTCCTAGAGGAAAACATAGGCAAAACATTATCTGACATACATTTCAAAAATTTTCTCCTAGAAGAAATAAAAGCAAGAATAAACAAATGGGACCTAATGAAACTTACAAGCTTCTGCAGAGCAAAGGAAACCAGAAATAAAACAAGAAGAAAACCTACGGAATGGGAGAAAATTTTTGCAAGTGAAACCGACAAAGGCTTGATCTCCAAAATATATAAGCAGCTCATACGACTCAATAAGAAAAAAATAAACAACCCAATCCAAAAATGGGCAGAAGACCTAAACAAGCAATTCTCCAAGGAAGACATACAAATGATCAAAAAACACATGAAAAAATGTTCAATATCACTAATTATCAGAGAAATGCAAATCAAAACTACAATGAGGTATCACCTCACACCAGTCAGAATGGCCGTCATTCAAAAATCCAAAAATGACAAATGCTGGAGAGGCTGTGGAGAAAGGGGAACCCTCCTACACTGCTGGTGGGAATGCAGTTTGGTGCAGCCACTATGGAAAACAGTGTGGCGATTCCTCAAAAGACTAGGAATAGACTTACCATATGACCCAGGAATCCCACTCCTGGGCTTGTACCCAGAAGGAAATCTACTTCAGGATGACACCTGCACCCCAATGTTCATAGCAGCACTATTTACAATAGCCAAAACATGGAAACAACCTAAATGTCCATCAACAGGTGACTGGATAAAGAAGATGTGGTATATTTATACAATGGAATACTACTCAGCCATAAAAACCGACAACATAATGCCATTTGCAGCAACATGGATGCTCCTAGAGAATGTCATTCTAAGTGAAGTAAGCCAGAAAGAGAAAGAAAAATACCATATGAGATTGCTCATATGTGGAATCTAAAAAACAAAAACAAACAAACAAACAAAAACAAAGCATAAATACAGGACAGAAATAGACTCATGGACAGAGAATACAGACTTGTGGTTACCGGGGGGGGGGCGGGTAGAGGGTGGGAAGGGATAGACTGGGATTTCAAAATTGTAGAACAGATAAACAAGATTACACTGTATAGCACAGGGAAATGTACACAAAATGTTATGATAAATCACAGAGAAAAAAATGTGACAATGAGTGTGTATATGTCCATGTATGACTGAAAAATTGTACTGAACACTGGAATTTGACACAACACTGTAAAATGATTATGAATCAATAAAAATGTAAAAAAAAAAAAGAAGTGTCACCTGTATGTATTTTAGACAGGGGTTCTTGTAACAACTCATCTGGACATATTGCACTACTAAAGCCTTTCAATGTCACTGGCATGGAAGATACCTTGGAGTTGTCAGAGCTCTGAGACATGGTTGCCTCTTCTGAGCTGGTGTCCTGGCCTGTCCTGTGCTCCTTTCCAGAGTTTTGTCTTTCCCAGGATTCAGGAAGCTCTAGGAACTTCAGGCCTGAATTTATGCTTTTTGAGAGCTTTGTGGCCACAGGAATGACACCTTTTGAGCAGAGCTGTCTCTCTTCCCCTTCTTCATCTCTTTGATGTATTATTTAGGTATCTTTAATTTCAAATGACAAAAACCTATTGATTTAAGGGAAAAAAAGGAAAATTTTGGACTGGTATTAGAGTACTTAGCAAATGACCGTGTTCCAGGAAGAGCATTGATGGTGGGCCTCGGGAGTACCGGATCCTGGCGCTGGTCGCCAGCGCAGTCTTTGTGGTCACTCAGCATATATTATCACCAAATGAGCACCTCCTCTCACTTTTGTGCTCATCAGCCTCATTTGTCTTTTTCACCAATGTCCAGTTTTCTCTCTATGAGAAGGTGATTGCTGATATCTTTTGAATTCTATTAATCAGCTGCTTTTCACTCTTAAATGCCCATTGTCATAACCAATCCTCCTCACTTTACAGAAATAGGATGTGGCTGAAGTGATTGTCTCATTTTGGATACTAGAGCACTGATTACACGACTTTTAAGTGCTATATCCAGAACAGAGCCTAGGTCTTCTGACTCCGTAGTCAAGCTTCCTTCTATAGGACTTCCCTCTCTGTGGCATAATTTTGATTGAAGATCTTCCTCCCCATAATCTTGTAGCCACTGATACTCCAGGGAGCTACGGTCTATCTAGAAGAGGAAGCAAGTTCTTCCTACTCTCAGGTCTTGAACATCAGATGATTGAAGTTGCACTAGTAGTTACTGGACATTCAGAGGGAGAATTTTAATGTGAGAGAAGAAGAGTTTACATTGGATGCTATAGGTTCATTTTTCCCATCTCTCACAACCTCCCACATAGAAATTATGGAGCATTCAGCTAAGTGAGTCCTATAGATAGTCTGCCTGACGTGTGAGTTTAATTGCATTCCTCCAGGTGCACAGCTTGGCATCCAATTTGTTTTGTACAATGAGGCTTCCCTTAAACAGTGTTCCCTGAGAGTCTGGAGGGAAGGAGACTTGAAAAATTACAGATTTAATTGATACACTGCAAATCACATCCTTTAGACTTCATGGCTAGAATGAGATGATGGAAACCAGCCATGTATCTAAGTGACGTGAAGACCTGAAGAGCAGTCAGGTGATAGAACAAGACTCACCCCAGACCTCAAACACACCTGGAAAATCACCGCCTCTTACCCTCCCCATGTGTGGGGAATAGAATACCTTGGAAAGAATGTCTCTCACCATCAGGGCAGTTTTCCATCTCAAGTAGGTAAATATTTTGGCCCATCCCAACTCCTATTTTCTCTCAAATTTTAGAATTTTGTGTATAAATTCAGCCTCCCAGAAGATACCTTTGTTCCTCCAAAGCGAACTTCTGTAGAAAGACTTGACAGGTCCAGCTTGGGTCAGGAGCTCACTGTTAAACCAATCAGCTACATCAGTGGGGAGGTGGCGTCATTGGCTTACTTTGGATCAGATGCTCAGAGTTTGTAGAATTGGTAGGGATGAGGGGGTCAGGGCTAATAACAACATGCTGTGTACTCGCCTATTTCCTCAGACGGTGGACTCTTCCAGGGTACAGGCTGTGTGTTATTCTGATTCCCTAGCATGATGCTAGGGACATAGTGGATGTCAAATGAAATGTTACGACTTGACTGTTGTACATTTTGCATTTGGGTTAATATTCCAGCAAACATAAGACCTTATTAAGCAGTTTCGCCTATGTTTCAAAGACCGCAGACCTCATCATGAGTTCAATTTGTATACAAGGTAAAAGTGAGCCCCTGCTCAGTACTCTCTCCGAAGACTATACACCAAAGTCTGACTTATGCAGTTACGCTCCCTGATCCTATAATTTTAATTGCATTCCCCAAGAGCTCAGCTTGACATGCAATTTGATTTGTATATAGAAGCTTCCCTAAGGCAAGCAACTCTAATGAATTTTAAAATCTATCTTTCTTGGTCAGTCGATGGAACTATTTTTTTCTTTTAACAAAGAGAACTTTAAAAATTTTTCCAGACAATGTCCTACTCTGCTTATACTTTCTTTGATATTTCCTGTATTTTATGGATTTATCTTGGGAACTATCCATTGATTGTTTTCGATGTTTGCTTCTGAATATGTAATTTATCATTTCAGTACTTTAAATTCTGTTCTTTTCCACATGCTATTGCCTTTCTCTTTGAAAACACGATATTTATGGGCAAGAAAATAGTCACTATGTGAGCAGACAGTTCAGTGAAAATCCCAATTGCCAATAAAATGCAATTTTTCTTAAAGCCTGGACACAATAAGGTCAAGTGTGAGGAGAAGCTAAAGAGCTCTTTTTTATAATTATATCCTCCATTTCCTCTTGAGGATGATTCAACAAGTAGAGTTGTTTTCCATAACCAACCTATATTGTCACTTTGAATTAAAACCTTACTCTTTGTATTTGGTGTTTGTTATTTGCCAGGGTCACAGACAAGAATCAAGCATTCCTTTAATTTGTGTAATTCACCAGCTTTTAATGTTGTCAGTGTATAAGGACCTATAAACTCCAAACAAGGAATTGTCCTTGAATTTAAACTTATGAATAACCTTAAATAAAATAAACATGGTCATCCTTCAAGATGGAATCAATTCTAGAACAATATAAAATATTGAAATTAGTTTTCTGCAATCACACTTACCTCCTTATTTAGTACTAACCGTGTGCCAAGCATAATTTCATGTATTTTTCTCACTTCCTCTGATGTTGGTTATGTCAGTTAATATTTTTGCACCTCTATTTCCTCATTTCTCATCTATAAAGTGATAATATTCACTACCTTATAGGGTTGGCCTGAAGATTAAATTGATTATGAAACAGGATGTTCTTCAACTAATTCCCAGCACCTAGTAAGCACTCAATAAGTATTCTTACTGGATTCTAGGGGGGAAAATTGGTGTTTAGACTTCCACCATGGTCTAGAAGAAAAAGTAAATTTAATGATTTCTACTGACTATACAGAAATTTACATAGGGTAATGAGTGGCATTCAACATCCCATAAATTGATGGTAATTTTTCTTAAGAACATTAACCTCCTTCAGTTCTATGTCCACCAAGCAATATTTCAGAGTTGCTGTATACAATTGGGCTGTGCAACTCTAAGGGCATCATTTTGAATTGCAGTCCATGGGAATGGGATCTGTACCAGTTGTTCTGTGTACAACCTGCACACCCCTGCATGGCAGCCCTGCTTCTCATGTACTCATTTGAGGCCCACCGAAGGGCAGAATGAGAATTTCTGGAACTTCCAGATTCATGAGTTCATTTCATGTGACTCATCACTTCAATTCTCACCATCTCTAAATAAATTAACGTGATCAAGTCACTGAATTTGAAAATCTGAGTTAAGAATTACTGATCCACAGTGACTCCACTTAACAATAACAACACTCTTGAGTTCCACCTGAACAGCAAGCCAACTTTTCTCTCTTCATCACTTTTTGTTGTTTTTGTTTTTTGCATAGGGTGATAGCAAACTACTGCTGAGCTCTACTTATATATATACTGGGGTAGGTCAGATCCTGGGTTGATAGAGGTGAGGAAAACAAACGTGGAACTTACTATTTAAAGTGTTATCCTGGGTTAAAAACATCTGGCAGATCTGTATCCAAGTGGGACAGGTAATTGTTACCCATCCTGTCTCTTAAAGGGGTGTTATGGAACTTTGGGTGATTCTCCATCATACAGGAATGTGCCCTGCAAAGAATTAGGATCTCTGGCCTTCAGACCCTAAATTCCAGTAGCAAGCTTCAGTCATTGTGACAACCAACATAGCTCTAATAGTTTTCCAAATATTTCAGTTGGGGAAGGGATGGTACTGTTTTTGACTTGAGCTGCCACCCTCTACCTCAGAGAGAACTATGGGGCTAGAAATTCATCCATATTCTGTGGTAACTTAATTCTAGCATGTGCAAAGAAAAGAGGGAAAGCCGTGTTTCTTTGTGTCTCCCCTTGAATGCTTTGATAATGTGGCTGGATCACACCAGGATAGATTTTTTTTCTAATAAATAAAGTGCTTTGTCACTTTTTTGAACTTCCTTGGTTAATGTAATCCTAAGATGTTTTATCTGCATTCAGAATCTTCCATCTATATGATTCTTCTTATTTTTTTATATAAAATCAATAAATATAATACCAAATATAATGTGATAAATAGAAGGGATAGAGTTGGTTGATTTCTAAGCTTATTTAATTCTGTTACCAGCAAATGATGCTTACTGAGGGCATTCTAGGATTTATTGATCATTTACTTGCTCTCTAAGCAAAGGTTTTTTTTTTTTAACTTTATTAACACAGGATTTTACACTAGTGTTCTTTATTTCCTTTTGACTTTTTATTTCCTTTTCCTGTAACTTTTTCCTTCCTTCACTACAGTTTCTTCCTTTTCTGCTTTTTTTCAATTATTTTTTCATTAAACTTAAAAAAAGTATAACCTTTATTTAAATTATGTGACAAACGTATAAACAGAAGTGAGTAAAGAGGAATAATCAATATGAAATATTGAATATTTTGGTCCTTTCTTACTTATTTAGAATATTGAGTCAGTAATCCTGAGATAAAACATGTAATCGTACTTTGTTTCAAGAGTCCAGTCTGCCCAATGGGAATAATAGTATCCTTAGTATGATTTTTTTCAGTGGGATAAATGATAATCTCAGTATTGTGCTTTGACCTTTGAATATACAAATTCTGTATACAGTGAGCTTATTTTTATAAAAATGAGTTTCACTGAATTATGTTAAGCTTCTCACCATAGATGGTATGAACCAGATGCATGCTTGTTATGTCAGACACAGTTTAATGTACAAACTGTGTGGAACAGATACGCATACATATACTCTAACCGCCTCGTGCCTGGCTTTGTCGGCTTTCTAATTACTTGGCTATTGCTGAATGAGCAAATGCTTAAAGACCATTAATTTTCTTCTGCTATTTCTAATACTTTTCAGGAAAGCTTGTAATTTTCTTGTCTAAATGTTTCAAGTCTTAGGAACCATTGCTGAAGTTGGAATGGTAACATCAATAGCTATGCAAATTATCTCCATAACCAGACATCATTTGTACATACTAGCATCCATCACAAGCAATTTTGTCCCTACAGCCTGGAAATATCAGAGACCAAAAACTAAAGCACATTGTGGCCCTTTAATTCTTTGCCTTCGAGTCCCAGTATGCTAAGGACACAGCTCTAAGCTTTAATTTCAGCTTTCTGTTGGCCTTAAGAGATGCACTAACTTTGCAGCTAATTGCATGTATTTTTAAACAACTCATGTAAGCTATTCAAACTGTAGTTAGCATAGGGACTATCACGTATTACGAGATAGCACTTTCTTTGCTATTTTTCAGCTTGAGATGGGCTGCAGCAATTTTCAACATGCCTTGCTTCTCTGTGCAGGGTATTTATTGTTCTGTACATCTGTGTCTAACTTCCCACCATTCATCTAAACTTTATTCCCAGGTTGGTTTGTGTTCTTTTTGAATATGTTCTGTGTTTTAGGATTAGGAAAATAGTTCTTACTGCATATCAAGTAGGGATGTATTTAAAAATTTACTTTTAAAAAAATTTCTGGATTCCAAACAAATCATAGAGAAACCGAAAGTTGAGTAAAATTGATTTTTTTCCCTAAATAGCTACATGGTAACCTTTTAGAAGTGGGTGGCTTTGAATGAAAAATCAGAGTTTTAAAAAATATTTTCAGGCATATTTCCATTCTCTAAAGTTTAACTGCCGCTTTGAAGTTGCATGTTTCCATTCTCTTAAGTTTACCTGTCACTTGGAAGTTATTTAATAAGCTTTAGCTGAAGAATTCAGTGGTTAAGAAACAAGTTCTGGATTTGTACAGTGTGACTATCCCTGAATAGCTATGTGACATGTGACCATTGATTTAACCTCACAAAACCTGTTTCTTCATGTTGAAAGGATTACATGACCAATTGCTCAGTGATGACCTAGCACAGCCCCTGCCTGACATGAATGGTCAACAAATATTAGCAAATAGGTAACAATGCTTATAATACTGGTGATGGTTTACTCAAAGGGTAGGCAGCAGGTGGGAGTTCATGGTTCCTCTTCAGGGCTCTGACACTGATGTGACTCAACTCTAAGTAATTTCAGTGTATGAGTCCCTTCATCCTAAGTTTCCAGTTGTTTAGGAAGGGAATATTACCAGCCCAGTTAGGTTCAAGTATCTGCCATCAGTCCATCAGTTTGGCCAAAAGGACAGAGCCATGTAGTGCCGTCATAAGGGCAGGAGTTCTGCTCTTGTGTTTCAGGACCACTTCCATCAAAAGCAGGAATGATTGAGAACACTGTGCACAGTAGCCACCTGAAGTACTGTCTAGTGCTGTTACTGTGTTATGCTGTTGCTGATTTCAGGTAGCAGTCCAACATTTTATTTGTTATTGGACTCACTTCTATTTAATGTTCTACTTCCACTAACAACCTTAAGGAAGTGACCTATTAGCTTTTGCAGTTGGTGCCAGGTTGTGGGTTGGTGTAGAGAGGGTTGCAGAACATAAATGGGAAAACAAGGTTAGAATAAATTTTACATCAATGAGTTTAAGAATCAGACAAAACAACTGGTTATCATAAGGAAGTAGTAGTATCATTAAGGAGAAAAATACAAGATAGGTTAGACTCTATTATAAAATAGGGGAAAAAGGTTTATTTTCCATTAGGCTTTGGTTACTTTTATGCTTACATTAAATATGGTTATTCATGGTATTCTAGTAAATTACTTCAAATAGAGTAATAAAGCTAAATTGTGAAAACAAATCAGTGAGAATTGGGAGGTAACTCAGTGATCCAACCTGTTTCCTTAAGTAATCATCAAATAATTTAAGCTTGTTCAATTTCCTGTCTTTCAAACATTTCATAGGTCAAGAAATGTGTCAAGACATGTATTTGAAATTGAAAATGCTCTTGACAGAAAAGTAAATAAAAAGTTACAATATGAACCCAAAACTATGATTTTATTCCACTAATGCAGAATTACTTTTATGTCAACAAATACATTCTTGAAAGTTGTGAAAATTGTATTAAAGATTGAAAAGCATATTTTTTAAATATCAACTCGAATTTGGGTAATTCATATCAAAATGGTGTTTCATTGTATTATAGCTTATCATAGCTCGGCAATTGGCCATGATAGTTAATTAACAATGTAATATAGTTAAAGTGGCTAGTTAATGACAAGCAGAATATAAAAAATATGGACACATTATAAAAATATAAAATAAATGTGAAGACTTACTTTGCATAATTTGTAAAGATTGAAATCAAACGCCATTTAAAAGTGAGATCATGTCTTATGTTTAAGTCTTTGATCCATTTTGAGTTGATTTTTGTGTATGGTGTAAGGGAGTGTTCTACCTTCATTGCTTTACATGCTGCTGTCCAGTTTTCCCAACACCATTTGCTGAAGAGACTGTCTTTATTCCATTGTATATTCTTGCCTCCTTTGTCGAAGATTAGTTGATCAAAAGTTTGTGGGTTCATTTCTGGGCTCTCTATTCTGGGTTCCATTGGTCTGTATGTCTGTTTTTGTACCAATACCATGCTGTCTTGATGACTGTAGCTCTATAGTATTGTCTGAAGTCTGGGAGAGTTATTCCTCCAGCCTCTTTCTTTTTCTACAGTAATGCTTTGGCAATTCTAGGTCTTTGATGGTTCCATATAAATTTTATTATGATTTGTTCTAGTTCTGTGAAATATGTCCTGGGTAATTTGATAGGGATTGCATTAAATCTGTAGATTGCCTTGGGCAGTGTGACCATTTTAACAATATTGATTCTTCCAATCCAGGAGCATGGGATATCTTTCCATTTTTTAAAGTCTTCTTTAATTTCCTTCATCAATGGTTTATAGTTTTCTGTGTATAATTCTTTCACCTCCTTGGTTAGATTTATTCCTAGGTATTTTATTACTTTGGGTGCTATTTTAAAGGGGATTGTTTCTTTACTTTTTTCTCTTGATTCATAATTAATGTAAAGAAATGCAACTGATTTTTGAACGTTAATCTTGTAACCTGCTACCTTGCTGAATTCTTCAATCAGCTCTAGTAGTTTTTGTGTGGACCTTTTAGGGTTTTCTATATTTAGTAACATGTCGTCAGCATATAGTGACCCTTTTACCTCTTCAGAATCATTTTGGTAATGGATTTGTGGAGTTTGTAAAAGTACAGATTGTAAATAATAGTGAACACTGACTTAGCACTTCCTCTCTACTTAACACTGTGCTAACCATGCTTATTTCTCTTATACAACCATGTGTTTCCTTTTTATGTTAGAGGAAAATGAGAGATCGGGAGGTTACATAGCTTGCACTAGACCACATTAGTACAGGAGAAACTGCTATTAGAATTCAGTCAGTCTTTCTCCATCACCTATGCTCTTAGACTCATCATGGGATTATTCAGAGTGTATGCAACCAAATTGAAGTAACACATGTCCAAGTAATATTGCCTGAAAATCTTGGAAAAAATATCTTTTGGCATTGGGAGATTAACATTTGTTCCAAAACTACATTTGAGTGCTTCAATCTTTTCTTTTACACCAAATTCAATGTAAAGATCATTTTGAAACCTGTGTGTTTGAACATGCTGAATTTACCCAAAAAGTTATCTGAGGGTTGATTGTTATTATAATGTCTGTCTCTGGTTTTGTCTTAGCCATGGTCTTTTGCTGTAAATATGACAAACCTCAAACTGATGACTCACACACACAGTGTGATTACAGCTCAATTTCATTTAGCTGCTACAGATCTTCGAAACTATGCTCAGATGCTCAGCTGCTATTTGGTCTTGACTTGAATGGCCAAATGCTTCAATGATGAAAACCAGGATAGAAAAATAATTATGCATCAGGGAAAAAAATTCATTAATTCAGAATTTCACTGCAACTTTTTGATAGACATGTATGAGTTGCCGCACATCTATGTGATTCTCAGGGCTCAAAACAGTTTTCTACATTTCGCTAATCTTCAGATCGGTCAAACTATGTAAAGATTTTGATAAATTTCCATGCATTCCTGCAGAATCTTGAAATGCCAGTGAATCCTGGAGTCCAAACCATAAGCCATTTCTTTTAAGTAATGTTGAACAGAATAAAATGTAAGCACAATGGAGGGAGATTATAGTACAGGCACAGATATGGATAAGGATTCAGATTGCATAATATGTGTAAACTGAAAGCGTTCTTAGCAGTCTTTCAATCTCAGGTTTTCTAATTTTTATTTTTTGGTTACAGAAATATTTTATTAAATAAAATCCTGGACCATATATAGCAAGTTCTTCAAAGATGCCTTCATTATTCTCCTTCCACTCTCTTGTATGTCTCCCCTAAGGAAGAATAGTTATTAATGCCATTGGCCAGATTACTGCATGTTTGCTGATGAGCAGAATCACTGATGGATAGAGACACGTGGTTACTCTCAACTTCTTCCTCTTCTCTGTCCCACATGTCTGTGCTGGAGTAGGAGGTCATGTGGCCAGCTCTCAGGCACTTGCTTCTCATCAGTTCCTCCCTTTCTTGCTGGAGCATGGAGAGTTTTGGGTTTGGGCTTATAGGAAGGTGAGATGCCTGCTACTTCAGCCCACTGTATCAGTGTTCTGCATCATCATTTAGGGGTAAAGTTGTTCTGCTCGATTTTATGGATTGTTCCTTATGGGAGCTTGCAGGGAGAGGATCTTCTATTATGGATCCTTTATTTCCTGAAGGTCCTGGCCAATACACCATAGGACAAGACAGCTTTAACATTTGCTTTAGCTCGATTAAACATTAGGCTTCTCTCTGTCTCTAGGCTCTGACTTCTCTTTATTCTTAGAGTATTTACTTTAGAAAACTTGTAACTGTAAATTCTTTTTCTGCCCCTTGAAGATGTAACTCTTTTAAAAAGCCTCTTGCCAACTTTACAATCCAGGAATGTCTTTAAAGACTTAAGGGCCTGGAAACCCTCTCTTGACATACAAACATAAAGGGGATCACATCCTTATCTCCAGTCTCTATAGCAAACAAAACACAAATGGCCTGAACACAGAGGAAAAAATTCGCCAACTCAGGAATAACTCCTTGTGCTTAACACATCGCAGTGATCAACCTCTAGGAGTAGTTGTCCTCCAGTGCTTTTCCACTGGCTCAGCCCAGCGCCTAAAATCCCTCCTGCCTTTTGGTTTAGTGGAGTTGAGTTCAGTCCGTTTCCCCTGTTGCATTGTCGTGAACAAAGTCATCCCTAGCTGTTTAACTTTGTCTGATATAATTTTTGTTTTAACACCATCTTCACATTCAAAAACTACATTATCTTATGCTGCTCTGGGTCCTGTGAGGGTGGGGTGCTCTAGTTCAATCTCCAGATTGTCCCTGGAAGCAACTTAGAGGACAGACATTTCCTCAATCCTAGGACTACAGAACATAATTTGGAAACTGCCAAATTCCACCTTCCTCAAGTGAGACAGACCTACCAGAGTTCTGCTAATGCCACTCGCACCACACATCCTGGTCTCGTACCAGCTCTACTATGTTATCATTCCCACACACGTTCTTCTCTCTGGATCTGGGGACATTTTTTATGGGTGTTAACATTCCTCCAGCCTCTTCCTCACTTAGTCTTCATTCTGACATCATATAATATGGAGGTCTCTGCAGCAGAGTTGGTCACAGTCAAAATGTCAATGTCAACTGAAAATAAATGCACAACCTAAAAGTTGAGAATTATGTTTTTTTGGGGACCTTACTGAGGACAATAGCCGGGATGGCAGCTTCTCAGATAGCTCTGAGAGACGGGTCTAAAGAGGTTAAGAGAAGCCAGGATGTGTAGGAGGTTTTGCTGGGAAAAAAAAAGAAAAAACACATATGAAACATCAAAAGATTACTGCTAATCACAAAAACTAGACATCTCAAGTTAATGATTTTAGTGCTTTTCTGTGTATGGGAAGATGCAAGAGTCTGGGCTTTTTGAAATCCTTCCTTTGATATGCACCTTTGCTCTCTATGGACAGTAACCTGTTTTTCTCCATCCTGGATCCATCCCCTCAGGGCACACCATTGGGGTTGGGGTCAGCTACAGTGGCTGATGGCATTTTGGCCACAACATCCCTTACTTACTGAAATGGCAGGTGACATTCTTTGTCCACACGTAACGTGGAGGTCTCCACAGGAGAGATGGTCACAGTCGAAACGTTGACAGTGTCAAAGTTGTTAGAATATTGTAGTGAGGATATTAAGCTGAGTCTAAACTCTAGTATTTAAATTCTCTGGGTGGGTCTGTCATGCGAGTTGATCCAGAGGGCCTAGTGGTGTCTATTATCCTGAACTGATGTATTGGGAAGGAGGGAGAAGAAGAGGAGACAAGTAGAGAATAGCATGGTACCTGTTCCCCAGATGGCCCAGGATGTCTGCCTGAGTTCTCGAGGGAGACTGTGTGCAGGATCTCAAGGAAGAATGGGGTCTTTTGGGGTACGTGCCTCACTAACTCATAATGAAGTGTTATTCACGAAAAAGTATTACAATGTGGAGACACAAGTCCATGAAACTGGAGTTTTTATTCTTAATGTAATAATATAGACTGGAATAAACTCAATTATAGTGGTAAGAAGCAATGATTCCACTGAGCAACTGGAAAAATAAATTTTTTATGATGATGCTTGTTATGATTTGACCTTTAATAAAGTCACATAAAGAAGATTTCTGTCCGTGTAGAGGAATAGCAAAGGGGAAGAAAAGGCAAGTGAAAAAGTTACTGATCCAAAACCTGGGTCTGCTTTCCCATGCGCAGTCAAACCAGTCTGCTAACACCAGGTTGTGGTGAAGGAAAGTGCAGCGTTTATTGTAAGGTGCGAGACTGGTAGTCGGTGACAGCTAGTCTTCAAAAAGCCTGCACTCCCCAGTGGGTTTTAGCAAAGCTTTTTGAAAGTCAAGGTGAGGGAGGGGCATCCCAGGGATATGTGATCAGCTCCTGCACAATTCTCTGACTTGCTGATGGTGAGCCGACAGGGCCATGTCACACGAGTTAACATTATCAATCCTTAGGTTTTAGTAGGCCTGGGCCTGCGTGATCATGGTTGTCAAGTAGCTAATGTCTTCCATCTGGGAGGATTTTAGCTTGTGTAAAACAGCTCAGGAAGTATGCATCAGATACTGCTATCTGGGTACGTCAGGGAGGAACTAAAGCAGAGGATGTGGGGGAGGGGCATGTCCCAGGAAGGCCCCACCAGGTCCTGCTCAGGTACAAAAATGGACAGAATTCTTAAATGTATTTCTTGTACATGGGACTTACTTCCCCCTCAGATAGCATTTGTCAAAATGTGTTTTTTTTTGGAACCATAATATTTCCAGTGAGAAATGTTGGATCATAATTATGACTACATTACCTTCTCAGGTAAGCAGATTTACCCAACAACATCTAAAGGAACAGCAGGGGACAGACTCTAAGCTTCCCTCAAGATCTCCATCTCAAGGTGTTCATGGCCTTGTTTTTTCTCCCACTGACTGTGGGATCTTTGACTTGCTTCCGTAGGGGAGTAGAATTTGCCACTCCAAAATGTGTCTTTGGCATTCAGATTATTTTGAGCTGAAAAAAGTCAAGGCCCAAAAGACTCAGGAAGAAAATGTGACCTTACCCTTAACTGCCTAGAAGAGTGTAGACAGAGGACCTGTTCTGGGAAGAGAGCTACCAGCACAGATAACTGTAGTGTGAACTAGGTGTGTAGACAGGGAGGACTCTAGCAAAGTCTGTTTGTTAAATGTCCTCTCTGTGTCCATTGTCTCTGCAGGGCCCTGCAAACATTTGTTTCTGAAGTATTTGCTTTTCCTTCTCCCTGTGAATTGCCTTCCTCCCATTTGAAGTCCTGTGTATACGTATTATTGACCTTTTGTTTGTTTCTTTTACCCTGTTAATCTATCTCTTGTCAGTTTAATTCTTAGACAAGCCAGAATATCCTAGAAGGGTAGAGGAAAACTACTTCTCTGCCACTTGGAACCCAGTAGAATATGGCAAAGGTGATAGCATGTTACTTCTGTGATCACGTACATTATTTAAGACTCTACCTTGCTGGCATCTAGAGGGAGTCTCTAGAGACACTCCCTGCTGGTTTGAAGAACTAATGACCATGTTGGAACAGCCACTTGGCAAGAAACTAAAGACAGCCTTTAGCAACCTCTGGTGGCCTCTAGAAGCTGAGGGAGGCCTCCAACTGAGAGCCAGCAAGAAGCCAGGCCCTCGTTCATACAACTGCAGGGAAATTAATTCTGCCATCAACCTGAGTGAGCTTGGAAGTGGATTCTTCCCCAGTCAAGCCTCAGGATAGGAATGCAGCCTGGCTGATACACCAATAATACCCTTGTGAGACCCTGAGGACGGGACCCAGCTAAGATGTATCTGCGCTTCTGACCTAGAGAAATTGTGAGACAATAAAGGCAGCCCAGTTGGCTGCTAGGTTCTGTCCTGCTGGTGGGCAGGGCTGGGTCCCAGCATGGTTGGCTGTGGGACCTGTAGGGATGGGGCTGGAGCCAGCCAGCGGCTGGATGGGGCCTGGTCCCAGGGCAACTGCTATGGGCCCAGGGTTCCTGAGTCTGACGCCAGCCCATTGGTGGGCATGACTGGGTCCCAGTGCAGCTGGCTGTGTGGCTGATGAAGTCCTAGGACTGGTGCCAACTGGCTGGTGGGCAGGTAAACCCCTGGCACTGGTAGGCTAGAGAGAGGATTCCAGAATTGCTCTTGCCAGCACCAGTGTCCTCATGATAGAACAAGCTCCCCAGAATGACTCTTGTCCCCAGGGGGAGTCCCAGTTGTCTTAGCAGCAGCAAGAGGGTCTGACCCAGGCTTCTCTCAAATTACTACCTCTGCACCAGGTTTTGGAGTGTGTGAAATTTTCATGTGCCCTTTAAGTGTGAAATCTTTGTTTCCCATAGCCTTCTGGCTCTCCCATATGCAAACCCTAGTAGCCTTCAAAGCCAGATGTTCCTGGGGCTTGTCTTACTGGTGCTGGACCCCTGGCCTGGGGAGCCCAGCATTGGGCTCAGTCCCCTCATTCCTTGTGGAAAACGTCTGTAATTTTGATTTTCCACCTGTTCGTGAGTCACCTACCTGGGGGTGTAGGTCTTGACTATGTGATATTTCCACTCCTACCTGTCTCATTTGGTTCCTTCTTTATATATTTAGGGGTGGAAAATATTTTCTGCTCGTCTTCAGGTTGTTCTCATCAATAGTTGCTCTGTAGAGTTGTATTTTTGGTGTACCTGTGGGAGGAGGTGAGTTCAAGTTCTTCTTACTCGCCATCTTGGCCACCCACAAGTCTAAAAATGGGATAAACTTTAAATGTAATTTTAAATACATTTTAAAAACTTTTAATATATTAATAGAAATAAAGAACTGACATAAAACTAAAGGACCTCCTTAACTTCTAGTACATAATTCTTCATCACAAGAGAGTAAGTTTATAGAGAGAACCTTAAAATTGAGAATAAAAATTAAGGTGTTGGCATTGTCAAAGTATAATTGATGAGGAAATTGACACTTTTCACTTCCTTGACCTACATTGTTTTAGGATGGATGTCATAACATTGAAGTGTATGAAATTATAGTCATTTTTATTATAAATCCCACACTACTAGTTCTATATTTGAATAGATTCAGTTTCCATCAACTATCTTTTTATCATATCCAACAGGTCAAAAAAGCTTTAAAACATCTTTTTTAGTTTGTAGGTAGGAAGAGACGTTCATACAGGTGTGCACTTACTAATTTAATTTACTCATTCAAACTCTCATTGACAGTCTGCGTTATACCAGGCACCATGTACTGGGGTTCCAATGGTAAGCAATACCAGAAATCGTCTCTCCTTGCATGGCTTACATTGTGGCCCAGGACAGAGGTAAAATGAGATGACAGATCAAAAACACCAGCATAAACTTGGCCCTCAAGAAATGTCAATTCCCTTCCTGTACTGATCTCTCATTTTGGGAGATGCATTGCTGACGTCCCTTCTTCAGTCGCTTAGGCTTTCCTTTAGCATCCGTCTGGAACGTGGTTCTCACTTCTGACCCTTCTTCTTGCATTGAGGTTTTTTATAACTCTCTCTGATGCAGGGGACCTCTTCCCATCAATCTAATTTGTTTCACTGTTTCTCACATCCTGCCTTGTAATACATATTTTTGAACACATCAGCAAATTGTGGTCAGGGAGTCTCTCACTAAATCATTAAGTGGATAGCTTTGAGAAGGTAATAATTTGTTCAATGGCAAGGGGATTTTCTAGATCCTAAGTCAGCAAGGTGAGACCCACATAGTTTAATATAGCTTTACCAGGGATTAAAAATAGTAAGGGCCTCTGACATTTATTGCACTTACTATCTGCTAGACAATATCCCAAGCAGGCAGTTTATCTTTTTATCTGTTCAGGTCTCACAACAATCCTGTAAGATTGGTGTTTATCTTACTAATGGGAAAACTGGGACAGAGCTACTTGCCCAAGATAACAAAGCGAGTGGTGAAGTCTTACCTCCAAATATAAAGTAAGAAAGACTTCATGAGCTTTTTAGTGAGGCATGTAAATTAGCTAGGAACATAAGAAAGAAGATTGTTTTAAATTTTTATAATAGTTTCTGAGGAGAAAATTTGTTAATCTAGAATTATAAACTATAGGGGCTTGCTTGAAGGGGCTTTAGAAAAATATAATCCAACTCCTGCATCCCATAGATTTAAAAAGCACTTTAAGTCCTGATAGGTCCTTTGCCTAAGCCTACATCTTATAGCTAATGTGTACAAAACTTGAGTCTCCTCCCACCAAAAGCTAAGCCCTTCACTGTACCTTAGATACCTTCTCTTCTTGACGCCTCGAAGTCATCACTTCATTAGTCAGCCCTTTCTCCTCTGCCTCAGCAGTCTGTTTTTCTGTCTTGGATATCTTTCTACAGAGTGAAGTACGCTCTGATCATTCTCATTTTTGAAAGTCCCTCCAGCTGTGGCTTCATTTCAGTTTTCTCTGACCTCCTACACCCAGAGTTGCAAGCCCCTCACCTTGTTTTTATTGCTACACTGAAAAGCAGGAGTACACTCTCTCTGATTACTGAACTGTTCATTGTTCTTGCTCACTTCAAACCCACAGAATACTCTCTTACAGACTTGCATATCCACAGGCATCTACTTCTGAGGAGTGCAAAGACAACATCTGCTTTGCCTCACATCACATTCTTACGCTTTTATACCTTCTTACTTCAGACCAATGTCAGTGCCTGGAGCACAGAACACTGTTGCTAACTCTCGGGAGGTTACAAGTAAAGGCTTTCTCTTTGTTGTTTGGCTTTAATGATCTTTGTTTCAAGACTATTGTACCGCCATAGTCATACTTGAAATGTTTATCCAGTTGAGATTGTTGCCTCCTCAACCGTAAGTTCTTCATCCCATTCCAACTCAGTTTCCAACCCACAACAACCCTCTGACCCTGTTCTCATTACAGCTTCAAATACCTCCATTTTACCAATTTCATTAGGCATGTCTTGGGCCTTACCTAACATCTCAACAGCTTTTAATATATTAGATCACTCTTTAAAACGTTCTCTTCTCTTGATGTTTCTTACACAGGAAGTTTTTAATTCTAATTTTAATTCTAGCTCTGCCACTTTCTAGCTGGGTCATTTTGGCAAATCATTTAACCTTTCTGAGACTTGATTTTTCTATCTTGGAAAATAGATATAAAGTTTCTCTAAAAATGCTGAGTATAGTTTTTATTTAGTTTCTCTAGAAATGCTGAGTATAGTTTACAGAAGAGTATTTTTCTCCATTTATGAATTAAATGCAGCAGGCATTATAGTTCTGCATTGACCATATGTATCTGCAAGAAGATCAGAAAAGAATACTTTAACTATAAGGTTATTGTATATACTAAGACTGTCATTTGTTTCTTTGGAACAAGTCCAAGTTCTGATCAGTCCTGTTGTATCCACAGGAGAGACAATCAGAGTTTATGCGAGAAAGGCAAGACACCTCCCCCATCAAATAAATCTTGATAAAGGATATTTAACAAAATAAGAGATGGTTATAAGTGATAGAAACTACTATTTAATCAAATCTTATTCTAAGCATTATGATTAAACTTCCAAAGCCTTGGGACACTACCGTCACATTAAATAGTATAACTGCTTCTTCCACTCTCAATATAAAAGCAATTATAATTTGTAAATGGCCATCTCAGTTGGTTTTGAATACCACCTTATAATTACATTTGGCACAAGGTTAATTGGAAAACTGTTCTGCTGATTCAACTTGAATGTTTATGTAATTATCCAATTCTTATACATGAAATCAATATTAAGGAAGCAGTTTGAATAGAGTTCTGATTTCCTGACTGGAAAATACTTCGCTAAAAAAAAAATCTTTGTAAATAAAGTTATTGGGGGGGGGAATCTGCTTTTGGCTCAACTCACAAAGTATATAATTTATCCAAGGGTAAAGCTGCTCCTGTAGTCTTTTCTGATGCATAGCTCTGTTTCTCAACTAAGCCATTACCAAGTTATGAACCCAAGCAGGTGTCTATTGGAAATACAAATGCTTTAAGCATTATCTCATGGTGTATGTGGTAAAGAGACTTCTATGCATGGAAAGCACAGACTTAGTTAACACACCCATAGGGGCATGTTGCCCTCTTACAGTTTATACCAGCTGAGCACACTGACTGGCTTTTGCCCATTTCACTGCCATGGGTATTCCACTGTCCCAAGGCTCTGGGATCCTTTTGTGCCTGGAACCATAATGCAAGTTACCACTCAGAGACCAGCATGAGCAATCAGAATGTCCCTATGGGTGATTGTCTTTGGCTAAATTTCTCCTGTGTTGTTTTGTTATGTTTCATAATGTTTTTCCAAAACTGGAAGTGTCTCAGATAAACCTATAATATAGCACAATGAAAATGATTTAGTTATGCCACTAACATGAAACTATAACCTGTCCATGCATTCAGTAATTTATATGCAAATAGAAAGGCCAATCAGCAATTACTTGTGATACACTTACCACCTGTAATGTGCTAGGCCAGTTATTATAATAAACATGAATACTGCAGTGAATAAAATTTACATCTAATTTAACATCGTATGCAGATGGTACAGGGGAACTTGAACCTACATATTTGGAAGACATTATTCTTACAATTTTAGGACATTGTTTACAACCCAGACGGCAAGAGAATTAAAGATGTTTTGTTACCTTCAAAACTCTGCAGGGCTTTTCAAGTGGACTATTTTACCATGGTTCTGTATTTTTTTAATATTCATTTCAAGTGCTCACAAATCAAATGATGGCTTCTTTAAAAAATGCCAACATTCAAGGGAAATACCTTTAAGTCACAGAGTAACTTGGATAAAATAATATGCTTAGAAAAATTATTTATTGGAGTTATTATAAAATGTTTTGAGAAGCTAATTACTGGTGTTGAGGGGAAATGAAAAGGCACAGAAGAGGAGATTTCGCCAACAAAAATGTTAGCAGCTTTTAAGATGACAAGCCGAAGGAATCAAGCATAGAAGAACCCAATGCTAGAGAAGAAAGGAAAATGTCCAGAATTAAAGATCTCATGGGGCATTGGCCGTCATCACATGAATCCGTTTGATAAGCCCGATGCTATTTTAATCACAGAACATACCTGCAAGGTAGGCATAGTTTCCCCTATTTTACAGGCAAGAGAATAGAGACCAAACTGATCTGTAGATCAAGATCACAGAGAGAAAATAGTAGGGCTTGGAACCGAGCTGTATTTTATACCTGACCACACACCATTTCTAAAATGCTAAGTTGCTGTCTTCAAAGGTTCCCTGAAGCAAAGTTCAGTGCATGGAAAGATCTTGAGACCTCCTGCATATCACATTCTAGGCTTTAACAAGAGACCGTGGACTCTAAAATCAAATACATAATAATTTCTCCTTATTATTTATGAGCTAAATTACCCCTTGATCCAAGTAGGCCTTAGTAAGTTTGTTTCTGTTAGAAATACTCTAAATATTAAATACATTTGTGCTGTCATAGCAAAGTCTAACATGAAATCCAGATGGAATAAAGTGTATTGAAAAGAATAGATATTATCTAAGGCAATGATGAATAATTCTTGCAATAAAAATTCTGAGAATTGAAAAAATTTATGGAATACTAGTATTGAAACTCATGTAAAAGCACAAAGTTAAACTTGGTAGTCAGTTTCAGAATTGCTAGAATTTTTCACGCATTATTACAGTGGTATATTTTAGCTCAATCAGTAAAATTTTAAGTGTGTAGACTGCACAGAATGGCAATGGTCTGAACAGATCTCACTATGTGATGGATGTCGGCAATGATGGGGGTTAGAGAGCAATGTTAGCATCTTATGGTGAGCTTCCTCATGAGACATAAAATGGTGGACATTTGAGATTTCTTATAATGGTGACCTACAAATTTACATGTTGAAACTACTCAACAAGGGGAATGTTCCAGAACATCAACACCTGAACTTATGGAGCAAACATAGCAATCTGATTAGGTGCGCCCAGGGCAGAACAGTCCTGACTTCAGTACAAACGGAAAATGCAGAGACAATGAAGAGATTAATATGATGATTCCATAATACTTGAAGCAAGTTGGAATCCAATGCAGTTCAGATTTAAAAGGTTAAAATTATTTACAAAGATGGCCACCAGGTAGAACATGGTCATCAGCAATAATGTGTATTCTAGTCTGAAAACTGATGAAGGGTCTGAGGAAAACGCAGTGCATTCCTTCAAAGGAATACGAGCAGTTTAGCAAAACAAATAAAAATCAGTCATCTTTGCTGTGACTTTTATCATCCTCCCCAGTCTACCCTTCCTATCTTGCCCTGACACGCACAGAATTTGACCTAATTCTTGAGAAAAATGTCCTTCATAATCCCACTGGAGCACATGAAGACACCCTCGGGGAAATAATTAACTAGACTGACATCAGTGCATAAAGATGTGTTGTCTATACAGGATCTAGGGACAAGGAAAAAGAAGAACAAATAAAACATTTATATTAGACCTCTGATTTTCCACTGGCCCCCTTTTCAAATCTGTGACCATCCGAAATACTTGTCTTCAGCAAATGTGGGAGCTAGTGGATGAGGAAGTGGGATCTGCAACTGAGTAGAGTCCTATCTGCACTCTCACTTACACACACGTGCACAAGATTTACTTGCTTGAAACAGGTTGGAGAGAGAGAGAGAGAGCCATGCCGTACATATTCTTTGTCAAGCACAGCATAGAAAGGCACATGTTGTGACACTATGCATATTAGTAAAGCCTAAAATGAAATCCGCACTGTTTTGGTCCTTTGTGTATACAACTCATTAACAAAGACAAAATGTGCCCTTAATGGTAAGATGTGGGATGGTGGTAGTTAGAGCAAATGGCAGGTTCTCCTTTCCATATGTTTTAAACTTATTCATCCCCGCTCAGACCTTAGGGTTTTATTATGTTAGTATTTCCCAAACCGGGCAACTTTTAGAGTTCTATGTAGAGATTTTTGAAAATATTGATACCCTGGTTTCATTCCAGACTGCTCAAATTAGGATGGCTGGGGTGTATCCTGGGGCAGAAAACCTCTATGCTATGCGATTCTGCAGCCAAGTTTAAATCAAATCTGTAGGACCTTATTATCACTTAATATTGGCAGGTGTTGGCGTGGGCTTTGGTGTCTTTGTGATAGTTACTAAAGTGCATGCCACCCTTCGCCTGTGCTTCCTTGGCTGTGATATCTCCTCTCACTGTATTTTACCCCTGGGGACATTTACAAGAGTATCTTCTCCTCTGCTGTCCCCAGTAGTTTTCTCATTTATGCTCATCTTGCCTCCCAGTGGGATTTTATTCAAGCTTCAAATCATATCATTCATTTCTACAGGAAAAACAAAACAAAACAAAACAACTCCTGAGGCTATGAACTTACTGCAGTGAATCCAGAGAATAATACTAGCTATTCGTTGTAATAAAATTATATATTTTATTGAACATATATATCACAAAGACCTAAAATAAGCAATCTAAGGCTTCAGTCTTCTTAAACAGAAATGGATTGGTCCTTTGTTTGTTTTTTTAAATAAATACATTACATGCTTCTTCCAGTTCCATATCTCTGTCCAGCTGCCATATTCATTGTATAAAGGCATAGTATTAGGATTTAAACTTAGCCAAAGTAAAATGAAAATTTAGTACATCTTTTTCTGCTGTAGATCATACTCAAGACTCACTCCTCCTTTTCCTCTCCTTGCTGCCCCACCTCATTTAAATAAAATGAAATTTGCTACTGTTTTTCCCCCCTGTGGTAAAATTATAATAGAGAAAAGCAAAGGAGGGAGAAAACAACCACTTAAAATTTGACATGCAATAATAACTTCTGTATAATTAGGCTTGAAGAGCATTTTAGGAGAGCAGTATCTATCTCCATCTTTCAAGAATGGAAGATATTATTACTTTCCCAAAGCTATTTCCCAAAGCTCAGTGAGTTACTGAAAAATTTCCTCATGGCATTTGCTGATGTGTTAAAAAATATGTATTACAAGGAAGGATGTGAGAAATGGTGAGGAAAAGTAAGATTGATAAGACTAGGTTCCTGTATCAGAAATAGTTGCAAAGACTTCACTGCAAGACCTAGGGTCATATGTGAGAATCAAGTTACTGATGGATGCTGAGAGGAGAGCCTAAGGTAGCAGATGAAATGAGATCAGAAATGGAATTCCTAAAATAGAATAGGAGTAGAAAGAGATCAGTACAGGGAAGATACTGTCACTTCCTGAGGTCCAAGTAAGTACATGCTGGTGTTTTTGACCTGACACCTGCTGATATTTGTTCTTGGACTATAATATAACCACATTCAAGGAGCACTATTGCTTTTAGTAGTAGTAGTATTTGAACAATATTTTATCAATTAGTTACTTCAATATGTAGAGTCTCTTACATTGGAAGAATCTTATATTGTAAGAATGTAAGTGATTCTTACAGTAACTCTCTAAGTAAGTAGGGTTCATTGTTATCACTTGTATTTCCCTTTTACAAAAGAAGAAATGTAGCTCAAGGTAGCTAAACATTTTAACCAGAGTTACACAGATTAAGGGACCAAAGATTCAACTAAGGTCTGAATCACTCTGAAGTTGTAGCATACTGTCACAGTAAAGAAGACGACAAAGAATATTGCCATTTCAGTGAACTTGGAAATCTCTCTTAAAAGTCATTCCTATTCCTTAAAGAAGAAAGAATTTTAAAAGTTGGATATAGTAGTCTCTAAAGCTCTTTTGGAAAAGAATTCCTGTATCATGTAATTGCTGACCTGTGTGCATTTTATTCACCGTATATCAGGTTTGATTTTCTTTGCTTAGTTATCTACTGGTTTATTTGAGGTGGCTCATTCATCTTGTAGTTGCTTTTCCAATAACCTACTGCCCTTGAATGTAAGGCTTAAAAAATTTTGGATTGGAGAGTTGTGTGAAAAGGGTGTTACCAGTCTAGCAGCATCATATCTGTCACAGTAAAATGAGCTTCGAGGAAGTGAGACCCATTGATACCCTATCCCAACTGTTCAGTAATTTATTGCCTAAAGAATTCGGCTAAGGTGGTAGCAATGAAAATGAAAAATAATAGTGAGGTATAAAACAACTTACAAAAGAAGACTCAACAGGAGCAGATCTTCATAATTGAATATATAAGAAAGAATAAATCAAAGAAATGTAGAAGACCTCTACTTCATCAGTATTTATGAAGCAAGTTATCCTGGATAACCTTGAGTATGCCTTCTGTATGCAACATGGAATGAGGTGAAATGTGTATAAGCCTGTTAAACATATAAATACTCTGTTTAGTTGTTTTGTTGAAGTGAAATCCAAAGTTAGTCTTGTTCTTATCAAGAAAGAAAAACAAAAAAAAGATAGCATGTTTTATGGAATGCTAGCCATTTTCTAGCACACTGTTCTAGAGTATCTGAATCTAGAGGATTTTGTTTTTATATTGTGTTTTTTTTTATTTTATAGCTCTGTAAGTTGTAGAAAACTGATATTAATGCACGTCATTCCTTTCCATAGATATGGAAATGAATTTTTGCCAGTAGAGATGTATTGATTCCCCTAACTCCTGAGAAAAAGCCAGCTTTAAATCTATTAACACACCAATTCAGTGTTACTTTATTGCTAATATATGTGTTTTTGCTTTGGCTTTGCCTCTGAACCAGTTTTTAACGCCTTTGCTGATTCCCTCATTAACTGATACGTTATAATCTTTGATACATGTTCACTTTGTATTTGTATGTTCATGATATTGCTTTTAATTTAAAAATTATAACATCTTTTTTAAATCCAATGAATAAGTGTTTCCACTTGACAACATCCAAGTTAAGTAAAGTGGTGGTGGCAGGGAAGGGGGTGTGTGCATGTTGGGTGGTACCTCAGTGTCGACTTGCCAGGGACAAATACAATAAATCACACTTAAGAAAGGATGAATGGGATGAATGGTTTGCACTGTCTGTCATCTGAAATAAAAATGCACAGTGTGAAAACTGTGAGTTGCATTTTTATCGAGGACTATAGCCCAGGAGACAGCCTCTCAGATACCTCTGAGGATCTGCTCCCAAGAGTTAAGGAGGGGAGGTCACTATACATGAGACTTTGGCGAAGGGGGTATAAGCAACCAGATACACATCTCAGTGGACGGTTGCTGCTCGTCACAGGTATTAGATATAGAAAAGAAAATCCTTTTCTAAGTGTGGGGAGATGCAAGAATCAAGGTTCATAAAACATTTCTCCTGCAAAATAACTCTTTGAAGGCCTGTTCTGCCAGTTTTCCCAGAGCACAGAGCGCCTTATTTCTGATCTCCGCCCTGAGTTCCTTTCAGGGTATGTTGGAGGTCAGCTACTGCTGTGGAGAGTGACCTCATCCCTGTAGGGCTGGATGGTGAGCGACATTCTCCAGTTGACAGCACACAGGAATGGCATACTTGGTTGCTACTCCACCTCAGTAATTACAGGTTAGATAAAGAGAGCAGTTATTTCGCCCTTTGCTTGTTTTTATACCTAAAAGAGTATCTTGGTGAATGTATGTGTATAATCAGGTTGGTGTATGACGCAGAACTGATTCACTGAACAAAAAAGTGCAATTAAGTAGTTGATTGGCTCTTGAGAAAGTCTGTGTAATTTTGGATTCGATCTTAGCTACATCCACAAAGCTAAACCTCTTTAAAATACTGCTTTTTATCACAGGATTTTGGGTGCTTCACGTTCAATTTTATCTCAAGTGGAAGTGGAGAGCTTTTTCCACTTTTTTTTTCCCCCAAAACAAGGACAAGGAGCCAAGATAATTCATTTTCCTTTTTACCTTCTGTGAGTCATGCTGTGGTACGTAAGCATCCGTCACCGTGGGACCCAGCCTCAGCTGCAGGCTGCTGGAGTCCAAACCTTATTACTATCTGTTGAAGTGCTGTTGAAGAAGTTATCTAACAGGTCCTGCATAGGTGACTTTAGGCTGCTGTTTGCTAGTTCAACAATGATGAGCTTTTAATCTTTTACCAATAAGATATGTACATTGTTGACTAGTGTCTGACTGATTTCACTCCATAAGGTATTTAGTTATTTACTTATAACCCCTACGCTTTCTTTTGTGAAATCTTCTACGTTTTAAGGTTAAAAAAAGATTTTGACCTGACTCTATCTGTACTATACATTAAGCCATGTTTAATAGAATGTAGGTTGCATTTATATAATCATATAATCTGATTTTCTTTTGTGAGTTTTCAGGGAATGGGGGCACACTTTTCTTCTTATAGTAAAAGAATTCTTTTACTATAAGCTAAAAGAGCTTCCTTTCTCTCCACAATGTGGAGAATACAGAAGAAAATCCTTGTTTCTCTCTCTACCCCTTATTTATTGTAATGTTGAAAGAATTACTGATCTAACTGGTAGTGGATTAATATTCATTAGGTCATTTTAGCAGTAGGTAACATTACATGTCTCAGGTAAGAACTGTTGTACACTCTCCTGCATTGTTATGATGAGCCAGTCTTCCTCCCCATTTTTCCTTCTGGAGAAGCCTAGATCCCCAATATATTCTTTTATATCCCTTAGTCTGATAGTGACTGGGTTTTGGAGGAAGCTTGCAACAATCTGTGCATCCGACTAGGTAAATGTATTTAGAATCTGCTTTGAAAGCTCAACTTTTCCCATAGAAGGATGTCAAAGAGTAGATTTGCCACCAGAAATTGACACATTGTAAACTGACTGCACTTCAATTTAAAAAAAAAAGTAGTAGATTTACCAATAGGAGCAGCATGTCCCCACTTTGGCCACAGATCCCACTTCTTCTAAACTGCTTCAGAAAAAGCAGTCAGTCCTGAACTGAATGCGACTCCCCTTAGATTTAAGTCTTTCAATGAAAACCAAACCTTACAAAAGACCCTTTCCTCCCTCTGGCCCAAGAGAATTCCTCTGGAGTGATCTCCCGTGCTGCGAGTCAATAAATCTTACTTTATCAGACTATAGACTTATTCCTGGTTATCTGGATAGGTTTTAACAGCTATTAAATATAATATTCCAAAAGGTAACAGCATGACTCTCATATAACTACAAAATGAACACATGTCAAATGTATTAAACTCAATTAATGAGGGAACAAATAAAGTTATAGGGAGGCAATGTAATAGAAATTGCGTTGAGGAGTGCTAGGATGGATACCCAGCTGGCTAACGTCCATCCAGGACACAAATTGTAACCTCTAGGATTATCTGTTTTACTGGACAGAAATTATTTGTATCCCTACTAAACAAAAATCTAAAAAATAACTTCTGCTTCCAAGAATTATGAAATAGCACAATGAAATATAAACCCCAGGACTGCACTAAAAAAAACTTAGTGATCTTTTCTGCTTTTTATAAATTTCAGATAATTTCTCTTATGAGGCAAAACACAATGAACATAGACTATCTCCCTCTCCCAGGCAAAATATTGATAATTTTTTATTTTTATTTTTTATTTTGTTAGTAAACTAGAAATATTGTCTGGGGAATAGTAAAGAATCTATTTTGCTACCAACATCCCAGAGTTAGGTACACTTAGATTTTCTGACTTTCTGTGGGCTTATCCCATAATGGTTGGATCTTACCTGTTAACCCTAGAGCAAAGTTGATTGACAGGTAATAAACTGCCCATCTATGCAAAGATCTCAATCAGCATTCTCATCTCCTTTCCTAAAGAGAAATAAATGATCAGACCTCACCAAATAGTGTAAGAAAACAGAGAAATATAGGAAATACAAATATATAGATTTTTTTTTAGCCAGGAAAAATTATTTAACCTTAAGAAACAAAATATATACTCAGATTCAAAAAGATTCTGCACCATAAGGTAGAACAGGATACTAAGAAAAAGGGAAATAAAACCAGAAAGCACTCTTAGACATTTAAGATACATTGCCAAGACAAGATTCAAAAGAAAATTTGAAGAAAAAGATAATATCCAAGAATAGAGAACAGAAATTCAAAGAATGACTTTAGTTTGCCTATCCCCAGCCTGTATTATAATTCAACATCCATTGGTGATTTGAGGTCATATTTTTGAAGTGTTTGCAAATGGATAATTTGTCAATTTAGATACCTAGCATTGTATTGTATATTTGAAAATTGCTCACATCACGAGGAAAAAAACTGAAACTATAAAATACATACACACATACACAGCAAGTCAATAACAGGTGTTGATTATTTCTTGTATAGTTTCCGCAGAAGTTGCTCTGAGTGTGTTGGGGGAGGGGGTTTAACATAAAAAAATTATAAAGCATCAGGAACCTCTAAACATAGGCATAATTTGTGATCTATATAGTTCAGCTCAATACAGAAATCTTTTTTAAGCCCCAAAAAATCAACTTCAAGAAAAATTAAGACAAAATTATTTCCTATTCTTGCCTTAAGTTTCACTGTGACTAGTCTCAACACTGGACAGAACTCACCGTGATCATGAGACATAGATGGTGATGCTCTCTGGTCCTCAGGGTCTCTGACAATGATGAATGATACATCTTTAAATAAGTGAGCTGTGGCAGGTGTACTGTGGGCAGCCAGTCTTATTTGTCATGCACGTATCCCCTTTCCCTCAAAAGGAGGAAGAAGACAGTGTGTTAAGACATTTTTCTCCAACTCGACTGATGTTTCTGAAAAGCCTTACAAAGACAGGGACATGGTGTAAAACTGATACTAGAAAATAAAACCCAGTGAAATGTCACCATTGCTGGATGAAGCCAAGGGCTCACAAACATGGCTAATGGTTAGACACCCAAGACTTTTCTTCACTCTTAGAACTCATACAAAGGGTGCTTAGTTAGCGTACCTGAGTTAATCACCATTATTCACAGGTTAAATTAAAATGAACACTATGTAATTGCTCATCTGTCGAAAGAACACAGCTGTAACCAACAAAAAAGAATAAAAACAGCAAGTCAAAAAGAACCGAAGTGGTTGGCTTGGGGATTCATTGCACATATTTTTGGGTTTTCATCTTCCAGTGTCTTGACATACTTCTTTTTTAAAACAGCTTATTTAATTTTGTTTTTTAAAAAATTTTTAACAATTTTAAAGGTTAGTTTCTATTTACAATTATTACAAAATATTGGCTATATTCCCCATATTGTCCAATACTTTCCTGAGCCTACCTTACACACAATAGTTTGTACCTTCCACTGCGCCCATATTGACCTCCAACTTGTAAGCACTAGTTTGTTCTCTATACCTGTGAGTCTGCTTTTTTGTTACATTAACTAGTTTGTTGTATGTTTTGATTCCACATATCACTATATCGTAATATATCTGTCTTTCTTTATCTGATTATTTCACTTAGCATAATGCCCTCCAAAACCCTTCTTACTTTTTTTCTTTAGTGGGTTCATGGATATTTTTCTTCATTTTCATAGACTGGCATCTGCAGCTGTATCTTCCTTTTGAAGAAAGCCACACAAGGGGGTTCTGGGAACTTGCTAATCATTCTCCTACCAGAGTGAACAGTTACTGACCCTCCCTGAGCATTTCTCCACCAAAATCAAGCCAAAGAAAAGACCCAAGCCAACTTTTACTATTTTTATTTTGTTTCCTGATAATACACTATGTTCATGACATTAATTTTAAATATTACTAAATTTGGAAGTGAGATAAAAGACAAATGCAGACAAATTCAGCCTTTGAAGACTTAAATAGTAATTTATATGATAAATTGTGGACCAGTAAAGTTTGATGCCTCAAACTTTTGGTTCAGATAATTCTATGAGAAACTAATGAAAAATAACGAACTCTGAGCCACGAAATCACTATGGAAATTAACATAAACCTCTAGTGTTTAAATAAATTCAGTAGGTTTATGTCCTCACTAAAGCCAGTTGGTGGAATAGTTAAGAATACTTGGTTAAAACAAAGTATTGAAACAGTTACAGTTACAGAAATAACAGTTACAGAATCTTCAGTTGATTATACAGGTTGAGCGATACACACTGTTAGAGAAAAGGGCTGAGTATTTTAGCAAAAACGTTTATACTAAAGAAAAGTTTAGAGTTTCAGGGTCAGTTCTTCAAATTGGTTTTCCACAAGTCAGTCTTCCCAGATAATTACTCGGTGGTGCTTGTTTTTTAATGATGCATCCTGTTTGGTGTTCACAGTCTAAGAAAAAAATGATCAATTCTTTTAATTAAATCTGTCATCACCCAGGCTTCTTGCCATAGATACACTTTCCCAAAGCAAAACACAGAAGTGCTCACAGGGTGAGCTCAGGCAACTCACTTCCCCTCAACCAATGCCTCTTTTTTTTCCTTCCTGATTAACAGCAAAACTCACGGGCTGTATACATGAAATAGGTAACTAACAAAGAAAATAAGTTAAAAATGTTTCCAGTCATCACATATCAAAACCAAAAACTTGTCACCTTAGACTTTTGTATCTACTGCTATGGTGGATTGGCTGTTACTTTGGCAGATAAATTAGAGCTATTTTTGCTCCTGTTTTGTGAACTTCTTGATATGAAAAGTAGTATTAAGCTACAAAAATGGAGTCAGATTTAGAAGCACATAATTTGCACATTTAGATATGCCTTTAATAAATTGCTTTCCTATAGAAGACTAATTGAAACCAAGACTGTTTCAGAGCATCCCATATTGACCTATTATTAAGAATCATATAAATCTCTATTTCTCAACCAGGCGGCACTCTCAGAAATTCTGTTGTAGTTAGTTTGAGGTATAGTCTGGGTATCAAGATTTTTAAAATCTCCGCAGTTGAATTTAATATGAAGCAAAGTTTAAGAACTACTGACATAAACAATGTTATTTTACTTGAGAATAAATATACTGGGCTTATAATACATCTGTGTATAGCTGGCATCTTTCCTCATTCCTGTATGGTCATTTAAACCTACACTTCCCATCCTTCTGGTATCTTGGAGTACATAGAAAATTGTGATATTTCTGTGGCTCGCTATGGGTAAATAGAGGTTATTTGTAGCAGAAGTAACCAGCCTGGAAATCTTAGCTGCCCCAGTTGGAGCTGGACCACTCCAGGGTCAAAGAGGGTCAGAGATCAGCACTGAGACATTCTAGTAACCCATTCTGTGCAATTCAAAGATTGAGTCACCCAGTCTTAATTATACTGAAATGCAGGGTCCATGAACATCAAGAAAAAATAAAAACTGTAAATGAAAGCTGTTTGCTTTGATTTTCCCCCTTTCCTTAGAGACTAACTCAGTTTGGGGCTCATTTAGAAGAAGGTCCTCTAGACTGGAAGGGACTGGAGAACTTAGGCTGTTTCAGGGGAGTTCCGGTGGCACACCTGACGCGAATTCATCCTCCTTTCTGAATTCCTGGGAGAAGAAACCCATTTTTTGCTCGAATCCAGAGTCATTCCAGCACAAGTCTCACCAGTTTTATTCTGAGCCTTATTTTTCAAGGCTAGACAAGGTTAGGAATTGTCATTTCCTTTATCTTACCTTAATCTTTACTGTGAGAAAAGTACAGAAAACTTAATAATCACCAGAGCCTGAATGTAATAATAATGGATTTAAAAGGTATAAGATCATAGCATATGAGAAAAGAACAAAAGTTGATTTTTATTAAAATCACATCTTTTTAATACCTACAGGGAACACATAGCATATGGGATGGGAATATAAAATAAGACAGAAGAGGCTGATTTTAATTATGCTTAATTAAAAGTTGTGCATGTGGGACTATGACAAAGCAAAGCATATTTGGCTTCAGTTATTTTTGCTTAAGGCAGGTAAGATGAAATATAACTTTTAGAGTATGAAACTAAATCATTATAGAGGGATTCTACTGAGATAAATTTCATGTTTTAAAACTTGCAGGTGGAAAAAAATTTAAACATGCAATAACCTTGTTCAAAAATTTGATTTGGAAAGTGATTTCAAAATCAGATTTCAGAGTTGAGGAGGAGTAACTTGTAAGGATCTTTTTCCCCAAAACATTTATGAAGCATCATCTATGGGCAGTGAACATTTTCTACCTACGCTGGAAGCTTAATTCAAGACAAAAAAGTATTAATAGAAGCAGGATGAGTAGGGAGAGAAGGAGGAGGAGAAAGAGGAACAGGAAAAGAAAGCACGCTGAAAATTATTTACTTGTCTCACTTCAAAAAATATCATAGACATTCATACTTTCACAGCCTGGAGGAAGTGCTAACTCTGTGAGGCTTCACTTATACAAAGTATATATAAGAGTTCCAGCAGAGTGAATTGTTGTGGAAAATGGTAGGATGCACATTAGACACCTTAAACAATGGACATATAGCAGGTCTGTGGTGGAATACCCTCAACCACTCTATCTCAGTGTATTTAAAGCCACATTCAGTTTCCCCCCCTACACTAAAGCAGCCTCCTCTTTTGGGTCTCCTGTTTCTACTCTTCCTGCCCAGTCCTTCTCAGAGGTGTGAATTTCTTTCACACCTCACCACCAGCTCCTCAGTTAAGACATGAATTCTTCGCACTGTAGTTGTTATGATGTCTTCCTAATTGATTTTTTTTCCTTTCATGTGGCCTTATTTGGAAATAAAGTGGTTGCAGAGGTAGTCAGTTAAGAAGAGGTCATGCTGGGGTTGTATGGGTCCTTGATGCAACAGGAATGGTGTCCTTAGAAGAAGAGGGAAATGTGGACACGGGCAGAGACACCCAGAGCAGAGAATGCAGAGTGAAGATGGGGTGTAAAGATGGAGGCAGAGACTGGAGTTAAGCTGCCACAAACCAAGGAACACCTGGTTCATCCAGAAGCCAGAGGAGGCAAGGAATGATTCCTACTAGAGGCTGCAGAGGGAGCAGGCCCTGTCAACAGCTTAATGTCAGACTCCTAAGCTCCAGAATTATGAGAGAATAAGTTTCTGTCTTTTTCAAGCCACCCAGTTTGTCTGTCGTACTTTGCGATAGCAGCCCTAGGAACCTTATACACCCTCTAACAGTGTCTTTTGGAGAGATTGCACCCCACTGTATGCTTTAAGGGTCTATGATGAGTGCATCAAAGCAGTATTAGCAGTAGACCATGAAGGCTGTCACACATTCCTTTGGCCTGCCTCCCCTCAACCCAGTGATTGCTGTTTCAACCAGCTGTATGCAGAGGTACCCTTACAAGACCTTGTGCTGCACATTCCTGACTTTCTGTCCTGGGCTGTTTGGTTGGTCAACATGGGGAACTGAACATGCCCCACCAGCCATGCTCTGTATAGTGTATTGGAGGTGCACGGGAGCCAGCACTCCTTTGGACATCCTTTGACCAATGGGAGATGGGAGCCAGTGGCTAACATTCCCCACTTCCATGTCTGGGGTAGACAGTTCTGATGCACTTCAGCATGTTCCTTGTAGGGCCCACAGCGGTGACAGCTCAATAGTGCATCTTGAATGTCTTTTTCTTCTTCCTGTTCCTCTCCTCTCTGTTATCCCATTCTAGTCTCCTAGGATCTTTTCCTAAAGTAAGTTACCATCAAGCAAGCAGTCTTTGTTGTCAGAAGGAACTCAAGGTAAGAGAGCTATGGAGTTTTCCCCAGAAATTTGTGTCTGTTTTTTTATTACTACAAAACAAGTGCCTAGCAAGATACTTTGCACATAGTAGGCATTCAGAAAGTATATATTTGCTGAATGAATAAATACACAATGATTAATCCATTAATTATCACACATCATGTATATACATTATAGCTGACTGTGTATATGACTAAAATAATATCTTGGTAGTGATCCAGGCTGCTTTTCTTTACCTTGACTACATGAATGTTGTGGGAAACATTGTTTAGAAAAATCGTGATAAGCTATGTATCTGGAAACTTTATAGTTTGTTAGTCTAATAATATTTTTAAAAATAAAATCAGATTAGTACACTTGTTCTTGGAGAACCATTCAGATTCCAGATAGCTGAGTCTACAGATAACCCTTGTATGGGACCATGTGTTATGTCTCCAGTTGACCTTTGAGATTTAATAACCACGATTTCTTGGAGGTCAATAGAAATGATTCTGTGAGACGATTATATCCGTGAGGCTCTTTCAGAACCCTGGAATTAATTCTTTGGCCCTGTATACTTGAATTCAGAGAATAGTAGAACCTGATAAGTACAATTCTAATTTAAATGCCTGTTTCTATCAGGATTCCACCCAGTGAAGCCTTAACATGTGGGTTCTTTGTCTAGCTCTCCGACGTTCTGCACAGCTGAAAGACCAGAGAAAGTAGATCAGGTGCTAATTGCTGCAAGTGGCTATTCCATCTCTGCCCTACTCAAACCCATTTTTCATTCCGCCCACCCCAGCTTTCTGTCCTGTCATGATGATGTCCAGCATTTGCAATCTCTTAATGTAGAACGGGAGATAAAATTCTGTTCTCTGTCTTTAAAAAAAAGAAAAGCACCCTCATAATAGAGGAATAGTTGCCTAGTTTTCTGACTGACGCCAGCATTGCATTAATTAACTAATTAATTAATTAGCCAGAAGAAGAATCTTCCTAATGTACTTTCAGGCTCATGTAGCACATGTGGGTTACAAATTTCATCAAATGGGCAGCATATCTGAGACAGATGTTCAGTAGAAAAATAGGGAGAAAAAGGATAGAGCTACAATCACTTAAGCCTTTTTTCCTCATTCAATAATGAGTAAATAGAAAATATAAACCAGCCGAAACTATGCAAAGGTACAACAAAACAAAGGGAAGGGAAAACAATGAAGTGATATCTCTAGAAAAGGTTGTGATTGGATAATTTTTTTCGTTGGTTAACTCTTGATTCATCAATGAAGACAGGGAAAGAAGGATCCCTCAATATGCCAGAGTGCAAAATGTGCACATGTGAACATAACACAGGCAAATGAACGAAAATCAAGTTGGGTTGAATTGACAAACTGTCCTATTGGAACCAACTGTTACAGTCACTAATTAATCAGCAAACCCCACCATTATTTGTGTCACAAGATAGAGAGCAAAGGGCATTGTTATATAATTTATTTGAATGACTTTTAAAGCAGATACTTTCTTTAGGAATTATGTTCCTCATTATGGGGAACACCCATGTCATTGGACCCATGAAATTACTGGGAGAGTCTCTGGCTCATTTAAAGATTAGAAATTCCGTTCTGTCTTTCTGGTGAATGTTTTTCTATTCTCTGAAATGGCATTTCAGATCATCTCCATTTCTTGGGAAACGCTTGACCTTTTTTGGTCTGAGCAGATTATCTCGCTTCCTACTTCACAGAAAAATGTAGGAGCCATTGGGGTTCATTCAGTGTCTGATTCCAAATCTCCTGACCTGTATGCTCCTGGACCAACCCTCTGCCATGTAGAGGTGTCCTTCCTATCAGAGAAAAATCATTCTTGCCACCACTGGAATGTACTTATCTCCTATCATGCTAATCTTTTCTTCTTCTCTCCCCTCTATCTGCTCCACAGCCTGGTCTTTTTCTCCTTTGATATCTGCAAATGTGTCAAGCTCTTTCCTGCCTTACAGCCTTTATAACTGTTCTTCCTTTGCCAGAAATATTCTTTCTCATCATCCATTTTCATTCAGAGCTCAGCTTACACGTCAGTGATTGAGAAGCCTTCTGTGGCTAACATTTCAAAGTATCCACCTTCAACCTCACATCCAATTCATCACTTTGATTTTAACTCCTAAATCACTCTCAACTTTTTCTATTTCTTTTCCTTGTACCCTAGCCAAAGTGGGACAAATTACTTCTTCCCCTAACTACTATGAAAATTCTCTTAAAAATTATCTCCCTGAGAAGGAGTTAGTCTAAAAAATACTTGGTTTCTACTAGACAGGCATCAAGTGGTAAGAGTAGATGCTGGCTTGGTGCTAGAATAGCATTCTAGAAGCCCACTGGTGTACCAGGTACTCTTCAGTGTCTTGATTCTGGCATAGAGTCAGGACTTCCCAAATGGCAGGAAGACATTTGGGCACAGGGTACCAACTACTTTTAACAAAAATGAAACTATGTCAGTGTTTTAACAATCAGTATAGTTTCACTTTTGCAAACTGATGCATGTTGGTTCATACTGGCTAGTAACGCATTTGCACAATCTCTCATATCTAAATAAAAGAGACCTTTAATAAACACACAAGCACACAATTCTACAGTGGCTGCCTGGTTCTTAAATATGACCCATAGTTCCTAGATAATCCGGCCTTGACAACCTTTTCAATATCATATAGCATCATGATCCCACTGACTTTCCCCAGTTGAGGCAACCAAGAAACTGAACTATAGCATGCATTCCAACCCCAGAGTGTGTGCAGGACCCCAGCAGAATGTAATCTGCATTTATGACCAGCTCAAAGGACAAAATTACAAAGCAAATGAAAACTCCAGTGCCATGTGACACGGTCACAAATGAGTGGCTACAGATAATACGTGAACCTGCAACTGTACTTTTATGGATAACAGAAAGGCGAGCTGGCAAAATACACTAAAAGCCAATACAATATCAATACCTTTGACCCTGCAATTTCAATCCTAGAAATTCACCTTAAAGAAAGAAAGGCGCAGTTTTTTCTTGCACAAAGATGTTACTTGCAATATCATGTATGATAGAAAAAATCACAAAGCTTCTAACAATAGGTGATTAGTAAAGTAAGGTATGGTTCAACTAGCAGTAAACAGCCATTAAAAATGTTTGAGAAGTATATTTAAAAGTTTGGCAAATGTTTATTGTATATTATCAAGTGAAAAAATTCAGTTATATAGTAGAATGTGTGGTGTGATTCTAATTTATATAGTCAGACCAAGTAGTTAAGTTAGGTGATGAGATCACAAATAATTTTCTTCTTTATGTTTTTCTGCATTTTCCAAAGGTGCTTCAGTAGACTGGAATTGCCTTTGTCATAAGAGGGAAAGCCAATACATTTTATTTAAAAAAAAGTAGTATATTATTTTTGAAAGGAGTATGCAAAACATGCTTTACTGACATTGTGATCTGTTGTAAAAAGCAAACCCTTAAATGTCTATAGTGCATAGATGATAAAAGAGATTTTGCTGAACAGAGTCAGTACCATTTTCTGGGCTTCTGGTTCTTTCCTGTGACTTTTAAGATGCTTTAAGATGATGCAGCAGGCTTTTTTCTAAGACCCAAGAGCAATTTTTTCTTGAAGATGACTTTATGCAAATAACTTTTACATACTAAAAGATTGAAATAGAATCAAAACTTATAAAACCAGCCAAGATGAAGAGGGGAAAAAAGGTTCAAAGAGTCCTGCTCTAATTTTTCAAAAGAACACTGTGTTCCCTCATAGCTTGTCTCCATTAAAAAGACCTATGTGCTCAGCTTCTCAAAGACTTTTTGAATTTGGTATAAGTTAAAGAGGTATGAGATGACATCTGAGAATAATGTCAAGCTAAGAAACCTATTATTCACAGGGCAAAAAAATTTTAAGCCCATTTTGTAAAATAAAGCTAAAGCATTCTGGGTCAAGGAAATTTTAACCTAAACTCCTTGCTCATTTATTTTAATTTTAATGTCAACTAATTAGAAGTTCATTCTAGCTGATTAAAACTTCAGTAGTGTGAGAATATGTGAGGATTGCCTGTCAAAAGTTAAGTCAATGTGCCATTGGTTGTTCAAATTGAATCAACTTTCCTTTAAAATCGTTTCTTATTGTTTAAGTTTGCTCTTGTGATTAAGCAAAATGACAACTTCAGTTTGTTATATTTCTTAAAATTTTTCATGTTTTATTCCAACATGATAAACCTCCTTTTGTCAGGGAAAAGGAATTACTGATAACTTCCAATATAATTTTGTTTCCTTTTTTCATCTTCCTTTCTTACGCATTGCTTCAATTGCCTCATTATTTGTCTTGTTACAGAGAAGATTTTGTCCTCCAATATGTCCTGCTAGATGATTGTGGAACCTGAGTTTTATCTCACCATCTTTCTTTCTTCTATCAGCAATGACAACTGACCAAAAACTCACACTGAGACAGTCAAACATTAATGTCCTTCCAGCAGGCTACACTATCAACCCAAACCCACATAAACTGCTCTCCAAGAGGTATTCTTGCTAATTGTGCTCCTTTTTTGCTACAGGCATGTTATTCTTTCCTGTTGTGTCTTGTGCTTTTATTCCCATCCAAAATGTTCTTTCTGGACCTCTTCTTTCCTCCTATACTTACCCAGATTAATATACTATCTATCTCAATTCTTTTAAACCCTTTGACCATCACTTTTAGTTTCACTATTTCAGCATGTGACTTAATTATCTTGAATAATTAGCTGATTATCTAGTACCTGTAAAGTGTAGATGTAAAATTATAAGCTTTTTGTTGATAGAGATTATGTCTTAAAACTTATGTCTCTCAGCTCACACAGGCACCTCTTTTCTGTGTGGCTTGCTATTGTCCATGGCAGCTTAACCTAATAAACTCCTTTACTATTCTAAAACAAACAAAGAAAGAAAACAACCCAACTTGCATATCTCACTTAACTATTAGAATGAAGTAGAGCATCTATGAGTTGGGCGTAATAAACTCTGGAGTATTAAATTATATTATCTTTTCATTATATCATTCAGAATGTGATTACAAGTTTTAGAACTGCTTTTAAAGTGTGAATTTAGCCAGTTACCCATAAATGTCTGTGAATGGATTGGCTTAGAGATTGGGAAGAGACATTGAGCACATTAATTTCTTAAACAAATTGTCATTGCACACTTCTTGTTTATCAGGCACTGGGTAGACACTGATACATAAAATTCGATGCCAAAACATTTCTGGAACTTACAATCAAATTTGAGATAAAAGGTACTATACAAGTTATCGGACACATAGACGTATTACTTATAAATTGTTATAAATGCAAGGACATTAACAAAATGCAGTGATGGAGAAAAGTGGATGAAGGGCTGGAAGAGTACCATTTAGATGAGCTAAAGGGATGACCTTGCTAGAAGGTTGACATTTACACTGGGACCCAGAAGAGAGAAGCCGGCCTTCTGAAGAAGAGGGGTGGGACTTTTCAGGTGCTGGCAACAGAACAGTATATGAAAAGGCTTAAAAGTGGGGACAAAAGGGCAAATAATAGCTTTGACGCATTAAAGAGAAGCCAGCAAGGTGAGGGCAGAGTCACATGAGACAAGAGTGGAGATGTCAGGATTCCAGATCACGCAGGGCATCACTGGCCACGTAAACAAGACCTGTGCATCTGATCTAAACTCAAGTGTGAACTGGTTTGCTCATGCTTCCCCCCCACCCCCAAAACTATGTTCTTCATTGAACTGTATCACCTCAGATAATGGAAAACCATAATGTCACCTAAAATTAGACATTTTTAGCTTTTCCAATTGGTTATTTAGACAATTTTCAGTTTTTAATGGTAGTTATTTCATTGCTCCTAGAGATAACTAGTGTTTTATTTATGTTTTAGTGGTGACAAAAAAAATGCCTCTACTACAACTTCACTGGACTTCATTTTCATTAGCATGATGGGGAGATGGTTTTCTGTCTTGGTCATCTATGTCTAGGCGGGGCATTATGAGACATCTTTGTAGGAAGCTTCATTCTGTATCTGGTTATGGCTAAATTCAGGACCAGAGTTTTCTGATGAAAGTATTCTTCGGTAATCTTTGATATTGCTAAGTTCAAAAGCACATTGTTGCCTCTGTTTAACTAAGATTAAAACTAATTTGAATCTCTTCATCCTTACATTTGATATAGTTAATGTCTTTCCTCATCCATTACCTTAGCCTCTATCTGTCGGCTAGTATATTTCTAAGCATCTCAACGGGTGACTCAGAGTATATTAATTGCATTTCTATGGAGCTGGACCTTTGGGAGGAAAGCAAAAGCTTGTATCTGTATCCCCTAGTCTGTAATATCCTGTCCCATTCATGATACAGCATGACCTGAATCAACCGAATTAACAGAAAACATGTGGGAGTTTAGCTTACGTGGCCCTTACGTGACTGCCGTTTTGAAATCATGAAACACATACAATTTTAAACTGATCTTGAAGTGAGATGAAATGTTAAAGAATCCTCTTTCCTCCCGATGTGTTTCAGTGACAGATTCCATTTTAAGCAGTTACATGATTACAAGCTCTGAAATTAAATTTCATGATGAATAATTAAGCGCCACTCTTAAGAGTCCCTGGGAGAAATCACATTCTCTGCAGCACAAACACTTGGAATAATCGATTGGGAGTCAATTGGCAAAGTACTTCAGATTTAATTTGCAGTTGTGAAGAACCCTTCTTCACTGCAACCATCAGGGAGTATGCTGCAGCCCCGACTCATCCCATTTTGGTGGCGAAAAATAGCACGTTTTTATCTTGCTTTGGCTCTGTTTCACAGTGCGATATACGATTCCTCACTTGATTGTAAATGATTCTCACACAAAAGAGTTCCTATTAAACTTTTTTTAGAGATACAGGTGGAAACAATGAAAAAACATAATTAAAAAGTTTTTCGTTCACTCTTCTTTTTTATTCTAGAATTCAGGGGGTAGCTGATGTGGGAGTATCATGTAGAGAAAAGACCATGGTGTTTGTTTTGAGGGGGAAGAAAAACTAGCTTCCAACGACTTGGTTGGGATTGGGTTAAATTCTGTGTCTCAATGGCTTTATCTGCAAAATAGATATATTCATATTTCTCAAAGCTGTTTTGAAGAGTTAATGGTATTATAAATAAAAGATCCTGCACACACTGCTTGACTGGAGTAGATAGTTCTCCCTAAGGATAAAGTCTAGATCATTCCCTGTTCACAGACCAGAGAAAGGTTACAAGGATGATATTGAATACGATTTCCATCTTCAAAAAAGTTTTATCTGCCTTGAATATACACAAGACAGGGGTTTGAGTGAAACATTGGTCTCTCCTCAGAAGAATGCCACTTCCTCAGCCCATTGTAGTCTGGGCTATGCCACTGATGGAAAGTTGGATACTGGCAGTTTGATGAAGAGCAGGGGTCATCTTCTTCTGGAAAAGACCAGATTGTGGGCATTATATTCTGTGTCCCATTGACTTAACTCTGCGGTTGTAGGAAGAAAGCAACCATAGACAATATGTAAATAAATAAGTATACTGTTTTCCAATAAAGATTTATGGACACTGAAACTTGAATTTCCTATAATTTTTGCTTTTCACAAAACATTACTCTTCTTTTGATTTTTTTAACCACTTAAAAATGTAAAAGTATTTTAAAAGGAGAGGGTTATGTGGCTTCACTTTTATCAAAAAGGGTAGAGGCGAGGACATCTGCAGAAAAATAAGAAATACAAGATCTGATGGGAAAGAGGTAGAGGTTTTGGGATAACACAGGAGTTTTAGACTCAGATAGAACTGGATTTGAATCGATTTTCTCCCTTCATTGGCCCTGTGTCTTTAAACACAAGGTTGTTGAACATCTATCTATCTCCCTCAGTGCTCTCATTTGTAAAATGGTGTTTAAAAAATACCTACCTGATTGGGCTATTGTAAGGATTAAGTAAATTATTCTACATAATGGTTCTTGTATACAGAGAGTACTTAATAAATGTCATTGTGACTAATCGTTTGTTACTGTTGTAGGCAGAATAAGGATGACCCCCTAAAAATAACTGTCCTGATCATAGAAACCTGTGAATAGATAGGTTATAATGCAAAGGGGGGTTAAGGTTGCAGATGTATTAAGGCTGCTAATCAGCTGACCTTCAGAAGAGGGAGATTATCCTGGGTTATTCAGATGAGTCAGTATAATCACAAGGGTCCTTCTAACTGGGAGAAGGAGCCAGAAAAGAGAAAACCAGAGAGATGGCAGTGAAGAGGAGGACTTGATCCAACACTGCCGGCTTTAAAGATGGGAGAGAGCCACAAACTAAGGCTTGCCAGCAGCCTCTAGCTGCTGGGAAAGGTAAGAAAGTGGACCATCTCCTAGAGTCACCAGAAAGAAATGGAGCCTTGCCAACACCTTGATGTTAGCCTAGTGAGACTCATTTTGGACTCCTATCTTCCAGAACTGTAGGATAATAAATTTGTGTCATTTTAATGCACTAAATTTATAGTAATTTGTTACAGCAGCAATAGGAAACTAACACATACTATTATTATCATCTATGCAAAGAAGTCAAGTTGTCCACAGAAGTTTGTGCTCCCCAATTCTTTTTTTTTATTATCAAGCAACATTGTATTGTTTTTTTGATTTTACATTTTTTTCTTAAGTAATAGTCATTTTACAATGTTGTGTCAAATTCTGGTGTAGAGCACAATTTTTCAGTTATACATGAACATATATATATTCATTGTCACATTTTTTTTCGCTGTAAGGTATCACAAGATCTTGTATGTATTTCCCTGTGCTATACAGTATAATCTTGTTCATCTATTCTGCATTTTAAAATCCAAGTCTGTCCCTTCCCATCCCCCAGCCCCTTGGCAACCACAAGCCTGTATTCTATGTCTATGAGTCTGTTTCTGCCATATATATATGTGTGTGTGTGTGTGTGTGTGTATACACATATATATATATATATATATTTTTTTTTTTTTTAGATTCCTCACATGAGTCATCTCACACGGTATCTTTCTTTCTCTTTCTAGCCTACCCCACCCAGAACGACACTCTCCTGGAACATCCATGTTGCTGCAAATGGGGTTATGTTGTCAGTTTTTGTGGCTGAATAGCATCCCATCGTATAAACATACCACTTCTTCTTCATCCAGTCATCTGTCGATGGACATCTAGGCTGTTTCCATTTCTTGGCTATTGTAAACAGTGCTACCATGAACATTGGGGTGCAGGTGTCATTTTGAAGTAGGGATCCTTCTGGATATATGCCCAGGAGCGGGATTCCTGGGTCCTATGGTAAGTCTATTCCTAGGCTTTTAAGGAATCTCCAAACTGTTTTCCACAGTGGCTTTCCTTGCTTCCCTCTCCCACTCTTAATGATTTAGATGTCTTCTTTTACAATTTTTTGTTTATTCTTTTTGTAATTCATGGCAGTTATCGCCTTTCCAGTTATGAGTTTCTCATTTTTGTAGCATCCTGCTTCTTTTCTATTTAGAGTAGACTTGTGAATATTTCTTTTAGCATGGGTTTAGTGTTGCTAAACTCTTTTAGATTTTGCTTGTCTGTGAAGTTCTTTATCTCTCCTTCTATTCTAAACGATAGCCTTGCTGGATAGAGTATCCTAGGCTGCATCTTTTTTTCATTCAGGACTTTGAATATATCTTGCCACTGCCTTCTGGCCTGTAGTGTTTGTGTAGAGAAATCAGCTGAGAATCTTACAGGAGTTCCCTTGTAACTCACTCTTTGTTATTCTCTCGCTGCCTTTAGGATAATTTCTTTATCCTTGACTCTGGCCATCTTGATTATGATATGTCTTGGTGTGGGTCTGCTTGGGTTCTTCCTGTTTGGGACCCTCTGAGCCTCCTGAACTTGGATATCTGATTCCTTTAGGTTTTGTGCTCCCCAATTCTTTAGTGCAGAGGTTTTTTTCTGGAACTGGGTGCTGGAAAAAATCGAGAAAGCACAATTAAAACCACCAAATTAATAAATAGTATTTAGTAAGAGTTTATTGTGCATCTAAGAACAGTTTGCAAACCGGAAACTTTCAAATTCAAACTCATATGAAGCTCAGGAACATGGTGTTATAGGATGGTTTATAAAGTGAAAATGAGGAGGCTGTTAACTTTTTACAATGATTAGTTATCTCACTATAGATAGTGAGAGTTTCCAGATGGCAGGGAATTGGTTAAAAGTGATCATCTCATACCGTTTTTTAGGCAGATGGCTTGTTTCTTTTATAATCATCAGAGACATTTACAAGAAATAGCATTTACATGAAATAACCTAAGTGTTGCTTATGTTCATGAAATAAGACTTAGTTTTACTAACTTGCCTTTTTTTCTGCTCAGGGAATTCTCAGGTCTGGTTTCCACTTTGTATTTAATTTTAACGATTTTCCCGTTTTGTTCATTCTCTCAGCAAGCTGAGAGCGTGACCAACTAGTAGAGTGTTACTCTCCGTTGCCACTGTTAAGGGAGCCAGGCTTAAAGATCACATATTTGCTGTTTCCATCACTTGAGTAGTCAGGATGGAGGGTCATGCAGTTCTGTTACCAACAGTTGTGTGTCATCATAGATGTGGGCGATCAGATCATTGAGTGCTGCCGGGTGTCTAATCTTGATAGATATCGTCTGATGTGTGAGTGGCTGCTGAAAGGCCTTTTGAAATGCCCATGAGAGGATACAATGCACTAGCAGTTAACAGGATGACTATAAGGGGGATAATAGCCAAGGACTCTAAAATTCCCCAAAACAGAGATTCCTAGGAGACAAGATTTAACCAATTAAATAAATCAAATGGAAATAGTAAGATACAGGTTTCACCACTTTCTTTGGATAATGTGTGCGTATTCAGGTTTCAGTTTTTTTTCAGAGTTATTTACATAGGCACAACATAATGCATATCCTCATGATTACTTAGGACAAGGTGAACATAAGGATGTTTAAATTTAGGTGGCATTGCAGGTGAGCTTCTACCTAAATTAGGCCTCCGTATGATGCGAGCAATCAGGCAATTGAATGAGAGGCATTTCTATGGAAACAAACAGGAAAAAAAAAGGTTAGTTTTTAAAAGGGTTAAAAGATTAACGAAAGTTAAAGTTTAAATTATTAACTCAGTTTCTGAGTCTGGGGAGCAGCCAGTTGAGAAAATTTCTAGATTTGATTTTGAAGCATCTTTAGATGGTGGAGTGAGGGTGGCAGTTTCAGTCTTATGTATTTTCCTTATTTGCAGTTTGTACTGGGTGTTATTGGGTGTTCTGGGCACTCTCTTAAGTGGCCTGTTTAGCACCAGGCATGAGGGCTGTCCACATATAATCTGTTGCAGTGGTTTCTCTGAAGTTTAGAAGTAGATAAGAAAATCTCAAAGGTAAAACAGGACTAGAATCTGATCATTGGTACACTATAGTTATCTACTGAGATACATTTTCTTATAGTCATCACATTTTTATCAGATATTTACTGTGAAATAAATTTATTTGTAAAGTAAGTCTAATCTTATTAAACTTGGCTTGTTATTTACATAAATGTAAAAATAGTGATTCTATGCATATTAAAAATGACATTTTGGTCAAAGCTTGGGTCATATCTAAGGGACTTTATTGGCTTCATAAAGTCAGCCTTAGTTCTTTAAAATTGTTTGATGATAAGGAATCTCAGACCTTTAAAGTGTCTGTAGGCTAAGAAGCCACACTAAGGACTTGTCTAATTGTGTTCTGTTACATAAGGAGAACAGATTCTTATTGAACTTACATAAGTGCATATATTGTCATGAAAAATAAGAATATTTAATAAGAGTTTCTGAATTCTAGAGTGATACAGGAGGGAGAATAACAAATGTTTCAACTTCTGTTTACAAAAGTATGTATTACCATATTGCTGTAATTTATAAATAGCTTTAAAGAGGAGAGAAAAGGGTCCTTTAAATGTGGAAAACAAAACATTACAGAGCCAGCAATGCTTTAAATGAAGTCATGAAAATTATAATTATCTTCACCCGCACATTCAGTCTTCTGGAATTCTTGTTTGCTTCATCTTGGGTATCTTGGGTTAGCAGCTTTATGAATCATTAGGTTTAGAAATTCTTCCCTAGTTCAGTGCTATGATCTTAAAGTTATCAGAAACCTGTCTGTATTCTACAGTACTTTCCAGGTTCTTTTCCATGAATATCTTTGATGAAACATATTGGCTTGTAGTTGATTGTAAAAGCTTTCAGAGAAGAATTGAGAATAAAATAATAACTATGAATGACTAAAGACAAAAATATCCATGGTTAAAGATCTGATAGTTCACACCCACAAAAAAAAAGATGCATTTGATGAGTCAGTTTGGTTACATTTGTGATACACAGTATTTTAAGATAATGGTTGGAATTATGACTGATAACATTATACCAGGCCATATCAGAAATTCAGAAATTTTATACAATTACTGAATTAATATATTAATAAGATATACCCATGTAAGTACAATCTAAGGAGGTTAAACATTTTTATATTTGACTGTGTCTCTTGTGCAATGTAACATCAAATGAACCTAAGTAAATTAACATTTCTCTTTTATAAGGAGAGAAAACAAATCTTTTGAGATCTTCCAGAAACACTCTGCACAATCTCAAAGTTTGTTAGAAGTCAAAAAGACTTCATTCAGAATTTGATTTGAAGAAGTTTGTCCAAAATGTCAAAAGGCTTAAAACATTTCATCAAATAAGAGAATAAGTCACTGTTAAGCTGTATTTATACAGTTATACATTTAACTAAAGTGATAGTAAAAAGATTTTCATCACAAATAAAGAAAGTTATGTGGTTAAAAGAAAAAACTTAGCTCATTAAATATTGAAAAGAGTCAGTTTTTCTATGTAATCAAAGACCTGATAAAGACTATGTGGAACATAGGAAGTATTTTCCAAGACACAGAATCTTTGTTTTCTAGGCAAATTAAAGATAAGAAAAACCTTTTGCAAATGCTTATATAGTAGACCAAAAATCTACAAAACTTTGTGGCTTTAACAGAGAGAAAATTAAACTCTAGTTTGTATTAGTACATTATTGAATCATTTAAGAAAAACCTTATAAATCTACTTAATTTAGCCACCTTTGATCTCACAACATAATTTGTTTTCCACAAAACTTCTGAAAAGTTTCTATATCCATTTAAGTTTTTTCTTATTCTTTTTCATTTTATTCTGGAATAACCAGTCATTTTGTTTTAGGCATTACTCTTTTTCCTTAACAAAAACACATCCTGTATTCTTTGCATGTTCTTCATATAAAAATAAATCCCATTTTCTTCTCATATTTTGCATACAAAGTTGTGTCCTTTCACTTTTAGTGATTCTAACAGTTCTATTTCTACATATTGATTATAAATTTTTACTATTAGTAACTTACTTTCCAGCAAAAACTAGGAAGCAGGCAACTGTGAACTGCCATATATTCGCATCCTGAGTACATTAGCAAATTTATAAATATGTAATTAAAATTTATAATTTTTAGAGGCATGTTTTTCATAATACAACTTTTTAATGTGGCAAAAGGCATATTTATTAATAGACCTAAATATCTTCTTCTCTCTATAAAAATTTAAGAAGCCAAAAGTAGGTAAATTTAAGCATATTTAGCAATCCATGTCTCAGTATATTGTCTTCTTAGAAATGATCTTGATAGTCAATGACTATCCATTATTTAGTTTAACTTAGTGTAAGCTTTCATCTTATTTATACTTATTTTTAGCAATTATGCTTAAACATTGCTCTCACGTCCTCAGTGTTCACATGTCCGAATTCCCAAGATGACCTATTGCATCAGGCCTGGTCTCCTGATTTCCTGAGCCCCAGAGCCATGCCTTCTCCCCACACTGCTTGGTCTTAGTAATTCTGGATGTTTTAGAAAGTGTGTGAATGTGAGCACTCATTAGGTGGCTAAATTTTGATTGGAAGATAACTGTAAGAAGACTGTGATTGAAATATTCATTTTAAAACGAAATGACAGGCTGTCAAAGCTGAGGCAGCTCACAGGGTCTTCATGGTTAGTGTGGTCTGCAGAACTGTAGGACACCACCCTTGACTTGCTCTCCTTTATAGCCAAAGGATGCTCTGCAGGATAACTATGGGAGTTAAAGGAAGAAAGACAAATTCTGTGCTCACATAAGTTTAGAATATCCTGAGTTAAACAAGTTAAATGTTTTTTTCTTTGACATTATGAAAACTTTTGTTATATATTTTAAAGTGAGAACTGTAATGTTCAAGTTTCCCAAGTATATTTGATCATGAACATAAATATATATATAAAGTATGTGCATATATATGGAATATATATATGTATATACACACACATGTAAGAAATTAGCATGCCCTGGAAGATTTTTGTAAATTACCTTGCTCATGATGCTGGTTTTTAGGGGCTAAATTTCTGCTGGTTTGTTATTCATCTTGCTTTTTTCCCCTCCTTCTTTGAATGGTTTCTGACTAATTGTTTATGTATTCTCCAGATATTATCAGTGAAAGGGGAGGTGGAAAAACTCAGAACTTTTCCTGGCTTATCATTTTAGCTTGTCCAGCTGTAGAGAGTGATTTGAATTTAAAGACGATAATACTGCTGTTTACTTGAGTCTGATGTCTCCATGTAAAATTCAAGGACAAAAGAATGAGAAATCTGGTTCTGAGGAGGACCTTTTGGAGAGAAAAAGAAAGATATCTAATGAGGAATTAAGTTTCTGTGGTGTGGTGTTAGAGATAATTTTTCCACTGCTTTCTTATTAACTCTTAAGTCAGAAACCTGTTGTTCTGGATGTGTCTTATTTCAGGCTGCTGTAACAAAAATATGATAGACTAGATGGTTTAAACAATAGAAATGTTTTCCTCATAGTTCTGAAAGCTGGGAAGTCCAAAATCAAGATCCTGGCTAATTGAGTTCCAAGTTTGCAGGTAGATCCTTTTTTGCTGTATCCTTACATGGCAGAGAGAAAGAGGGGAAGCAGGCTCTCTCATCTCCCACGTGAGAGTTAACCTCATGACCTAATCACCTCCCAAAGTCCTCACCTTGAAATACCATCACATTGGGGATTAAGGTTTCAACATATGAATGTTGGGGAAACACAAACATTCTGTCCATAGCAAGGTGGGTTGTGATAGTGTATCTGTCAGCTTTGTGGTGATGTAATGATTGATGACTCAGCATAGGCAGACACACCCACAATGACTCACACACGGGTACCACAATATAGAGGCCAAAGTAGGACTCAAGAGCTAGTTCTACTTTATGGTTTATCAGCTGGACATACTCAGTGACACTGAGTTGTAGTTTTTCCTTCCATATCATGAGATCTGCTTTCTGTAATCATGCAGGAGTTTTTTTTTTTGACCCAAAAGTAAATGTTTTGGGAAAAGCTTTGAGAAGAAAGCTGATATTAGCACAAGTATCAAACCCAGAACGTATGATGCATTCAGTTCACTGGCAATCACAGCCCCTTCACAAAGATGGCTTGTTCTACTGAAAAATCTGAAAAAAATCTTTTGAGTCACGCAGGTTGTACAGTTGCCAAAGAACTCTTCAGAAAGAGTAGCCATGGAAACAGCACATCAGACGTCTCAAGGGGTATATAAAAACATCTGAAAACTATCAGTCAGAAGGAGTGCTTGGCAAACACTGGGAAAGGTAAGAGTCTGTGCTTACCTTGTGGAGGAAACAAGAGCCTTTTGATTGGTACTGCTTCTCTGAAAAGTCTAAGCCTAAGGACTAAAAGCAAGAATCCTGACCTTTGAACAACTGGCAACTATATTACAGCTGGCATCTGTGCTCTGGTCTAAGGGGATCCTGTAACAACCCAGAATCTTTGGTCTGAATTTGTCTATAGTAGCATCTCAGACAGCCTTGGTGGTATGAAACATTCCGCTGCCATAAATTCTGTTACTTGTTGGTTACCACCATCAGTCCTGTTATTTGATGGTTAATCTCTTGATCTAGTAAAACAGAGAAAGTGTGCCTCTGCATAGGCTGAAGGAAGTGCCTCTAAACCCCGTTACATGCATGAAACCACACTGCTCTCCTTATCACTCAGTCATTTTAATGAAAACAAAAGGAGTTTACTTAAATGTGTAATTATGTCATTTAATTACATATGTAACACATGGATTCATTCTTGCAAACAGTTTTAACTAGAGGGTGAGAGTTTTTCTTCCCACTTCTTAATCCACTGCTCTCTGAGAAGCAAACTTTGTTACCAGTTTTGTGTATAACCTTTAAATCCCTTTGATCTTATCGTTTGTTTTTGGCTTGGGGTTTATTATTTATTAAATTTTTATGTCATGAGCTCCAATGTGATTTTTTCCACTTAACTATATGTTTTGTATATCTTAATACTTCTGTACATCTGTATCTACCTTCAAACCTACTGTTTTAAATTTGCATCAAAACATGTCCCATTTTCCTGAGATAAAATATTTTTCTTACTAAGTAAAGATCCAGAAATTAGGAAAGAACAGGCTTTAGAATCAAAGGTAAAGTCCCATTTTGTTTCTGCTGCTTAATAGTTAGTTGAAGTTGGGCAAATTACATACACTTTATGGGCCTATGTTTCCTCATAAAAGGAGGGGTGGTTATAATAAAGTTGTGATGAAGGAGAATATAGAGTAAGCCTGTCCAGCATGCTGTCTGGCACAGCTTACTTTGTATTTTAAAAAATTCTGTAAAGGGATCATATTCTGGAGCAGCCATGTTGGTGAGAGTTGGCATGAATTGGGTGATCGGCGCGTTTTGTTAGGGATCAATCAATGAATGAAGCCACAACTCTTGTGTAGCAGATATAAAGGATCTTCAGAATCATATCAAGTTTGACACATAATATTTGTCTTACTTCCATTGGATGTGAGCTCTTTGAGGGAAGATGTGACTGAATTCTGTGCACTCCAGAATGTACAGAGCCTTGCCCACAGTTTCTTTTGATGATCATACAAAGTATTTGTTCAAATGAGTGAATGAGATTGTCTTCCAAGCAAAGCAACTGCCTGACTCTGCATCAGAGATTTCCACTTTTCCATATCCTTTGTTTAATTCCTACTATTGTATGATCAATCTGATTATATTAAATCTTGATACATTGAGAAACTCAGAGCACATATCAAATGATCAATAAAAGCTTGCTGAACAAATTGTTCACCAATTAGAAACTGAGATTTCCAATCTCTGGAAAAGATAGTATTCAAATTAAAAATCAATGTTGAACGCTGTGATTCTCTTCTTTTCTCTAAATCCCACACTCACAGTGTGGCTCTCCTTTCTAACTTCTATTTCATGCCATTCTTCACCACCCTGTGCCTTCCCTCTTCCCTAGTTCCTTCCATCACCTAGTCCCCTGATTTGGTCTATGATTTAAGAATAACAGTAGCTGCTATGTAGTAGAAGTAAGTCAATATCTAATTTCTCTGTTAATGGCTCCCTTCCAGACATTAGAGGTCCCCACCGTGTATTGGTTAAAATATAACTGTCCAACTCAGATGCATCATCTGACTTCTGTCTGTCTGTCCAAAGTCATTTCATTCCATCTTTCCCTTCATTCACTAACCTTGGGTCGCTTTGACCTTCCTATTTCTCAGACACTTGAGTACTCTGGGGACTTGGCATATGTATAATTGCCTTGGCTGGAGTGCTTCTCCCAATCTCTCTCCTATGACAGGCTCCTGGCATCACTTCTGCCTCATCGTAAATGTCATATCCTCTGAAAATATGACCCCCTATCTAAATTCTAATCTGCCATAATTCCCTAACGCTTCTTTCTTTGTTTCTTTCAAAGTTTTAAAGTTTCAAATTGCAAATAAACCACAGTTTGTATTTGTTTTGTTTTGTTTTGTTTTGTCTCCTTCATGAATTTTTCAGCTCCTTGAAAGCAGCTCCCATGTGTATTTCTTTTAAGATTTGGGTATGCAGCAACTAATATGAGTTTTGGCATATAGTTAGTTCTTAAAATGTTGAATAAATAAATCAATAAAGGATGTTTGAATGTTAAGTTTTCTAGATTTGAATTTATAGTTTCTTGGACACAGCACTTAGTAGAGATTTTAGTTTGCAGTGACCATAACTTATATTCTGATGCTTTGAATCCCTATGTATTATGATTTACAGTAACAAACCATTTATTCTGATTTTTTAAATTAATCAAAATGTTGCTTTTTATTTATAGAGGCTGTATTTGCATTTAACCAAAGGTGTTTACATCATTCAGTTGGTCATCAGAAACCTAATCAATAATACTAATATGTAAGAAACTCTAAAGGATTTTCTGAGCCCATAAACTGTTTCATTATTAGGTATACTCTCTTTTTATGCCAAACACTTAGCAATTCTAGATATTGGTGTCATTTTTAAAGACATACACAATAGTTCATCTGTACTGCATTAAGTAGATCATTGTAAAATAGGACACTGGCTCAATCAATATTTTAAATGAATGTACCCAGAATATAAGGGCTTCAATTATATGCCTTTATCCCAAATTTTGGTACATCATAAATATTAACAGGAGAGTTTATTAAACTATCATGGATAAAGAATTGGATTCTATTTCTTCAAAGTTTATTCTTGCCAAGAACTCTTAATTACTTTGAGCTCTAAAAACATCCCATCTGCACCAACATTTCCCTGATGGCATTCCTATTTTGAACATATCTTTTAAAATTACTTATTGTAAGATTGTTTATAGAAGCAAAACATAGTCTCTATCTCAGCATAAATAAATCTCTTAAAGATGTTGAATCATTTAAGATTTTTTAAAATCAGAGGTTCATAAGAATGCAATATGATTATTATTTATCAGTATAAGAGATTCTGCAATCATAAAAAGAAGTGTCCCTGATGAGGAGATAACCTTACCAACATATTCAACATTTTGCTCATATTTTCAGAGCTTCGAACTGGGATGTCACTGAACCCACTCTGTAAAGCATTTTTGCTGGGGAAAAAGAGAACAAAGTATTACCAAACTCCCCTGGAGATAATAATGATTATGATGATAATAGTCATTTCTTCCTGGGTACTTGCAGTGTGCCAGACAGTGTGCTAACTTATGTGCTTTGGTTAATCTAATCCTCACCAAAGTCATGTAGGAATAACTATTGTCCCAATATATGAATGAGAAAACAAAGGCTTTGAGAGGCTAATACTTGTCTCACAATAAAAGTTAAGACATTAGTTCCCTGGCTAAGAGGGGTTGAGATATGTGGGAGACAGAGAGGTGTCTCCCTCACTCAGAATTCCTGAGGACACCCAGCAGAAAGGAGGGAGGAGTTCCAAAGACAATGCAGTCTTTTGGAAGAAAAGATAAATGAAAGTATATTGCTTTAGTAAAGAGGGATGACAGATGAGCCAAAAGACGGTGGACCCTTAGATACTGAGAAATGTATCCCACCTGAATTGTTTAGTATGTGGGAAATAGCAGAAGCAGAGGAGAAATGAGAAGCATAGGAGTGCCTCTACCCTGGTTCTGTCTTGATGTTGAAGTGAATTCTGGGAAGCATCCTTGATGTTGAAGTGAATTCTGGGAAGCATCCTGATGGGAAAGGGTAAGAAAGAAAAGATAAAATGGGGGAAGATGTTCAGAGGTATGAATAGGAGTTGTTCTTGATTTGGTGAGATGGAAAAATAATAATGACTAATTCTTACTGTACTATGCATGAAGTTATATAATAATCATCATAACGTAATGCTGTTGGTACTAACTGTTGCTATCACTGTTTTATAAGTGAGGAAACTGAAGCATAGAAAAGCCAGGTAGCTTGCCCAAGCATCCATAGCCATTGTTGAGAAAGGCCAGGAATCAAATCCTGGGATGCTGACGTCACAGCGATACTACCAGTGGGGTCACAGGGGTGAGAGTCTGAGAAGCCACAAGGATAACCTTCTACTTTTTCAACTTGGGTAAATGGGCAGTGCTTTGATTAAACTGGTGAGAAATGTGCATTAGTTTTGTTTTGCCTCTCATTTTTCAAGATAGACAGATGAAGTAACTTGCCTGAGGTCACATAGGGAGGTCCTGCTGGGTAACAGCTGAGACTCCACGTTCATGAGACCAGGTTTAAAGCTCAGCTCTATCTACATACCAACTGGATAGTTTTCAGATCTTTGGATCTCAGCTATGTCATATGAGAATTGAAATTCTGATCTCTACTTCAAGTAATATTTGACATGAAGCTAACAGAGCTTAAACTTCAGGGGCCCTCAGTTGTATGGACTAATACAGTTAATTTGTATATCAGGACCCGCAAAATGGACACTGCCCAGTGGCCTGGCACACTTCACAAATCTACACCGAAGGCTGAGTTTCCCGGAAATGCCTCACTGTCAAGGAACCCAAACACCAACCACAGTCCTCCAACTCATTTTTCGTTAGCTTACCTTAGCCTAGAAAATAGGACCTGCTAGCCTTCCAAGGAAACCCCCCATCTCCTAGCCAGTCGTGCCCTGATTCTGCACTGCCTCTAGTTGCCTCTAACGTTCTTTAAAACTCGCTCCTGCCCAAAATTCCCGGAGAAGAGTGCACCACAGCTTGTTAGGCACTGTCCTCCACCCATCCATGGATTGCCTTTTTTTGAATAAAAGAAAGCAAACTCATCACTAAGTTGTTTTAGTTTTGTCAACGAATCAGTCGATCTAAGAAAGAAATGGAAAGTGTTATTAAAGCCAAATTTGAGGATTATAACCCGGGAAGAGCATTTCGGAAAGCTCTGAGAACTGCTCTGCCCATCAGAGGTCAAGACACAGTAATATAAGCTTTTTGAGACAGAGGGCTGTACATCAAGTGACGTATTATTGACAGTTTACATAATTCAGATTGAAGCATCATCATGGTGGGTCATGTGACCCCTTAAACATCAAGAAGGAATGTTATCTTTTAAGGCACTGTCTTGTTGATGCTAGGAGAATGTGGCTCTTCATGGGTAAGCAGGTATTCCTGCCGAGGGGGGCGAGGTTTGGTTGATGCAGGTTGCAAATACACAAGGCACAGTGGTGGGAAAGAGGGGGCCAAAGGGCAGAGAAGAACTTTTTATGTTTTAATTTTTCTTGGCTTGCCATGAAATATGAATTTCATTTCACAGTTTTGTCCTTTGACACATAGGACTTCCAAGGCTCTGCCAGCTAAAGAATGTTGCTCGCCATTCGGCTGTACAAGGACTGAATCAGTAGCCACTGCTGCCACTGACGTTTAATACACTCTGAGAGGAGTTCCGGGTGGAGATCAGGAATGAGGTGCCCTATGCTCTGGGCAAATGGATAAAACAGGCCTTCATATAGTTATTTTCAGGAGAAATTTTTTTATGAACCTTGATTCTTGCATCATCCCATAGTTAGAAAAGCACTAAAACCGTAAGCTATCCGATCCCTGTAACGAGCAGCAGCCGTCCACGGAGATGTGCACCTGGTTGCTTACACCCCCTCATCTAAAATCACATACATACTGACCGCCCCCCTTACCCTCCAGAGTGGCTCCTGAGCTATCTGATAGGCTGTCTTCCAGGCTATACTCATCAATAAGATGCTGAATAAACTCCACTCACAGATTTTATGTTATGTGTGTGTGTGTGTGTGTGTGTTTTAAGTCAACAGCTCTATACGTAATTTTGTATTCATAATTTTTTTCATTTTTTCCCCAGAATTGGCTCAGAGATACATAAGCTTCACACAAAGGCTGAATCTGCCCTGGATCTATTTTTGTCTGAATAGTTATGATGGCTTTGTTTATGAACCTGGGATAAAAATCAAAATCTCCTATTAGCCAAACCTCAGATTTCCTTCCCCAAGACAACAACAGACACCTCTTTTCTCCTCCAAGTATCTGGACCTCCTCTCACGATCATCCCTTCCTTCTCACTCCTATTTCTGCATCACTAACCTGCAGGCACCCTCATACAACAGTCCTAGGTAGTGCTGTGAGCTGTAAAAATAACTCTAATTTTCTACCCTGAGAATAGCTGCAGGTAGAATCAAAATATCATTCTCTTAGTTACATTTTCTTAATGTGAAATGTTTGTTAAAAGCCAACAAGTGAAGAACAAGTAAATTCTGCAGAAGTTTTAACTCCCTTCTTTCCAGAGCGCATTGGCATTTTACGGGAGGCTGTTTACTAACACAAAGGAATGAAACAGTATATAAAAATGGAATTTGCAGCTGCTGGGCTGTGTCTTGACTTCCCGCAAAGCTGGGTTCCTTCTCAGGTTCTGTTTGGAATCCCAGTATGGTAGTTGTGCCCCATGACACCTGTCTGACATGACTTGGGGAAGTGAGATTCTAGTCACTAAAATTGATTTACCTCCAAAATCTCAATTCTGAAAAAATGTTTAGCCAAGGTTCTTAAAATGAAAAATGGAATTATGGGCTATGTTTCATTTTTCATGGTGCTTCAGTTGAGTTCAACAGCAGCTGAAATTTTATACCTTGAAAATATTTGCATATTTCACAAGTATAAATTCAACTCATAAAGCAGACTTTCCAGTTAATGAAGCTTTTCAGATACATTTATCTTCTTCTCATCAAAAAAAGCAAAAAAAAAAAAAAAAAAAGAAAAATTGAGTTGCTACTGGAGTTTTAATCATCATCAACGATGCTTGTCCAATACGTTTTTTTACAGATAGTTAAAATCCCTTTTTCCGTAATGTTAAGACAGCAAGAATAGTCCTAAAGTATGTTAATTATTTATGTTAATTATTCAAATATGCGCTTCTCCAAAATAATTTGCTAAGTATTAGAGCTCTCACTTTGGATTTTCTGCTACATGTAAATGAGTCCATGAATGATTTAATTTCAACTCGTTTAACTTGAAGGTGATACTCATGAAGAGTGTTGAGTTTTAAGAGCAAAATTACTTTTTAGATCCTGATATGGAGGAGATGGGTGTATAACTAATAAAATCACATACAGACTTAAATGGAGTGCCAATGGAAATAGCCATGTCATCATCTGAAATTCCCTCATTCTCAGCTCTCAGGTCTTGGGGTGCAGAGGCCGAACTGCCCTATGGCCCCTGATCCTCACCAGTGCTATTTCTGGGCCCTCCTAAAGCTGGAGAACAAAACACAACAACAAAATCCCTGTGCGTAGCTGGGTAGATTTTTGCTTCAGTTTCAGTCCCAAGGCATCTCACTGGAAGTCTGACCAAAATACAAACAATAAACCTTTTCAAACCAATCAAGCTATAATATGCAAATGAGCTCTGGTGTCCAGAGATTTCACTGTAGTTTCCCAAATTGGGGAAGTCATTACTTCCAAATCCTCACCCCCGCCAGCAACATATGACCTCAATGTAAGATGCACTCTGTCCTGTAACCCACGTGCCATCAGTGACCTGATCTCTGAAAAATGTAAACCCAATCCTATTACTGCTCTCCTTAAAACCCTTCCTTTTGCTTTGAACAGAAAGTAAACACCTTAGCTGTCTCATAAGTCCCTCCTCTAATCAGGTTTCCCCAATTCCTACCTCATCTCATTATACCCTCTTCTCTGTTCACCATATTCCAGCTTCAATGGCCTCCTCCTCTTCCAGAAGTCAAGCTGTCTCCTTGCCAGGAGTCTTTGTATTTGTACTTCCTGGATCTGGAATCTTTTTCCCTGGCTCTTCACCGCCATGTGTGCCCTGGCCAGCTTACCTAAACTAGCTCTGTCTCTGCAACCCAGTTAATCTCCTTGTGATCGTCACATTTCTTTCCCCCACCTCCCCCACCTCAGTTTGTATTCTCTTGTTTACGTGATCATATTTTATTGTCTATCCCCATTTAGGATCACTTTAGCCTTTTGTTGGTACCTAAAACAGCTCCAGGCACAATGTAAGCGTTCAAAATTTTTTTATTGAATTAATTAATGAAAGACTATTTACAAGTGGAGAGAGAAAAGGAAGATGTGAATGAACGACATGGTGAAAATAAGCATTCCCTCAAGAAGACTATAATATGAACATGGCAAAAAATCGCTAGGAAATCAGAAAATAAATACACATGACTGTTGTTGGCTGAAAGAAACACACACAACATAAGAGTTGTGAGTTTCAGTTTTATTTAGGGACCTTCCTGAGGACGAGAGCCCAGGAAACAGCCCCTCAGATAGCTCTGAGGAACTGTTCCTAAGTGGTAGGGAAGGAACCAGCATAGATATGAATTGTTTTTGGCTAGGAAATAAATGTAGTCAAGCACACATCTTGTAAAAGATACTGCTAATCACAAAGAACAGATATCTCAACTTAATGATTTTAGTGCTTTGCTACGTGTGGGAAGATGCAAGAATCTGGGGTCATTGAAATTCTTCCTGAGGTATGCATCTTAACCATCTAGGGGCCTGGTTATCCAAAACACAGAATGCCTTGTCCTAATTTTTCCATCCTGAATTCCCTTCAGGGTGTACTGCCCCTGGGTGACTGCAGTGGGTTTGAGGTTAGATTCAACCCATTATAAAACTAGATGATGACCTACATTCTTTGTTCCTTTTTTTTTTTTATGTCATAATAATAGAAGTATTCCTTTTTACATTTGTAATGTTATTATGTTCACTTTTTCCGAGCAATCTAAATATTTATTGAGTAAATAAAGTGGACTCTAGAGGTAGGTTCTCTACAATGTTTTTCTAATAAATAAATCATTGTATAACTTGGCCAGCTTGAATCTTAATATATTATAAATTTATTCATCTCTTTGTCCTTTTCTGTTTCCAAACAATACAATTTTGGTCCAAGACTTAAATACCACATTCATTTATTTCAATTTTCTGTGATGGGATGCTGCATGCACCATTGTATTTTCCTTAGTTGTGACTTTTAACAAAGTTCAAAGCCATAATTCATGCTCCGAGGAGGAAAACAAAACAAAATTAAATTTCCTTTTCTTTTTTTCATACTTGTTTCCTTTTTAAAGCAACTTGGTCAAATACACCTTATATTACTTATGACACAGGCCAAGTTGTTCCAACAAAGAGACACAAATTCAGCTGCTCAAATAAGATAGATGTTTGCTCTTTTCTTACGTCATGGTCCAGAGGTAGGTGGTTCAGGCTTGAAAGGGATGCTCTCAAATCCCCAGTACCTCCAAAACAGCTTCCCTAGTTCTCATCATGAAGCCTGCATCAGAGACAGATTGCACCAGATTAAGTGAAACAGGCAAGGAAGATTTTATTCACGTTGTTACTGGAGAATAGGTTCTTGTCTCGCACAGGAAAGAATTCAAGTGTGAGGCATAGTAAAGTGAAAGCAAGTTTATTCATGAAGATATACACACTCCACAGTGGCTTAGGGGATAACACACTTTATATGCAGAATACAGGCCATCTCAACAGACGAGAGGAAGAGAGAGGCTGAGAGGTGGAAGGGTGTTTAGTTTAAGGTAAACTAGATATGCACTCCACAGACAGAATGTGGGCCATCTCAGAAAGCAAGAGAGAGAGAGAGAGACAGAGAGTGCCCACGAGGTGTGGGAGTTAGTTTTTATGGGCTCAGTAATTTTATATGCTAAGGAGTAGGAGGATTATTCCAACTATTTTGGGGACAGTGTTGGGATTTCCAGGAATTGGGCCCCCGCCCACTTTTTGGTCTCTTAAGGTCAGCCTCAGAACTGTCATGGCGCCTGTGGGTGTGCCAGGAAGCTCAAGGTCTACTGGAAGGCCAGTCTTCCGCCATCTTGGTTCTAATCAATTTGTCCTATCCTCAATTCAGGTATCATTCCTTTAATGGTTGTGCCCTGCCCCCTTACCTCCTGTCTCAAAGTAAACAATAGCATATTGTATATCTAAAAGCTGCTGAAAATAGAGCTTGATAGATGTTAACTAGTTGTGATAATCATTTCCCAAAATATATATATATTGAATCATTAGTTATATACCTTAAACATATTTAATGTTAAATGTCATTCTATCACAATAAAACTAGGGGAAAAAGACTTGCAACAGGAAAGAGATTGAACATGAGAGTTTAAACACTGGAGTGAGCTAATGGAAAAGTACTGGGGGGCATGGTGGGGTGTGGGGGTGTTGATCAATGTGATTAGATCATCTGTATTTGTTAATTGGTGCTTAGTGAAGTGAGGCTTCTGCCCTCCTATGGAGGCTCAGAGCTGGGGGGTACTGTCTCTTCATGATTACATTTCTAAGGGATGGCTCTGGTATCTTCAAGAAAGACATTCCTGGGGTTTCAAACTGCCAAGAGGCTAGAAGATTTCTATTTCAAAGAGACAGAAGAAAAATTTACAAGTTTTCTAAAGTGAATGCTGCATATAATTTCTTTTCCACTACCTGAAGTGCAGGTCACTTACTAAGACTTGCAGCATGCTAGCCGCCTCTTGTTCCTCGTGTCCAGCCTGCATGATGATGGCCTTGATATAATGGATTGATGTAATGTTGTGAGGGACTCAGACAATCCAACTCTCCCCAGATTATATGATGACAGAGGTGGAAGAGCTAACATGGCCCTGAAATCAAAGCAGAAATGAATAGGTTTAGGCCAGTCACGTAAATGCAAACTATTTCCAATCCCTTTTTCTGACCAGAATGGAAAGGAATGCACTCATGAAATCGATGGCTGCATACCGTGGAAACATGAGGCTTTATAAATCTACTCTAACAATGACACTATGTCTAGCACAGCAGCCGCTAGGTAAACATGGAGCTTGTTGGAGCTTGCAGTGGTCCATACTGTAGCCACTCTCCAGGATCCACCCCTTTCTGCAAGAGCCAGACCAGCAAATTGAACACAGATAGGGTAAGGACCACCACCCCAGCATCCTTTAGGTTTTTAATGGTGACATTAACTTCTGCCAATCCCCATCTGAGTATAATATGAGGATATATGATTTATAGCAACTATAGGAAAAAGAAATAGTAAATAGCTGACTCACTCATCAGGGAGGTAATATAATCTAGGGGAAAGGATACAAGTCAGAAAGACCAAAGTTTGCATGTTTTAGCCCCATGGCCTGATTTCTCTCTGCGTGACCTATCACAAATTATTTAACTTTCTAAATCTTACACTCTCTACCTGTACTTAGGCTTAGTAATGTTTACCTTCAGTCTGTCTAGTATGAAAGACTATTAGGTAAATAGAGGAATATAGAATGTTGCCTTAATAATGGTACGTATTTGGTGCGGTAGAAGTATGTGGGATGGACTACCAAATACCTGAAGAAGAAATGTAAGCTAAACAGAGCCGGAACCGATACACCTGAGTTATTCATTCTCTAAAATCTGGATTTCAGTTCTTAACCTTGCACCCCTGACAGATGACATTAGATATACCATCTATCAACAGAAGGATAAAGCAGTATATTTCCAATATGGAAAGTAAAAGAAAATTACAATTCTGAAAGAGATTAAAATAGGACCAGGGAACACACTCTTTGAAATGTATTGTGAATTTGGTCCCTGTAAATTTTGGCTCCAAGATGAAGTGATCGAATGGTTCAATATATTCTCAGTAAAGCTAGACAGGAAAGAATTGCTTTACTTCTTTGAGACAAGAATATGAATGGATCATTACTAACAAAGTCATATTTCAATTGTGATGAAAGAGGACAGAGTAAGGAGAGAATCTGGGGGTTGGAATCCCATGTAGACCACTGACACAACACGCTACCAAGTAAGAATTTTTAGCCAAGACACACTGGTAGGGCCCTAAAAAATATAAAATATTTAAATAGCATATCTATAAATAAACAGACCCTGACCCAAATGTCTCTAGAGCCCTCCTTCCACTATTCCTTCCTGTTATCCAGCAACAGTCCAACAGCAAGGAAGTGCTGATCTTACCTATCTTTACTGTAAACTTTCTCTCTAGTATCCTTCCTCTCAACCCACCACTGCCAATTAAGCAGACTAACACTAAGGCAAAGAAAAGTAGCTCTCCCTTCAATGGCCTCTAAAACACCCCCCACTCTACAAAATTTTTCCAAAGATCTACTTAATACCTTGGTTTTAAGATAGAAAGGCATATATCCCTTATGGAGAAACCAAACAGAGCAAGCACAGGGGGCAATAGCAATGCTTAAAGAGGGGATCTACCTTAGTTAGCATTGAAAGAATAGGAATATATTTGGAGAACTGCAAAGTGGTCCAGTTTGCGTGGAGCACAGATTATATGTAAAGCACCAGAAGGTGATCGCTGGGGCAAGAAAGGACAAAGAGGAATTGAGACTATGGCATAAAGAATCTGGTGCCATTTCCCTTGATTTACAATCCCAAATTCCTTGTGTGAGCTTGAACAAGTTATTCAACCTTCTGTGCCTTAGTTTACTCATCTGAAAAATGGGAGTAGTATCTTCTCACTAAGGTTATTAAGAAGATTAAATGAAGTAATAGATGAAACGTGCTCCGAAAAATGCCTGATTGCAATGAATGTTCAGTAAAAGCTGCTATTATTGGTGGAGAGTGATAAGTTATTTTGATTAAAGGGAGTGCTGTGGCTGGTTCCATGAGCAAAGGTTTGCATTTTAGTGACTAAATTTATCTACCTTTGATGTCATCGAAGCATAAAGGGTGCATACTGAAAACTATTCCAAAATGATCCATGACTCTTCAACAGAGGGTGGGAGGCTTGGCTGAGTCATAGGAAATGCAGCAGATTAAGGCCCCATAAAAAGGAGTTCATTAGCATCCGGCTGGCCCAGCATCAGTGCAGGAGAGCTTCTTTATGCTTTATGACACTGCATTTATGCTTTATGCTTTATGACATAGTGTGACACTGTTTGCAAAGCTCAACAGTAGGATTCCTTAATTTCCTATCACAAATCCCCTAGAATAACTTCTCTTTGGGATACAATTCAATCAATGCATACGTTTCACTACTTAGAAGGTAAATTAAAAGTTCTTAGACAGTATAGGTGGTTTAATAGGAATGAAATTTGGCCAACTGGTATAGAGTGATGAAAATTACTGTAGAATGGTAAGTACAGTGCACCCTTTTCAATAGCACTTGATTCTTTTAAACCCCAAGATAACCAGGCAAGATTTTGATACTAAATTTTTTTTAATGTAGACCTTGAATCTATGAATGAGAGCCAAGGCTTTCTGGAAAATGAATATACAGTATAGTAGAGAGAGGTGGGGTCAAGATGGAAGATGGTGAACTTACCTCCTCCCACTGACACACTCAAACTACAACTACGTATAGAACAGCTCTCTCTGAGAATGATCTGAAGACTAGCAGAACAGCTCTTCCATAATTGATATAAAGAAAAAAAAAAAACCCACGCTGAGACAGGTAGAAGGGGAAGAGAAGTATTCTAGTGAGGACTTACACCCCTGACAGGTGACCCAAAAGAGGAAGGAGACATCACAAACTCAGAGGTCCTCTGTAAGGAGCAAGGGATTTGAGCCCCCCCCCTCGCCGGGTGCCCCAGCCCTGGACATCAGTACTAGCAAAGTGAGCCTCCTTAATCTGGTTTTGAAACCAATGGGGCTAACTACTGGGAGAGCTGGAGAATAGTAGAAAACAAAAGTCATGTGCACAAACTTATTAGCTCTGAGTCCCAGCACAGAGGCAGGTTGAAAAGTGACTGGCCTTCTAGCTGGTCTGCCAAGGCTACTCAGCATGCTACCCAGTTCACACTGGGCTCCAGCCCCCTGAAATCCTCCAAGGCTGTGGTTTCTGATGAGCTCCAGGAAAAGACCCGGCTCATGCTCTAGACAGTCTCGATCCAGCACACCCACCAAGACGGTGGTCCTCAGGGCACCTAGGAGAAGCCCCAGCCTACCCCAGGCTTCAGTTCCAGTCCTCCCCACCCTACCAAGCTAGCAGCTTTCAGTGTGCCTCAGGAGAAGCCTCGGCCTGTGTTGGGCTCTGGCTCTAGCCCCTCTGCCAAAGCGGCAGCTCCCATGCCCTTGGAGAAGCCTCAGCTGGTACAGGACTCTGGCTTCAGCCCCTCACCCCAACAAAGCAGTGGCTTCTGATGCGTCCCAGAAGAAACCCCAGCCTCTGCCAGATTCTGACTCCATCACCCCCCACCCTACTCCAAGGTACAAGCCCCAGTGTGCACTGGGAGAAGCTCCAGCCCATGCCAGTCTTCAACTCCAGCTTACTGCTAAAGCCACTAGGCACAAGCAGTCTGCACAGAATGTTCCCAAAGAAGGACATGCCTTCAAGAGCGGGAGAGGTAACTCTTTCTCCTATTTCATAGAGATAAACATAGACATTCAAACAAAATGAAAAGACAGGGGAGTATGTTCAAAAAAAAAAAAAAGAACAAGAGAAAGAGAAAGTCTCAGAAAATGCATCCCACTTGTGATAAGGCAGAAGTAAACCTTCAATTCAGGAAATATGATGAGATTGGCAAACTCATTAAGAACAGTAGATCTTTCCTTGTTTCTGGGATAGAATTCTAGGCTACAAATTTTCAAGGAGCCCCCTGAAAATTAGCACATATATAACTTTATGTGTCTTCCTTTGATTCAGTTAAACTTAAGCCAGTGATTTGCTAAGTTGATTAATTGCTTCTGCTGAAGAAGAATAGGATGATTTGGGAAGACCATGGTGTGTCCCATTTATTTTGAACAATATGAACTATTTGTAACATTTTGTACCCTGAGTCTAAAATCTGTTTCAAACTTTAATTTCCATAATCATGACTCATGATAATCATGATGATGATGGTGATGATGAAACACCTATTAGTTATGGAGCATCAAATATGGACCAGACATTTCACTAGCTATCTGGCATTCATTATCCCTAATCCTCATAAATTCTTCAGAAACTGTTTTGCAGATGAGGCAATTGAGAATCTGGGAGCGTAAGTGACTTGCCCAACACTGAATGAATAGTAAATGAGTTTGGAATAATAAATCCTGCAGTAGGAACTGCCATTTTTCAAGATAAACTCCAAAGGTTCATTTCCTACAAAATAACAAAAAATGATGTGAAACACTATCTTGCTACTGTGGAAAACTGTAGTCCATTTTCTCTCTTTAAATACTTAAAGGTGTGAGACAAAATAGAAACAGGTCTATTTTTCACCCTGTAGAACAAAATTTTCCTTCCTCTTTGGAATTTTGTTTTTTATTTATACTGGATGAGAGAACTAAAAGTAAATTTCTGTTGCTATCTTCTGCTCTGTGTACCTTCAAAAACTTGCCAACTTAGTAAAGTCTGGCGAATTTACTTTCTTTCATAGCTTCATCATGGACTTGATGCACAGGACAAAGGTGTAGTGTCCATCGCTATTTGCTCTGGACAAATTAATCCCTATAAATTACTGGTTACTTTTCCTAGACAAACATCAAGATTCTGAAAATAAAGAAATATTGTCTGTAGAAACATGTGAAATGAGAACCTCACAGGACCTTGAAGCTGGCCAAAAATCATTTTCTTCATTCACTCATTCATTTATTCACAAACATGTAATAAATACCCACTGTATGCAAGCACTGCAGTGGGCTTTAAAAGGAAACAAGGATAAGATGTAGACTTAGTTTTGATAATACAGGAGTAAACCTACAATTCAAGACATTTGATGAGACTGTGTTGTTATGGAAACATTGAGGAAGGAAACTGAGCCCAGCCTTGGTTATAACCTTGACCCTCTTCCATGCCTTAAGGCAGAATCACATGTGGAGAGAAAGCTTCTGGGCTACAGTGGAGACTCCCTTGTTTATCCCCAAACATTAAACAGTAGGTAATGAAATGGGAACAGACAGCTAATAAGGCATAGACATCCACTGCTTAGCAGTGCATTTTCTTTGGGGAATACAAACGTGTATCGAGTGTCTGCTGTGCAACATGGTGAATAAAGACATATCCCAGTCTTCGGTGACACCACTGTTCCTCAATGTTTAATAATTCACTTGGAAGAAATTTCTCTTTTGCCAAATAGCAATTCTTCATGAAGAGAACATCTTTATTTTGTATTCTCTTATCCAAACTTATGACAGAAAAATTGGTTACCATCTTTCACTAACTTGAACACAACTCTATAGCTATAAATGGAGAAACAAAGACTTTGAATTTAAGATTCTGAGCATGGCATTTAACATCTACACGTTGTGACTCTGATGGCAGTGAGCATTTTCAGATTTGGAATGTAAATTAGCTTGGATCTCAGTGGAGTACCATAATGCTTTTGTATTCAAATTCTCTGTGCATTCCTAGAAAAAAAATAAGTGTTAAGTAACCTGGCAGAGGACTTTCTGCCTAAGATAACTTCCTTGGCTTCTTTACAGGGAACCATTCCATTGCCTCAGTATGTTAACATCAACTGATTAATAGTTCCTTTGAGCACCTATAATGCTTACTGCATTCTTCTAAGTATTCTGAGAAAAATTTAAAGTCAAGGTTACAACCTAATGGGAGGTTATAAATATATATATATATTTTTATATATGTATATATTTGGAGTTAGACATGAAGGTTCAGATTATCCATCCTCTGATACTGGGTGTGTGTGTGTGTGCGTGTGCATGTATATATATGCAGATATTTAGAGAAAGACATGATGTATCTATTTTTATATTTTAAATGTATTTATAGAATTTGCTTTACATGCAGTTTTTTTAGAAATATGTCTGATCTATAAAACAACAAACATGCTAAGAATAATTCTTGTATTTCTATATATGCTTTTCCTCTTCAACATCATTGCCTAATACAGTGCCTGACATTTAATAGTTATTTACTCAGTATTTTAGAATGGATTAGTAAATATTTTTCTGACCAAATATCAGCTAAAAGTGACAGCAATAAACCAAGCCGCCTTTTTCACTTTTTTCATATCATTGGAAGTTGAAGACATTTAGGGTAAAATACAGATAAACATTTTTGTGGACTCCTTATAAGCAATTTTTGACATGAGAATAACACTGACATCACAATGTTGCGAATATTTGATCATCAAAGGAAATATCGGCTTGTCTATAATGGAGACATGAAGGCTTCATTGCTTTATAAATGATGCAAAATTTACAAAACTGAAAGACTGTTGCTTATGTCACTACTAAAGCCCCTCAGAGAATCTCTTTTCCTAATTAACTAATCACTTCTACTTCTCTGGGACTATCCAAGGAGGTTAATCTCACATTCTTTTCACTGGTAACATTTTTCAAATTTGCTCTTGAAATACTGGGAATTAAACAAACAAACAAACAAAAAAAAAAAAACCCTTTTTCTCAGTAGCATTTCAGTAGTTGATTCCTTGTTAGATATAGAAAAACAAAAAAGAAAATCCATTGGAATCTGTATTTTATATCCTCAAGACAGATTGAGATTTTTTGTTATAAGCATCATCCTAACCTATCCTGAAATATACTGAGATCTAGTGAGTGTACTGGCCTGTTATTAGTGCTTATCTTTCTGTTTGTTTCATTGTTTTCAGACATTCAAGGAGAAAATAAACCTCTGATGAGTTAGCATGTTTTCATAGGCAATGGTAGAGTGTGTACCTAGCATGCACAAGGTCCTGGGTTCAATCCCCAATACCTCCATTAAAAAAGAAAATACTTCCCTGAATGGCACCTCTGAGCAAACATACTTAATCTCTGGGTAGAGGTTTAACGTCTCGTGCTGTGAGCAGCAACTTATAGGCTGATTAAAGGATGGTCTGACAGCTCCCATAGAGACTTGTATCCAATTTCCTTCAGCCTCCATGTTGGTGGATTTAGGTGAAAAAGCCTGATGGCAAAGGAGGAGGTTTGAGGGTACATGGAAAAACATTGTAGAATGATCAGACGTATAAGAGAAATACCATGAGGCATTCTTTTTGCAGCATAGAAAATAAATGTGAGCCTTAGTCTGCTGTAACAGGCAGTAGGAATTTTCCAAGGCGATTGTATTTACAAAAGAGAACCTCAGACTGCTTGATGATTATGAGGACTGGGGATTCAAATGAATCTTGTCACTATTGCCAGTTTTGTTGAGAGAAAGACGTTCCTGGTGGAGCACAGATGGCATGTTTGAACGAGAAGCTGATTATGCCAAGAGGTTAGTATGCTTGAAAGCACCACTTATTGATCTGTGAGTAGGACCACAAGAGAACTAGCGGTGAATATTGATCTGTAAGTAGGACGCAGGATAGCTAGCTATGAAGAGGAATGCATCACTCTCTCTAAAGCACCTGAGAAAAATCAAAGCAACTTGAAATACACATCCAATATAGGAATTACATTAATTCCCCTGGTCTCCTCTGTCTGAAAATAACTGGAAGAAATCCCATCTGTTTAAAATATAGCACACAAGATTAAAAACAAGGAACATTAGCAACCAGTGTTTACTTAAGAAATATTTGCAGGCAGAATTAAGAAAAAATATGCAAGTTGCACAGGAATAGTAAGAAAAGGAAATCCAAAAAAGGTTACGGCTAGATTTGCTTCTGGAGCAAAATCAAACTCGGATACTTAAGTACAGGTTTTCACAGAGCTTACTTCCCTTACATGACAGCCTCTATTTTTAGAAGTATGTAGTCAGTTTTGGTTTTGTCTTCTTCAGTACCTGATGGAGAATCTGAATATAAAGCATAAAAAGAAGGTTCGCCGTAAGCTCTAACATCTCTGCCTAAATCTCTCATGTTCTCCAGGAAGCAATAGAAGACTCTCTTCCTGTCAACGAAACTTAACTTGGAGGACATAAACTTTAATAATATAAAATACTTGGGTCTCTTGAAACTGAGCTTCCCCAAAGGCATAAGCATTTTTAGACTTTTCATTACTGGTAATTAAAATTCATGTAGCAATTCTAGATATATTAAGTAACAGAAAACAAATTTAAAATGCAAGTTTTTGATCACACATAGAGTAAAATCTCAGAGGAGGTCTCCAACTCTCACCCAGAAAAATTAACCTGAGAGATTTCTTTCAAATTCACTTAAGAAGTTTTGCTTACTTAACAAAATTAATTTAGAAAAAATATATATATAACACATATTTTTTTGCAAATATTATTTTTTATTCAAATGTTCCCATTTTTAAAAAATGATTTCCCTTTCGTTAACTCAAATGAAACAGAAATGTCAACACCATGGAGCAGTGATTACATAAAACTGTGGCCATCCAATGGAGAAAAATGTGCTGAAACTGTTCACTATGATTGTGATTAGTTGATTTCTTTATTTAGTTCTGCCTCGTTTTGCTTTATAAATTAAGGTTATGTTGTTAATTGCAAACAAATTTGGAATCGTATGTCTATCTAGGGAACTGACCTACCTCTGTCTCTGGTAATGCTTCTTGCCTTCAAATCCATTTTGAAATAAATACAGTAGCACAGTCACATGAGCTTCCTTTCGGTTAGTAGTTGCATAGTTTATCTTTACCTATCCTGCTTTTAACCTCTTTATCCTTGTATTTGAGGTGTATCGCTTAAGAGCAGCATATGCTTGACTTTTGTAGTTGTTGTTTTGTTTTTGTTTTTAATCTGCTCTCTGCCCTTTAATTTTGTGTTTAATCAGCTGCTATAAACTAATGACTAGTGCATTTGGATTTAACTCTACCATCTTACTATTTGCTTCCTATTTGTTTAGTTGGTTTTTGTTCTTTTTCTTCTTCTTTTTATTTTTTGCCTTCTTTTTGATAAATCAAGTGTTTTTATTATTTCATTTTGCTCGATTAACTTGTTGGTTATACATTCTTTCATTGCCTTTCAGTGGTTGCCCTAGATATTATCATGTATCTACGACATTGTAGAACCTATTACAAACAAATACTTTTACCATTTCCCAGCAAGGAGCTGAGAATATATTTACCCTTCCCACCTTTTGGTGATATTGTTAAGTACTTTAATTCTACATTTATTTAAACCCACAGGTCATAATTACTGTTGCTTTACAGAGTGAATATCCATTTATGTTTATATGTTTATCCTTTCTGCACTCTCCGCACATTTAAATTTTGTGTCTGTAACTAGATTGCAAGTCCCTCGTGAAGGCTTGTTTGTCTTCTTTACAATAATGCCCATATCTGTCTCCTCAGCCAATCTCTCACCACTTCCCCGAAGTTCTAGCCTCAAAATACTTTTTCCCAACCCCTGGCTCATATAATAATTTAACAGATTAGCTCTTATTTCGGTGTCTTTGCCAGTGTTATTCCTTCTCCTTCCCATCCCCACCTTTGTCCTTCAGTTTTTGAACTCATACTGTGTCTTCCAGGTTGGCTCTGATAAGTCTACCTCAAAGACAAGATGCTCCACACCCTGATCAGATCTGGAGTGCATGTCTCTTCTCTGTGACATGAGTTTCAGTAGATAAATACTGGTTGAAAGTTTACAAGACTGTGTCTCTTCTAGACTTTGAATTTCTTGGTACCAAGATAATGCTTCTACCTTTGAATACTTTGCCCTAAGTTCTGTGATTGGCACATGTTTTTAGTTTTCTAGGGCCACTATAACCAAGTACCACAAACTAGGTGGCTTAAATAACAGAACTTCATTGTCCCACCAGTTCTGGAGGCCAGAAGTCCAAATTCAGAGTATTGCAGGATTGGTTCAGTCTGAGGGCGGTGGGAGCAGGATCAGTTCCAGGTCTTTCTCCTTGGCTTGTAGATGGCCATCTTCACCTGTATGGATTATTCTGTTTTCTATTTTCCCCTGTTGATAGGGAAACCTGTAGTGTGGGATAGAACCCACCTTAATTACCTGATCTTCACTTAGTAAAGACTTCATCCCCAAATTATGTCACATTCTGAAGAACTGAGGGTTAAGACTTCAACATAAGAATTTTGGAGGAACACAGTTCAATCCATAATAGCATGTAATAGGTATTCAGTTACTGCATGTGGATTAATCGATTAGGGGAATGAATTATTTGTATTAGCTATGTGAATATAGAGTAGACATTATGATTGATCAATATGTTGTATTTGTGACAAATGGACTCATCATTCAGTTTATATGTGAAAGTTTTAGACAATAGATGAATTGACAAAAGGATTAGAAAAATGATATAGATGTTTGGACCCCCCTATAATGATAAATATGATTTTCAAACTTAAATTTATATATTCAACAACAATCTTCATTTGTAACACTTTACTTAAAGCCACCATTCTGAGACATGTTTTAAAATAATCTGTAATTCCCGAAGTGTTTATTTTTTACTAAATGCATTTCTCTATAAACATTCAGAAACAAATGATTTTTAAAATACAAAGTTTGAATTTAGTCACTAGAGGGAGCTATATATCATTATACATAGTAACAAAGAGCAGATGACAATATTTTCTACATTATAAACATTGATAGAAACTAAATTTATAAAGTGAGAAAATCAGGAATAGAGGTACAGTAAGAATAACTCAGATTTTTAACAAATTGACATAATTGATATATATAGAACATTTTACCCAACAGCAGTAGAGTGCATATTCTAGGCATTTTCTAGGCCATTAAATAAGTCATAAAAAAATTCAAAAACAATTTGATACATATAGAGTATGTTCTCTGGCCACAATGAAATGAAATCAATAACAAAGATTCCTGGAAAACTCCTAAATATTTGGAAACTAAATATCCTTCCAAAAAAAAAAGTTCATTGATCAAAAAAAATCAAAAAGAAAACTGAAAAATATTTTAAGCAGAATGAAAATGTAAACACTATCAAAATTTATGAGGTGCTGATAAAGCAGTACACATGGGGAAATGTATAGAACTAAAGACTCTTGAGAATAAAGTTTTCATATCGATGACTTCAGCTTCCACCTTAAGAAACTAAAAAAAAAAAGATCAAATTAAACCCAAAGTAGGCAGAAAAAAATGAAATTATACAGGTTAGACTGAAATCTAAGAAAAGAAAGTCAATGAAATCTAAAGCTGGTTCTTTGAGAGATCAATAAACTTGATAAACCTCTAACTAGAGATTTAGACTTGATAAACCTCTAACTATATTGATCAGGATGAGCAGAAAAGAAAAGAGGAAAGATTCAAATGACCAAGACAGGGATGGGAGTGATGACATCACTACAGACTCTACAGAGCTACTGTTAAGCTACATCTGGGATCCAGTTTTTCTAACCTATGGAATAAGAAAAGAATATTTTTGGCAACTGGTCTTCCACATCCTGACCTCTGTAGGCAAGATTTGAGACTCTCTCTTTGGAGTCTCTGTAGCATTTTTCTACCTACTCCATTGTATTCTAAATTATCTCTGTATGTATCTGACTCCTGCCCTTGACAAAGAGCTTCTATAGAAGGTGTTGAACAAATACTTGAAAATATGAAGGTGTAAAATATTCTAGATTGCATGAGGCATAACACAGAATAAGAATGGAGACTAGCGGAGTCAGCAGGGCCACTCTGGGTGAGTTCTTAGGGGCACAGCCTGACAGCTTCTCTGGAAGAAGAGACCCATTTGACATAGCAGAAGGGAATGGCTGGATCTCCTTCTTGCCTGTCACCTCTAATTTGCTTTATTTTCTGCCATTTCATGAGATTGAGCATCTTTTGGGCACCTTTATTTCCTCTTTGAAGGATTGTATTTTTATATCTTTTGCCCACTTAAAAATTAATTTGTATTATTTTTATGCTTTAAAAATTCATGAAAATACTTTGTATAATTGGGATTTTTAACTCTTTGAGGGTAATGTATGAACATTGCAAACATTTTTCCCAAGAAAATGTTATATATTTTTATTTATATTTTAGATATTCAAGTGTTGTGTGTTTTGTTTTTCTGAGTTTCCTACCTATGAAAGAAAAGGCATCTGAAATTTAAAATATGCAGTCTACTAAATTTTCTTCTAACATTTTATTGTTTTGTACTGTAGGCTTATATTCCTAATCCATCTGGGATATATTTTTTTATATGATATGCGACAGGATCTACCTTGGTTTTTTTTTCCAGATTAAATGCTAGTTTCACCACCACCTTTATGAAATAAACCATCATATTTCTTGCAGAATTGAAATGCCAACTTTGCTATATACTGAGTTTCCACATACATTTAGGAATATATTTTGGGACTCCAGTTTTTCACCAATATTTTTGTTTATTCCAGTACCAATACCATGCTGTTAAGTTTACAGTGAATTTTCAATATGTTAACACATAACAAGTTCACCACTAATTTTAAAATTCACTTTATTGGTTACTTTAGATTTCCTAGGTATAGAATTATATTGTATGAAAGTAAAATTTTTGTTTCTTCTTTTCTAGTATTTAGAACTTTTTTCTTATCTTATTGCTTTTTCCAGAAGTACCTTCAATATCAAGATATACTACCTATATTTGGATATTCCTGTCTTATTCCTAATTTTAATGGAAATAGCTTTATCATTCACTACTTGATATAATATTTGCTTTTGGCTTTAGCAAATAGTCTTTATTATATTTAAACATTTGCTTGTATTCTTTTTTAATTTGGTCATATGTAAATATGCTTATATATTATATATATATTGAAAGTCACAAAAAGGGTTTGAGAAAATCATAACTATTAAAAATATACTAACCAACCAAAATGAATCATGCATGCTTATTTTAATCAAATTTTTCTTTTGGAATATCTTAATTTTATTGAAGCCTTTTTATTGTCAACTTAAGCAAGAAACTCTCCCTCACAATTAGTGGATGTACTTTTTATGTCAATAATAATTATATATATCTTAATTTTGACTTAAACATGTATTTTTAACAACTTTTTTTCTTTTTTTAACTTTGAAAAAAATTTGGAGGGGAAGGTAATTAGGTTTACTTATTTATTTGTTTATTTATTTTTAGGGTAAATACTGGGGATTGGACCCAGGACCTAGTGTATACTAAGCGTGCACTCTACCACTTGAGCTATACACTTCTGCTTTAAACATGTATTTTTGGAATAAACTCTATTTGGTCATGTTGAATTAGTCTCAGCCTACTACTGAATTTAATTGGTGGATATTAGAGTTATTACATATTTACAAATTAATTGGTCTAGGTTTTCTTTTCCATACTAACTTTAATATGTTTGTAGTAGGGTCATGCTTCATAAAAATTTATTGTTGTTTATTTTAATACAGTTTAAATGCCATTTAGAAGTGTGTTTTCTTTAAAAATTAGGTTAAACTCAGCTACACAACCAGGCTTCTGCTTCTTAAAATGAAGAATTTTCAATTACTTTTGCAAACTTTTTAATAGTGATTGATTCATTTAGATGCTCTGCCTCTCCTTGGGTCAATTTTTCATAATATTTTAGTTGGAAATCAGTTTTTTCTAGATCCTTAAATTCTTTGCCATGTATTCTTTTAAAGTTAGAGAAAGTTGCATAAAATAATTTCTCACAGTTCTAAAATTACTTCTGTATCTGTTGTTACAGGTTCTCTCAACTTGAATGTTGAACATTTTTGCTTTCTCTATTTCCTTATCTAATTGCATTATTTTATCTATTATATTGCACCTTTCAAAGTACCAGCTTTTATATTTATTTACCCTTTCTCCCACTTTTTGCTAGTTTGGACTTTTTCAACTGGGCTTTAAAATAATTACCTTTGGGTTAACACAGGCTCTTAATTGAAGAGTAGCTTTTAGACATAAAATGTGAATATGTCACTATAAAAGAAAAGGCTTAAATCCTACAGAGTAATCAACTGTTTATTAAATATCTTCTATAAGATGCAAGTAACAGCTTCTTTCTCCCTGTGGACTGTAGATATTTTGATTTCAGTCTCAGCCTGTCAGAAAATGTGAGAGAATTAATTTCTGTTATTTTAAGGCACTATGTTTGTGGCAGTTTGTTACAGCAGCCCTAGCAAACTGCTTAAACCACTTTATGTCTTAAATTCAAGCTCTTTTTAATATATCCAAGAGAAACCTTTGGAATCTACTATAGTCATATTTTATCAGTTAGGGTAGGAACTGAAGTTCTTATTCAATTCACAGAGATTTGTTTTTAAACAGTCATCTTTCAGCAAGACAAAGGAAGACTGAAGGCAAATCATTAAAAATTATATGACTCAAATCCTAAACCCTAGGACACTTTGTACTCAATTGCATATTGATTATCAACCAACAAAGTCAATTTTCACTTAAACCCGTTGATAGATGAGCAGACATTTATGAGTCTCACTGATTTTAGTTGCATGGAATTGTTTTAAATTTCTTTTGTACATCCACAATTTCTAGTAATAGTTGACTGGCAAGAAACCACAATAGACCAAAATCACACTGAAGTAAAATTTTAATTACCTACACCTTCAGATTTTTTATTCATACTGGAAGTTAAAAGTACATACATATTTTGTAATTAGGCAAATCACATTCCATCATAATAAATACTGAAGAATTATCTTGCTTTAATAATAAGAACAGCTAGTTTGAACGATTATCATTAAATTCTTTATGGACAGTGACTGTAGTCTTTACAATGGTTTTGAAAAGTAGATTTTAGTATGGTTGACCCTTGGACAATGCAAGGGTTGAGGCGCTGATCCTCCATGGAGTAAAAAATCTGCATATGACTCCTATAGTTGGCCCTACTTATCTGTGGTTCCTCTGTGTCTGCAGTTCTGAGTCTGAGGATTCAACAAGTTGTGGACTGTGTAATACTGAAGTATTTGCTTTTGAAAAAAATCTGCATGTAGGTAGAGTAGTGTAGTTCAAACCTGCGTTGTTCAAGGGTCAACTGTATTTTCCATTTAAAGAATGAGGACAATGAGAATTAGAGAGGTTAAGGTACTGGCTGAAGGCTGTGAACAAAAAGAAAAGAACAAAGAGTGCCATTCATCATCTGGTTATCCAAAGGGTTAAATATCAGCCCAGTGCAGTCTCCCACCTACAGTGTGCTCTGAGGAGAATTCATGATGGAGAAAGCAGGACAAGACATTCTGTGCTTGGGATAAACTGGGGCCTCTAGATAGTTAAGATGCAGTAAGAATGTCAGTAATCCCAGATTCTTGCTTTCTCATATATAGAAAAGCACTAAAATCACTAATTTGAGATATCTATTCTTTGTGATTGGCAGTAATCTTTACTAAGATTATTAAATAATCTTCTACTATGCTTGGCTGCATGTATATCCTGGCCCTCAATATTCATATGTATATAGTGGCCCTTCCCCTTTGACCTTTTGGGATCCAGGAGCTATCTGAGAGGCTGTTTCCTGGGCTGTAGTCCTCAGTAAGGTCCCTAAATAAAACTGAAACTCACAACTCTTGTGTTGTCGGTTCTTCTTTCAGTCAACAAGGCTATAAAGTTGATAGAAACTAAAGGTCCTCTGACTTCTTAGTCTGTGTTCTTTCCACTATACTGCACTTCCTCTTAACTCTGGTACCTGCTTCCACACATTGCTTGACCAACAGAAGAACTTAGAACAGGGCTTCAGCTTCTTCTTTGTCTTTTTCTTCCTTTCCCTTCTACTCTTATGTCTCCTTTTCCTCATCAGAAGGGTTTTTGAGTTGGCCTGGAAATAACAAAATTATTATTTTATTTCTATAACAAAAATATTATGAGTTCCTATATCTTGATTTGCATAATTAGTAATAAAATTGATATTAACACTTAATTTTCTCATGCTTCATGTATTGTGCTCTGCTGCATTGCAAGTTATTTTGTTCTAAAACTCTCATAAATATCACGTTTATTCTCAGAAATAGATGGCACATATAGTCAACTGGTCTTTGACAAAAAAGCAAAGGCAATACAATGGAGCAAAAATAGTCTTTTCAACAAGGGATACTGGAACAATTAGACATCCATATGTAAAAAAATGAATCTAAAAACAGAGCTTAAATGAAATGGACCACACAAATAAGTGTAAAACACAAAACTATAAAACTGGAAGATACCATAGGAGAAAACCGAGATTACCTTGGATATGATAATGGCTTTAGACATCATCTATGAAGGAAATCATTGATAAGCTGAACATCATTAAAATGAAAACTTCTGGTCTACAAAAAACAATACCAAGAGAATGAGAAGACAAGCCACAGACTAGGAGAAAACACTGTAAAAAAAATACATCTGATAAAGGATCATTATCCAAAATATACAAAGAACTCTTAAAGCTGAACAATAAGAATCAACCTGATTTAAAAATGGGCCAAAGACATTAACAGACAACTCATCAAAGAAGATATCCAGATGGTAAATAAGCATATGAAAAGATGTTCCACATCATATGTTATCAGAGCAAATTAAAAGAACAATGAGATACCACTGCATATCAATTAGAATGACTCAAATCTGGAACACTGACAACACCAAATGCTGGCGAAGTTGCAGAACAACAAAAACTCTCATACATTGCTGCTGGGAATGCAAAATGGTGCAGCCACTTTGGAAGACAGTGTGGTGGTTTCACCCCAAACAAAACATACTCTTACCATAAGACCAGCAATTATTCTCCTTGGTATTTACCCAAAGGAACTGAAAACCTATGTCCACACAGAAACCTGCTCACAGATGTTTATAGCAACTTTATCGCTGTTTACCAAAACTTAGAAGCAATCAAGATGTCCTTCAATCAGTGAATGAGTAAACTGTGATACATCCAGACAGCGGCATATTATTCAGTGCTAGAAAAAAAAAATGAGCCATCAAGACGTGAAAGGCCATGAAGGAACCCAAAATGCATATTACTAAGTGAAAGAAGCCAATCTGAAAGGCTAAATATTGTGTGAGTCCAAATATATGACTTTCTGGAAAAGGCAAAACTATGGAGACAGTAAAAATATCAGTGGTTGTCAGAGGTTAAGGGAGAGGGAGGGATGAATAGACAGAGCACAGAGGATTTTTAGGGCAGTAAAAATACTCTGTATGATACTATCATGATGGGCACTTGTTATTATACATTTGTCTACATCCAAACAGTATACAACACCTAGAGTGAACTGTAATGTAAACCATGGACTTTGGGTGATTATGAGATGTCAGTGTATTATGATACATCAGTGGTAAAAACGTACTCCTCTGGTGGAGCATGTTGGTAATGGGAGAGGCTATGCGTGTGTTGGGGCAGGGGTATATGGGAAATCTTTGTGCCTTCCTTTTACATTACTCTAAACATCTTTTTTTTTAAACCATATTTCCTTTGTAAGTGTATTTAATCTTCTGAGTTTACCTGTTTTTCTTTCTCTGTCTCAGAAAATGGTATAAAATTTTCCTAAGTGCCCGAGTTTCAATTCTCCAAATCGTCTGCAATTCTCCTCTCTTTCATCACCTGATCTTCTTTTGTACCACTTACAACCGCTTGTCAAATTCTGTGTATACTGTCTAAAAAACAACTGTTCTTAAATTGTAAGGGTAAGGATCATAGACCAGTTGAAAATCTAATAAAACTCACGCCCAAAAGGCACTTATACAAAAAGTTGCATACAGTTTCAGGGAGTTCACAGAGTTCACCCTTGGACCCCGGTTTCAGAAAATTTCAGTTTTCTTCATTTCTCTCCTGAGTTACAGTTTAGTCTCTCAACCAATTCTCTGACACTGTCTCCAATCTATTTACTAACCAGATGCCAAGATAACCTTTCCAAAGTAGCTGTTTGAGCACGGTGTGGGGAGCCAGCCCCTACTGACTGATGAGTGATGTTGTGCGTCTCTCCTCAGCTTTAGTTTAGTGATGTCAGGTTGGTAGCTTGAAATCAGTCATAGTGGGAGTATTTACACTATGATAATTGGCAGATGCTACAAGTCGGGTTTCTTTTGTTTAGAGAACAGCACAATACTGCCTGTACTTTCAAATGTTGATGTTTCCCATTGCCTAAAACGAAAGCTCTTTAGCATTGCTGAACTAAGTAAGGAGGTAACCCTAGGCAACCTCAAAAATAGACGAGTTTATTCGGGAATAGCAGAAGAATTGCAATTTGAGACAAGTGAACTGTAGTTAAGCTACATGTGTGCCTTTTAAGTGTTTGGGGTAGGTTGTATTCATGGGCAGGGAATGTAATGGGAAAACAGTTAGAGTCAGTTCAAAGAAAAAACAAATGGAGACCAGCCTTGAAAACTTCCCAAGCAAACAAAATCTGTCCAGTAATACAAACAAAGCTTGATTCAGCCCACTTTGTGAGGTAACCTGACCTGGGTCACCGTCCATCCATTTCTGCTGGCTAAACTTGCCAAGGTGGATGTGAGACAAACTCTGATCAGCCTCCCATCATCCAAGAAAATTCCAGCGCTGCGAGTCTTCTGTAGATCAGGAGTTTATGGAAAATTAGTCTCTTCGCGCTTACATTTTATCTTCCTGTGTGCACATGTAAGGTTCTCACCCTACATCCTCCCGTTCTATTTTAGATTGAAATCCTTTCACAGAATGTTAGGTCTCTGTAATCTGGCCTTGAACTTTCTTTCTGGCTGCATATCCCACTCCTCCGCATGGCCTGTATGCAACAATCTCCAGCCACACCAAGCTCCCTGATTATAGCTAAATGGTTTCCTGTATCTGTAACCCAGTATGTCCCAGTATTAATACCAAGAAGCCCTCTTCTCAGGGGCTGAATCTACTTTGTTCAAAGTCAGTCATAAATCTTGTTCTTTCTGTCAAGCCTTCCCTGATACTCCCACTCAAAATCAGTCCCTACTCTGTGCTCAGAACCCACCTGTTACCCAGCCCAGAACATTCAGCATTAGTTTAGTAAAGATTTATTGAGTGCCCTCTAGGCAATGGCAATATATTCTTGTCTGTTCTAAATTTATTGTAAGTTCCTTCTAGGCAAAGATTGTATTAGCTTATCTTTTCAGTTCCTCCGAGTGATCCTCCATGCTAAGTATCAAAATTTATCCATCCTAGGTGTGATGTGGAATAAAAATTTGTGAAAGGTAATCAAAACCCTTTATGGTTCCATTGCAATTCAGCATCTCATTTAATTTTTAACAGAGTTCCAGGTAGTGTGGCTAGAATGAATGCTATCTCTGTCTCTCTAATGTTCAACAAAGTTGGAAATGGCTATCAATTATTAACAAAGTAGACAGTAATATCTACAGGATGACGCATTTGGCTTCAGGGTGCACAGAGGAGTATTTTGTGGTAATTAATTCCTTATTCTAAAGGTTAGTTTATAACCTGCCTTTATAACATCATGTGACTATGTGCTGTGAACCCCCTTTGAGGACAGTTATTAGTAAAACTACTTTTAGGAGCAGGTTTGAGACTCTGTGCTTCTGTGTAGCTTTGGTAGATATTAACTGAGCTAGCTGTCACATCTTTCCTGTGACTCATTCCTCACAGCAGTCAGGAAGAATGAATATTTCTATTCCTAAATTCCCAAAGAGGAAAGTAAGGCAAAAGAAGGCTGTGTGGTTTGTTCACATTTAGCATGAAATGTGAATAGCATATGCACTGACACACCGCAACCAGACAGCATTTTAATTGCTCATCTAACCTCCAGAAAGAGTCACCATCTGTTGAAATTCAGAAGATTAAAAGATATAAAACTTGACAGAAAACTGAAAGCATGTAATAAGCCACAGAGCCTAGCCACAAATCTTGGAAAATGTCCACAATAAAATGTCTTATTTATCTGCAAATAAGAAAAGAATAACACCAGCAATGAAAAGAGAGTGCTGAGAAGGATTCATGGAAGGATAAAACACAAAATGAAAAATGTGTTAACCTTTCAGAGACAGTCCACAATGGGAGTCTTGTTATCCATGGTCAAGGCTAGGCCCTTTCAACCACCCCAAAAATCAAACTTTGTCCCTGAAAAACCTGTGTTTTTATCACTGAGATTAGTTTCAATTAAATTATCAAAGGCTAGATGACATTTGACCATTGCCACAGAGTCCAGCTAGTCACCTCTGAAAATGCCAAAGGTTTACCATAAATAAGCTATTAATTTAATATATATTTTTAGAATCTCATTTTTCAAGTAGAAATGTCAATGCTAAAACAGAACACCAGTCCCCTGTGTCCTTCCAGGTGCGTGACATGGTACCCAGAGTGCTAAAGTCTACTAAACCTATTAATGTATTGACCTTACCTCGGATATTTTTTCCTCTCCATGAAATCATGATTGATTATACAGAAATCAGGTATAGGTAAGATTTCGTCTGAATCCCTGCTTTAACTATAATCACGACCCAGTAAATATTTGTTAATGGTGATAACAGCAGCTAATACTCATTGCAGCAGTCTTAAAAGTGTTACATTATTAATCCCTTTAATCCCCACCAAAGCCCTATGAGACCAGTGCCATCATCAGCCCCATTTTACATTTGAGGAAACTAAGGCATCAAAAGTTGGTTTTTTAAAAAAATATACTGAATAACACAGCTACTAAGTATTAAAATTGGAATTCCAACCCAGGCAGTCTGATGCCAGTACCCACACACTTAACCTATTTTAAACCCGAGGAAGAAAAGTTCTGATGAATGTTTTACAGTATATGGTATTTATTAAACTCCCACATGTGGTGAGACTTTCTAGCTGGAGTTGATTATTTTTTGTCAGCAAATGACTGACAGCATTCATGAGATTCTCAAATAAACTAGACATTAATGTTTGACGAGTAGTTCTGAAATGTCTACTATGTGCAGGTGCTAGTGTTGCTGGGAGTCTGAAAATTCATCAGGCATGACCCTGCCCTCCAGAATTTTAGAGTCGGCGGAGGCAGATTCATAGACAGAACACTGCTATGTAGTGCAGGGCTGTGGCAGGACTGCAGGGAACCCTAAGGGGGGACAGAGTACCATGTCACCCAGACAGGGAAGACGAGAGGAGGAAGCTGAGAGTAGGTGATGCACGGTTGGAGACTGTAGCAGGCAGAATAATGCCCAATCAGAGATGTCCGTATCTTCATCCCTGGAACCTGGGAATATGTTACCTCTCATGGCAAAATGGACTTTGCAGGAGGTGAGTAAATTAAGGGCCTTGATGTGGGAGTGTTAACCTGGATTATCCAGGTGGCCCAAAGTAATCACAAAGGTAGTTATGGGAAAGAGGGAGGCAGGAGAAAGAGGAAGATGTGTGAAGGCAGAAATAGAGGTCAGAGTGATGTGAGTGTGGGTTTTGAAGATGAGAGAAAGCCACAAGGCAAAGAAAGAAGGCAGCCTGCCAGCACTGGGGAAGACAAACAGATGCTCCTCTGCATCTTTCAGAGGTAACAGCGCTGCCAGATCTTGACATTAGCCCCACAAATCCCCAGACTTCTAACCTCCAGAACTGTCTCATAATAAATTTGTGTTGTTTTAAGCCTCTAGTTTGTGGTAATTTGTTACAGCAGCAATAAGAAACTGATACAGATACCTTTCAGGTTTCAAGTCTCATCTTAAACGTCAACTGCAGGTTGTCCCTGGTCACTCTTACAAACCTTTCCCCTATTACTCTCTTATTTCACCAGAGGTTTTTTGTTTTTTTTCCTTCAAGGACTTTAATACCATTTTAACTATATAATTACTCTTTTACTTATTTAATATCTCTTCTCCATTAACCTGTAAACTCTGTAAGGGCAGGAAATATTTGCACAATACAAATTACCTGTAGGGCACTCAGGAGTATTTGTTCGCAAGAGAAATACTGTATGAATGAGCTCAGGCTTGATATACTTCAGCCTCTAGGTTAAGATCTAGAGATGGGCCCTTTCAGGAAACAAAGTTCTTTGATGTGGCTGGAGCCTGAGGGGAGAAGAGAATAGAAGGAAGATGAGAAGGCAAACGGTGAGAAAATGGGAGGGGGTGGTGCTAAGTAGCTTGGACTTTACCACTTCATCCTGCAAGTGAAACAGTACCATTCTGAGATTTTTTTTTTTTAAAGTTGGAGGCTAACATTATCAAATTTGTTTTATTTAAAAAAATCATTCTCACATTACTATGGACAATAATTGGACTAAGGCTAGAAGAAGGAAAACAGCTGATTTTTGCATTAGTCCAAAAAGGAAATTATGAGAGTCTGAATCACTCAAAAGTGATGAAGAGGTAGAAAGAAGGCAACTAATTTACACAATGAAAAGGAACTCACTATTTTTTTTCTTTTAAAAGGCATCCTCTTGGCAGAAGTAAAGAACACATGTTAATTTAACTAATTAATTTTGTTAGTCTTTCAGTTACTTTTTTTTTTTTTGGCTCAGTAGTTTAGACTCCTGGAGAGCTTAGAGCCTTAAGAGCTCTAAAGACATTTTTAACACAAAACAGTACTTCACCTACTTTCCTCCAAACCGGCTCATAATTTTTTTTCTATAGATTTATCATCTGCACTAGGATATTTATAGTATTTTTATTTAAAGCAACACTAAATCAACAATTTTACGAAATAAGCCTCATACTGGGCAACATCAACGGAATCACAGTTCAGAGTGCCAGTTGTATTTTTCTAAAACATATTAAAATATATAACTACTGCAGTAAGTCTTATCTGTTTACTATCTCAAATCATTTTACCATGTCACCACTAGTGTGTCACACCGGGGTTTGACATAGAGGTTAACTAATCTGTATGAAGATGCCTCTCCAAAGTGGAACAATATGAGTTTGCAAAAGAGCGATGAAACCAAGAGTCAGAAAATGTTGGCTGACCTCTCACCTCCGCCAGTGATTTGGTGTTCAGACTAAAGTCAGCCAACCCTCTTGAGTCTAATATAGTCGTCTGAGAAATGGTAGCAATAGCCAGGGTACCTAATGGGTCTCTCTTTTTCACCATGAGTATTCTGTGACTATGCCAGCTTCCAAACTTTGCTCTAAATTATGCCATAATAAATTTCCATAATAAATCATTTTCTATTACCAGCAAAAATGATAAAAGTCAGAAATTTTAGAATTTTGTTTTTCAGTTATTAGACTGTTGACCAATCCAAAAGGGGATGCTTTGGATAAAATATGTGTCCTTCGAACTTCTTGGTTAGTTAGATTTTCCAAGAACTTTCTGAGAAAGTTTTTGCTATTGTTTTGCTTTGCTTTGTTTCAAGTTCTATGTGTTTGGCTGCAGCAGGAAGAGCTACATGTCATCTGATTCACTAAGATATTTTAGGCCATAAAGGGTAATACTGCAAAATGAATGTGAACCATCTTAAATCTGGGTAAGCTGAAATTTTAAACATTTCATAGACTGTATGTCTCAAAATATTCCATCAAGTCAGCTCAGTATAAATTTAATGTCATATATTTTAATCACTAGTTTTAGGTGTGAAATTGTATATTTGAAGTAAAACAAGTGGAAAGTTTTGCCTTTACTATTTCTCCTTTCAGTTTAACTTTATCCCACTGGCATTTACTGAATATCCACCTGGTGGGTTGATTTAATCAAGTATCCCTTTACCAGACCATTGTAGTTTACCCAAGTAATACATAATTAGGCAAAATGGCATTATTTTCTGAGTGTATTATTTGGAGATATGTAGTAGTTTAAACACTGAGCTCCAATATACCTTCATAGATAATATTTTTTAAATTGCTAAGCTTCAATGATGTAAATAAAGGAACCATTTAATCTGCTTAAAAGTTAAGGACAGCCAGTTGCTTCAGGAATCTGGAGAAAACAATCCTTTAAATGCAATATTTGCATAAAAACAGGGAGTTAGCTAATTAAACTTTTTCAGCATCTTTGCCCAGTTACTACTTTATTTAATTCTACATGTAGATGTTTAAATGTATGAGTTATAAATGCTTATAACAAATTTAAAATACTTATAACATGTAAATATAGTCCTTAAAATACTTACAGATATGTATGTGTGTGTGTGTGTATCAACTAAAAACATTCTAGGTACTAAAACACATGTTTTGTGTGTTTCTTATAGCTCAGTTTTCACCATGAGGGTTAACTTTCTTCCTTCAAGTGATATAAAAGCAGACAAAATATGGACATGTGTATGAATGTTATTTTGCTGTGTAATACCATAAATACATGGTTCTAAACTAGAAAGAGATGTCTACAGAAATATGATTTAAAATTAGATACAAAACCCCAACAATATGGAATACCTACTATATCAAAATGAAAGTAAAATGTTGAAAGTTGATTTATGCCTTTAAATATACCTTTATTTTAACTTTATAGGTTAAAAAAATACTCTTCCTCTCATTAATTTTAATAGATATATTCACATAGTAACAGATAATTTTGAAAGATAAAGGGTTTGTAAAAATTTTAATATGTAATATTTTAATGTATAGGTATTACATGTGTTATGAACACCTATCTCACTGTATATAAAATTTTCTCTTTTTTCACACAATGAAAATATATACACTTCCTAGTTTATTATTCCTATGATCAAAACCTTATCCTGTCTAAATTTTGGGAAAACCTATCTAATGAAACTGACCTTTCTTGATATTTAAGATAGAAATTATGTCTTATCTACACACACATCATCTTAATCTTTTCAATCTATATTAAGAATAAAAATTTATTATTCACCTACACAGATTTCAGAATTATGATTTATTAAACTCCCACCATCACCAGTGTTTCTCTGATTCCGAACTTTGTACAACTAAAATTTTTATGGCAGTCTAAACTTTAATAATACATTGGATTTGCTAGCTTTTGCAGAATTTCAGCCAAGCAAACTAGAAATAAGAATAGCTTTAAACCCTGAGGTTAATTAAAGTCTGTATATATTTTTGGTAATTTAACTTCCTTTTATATTTAAAAGTTTAAAAAAATGGTGATTAAAATTACTCAATCTGAATACAGGTAAAGACATTTTTTTAAATAAAGAAGATAAAATTAAGTTGATTAACTTAGCATTTAAATGAACATCAGAAAATACTGTATGACAAAACAACATTTATCATCCTATTTTTTTAAAGAAAATCTCTGATTAATACAATACTTTGAGTCACTGAACAAACTTGGAAACTATAGAAAAATGATAATGAGGGGGAAATTACATGTGGTCACACCAAACAGAAAATAACTGTTCTAATTTTGGTGTATTTCCACCTGAAGATTCACATACATGTTCTTTTTTTTAACTTTTTTATTGAGTTATAGTCATTTTACAATGTTGTGTCAAATTCCAGTGTAGAGTGCAATTTTTCAGTTATACGTGAACATTCATTGTCACATTTTTTTTTGCTGTGCGCTATCACAAGATCTTGGATATATTTCCCTGTTCTATACAATATAATCTTGTTTATCTATTCTGCATATGCCTGTCACTATCTACAGATTTTGAAATCCCAGTCTGTCCCCTCCTACCCCTCCCTCCCTTGGCAATCACAAGTTTGTATTCTATGTCTATGAGTCTGTTTCTGTTTTGTATTTATGTTATTTATTTATTTATTTATTTTAGATTCCACATATGAGCGATCTCATATGGTACTTTTCTTTCTTTTTCTGGCTTACTTCACTTAGAATGACATTCTCCAGGGACATCCATGTTGCTGCAAATGGCGTTATGTTGTCAGTTTTTGTGGCTGAGTAGTATTCCATTGTATAAATATACCACATCTTCCTTATTCAGTCATCTGTTGATGGACATTTAGGCTGTTTCCATATTTTGGCTATTGTAAATAGTGCTGCTATAAACATTGGGGTGCAGGTGTCATCCTGAAGTAGGATTCCTTTTGGATATATGCCCAGGAGCAGGATTCCTGGGTCACATGGTAAGTCTATTCCTAGTCTTTTGAGGAATCTCCATACTGTTTTCCACAGTGGCTGCACCAAACTGCATTCCCACCAGCAGTGAAGGAGGGTTCCATTTTCTGCACAGCCTCTCCAGCATTTGTCATTTGTGGACTTTTGAATGATGACCATTCTGACTGGTGTGAGGTGATACCTCATTGCAGTTTTGATTTGCATTTCTCTGATAATTAGTGATACTGAGCATTTTTTCATGTGCCTATTGATCATTTGTATTTCTTCCTTGGAGAATTGCTTGTTTAAGTCTTCTGCCCATTTTTGGATTGGGTTGTTTGTTTTTTTTCTTATTATGTTGTATGAGCTGCTTATATATTCTGGAGATCAAACCTTTGTCGGTTTCATTGTTTGCAAAAATTTTCTTCCATTCTGTAGGTTGTCTTTTTGTTTTACTTATGGTTTCCTTTGCAGTGCAGAAGGTTGTGAGTTTAATTAGGTCCCATTTGTTTATTCTTGCTTTTATTTCTATTGCTTGGGTAGACTGCCCTAGGAGAACATTTTTGAGATATATCACATACATGTTCTGAGTCATACATATACAGACTTTTTTCCTTTTATGTAGCTAAGATCATAATATATACTGTATAAACTTGGCCTTTAAAATGTCGTCAGCATTATTTTTCTTACCATTATATTTTCTTTACTAATATGATTTTAATGTTTGAAAAATACTAATAATATGTCATAGTTATGTTTTATCTTTATCTTACCATTTTCCAAATTTAAATTGTTTCCAATTTTATCCATTTTAATAACACTATAATATATCATGCTGGGGAATTGTTTCCTTTGAATCACTGATTATATTTAAATCTTTTCTCTCTCCAACACTTCTGTCACCATTCTAGGCCAATTCACCTTAGAATGGCCTCTTCTTTCAGGCCTTGAAGTCAAACATTCTGCATTCACTTTGCCCATTACAATCCAAACTCCATATAATAGCCAGAAGTGGGCTTCTTAAAACCCCAATATGACTTACTTAACCCTTACTTAAACCCTTCAACGGCTGCTCCTTGCTCTTGGGTTGAAACCAAGGTTCTTATGCTGGATTCTTGTCTGGCAGCCTTGCCCTCCAGTCTCCTCTTGAGCTGGCTTTCCCTTCTCTTATCAAGTTCCCATTGTTCTGGGATTCTGACAGTTCCTCCCAGATGCCAGTTGAAACTCTTTCTCCCAGAGCAACCTTCTCATGTGCCATTCTGTCCATCTAGAACGATTTTCTCCTCCTTTTTTCACACAGCCAACTTGGACATCTCCTTCATGTCTTATTACAAATGCTACTTCCTCTGGGAAAAGACATCTTATATGCTTTCCTAGCCCCCTGAAATTCTTCATAGCACTTATCAGAATAGTACATTTCATACATATATGTGTATGTGTGTATATATATATACATATATATATGAAGTTGTGTTTTTAACAATATTTGTTATTTTGTATACCATTCTACACCTCTCTGTTCTCACTCAGTAATGCCCCAGGAAAGTCTTCTCAGGCAACTAATACCCATCTTCAGTGGCGACATAGTATGTCATGGTGCAGATGAATCCTCATTTATCCAAGCATTCATCTGTTGTTGAATATTAACTTCATTGCCAGTTTTTAGTTTCTTTACCCAATGCTGCAATAAAAATCCTTATAGATGTTATATATTTTATGTGCTAATGCTTTTATTTCCAGGAATTATTTTCCAAGAGTTTGCATAGTACTTTTAAAAACACATATATTTTACATTGTAATAGATGTGGTCAGATCAACTTCTTAAAAACCTGCAAAATCTTATTTCTATAAGCAATGTATAAAATTCCATTTTCCCCATGTGCCCACCAGCAATAGGTATTACAGACTTTTCCCAGTCTAATGAGAATAAAGTGATATATCATGGTTATTTTAATTTGCTTTTTCTTTCTATGAATTTATTGGCTGTTTGGTTTTAATCTCCTGTGTAATTGCCTAACCATATATATTGCCTATTTTCCTTTCCTTGCTTTTTTTCTGTCAATTCATAAAAGATTCTGGTATATTATAGATTTTAGCTCTTTGTATACTATATGCATTACAATTGTTTTTTTTTTCCAAATCAAACATCTGTGTATCAACTTTGTAGTATTTTGTGCCTTGTAAAAGTTACAGCTTTTAAGTCGTCAAAATGTTTACCTCCTCACTTGGTCTTCTTTCTCTGTCTTGATTAAGAAAGCATCCTCTACATTTTGGTTTTATGTGCAGTTTCTAGTGTTTCTTGTACGATGTTTACTGTTTTTACATTTATCTTTTATATTTAATGTTAATCCACCTGTAATACATTTGTATTTGGCATAAGATGTGGGTTCACTTTTATTTATTCCAAAATGAATAGCCAGTTGACTCAGCATAACTTAATAAATAGGCCATCTTTTCCCCATTGAATTAAACTACTATATGGCATGAAATAAATTCTTATACTTAACAGGACTGTTTCTGAATGTCTATATTTTCTGCTCTTTGTCTATTTCTATGTCAATATTACGTCAGTATGATTACAAAGGCTTTATTTTATAGTATACGTATCTCTTATGAGGCAAGAGTCATACTCACATTATTTTTCTAATTAATATGTTCTGGCTATATTTTGACATTTAATCTACTATACATATTTAAGGTTATGTTATTCACTCCTCTCTATTTATAAAATATTAACTTTTGGGGATTCTAGTTGGAATTGTGTAACATTTATAAATTAATTTCTAGAGAGCTTTTGGTTTATGATATGGATATTACCATTCAAGAACTTTGTCCTGAATATTTGTCCTGACGAATAAACAGTAGCTTAGCTGGGTATGGATTTTTGTGTTGTAGTCTTCTTCCTTAGTAATTTACTGATGCTGTTTCACTACCTCTCAACTCAGTTGTGTACGAAAGGTCTAGCACCCATCTAATTTTCTGCTCCTTTGTAGACTCCTTATTTTTTCTGCACAGATGCTTGCAAGCTTGAGAGTTTTGCTAGAATTTGCCTGAGTGTGAGTGTATTTTCTCAATTATCCTGCCTGGAACTTATTAAGTCCTTTCAGTTATCAATGAAGATCTTTCTTCAGCTCAGGAAAAAAATGTTTTCTTGATTATTCCCTCTCTTACATCTATTCCATTCTCCTGCAATCCCAGTATTTCGCTTTTTAATTTTCTTGGATCTATCCACTAATTCTCTTATACTTTCCATTTTACACCTTCAGTCTATTTAATACCTCCCTCTGTGCTTTGGGATAGTGCTTAAACTTGATCCTCAGGCTAATAATTCAGGTTTCAGCAGAAATCATCCTCTCCTTCATTTATATACTAAATTGTATAGTTGGGAAAATTATGTTTTAGCTCCAAAAAAAGTGCTCTCATTTTTTCTCTTCAGTTCACTTTTTGTCTCCTCCAAGAGTTCTCTTTCACTTGGGGATGGATTCCATTTATTCTGATTGACCTTCCTATTTCTAGCTTTTGTCTCCTTAGGTGAGTGGGTTTTTCCCCCTTTGTCTGCTTATGACATTGCCAACATTAAAGCTTGCTATGTGGCAGCATTCTCATAGGTAGTGGGAAGTAAAGTGTCCTACCCCACCTCTCCAACTTTCCTTAATTGATGGAGAATCCAGGGTTATGTCCCTCAACGCTAGTTCTCGTGGTTGGTTCTCCACTAATGGGCAAGTTTCTGTGGTGTGAATCACTTGTCTGCTATGCTATCTTCCTGCTCTCAGCAGGTCACAGTCCTTGCTAGTCCCATAATCAAAGCTATGGAACATGATGAAATAGATCACGGAGTGAAATGATTAAGCTCTCAGAGCGTAGCATTGCCTTGTTTGCTCTCAAACATCAACTTCAGCATGACCTGCCTGTGACCTGGGAAAATCACCTTACCTACCATGCTTCTCTTTCATGAAATGGAATAATAACAACAACAGCAATAATAATAAACCTGTAGATGTTTTGTGGGAATTAAGTGAGGTAACTTGAGTAATGCTTGTAGAGCTGCCACATATAATTACTCAAGAAACGTTAGTTGTTGTAATCATCAGCTCTTATTCTAAGATAAATCTGACCTAACAGCCTGTCTTCTTCCTGTTGCTAGGCAACCCTTTAACTTTTCCTTGTTGACTCTCTAGGCTATCAGATTTTTCATGAGGACTGCTGTAAGTCTAGTTATTTTTCTACTTGTCTTTTTCCTTGAGTAGATTGAAAGCTCCTTAATGGAAAGTACTGTTTTATTCATTGTTATTGCCTCTAAAATGCAGTGGGCACACAGATATATTTGTTGAGTTGAGTTAAGGCCATAAAAGCCAAAATAACTCGTTTTAAAGATTAAAAAATGGAGGCCCAGTCAAGTAAATATTCTGGCCAAGTCAATACAGCCAGTTAGTGGTGAAATTGGAGCCAAAATCATGTCATAGTATATCTTTATGTTTTTCCCCATATTGTTGTTACTACCTGGATTATTTCAAAAGCAAGATCAGATGTTACCTTCCTTAAATTATCTTTCCATGAAGTCAATTATTTTTATCTGCTTATTATGAACTTTGGTCATGACTGTATTATATTCTCTTATACTTTATTTTTATATCCGACTCCATTATGACTTGTGAAGTCATAGATGTCACAGTGATAGAATTATCTTTTACCCCCAAATTATCTAACGCAATTTCTAAAATAGGGACAGTGATAATAAATATGTGTTAGAGTAAGACCCATCAATATTTTTTTCAAATACTGTATATACTGGCTAGACCAATTGTGCAGAATGTATAGAAATTGTAACAAAATTTCACCTGGCAGTTTCTCTTAACTCCACTAGAGTTAAACTCTTCCAGATGAGTTGATCACATCTAGAGATTTATGGACTCTTAATCAGCCATCAACCATCCTCCATCCCCGGAGACAAATGTCACTACCCACCTTTCCAGTTGCTTTATAATAATTGAAGAACTGCATTCCAGTTAATCACTACTGTCCAGAATTACTCAGTTGAACTCTGGGAATCTGTGGGCACATTCTCAGGCATTCCTAATTGTATAGTCCCAGAAGATTAAAAAACCCAGTCAGTTGAATGAGAACCACAGCTTAGGGGTTGGCATTTATAAAGGAAGATCAAGATTCTTCTGAGTTAGTGCTGATGTCAAATAAATTATCTTCAATATGCCCGAAGCGGAGGATGAAAAAGGGGAGAGAAGGAGACCAGCTGAAGAGTGGGCAAGTTGTAGAAAAAAATGCAATCATATTTATCTTGTATCTAACCCTTTAAAATATCTACTTTTTAACATATGAAGGCCAAAATATATCATTGATAAACTTTAACAATACATATATTGGATATAAAAGCTCAAAATTTTTCTACTGATAAAATACACTATTAAAATGTTTGTAAACTACTACCTGACCTATCATAGTAGAGAACTGGCTTTCTCTTTGAAATTAAGAGAAAAACTATTTTTACTGTCTTCCCTGTATGTTTCAATGTTTCTCTTTTCTTTCTGTCTCTCTTAAAATATCTGACTGTTTTCATTGATTGCCCAATCAATCTAATCTTTCAACAGATCCAGAATTTAAAGACTCAAATCTAAAGTTCAATTCAAACTAATTTTTATGCTGAAAAATCTGACTTGCTACCATGTGAATGCATTCCCTTTCTTTAAGTTTGAGAGAAGCAGGAAAGGAAGGAGAAGAATGGGAAGGGAATAGGAGGGGAGGGAGGAGAAGAGAGAGACGACAGAGACAGAGAGGAGAGAGGAAGAGAGAAGAGGAGGGGAGAGAAGCAAGGAAAGAAGGAAGAAGGGATGGAAGGAAAGGAAGGAGAGGGGAGGGAGGAAGGGAAGGAAAGAAGGAAATCAGACAGGCAGGCAATGCTATTGTTCATCTTTTTATTACTGCTCAGCACTAGAGAAGATGAGAAGGGCTGGCTGCATGGTGAGGCAGGCTGCAAACAGGATTAGAAAAGTAATCAATGGCAAGATGAGTACTGTAGATTTTCACTTCCCGCTCCCCTTGCAAAGATGAAACCCAGCACTCATCTGTTTCTTACTTGTCAGTAGCAAAATCAGTTACAAAGACTGAGAACTATAATGATGAAAGAAGAAAGTGCTAAATGATAGGGTTTCAAGACTTCTTATGTCTCCTTTAATTGTAATGGATTTTACAAACATTGGTGAATTTTGACTGATCATTACCTTCAGGATGGTTGGGGACTAAGTACTAAGTGGTACTTAAATAGCGTGTTCATGAGATACAGTAAAATGCTGTAACTTTTTCCCTACCAAGAATTTTTCATGTGTAATATGTACAATCCAATTACTAAATATTGGTTTAATACTTATTTAGCTATGAGTCCACACTTTTAAAAAGATTTTTAAAAGTAGAAGATGCTAGAACACTCCCCCCCCAAATATTAATCTCTGGGAGCTAATATTTTTTGTTCCTAACCCCAAGTTAACTACTAAGCTAACTATATTAACTTCTCAAGGCTTTTATCACACTAAATAAGTATATGTAGACAGATGCTTCCCACTTAACAACTACACACACAGAATTGTCACTCCACAGCCTGTGGTCAACACCTCCCTCAGCAGCTGACACCCTGTCCAAAAGGGTGCAGGCAACTCTGGTTGTCCTTTCAAAGCACTGGTGATCATACTTAGAATCTTGAGACCATATACATAAGAGTAAAAGTGAAGATGGCACCAAAGAGGGTGTTAACCAATTTGTATATAGAGAGGGATGGTAAAGAACTCTTAATTGTGCTTTGAACATAGAGCTAGTTTTGTTTCCTGGTCGAAGAAACTTCCTCACTCTTTTCCTATCATCTCATAGGTTGCCTCCTCGCTGATCACACTTACGAAAATTCCCCTCCAGGGCACAGAATAGCAGACACCACTGTGGCCAAGCCTCCTAGTTGAGCTCGGTAATACAGTCTCCAAGTTCCAGTTCAGCACTTGAACAGCTAGAGAAAGACATTATTTCTCAACCATTCTTGTAGCTAGGTGGGCCATGTGACTAAATGCTGGCCACATAAAAGAATTTGGGCAAAAGTTCTATGTGACAAACTTTGAGATTTCTCTCTAGTATCTCTTTCTCATTTCCTTTTTTATGCTGTCTTTCATCATACTGTTTGGAATGTAATCTTTTGTATATTAGATTATGAGCATGGATCTCAATTGAGCTGGAAGGAGCCTAGGACCCTGAGGGCTTCACAGAGCAGAGCTGCCATGCCAGTCATGGTTTGCAGACCTCTAGACTTTTGATGATAAATAGACTTCTATCCACTTTAAACCACTGTTTTTTTCTTCTTATTATTATTCTTTGTTTAGTCAACCATACCTGAAGCAAATCCTGTCTTATTCACCCTATAAGATACAGCATGTATATGAGACCAGAACTCATTCACATTTTGACCAGTATATTGATGATGCTTGCAGCTCTAATCCGAATGCCAGGACCATTGGGGATCCATTTCCTACAGGGATGAAAAAAGCATGGGCATTTTGAAGGGTGATGGCACAGCCTTACTTTAAAAGATTTCTTTACCTAGAGTTATTAAGTATAAAAAATAAATAAATACAGTTCACTTGGATGTATAACACTCCTCGGGGTACAATGACAGTTGTAATCTAGGCTATTTTCCTGGAATAATAGCATCTGACTTTGTTCTGATCTACAGAGAACTGTCCTCTTAAAATGATGTATGATGAGACTTGATTACTAGATGCATTGACATTTTAGGAGGAAATAGTTTGCTGGCAGCCTGGCCTGGAGCTGCTCCTGGTCTTGCCCGCACACTCACTCACCTAGGGCTGCTACAGAAAACTCACTACAAAATGTCATAGGCAGAAAATAAACGGATGAAGGGCTAATTATCACTTGGAGAGAACAATCTGATTGCAATGGCTATTGTGTAATATACAGACTCAAGGTGAATAGCTTCCCAGTTTCCAAGGTGATTAAAGGACTATAAACCCATTTGGGAGGTAAAATAAGTGTGATATTTTGTCTTTATAAAATATATATTCTCCAAAGAGCTTGAAAGGATTTCTAAGATATACCGATGCCCTCCAAACTATTCTAGAAGCATATAAAAGCAGGTAATTTGAAATTATTTTTATTCACCATGAAACCCTAAACCTCTACCAGAATCCTTCTCCTAGTAGATAATCAGAATGCCTACTTTCCAGGAACGATTGAGACCATCTGATGTGAATTCCCTTCATTCTCTTCTCCTTGACCTTCAACGGTTATTTCTTGAGAATGATTTATGCACTCAAAAGCTCTGTTTTTATGGGAACTTTCAGTCCTCCTTGACTTCTCTAGGACCTTTCTGCCTCAGTATACACATTACATATTTAAACTCCCCCTTTCCACTTCCTTGCTTCCCCTAAATGACAGAGCTTCAAATCAGCCTCTTCAATTCCCCTTCCTCCCCAAACTGGCTAGCTTCTTCCTTTTACTGCAAAATTTCTCAAAAGAGCATCCCTATCTCTTACTTCTACTCTCTCTCCCTTACTCAGGGCACCGTACCCATCTCTAATCTTCCTTATTAAAGTTCACTGATAGCTGTGCTCAACTAAATGGACTTTTCTAACACTTTCTTCTGCTTGACCACCAAGGTCTCCCGCTGCCATTAATTCTTTGCCTTTTCTCAACTCCTCCTTCAGCTCATACTGACCTCTGCAGGGTCCGTCATTATGAGCCATATCTGCCTTAAAATTCTTTCCTCCCTTAGCATCCCTTCAATCTGCAGTAGCCTAGTTCTCATCTTCTCTGATTGCTCTGACTCTGCTTTTCTCACATGTTTCTATCTACCCAACATCTAAATATGTGTTCTCCAAAGTTTACACCTTAACACATCATGCTTCTCACTATGAACCATGTGCTATCCTCATTAGAAATACCATTTTCATAGTTCACATGATTAAGCCCCTGCAAATAATTCTCACATAAAATGTCTCAAGCCCTGAACCTTCTTTAAAGCTCCAAATCAGACACACTCTGTACATCCCACATGGTTGTAGTATAAAGCATAAAAATCAAAGATTTTGATCAAAATCAAAATTTGATCAAATCAAAAATTTCATAAGACATCATCTACATCTTAATCTTATTTTTTCTCCTTCTTTCTGTGTTTCTGGTCCCATCATTTTAATTGCTGAGATTCATAATAAAAGTGTTATTGTCTGTTCCTTTAACTCATGACCTATTCCCAGCCTTGTAACTATTGACTTAACTCTAAATAACTACAAGGAATTCTCACATGCTGCAGCAGATGCAAAGATCGAGTATGAGCTCCTGAAGATGCCTACAAGTTGACGCTAGTCCTAACAACTCTACCCACATAACGACTTGTTCATCCACTTACTTCCATTATTGTGGACTCCAATTCAAGCCCACATAAATTTTATTATTGTCCATTGCGACAGCCTCACAAGAGGTCTCACTCCTTCCACTCTTCTCATATCCAAGTGATCCTCTGCATTGTTTCCATAGTTACCAGGACCAAAAGAAATCTGATCCAGATATTTGTCTGCTTAAAAAAAAAAAGCCCTCAGTTCCTCTCCACTGCACCTAAAATAAAACCCATTCCCTGCTTAAACTTAAATCTCAGTGCAATTTATATGTATTGCGTGACAAGATTATTGAGTATATATGTGCCTAGGCACCATCGAGCTGCCGGGGGCACAAAGCCCATGCCTGTATGAGATCTAAATTAAGCATCATGGAGCCACAGATGATTTTAAACACAACATAACCAAAACCAGTAGGACTCTTATAGAGTAATATTTTTTAAGTCAAGCAGTTGACAGTAATTCAAAAGTAATTTCAGTCTTTACACGTTCTTAGAAAACATTATCAGAAATTCAATTTCTATCCTACAGCAACATTCCACAAAAATATTTTTCTCTTCTGTTCACTAAAATTCTTCCTTTCTCTGCAAATGCTTTAGAACCTATTACTTATTAAATACTTAAAAATCCCTCTACCCAGGTAGCAAGGTCAAATGACATGACATTTGAGATGGATGACAGGAGAGAGCAATGGAAATCAAACAATAGTGGGATCTTAGCCACAAGACTAAGAACATGGACCAAATATCCAGTGTGAAACAGAGAAAGCAGGAGAACTCCTGGCCTGGGCATGCATCCAGTCTTGAAAGGGACTTGAAAAATTAAGAATAGTGAACAATTTAGTGATGGAGACCAATGAAGTACCCCCTCCCATAATGTATTTGTGCGTGTGTGTGTGTGTGTGTGTGTGTGTGTGTGTGTACGTACATGTGTGGGCTTGTAGGCAGAAGGAATGATGCAGGGAGTGATGATAGTTGGTAGCAGAGAAGACAAAAATGGAGAGAGACACTGGAGGCTACATATGTGTGCAGGGTCACCTGAGAGAGCTGGAGATTTGTGATGCGTCAGGTAGTTGGTTAAGAAGGCCTGTCATTCTGACTGGCCTCCTGGATCCCAGACGTGGGTAGCTCATAAGTGGAAGCCCTTCTATATAAGAGGGTTGGGATGCCAATCTCATTGAGTCACTTCCTCTTTAGAAAGGCAGACCCCAAAATTCAACTGAAGAATGAATCTATTTCTTATTGCTTGCAAATAAAGCCAAAAGTGAGTTCCAAGGACAGAAAGGGGCAGAGAAAACTACGGGTTGATATCTTCTACCTTTCCAGCCTTATTTCTCATTGCTTATTTCTTAATTTTCTTTTAAATTTTTGGTATGTCCCTCAAGGGTACAGGATTGTCCAGTATATAATCATTATTCTTTGTTCACAACATACCATTATCATTGGTATAATGAACTTCCTTTTCCTTCCTTCCTTCCTTCCTTCCTTCCTTCCTTCCTTCCTTCCTTCCTTTCTTTCTTTCTTTCTTTCTTTCTTTCTTCCTTTCTTTCTTTCTTTCTTTCTTTCTTTCTTTCTTTCTTTCTTTCTTTCTTTCTTTCTTTCTTTCTTTCTTTCTTTTAATTTAATTTTTTACTTTATAATATATAGATATTCATAAAACCACTAGCCAAACCAGTAATAAAACCTGTAACTTAGCAGTATCTATTTTATCTTCCCCCATATTCCCCCAGGTTCCAAATATTATCCTAAATATTTCTCATTCTATTGCTTTTTACTGCCTTTATGTATATTTAAACAATATATTATTTGATGTTACTTGTTTTCAATTTTTTTAAAAGGATACAATATTGTGAAAAGTTCCTCAATAGCTAGCTTTTTTCATTTCATATTATGCTACAAAAATTTACCCATGTTGACGTGTTTAACTATCAATTGTTTATTTTCATGGCTGTATACAAATTCATTGTCTACATGGACTGTTTGAATCTCTGCCAGACCACTCTCTGAGCATGAAAGCACCCAGCCTCTTTGCTTTGACTGAAGCTCTTCCTCTACCTTTTCTCCCAGACCATGAGATGAAAAAAAGGTTGGAGTTAACAGACAAGGACATTAAAAAAGCTATTCTAAATAGGTTTAAAGATTTAAAGTAAAAGATAAACATTATGAGTGAACACATGGGGCATCAGAGCAGATAAATGGAAATGTAAAAGCCAGATGAAAAATTTAGAACTAAAGCATACAATATGAGATAAAAAATTCACTGGATGAACTTAAGAGTAGAGTGGACACTGGAAAAGAGGGGATCAGTGAGTTTAAAGACAGTTAAATAGAAACTATTCAAACTGAAGTACAAAGAGGAAAAAATAAAAGGAGGGACCAAGCCGTAGTTGCCCATGGAATAATAACAAACTCCATAATATATGCGTAATTAGAATCCCAGAACTGGAGGAAAGAGAAATGTGAGCAGGAAAAAAAAAAAAGAAGAAATAATAGCCCAAATTTGACAAAAAATATAAACTCGGATCCAAGAAGCTTAACAAACCCCAAGTAATGTAATCCCAAAATTGGAAGGGGTAAATGAGATATATATTTAATGAGTAAATAATCCACAAATGGGCAACATAAGGTAGTGGCTCAGAATATGGTCTTCAGAGATAGATTTCTTGGTTTTAATTACAGCTATTTCATTTGCTAGTTGTAAAAACTTAAGCTGCCTTACCTTAAGCAAGTTACTTACTTCCTCTCTGCCTCATTTTCCTTCTATGTAAGGGCAATAATAGGAACTGTATATTAAAATTGTTGTGAAGGTTACATGAGTTAATATATTAAAAGCATTTAGAGAATAGCCTCGCACATACTAAGCACTCAAAAGTTTAATTTTAAATAGAAGAGGGAACTGATTAAGAGAGGAGAACCATTACAAAAAGAAATAGGGTGTTATGAAAATGATATGTAATAATTTTGAATCATAAATAAATAAAGTAATTTTGCCCCTTATAAGTGTCTGTATTCTTGAACAATCCATGCCTATCCTTCTGTATCCTAAAACTCAACAAATCTAAGTGGTAGATGTTACATTCAAATACAATGACAATTCTAAATTTTCAGATTGCCAATGTTATTGGTATTAAATATGCTTGTCATAAAAATGTATTTTTTCTATAGCATATTTCTTCAAAATGTGCAAAGCATTCATGACATGAAAATTGGATCTAATACGATGAGTACTCTTCTTCAATCCAGATGTCATAATATTCTCCAGAGGAAAATTTCTTCTTTTATATATAAAAGCACTCAAGTAAGATTCTCTACAATATAACACACATAAAATATATCCTATATGTTTACAGTATGTTACCTCTTTAAAACAATCTATATTGTTACTTACCAGTGAATTAATTTCTCACTATTCTAGTTTAATTTTAGAATAGTCCCTGACTCATTTTATTGATACAACTAAGCTGACTTTTGAAATTAGTGGATTACTTGTAATTTTTTAAAATTTATTGACCTAACCTAGAAACTATTAATTCTTTGATGAAAACTCTAGTTACTCGTTCCAAAATCATGATTCACTTAAGAGTTTATTCATCAAAAGCCTTAGTACCATATTCAAGTACAGAGAAGTAAGGAAGACTTTCATTCATTCATTCATTCATTCATCCAATGAATATTGATTGACAGTCAGCTCTGTGTGCTTGGGACATATAAGTGGATGAAATTGACAAATACATTCTTTATCCTTTTAAAACTTACATTCTGAATCTTCTCAGTGGAGAAGTCATTTCTGTTGTGTTCCTTGACAACACAATAGAAATAAATACACACTGCAGAAGACTTCATAGCATTTCTTGATTAATTTCTTGAAAAACAATTTTCTTGCCTCCATTTCAACTCCCTAATCACCCATCTACCTTATGTGTTACTCTTCCTTCTCCATGCATAAATTAATTATAAATATCCCCCAGAACTCTGGGACTGGCGTTTTTTTTCATGTCTCTGAATTTGTTTTCTTTTTTCTACTCCTCTCTGATTCACTTCTTTCCTAGACAGAGTAACCTTTATTCTGATAATAATTAGATGGTTTGTTAGGAATATTGGACTAATTGATGGTCAGAAAAATCTGGGAACCAGTTCTAATCCTTACACTTTGGGTTATTATTTAAGATACTGAAGCTCAATTTCATAATCTATAAAACGAGAAGATTGTACCAGATGCTATGAACCCTTTAAGCAATGAATTGCTGTTAATCTCTGATTCTCAAATATGCATCTTCATTACTGATCTGTCATTCATAGTCTATTACTACAATCCTGATAATCTTTAGGGAATTTTCATTTGGATGTCCCATACCCTAAAATGTATGATATAAAAAAAATCTAGTGAGTTTACAGTAATTTATTCCTTGTTTCTTTTTTTACTTTCAAATTGTCTTTCAGCTGTACACTTGAATCCGTATGAACAAATAATAGGCAATGATGGGTTAGTAGCAGAGCCCCACTTTAATGTCATAAAAGAAGTTCTGCCCTAAAAGAAGGTGTGTAATTCCTTCTTGGTGAAGGAAATAAAATTTGAGGAAGTTTCAAGGGTGGGGAGTTTTACAGGCAGCTCTCCGCTCAAATTTGTTTTCCTTCTTAAAGTCCATACAGGTTGATACAACATTTCCCACGGTACAGAACATTTTCAGATAACATTTTCAGGCATATGAGAGCACTGAAAGAGAATTTCACAAGAGTATTACAGCTCAGGCTCCACAAAACCCCAATAAGCCATTACTTTTTTTTAATCAGACAAATTTGGGTAGTCGTCTATGCACTGTATGTTTACTATTTTCTCCTTGTCACTGGTTATGCTGTTCCCCGGGTCTGGAATGGCGTCTCCACTTCTTTCTGTTTCAAGAGTGGCAGTATAAAACTGCAGTTGACCTTTAAGTATATGGGCATTGGAGTCAGAAAGACCTGGGTTTATTCTGCCTTTACTCTCTGCATGACCTTGAGCAAGTTACTTCAACCCTCTCAGCCTTAGTTTCCTCCATTGAAACTCTTAGAACTGAGGGTGCACATGGTAACTGATCAGTTTTAATTGCTATCATCAACATCATCATCATCCCATTCTAACTCATTCACTGTGTTCTTTTAAACCCATGAGAAATTGCCTTTCCCTTTCTCCTATTCTGACATCGGTGAATCAATTTGTTAAAAAAGATCATTCACACACCTCCAAATGGTTGATCTCCAGATCAACCCAAAATTTAGGGGTATTTATGAAAATATATAAATTTTTTATATTGATTTAATTTCTGGATTTGCTTTTAGGTCTGGATGAACAGTGAATCCATTTCTGGGAAAGCCCTGTATCTTTTCTCCACACTACTTCTTTCTGTCTTTGTCATTCTTGATGCCACTGAAACTGACACCAGCAAAATAGAAGGTAATGCAAGTCATTTTTGTTATCAGAAGCCTTTTCCTCTGAACCCATTGTATAGAAAGCAGAGGATAACGCAGCAGGAGAGAGCTGGAGGAAAGTGAGCACCAAGCAGAGAAGAGAGAGATACTTCCCAGGACTGGTCCCTGTTCTTTGTTTGGTGCATTTATTTTTGGGAGAAATCTGAACTTAACAGTGATCTTAGAAAACCTGAGGGCATTCGCTGGAAACATTTTAAATGAAACAAAACGAAAGAGAAGCCTGGATTTGCAACCAGTTGTCCAATAACATAACCTATTTGTAGATGGCTTCCCAAATCTTAGCTTCCAATTTGGAGTAGATAAATAACAAAATGTTGGTGAGGGTAAAAACAGATTCCTTAAGCCATCTCAATACCAGAAATAAGTCTTTTCTGTCATCTGGGATGCAGGGAGAAGAAAGGAAATAGAAGAACAAAGCTCATGGCTATATATCCCATATCCTATATATAATATATATTCCATAACACAGTTTTCATCTGGAAATATTCTTTGACTATTCACAGGTGCCTCCTATGCAAACTTATGAAAAGAAATACTTTTTGAAAAATCCTGATACATTTTGTAACTTAAACCATAAATCTAGTAAGTCCAGGATGCTCCAAAAACAACTGAATGGTTGGATCTGACATCTGTCTCATCTTCTTATAACACGGGGCATCCCCCTCGCCATTGTCTTGTGGGGCATTATCACTTCTAAATAGGATTGCAAGCGGGCATTGTCTTATTGTCAGTTTGCCCCAGACTTGGTATAAGAAGGTAAAAGCAGTTTTGGTGAGAGATGCCATAACAGTTTAGAAGTGTTACGTTTCCTGCACCTAGAATGCTGTAACATTTTCCTTCTTGTCTGAAATAAACATTCTTATCCAGCCCAGCAGGATGCAATAATACTTCACAAACATTTGCCTCAGTAAATGAAAACAATTAAACTTAATTAACTCATTATTGACCTATAGTGGCTTTTCTCACAGTGGCAGTGGGGTTTCAATAGAATCTAAATCCATATTTTTGCCTTCAGTCTCCATCTGTAAGATGGTTAAGATGTTGGCTAGGATAAGAGGTATTCTTTCTGTGGCATGGTCCCTCCTTTTTGAAGTTCTTCTCCTTTAATCAGGCAGGACATGGCCAATAAAAGAAGTAAAATATTATACTTCCACAAATACATACAGCGTGATCCAGTAAGCAGTGTAAAAAAGAATAAGAATAACTAATGTGTACTGTATGATTACTATATGGCCAACATTGTATATAAATTAATCACTTATTCAAAAATAATACATCTTTGAATAGAAGTGATGAGAGTGAACACCCTTGTTTGCCTAGTTCAAAATATTAGAAAACTATTACCAGAAATATTCTGCCTTTCACTATGAAGTGTTATGTTAGTTGTACGTTTTTTGGTAGGTGCTCTCTATCAGGCTGAAGAAGTTCCCTTCTGTTCTTAGTTCCTGAGAGTTTTTATCATAAATGGATGTTGCATTTTATCAAATGCTTCATCTACATCTCCTGAGGGGATCATATGGTTTTTCTTCTTTATTCTGTTAATAATGTGAAATAAATTGATTGATTTTCTAAAGTTAAATCAAATTTATATACCTGTGTTCACTCACTTATTCTTGATCAGTCTGGTAGGGATTAATCAGTTTTGTTGGTCTTTTCAAAATCTGTTCTCAGCTTTCTTTTTCACTGATTGTTTGCTCTTACCTTTTTTATTTCCCTTTAGCTATTTGCATTTATTCTGCTCTACTTGCTAGCTTCTTAATGTAGAACCTCAAGTCATAGATTTTATATCTTTCTTCTTTTCCAATGTAAGCATTTAAATCTATACCTTTCCCCCTTAGCACTTCTTTAGCTGCATCCCGCAAATGTTGATATGCCATGCTTTCATTATCATTCAGTTCAAACTACATTCTAGTTACTGTTATGATTTCTTCTCTTACGCTGGATTATGTAGAAGTATGTTATTTAATTTCCAAGTATGTTGTGATTTCCTAGGCACCTTATTCCTGTTGCATATTTTTCTCCCCTCAGAAAAAAATACCTAGAATTATTCAGTCTTTTAAAACATATTATGATTCGTTTTATAGGCCAGTATATGATCTATCTTGAGAGATCAAGATATGATCTTGATACCCTTTGCACTTAACTCTAAAACAAAACAACCAATTTTTTATTAGGTGTGGTGTTTATAAATATCAATTAGATCAAGGTGGTTGATAGGATTTTTTGGATCAGCGTTGTCTTTGCTGATCTTCTGTACAGCTGTTCTATCAGTTACTGAGAATAGTTTTAAAATCTCCAAATCCAATTGTGGAATTGTTATTTTCTTCCCTAAATTATATCATGATAAGTACCATTTACCCCCTCTTGTCTTCTGTATCATCATATGCATTTTTGTTGTGCATATATTTTGTTGTATACTTTTGTTGTACATAAACTCTATATAGTATTTCAATTAATGTTTTATATAGTCAGTATTCATTTATGCTTACACATTAATATGCTTTTTCTGACATTCCATTTTTCTGTTTTTGATTATTTTCCTTCTGACTGAAAATTTTTCTTTAGAATATTGCTTTTTTAAAAAGTTTTTTTGCTTCTGTTGGCAAATTATCTCATTTGGTTTATCTGAAAGCATACTTAATTCACCTTGATTTTTGAGAAGTATTTTAACTGGATATGGAATACTGGGTTAACTTTTAAAATTTCCCCGGGATTCTGCTTTCCATACCACCTGGTTCTCTTTATGTAGCTGTTAAATTAAAAAAAAAAAAAACAGACAAAATCTGAGACTGTTTCATCCAACACTAAAAGTACAATAATATTCCACTTACCTGGAATATGACGCAAATAAAGAACAGAGAAAGGCAACACTATCACACCCATAATTGTCAAGTTAGGTGCCCTGTGGTTGCTTTTCAGAGGGAAGAGAAAAAAGAGCTGGGCCTACTCACTTCCCCTTTCCTCTCAATTCCTAAGTGAAGAGAAAGGCTACTTCCTTGACTCCAGGAATCGGGAATGAAATACCTGTATTTCAAATAATCCAATTTCAACTTCGAAAAAAAGGAAAACAAGAAGCACAGACAACCCAGATAAAAATGGTACTTATCTTAAATATATGGAATAAGAAGACACAAATACACAGAGGTTGAAATACCAAAAAAATGAAAAAGAAAAGTAAAACAAAGTCTCTTTGTTCTTTAGACCCAACCTGATAATTCACTTTTATAAATTACCCCCTTAGATCTTTCATAACATACTCAGTCTAGTTAACTTTTACCCACTCCCCAATGAGCAAATCTAATTAGCTGTAATCAGTATCTTTTGGAGGTATATGGCTTTCTATGAATGCCTCTGTTTATTCTCTTGATCTTGGAAAACGTATATATTGGTGCCATAGCACCCTGAGCCACAAACAACAGGAATGTGGGAGGCATGGAGGCAGACACAGTGCATAACCACTGATGGCATAAGAAGAAGGTAAACCCCCAGCCTCAGATATTTGTAGTGTCCCAGAGAATGTAACCCAGGCTTCCATTTAGCAATTAATGTGAACTAGTTGATAGATCTGCAAAGCAGCCTTGGGAAAAGCACCCCAGAAGAAATCTCCAGGGCAAGAGGGAACCACCTAGACCTTACATTTCACATTGAAAGCTCATGAGCTATATAATGGATAGAAACTGTAGAGTGAGAGCTTTTGCCTCCTTAGAAAAATCTTTCATGTAGTGAAGGACTACTGAAAGGTGGGACAGGTCATGAGATCATGAGTTCTCTGTCACTGGGAGTGTTCAAGTTGATCAAATGCTTCTTGGTGGTATTTAGCAAGCACCTGGTGGGTGGAATGAATAGATTTCTACCCAGACCTCTCCCTCCCCACTCTGAATTGCTATGATTCTATAATAATATATCCAGTGGGAATACAGGGAGTATTTAAAACATGTGGGATAAAATAATTCTACCTAGAGAACTGGCCAAGAGAAAAGACAAGTGAATAAAGCAAAGAGAATAGCATTATGGTTTCTTTTGTGGCAATTTAAAACAGTAATTATATGTCACTTACCGTCCTAAACACTTATATGTTTAGGAACAGGTGTATCACCCAGGATAGGCATGTGAGGAGACAGGCCCTCTCATACACCAGGATGAGAGTGCAAATCAGTGTAATCTTTCAGAGGACAATTATCAAGGTTTAAAATACTCAATTCTTTCATCTAATAACTTCACATCTAGGAATCTATCCTTCGTAAAGATTTATAGTACTATTTATGGACATAAGTACAGAATGTTTATTCCTGAAAAAATAGAAAATGTAAAAATTAGAGAATATAAATGTCATCAAGAGAGGAAGGGTTAAACAATGGTGTATTTATATTACTACATTTTGTAGTAATTAAAAGGATGAGCTGTTTCTCTGTGTTCTAAAAAGGAACACTTTCAAAGTTCATATTGTTCAGGGAAGAAATATATACACAGTCTGATTCTATTTTAGTTTTTGTAACAACAACAGCAAAGCTACTATACATGCTTGAATCAACACCGAGAAAGCCTTCTTAAGAGCACATAGCAACTGTAAGAGAGGAGATGAAAAACAAGACTTTCACTTCTTACTGTGCAAACTTCAGAATTGTTTAAATTATTTTTAAGAAGCATTTACAACTTCTGTAACTTTTCTGGAAACTCATCACCATTTTAAAACCTTATTTTTTGGGTAGCCAGCATTTCCTGACTAATAATCCCCAAGGGTTCCTGTAAATTGTCAAAATGAGGAACTTTATGCATTCTTGAAAAAACTGACCTTCCCCTGGGCCATGAAGCATCAATTCGAGGTGAAAAAAAAAAATCTGACTCAAGAACACATCTAAAATAGGATGATTCATTATCTTCTTTCTCTGTATCTTGTCACATTATTGCTTTCGATGCTTGATACAATGTACTCCCAAACATCAAAATGAGGAAACAGAGAAAAATGGGATTCAAGTCTAATCTTAATTAAAGGTAATTTATATGATCAACATGGTATTGAACGAGTCTTGCAAAAGGAGACCCAAGAGAGAATCCTCCCAAAGTAGTAAACATTATTGTGGGGTTCCAGACACATTTCCATTACTTCCCTGGGCTCCCTCGTTCCACACCAAAAGTGCTGAGGTCGGTCATGCCAGCTTCCCTTGGTGACTCACAAGAGATTATATAAATTGTTGGTCATATTGCAGAACAGTGTAACTGTCTGCTTAAAATAAAACTTATTTCAGGGAGTAGGATTTTTTTTTTGGTTTTTCCAACTTTTTCATAATTTGAATTCAGTGTTAAAATATATGAAAGGGAAAGAAAGCCATACATGATTTTATTGAAGATTTAATAGCAGATCAGATTTTCGTAATTCTCTGTAGTTACATCTGAAAACATCAAGTATACTGTAGTATAAATGAAGTTTCTTCTCCACAGCTGTGTGCTTACAGGTTTCAGTGATGTCAACCTCTCATTGATATTCAGTCTCTTACGGTTTTCTACTCTGTCTGAAGGATTCTTCACATTATAGATGCCAACAATTCAAGCCTGAGATGAGTTGTGTAAGTTGAACAATATATACAGAATTAGATGCTTTCATTACCAAATCTCATAAGAAGGAAGTTTTGCTGAATGATGAGAATATGAATTATCTAAATTAATTATTTCAGATTCTTCTCTGCCCCAGCTCTGGAATCCGACCATGCCTCTGGACCAGTTTTTTGCCAGCTCTTTGTACCTTTTCATCATAATATAGTTGGTAAAACCTCAACATAAAACTCCCTGACTCCAGGCCACTTCCTTGTAATGAGAGCTCTAACAGCGGGGGCACGCGCAGACCAGAAGCTGCCCACAGGTTCCCAGTGCAGACGTTGGAATCCTTTAGGTCTGTTCTGTTCTGACCCTACAGTGCGTTCTGATATTATTGTCAAGGGACATTGCCTTTCATATCATCTCTTGGGGGTTTTCTGCTGTATCCTCAGTTCCCTTTCTGTGGCCCAATTTCTATCCATTTCTTTCCCTTCTACCAAAAAGCAGCCCCCCACCCTTCTCCTGGAGCCTTTGGAGTTTTCCTCATTTCTCTTTTCCTTCTTTCTTATTTGAGGATATGATCAAATTGCTTAATGCTTTGGCCTCATTTCCTGGGATGCATTGTTCAGATCATCTTTTCTACATTAAGACAAGTTCCTAGCACAGACATTTTCTCCATGTTCACATGGTGGGACTCTGGACTGGAGTATGAATCTGCCTTGATGCACGTCAGTCTTGTCTTGAAATCAAAATGCCTCTTCCATTAATAACCATTTATCTCGATGTCAGATATATAAACGAGGCAGATAGTGTTGTTTCCCCTCATTGAAGCTGATTATTGGAAACTTATAAAAATACCATTTAACACTTAGCAGGCACCCCCAATGCCAGATACATTCACATAGGCGGTCTCACTTAATCCTCCTGTGAATTTTCTAAATTCTCTCCAGCATCCAGAGAAGGAAAGCTGAACCCAGAGAGGTCACATGATTTCATGAGTTAACACAGCTAGTGACCAGCATAGCTGGGATTCGAGCTCAGGCTCCTAAATCTAAGCCCAGGACTTGTGCTTCTTACCGTGGTTCTCATATTCTGTCGAACAGCGAAGTATCAAAAGCAGAGCAAGGATCTAGAAGTTCCATTCCTCCATGTCTCTTCAAGCTTGGTGGTTTTAAGCTAAATTTAACTCCATATGGCCCTGCTTTTCCATCCATAAAATTATTTACCACCTAATAGAAATACTTTTTAAATTAATAAAATTATGTTTAGAAATCAGCATGGCAATAAACTAGAGAGCATGTGACACTGTCCTAAAAAAAAAGTCACGATAATTCTAATGAGAATTTACCAATAAATCTTAGTGAGAAGCTAATATATGGTATTTTCCCTGTGAGGCTGTGGGGGGTACTGAGAATGAATTTATTGCAGGCAGGAAATTATATACAGCTGCTTAAAAAAGATAACATGTGTAGTAGATGCTAAATCTGGTTGATTTGGATCCGTTTGAAATATTTCAAAGCTCTGTCTATGATCTAATGACTACTATAGGTAGGTTGTCATTAACAGAAGGAGATCTTTTTTTAGGAAGAAAAGCATCTCCTCATTTTATATGTCTTGATGACAACAGGTGGGAGAAGAGGAAATGCATGTGGTAAAATCTTTGGTCAGAATGGGAAAAAATAACGTCACCATCCCCTCTCCTGGGGAACCATGACAACTCTTTGGAAAAGGATGTGTGGCAAAGAAGGAAACAACCCACTGATAATTGACTCAGAAATATACCAAAATACATTGTTCACATCCATCCATATGACCTAGGTCAGCTATGGTAAGCCCAGGATGCTTGTACGGATACATCATTTCTGATGTGTCCCTGTTGGGTGTTTAGGTGCCATAAGAAGCTTGCAGGCTTAGGAATGATCTTTTAAAAGGAGGATAGAAATGCAAGAGACCAGATGTGTAACAAAATTGTTTACTTATCCAACTGAACGGTGCTTCTATAAATCCGGGAATTTTCTGGCATTTGCTCTAGAGGGATGTGTCTGGTTACCGCTGTGCTTTCTGAAATGCTGAACAACTCAGTGTATTGTACTGGTATATGCTGCAAAATTATTTAGCAGACCCTACAAGCAACTTAGACGAATAATTTCTCTAATTACTTCATGTGAAATGTTCTCTCTGCCTTTTTTTCTACTGCATTGAAATGGAGGGGAAAAGTAGGTAAAGCAAGGAGAATAAGGAGAAAGGAATTTTAAATAATTGTAATCTAAAAGATGTACCACCGACTTAATTGAAGTGTGACTGCCAGTCATGTAATTAGATGCTTTGTTCACAGATTTTTAGATGAAGACTCAAAGTACTAAATATCTAGTCATTGTATACATTAAATATATACATTGCATGAAAAAGGCTATTCCAACAGCACAGATCATGGCGACTGGACTTTTGGATTTTGTGTTGTAAGATCCATATCTTAGCTCTAAGACTTACTGATACTTGGTTGCAACTGAGTTATTTACGTATTCTTTTCACCTCTGGAAAGGAATGAATAAGTATTTGTAGCTCACAGAGTTTTGGGAAGTAACTGAGACCAGTGTCCTTTAATTATGTAAAGCCCTGTTAAATCTTAATGACTATTGTCATGGACAAAAAAATAAAATAAGGAGATTTTCAAAACAATCAAATCAAGATTAGATGATAATGTGATAATGTGGAGAATTTGTGAATTCTATAAAAAATTCCCCATAATTTTCACACACTTTTGCATTATACTAGTTTACAAAGAAATGCCTTTCCTTGCCATGAAGACTGGTTAACATGAGTTTATAGTTCATATTATATAATACTTCAATCTCCCTGATGTTATTTATTGTACTTACTACTTTGTACACTTTTAGTACCGAAAGTAAACATGTCAAACATTCAGTAATATTACCTTACTGAAGGTTGTTTTTTATAAAAGTGTCTCCTGTAGGTTTTAGCATATAGGCTGTCATATCTATGATACAAATAGTATCTAAAAATGATCCTCTCAGAGCTAGGAGTGTGCTTCACTGATTGCAGCAACCTTTTTTGTTTTAGAAAAGGAAAATCATGCCTCAGAGGAAAGGAATCAGGGCCAGACACAGGAACAGGGATGTAAAGTCCAAACTCCAAAGGTCTGCTTTTTGCTCATCCTAAGGAATCTGATTTACAAGGACTATTTCCACCTGATTTTCTAGAGCAGCAAAGGAGGAACCAACTTGACAAGATAAAAAATCTTCTTTAAGCCTTTTCCCTTGGGTTCCACAGGAGCTTTTCTCAAAATATGTTCCAATACAAGATAGTTCCCAGAGCTCCTCATGAGTGGGGAAAAAAATATGAAGGTTCTTTTTTTTTTTTTTCAAATAAAGATCCAACACTTTAATTCTCAGAGATTTGCAACTTTTCACATTTTTAGGACCCTGCAAAATCCCACCATAAAAAAAAAAAAACATTTAACTTGATTCTGCCTAGCATTTCCTAAGTGCCTTTGACCAGAGAATGGTTTTATTGCTTAATATTTACTATAACCACATTTTAGGAATCTCTATAGTACTGAAAAGTCATACATGAAATAGGAAAAAGCAAAAGAATGACCTTGGAAGTAAGCATGCCAGAAGTGCAATGTGCCGGATCTGATAAGAGGAGCTGCAGGAGTCTAGGACCAAGAAGACTCAGACTTAAGATGTTCAAATTTTCAGAGTTTTTCTAAACAAAAATCTCTCTTCAGATATACCAGATTCCATAAAGGGAAAACACACGTACTCATGCACGAGTGTACAAAAGCAATCTAGACTAGAATCTCAGCCAAAATGATCTCTATTAACTGTACCCCTGGTTACTGGCAGAGAAGTCTATGCCAGTTTCTAATGCAGCCTTTTATTTCTATTTATTTATTTATTTATTTTTCAGTAGATTCCTTGCTTTTTTTTTTTTTTTACTTTTTTTAAATTGAGTAACAGTCATTTTATGATGTTGTGTCAAATTCTAGCGTAGAGCACAGTTCTTCAGTTATACATGAACATACATATATTCATTGTCACATCTTTTTTTTCACTATGAGCTACCACAAGAGCTTGTATATATTTCCCTGTGCTATACAGTATAATCTTGTTTATCTATTCTGCATTTTAAAATCCCATTCTGTCCCTTCCCACCCCCAACCCCCTTGACAACCACAAGTTTGTATTCTATGTCTATGAGTCTGTTTCTGTTTTGTATTTATGTTTTTTTTTTTTTAGATTCCACATATGAGTGATCTCATATGGTATTTTTCTTTCTCTTTCTGGCTTACTTCACTTAGAGTGACATTCTCCAGGAAAATCCATGTTGCTGCAAATGGCGTTATGTTGTCAGTTTTTGTGGCTGAATAGTATTCCATCATATAAATATACCACATCTTCTTTATTCAGTCATCTGTTGATGGACAATTAGGCTGTTTCCATGTCTTGGCTATTGTATATAGTGCTGCTATGAACATTGGGGTACAGTTGTCATCTTGAAGCAGGGTTCTGGATATATGCCTAGAAGTGGGATTCCTGGGTCACATGGTAAGTCTATTCCTAGTCTTTTGAGGAATCTCCATACTGTTTTCCACAGTGGCTTTCCTTGCTTCCCTCTCCCACTCTTAATAATTTAGATGTCTTCTTTTACAATTTTGTGTTTATTCTTTTTGTAATTCAGTTATCTCCTTTCCAGTTATGAGTTTCTCATTTTTGTGGCATCCTGCTTCTTTTCTATTTAGAGTAGACCTGTCAATATTTCTTTTAGCGTAGGTTTAGTGTTGCTAAACTCTTTTAGTTTTTGCTTGTCTATGAAGTTCTTTATCTCTCCTTCTATTCTAAACGATAGCCTTGCTGGATAGAGGAGTATCCTAGGCTGCATCTTTTTTTCATTCAGGATTTTGAATATATCTTGCCACTCCCTTCTGGCCTGTAGTGTTTGTGTAGAAAAATCAGGTGAGAGCCTTATGTGGGTTCCCTTGTAACTCACTCTTTGTTATTCTCTCGCTGCCTTTAGGATAATTTCTTTATCCTTGACTCTGGCCATCTTGATTATGATATATCTTGATGTGCGTCTGTTTGGGTTCTTCCTGCTTGGGACCCTCTGAGCCTCCTGTACTTCAATATCTGATTCCTTCTTTAGGTTGGGAAGTTTTCAGTCACGATTTCTTCAAATACCTTTTCAATCCCCTTTGTTCTTTCTTTCCCTTCTGGAACCCCTATTATGCATAGATTGGCACATTTTATATTATCCCATAGATCCCTTACATTGTTTTCATTGTTTTTTATTTGTTTTTCTCTCAGCTGTTCTGATTGGGTGCTTTCTGTTGTCCTCTCTTCTAGGTCACTTATTCATTCCTCTGCATTATCTGGCCTGCTTTGTACAGCCTTTAGGTCAGCTGTCATCTCAGCAAATGAGTTTACTAATTGTACTTGGTTCTTCTTTATAGCTTCTATTTCATTTTTGACATATTTTATATCTCTAAACACTATTTCTTTTAGTTCCTTCAGTTTTCCTTCAGTACTTTGATCAATCCTTTTTTGAAATCTTGACCTAGTAGGCCATCAATGTCTATTTCCTTGATTGTGCTTTCAGGGGATTTCTCTTGATCTTTTAATTGTGAGTGGTTCCTCTGCTTCTTCATATTGCTCATATCTCTCTGGCACTGTGGCTTAAGGAGTATCAGTTATCTAGTTCTCCTGGAGACAGTGTGCTCTTGATTTTATCAAGAGGTCTTTGTGTCTTTGCCCTGTTTCGTGAACTTAGCTTGCCATTTCCAGAGGCCCTCTTTTGGCGCCCTCATCTGTGCTGCTCCCAGTGGCTGTCGGTTAGCAGATCTCGCCCCCTCCCAACAATAGGTCAGGTGCTGAGCTCTTACCTGGTGGGTGAGCAGGGCACTTCCCCTCCCGATGCCGCAGTCAGATGCTGTGCTTGCGGGTGGCAGGTGGGCGGATCATGCCCCCTCCCAGCACTGTGGTCAGGAGCTGTGTTCCTGCCAGGAAGAGGGGTGGCTGCTTGCCCTCTCCCGGCGCTAGTTGCTCTACTGCTCTGTGCAGCAGCCTGCTCCACCTCGGGTAGGCACTCAGAAGGCGGGCCTCGGGGAAGACCAAGGAACGTCCCCACCCCTGCTCCATGCCAAATCTCAGCTCCTTGTTTGTCTTGGCTGCGAGAGTTCTCTGAGGTGCCAGGGCAGAAAGATCCTATCTGCCTCGGGCTGTAAACAAGTCTCAGTCCTGCCCAGGAGGTTGCAGAGCCCCTGGGTGCAGCTTCAGGACTCGGCCCTGCCCCTGCCTGGACGCTGCGCACAGGAGGAGATGGTGGCTGTGGCTAAGCCCCACCTCTCTTCTCGCTAGAAGCACCAGTAATGGCGGTGCAGGTCTGAGGAGACAATGGCTATGGCACCCCTTCCCCTAGGGCACACCAGCTGTGTTGCTTTTCTTTTTTTTGCAATTTATGGGAGACCGAGGTTGTTCTGCTCCGTATCCCCTCCCAGCCATGGCGTGCAGCATCCTGCAGTCCCTGGGCTTGGTGCAGCCGCCCCAGTCCACCTGGCTTGGGCAGCCTGCCCCGGCCCCCAGCTGCCAGCTTGCGTCTCGGGCTGGGTGTCGCAGGGACCCTTTGTGCCTGTTTAACTCAGTTCTGTCAGTCAAGGGGTGCTTGGGCAAATCTGAGCCTCGGAGGCTCCCCCCTCCATCCTGCTGGCCTCTCCGTTGGAGAGGGGAGACCCAGGGGACGAGTGCCAGTCCTTCTTTGCCACTCCCTCCCTGTGGGACCGGTCTCACACTGTTTTGCTTTTTCTTCTTTGTTTTTTCCTTTTCTCCTACCAGATTTTTGGTGTCTTTGTCTTTCGAAGAGGGCGATGTTCTGTTGGAGTTTGGCAGGTGCTCTGGTTGGCTGAGTAGGTCCGTAGATGTGAGTTTTTGTGTATTTGTGGGAGAGGGTGAGCTATAAGCATCCTTCTACTCTGCCATCTTGCTTCTCTCCTAATGCAGCCTTTTAAAAAGATGGCATGTTGGATCCACTTTCTGTTCAATCATTTACTGGTATTTTTCTGACTCATGTAGCCTAGGTGCAGAATAGCAATAATTCTTTCAATCTTTTTGTCACTTTCCAGCTCAGCAAGTCATTGAAGAGACACACTGTAGTAAGTATACTGTGCATGTTTGGCTAACTCCCCAAATACGTTCCTCTCCACGCCACTGAGACAGATTGATCCTCTCCTATAACTCAAGGCTGCATTCCTCACACAGGAGGGATTAAAGTAGATTCTTTTTAACACTCAGTGTACTCAGTATTAGGTAAAAGATGCTGGTGATTGACAGAAGTGATGTCCAGTTCTACCACCTGGAATATCATCTTATTATTTTTAAATCTTAAAGTGAATCCCCACCTCAGGTCCCAGTTCTTGTTACTGGATCTTTACTCTGTCCCTTGAGCCTGACTCTTATTCCTATGAGCAGATATATGCTCATATCTCAAGAACAGCTGTTAATAAGTAGAGACTTATTCACAAGGACTGAGTGAAGGCTTAGGTTCTAGAACTTAGGATAGTGTCAGAGCAGGCCCAGTTACAAGGCTGACTTGATTCACATCTCCTGAAATGCTGAGCTAGGGTTTCTTAAATCACAACACATGGAGAAATAGTCTCAGAATCTCAACTGGGGCTAAGCCCACATATGGGGATAATGGGGTGTTTTTGAAGGGAGGGCAGGTCAATCTCCACATACGCTACTGCCCTGAAAACTCTTGCCCTGCCAACAACTGTGAATCCAGGCCTACAGCAACAAAGTGGAATGGAAAAAAAAGCAGGTGAGTCAGATCATTCAAGTCACTTAAACTATCAGATAATAATGGCCAGAAAATTGGAGAATAAGGATGTTGGGATTTTGTCTTGACTTATCTTGGATTTGGGGTACAGCTTTCTCCTTTTCCTAGGCATCTTATCGAATCAGTCATTCCCCCACTACTGCCATTTACTTCATCAACAATCAGCATTCCTGAGTAAATCGTCGTGTTAGTGGCTTGTTGCACTAGCTCTGCAGGAAGCTATTTCAAGGAAATAATCTGTGCCCAAGAGATTTACAGTAAGATCCCAAACTTTCAACAAGATAAAATGGGACATCTGTTGGGCTATTTGATCTGCTGCCCTTCAATTGAGGTGTAGGTTTATGTGCCTGAGCTTATTTTCATGTTAGGATTAGTAAGGAGCTATAACCCAGTTTCTGTCACTGTCTGTGATGCACAGCAATCCATCACTAGCTTTCAATTCATTTGTCATCTCATAATCATTAAATTTTACATGATGTCTATAGAAATGCCTTAGGAACATTCTAATTTCATCTTTCAAAGAATTTTGTGGCAAAACTCAAGTCTTAAATACTTGTTGTAAATTTATGTATCACAGAAGAGAAAAAAGTTTTGAATTTTTAAGGTCTCTGACTAGCACCCTTGACTATAAATTAGAGGAATAAAAGGAGACTGGAACCAGCAGTGCTGGTCATCAATCTGTCACCGTTTTTATCTGCTCCCACTTACTGACTATTATATTATGCTGAGGCTAACACCTCGCTCCTTTCTGTGAACATGTTCTGTTGAAAGTGCTACCAAAAAAAGGATAATGTTCCAACGGAGCCCAAGTTTATGTAAAAACTTTAACCTACTTATAATTTTTGTTGTTCACATTTAGTTTGTTCAGGAGCCATAACTTCATTATTTTTTCAGTATTTCAATCCCTGTTGGGGTCATACAATGCTTAGTCCTGGTTTGGTAATATCTAGCATTTCATCTTCCTTTCTTCTCTGATAAATACAGGGACTTCCATGGTTCTTTAGGGATAAGAATCTTGACCCTGAACCTCAAACCAATGACCCAGGAGTCAAATTGCCAGTGAGTAGTTGTGTTTGTGGCCTTCAACCTACTCTGGTTCCAAAGTTCCTAAGTATCAAGCTCTACACACTACCAAGCAAAATGCTTTCAAACTTGCCTTCTATGGACTACCTATTTACCTATCACCCCTGTGCTGGATTCTCATATGCAGGCAGAATGGTTTCCTCCTCTTCCTGTGGGTAGGGCTTATTTCTTCACCTGATTTGGCTTTTATAGTTTCAAAAATCTCTAGGTTCTGGCCATACTTCCTTTAACCCACTATTTTGCTAAAACAAACCAATTTAGTTATAATAAGAAATAAGCAGCAAAAACAAATGCATTAATTTGAGATTGAAGAGACTTCATGGACTTAGCAACTTTGGAAAAATTTTAAAAAGATTGGAATCACTCACTCTTTATTATTTCATTCATCCAACATATATGGATTAAATACTCATACTGTGCCAACCATTATGGCAGGCACTAAAGATACAGTGGGGAGTAAGACAGACATACTCTCTACTTCATGGTGCTTACAGCCTAGTTTAAGTCTACCACATGCCTCCTATCCAATAAAACTGGGTCATCTGGGGTAAGTCACTTAATTGCTCAAGCCCTCACTTCCTTTTTTAAAAATCTGGTAAAATGAAGAGGTTAAATTAGATTGGACCAAAGATTTTCTTCAGCATAATGTTCTAAAAAAATGGACACTTTCACAGTCAGAGTAAATGATCTAAACTAAACATCCTTCCACATATATCTTGCAAGTTAGCCAAAAGCAGCCCTGGTTCTTATTAAACAATCTGCCCTTCCTCAAACATGGATATAAAAAAAAAGATTCTTCGGTGGTAACAAGCAAATCATAGCACTGGTAAAGCAAAGGGAAGAATCTTCTTTTAGTTTCACTTATAAATGTATATAAAATCCTTAACATCTATGTAAAATCTTAAAATCTACATAAAAACCTTAACAATTAAATAAGAACATTCACAAGTTACCTTTATGTCAGTCATAAAGTTAGGAGTCAAACAGTGGTTGATCCCAGTCACATGCGATTTTTCTATATTTTACCAGCTGAGAATTACACTTTGAAAACATGTCCATTCTTCCAGTTATTTCTCACATAGTATGACTGCATTTTCATCTGTAGAGAGAGGCCTGCAGAATACCTTCCAACGGTACACTTTTAAAAGCTATTTTTACTGAGACACTTTATCAGTACCTGTCCGTACTTGAAACATAACAGCTAAAGATTTTTTTTTTCTATGATCTGGCCTACAAGAAGCTACTGCTAAATATCCACACAGTGTTAGAAATAGAAACTTCACAATCTGTAATTGCTAACCTTACAGAAACAGAAAAATCTAGGGGATGTCTCGGGATGCTGGAAAGATAAATTGAGGACAACTGTGAATGGCAGAACTTGGAGACACTGAAGAGGAGGGAAGGGATGATAATTACAAGGAACTTTGAGATGAATTATCCTCTGGGAAAACCATTTTTTTTCCCCGCAAAACAAAACAAAACAAAACCCAGATATTAGTGGCCTCTTAATTTGCACTAGGACCTGGAAAATCAGTGATTGAATGCAGAGAGGGAGGTTGACAAGTAATGAATTGGTTATAATCTGATCTGATTAGAGCCTGGCGCACTCCATAGACCATAGTAGATACTCAAGGAATACTGGTGAATATGTATATGAATCTCAGTGCAAGTGTTGTAGAGAAGCCAGCTTAGCTTTTAGAACGGTGTGTTTGAGGTACCCAAATGGAAATATGAAAGAGGCAGCTAGATTTATAGTGGAGTACAGGGAAGACCCTAGCTGGAGATAAATATTTAGAGCAGTTGAAGACACTCCGAATGCTTCTCTCATATTAGCTACCCTCAAAGACTAGGAGTTTGACCATGAGAGAGATGGATGATTAAGGAGACATAGATAACGCTCTTTATGTTCTAGAGAGACTAGAGAGTGGAGTCATTAGGACAGAGAGTGACATGAATGCACTTGGTAAAGTGAGGTGGGCATTATGCACTCTAGATAATGAAAAGGACAGACAGGAGAGGTGATGGAATTCCAAACAGAGCAAAGATGACAAACTTTTAAAAAATTGTATCTACACATCCCATAGATTTATTTATTTATTCACAAATAAAATATTCTAAGATTTTCAAAACCTGAGATAGGATTAAAAAGGAAGCAAAAATATACTTTAATTTTTCTATTATCATCATCATCATCATCATCATTTAATCCTTGCATGATTTCCTTTAAAATTAGGCCTGACCTACTTAAGTAAAATTTAATTATAATTATTTATATTAATAACCACATAATGGCCTGAATCCCAGAGGCTAAAAGCTCCATGAAGTTAGGAAATATAGCTCTATTATCCACCCACCAGTGTACATCCAGGGCTAGCCTAGGGCATGGAGTGTAGTAGTATCCATTAAAGACATGTTTCAATGAGTGAATGGACGGATGAATGGTTGGACAAATGGATGGATGAATGGTTGGATGGATCAGTTGCTTACTGATAAATGTGGTACCCTGCTGAGCCCATGTATTATGTGACCTTATACCCAAGCCTGGGGATTTGAAGGCCTCAGGACTCTATTTTTCTAAGTTTGAATTTGGATCTTTCTTACTGCAAATATTTTCAAAGATTAAAAATATTAATAAGTCAGTCTTTAGAGATTTACATTTAAAAAAAATCCTGCTCTATCTGACTTCTGTTCTCAGGAATACTTTTAATGATGAAACAGAGAAGGTAAAAGGTGACAATAATTAATGGTTAATTATTTTTACTCCTACGGGTAACATTCTTTTCTTGGTTTTATTTCATTTGAATAGTGTCTTCAGGGCTTTTGCCAGGGAAATGCCTAACTTTCGTGCAGAAAATATTAACCCACAGTTAGAAATGCAATACATGCCTAAGAATCACAACAAATGCTCTGTTTACTTCTCAATGATAGTCACTTGGACAGCCAATATTAAAATAATTCAGAGCCACAATCTACCCAGGCAAACTATTATGTAGTCTCTTCTGAGAACCTTTGGTGGATTTTCTCCCTCTAGTGGTGAAAAGAAACTGACTTTTTTTTTTTTCTTGCTACATGTTCTGCTTTTGATACAATGGTCCTTTTAGGTAGGAACCCCTTTCCTTTCTTGACCAAATTTGGTTTAGGTATAATATAATATTTATCTAAGAGAGTTTTCCATATGTTTTTGGTTATCGCACGGTATTCTTCATGCCCTGTATATATAAACAGTAAAAAAAATTCACAGCAAAAGAACTTTTTGCCTTGGTTTTCTCTAACTGCCTAATTGATACTCTTGCACACACTCTATTAAGGTTAGCTGCAAATCCTTTCTCATTTTCCTCATTGAGTGGTGGACTTTATTCCTTCTCTGTTTGAATCTGGCTGGCCCTGTAACTACTCAACAATAGAGTGAGGTAGAAGGGACCCTGTGCCCGTTCTAAGCCTTTTCTTTAGGAGGGTGGCTGATTCTGCTCCCTCCCTCTTGGAATGGTCACCTTGGGACACCTCATCTCAGTATCCATTTACCATATTATGAGATGCTCAAGACACATGGAAGACCATGTGCAGAGGCTCCAGTTGAGAGCCCCAGGTGAGCACCCTTCTAAGATCCAGCATCAACTTGCAGCCCCATGAGTAAGAAATCTTGGACATTGCATTCAGTGGTCTCCTCAGATGACTGCATTCCCAGCCAGGCTCATGTAGAGCAGAAGGACCACCCAGCTGAACCCAGGCAACCTACTGAATCATGAGAAATAATAAAATGGTAATTGTTATGAATCACCAAGTTTTGAAGTGGTGTGATGCAGCAGTAGATAACTCAGATACTATAGCCAATAAAAGACCTCATCTTTCTTTCTTTTTTGGTTTCTAGTAGATTTTCTGGCAGATTTTCCCTCCATGGTTCTTTTTCTAGCCCTGTACACTGATTCCATTCAACCCCAACCAAGCTGAGTGCTCCAGGGAAAGAGGTCCTTGTCATTTTTGTCCAAGATACCAAATTTCTAAGTAAATATTTCCAAACAAATAAGCTTAATAAGTAGAAAAAATGATTCCTTCGGTAATTTTGAAACTATCAAGAATAAAATAAGGGTTAAGAACACAGGAGCTCCAGTTGTAACTGTGGTTGGAGTTGCATTATTCATTGCCACACTTATGTGCATCCCCACTTTGAAATTTAGCTTTTTCCTTTGGAAAAGCTGGTCTTTCAAAGGTCATTTTCCCAGTTTGTTCATCTCTTGGTGTTCCTGTGACAGTTGACATGGCTTAATTCTTTCCTGGCTCCCCTTCCTCCTCCTAACCTCTAAAGGCAGCCAGTCCCCCAAGTTCCTGTTGGAATATCTCTCTTTCTAAATATACACTAAATGTAGGTCCAAGTGGACCTCCGATTGCTTCTCAGACTAGTCAAGACTTTATCCAGATTTACAGTCTGATTCATGCCCTTCTTCCTGTTGGAAACAGACCTCTGACCTAGCCTCTGTGAACTTCTTTAAGTAATCAGAGCTCACTGATACAAACTCACGTAGGGATCTAATGGGAAGTCTGTCTAGATCTCCTTTAATCATCTTACTCCCAAACTTCTTACTCATTTCTCCAGTTCCTTTTCTTTCCTTCTGCCATGACCGTCGTTTATCAGCTAGCCCTTAGATTGGAAGACAGTTGGAATTTGCTGTCTAATAACTCACATTGCATGTTGTCCTGCCCCTCATACTCAACTTGCTCCCTCCTGCACTGGCTGCTCAGCTGACCTTCAAGACCTCACTCAAGTGTTTCCTTCCCCATGAAGACTTCCTTGTTACCTATCAGATATGAACTCCCTTTATTTGAATTCCCATAGCTCTGTGTTTGTATTTTGCGAAACGTACGAGTATTTACCTTGTGTGGAAGGAGCCTGTGAATATGACTCATTTCTCTACTAATTTCTAACCTGCTTAGAGGGTAGACTCTGTGCCCTTGAAGACTTCAGAATAAACCCTTGTTTTTTCTTAGTTCATATTATTTAGTCACATTACATGTTTTAGCTTCATTTACATTGTGATTATCACTTTCCCATGTCTATAAAAATATTTCCTGCAATACTTTAGGCATTACCCATTAAGTCATCTTCAGTAAGAAATTATAGTACAGGGACTTTTTATACTTAAAAGTAACAGAGAATACTATCTTTCAAATCATATCATCATGAAAGATTTTGTCAGATGAGAAAGTAGAGTGATTCCCTGAAAGCTAATTACATGGTCCAAGTTTTCTTTCTGAATTCATTTTTTGCCCACTTGAATTCTCCTCTGGTTAAGACATTTTCCCACTTGATACAGATGAGCCATTGCTTTCTCCATCTTGTCTTCTGAATTTATGCCCATTCAAAAGCTTTAGGAAAGCTTTCAAGCAATCACACCAATCATCTTGATAAAAATAACATTGATTCACCATGCCATTTCATCTTTTAGCTAATTTACTGTATTTATTTGGCATAACCTTAATTCTTTATGTAAGCCATTTCTGTTGAAATAAAAGCAGAAATGTTTTTTTTAACTTACACTAATTAAAACATATGGCCTTTTAAATATGTTGGCAAGAATGCAGAATTTGAGAAAACAAGGGAGAGAGTTATCACTGATTTTTTTCTCTCATTCTTCTTTTTTCTCATTAGAAGTTAAAAAATCAAGGAGTAAAATCATAAGGGAACTATGACGTGTGAATCAATAGATTTCTCAAAGCACCTAGCACCAAGCTTGCTAGAATAAATGAGTTAACAAGTGTTTTGCATTCTGAGTACATGAGAAGGATCCAGTAGGGAGCATAGATGAGAAGTTCCACTTTGGTTGAAGATGGAGTATGTGAGAAACCTGTGAGATTTTCAGATACACGTGCTCACTTAGCACTTGGTTTTAAGGCTTAATAATGGGAAAGAAGTTTGGGCTAAACATACCAGTATGAAAATCATCAATGGGTAAATGGAGTTTAAAGACTGGGCGTGGGTGGAAATATGCAGGGAAAGCCTGTAGCATAAAAAAAAAAAAAGATGGTGGAGGAAATAATCTTATTTAGTACATGACTGAATGCTTTAGTAAGGATAGAAAAGAGAACTGTGTCTCAATACAGAGTATGATGCACCCAGAACCAGAGAGGTAATGATTGCTATTCATAGAGAACAATTAGATGTAAGTCTCTTCCTGGTTTATAGGAGAAATAATCCTTGCTTTATTTATGCAAACAAGACTGGGCATAGGTAGAGGAGAAGTCATAAGGGGATGAGTTTGGGATATTTATTAAATGAATGAACGAATAAGTGAAAAATGTTGAATTTTGTTTCTGGAATCCAGAGACCTACATGATCAAACCTGTTTGTCAAAACTTTCTTCCTTCTCCCTTGCCACGTCTCCTGGGAAAGCCTCTGTACACCTTTACCCATCTTAATTTTGCCTTCTTTCCCCTGAGCCCAGCTCTGGTCCTTCTGATTCTAAAAAAGCTGAAACTCCCCACTTCCCAGCCTAAAATGTGCCATCCCCAGATTTATCCCCTAAGTGCTGTTCTGATAAGGGTGAAAGGGATTTCATAATCTCTTCAATCACTTAATTCCCATAAATAAAATGCTTTAGATTTTATAACTTTAACATACTTAAAGCTGGGGGATGTCTGGGGCAGGAGTCTTGAGGGGAAAAAGGATATCAGTAAGTCTCTAATAAGCTTTCTTCTCTCTATGAATGTTTATATTTCTATAGTAGATTTTATTCCTTTATCTTTGGTGCCTGAAAAGGCCCACAGCAGGCACTGTTAGATGCCTCAGTGAATGGATCCCCTAAGCTCAGCCTTCCTTAGTGACAGACTCCTACTCAGATGTTTGCTCTCCACAAAACTTTGTGCTCATAGGAGGTGTCGGGGTCTCTAGCCTCAAGGGTGTGGGTCTTAATCAGTCCAAGCCAATGGAATGATGGTAATTCTATTCCCCTTGCCAGTGACTGGCTTAGACTAAGTCATGGCACTCAGTTCTGGAGAATGAGACAAGAGGGGAAGACTGGTAAAGGAGCTATGCCCTTTGAAAAAGAATTCTTGGTCTTAGCGGGAAACACAGAAAAAGAAAATGTATTGTTTCCTGTCTCTGGATATCATTCAGTGAAGAGATGATTGTTGAAACTGTTGCAGCCTTCTTAAGACCATGAAAAGAGAGATGGAGGATGAGACTGAGCTGTTTGGGATAAAGCTGATTTAAATAACCTGCCCTAGTTCAGACCTCCTTGTTATAGGACATCATAAATTTGCTTTATTTTTATGATTTTGAGTTAAGGTTTTTATGGCTTGCAGCCAAAAGCTTATCAACTGATAAAGATCCCTACTGAATAGAGCAGAGTGAGGAAAAAAAGTTAAGGGGTAGACTCTGACTTCTAGCTACCATGGGTATAGAGAGTGGATGAAAACGACACCCTTCTGGCTCCGTTCTGCTTGAAGGCACCTGAAGAAAAAGGCCAAAGGAAGGTGGTTGGGAACCCACATGGTCCAGTTTCTACTCAGTGTCACATTTTTTTAAAAATGAAGGAAAAAAATCACAAATACAAGTAATTCTAAAATTTCCTTGGCTTCTTAAAAAACCCAAAAGTTTGGGGATGAATTTAGCATGTGTCTAATTTACATCAAAAAGTTTTTTAGAAAGCCTCTCTCTGTTTCTGTGACCTCGACCTTTTCCATAGAAATGTCAGCTATTCCTCCAAACCTCTTTCTCTCCCAATTAACTCCCAGTCTACAGCTGCTCACAACCAGATTCAGCTCCTTCTAAGGCTTCTTTTTCTCTCCCCTTCTCTTGACTTTCACCTTCATTCTTTCTTCCTTGCTCCAGGGCAAGTATATTTGTCACTTTTGGAGGCCAGTCCTCCATCTTGGCTTTTCCCAAGCCCTTTGCTCTCCGTTATTGCCTGAATCTGTGGCACAAAACTCCAAGAACTTATATGGCAAAGTCAGACTTCTCTTAAGAGCCAGAGCACAAGGCTGTGAACAATCACACCTCATATATTACTATTTTTTGTTCTCAAAAATTCACAGCTCCAGAGTAGGAAACTCTACAGGACAAATGACCTGGTTTTCTTCAACAAATAAATTACAAAGTGATGGGAGGAGAAAGAGATAAAGGGGGAGTTTACAGATGGGGAAAGACTAAAGAAACAACCAATCATAATGTATAAACCTTACCTGGATTTTGATTTCACCCCCTCCCCCAAAAAACATACTCAGACCGGTGACATTTATGAGATAATTGGAAATTAGAACACTGACTGGGTATTGGATAATACTAAGGAAACATTATTAATTTTGTTTGTAATAATGGTATTGAAGTTATGTTTTTTAAAAGTTAATAAGCTTTTAGAGGTATCTACTAGGATATTTGCAGATCCAATTATATGGTCAGGTATTTGCTTTTATATGGGAAGGTGGAAGTGGCCAGAAATTGATCCTTATTGAAACTGGAAAATGGGTATGTAAGGGTTTATAGTAGTCTTTTTCTGTTTGTGGTTGAATTTCTTTATAATAAATGACAGATAAATGATGATGATAGTAATAATAATAATAATAATAATAATAATAATAATAATAATAATAATAAAAATAGATAACAAGAGAGAAACAGAGACTTTTACAGGAATAGGTGATAGATGAATGTGAAAACACCACTGGTGGTGACTTGGTGAGGGCAGCTTGACTAGACCTGGGAAGAGTAATCCTGGTGACTCTGGTTTCTGTGAGTTTGTGTCATGCACATCAGTGATCTCTCTGCATAATTCCTGTGCTAGAACATGTGTTTCAGGCCCACCACATGGTGTTTGCAGTGATTCTGAAGGACACCATGACCTTTCCTGATCTGCTCACCACCCGACTACCCGTTCACTTCACGTATCCATACAGAACAAAAATTTCTAACTGTTGACTCGTCTGCTTGAAGCAGAATGGTGAAGCAAGCCCAGGTCATGAGATAGATCAGTGGTGAATTTCTTTTAGCCGTTAATGCCGTCAGCCACATGTAAAAGGAATTTTTTAATCCATCATTTCTGTCTTCTACAATGTCTGCATTCAAGTGTTCACTTCTTCTCTGTATTTAGTATGGTTCATATGTGAAAAGGAGGTCAGAGGCCAAATTATATATAACTATCTCATTGGAAGTTGTCACAGAAGATGTAAAATTATTTTTCATTCATTATGACTCACTCTTTGATGAAAGACCTTAAGTTCAGATTCTGATATCTTCAAAATACTCACTCAGTTTTGTTCATCTGAACTTGTTAACTTCATTTCTAATGCTTCTGACACAATTCTTTCTCATAACTCATTTTCATTCATACAGTGCATTGCCAATTTCCAACTCTGTGAAACTGTAGAATAATTGAAATAAAGCACTCTCAAACTCAAAACATTCATGTGTTCCTGTAATGTGGAGTTCCTTTTGTACAAATTTCTCCGCCTGAGAAAAATGTAATTCCTTACTTAGGTATCCAGCTTTGTAATTCCTCAGAGCACAGCAGAAGTTCAGCCTGCAGGGCAGCACGTTCAAGATTAGGACGTTTATTATCCCAAACCCTAAAATATCAGGGATTCATGAAGGAGAGTGACATATAATCTAGTGGGAGAAGTGGACCAGGGCCAAACAGAGCAGAGAGGACTTATACAGAGGGCATTTGTCTTTTTCTTCCTTGTCTAATACAAGACCTCCCTTCTAGGTTTCAGAAATTCTTTGAACTTGGGTGTTTGTGGGAACCAGAGTTCATCTTTTACTATAAAAGCCAAAACAGCAAGTCCATTTCTTCCTGAGCCTCTGAGGCAGCTACTGTTCAGACTTGTGATCCAGGCTCAGCTGGTCAAATGCACCTGACTTGGATCTGGAGTCTGGAACTAGTGACATAAAGAAGCAGAGGGATTATTCTTGTGGCAGAAGCAGCAGCAGCAACATCCGGTGTCCAGAGGTAGGACTGGCAGTGTCGCCATGGTGACAGCCAGTGCTCAGTGCCAGCCGCAGTGTGGGAGCAGGCTACTGCACTCATGCCAAGTGGCCCTGTTACTAGTCTGCTCACCAGACTGCTTCTCGGAATTGGTTTTCTTTTTTGATTCTGGCTTTACCATCATCTTTTATACTTGCCCATTTTCTTACTGCTTCCTTGTTTTTGCCAAAAAAAAAAATTATTCAAGGAACCCAATATCTAGTCTATAAATTAGTTTTCAGTTTAATTCAGCTGAAGTCAGCTTCTCTTGGTGGTAAGTAAGTAAGAATCCTGACTTGATAGGCAATGGTACCTGGGGGATGCAGCATAGACCCTCCAGGAAATCTGGGAGGTAGGGAACATCCAGTCACTGATAAAGGCTAAGAAACTCATAGCCTAGGACCTGCCATGACAAAACATCTAATAAAATTATCCCGAGTTCCCTTAGGATGAAATACCACTGAAAGCAAAATTTCAGAGATCAGTGTCACCGATGGGACATGAAAGGCATGAGGTATTGAATGACTACAGGGTAAAGTGAGATGAGGGCTTTAAATAGCACTTGTCAGCTAAAAACTCAGGGAAGGCACTCAGACCCCAGATTCTTGTCTCAAGGCATGAGCCTGCAAGTCTCGTCCTGGCACACTGCCTCCTCCTCCTCCACCCACAGCTATATGATTTAGAGATGATTCGGTTCAATAGGCATCAGCTGGAAGTGGACTGCTGGAGTTACAGCCCCACTAAGCCTCACTTAGAAGGCAGTGGGTAAAGCAAGTCTTACCAGTAGGCAAAACCTTGGGCAGTTAATGTCTTTGTCCCCTTTGCCTAAAAGGAAAGTGGTCCTAAAACAAAATCTTCACCAATTTGTGAAGAACAAATGGTTTGACTTGACGATCATGGATTTGGGGGCAAAAAGAGGGATCAGTGACAAACAAGTTTGGGGGAAAGTTATGGATACACCCAGTGTATGAGGTTAAGTGTTTGTCACATGAATTCTCACCAAATTCTGTAAAAGGAAAAAAGATGGTTCACCCTAGTGCTTGTTCAGTGGGCTTATGCACAAAGTGACCAGAGCAGCTGTATCAGTTATCGGGATTGCTGTGTAACAAACCACCCCCAAACTCAGTAGTTTAAAACAAAGGACTGGGGAAAACCTGGGAGAATCATAACGTGTACACTTGCTGTGGTATTTCTGGGTTCTTTCTTCTGGCCATCAGGTCTCTCCTTCAGTGAGTTTCCAGATCCAACAGTGTCTCGGTTCTAGGCAAGGTATTGTAAGTTTTTGGAGGGCAACTTCCCTCAGCTTCCCAATAATTTGTTCTTGATTTCTTTTAACTGCATTTTAGGTAGTACTTTTGCCAGCTGCCCAGTTATGTTGCACACCTCAGGACACCACATTATATGAACAACTTCTGTAACTTTCTGCAAGTCAGGCCCTACCTGGCAGCCCTTCCAAATTTGCCACTCATTAAAATGTGTCTACCTGACTTCGAGTAGTTAAGTAGTGTCACTGAGCTCTGCCGTTTCCAAGATCTTTGCCTCCCCACTGCAAACCTTGCTATTAGCCCTAGCCTGTAGAAGATGGCCACCACTGACCTGTTAACTGATGCTGGTAGCCCTCTTAGCAGGACATTCGCTGTTGTTTTGGTGGCTGCTGTATCCTCTAGACTCTTCTATGGAACACAGTCCCCTGGTGAGAATTCCAGCCTTACATAGCATATTTATAGTGTAATTCCTCTATCATACCCACATCTCTGAGCCTTCCAATCCCTTCTTACGCTATAGGTCTTAGAGATTCTAGTATCCATACCTCATATGTGGTTCATGACTAACAGTTTTTCCTCACTGTTTTCCCAAGTCCTTGCCAGGGTGTTCAATTGTCTATCCCAGGAGAGTGATCCCCAATACATAAACAAACTCTCCTTTATCTAGCCCTTAGGTTTTTCCCCACCTGAAAGCACTCCCCAAATCCAGGGTCCTAAGGATGCATGTCAGAAAGTCCTGTGGCAGTTTGGTGCTATAGGTTCTTTCCTTCTTTATCAGGCCCAGCATGTCCCTAGTGAGGTTATGTCATAATTCATAAATAATCCTAGTTATTGCCTCATGGACAGAAGGGAGCTGAGGGCAGATCCTGGGGAAATGGGGAGACACATACTGTCTTTGGGGAGAGGAGAGAGGCTTCTGCATTATTTCCCAATGGAAGAGGGTTCCTAGTTTTTAATAGAGAGAAATATGCCTTTCTTGGAGGCCCAAAGGAATCCAGGAGGTCTGGGAATTCAAGTTTTATAGGACGTCAATCCCACCCTATGGGTTATGGTCCCCTTTTTTCTCTTCAACCAGGGCCCTGGTCTTGGTGCCGCAGACCTGCCCTGGAAGGATTTGGGCCTTTTTGCAGTCCTATTCCTCAGTCCACAGTTTCTCTGCCCTTTCTGTTGAAGGAGATAAGAACCTCTTTTATGCTACCAAGGGGGCCTTCTGGCTTTCAAACTTAGCCTTTAAGTAAAGATTAATTATTCTCAGTTGTTTGATGTATTTTTCCAAAGCATCAGTGAAGCCTGGCCAGAGCCACCCAACCCCACCTCCTCCTCATAGTGACTGTTCTTCTCCTCCTCCTCAAGGACTGCCCGCATCATACCAGCTAGTGCCTTCCCGTCCACCGGCTTGTCATCCCTGTTCTCCAAGGTGAAAGTCTTAGCAATTACACTGTCTTGGGCCAGAGGCTCTCTGTGTTCTGCCTGCCCCCAGTAATGGGGTCCTCACCTGCTCCAAATCCTGTCCCTGCGGGGGCTCTCTTGGGTCACTCCTACCACCGCCTCTCACAGATGAGGTTCTTTGACTCTGAGACGGAGACTTGCATACAGGGGGTTTATTAGGGAGACCTGGTTGGCTCAGTACCTGTGGAAGGGAAGGGGAGGGGAGCCAGTGGAACTGGGTGGAGAGAGAATGAGAACAGCAACACAGCCCCAGCCAAGCCTCAGTCGACCCTGTCGAGAGACGGAGCTGTTCCAAGTTGGAGAATGGAGCCTGCGTCCCCAGAGACAGCCAGCTCTGTCAGGTGGCTCTCTTCAGCTGAGTCCATCTCCAGAGAGGGTTGACAGTGAGGGCTGCCCACCAGCAGCACTCCCTGAAGCTGGGTGAACCAGGCTTCTATTTTCTGTCCTGTAAACTACATCGAAGCATCCATAAGAAGATATCTACTCTATTGTGGAAACAGAGGAGAATACACACAGAGCCAGATCATCTTTGGAGGGCACCTCTAGTACCGCCTTGACTATTGGGAAAAATGATGAGAGACGAGAGGAACCCTGTATGACTGGACTGTTTCTAAGTAATTGTAGCTACCCTATATGTGAACTTGCCTGATGGTCCTATTTCCTCAGGTTACTGCGGAAGTTTACTGTGCAAAGGTATTTTCATAGTGGAAGCACATAGGAGGTGTAATTACCCTGGCCTTAGTGTAACCATGGAAGGCTTCACATTCAGGATTTAGATAAAGAAAAAGGGAGGGAGCATTTTAGACAGGGGTACAGGAGTGGCAGAAGCCTGACATGATGAAGTATGCCATGGTCGGTGCACCACAGAGCATTTGATAGTAAAGATTTTTTTAGCATCAGAAATAAGGTTTGGAGGGTAAAGAGGTCAAATGCTGTTCCCTTTGCACTGTGACGAATCAATCAGGAAAGGCGAAGTACCTGTACTGTTTAAATCACCGCGTATCTTTTGAATGATGTTGGCAATCAATATAAAAGAATGTGGTCTTAGTGAAGGAATTCTCAGTAGACCTTGGATTTGTTGGCTAATATACTTTCAACTATGACTTCAAATTGGTCATAATCACCTTTTTTGGGCTTTTCTATTATTTTAGTATGTTCAACATCTGACCCCAAAAGATCTCATTTAGAAAGAAAACGGACTACATCATTTTTCATGCACCTGCCCCTGATAGTGGTTCAACTTAAGATATGGTCCTCTCTCTAAATGACCTATGCTGGTGTCTCAGACCATTATTTCTTTTACTTTTCTATACTGTCTTTTGAAACAGGGTTGAACTGTCCCCACAAGTCACCCTGTTGCTAGTTAATTTGTCTGCTCAGATTCACGGGAGCACTCAAGCTGGCCACAGTGGTGATGCAATGGCTGGCTTTCCGTGAATAACTTCAGGCTCCCTGGGAAGGCATCGCATGACCTTATGAGCCATCTGCCCAGCCATCTGTGTCTACTCTGGAACCTAAATAAAAGCAATAGTCCCTGCTAACTTATATATGCCATTCATTCAGCAAACATTTATTGAGTGCCTACTACATTGAGGGTAACTCTGCAAGGTGCTGTGGGTAAACATCCTCACAGAGAAGAACAATATGCAAGCAACTAAATGCAAAACAAAATCTTTCCTAAGTGATACGTAGAACTAGGTGCAAATCCTAAAAGAAGAACATGCAGGTTGGCGGGAATGTGCATAACGATTTTCTTTCCGTTCAGGTGGGTATAGGCTGATACGCGTTAGTTTGGCCGTATATAAAAACAGAATCAATGGTAGTGATGCAGTGTTTTCAGTTGTCTGTAGTCAGGTAATTATACTGGTCATAAAATGAATGAAGGTGCTCTGCTTTCAGCTTGTGAAGTGGTACCTATTACTCATCCTCGAATGGACAGACACCCAGGGAGAAAAAGATCGATGGGCTTGGTAAGGGAGAGCAAGGCTTTTCAGAGAAGCAATGCTCCTGATTACACGCTCTCTCTCTACACTGCATGCTCTCTCTACTCCTATGTGATAGGCTGTATTTATGTTGGAAAAAGACACCACCGTGCCAGTATGTAAAAATGGGGATGGTCTCGATTCCCTCCCTACTATGCTAGTTATGCTAATTATGTCTTCAACTGTAATATTTATAGTCTTACATTTATGGAACACTTAGTATATGCCAGAGGTCTGTATAACAGAGGTAATGGCATGTAATCCCTCACAAGAACTCTTGAAGGTCGCTATTAGTATCCCCCCCACACCTGCATACACAGGCTTAGAGAGATTTAGTAATGTAGCAGCTGGGGACCCACAGGAAACAGGTGACATATGCAGAAGGGACACTTTCAAAGGTGGAAATGGGTAAGGGAAACCAGGGATGGTGAAAGAGGTGGAAAGGACATGAGATAATGGCAGCAGGAACATACAACAGCAGGGAGCCATCACCACACCTGAACACAAAGGGAAAAGGGGAGCCATGGATGCTCCGAGAGCCACATGAAGGCTTGAAGGGAGAAAGGACGTCCTACTGGAGCTGAACCGAGAGGAGCAGGCTCTGGCAGAACCGCAGGGAATGGAGGACGTTGTCCACCAGGGGAACAAGTACCCTGATCCCTACTGTCTCTCCTCCTGTCCTCTAGTCTCCTTCACGTGCCTCCCATTGACCAAACCTAGCCAGTAACAGAAGGAAAGGGAGCCCAGGTGATGTGACCTGAGAAGTTCAGCACAGAGAGAGTAAGCAGGATGGGAAAGTGGGAGCAAACAGAACAACGAGCACAAATGACTTGGCCAGTGTCACACAGGCAGTAAAAGGCAGTGGCCAATGGATTCTGCAAGCTGTTACCTTCTCCTTCAAAGATCATGTGATTCCACTGTGGCAAGGTATTTTCCTATAAATTATATTGAAAGCTATTGCAAAGATTGCACACTCTATAAAACCAAGATTTTTTTTCAATGATATCCTTTACAAAATCAAAAGATTTTGGTTCATGAACAAAAGAATTTCTATCAATCAGAGCTATTCAAAGATTACCTTGATAGGTACTGAGAGCCCTTAAAAGAATGCATTTAAATCTGGTAGGAGCTCAATTAAGATTTTACGAGTTACTATTCAAAAGCATGACCATTTATCAAGGATCTTAGAAAAGAAAATTCCTGTACTTGTGAACTTTTCTAATTTAATGAGCTCTGAAGTTTCCTTCTGAGTCTAAGCTTCTTTGATTCCAATGTCCAATGCGGTCCTTAGACCTTGTCAGTTATAGATGAGGGTTACTTTAAAGAATTAGTGGTAGAAGATGTGTAAGCAATCATATGACTGGAAAGATTGCATTCCTGAGGGAGGAATCACAAAGGATATAATTTCAGGAATAATTTCAGCTGCTGGCACCAAAAACTCTGAGTGGAAATGTTTAAAGAAATAGGTGGAGGGCGTCTGTAAGGCAGTCGTTGTCGGAACTGCTGTTTTTACAGTCCTCCAGGGGTTTTTCCTCATGGCTGTACACTGGCGGCTGCAATTCCATCATCAGGTTTCATGATGAAAGCCTGGAGAAGGAGGAAGTGGCAGTGCCTGGATCAAGAAAGCAAAGGCTTTCCCAGGAATCTCACCACAGGACCCTGCTCCTATTTCATGACAACCCAGAAGGAGGTCAGGAAGAGAGGGCTGAAAATGGGAGGTGGGTCAGCCAAGCAAAGTGTCTGTGGCAGCTTCCCAGCAATAGCGGTGGTCAAAATGGCCCTCAACCAGGAGACGCTTGCACCTGCTGATGAAGAAAGGAGATGACCAGCAGCCATCACACAGGTCCAGGTCCTAGTGGGCACACTCTGTGTTCCTTAACATTTCCTCTAGAGATAAGCGCCTAGAGCCCAGGGAATGCTAGCCCACAACCATCTGGGTAACTGGAGATGCCATGACTGGGGAGTATGGGGAGTTCCTCTGCATGGATTTGGAAGGTGAGTGCAGCACGGAAAATCAGCCTTGCTTCTCCAGTTGCAGAAAGTGAAACTAATCAAACAGGAAGCACCTCTGATTTGGAACTGGGAATTATGAACATATTTTAACCTCCAATCCGATGGGATTTCTGACAGTTTATCCAGCACCTGTTGTAACAGCTCTGGCAACAGGAAACTGACTCCCTCACAGGGCTGCATCACTACTTTGTTGGAATAACCTTTAAAAACTTTTTAAATTGAACTGAAGCTGGAAGCCTCTTCAGTTCCAATCATTGACCCTCAGTGTTTTTTCCTTTTTTTTTTTTCCCTCTGGTACTAAGTTGGGATAAGTCCCTGTTCCCTGTGTCATCCCACAAATATTCAAGGTCATCTTTCATGTCCCCACTTGGGCTACTGCATCTTGTTTTTTTCATCATTGTATTCAAGCTAGTTATTTAGTAATACTTATCCTATGATACTACAGTTTGACAGTGCCTTCTTAAATTAAAAAAAAAAAAAAGTCCTGACACCCAGGCAGAAGAACGCACTATAAATGTGACAAGAACATAGGCTGATTTCTTTTCTTTTTATACTATTTTTGTAGCCCAAGATTACATCAGTTCTTTGAGTGAACTGTTATTCAGTCAGCAGAAGGTCAATTACAGAGCCCTGTGGCCTGACTCCAGATATTTTTCTTAAGGTTGATTCAATCCCTTAATTATTTTATGCCTGCTATGTTCAAAGGCACTTGAGGACATTTTTTTCCCATCATCAAACTCTTCAACTTATAAGATTAACATAATCATCAATCCCAGTTCTCTGTTTACCCATATTTATACCATTAAACATTTTGCATATGTCTAGTTGAAATCCATGACACTATAAATAAATAGATTTCCCCTACAAATAGGTATTTTTGATAAATAAGGAAACAAAATATAGAAAATTTCAATGAAACTACATACAAATCTATTATTCTCTAAGAATTCTAGGAATTCAAGATAGCAGATTAAAACCTTGAGATTAAATATGCTATCAAAATACTATATATTTAAACAAACAAACAAACATCCTTATCTTAGTTGGAAAATCTGAGTTATCCTATGATTATTCCTTGTTTAAAAAAAAATCTCAGCAAAGTAAAAAAGAACTTTGATGCATTAGAATGTAACCGATGTGCAATGTATGAGAAATGAAGACAGAAAGGACCATCCAGGGGCTCAAGTGAAAGCTGTGTCTCTAGTAGAGACAGAAGACAATCACTTGATCATGATATGCAGGGCATATTAAAGGAACAGAACAGACAGCAGAGGAGGTAAACAAATTATTGGTCAACTTTCCTAGGGAAGAAGTTGGTAAGAGTTTTCTCACTCCCAAATTACTTTTTGAAGGGCGTAGGTAGGAGGTGCTTGAGCAAACTTTGGCAAATGCCCAGACTATTCTGGAGATTATGAACAAACCAAATGCAGTTAAATCGGTGAGACCAGATGCTAGCTACCTGAAAGTTTGAAATTCACCCAAGGAGAAAATCGTTGAGTTGTTAGCCAAAATGCAAAAATAAAAACAAAAAACAAAATGAAACAAACAATCAAGAAAACCCTTTATGAATTCAGTGATGCTGGAGGAGGAGAGTTTGCCATGAGACCCTCAACACGAGAAGAGCCCCCAGGAGACTGTGGAAACTATTGTCAGGGACCCACTGCAAAGGTTGAACCCCTGCACACATTAAACCTTCTAACCAAAGACAACCCAGTTTGTGAAGAGGAAATCATGCTGATCCAATAACCACATGGGGAGAAGAATGAAAACAAATCCATTCATTCAGCAAATATTTACTGAGTCCTTGCTAGGTACCAGACGCTCAGGGACCTCAATTTGATATCTAGAGGGAAAAAAACAAATGGACACAGTCGTTCTTAAGTCTTCATGGTTTTCAGGATTTGTGTTTGTATTCTCTACCACAGCCATGCCTCAGATAATGGGGACTCTGGGTCCATCCCTCTCTGTACCTGTCTTGCACCTAATTATGGCCAAGCTCAACCTGCTGAAATTGAACAGGACAAGGCAAGCATGCTCAAGGACTAAAAATATAAACATTAAGAAAAGTTGTAAGCAGAAGACTTAGTGGAAAAAAAGGATGTTTATGGAACAGGGGAGGGTTATCACACCATGGCAGCAATTAGATTACAGGTATTGTGTGAGAGGATGGGCAGAAAAGGGGCAACCAAACTGATCTCCTCTGGGTTTCTCTCCTCTCTCTGTCCACATGGGCTGGAGATGTTTCTGAGGTGGTAGGGTTACTTGCTTTCACAAAGTTCCAAAGTCACAGGGCATATCTTTCAAGAGACCATTGATATTAGTAAAACCAAGCCAAGAATATGATCAACTGTAACTCCATTAGTTGGGTATAAGACAAAGAAATGTCTGGAAAAGCTGCACATGGATTTGTCTCTGAGGACAAAATGCATGAAGAGCAGCACTGCGCAAGCTGGCCGGCCTGATTTGGGTACTGAGAGCTGATGGGCAAGCAGGGCTTAGACACGGAGTAACACGGGAAGTGCACACATGGTTTCACACACTAGCTCCCCTGAGAGGGGTCCCAAAAGTGTTGGCTGAAGGGATCAGGCAGTGATATGATTGCCCTCTTCTGATTTCATTTGGTGTAAATCTGTGAGGATTTGTAAGTGGCCAGATGTTTTCATCCTCCGTCTTTCTTGAAATAAAGAGAAAAAATTGTGGAGATTTGGGAGTTGCTTAAAATAGTGGTTTGGGGATCTGCTGTGGTGTGTGTGTGTGTATATGTGAGTGAGTGAGAGAGAGACAGAGAAGATATAGAAGGGCATTTGACACAGTGATTTGAGTAGCATGGAAATGAAGCTGCTCTTGTTCTGATGCTGCAATTCTGAAAGATAAAAATCCAAAAAAAAAAAAAAAAACAAAACCCCAAAACCCAAGGGTTTACAACAATTTCATTCATTGTTTAACATGAAACTGTTTATGCATCTGGTACAAAATCTCATATTCATCCTGTCACTGGTCACTAGTATGATCATTACAATCTTTAGTCTAAAAAAAAAATGGAAAGAATGAATAAAGCATCAGAGTTAGATTAGGTCTCCGTATCATTCACTCTCATGGCATACTGCACCTTTCCCTCTAAATGTTTAGAATAATTGAACTTAATAATTAGTCATGAAATGTCTATTAACTTTGAAGGTCCAGGATGGTCCTGACTTGTTCACTGCTGTATCCTAGCACCTAGTACAATGTCTGGCACATAAAGGTCCTCAAAAATTTATGAATGAATGAATGAATGACAGGGTAGTGTCAGGAGTGGACATGTCAGTGATGAAGGGAGGGGAGGTCAGGGGTCATATCAGCTCAGGAGTGAGTTGAGGGTCAAGGATTAAGAGTAGAGTAGGAGTAGACAGGGGAGGGGTACCTGTTAGAAGCATGACTTGATATCAAAATAAAATTGAAAACTTACACAAATGTGTAAGCCATTTTAGAGTCATATATTCTTAGAATCACAGTAAATATTAACCCTTGTTTTTTTAAACATATTTTCAGCACCAAATTCTAAAGTATATCTTGCATGTTCTTCGTGGTGACACGGTGATAGCATTTGCTGGTTGTGGTGACTGGGGGATGTTCTCTTTGTGATAATTCACTGAGCTGTTCACTTTGGATGTGTGCCCTTTGTGGCTTGTGTGTTATACTTCAATACAAAGTCTTCTTTAAAAGATGATGATATTTAATGAATATATACCTGTTTATAGTTAGTCCTTTGCAAAGCTCTGACTTTTTAAGATCGCTAAAGAAAGACCATCCATCCTTGAATGGCACAAATTAGAAATGTTCCAGTAGTTTATTTTTCATTTCAATGTAGTATTATTTTGCCCAGTACAAGTACACATTGAACATCCTTCCAGCTCCAACACTGAGTCATCTTTCTTCTGACACACTGGAACAGACAAGGCCAGCCATCCACTGGGCCCAAAAAGCATTGTGCTCAGGGCCAGAGTGCTTTTGGGCGCTCTCAAATCAAAATGTTTGATCTTTTTTAATCAGAAGAAAAAACAGTACATTTAGGTTGGAGAAAACTTTAATATATAATATTAACATATTTGTCACTCTACCAGTTGAAGATATAACTTTTAATATTTTTTACTGAGAAAGGGACCCACAAAGCAAAAATGCCTAGCACCTACAAAACTCATACTGTTGGCCCTGGGGGATGAAATGAGGTAGACAGACAAAGCCTGCTATCCTCAAGCAAGTCATGGTCTTGACAGGGTGAAATCCACTGGGTCTTCTCCAAATTAGGTCAGACACCAACTTAGCCTGTCCTAGCCATTTTTCCTTTTATGTAACTATATCAGGCTGTTGTTTTAAGTGGGAAATCTCTGTCAAGACCATCACTTCTACTTTGTTAAAATCTTTCAAGGTTTTTCAGAGTGAAAGAGAACTTGCCCTGATACAGCAGGAGTGGTAAACATTTGGAAACTGTATTAACCATAATTCTTTTTTTGATTTATTTCTTCTATTTTCTATTTGTTCTATTATTTTTCTTTTTCCTCAATGTCTCAACTACATTTTCCCCTATGAATAAAATATGGTACATTTGAGTTACGCAAGTGTGAACTTCACATAAGTGGCCATTTCGGTAAATCTGTTCAAGTTGTGGCTGTGATGACTGCCTCCTTCTCTCTCTTCCTGTTGCCACAGTTGGAAGGTGTGGTAATTCTACATTGTATGGACTATGAAGAGTGGCAAGTAAAAACAAAGGACAGGCACAAGGTCCAGCAGGATGTCAAATCGAAGCCATAAATCAGGAGCATGATTGAAAGATATTTCTCATCAGATATTCATCCCACTTTCACTAAGAACATATGAATATTTTAGTGCTTTCTGTATGCCAGGCATAGCAATTAAGTCCAAAGGAATGGGATGTTTTCAACATCTGGTTCATTTCCTTCACTAATAACCTGCTAAAAGTAAGGCCCAATCAAAGTCCTAGGAGATTCCGCTCCATTCAGGGTAGAGACAGCTATTTTGAGAAGATGCAGTGTTAGTCAGGAACTGGCAAATGAACAAGGCATGCCATCACTGAGAAAGATTTACTCGTTGTGGACAATTTTGAATAGCCTGAAATAATCATAAACTGCTTTAAGCTAGTACACGGTGCCTGAGAGCATTAGAGAACTGGGTGTCTGACTGGTTAACATTGCCACGGGGATTTGGATGAAATAGATGGAAAAATCTAGGACATGATCCTATTATAAAATGGGCTCCCAAAGCTGACTGATGCTGTTTAATATGTACAATTACTACAGAGATGGTTCTTTTAAAATTAAATCATAATTATAGAATAAGGGATTCCTTTTCCATATGATGCAGGCATGATATCCATTTTTACCTTCACATTAATTTTGACCCCCAAATTTATAGTTGTGCACATGCATTTTAAATATTTAATATACAGATGATTTTCCAGATTTGTTAAGATCTTCAAACTTAGAAGCCTGGAAGAGTCTACAGTCCCACCAGACCAAACATTGAAGTATACATTAATATCTATATTTCATAATTACTATTTACTTCCCCTAAGGTCATTTTAATGATCTTTAATTGGTATTGGTCTTTGGAAATGCTGACTGACCTTCTCTGGGCTCCCAAAGCATCTTCTGAATTCCACTGCATATTTTTGCCTAGTGGGACCAGTTTGAATTCTGTGAATCAAATTTTAATTAAAATAAATTAGCTTGACTCTAGGCTTTCTGATGTTGTTAGTTGCAGAGTTTTAATTATTCATAGTAAGTAAAGAGCTGAGTTGGAGGAAAAGCTGGTGGAGAAGATAGATACTTCTCTTGAACAAAGCAGAAATATAAGGAGCGGGGAGAATTCAGAGGCAGCCAAAGCTGCCTGGTCTGGTTAATTTGACTCTAGATTAGACAGGCATGCTTTCAGGCTAGGGCTAAATATGCAGTGCCTCTTTCTCCTAAAAAAATGTGTAGAGCAGAATGAGGTTTTTCCCCTTCCTCCAGTGTTAGCATCTACTAAAAACAGAAAAAAGCAGCATTTGGGAATGGAGTCCAAGGCAGAGGAAGAAAAAGTCTGTTTCAGCATCATCAGAGATATCTTGGGGCCCAGGGTTGGAGGCTAATTTCGATAGTCCGCTGGCAGGATTCAAGGACCCCAGCCCCGCCCTACCTTCTTCACCCAAAGTGGGACTGAATGGAATGAAATGACAGAAAACTACACCAGAGGCTGAGGAGAAAATGTGGAAATTGGGGGAAGAGAAACAAAGCATTAATGGAAGAAAGAAGGAAACGGGGAAGAAAAAAGTCCAAAGAAGTGGGTTTGTTCCCTAGAAATTGCAAGAGACATGGCCTTGTGAGGTGTCCAGTGCTTTTTCCAAGAGACCCTGGTCTTCCTGTGAACTGAAAAGAATTAGGAAAGAACAAAGGAGCCACTTGCAAACTCCCCTCCCCCAGCCCCCCGCAGTTCCTACAGATGCAATGTGGGTTAGAAATGTGACTCTTGAGCCTGAGTTAAAAGTTTTCATTTTCTTCTAGATTTCATGCGTGGGCACAACTAGGTAACAGGAAAAGTGGTTTAATAATTAACCCGACCAGCACTGCCTTCCAATTTTAAGGGACAATGCTAAGTAAGGTAAACTAGTTTCAGTTTATCCTGCTTAGTCTGATCAGTCTAAGGAGAAACCTAAACAGCCTGATTTTCTTCTCTCCATGTACAATATCAAGTCTTCCCAGAAAGACATTAGTCCTATGCCAGAGTCCAGGTATTTCAGAGAGTATATATAGATATAGTCGTTTCAGGAGTTTTAAGATACAGGTTGAGAGGGAGCACTAATTCCAGGATAATGAGGAAGAGACCCCTTGGATCAAAGAAGGATTTGGAGAAATAAGGATTCAGAGGTTATGAGTTGTGATACATTTTTTGTTGGCTACAGAGAATTAAAGATATTCCCTGGGGTAGATCTTCCTCTCCATTAATTGGTACTGATAGTAACATCGCAGGAAGGAGGAAATTTGTCTGTGACGTGCAATGCAGGTAATGTGCAGGGTGATAACAGCACAGAAACAGAAACCTCTGGAGCTCCCTGACCAAACCACAGTGATACATAAGAATCTGTACTGGGACACAGAAGGAGTGATGGAAATCACAGCTGAGATCTGAGAGTGAGAGGAACTGCATAATCCATTCAACTGACTCTCCCTTTAAATCAGCAATTTGGTCTATATGGAGACTGACAGGTCCTGCAGATGCATTGTAGATGTTGGAAGCTAAGTGAGGTGTTATTTCTAATATTAGGATGATATTTTAAATCTTGATTGGATGAGACTGCTGATCAGGAACATACTTCCTTTTCTTTATTTTTTTCTGACTGTGTTTCTGTTTCGAGTAGATAATTTATTCACAAATTTCCAAATTCAAAACGCACAAAAGGACATAGAATGATAGTTCTCCCTCTTATCCCTGTCCCCCAGCCACCTTTTTTCCAAGGCCACTGGTGTTGTCAGTTCCTCACATATCCCATCACAAATGTTTTATGCTTATGTAAGCAAATATTTATTATCCTCAACCCATGTTTGCACAAATGGTCCCATACTACACACACCGTTCGGCATCTTGCTTTAATAATATATGTATTTTGAAAATCACTTTATTTCAACGTGCAAAAAGCTTCTCCATTATTTTGAAATGGCTGCATGTTGTTCTGTTGTATGAATGTCCTGTTCTGTATTTCATGGCTCTCACATTGGCTGACATTTAAGTTGCTTCCAGTCTTTTGCTATCACAGCTATCATGCTCTAATGAATATTCCTCTACACACATCATTGTGCACAGTGCAAGTACATCTGTAAAATAAATTTCTAAAAAGGGAACAGCTAGGTCATCGTATAGGTGCATTTGTAATTTTGATAGCTATTGCCAAATTACACTTCATAAGAGAGTAACAATTTGTAATAATTTATACTCCCTCCCACATTAACAAAATGTTACTAAATGTTTTGTTATTGCTGATCTTGTAGATGAAAAATAGCACCTCAGTTTGGCTTAAATTTACATACATTTCTCTAATTATGACTGAGGTGTTATTTCTTTCCACATGTGTAACAATACTTGTATGTCTATTGCTGGGACATATTATGCCATCTAGATGTTAAATAAATTTGTGTATCATTCTCATTCAGGTTATGGGATCATGTTTCTGGTTAATGCAGCCACCACTAGTAATCTTATGCAGAATGTTGTTTAAATATTCAGGATCCCTGGTCCCATAATACCTGCTTAGGGAATAAATTTTACAACTAGAATTGTCTGTAAGTGGGTGTATAATAATGTAAAATGATTTTCACCTTCAAGCAATGGGTAGAATAGAATTACGGAATAGATTATTTAAATCCCAGGTCAAAATCGTTGCCACTCTGACATATTATCAGGTTTGGCTCTGTTAATAGAAAATCCCCTTTTGGGGCTGGCCTTAATGGTCCCAGCCTTTATGGTACTATCTCCTTAGTTATCTGCCTCTTAGCAGATAAGACCAAGGGATGGGGGAAAATGAAGTGAGGGAAATAAATCTGATCAATTAATCAAACCATCCTCCCATGCCAGGTATATTTTGTCATAATCACCATGAAGGTCCTACAAATAAAATACTTGAACATTTCTTTATTGAAGCCCAAGTGGAGAAAAAAAGTAAAGCTTGCTTGTTTATTGAATTTTTACCAAAAAAAAAAAGTGTGATTCATGAAAATACAAGCCAAAATTTTTAAGAACAGTATAAACATGTGAGATTTTCCACTTATTAGACCAGATCAAGGACTCATGAATTTATGATTCACCAAAAATATTAAGTAAAAATGATAGTTTGACCAAACAAGAGGCAAGTTATGAGTCAATTATGAAATAAGAAGTAATGTTTGAGGTCCTACTATACAGCACAAGGACCTGTATTCAATACCTTGTAATGGCCTATAATGAGAAAGATTATGAAAAGGAATATATATATATATATATATGAATCACTATGCTGTATACCAGAAATTAACACAACATTGTAAATTGACTCTACATCAATTAAAAAAATCAAAATCAAAATAAAGAAGTAATGTTTGAGAGCCCAAGAAAAACTATATGTGGAACTGAACAAGCATAAGGAAAATATAATTTTAACTCCCTAAATTATTTGATATTAAGAAGTCTTACTTGATAAACATTTACTTTTCGAGTCTGAGTCCCCAATCATATTCCTTCTGATGATAAGCCACTCTTGGCTGTCATTATGACATAATTTACCCAAATTTCCCTGGTCTCTAGTATGCACTAGGCATAGAAAGCAAAGCCATTCTTATTTAGAGCATCTCTGGAAAGCACTCAAGAGGTTGTCTTTAAAAATAACCAGTTTCCACACCAGAGATCAGGTACGGACCAATGAATTACCTCTAATCACACACCTGGATGGCATCTGCAGGTGGAGACGGCTTTACAGGAGGGGAAAGACTATTTTACCATGGTTCCTAGGGAAGCAAACCTATGAAGAAAAACAAATGTTAACGATAATTGGTGTGCGTCAAGGTTAGGTCGGTCTTGAGGGGCCTGGTATCAGGACTGAGTTAAAAAGTATAGCAGGTTTTATCCACCAAATCCTGACAATAGATGTTTCTATTAAGGGGTAAAATATTCAGTAAGCATTTGCTGGTACCCTAAGTGGTGGAGATCTCAACATAAATTTCATTTTTAAAAACCTCAAGTCAAATATAGAATCAGTCTAATATAATTAAAATAACAAATGGCGAAGTAAACAGAAATATTAAGAATCAGCCCCTGCAGAGTATGCACAGGAGATCAGACTTTTAACGATGCTACATGGAGCTAAATCATATTTGGACATAAAATTTGTCTGGATTTCACTGGGGTCATCCAAACTTTAAAAAATTCCATGGAATAAAGAACTAGGTCAAATTGAAATAGATGATGCCAATGTCTGCCCAAATAAGAGACAGTCAGCTGAGCTTCGGGGACAGGGAGACTATGTAAGTGAATGAGCAATGGTATAATGTGGTTTGAAATGCACGAGTCAGTCAACTTTTAATTGTGGGTCAGACTTTGCCCATGTTCCAGAGGCTGAGATTGTTAATTGGTTAGAAATAGCTCTCAAAGGAATAAAACTGGATTTCATGGACTAACAGAAGTTAGAGTTTCTCAGAATAAATTATTAAGACCCCACCATCCAAGACGGTGCCTTTAGTTCTGGAGTATGATTTTTTCCCCTTTTTCATTAACGTATAACATATTTACAAAAAGGTGCACACATTAGAAGTATATACTTTGATGAGTTATGAATAGAACACATCTATGTAACTACACTTAGGTCAAGAAATAAAATATGACTACCATCCCTGGAGGCCACCTCATGTCCCCTTCTAATTTTAGCCTCTGCCTCTTGTGCAGAGACAATCTGACTCCTAACACTATAGATTAGTGTCACCTGGCTTTGTACTTTATACATGGAATTGTACACATGTTTTCCTTTATACTGGCTTTTTTTGTTCAGTATTTGTTGAGTTTCCTTCATCTTGTTTCGTGTTCCTGTAGTTTGTTTATTTCCTTTTAGGGTGTAAATTTATCGACAGCATCTCAAATGTGTATAAAGAAGTGAGATTTGCTGAGAATGGTATTGTAGCCACTTGTGACCCTCTGGGTGCCAGTTCATTTTTGATCTTCCAGTCAGTAAACTGCCCCACTTGCCAGCACGATGCTTATACATACACTAGTGGGTTGTTTTCCTCCTCCTGTTGGGAGTCTGAAGTCACAGTCACTGCAGCAAAGATAGAAATATCTGGCTCTGTTCTAAGAGGCTTTGTTACATATTCAGTTACTCCTCCATCTATGGGAAAAGACTTAGCAATTCTAACAATTGCTCAAGAAATGAGCAGCAACTGAATCAGAGCCTCCAGTATTAATATCAGTAACCCTCACAAGGACCACACCTTCAAGGTTACAGAGACCCTCATTATTAGTGTAAATGTTGCTCTTCAGAATGAAGCTACAACGTTTGGATAGAAACCTCTGAGTGCCAGGAGTTATCACTCTTGAACTCAATGGACTGAGAAAAACAGGGCCTGCTTCAGTGTATAAATCATCTTAATCTGGATCTTAGGTTAATATAAAATAAAGAGACCATAGAGGTGCATGTTAAATGAGCACAATGACGAAACAAATAGATTTGAGAAATTAGTAGGCAATTTAAAACTTGTGAATGGAGGGCCCTAAGCTGCTGAGGAAAATGCCTTCTTGCCTAGCAACCCTCAGGCTTGCTGTGATTGGGCTGGGTGCCTATTTTTAGTTGTCTTCTGTTACTGAGCCATATGAATGTCGCCCCCTTCTTTCATTTGGCTTTGGATAATCGCCAAGTACCAGGATTTAGTCTTCCTTAAATAGTATAGCTCCCATCTGCTCACAATCAATAGGAAAAAAATTGCGATGTGGAATATGCCCTGATCTCCTGGCCATTCTTGCCCCATCAGACTGAGAGAGGTTTGAGCTATTTGTCATGTGACTTTGCTTCCTTCTTTTTTGAACATATGGCATCGGTAAACCACCATGAAGAGGGTATGGCACAGTAGTGCTTAATCCAGGTTTCCTCCAGGAACTAATTTATATATGTCATCACAAGGGAAATAGAATAAAAGCACAGGATATTTTTAAGTATTTCTTTTGTACAATATCCTGAGAATTTTTGCATGTACTCTTTTGAGCTCTCTCTCTCTCTGAGAGAATAGAAGACTCAGTCTCAGTGCCCCAGTGAGCAAAGAAAAACTGCCATTGCCTCTAGTAGAGTCAGCTTTCACTAGATAATGCCAGGGTAACGAATGACCCCAAGATATCGGTGGCTCACAATAACAACGTTTATTTCTTGTCCATATTAGATGTTGCCTGGGGGGCAGCTGGGGCTCTGCTTAATGTCTTCCATGTTCAAAGGTTTAGAAAAAAGGAGCAGCCCCTACGTAGAACATGCCATTCTTATGACAGAGGGAAAGGAACAATGACAGAACCTTGAAATGGTTCTTAAATTTTCTGCTCACGCTGGCATATTTTACCTGTGCTCACAGAAAGCAAGTCATGGCAAGCTAGACAGCCACAGGGCAGGAGGACTAGTGCTCTTCCAGGGAGGACCATCAGGGAGAAGTCCAAAGACCTGACAGAGTCACATTTTGGAAAAAAAAAAATTCACTAGAGCCAACATCATTGTCAATTAATCATCTTGTGTATAAAAGAAAAAAGAGTTTATCTCAAGAGGGAGAACTGTTCATCAAATTTGACTATAAAATTTCCTTTTTTCTTCCGATTTCTTCTTCAGAAATAGGTGGTTGGTGAGACAGCTAGGACATTTTACCTGAATTCTGATTGAATTCTTAAAACAAGAGCACGAGCTCACAAGCAGAATCCTGAGAATCCAGCAAAAGAACAATCAAATTATTACGCAGTTTTACTTAAGACGACAATAAAGGCGCTTGGTTGGAAAATCCTTCTGACGGACAGCTACCTTTTCGTACACTCAACCTTTCCCTCGATTCCTTGCTGGAATAACTTACAAATTAATTTGGACCCTCACAAGAAACAAACACCTGCTCCTCCATTAAAAAAAAATCCCTTTATATGAAGTTCCCCTTGACAGAATATTTGCACAGCCACAGCTTCTGTGCTTTACTCTTAGAACTACGACTTCCAGGGAGGACACTGATCTTATGCTATCTTTCACCCCAAGTCTCTTGGGAAGGATTCATTCATACATCTTGACTCCTATGTCCACTCCTAAACCAACAGCCATGCCAGGGATGAGGAAGGGGTCAGAGTCATGATAGTAGATGGAAAGATAGAAAGATAGATAGATAGGTAGGTAGGTAGATGGATAGGTAGGTAGATGGATAGGTAGGTAGGTAGGTAGGTAGATAGATAGGTAGATAGACAGATAGATAGATGTATGGATGTATGGATGGATGTTTCCATGAAACTATGTGGATAGCAAGGGGTGGTACCCCTAAATACAGCTGGGAAGATAATCCCACAGATGACTGACACAACCACTCCTGCCTTGGACTTGGTGCTTGTGCCTGGCCTTCCAGCTTCCCTCTTGGCTCTTTCTAAAGGGCTTTTATCTCAGGTTCTCTTTACTGTTTCTTCCTCTCTATACTGTCGCAAGTGATGTAAACACCCTCAGACCTGATTGCTGGAGATCCAAATCCACTTGCTTGACCAGTGTCTTAATAGGACTACACACCCACTCCTTATGATAAAGTTTAAAAAAAAATACCTCAGTACATTTAATACACTGAGAAACTATCAACTTAGAACAAATGGTCCCATATACTCACTTATTTATTTATTCACTTACTTGTTACTGATTCATTTATTCATCCGTGCAGCAAGTAATCATTAAACACTTTAATATGCCAGACACTGAGCTAGGTGAGCTATGATTCTTGTGAATATACAGAAAATGTGACCTGATTTTCATGGTCATTACCACAAGATCAGTGTCTCTCACTCATGTTGCAGTTCTAAGCAAGTGGCTGGGAATATAGTCTAACAACTCATGTGTGTGAAGTAGTCATTTGAAACAACTTTCTAATAAATTAATTTGGAAAAAATATATCAAGAATCATAAAATGTTTGTGTAATTTGACCTGATGATTTGTAACTTAAGGATTTATTCTAAAGGACAAATGCTCAGAAGATGTTTATGGCACCATTATACTTATTATAAAACTTAGGAAACACTTGACTGTAGGAAAATAAGAGAATGGTTAAGAAAATGGTGATATATCAATTAAATGAAATATTATGCACTTACTACATATGATTATGGGCAATGTTAAGTGGCAAAATCATAATACAAAAAGATCAAATCTTTGATATATAACCCAAACTGAAAGGCAAAAACAACAATAATAGTTTATTATTAATATGTTCAGTTCATAATATGTTTAATCATATTGTCCCTATAAGTGGCATTTTGTGAAACATCAAGTTAAATAATATGTAGGTTTCAGGTATGTTTGTTTATTTTGGCTTTATACCGTTGTACAAAACTGCAACCATTTTTTCTAGGTGGTGATAATGCAATTAACCACTGCATTAGAGCGTTCCAAAATTTATATTAGCCCAAGTACAATGGAAGTTTATTCACTGTTCACATAAGAGCCCAACTCAAGCGTTCTGGTTGTTGGGATGATCTCTGCACATGGGGCTCAGGCTGATGTCTGCCTTGCCACCTTCGAGAGTTTCGAGATTGCTTGGGTGGGGGCCGTCTCGGTTAGCCAAAAAGAGAAAAGACCATGGGGGAAGACACGGAGGAGGTTTTTAATGGGGCAAGCCTCACTTATCAGTTCAGCTCACATTCCACTGGCTAAAACTCAGGCATTTGTCCACACCGCATTGCAAAGGAGACTGTGAAGCTAGAATTACTGTGTGCCTAAGAAAAGAGAAAACTCATTTTATTGAGGATCTAGCAACCTCTGCCCAAACCCAGAGTTTATTTGGCTCCAGGTAACGGGTCCCTTACACATTTTCTTGATACATGGGATGGAACAGTCAGTTGTGAATTGAATTACAATGAGACCTAGCGCTTACAGAGAACCCACTACGTGACAGGCACTGTTTTAAATATATGTATATTTATATACATAGAAATATGTAATATAAATGTATATATGCCTAAAATTTCTGTCCACACAAAAACCTGGACACACATATTTATAGCAGCTTTATTCCTAATTGCTAAAACTTGGAAACAATTAAGATGTCTTTTCAGTAGATAAATGAATGAACAAACTGTAGTACATTCATACAATGAAATATTATCTAGTGATACAAAGAACTGAGCTACCTAACCATGGAAGGACATAGAGAAAACTTAAATGCCTCTTGCTAGGTGAAAGGAACCAATCTGAAAAGGCTGTATACTCTTCAACACCAACTACATGACATTCTGGAAAAGCCAGAAAGCCAAAAAAGATGAGTAGTTGCGAGGAGTTTGAGGGGAGGAGGGAAGGAAGAAAGAATAAATGGACTACGGGGAATGTGCACGGCAGTGAAACTACCCAGTATGAGTCTGCTGTAGTGGATACATGTCCTTATACATTCCTCCAGATCCGTAACTATACAACACAAACTACGGACTTTAGTTAATAATAACGTAACAGTGTTGACTCATCACTTGCAACAAATGTGTACCACTCTAATGCAAGAAGTTAATAAATAGGGGAAACTGTTGCGGGGGGATGAGAGGATGTATGAGAATCCTCTGTATTTTCTGCACAACTTTGTGTAAACCTCAACAACTCTTAAAATTAAGTTTACTAATTTTAAAATATGGAGTGAAAATAGGTTGACTCTCAAAAGCTCTGAGTCTTTTTCTGAAAAAGTCAGTTATATTTCCCATAGTCTGTTATATACTTACCTCAATAGACAATACAGTAGTCCCCTCTTTTCTGCCAGGTTTAGGGTCCAAGCCCCTTAGTAGATGCCTAAAAGCAAATATAGTACCAAACCCTATATATAGTATGTTTTTCCTATACATACATACCTATGATACGGTTTAGTTTATAAATTAGGCACAGTAAATGATTAACAACAGTAACTGATAATAAAATAGAACAATTATAACAATATATTGTAATAAAGGTACAAGTAACCTCTCTCCTCCTCTCTCAAATTATCTTGTTGTACAAATTCAGTGCCCTTTCCATCTTAACTAAGCAATTATCATGCCCTGTGGCAGTAAACTTCACAGCTTGGGGTGGAACAGCAAAACTAACCTGAATTTCTTTTTCCTTCTTCACAATTTCAGGGATGGAAGATCCATTCTTCCCATTGATCTTAGCAACCTCAGCGTATGATTTCTCTTCTTTCCTTAGAACTTTCACCTTTTCACGCAAAGGAAGCACTTTATGGATTCTTTTTGGCAGATCCAAGTTGCCCCTCACTACTCTTGGTCTGTAGGACCATTGTTAAGCAAAATAAGGGTGACCTGAACATAAGCACTGTGATATGACAACTATAGATCTGATAACCGACAAGTCTACTAAGTGGCTAACAGGCAGGATGCCCTGGACAAAAGGATGATTCACCTCCCAGGCAGGACAGAGTGGGATGGCATGAGATTTCATCATGCTACTCAGAAATCTGCTCTATTTAAAGCTTCTGAATCGTTTCTTTCTGGAATTTTCTATTTAATATTTTTGGACCATGGTTTACCACAGGTAACTGAAACCACGGAAATTGAAACTGCATATAAGGGGGGATGGCTATACTTTCCCCCCAAATTTGTCTGAGCAAATTCTATAGAGAATGAAAAAGGTGATGTCACTTCAGTCACCAGATCTTGGGTAAGGAGACTCCCCTTGAAAAAAATCTTGGAAAAATATTAAAGGGATAGTATGTTTTTATATGAAGCAAACTCAAAATATTAGTTAAAAATTATAATTAAAATTGCTATCCAGGATATTAAAAGAAAACCTCTATTGAATTTAGCATTCGTTGTACAGAACTGAAGCAAAATCAAACCTGTTAAATGATTCTGTGACTATAAACACAACACTAGTATTTAATGAAGTATTATCATCACTGTTCCCTTTTTAAAAAGTCTTATTTTGGAAGACTCTGTCTTTATTAATGCTAAAATTGGGTCTAAAATAGATATTCTCATGTTTGCTGCTGCTTCTAATTGAAGTGAGGAATTTATATTGAGTTAATTAATCAGATCTGAGTGAATTTCCCCAATTGTAGATTTTCTCACTAAAGAGTGTAGGAAGGAGACTTTTATTTCTCTGAATAATGCATTTGCATCAATACTTTAATATCTTACAGTGAAATAATATCACGTGTCTGTAGGGACATTCTGAGTGTACTGTTTGTGAAGGTTGCCCTCTTCTCAGTTCTAACCTGACTTTCAATGCCACCTGTAGGAAGGGCAATTCAGACTGCGGTTCCATTCTTGGTAGTCACTTCCTGTCTAAATTCCTGCAATGTGCATGTTCCTGTCTTTTCACGTGCGTTTTGACTTGATCTTTCAGATTCTAAACTCTTCCAGGGTTGTTTCTTATATGCTTTTCTACCTAAGACACAGTTTGTGCTTAATAAACACTTGCAATTAATGATGACATTATTCAAATTTTTGAATTCTAAGAAATGTACTCCCCAAATATCTCAAGTATTGATATTACCATTTAAAAAATGAATTTTTTGATTCACTGAGGAATCCTGGTATCTTTATGGCATTGAGTTTTCAGGACCGTAGAATCTCCAAGAACTACTTCGAAAAATTTAAATATTAACTAGGTCATAATCTATTATATTAACATAGAATTGAGAGGCTCAGGAACAGCAATAAAAATTCTAAGAAATTCATCTTAGAATTGAATTTTAGATATATTTGATTTTCATGTTGGTAATGACACAATAACGTCATCATTTATTTGCACTTGCTAACAATCAGACAGTATGCTACTCTATTATGGCTGTTACATGCTTGTTACATGCTGTTATATAACAATCACTATAAAAAGTTACCTGTAGCTTTTGGTGGACTCCTCTTTTACTTAGAATAAAATCCATGATCTCCTAGCCCCTCCTCAATCTCATCTCGTGCCACTCCTCCCTTGCTCTTTATTTGTTACCTAAGTGACCTTTTTAAAAATCTTCAAACATTGTACCCGGCTCCTCCTATCTCCAGAGCCCTTGCCCATGTGTTCCTTGTGCCTGGAATTCCTTCCCCCTGTTCTTCCTGAGCAAACTCCGGTGCATTCTTTACTTTTCAGTTTACCAGTCACGTCTCCTGAGGGATCTTCCCTGACACTTTCCCAAATCTAAATATGGTCCCTCTTTTTATTCTCTCTCATATCGTATGTATTCTTGTCCCCCATTATCGTTAATTAAAATGTGTAATTGTTTATTTAGTTACATATTTGTATTTAAAAGCCTATCTTCCTCACTAAATCAGAGGCTTCAGGAGGGCAGGGACCACTTCTAATTTGTGAAAGACACTTAATATGTTTATTGAGTGGTGAATTAATACATCAAAAAAGAACTAGAGTTATAGTGTTGAACCATGGTACTTTCTAAACTGTAATATTAAATAACTTAATTTTATTTTTTGGTGGTTTTTTTTTCAGTTTGGTCCTGATTTTTTTTTAATTGAGATATGATTGACTTATAAGTTTAAGGTGTACAACATATAGATTTGATACATTTATACTGCAATGTGATTGCCATTGTAGTGACAATTAGCACATCTATCATGTCATGTAATTTTCATTTCTTCTACTGGTGGAAACAATTAAGATCTAGTTTTTTACTAAGTTTGATGTTTACAATACAGTTTTGTTGTCTATAATCACTATACTGTGCATTAGATCTCCAGGACCAATTTATATACTGGTTGCAGGTATGTACCTGTAAGCATCTCTTCCCTTCCCCCACCAGCCAGCCCCTGGTAACTTCCATCCACGCTGCTTTTTCAAGTTGGTTGTGGGTTTTTTTTTTTTTTGGACTCCCCATATAAAGGATATCATACAGTGTTAGTCTTTCTCTGTCTGACTTATCTCACTTATCATGCTGTCCTTTAGGTCCATCCATTTTGTCACAAACGGCAGATTTTTTTCTCATGGTTGAATAGTATTCCATTGTGTGTCTGTGTGTGTGTGTGTGTGATATCTTCATTGTATTCATCCGTTGATGGACACTTAGATTGTTCATTACTTGACTGTTGTGAATAATGCTGTAGTAAAGAAAGGAGAGACATATATGTCTTCGACAACTTGTTCTCTTTCCTTTGGATCTATACACCCAGGAGTGGGATGGCTAGAGCTTATGGTCATGTAAATAACTTTATTTTAAAATAGTTATCCCAAAAATATTATTTAAAAATTATTATACATCTAAATACAATAACCTCTTGCTTTTTTATAACTTAGATAAACATTTTAAAAATAATCTCTAATTTTAGAGTTAAAGTAGTGATTATTTTCCCACAGAATTAAAAGTCATCTTACCTCTGAAACAATTCTTTGATTTCTGTCACAAGGGAAAGTGAAGAAAATATCCAGAATATCAAACATGGAATACTTCAAAACATCAAGTTTGAAACAGAAAGTAGAAATAGCCTTATGGGATTATTTTACCAAAAGTATCCCTTTGTAGATAGTTAGATTTCAGTTCCAAGAAGCCTTCTCCAAAGATCCCTACAGTAAGATCTCCAGTTCTGAAAAATATTCCACAGCACTTATAGCACTCATCTTTCTCAGTTAATTATATATATAACTTTGAGTTGGTATTTTGCTGTTTCACTTCTTATCTACCCAAATAGATTTAATGCTTCTTCTAGAAAGTAGAGGCTGCTTCTTAAATTTCTTTATAGTATCTATGTCACAGTGTAATGTACATGGATTGCATGATAAATATTTGCTAAATAAATTAATTTCTAATTATTTATTGCACTGAAATGTACAATGCAATGACCAGCAAATAGCTTGGACTCTGATACTTTCACTTGGAGTAGGAGATAATTGCAGAAAAGTGTGTGGAGTTTGCACAGAAAGAGAGCATTTTCCATCTGGGCTTGATATTTATGGGAAGTCCATTATGTCCAAGGGTTTTAATAGATATTTATCTCATTTAATACTTCCAACAACTTAGAAGGCTATTATTATTGTTATTATTCCATCACTGGAAAACAGTCTAAGTTAATTTTTAAGACCAGCTAGCTAATAAGAGTTCAAATCCAGATCTATTTGATTCCAAGTCTGGTCTTTCCACTAACCCATTGTATCTTTGAAGAACAGAAGTGACTATACAATGGTGGGTGCAAATGGTCAGACAGAAAGGAAATAAAAAGGGAAGAAATAAAGAAGCCTAAATTTAGAAGTTGAAATGATAACCTAGAGAGAAAGAAGCTGTGACTTTCCCTTTCAGTTCTGCTGAAACTAAGGTTACACGATCAGCAGACTCTGCAGTAATCTAAGGAGCCAAATGATTGCAAAGACTGTGCACCAACTGATGGAGCTTCCTGTGCATATCTGCTAGAGACCAGGGTGAAATTCCTACAGTGAGATCCCAGAGCTGGCAAGGCAGAGGGACATGGTGGTGGCAGGCAAAGATGCTGGTTGGCAGGCTGGACAGGACGGACAATGCTCTCTCCCTCTTGGGCTATTGTGAACCCTGTGAAGGACTCCCTGAAGACTGGGGACTTCAAGCATAGGAACAGTGTGAGGTTTTCTTTTGTCTTTCATATATCATCAACTGACATGAAATTTTTAAAAAACATTATTTTATATTTATTAAAAAATTTTTAAACATGGTAATAAGGCCACAGAAAGACTGTAAGTACCTGTACTGTATGTAGTTCAGATATTCTCAACCTAGGGGAGGAAGAGGAAATTATACTAGAACTAATTTACAGAAATGAATATTTTTGAACTCACAAACAGGTACGCTGATAAGTATTTTACTCATATGGATATGTCATTTCATATGAATAATGAATATATAAATAAATGAAGTGTGAAGTAAAATTCCCAGACAGTACAACTGTCAGGCAGCAAGCTCTATATTTGCAAAGATGCTGAAATAACTCTAACTTAGAAAAAAAAATCTAACTCTTAAATATAATCTGGTAAATATTCTGAGTTTCAGTGTGAAAATGCAGAATCTTTATCTGAATTATGTCAAAAATCATTAAAAGTTTCAAGTATCAGTTCACTCTCTCTACACACATTGTTAGTGGAAATAGAAATTTATGTGCTGTCATTTCTGCTCTTTGGATAAGTTGTGAAATTCTTCAGAACATACTTTCGAGACCATGATGTTACTATCACAGATACCACACTCAGGATTTCAAATAAGTTGCAAATAATTCACGTACATAGTCTCTAAAATTTAGAAGTCTTTTTGAAACTTTCATTTCTTTCTCTTTAAAAAATTCTTGGTTACTTCAAACTGTTAAACTTCACAAGACTTTCTCTAAGCTGCTCTAAGCTATTAGAGTGTGACATTTTGATAATGACTTTTTTACATGGAACTTTGAGCTGGCAGGAAACAAGAAAATGGAGTAGATTAATTTGGAGCTGCAGAATTTATCTACTTACTAGAGACTCCAAATGTCTGAGCCAAAAGGAAACAAGCAAGTCGCCATCAGTAATTCTTCTCATTTCCTGAAGGCCACATAATGGACTGTTGCCACGGTATATTCTAAGGAACAGTACTCCTGTGAAGGGTTCATTACCAAAACTTTGCTGGTGAAATAACTTAGGGATATTCTGCATATCAGGTCCACCTTCTGTGGGAGTCTTCATGCATGTTAGCCTAGTGGAGGCTCCAAAAAGTGCTGAAGTCGAGAAGCCTCTTCATCTTGCAATGCCTACTATTTCTTAAACTTGTTAGACATTGGAAATCTCTTCTTTTCCAGAGAGAAAATAGTAATTTCCTTCAGACCTCGGAATCCAGGGAACAAACTTTGGAAAATTGTTGCATAGGGTTGGTATTGGTCAGGGGTCTCCAGGGAAACAGAGTGTGTGTGTGTGTGTGTGTAGGGAAAGAGAGAGATTGAGAGAGATTTCCTATGAGTAAATGGCTCATCCAGTCATGAAGGCTGAGAAGTCTCATGCTCTGCCATCTGCAAGCTGAGACCCAAGAAAGCCTGTGGTGTAATCCAGTCAAAGTCCAAAAGCCTGAGAACCGGAGCAGCGGATGATGTAAATCCCAGTCTAAGGGCAGGAGGAGGGAGATGAGGTGTCCCAGCTCATGCAGGGAGGCAGGAAAAAGGACTGAAGCTCTCCTTCCTCCACCTTTGTTCCTTTCAGGCCCTCACCACACTGGGTGATGCTTAACCACATCCGGGAGAGCATCTACTTTACTGAGTCTGAGGATTCAAATGCTAATCCCATCCAGAAACACCTCACAAATACACCCAGAACAATGATTTACCTAGGCACCCTTGTGGCTCACTCAAGTGGATGCAAAATGAACTATCACAGGGTTTAGTTTGAAGACTACAACATGAACAACCAAAACCAACAAAATGTCTTAATAAGGGCTATAAAGGGTTAAAGCCATGATAACACAAACTTCATTTTAAACCCATGCATGGTTCAAGTATCTGCATGACTTCATGGACAAAATCTATTTATACTTTTTGTAAAGAAAACGAGTCCCTAAAATGTGGAAAAAATAGTTATTCTAATTGGGCTTATTTTGATTCATTATTAAGCACTTTACTGTCAGCATGGTGCTAGGCTATGGGTTTCATGGGTGCCCCGCATATGTTCTCATACAGACATAATTGGGTTTCATACTGTGTGGTTTTTGTAGGTGCAAAGAGTGACTCATGTTGTCTGTAGAGGAGTGTTTTCTTTCCAGGTGTCAGTTTTGCTAGATCCTATTTATCTTCATCAAGCTTTTGACAAATTTTCACACTAGTGGAAAAACACATATCATCTGAGAGGAGTGAGCAAACAATCCTTCCAGCCATCCTAGCCCTTCCTCATTACACAGCAAGATGAATTTTGACCTGACCTTTCACACCCTGTTCCGCTCTCCGCTCCTATGATGTCAGTCAGGCTCTGAACATTCAAACAGATACAGAAATTGACATTTGGCTGTCCACAGTGACTCTAATGAAAGAGCCCAGGGAAGTAAGATATTCTACCTTTAAGGCTATGGCCCTAAAGAATGCTTATAGTGAAACTATTTATAAACAGATGGTTATTGACATTTGGGCAATTGGGTAATTAATCTAGTTGAAGGGAGAGAAACATGCAGAGATGGAGGTGTCCCTGATAAATGTTTTAACCATTGAAGTCTGAAGATCTTTCTGGATGACTAGCCCAAATCTAACTGGTCATGAAGCAATCAGATCACATCGATTGAGATGTAGACATAAAACCAGGTGACCTGGCAGCCTGGGAATAAGTACAATGTTTTGTTTGTTTGTTTGTTTGTTTGTTTGTTTGTTTGTTTTGTCGTGGTGCACACTTTGACACAGTTCCTTTTTGCGGTAGCACTCAGACTAGATGATCCTATCTCTGCAACAAAGCTAGTAGTTTTTAGACATAACTCTCCATTGGCTATGTTGTTTTTGTTCAATAAAAAGTTTAAAAAAAGAAAACAAAGCAGAGGAGGAAGAGGAGAAGGGAGATGAAGAAGGAAGAAGAGGAGAGGAGGAGAGAGAGGAAGGGGATCAGAAGGAGGAAGATGAGAACAGGGAGAAGAAGGAAGGGACAGAGAGAGAGAGGAGGAGGTTTCCCTTCTGATAGCAAAATAACAGTAACAAAACCAAATTTTAATGTCTACACACCATGTCCTCAAAAGAAAAAGTGTTCCTTGTTGAGGCTTATTGTTAAAAGGAGGGAATTGTCTTTCCAGAAAACCCAGGAAACCTTCCCTCACATCTCATTTTTATCAGTGGGGTCTCATGCCTTCCAGTGAGGACATTTATGTCAGTGCCTTTTTTTGCCAAGGAAGCAGTCAGCTTCCTTTGTGGTACCTGGACACTACTGGAGAGGTGAGCTTATTGGAATAAAAATCTGGGCATTATCAGGAAAGAAGGGAGCAGGAAAGGGATGCTGGCAACCAATACTTTCCCCTACTCCATGGTTTTCTTTTCTTTTTCTTTCTTCCTTTTCTTTCTTTTTAGTGGGAGTACTGGGGATTGAACCCAGGACCTTGTGCATGCTAAGCATGCACTCTACCGTGGAGCTATTTCCCTCTGCCTCCATGATTTTCTTAAAAGAGAAAGGTTTAGTTTGTAATAATAATATGAATATTCTTTTGTATTGTTTAATTAAAGGAGGCCTGTTAGATGGAGGTGGATCTACTGCTGTGGTGGCCTATGAAAACAAGCCGAAATCTAAGCCTATAAATGCCTCAGGGTTAGACATTAAGCCCCAAGGACAACCCATCACCAACAGCCAGTGAGGCTTTAAGCTGTAGCCTGTCAAACAACTTCTTTCCTTGTTTCCGCACTTTCTGCATCTGTCTTTCCTGACTCTTGTAGAGTGCTCCTAATCACTTCTGGTTTGATGCCGCCCAATTCAGATGGAGTTTTGCTGAAATAAACAAAATTTTTAATATGCCTCTGTTTGTTCTTCAACACTATTTATTTCCTTTCTTTCCCTGAGTGTTTTTTAAGGACTCTTGTCGGCTTCAGCTGTGCTAGAGACCCAGTAGAGTTTTGCTTGCTTTTTAACAAATACACTTTAACCAGACTGTTCAAGAGGGAAGGGTGCTGGGCCAGAGGTGATGGCAGCGATAAAAGACAGTCAGGGCTGCTTAGTCAGGCATTTTCCCCCATGATCTGGACTTTCCTTTAGGTGATGGAATGCAGTGCATTCTTACTGCCCCACCAGCCACTCACGCTTCCGCTAGTCATGGCTCCCTGGCTTTTTCTGGTGAACTGCCTCTCTCCATTCTCAGACTGTGGAGTTACCTTGGGGCTGACCCTATTCTCAGGCTCTAAGGGCTCACAAATGATGTAGACTTCATCAATCAAAGAACTGCCTTCCCCCTGTCATAGTAGCTGGCTTAGGAATAGAGACAAAACCCAAGTTTTGCTAAGCAGAACCCAAACAAATCAGCCCCAACACCTTTTCCACTGTAGCTGATTGCCTGCCTGAGTATAATCTAGACCACTCAGCAGCCATGATGGCCACTGTGTGAAGAGCTACCCTGAATTTAAAGCTAACACAAAAGAAAGCACAGACAGCAGGCGAAGAGAGATGACATCAGGTGAGCCTGTGATCTTGTCTGAGCACCTGGATCTAGCTATGTGTGGAATTTAACATCCCTCTGGGCTTTGCAGTTGTATAGCCCAACGCATGGGCTTTATTAAGCTACAGTTGAGCTTCTGACTCTTACCACAAACTTAACCAATTCACCTTTCCATGGATAAACTTTGGAAGTAAAAGTTTTATTTCATTAAATTTGCTTCCTTGTACTTCATCCTTTGGCATTTCTTCATTTCTTAGCCTCCATTGAATTTTTTTCACAACCAAATACCAATTTACAATGAAAGAAGAAATAGACAACTACCTCCTACATGAAGCCTTTCTGGATTTTTACAGGAAGAAATAAGCCTCCCCTTCCTTTAAATTCCTGTGAGACTTTATTCCTTTAATAGTTCACTTTTTATCTAACATTTGTGCTCTTTATTTAACATGTAATGCTCTGTAAGACATGGTCTACATCTGATTCAACTTTGTACCTACACAGCAGCTGATGCATTTCCTTTATTAAATGCTTGCCTAAAATTGGAAAAATAAATAAACAAGCAAATGTAGTCAGCTACAAACACTATCTTAGATGCCACTCTAAGACTTTTTGGACTTTTACAATTGAAATAAGATTTCTCTTTCATTTTAGGAATGACGAAGTTTCAGAAATTGTCTTTTTGTGTGCATGTGGAAAAGAACTAAATGAATCCAATAAGTAAACAAATATAAAAAGCTAGTTGTAACATACTAGAATTCAAAATTATGGTCTTACTAACACTTCTTCCTTTGGCTCTGACTCTGAAACAGCTTGTAAATTACTTCCCAAGCTCCTTTGGAGAACATGACCCTGAGCTCTGCCAAACATCACTGCCAGGGTCACCCTAAAGGTCAGAAGAGCAAAGCAATTTGTCCTGGGCAATCACAGGCAGAGTCAGGAAGAGAAAATAAAAGGCAGCTGACCATTTGGAATTGAATGGAAAACACCAAAAAGTATCACAGTTAGGTAATGAGCAGAAGTCAAAGTCAAGACATCATAGAAGCAAATCAAATGTTTGACGGAGAGCATGTCACACAATTATGCTAGTTTTAAAAGGCTGTCTCCAAAACTGTCCAGTAGTATCTGATATATGTTCAAAGAGACAAAAATATACAGACAAATCCTAAACTTCTAACTCATAAACTAGTTTCTCTTTTATTTTATATTCAAGAAAGCACTTTAAAATTACAAATGTGTACTTTCTATGTTACAGATTCTGCTACTATTGGAGTATCTCTTGTATCCCTCACAACAATCCTAGGAACTCAGTTCTGTTCTTTTCCTCCTTACTAATGAGGAAACGAAAACACAGAGTAGCTGTCACTTCCATAATATCACCCATCTAGGAAGAGAAGTGAGGATGAGAACCCAAGTTTCTTGACACTAAAACTGTGATGTCCAAGAAGAAAGTTTCTTTCAACTCAGAACAATGATGCATATTTCAATATGAGTTTAGCATACATTATTCATGTGTTCTTGTGCTCCTGAAAATAGGAAATTTTAAGAATCAACGTGTGCTTCAAAATTATAACAAAGAATCATAAGAAAGATGAGCGTAGGGGAATATTTCGGGGAGAATAAGGGGTTAGATGGCTTTCTCTGTGTTTCATTCCAATCTTCTGATGTTAGAGGATTGTAGATAGTTCTCTATTTCCTTATTCTTTTTCTTCCTCTACATCTTTTGCTCTCCAAATGATCAAAAAGACAGACGCTGAGGGACTGGAAAAACTAGATGAGATTATACTGTACTGGACAAACTAGCTCATTTAGGAAAAGCTTAGATTTCTTTCATTAAAGGATGCATATTTAGAGAAAAAAGAAGTGTTCATGAAATTTTCACAAATGGACAACAGAGAGGATGAAATGAGAGAGCCAGTCAGTTGTGTTGGGTATCACTTTACTCTTTTAACAAGGTGGTGTTTCTTGAGATACCTGTGAAAGGGGAGTTTTTGAGGAAATAATCCAGAACTGTAATTTATGAGACTTATACTCTTAAAACTAGAACTAAATTCTGTTGTGTTTCTTGGATGCATAGATGTTGAATCATCTCTCTTCCTCTACCTGAAAGAACTTTGAACACATCTGTGTACCTGACATTTCAATTTCTAATTTGCTTTTTGAGAAAACAAAAACTCTCTCTGACATACCCACTGAGTAAACTATGTAGGAGGGAAGAAATCTGTCTGCTTCCAGTTGCAGGAAAAGACTGAGGATACTGATTAAGGACATGTCAGGGGAAAGAAAGTACAGATAAAGGAAATAGGAGTAAAAAGATGTTGAAAAGATTTAAAGTTGTGACAGTAAAACCAACACCACCAATTTATACTTAATATTTAAGCACTGGTGCTCTCTGGCTGGTTATTTATCCATATGGGTGGTCTATCTTCCCAGTCGGATTGTGAGTTCCTTTCAACTTTGATACCTAATGAAAGCGTTTCCCTGCAGTAACTTTGGCTATCTACTCATCATAAAGAACAAAATGGGGATTTTAAAAAAGTGCCCCCAAACAAGTTCTCTTTCTATGGTTTGTGAAAGCCTTCACCAAACAGAGAATTACCCCACAAGGGGAAGGGAAGAGAGGTAAGTGTTTTGAGGGAGTAGAGGGAAGCAGCAGAGAGGTGATGAGTTGCTCTAGTCCAGGAAGTAAAAGAGGATCATAGATTCTATGAAGAGCAGGACCTCAAGAAAATGTCAAAGTGTCCTATGTGCTAGGTGGCAAGATTGTGAGAGGTCTTTGGCCATCATGGAACCAGGTCTTCTTGGACACTGGCCATTGAGCAGTAACCAGTGTAGATCAATGATGAAAAATAGGATCTTTAGATGCTTTGTTGTTCATATGACATTCAGGGCCATTGCAGAATTCTGTTGTAGGGAGAATTCAAGGAGTATCTAAGGCTAATTTCCCATTAGCCCTGCAGGGTGGGGGCTTTGATTGGATTAAGTGGACTCAAAGGAAAAATTTCCTGCACAGATGTTTTTGTGGAATAAAAATCACAGCTGCTACATATTTCAAGTGTTGAGCCTTTCACATCATCAAAAAGGAAATATTATTTTATAGTAAAGTTTGTCTTTCTTATTGTTTTGATAAATACAGAAAAGTATAATGAAATACATAAGACATAGTTTCAGTCTCCAGAAATCACCACTTCAGAATAATTCTGGTTTATTTTTCATTCATTCCTTCCAATATCTATCTAAAAGACCAAACTTTTCTATAAATTCTTTCATGGAAAACGGAACATTTATATAATTGTAATCGTCGTCATCTATTTCTACATGTTATATCTTCCTGGTAAAAAACACATTTAAAATTAACTTCGTAACCATATGTAGAATGACTACCTAGAGTTAGCGCTATACATCTAAATAGTTTTAATGCCTGTACTTTGCAACTAAAATTTCATCGTTCTTGAGGGATTTTTTTTTTCCTGGTTACCATTCTTTTGCCCCATAGCACATCTTCAAGTAGATTATGTAAGTAATGTTGGCAACCAGTTAGTTTTATAGGAAGCAGCACAGGGTGGTGGTTTTTAAAAATATACATAGTCTTTGAGGTCATAAAGCTTAAGCTTTGAATTCCAGCTCTGTAATAAATGATCTTGTGGCATTAAGAAATGTATTGAACATATCTGAGACCTAAAAATAACTGCCTCCTTAAGGTAACTGTAAGGATTAGATAGAACAATCTCTATTGACCACTAAACTGGACTGGAAACTCATAACCCGTCAATGAATACTAGCTGGTATTAATCTTATTTCAGGAGAAACTATCCCACTACAGCCTCTGTTGAAGAGGTGGTTCTAGTCTAGTCATATTTGGTTCTTTGTTACCCACCTGCAAACTTCATCTGCAGTTCATTAAGTCAAGTGTGAATTCCTGTGCCTAAGGGCAACTAATTCATTAGCTGATATGAAATTATAAAAACAATTGCTCCAACAACAGCAAGTTAGACCAATCTTATTGTCCTTCTTGGGTATATGACATAGATAATGTTGTAGACAGAAATGCACTTTTAGGTTGTGGCTAGAGGTAGAACGGATGTCTTTTAGGCTAAACAGAAGTGATGTCAGGGCAAGGTATATAGCTCAAGTGGTAGAGCACATGCTTAGCATGCAAGAGGTCCTGGGTTCATTCCCCAGTACCTCCTCTAAATATAAAATAAATGAGCCTAATTAGCTCCTCCCCCCCACAAAAAAATCGGAAGTGATGTCAGATGGAAAACGACCTACAGTAAATGAATGATAAGTAGGTAGATGTGAAAATGGCAGGAGTTTTTTCCTCATTTTTCCTTAAAAAACAATTGGCTGTTTTGTTTAAAGCAGGATGAGGTTTATGACATGTGGAAAGCCACATCAAACAATAACATGAAATACAGGAGATTGACAAGGAAATAAAATTACATTATCCTAAGAGTTTTACATTTGTGAAGTGGGAGATGATGGAAAGTGAAAAGTTTGAACTGGGAAGTAGAAAGTGTAAAATATCTTGTACGATGTGAAATGGTACAATTTAATTCTAATTAGTTTTTGATGAGTTAAGAATTCATTTTATTTTCTAGAGCAGCCACCAAAGATAAAATAAATTAATAAGAGAGGGGCAGCACTAAAGCAACACTTAAAAATAGGGAAGACATATAGCTAAGAAATCAATACAGGAAATAAATGTAATACTAAAAAGTATTGCATTAACCCCCCAAAAGGTAAGAAAAGAACAGCAGAGGAACAAAAACATAGAATCACACATGGAAAACAAATGGCAAAAGGGTGTGTTTAAACCAAACCATACCAATAATTACATTGAATGCAAATGAAATTAACAATCAAATTAAAATCATAAAAAAACAAGGCCTAACTACAAATTGTCCACAGAACATTCATGTTAAATACAAAGATGCAGATAGAGTAAAAGTAAAAGAATGGAGAAAGACACATTGTATAAACAGTAAAGATAAGAAAGCTGGTATTATTTTATTCATATTTACATTACTAACAATGTTAATATGAGACATAAAAGTAGAGAAGGAAATTACTTAGTGATGAAAGGGGCAACTCATTAATAAGACATAGCAATCCTAAATATGTATACATAATAATAGAGCTTCACAATTAATGGAGCAAAAACCGACATAACTAAAGAAAGATATCCACAATTAATGGAGCAAAAACCGACATAACATAATAGGAAAATTTAATACTTCATTCTCAGTAACTGATAGAATAAGTAAACAAAAACATTGTAAGGATATACAGCGTCTCATCAATACTATTAACCAATTTTACATAATTAGTATTTACAGAACAATACAATGAAAAAACTGCAGAATAGACACATTTTTCTGGTATACATGAAGCAGTCAGCAAAAGAGACAATATATTGAGACACATAAGTCTCAAAAATATAAAATGATTCAAATTAACAAGAAGACACCTAGAAAAAGCTGCAAGTATTTGGAAAAGAAACAACACACTTCTGAATAGCCAATGATTTATTGAGGAAATAGAAAGAAATACTTTAAAATATTTTGTACTGAATGATAATGAAAACAACATACTAAAATGTAGGGGATACAGTTAAAGCAATAATTCCTGTTGAATATGTAATATAGTTGAGCTTTTAGTGCTCAACTAGAAGAGAAGAAATGTTCAAAATCAATCATCTAAATTACCACCTTAGGGAGGAAAGCAATTAAACTTGAAGTAATTAGAAAAAAATAATAAAGAGAATGGCAGAAATCAATGGAAAATAGAAACAATAGAAAAAATAACAGACTTTTTTTTTTTTTTTAAGACTGTATGTGTTTAGAGAAGTCTTAGGTTTAAGAGAAAGGGAGAGATTTCCTATTTACCTTTTGTCCCCTTTCATTGATAGATTTTCCCATTATCAACATCCCACGCTAGAGTGGTACATTTTTTACAATTAATGAACCAGCATTAACACATCATAATCACCACCCAAAGTCCATAGTTTTCCTTAAGATTCACTCTTGGTGTTGTATATTCTATGGGTTTAAACATATGTGTAAAAATTTATATTCATCATTATAGTATCATATAGAATATCTTCACAGCCCTAAAAAATCCTCTCTACTCTGCATATTCATCTCTCCCCTCTCCCCCTTTTACTGTCTTCATAGTTTTATAAACACTGTAAAATGAAGAGAAGGAAATACTTTAATATGATAAGGGGCACCATGAGGAACCTACAGCTCATATCACACTTAATGCTACGTTTAATGGTATACCTAAGGGATAGTTTATCTAAGATCAAGAAAAGACAAGAATGTCTGCTCTGTCGCTTCTGTTCATCACTATAATTCAATTTCTAGCCACAGTAATAAGGAAAGAAAAAAAAGACACATACACTGGAAAGAAAGAAGTAAAACTGTCTCTATTTGCAAACAACAGGATATACTACACAGAAAATTCTAAGTAATCTATTAAAAACGTACTAGAACTAATAAGTTAATTTCTAAGGTATAAGATCGATATACGAAAGAAACTATTTCTATATACTAGCAACAAACAATTGTAAATGAAATTAAAATAGCAATACTATTTACAACAATGTTAAAAAACAGAGCCTTGGGACAGACAGGACATAAAAAGTACCCTGAAAGGAAAAAAAAATTAACACCTTCTGGCAGTGGAGGAAAGAACTTGATTATTTCTATGGTTACAACAGGGAATGCCTTTAAAAACCCTCTCTCTGCACTGGTTTCTCTGTTGTATGTGAATTCACACTACAGTCAAAATACAAGTCTTCCTCCCAGCGCTGAATGGGTCAAAATGAGGCTGATCCTCAGAGAAAGTGCAAGTGCAGGATATGGGCCTTTTAACCTCACAGTCGATCCTCTCCTCCCCGTTGTTTCTCTAAGTTGAAAAATACCATCAAGAACAACCAGCTCCTTCTCCCTCAAATCTGGGAAGATTCTCTGTAGAAAGAATGGCAAGTGTCATCTTTAATATCCTTGCTTGCTCAACCCGTTTTTATTGGAGGGTACATTGTGCCTAGGTACTGGGCAAGTGTTGGAGAAATTCTCTGAAATAAGTTGTACCTATTCCCTCAGTTTGGGCATCAGAGGAGAAAATAGTCAACTGCAACCATTAAGTATTAGAGAGGAATGAACAGAACATCATTAATTGAGAGTGTTTAGGAAGAGAACATCACTGAATGTCAGGCAGGGGTGTCAGTGGTATGAGACAAGTGATGGGAGGGGGCAGGTGAGGCAAATTCATCGGTCCTGTGCTAGCAACGTATGGCATGTAGATAACCCACTTCTGGTTTTCTGGGTAGATTTTTCTAGGTTGGCATAATATGTTGGTTATTTAGGGAAAAAATCTCTGTCTTACCCCAGAAGCTTTAAAACAACACGATTTGATTTTTAGTAAAAAAGCCCAAATTTTCACTGTTATATAGATAAGCAAGAAACATTACACACACCCCCCACTTAACGAATTCTTTTTAAAGAATCTGATATAAAATAATGTCTTACTGATGTTTCATTTTTGCTTACTTTTTTTGTTCCCTTGACTTCCTGTCTTATTAAATATGCATCATTTTGATGTTTCATGAACTGTTTGCTCAATAGTAAGTAGTAAAAGTGAACAACAAATACACCAAAAAAAAATCATAATTGCCTGATGTGACCAGTATCTTCCTAGCATCTTAAAGTAAGTAATTATTCTGTCCTTTTTCATAAATGGAAGTTCTTTCAAACACAAATCACTGAGAATTGAGGAAATTTATTTTTATTACCTATTCCAAACCATGCTTCTTCCTCTAAATGGTTTCGCATCAGATCTTGTTTTAGCAGAATTCAAAATTCTTTCTGAATTATAATGCCGAGCAGTAAAAACTTCATCTCTACCTGAAGAAGATAGCTTTTATTAAACTGTCATGAAAAAAAATTAAAAAATAAAACTTTCACGGTTCTTTGGAAGAGGGTGTACATTAAAGAACACACCTTTCCAATGAGCATTCATTTATTCTCAGTGCCAAGACTGTGCTGGGTATTGGTGGTAAACAAGACAGACACAATCCCTGCTCTCCTGGAACATATAGTCTAGTTGAGAGGAGCAACATGAAATAAAGGACTGGACAATAAGTACATATATCCATAAATACACCCTTACATATATGGAATTTTTATCTGAATCTCTCTCCCTGTCCCCTGTCTGTCTTATCAAGGGACCTAGAGCACCTACTATTTTCTGATCACCAGATCCTACTAGGAGAGTGTCATCAGCGTAGTGTTTCCCCTTAAAACCTGGGGGATGGTGACATAATAAAAGGACCTCTGGATTGTATGTCATGGCACAGAACCAGAGGTTTGATCTTGCTCTGGGACGAGACAGTAAATTGTCCTGCTTTTCTATCAAAGGTGAACTCAAATACCTTCTGTGATTTTGTGTTTATAGATACAATGAAAAACACATCTGGTTGATAAATAGATGCATATCAGGTGTCAGGGGCTGTCTTGAGTTGTTCCAGTAATGAGGTCACCTTTGAAAAATCAGCTGCAATTGGTGCAATCACCTAATTAAGCTTTTGAGAGTCCTTTATCTTTTCCCAGTATGTGTATTGTATGTGCATGAGTTAAGTGGGGGATGTGATTGCAGTCACTACCTTGCAACTTTCAAGTCTGCAATGGTAACACTTTTCTCTCTGATTCCTCTAGTGTTGTGATATTTCTTTGGCTCACTACTTATAACTTCACTAGGAGGTTGGGGTCTAGGGTCTTTGGGGAGTATTTTGGTTTGTTTGTGTGTTTTGGGGGGTGATTTTCTGCCTTGAAAGCCTTCGTAATAATGTCAGAGAGTTAATAACAGTTGCTGAGTATACATGTTCCAACTTTTCACTCAGGAAGGGGGAAATTAAGTACAGAATGGGTTTGCAGAACCACGGAGCCCCTTGTGACACCAACTAAGAGCAGAATTTCTATTTATCACCTGTCAGTGGACAACAGTGGCACTCTGGGTTAGAATGGAATGCAACAATCCCCAGGATGATCTGGGAACTTTACCTTTTCCCGAGTTACAGCCACTCTGGTCAATAATTGCAAGTCCTGTAGGGGAAAAACTAGGAGAAAGAATTAAATGTCTACTTGGGCTGGAGGATCCCTCTCCGTGTGTACCCACACTCCAGTGCTCTAACTCAGGTCATGATTTTCTATTGTGATTTAAATCAGGTCTGTTTTCACCACAACACAAGCTACCTACAGATTAAGTAGGATCTTAATGTGATACCAAGGTATCCAGTCCAAAAGAGACTATGACTTTTTAATCACTTCCAAAGCTCTCTGTGAATCACACTTCCTATCACCAGTTCAGCCTTATCACCCACTATAATAATCACCCATTTTGATTCTGGTGGCTAAGTTGCTGCCTGGCCTCCTCCACCCTGATAATCCTTTATTTCCATTAAACCCTAGGAACCATTTCAGTGTCAACATCTCCTGCCTTCATTCATGGCCAAAGAGGAGACTCACTACAGCAATTAGTGTCTTGATGAAAGAACAGTCTTCTGGGTCTTCTCGGGGACCAGCAGGGAGTGGCTGAGCCAATCCTCCTTGATAATGCCACTCCAATATCCCTGTCTCCATAACTTCTGAGATCCCCTTTATAGTACGCATAGGAATTTCTAGCACCTCAACTTCATTCAGGATAATCCCCAGGAAGACCAGGGCTTAGATAACCAAGTCAACAAACCATTAGAACCTTTCTCAGCTGTTCAAGCTAGTACATCAAATGCAGACTCTCTGATAAGTATGCCTACATTGATAAATTATGTCCCTCTTTCTTCCCTGGGCTAGCAACCTCAGAACGAACACACACACACACACACACACACACACACATTCCTTCCCCTGGATCTTGCTGATATGATTTTTATAACAGCCAAATATTGTATTCTTTAAGCATTTTGCTCATTACTATTAACTAAACTCTAGATTTGATTACTTCTTTTCATTAATTTCCTCTTTCTGTTCCAGGACCCAATCTAACACTGGATTTAGTTGTCATATCTCCTTGGTCTCCTTTGGTATATTTCTTAGTCTTTCCTTGTTTATGACTGTCAATTTTGAGGAATACTATTCAGGTATTTTGTACAATTTATCTGATATTTTGTAGAATTATAATTTTAAGGGAATAATTCTATAGAGATGAGGTGCCCTTCTTATGACATTGTATCAGGAGGTAGAAAATATCCACATGACATCACTGGTGATGTTAACCTTATGTTTAGGTTAAGGTGGTGTCCGCCAAGATTCTCTACTGGGAAGATGCTACTTTCCTTTTTCCATTCTCTAGTCTGTGGAAGCAACTCATTAAGTTCTCTGGGTCTTTTAAAGCCCAAACTAGTGGGATAGATTCAATCTTTATTTAAAGAAGGGATCCCTGGACTCTGCAGGTTGTAAAGGAAGCCTGTCTGCATGCTGGGAAAATAAAGCTGACACAGGAGAGAGATGTTGATGCAAAATGGACAGAATTGTGACAGTATTTCCCTGAGGTTCAGAGAGGACCCTTGCCTTCTGGAGATTATATTTCGCCCCACTGTTGTGCCATAAAATCTCCCTTTTCATCTAAACTAGCTTAGGTTTGATTTCTATATGTACAGTCAAAAAGATACCAAGTAACATACTACCTCATTGGATTGCTATGAGAATTAAATGATAAATAATATGCAGAATGAATGCAGAATGTGTCACACAGAGGTACCAATAAATCTTGGAAATTGTTATTATTATCATTATTATATGATGCAAATTAGTATTTTGACTCCATTACATTCAAATGGATTATGGAAATAAATTAATGATTATGAATTTTTTGACAATACTTGAGAATCTGAGATTCTACATTAAGAGCATTTGTCATTGTAGCACTGGACTCAATGAGAAGTGAAAAAACTTGCAGCTGTAACAAGACCTTGCCACCTCTTCAACAACTAAGTCATGTTTGTGTTAGATTTAGAGGCAAGAAAAGAGCAGCCTGATATTTGAAGTGCATAATTATCCACATTCTTCTTCCCTGAGGAAATGGCCATCAAAGCTAAGTCTTTTAGTCAAGAAGCATCTTTGATTCGCAAATACTATGAGCATCCTTAATGTCCCATGACTATTACCTAGAGCAGTTTTAGTCTCGAAGTACAGAGAGAGGGGGAAATGAACATTTATATCTTTATGTCATATCATTAGTTGATCTGTTATGACATTTATCTATGGTCATGAAATGAAAGAATAATTTGGGCATTAATGACTTTGAATTACTCCCACTTAATTCTCCATCTTATACATTTTTTCCCACAATGGGAAAATATCAGGTATCAAAAAGACAAGCTTTTAATAGCTCTTCAGTGATGCCATCATGATAGTTTCTTTTCTCGTAAAGAACTCAATTATGAATTACTTCACATTCCTAATGTAGTTCTGATCTTCTAAAAGGAAATTCAGTATGAGAGAAATGCCCTGGAGAGGCAGCCCAGTGTCCAAGTGTCTAAAGTGGGCTGATGAGATAGACAAGATCTATATGCCATGCCATCCTATCTCCAGTATCTCCATCTTTTCTCTACTTCATGAAACTGGGGGACTTAATGCTAGACCCACTGTTTCAGATCTAAATATTCACCTTCCTTTTATTATCCATTAATGCTGCTGCAAACGTCTGTTGAACACTGAAGAAATGCACATATATATAAATTTGCCATAGTCCCAGTCCTCTGTGAACTTGTGTTTCAGTCGGGGAGGAAAAGCAAGTGTACACATAACCAAAGACAGTGGGAGAGAGGTGTAAGAAAAGGCCTACGAACTGCACTGGTGAGATAAAGGAGGAGAACCAGGTAAAGAACAGAGGAATAATAAAGCGTGGATTAAGAAGGTGTGGCGTGACTGTTGGTGGGAATATAATTTGGTGCAGCCACCATGGAAAACAGTAGGGAGATTCCTTAAAAAAGTGAAAATAGACTTTCCCTGTGATCCAGCAATCCCACTCCTGGGCACATATCTGGAGAAAACTTTAACTTGAAAAGATACATGCACCCCATTGTTCATAGCAGCACTGTTTATAATAGCCAAGACAATGGGAGCAACCTAAATGTCCATCAGCAGATGACTGGATTAAAAAAAATGTAGTATATATACAATGGAATACTACTCAGTTGTAAAAAAGAATAAAATAATGTCATTTGCAGCAACATGGATGGACCGAGAGATTACCATACCAAGCGAAATAAATCAGACAGAGAAAGATAAAAACCATATGATACCACTTACATGTGGAATCTAAGAAGTGAGGCAAATGAACTTATTTATAAAACAGAAACAGACTCACAGACTTAGAAAACAAACTTATGGTTATGGAGGGGAAAGGGCCGGGGGAGGGATAAATTAGGAGTTTGGGATTAGCAGATACAAACTACTATGTACAGAACAGGTTAACAACAAGGTCCTACTATATAGCACAGGGAACTATAGTCAGTCAATAGCTTGTAATAACCTATAATGAAAAAGAATATATATATATAAAATGTGTAACTGCATCACTATACTGTACACCAGAAACAAACACAACATTGTAAATCAACTATACTTCAATTAAAAAGAAAAAAAAAAAGAAAAAAAAGAAGATGTGGTGTGAGAAACCTTGAGTGAGGAGTTCCTGGAAGACCATGTGCAAAGAAGTCAATGAGGGGGAAGATTAAGGAAAAGATCTGGATTTGATGACTTCAATATAACTATGTAATGTAGCTTAGATGAAGTGATTCATGGATTACATTCATTTGTTCATAAACAAATACTGAAAGCAGTAACAAGAGAATTGCATGGATTTGAGGATAAATAAAGAGAAAGAGGGGATAATCATTTGTTTAAATAATTCTTGCAGTGATCCACATGAAAGACGTCATACATTCACTATAGGAAGAGCAGCCTTTCCCCTCTATCTGTTCAGGATTGGAGGCAAAAGAAAAATAGCCTACTTTTTATTATCAAATGGTTTACATAATTATCAGGTATGTTAAATCAAAAAAAGGAAGAATTGGTTTTAAAAATATGGAAAATGTGCTTTTCCCATAGAGATGGATTGTAGACTAGAGGTCTCAGCTGACCAAAGGCTCATTAGAAGACTTTAATGAGTGGCATCACCTTGGAAATATCTATGGACTGAAATAAAGATGAAAAGGCAACAAAGAGGAGACTAACTGTTACCCTTAGGCAGGCAAATCAAAGCATCTGAGCTTAAAAAGAGATAGGAAAAATCACTTCCAAGCATCATTATTCTTTTGCTCATTTCTGAATAACTCAAACCAGCTGATACTCTACCGCAGGCTTGCTGTCCTTTTTTGTCTATGGGGAAACATGCCTGTGGTGGATAGCTATTATTTCTATCTTGCAAGCATCCTTTATCCCCTCTTCCGCTGCCTGGATACTTTATCTCCTTTTGAGAGGTTTCTTCCTCCGGAGGATGCACAAGGTTATACATGTAACCCAGGACAGCCAACCAGACACCTTTTACAAAGACTGATCTGCTTTGCTTTATTTGTAAGATTGAAAACTTTGTCGTCTGCATAGCGCTGGTTGCATTCTGGACACAGTTGACGGAGAATGAAGCCAGAACAGAAAGCAATGCTGAGAGCCAGTGAGAGAGAGAAAGATTCCAGCTGATGTTGTTAAGCCTTCGATCAGCCCAGCTACCCTGTGAGTTACATGGCCCAGTGCATTTCCTTTGTTTGCCTAAGTTAGTTAAAGTTGAATTTCTGGCACTTGCTATTAAGAATCCCGAGTGCAATATGTTTTTGAACTACTGGTATGGGTAGGAAACCATGAAGTCTTAACTCTGAAATCACAATCTGCCCATTTCATGATTATGCTTAGTATCCATGCTATAGCATGATGTTAAGACAATCACAACCACCTTAAGATTAGTTACTGAGAAAGAAAGAAGAAAAATAACTGATATGAAGATGAACTATATTTTTCATCTTTTTCACTACCTATAGAAAGCAATGGGTGAGTTGTGTTGATACCCTAAGGACATTTCATTCTGATCTTCCCAATGAATGGGCCATAGAAAATTAGGAGAATGATCTTGAGCCACTTACAAAGTGGCTCAAGTCCTGGAGATGACATCTACTGGAGGCACACACTAAAGGAAGAAGGCGTCAAGGAGCTGGAGACTAGCAACTAAGAGATCAAACATGAACTGATCATCTATTCTGGGCTAGACATGGCACTAATTTGTAAGTGGGGAGGGAAGGAGGAAACTTAAGAGGGAGGACAACTTGACCCAAATAGGCACGTACCACTCAGTTCTGTGAAAAAGCACACCTGCATTAGGTAGGTAGTAGGGTTAGCAAAACCTCCCTAATTTGTAACAATGGTCTTAGCAAAGAATCTCAACTGTGAGGTATTATAAACTACGTCCCAAGTGTACTGTTCTTAGAAGATTCTCAGAAAAGTCTCTGAATGAATGAGTAAAAATGAAGCAGATGACTTGCAACAGAATACACAAAATCTAAGCTGTGAATGTTGAGAAGGAAATTAGGGAAAAAATAATAGAGAACAAAATTCTTATTTGGCATTTTTCCATCCTTAACTCTCCAGAGACTAAAACTCCTAATTTTTTTCCAGCCCTTATCAGGTAAAGCTATTGATTCAGGGAAACACGTTATTTGGAAACCATGGACATTTCTAGTCAGGCAGACTCTGGGTCCAACACTATTATTCCAGGCAAGAAATGAGCATCTTTAAACTTCAACTCATTTGTCAAGCAGGAATAATAATGATTCTCTTATGGGGTGGTTGTGAGGGGTGAATAAAATAAGCCGGGAATTTCAATCAGGAAACATTTGTACCTCTTACTTTATTGGAGGAAAAATTTCAAAAAGTAGATTATAAGGAATTAAGGTAGAATATACAAAAATCAATACCGGGGAAACAGTTAAACTGCAGGTACGGCGGCTCTAAGACCTCTAGGCTGAAGGAGCTGGATTCTCAGGAGACCCAGGACACTTCCTGGTGCGACTTGGCCACAGGACGGATCCCTCTTTGCGCAGGGTTACCAAACCGCCAGGTTCCAGTTCAGGGGTCCGAATCTACCCACTTCCAGTTTGCCTCCTTTTCTTTTTGCAATTTAAAGCCACAAGAGGAAGGGTGAAGGTAAAACATGGGGAAAAGAAATTACAGGTCAGATAACAAGAACAACAAAATCACCAAGGTCAGGGTGGGTGTCCGTGAGCTATGCAGTATCCTGCGGAAAGAGGAGACACAAACGCCCAGAGAAGAATTCTACATTTTAGAAGCTCTTTCCAGAGCCCCCTACAGCCCGCCCCACGCCACCCTTTGGCCCCCTCTCCCGGCTGTTGATCATCATCCTCCTTTCCTCATTTTTCCTTTCAGCAAAACTAAGCATCTCCAAAATTTTAATTCTCTGATAGTATGAAGCCAATATCGCTATCACAGAGCTTTTTCATCGCTTTAACCCAACTTTCTTTCATTTCTTTGGCAAGAATCTGAAATTAGGGCTGCTTGGCAGGCGGGAGCCCGCAAACGGGGAACGTGGAGCTTAGTTCCAGCGAAACCCGCAGGTGCCTGTGCGGGAAGCACCGTTTCCGCCGGGGTGGGGTTCAGAGTACCGGCAGGGACCCAGCGGGACGCGCTCTCCGGTCCCTCCGGTAGCGACCGCAGGTTCCCGAGCCCCGAATCCCGGGCGGGCGGAGAGGACACGCGCGGGGGAGCGCGTTAAGCCGGAGCGGTGGCTTCCGCAGGAGCTATTTTTAGTGGCACGTCGCCCCCCTCCTTCCCGGCCTCCAGCGTGGTAGCCTCCAGCGGGCAGCCAGCACGGCTCCTTTCTGTCTCCCCCGCCACTTCTCGCTCTTGGTAGCGTCCACGCGGGCAGGTCTTCAAACTGAGCATGCCTGGAAGCGCTCGGCGGCGGCGGCCTCGGCCTCGGCGGCGGCTGGGGCAGACCCGGGCTGCGTCAGGCTGAGCCCATTCACCGCGCGGCCGCAGGAGCGCAGCGCCGGCGCCGCGCCGCCCAGCCCCGCCGAGAGGGGCGCACTCGCCGTCGCGGGGCCCGCCGCCGCTCACCGCAGCCCCCTCCTGGCGACCCGCAAGTAAGTTTGTGAGGCGGCCGGGCTGTGGGGCGAGGGCTTGGCGCCCGGGGCGATCCAGGCTGGCAGGCAAAAGGCAGAGCTGGCATTACGGAGAGCTGGCCGGCCAGTGCCTCCCGTGCCTGGCGCCTCAGCGAGCTTCTTGGCCAATTTGCAAGCTGTGGTCCCTGGGATATTCGAACCGGGGGCTGAATTGACTCCGATGGAGGCCGAGAGGGCCAACCTGGGGATAGGGGAGGACAGCGCGGCGAGAAAGCGCGCTGGTGCGGGGTTGGGGAGGATAGATTTGGGATGCGGGCGCCCCGCGGAGGACAGCCGCAGAGGGGAAGCGGGATGTCTCCGGGGCTTAGGGTGGCAGTGGCGCGAGAACGCAGTGTGGGAGGCATAGCAGAGGGTTAGAGTGTCCTGGCCGGAGCGGCGGGAGGGAAGATGGATGGAAAGTGGGGCGCGTGGAAAGCGGATTTGAACGAGAGCAAAGGACTCCGGTGGAAGGGGCTTTGGGCTGCGGTGAACGAGTGGACTCGAATAATTTGGGGAATCTGTACCAGGTCAGGGCGATATCATGATGGAGAGAGGCAGCCTTGGATCGAGGTCTTCGGAACGAATACACGAGGCCAAATGTTGGGAACTGGCTGGACAGAGGATGGATGAAGAAAGTAGCCTGAAAGGGCCAGTAGGAAAATCACCGAGGGATTTGGGTGAAGGGGCGGAGGGGAGCGGTGCCGAGATTCAAGCGGAGGAACCAGGCTGCTGGTGAGGTCGAAAGGCTCAGGAATGGATGGAGGCTACGACGTGCGGCTTCCCGAATAGGGTCTTAATAGCGGTTCTCTGAGATTCACTTGCACCCTGGGCTCCTCCTCCATCTCCCACCTGGCTTGTTCACAGGGAGGCTCGCTTTAGACGGACTTGTAGATTTGGACAGATTAGGCAACCGGGAAGGTATTCATTTACAGGGGCGCTGCCGGTGCTTCCCTTAAGAGGTTCCCAGCGCCGTCGGAGAGCACTGTAAGGTCTGAAATGTGTGTGTTGCAGGGCATGGCGGTGGGGGAGTGGTTTCTGCTCTAGGCCACGGGAATCTGAAGTCTCGCCCTAGAGGTATAGTGTTCTGGGCCGGGAAGTCAGGCAGAAGTCTGCAGTGTTCAACTCGCAGCGGGGCGTGTAAGTATGCCTATGTGTGCGCCTGTGTGCGTGTTGCCTGCCCGGGGTCGCGCGTGTTGCTGCAGTCTGTCTCCATGACGGGGAGATCCATGGCTCCACAGGCGGCACGGGGAGAAGATTAAGGAAAACGTGCTTTCCTGCATCTCTTCTGCCTCCTTTCCCCAGGATCACATTTTTCGCTCTTCCAATGGTGCTCTTTGCTAACCTCTTCCTGGCTCTCGCACACCGCAAACCTGACGCTGCTGGTCTTGTCCTCTTATTCGGTACCCGGAGGACGCTGCCATCCCTCCTCTGCCAGAGGGAATCTGAGGAATCCCAGCGATCAAAGGGGCTCTGGATTCCACCGATCTTTCCCTAGGGCATCACTGTGGGGGTCCGCAGTTCACTCTGCTGCCCCTGCAGGTCACAGGGTGATGTTGCCTCGCGGTGATTTGCCCCGCAGGCCAGAAACGGGGCAGAGTGATCAGCACTTACGGGAACTGGGTCTCCCCGAATTCCCCACAGGTAAATGTAACTTAAAAAGGGAAAGACCAGATTAGTGGAATAAACAAACATCAATGGCAAAAAGCCTTATGGAAAAGCACCTCTTAGACTAGCAGATATTTCTTCCACTAACTGCAAGAGGGGAAGAAGCTTCTGCAGCGTACAGATCTGAAACTGGAAGGGAGGGGGTGGCAGAGCGGGAATTGTCACCATGTCCATGGCTTTTCAGACTCCATCCAGCTGGCTCTGTTCTCTTCTCGGTGCCATATTTTAAGCGAAACTTTACCAGGTACGGGAAATGAGGGTGAAGGCGACTCTGGCAACCTGCGCCATCCTTGGAAGGATGGAAAGAAGGGAGAGAGAGAGCTGTACCCACTTACTGTCTGCTGATGGCTAGGAGGGCTGTCTCTGAGATTGTGTGTGCAGATCATCAGAATTAATTCTGAACATCCAGATTGCAGGGAGGAGACTCAGATGAGGGGAAGTGAGAAACTAAAAAAGCAATGAGGACCCAGGTGTAGGTTGTCTTGCCAGGTGATCACTGGCCCATGGAGGAATACAGTAGAAAGAACAGCAAGCTTTTAATGGCCCGGGGTGTATCATCTTATTCCATGTGACAGTGTCAGGCCCAGTTCTAGCATAGTAACTACTGAAATATACCTTTTGAAATATGTCCATGATTCTGGATTATCTGTAAGGTGAAAAGTTTGGATAAAAAGACATGTGCTGTCATTTTCTGCTTCTATTACTATTTTTTTCATTGATTATTATTAGAACATGTGGTGAAGGTAAAATAAATTATTTTTTATCCATTAATTTCTGTTCTCCCCAGAGTGCTGTTCAAATAAACATAGCCACATATGCTTGCCTATTTTTTATTTAGGAGTCAAGGAAGAAGGAGAGTTGGACAAATTGGTTAGGGTGTCACATAAAAACAGAGTTCTGGCACCTGAAGATCTTATGCCTGTTTGGAGGCGAAAGGTTCATTTATATAATGCCAAATTCAGTGCAGAATGAGAAAACCCTTCTCTCCCTACTCCTCACCTCCTGCGTTTGAAATACAAAGAATTGTACCCTTGGAATGGTTCCTAGTCCTCAGAAGCCTAATTTAACAATCATTTTCATGGAGGATTTTTCCAAAGCTCAGGTATGCTTTAGGAAATAATCTGTGGACTCTTTGCAGCCCTAAGGTAAAGGCATTAAAAAAAATGGTGAAATGGCTTGATGAAGCAAAATAATGAGTGAGAGAAATATTAGTCAAAGTGGAAGAAATCACTTTCTGTTACCTCAGGGATGGGTCCTATTGATAGGCTTCGAACAATAGGTTCTCAACAGGGGCAGTTTTGCCCCGCAGGAGACATTGGCAATGTCTGGAGATGTTCTTGGTTGTCACACCTTGAGGGGAGGGGTGCTGCTGGCACCTGGTGGGCAGAGGCCAAGGATGTTGCTAATATTCTGCAATGCACTGGGTAGTCCCCCTCAGCAAAGAACTATCCAGCCCCTGAAGTCAGCATTGCTGAGGATGAGGAGCTCTGGATTAGAACAAGACATGATCAGAAGGAAGAGCAACTCCCATCAGGATGCTTTCAGACATTCCTACTGGAAGTCTATCTTGAAGATCAAGAATAGTTAATATTGAGACTTTCTTTGCAAAATGGCCCCATGTTCCAAAACAGTTACTTTAAGGAAATTAAAGAGGTTTCCTTTTAGCAGAAATTTTCAGTCTTCAAAAAAAAAAAAATCCTTCAATAGATTGGGAGTGTTTGAAAAGACATATACAGTATACATATGAACAGAGTAAACATTTTTTGATGAAAATAAATTAAAATTGTTTTGCCACAGCATTTTCCACTGAACTCATTTGGTAATTGCTTTTAAAAATACATAGTTTTAATTTTTTAATGAATATTTAATTTAAATTACAAGTAATAAATTCTTCATGTAGTGAGGGATTGAACAGAATCAGAGAAAAACGTTAGCTGAATACTTATTAGAAGCTTCATGAAATGTTCCAAAATGAAACCTTAGTATTTGTAGACATCTACACAGGGAGGTAAGAATCCCATATAATTTTCATGTATTTAGTTTCAGTTTGAAATCGACAGCAAGGCAGGTATTGAGAAGCGAACCTTTCTAGCCTGCAGCACAATACACTGCCCGCGGAGGCGGGACAATAGCTTACACTCAAATGTAATGAGATCAGGGAACTGTTCTAAGGTCTCCTGTTCAGAACATGTACTAGACAGAAGCTTTGTCATGATCACACAGAGGCCTGGAGAAACTAAAGAGATTTGGTCAGTATTTCTACCCTCTGCCCCTGACTCCCCCAACCCTGGCCAGCGCTTCTGTTCGTGGGTTGGTTGGTTTCAGAACTCATTCTAAAGGGATCATCATTAGGGCTGGTTACTTCCTTTTTGTTCCCGTAACTGTTCCCTCCATCCTTACCCGTCACTGTCCCGAAGTCCCCCAGGAATTCACGCAGCAGAAAAGACTCCTGCTGAGTCTCTGGGGCACCCCATAACCCCTCCTTTTCTCCTGTGTGTGCAAACACAAGCAGCTCTTTCCTGTTTCTAAGAGGAACAGAGATTTGTACGTCTCTCTTGGAAAAAGGCAGAGGGGAGAGCTCTTGTTCTCCACAAAGACAGCTTTAATTTTTCTGCTTGCATCTCTGTTTTTTAAAATTAATTAATTAATTAATTTTTATTGAAATATAGTTGATTTACAATGTTGTGTTAGTTTCTGGGGTACAGCAGAGTTATTCAGTATGTATTCTTTTCCATATTCTTTTTCATTACAGGTTACTATAAGCCACTGACTACAGTTCCCTGTGCTATACAATAGTACTTTATTGTTTATCTATTCTGTACATAGTAGTTTGTATCTGCTAATCCCAAACTCCTAATTTATGCCTCCCTCCTCCCCTCTCCCCTGATAACCAGAAGTGTGTTTTCTATGTCTGTGAATTTCTTTCTGTTTTGTAAATAAGTTTGTATCATTTTTTGAGATTTCACATATAAGTGATATCATATGATATTTGTCTTTCTCTGACTGACTTACTTCACTTAGTATAATCATTTCTAGGTCCACCCATGTTGCTGCAAATGGCATTATTTCATTCCTTTTCTACTTGTGTCCCTGAATTGCCTTGTTCAGTTGCATATTCTTGCTGTTTGGAAGAGTTGCTCTTCCCAAAGGCATAGTGAAAGCACTGAGGAAAACAGAACTTTGATGTGAGCAACACTGGTGTTACATGGACTGTGTGAAGCCTGGAGAATATGATTGGAACCAATGATAATCCTATTTGTATTCAACAGTGGTAGGTTCTAGTCTAGGCACTGGGACTCTTGCCTTTGCCATGCCGAGCTGCACTGTGCATGGCAACTGGCTTGCAAAACCAAGTTCATTTAGAGTAATATACATATATTCCATATATGTCTCTAAATGTCTATCTATAAAAAGAAACACAAGATGGGTATTTGTTTTCATTAAATTTGGAGAGACTGTAGAGATACAGAGCTTGATTCTTGAAAATACTTCAGAACCCAAGTGGTGAAGTGCAGAAGGCAAAAGAAATCATTGGGGGAAAACAGTTACATGGATTTCTCTGCAGATCAGACAAGGAGGGAGTCAGCAGTTTGAGGTGAAAAGGCTCAGTTCTTGTCTCCCTTTTCCCTTCTTTAGGAAATAGTTATTGATTTTTTTTGACCTCTGAGCAAGGAGAGATGGTTTCCTTCCCTGCAGACACTTGTTGAATGGACGTGTGCCCTTCTACACTTGTGATAGCCATGACAGAAGAAGGCAGTGGGCCGTCGGGTACTGATGGTTAGAGTAAAGCAGAATTTCAAATCAGTTCTGTCAGTGGTGTTTGCACAGAGGTTACACACTTTCAAAGACTGAGCATATTGTGTCACTATTTTGATGAAACAAATATGAAGATTCCAGAACTGAGCATCTCTGCTGTTTTGTGGGCTAGATAATACCTATGCTTTAAACTACTGGAATATAAGTATTTGGGAGGAGGGCAGTGAAATAGCATGGCCACTTCTCTTACGTGCACACAAACTTGCTGGTCACTATGGATGTCAATTATTGCCCAGCTGGAAGAAGGGTAATGTGAGGGAATATTGTTAAACAGTGTATGTTGCCCTCACCAAAATCAAAAATAGGAACAGCAACAACGCAGCAGGAATTTGAAATTTATGCTGTAGCAAAGGCAAAAAGAGTTTCTGTTTTTCATTTCATTTTCGCTTATTGTTAAGGATGAGCAGCAGCAATGCATGAAAGAGGTAACCTTGCCTGTGGAAGGTTTTGCTTTTGTTCATAGATGCTTATTCATCTTAAGAAACAAATAGCCTAGAACATTTCCTGGGGCTTTCAGCCCTCATTGTAAATAGTGTGTCTCTTCTTTCTCTGGAATATTCATTATGTGATATCATTTGGAGTCTGAATACTAGGCTAAGCTGGCTGATACAATGCCTACTAGTTTTGTGATTTAGAGTTGTCTCTGTCCTTCTGAAGAAGGTGGAAGAGCTGTCCTGTTTTGCATTGGGAGCACCATTACTGGTGCTGGCAGCAGCCTTTTTTCCATGCAGATAGACAGGCATGGTACTTGACGTTGGCCTGGGACTCCACAGACCAAAACATAGATCTCAGGCTTCTGGATTATGAAGCCTGATTTGAACACTTTGATTTGAACTGCAGTTGTGACTGGGCTTGTGAATCAATTGATGTATTTGGGAAAGGCCAACTGAACACTAGCCAGAACACTGGCCACCCATTGTAAGGAAAAGTTACAGCAGTTTCAGGAGGATCCAGAGTTTTGCAAAGCTGACACTCTTACTTAGCAGTTTTGTGACTTTAGATGAGTTATTATTATTATTTTAACTTCATGGAGCTCTAATTTCCTCATCTTGGAAATAGATATATGTATATATTTTTTTCTGTACAGTTCATTATAGGATTAGAGGAAATAATTTCAAAGCAAAGGTGCCTATTACATAGCGTTGGCGATGCTGGAATTCAAATGGCTACTGTCCAGAAGTGGGGAGCAGTGGGGCCATTGGTGAGCAAATGAGATGGGAAAAGGCAAGAAGGGTAGGTCACAGGAAAGAGTTTTGGGGATGAAGTAATCTGACGTCCTCTTTTGACTAGTGGGATCTTGGGGACTCACAATTATGAAGTGATTTGCCCAAGGTCCACAATCACTCTGCATCATTTTAGCTGAGTCTACAGTTTTTAAAAGTCCGCCCAAACATTCTCCACCTTAAAAGCACACTTATTTTCTTAGTTAAATCCATAATTCTTCTATTTATCTAAAAAGGCTTATGCAGCTCAAGAACCTCTCTTTTCAGTTGTTATATTCCAGGTCTTTTATAGGGAAATAAAAAAGGTATCAACGGATCTCTAATTGAATTTGTATAGTTCAACTTAGCTGTTCACCTAAATTATCAAAATGATCAGACATATCTTTGTTTCCTATTGGCATGAACATAACTAGGGTTTTATCTAAAAACAAACACAAAAATGCCACATGGGTTATGTTCTTTAACTAAATTATAGCTAATAATGATCGGAAAATTGAACATTGACCCTTGTTGATGGTTCCGTTGCTAAGTTAATAGTTTTGTTTTTGTTTTAAATAAACTCAGTGCTGTTGCCATTGTGGTTTCTTGAAGACTTTCAGATTCAACGAAAATGCAGAAACCTACCTGTGCTGGAAGTACTTTGTAAATTGTAAAGGACATTATTTCATGTTGTTGTCTGATTTGTAGTTTATAGTAAAGATGTATAATCAATTGCAATAATAAAAGACTTAAACTTGAAAGCTACGACAGATGGAAACTTTGTAAGTACATTTCCTTTAGAATTAGGCAAACTTGAATTCAAATCTCTATTTTTTAGTTACTAGCTGTGAAAACTTGGACAAATTACTTGACTTTTCAGCTTCTCCCTTCTTTTACAAATCATACCCGCCAATTATGGGTATGATTCTTGTGCTGATTCAGTAAGATAAGCAAATAAAGATGTTAGCATGATGCTGGCACCCTTCTTTGTCCTTGTGCACTGATAATTTACCACACTTCAGCTACGCCCTTGAAAGTAATCATTTATACTTGAGTTCGTTTAGATTCTTTCACTGTAAAGAATCAGAAAGCTGGTTTCAAGTGTCTTATGGAAAAAAAAAAGAGAGAGAGAGACACTTCATGAATGTGTAACTGAGTAGAACTGTCTCTGGCTCCAGGTAGGATCTGATTCAAGGCTCAAACCATGTGACCAGTTCCTTGTTAATGGGAGTGAGACTAAAAAGGTTATTAGTGGTCCATTTGTGAACTGTACATTAATTTCTTTTATGTTTTCCATCAGCTTCCTCTTCTTAGATGGAAGCACACATACTTGCAAAAAACAATAACAGATCCATTATAGATAGCTGTACATAGACAACGTTTGAGCTAATTTTTTAGATTATTTTCTTGGGGGGAATGGAGTGAAGGTGACATTTCAGTTGAACCTACTCATAGTGGTAAGACACCATAAGATGAGCAATAAAACTCAGCAGAACAAAATTCAAACTTCAGTTTTGTAATTTATCAGAATTACTTAACCAAATTAAATAGAAACTGATTCTGGTTAATTTAAGCATTAGGGAATTCATTGGATGTTATGGTAGAGTTCCTGGAGTTGGAGGAAAAGCTTGGAAAGCATAGCCCACTGATGGCCCGAGGAATCTCATGCTGTTTTCCATCTTTGTGTCACTGTGCCCAAGACTCAGAATTCGGAGACAGAGAAGGAGTAAGTTCAGGGGAAGAGCAGGGCATCTTGACTGCAGTCCACCAGCACTGTGTTTCATGGGCCCAGGAAGCTATCAAGGCATGATCCATAATCTGCAGCTACTGGAAGGAAGGGAACAGATGATAGTGGACAGACACACTGTTCTGGATGGAACAACTTGATTCTGTGATAATGAGTTACAGAAGGGAAAAGGGAAAACAAAAATAAAAACAAACAAAATGAGTGTATTAGCTAAATAGTTTCTATGTGGAAGACAATACTGTTTCAGTTTCCCAAAGCTGCTGTAGCAAATTACCACACCCTGGGTGGCTTAAAACAACAGAAATTTATTCTCTGGAAGATAGAAGTCTGAAGGATAAAAGTCTGAAATCAAGGTGTTGGCAGGACCGTTCTCTCTCTGAAGACTCTCGGGGAGAGTCTGTTTCTTTTAGCTTCTGGTGCAGCCAGAAGTCCATGGTGTTCCTCCATTTATAGATGCATCACTCTAATCTCTGCCTCCATCGTTACATGGCTTTCTTTCTCCCCTGTGTCCACTTCGTGTCTCTCTTCTTCTGACAAGGACACTAGGCATATTGGATTAAAGGCCCACACTGTTCCAGTGTGACCTCATCTTAACGTAAGCAGTTGCATCTCTAATGCCCCAATCCCAAATAAGGTCGCATTCCGAGAAGCTGGGAAGGATGTGAAATTTGGGGAGACGCTACCCAACCTCGTACAAAATGTAATGTGTGTAAAATAAACAACAATGCACATAGCTAGGTCTAAAGAGTGGGAGGGGGTACTAACCTATTATTTTCTGTTATAAAGCTGTGTCTGAAGAATCATGCCTGATTTTTAGCACCCTTTTCCAGATGATCATGTGTCTACTGGAGAACTAGTGGGAAAACAATTGACTTTCTAAGAGTAGTTTTTTTGAACTGTGGACTATAAAATTGGCAAAGAGGACTTTAAGATAAATATAGTATGAGCTTCCAAATGTCGAGAGGAAGAAAGATGTAATCTTTGTTGCTTATTTAGAGAAAACTAGGACCTATAGCTGGGAATTTCAGGGAAGCCAATTTTCTCTAACTGTAAGCAAGAACAGTCTTGTCTTATTGTGGTTCAGGAGGGGAATGAGCTACCTTAATAGTTCATGGACACCCCATCTCTGGAGACACTCAGCAGAAGCTGCATTGATATCTGTTATGAGTGATGTAGAAGAGATTTCTAAATAGGAAGAGAACTTCAATTAGATAATTGCCCAATGGTCCATGTTCAAGATTCTCTTCTTCTAGGAGTACGTAGGACGGTAGTGATCCCAAAAACATTTACTAAGCATGGAGCATGGCATTGCATGTTGGTGGAAAGAGAAGTAACATGGCATATGTCGTCTCTAGTTACTGCATAGAGAAATATTTCAGAGGTATACTACGGTAGTGATAAAGAACAATCCCGGAGCCTGTGTAGTGTCCCACACAAAGCACAAGATCAATAACTATTTGTTGAGTGAACGTGTTGTTTAATCAGAGTCTGCTTTGCAAATATAGTGTTCAAGTTGTTCGCCTGGAGTTCTTCCCTGGTCGTTATCCACCCTGCCATGTTCCTTCTTACTGTTTCTCCATAGCCTTCTGGTTACCTAGGATTACCTTGCTCATATAGCATCCTTCTCTTTGTTTCATTTTTACCAACTGAAAAATAGTGTTGGAGGTGGACAGTGATGTTTCTTCTTAATCTCCTTCCTCCCCTCGGCTGCCTGTGCCAACAAAGGTAGCCCTGAACCTTTGAAATTAGTGGGTTAATGTGAAGACTGGAGGGGACTTTGGCTAAAACAGTGTTTCTCCCAGGGTGGGACACTAAGACTGGTTTTATGCAAGATGACATTGGGTGGCATATGGATGTGTATTGAACTGAATTGAAAGGATTTTGAATTTGTTCTCTTTTAGTGTTTCTTATTAAGGCCAGAGGGAAATTACAGTTTGGTGCTAGTGTTAAAACTAGAATCTCGAATACATGTTTATCTTCCTTTTTTCATAAAGAGTCAGCTTCAGGTGCAAAGCTTTCAGAAGCCCAATATGCTATTTTGTGTTCATTGTATTTTAATTTTATCTTCTCTCATGCTAAGTGCTAGTTTCCATATAAAATAGTGACACAAAGCTTCCCTTAAAAGTTCATGCAGTTAAATTTTTTAATGGTATGATATTAAAAAAAAATCAAGCAGGTAGTATATATACATGATTGAGACTTGGACATTTCTGTGTCAAATTCTCCTGACAATTCATTTGTCTGGACTTTCTTCCTTGCTGTTTCTGGCACTCCTCTACACTATAGAGACCTGTAGGCACCTATTCTGGGTAAGAGTCCTCCCTTTCTCTGTTGGTTCAGAAGATACCTGTTGGCCCAGAGACAAGGGAAAATTGTGCATATAAATATGGCTTTGCATTGCTTACAGTTCCTAGATCCTGTGTATCTCTGAATTATCCTTTAAAAGCAATTCAGAATTGCTTTTCTGGCTTTCAAGGTAAATTCTTACATTGATAGAATGTCAAATTAATTTATGGAGTTATTTCTGCACTTTTTTTGCTTTTGTTTGTTTTTACTTCTCTTTGTGATAGGGCCCAGGCTCCAAAAAGAAGAAAAGATTTTTTTTTTACAGACTTTTACATTTTGCCATCTCAGGGAGTTAATTATAATATTGAAGGAGTTTTAAAACTATTCAACAAGTCTTATACATGTACATGTTTAAAAAGTCAACATTTTCTACAAGGCATATGATAGAGACTAGCAGTCTCCTCCCCCAGTGCCCACCACCTCCAGTTCCTGTTCATAGGAAGCCGCCACTTTCCTCTGGCATTTACTCCCATGGTCCTAAATTCATACCTAGGGTTCTAGACCTTGATACTCACTTTGGTCTGTTGGCTTCCTAGATTAGACGCTGTGGAGGATGAGGGGGGACATCTCGTTTACAGACTTCCCTCCCTCTTGTCTCTCCTCCCTCTTCCCGCTCTTTCCAACATTGTTTCCTTATTTTTTTTTTTTGATGAAATAAAATTCAGAAGTTTGATTTCCACTTAAAATGGAGAAAGCCACAAGAAATCACTTCCACCATCACCATGAGAAAGAGCTGGATAATAGACAAAAGCATAACTTGTCTTGGGTCCATAAAGAGCTGAGGTCATAGGGTATGCAAGTGAACAGAAGTCCAAAGAAGGACAAGTCCCCCTTGGGAGACATAGGACATGAATAGGACTTGTGCCAGAAATAGTGTAGATAAATGTGAAAAAGAAGAGCACAGCCGTGTTCGTAGCAGCATGAGTCACAGTAGACCTGGGGTAGAAGCAGCCGAGTGTCCATCTATGGATGGATGAATGGAAAAACAAAATGCAGTGTATGCAGACAGTGGAGTATTACTCAGCCTTAAAAAGAAAGAATTCTGAGACATGCTGTAACGTGGATGAATGTTGAAGAGATTATGTAAGTGAAATAAGCCAGTCACAAAAAGACAAATTCTTATATGCTTCCACTTTATAAGGTACCTTGAAGAGTCAAATTCATGGAGATAAAAAAGTAGAATGGTGATTGTTGGGGGGCTGGAGGGAGAGGGAAATGGCGAGCTCTTGGTTAATGGATCCAGAGCTTCAGCTTTGCAAGGTGAAGAGCGTTCTGGAGATGGATGGTGGTGATGGTTGTGCAGGCACATGAGTGGGCTTAATGTTGCTGAGTGGTATGCTTAAAAATTAAGGTGGAGATGGTAAATTTGGACTTAGGTGTATTTTACCACAACTGAAGATAACAATAAAAAGATTTTAAAAAGCGAGTAAGAAGAAAGCTTTTAAAATCTTTCATAAATTCTTAAAAATCAAGTGAGGGCCAGCTGGATAGTTGGGAATACCTGAGCACGGATTGAAGGGGAATCTGTGGTCTCTCACAAGTTCTTTCCCAGGGGCCTCTGCTCTGTGCTTACCAGAGAGTCTGAGGGCGGAGAAGTTAACCAGAGAGAGAGAGACCCCATTGGTTCCACAGGTGCACAGATAGGGAGGGGCTGCCCCTCGAAACAGGAGTGAAATCCCGCCTCCAGCCCCAGATTCTTCTCTCGTGGACAAAAAGCCTTATGCCCCTGGGGGAGGGGCAGAAACCCCCCTGAGCCCAGGCTTCTGCCCTGGTGCACAGGAGATCAGCAGCGGATCCAGATAGTCTGGTTGCCACAGGAGGAGGCAGGGGCAGAAAAGTTGAGGAACAGCCAGTGCAAGGCCCAGGTTCACAGGCCCTGAAAGGGTGGGTGACCCAGGGAACTCAAACGTTTAAAGCAGCTGTAATCGTCATTGCTAAATATTGGAAACAACGCAGAGGTCTGCCAGTTGGGGAATGGATAAACAAATCAGGATAGTATTTCGTAGCACAGAATTCTCCATGACAATAAAAAGAATAAAAGGAAAGTGCTGGCCTCCCGCTGTGCCCATGTTCACTGAGAGTGACCGTCAGGGAGGGAGCCATAAATGTTTCATGAAAAACATGGCACTTGAGAAAATGCAAAGGTTCAGAAGTAAATCAAGAGAATTATGTAGAAAGCAGGAGTACTTCGAGGGGCTGACTATAAGGCTAGGGGAGACTTGCAGGTCATAATTTGCCCAGCAAGGAAGCAGTCTTACATATGACTGAGGGTTTTTTTTTCATTAAGTTATATAAAATACCGTTAATTTATAAACTATTCTATTTTTGAAACTCACTGTTCTCTATAAATATACCTACAGTTCTTTCCCTACCCGAAACTTATGTCAAGTTGATCGCGGATTCTTCGAGGTTAAAGGATCTTTAGAATTCATCTCATATCCTTCTCTAACAAGGATTCTTAACCTGTAGTTCACAGGCATGGACAGAATTCAGTTAGTACACAAACTTGTTTAGAGAAAATGACGTCTTTGTTGTTATTGACCTCTAGCTGAAATTTAGCATTGTCCTTCATTATAGGTGTAGGTCACAAACCACTCAGCATCAGCAGTACCTGTGACTTTGTCCCCAACGGAAGTCACAGGTAATTCGTATCCCATTATAGTTGTTTGCCAATATTTAAAAAAATCATGTATGCTCAACCCTGCTTTGAAAGTGTGGCTATTATTAGATCTGCTGTTAGATCTTTTGATTTATTTAAAGAAAAGAGACACATGTATCCTGTCACAGACTCATTCTTTTATAATTTGATAACTATTCCATTGTAGTTCATTTCCTTTGTAATCCTATGTATCTCATTCTTAGAAGAGGTCTTGGGCTTGGACAGACTCACAGAGGGATCTGTAGCATCACAAAGTAATTTAGAACCTTTCTTGGACTCTCAGTAGTCAATTCCATTCAATGCAAATAACCTGGTCCAGAAAGCTGGAGCTATAGAGCGTATTTCAACACTCCCCATGTGTGCTTTATCTGCCAAGGCTGGCTGTGCTGTTCTGTAGGAAACGTTGGTTCTGACAGGTTTCATGTCAACTGATGAGTGCAATGGATGTGTTTTTGAGAATCTGTAGATTCTGTGTGGCCTCTCTAAGAGGCCTGCCTCTCCTCTAGTGAGGCCAATGCAGCCTTTGTAGTGAGGCCCCTGTGTGATGCATTTTAACCTTGCCTATTAGGGGGTCAAGGTTTTAGAGCCCCATCCCACGTTCATGGCTCTGGGCCTGGGGAACCGTGGGTGCGGAACAGGCAGCTCTAACCGAGGTCAGTCTGGTGGGTTCCATGTAGGTGCTTGTGAATTCCAGGAGGACTAATATCAAACTTCAGAGCCAGTGGTCAGGGCTCTTTTTCTAGTTTTGATTCAGTGTCCTGGCAGGCAAGGTAACATTCAATGAACACAGATCCCTTGCCAAGATTTCTATATTTTTACTTTTACTATCTTTTGCATTTTTTCTAAATGCTGTCATGCCAAAGTGAGCCATTTGGGTGACTTAAATGCCAGTAGTGAGAGTGGGCAAACAGGGACCCACCTGAACCCCTGAGGAATGGGAGGATTGCTCCTCTGAGGGGTGTATTTTACACGTAGATGCATATCCATTAAGAAGGTACATTTTCTAAATTATCTCCTAATAGTTTACATCATTTTTGACAACGGTGAAAGGAAGTTTTGCCTCTTTTGGAATAAAATCTGCTTTTGTTTGACTTCTGTCATTGACCTAGGTCTGGTCTGCAAAACCTCACAGTATTCTCCAAATTTCCTGAAGTTACTGCAGTGCCCTTACTGATGAGCTCAAAAACACAAATTGTTGTGAAATCTGCCAAATCAAAGTGTATTTTGACAGAAATATACTTACTGGGTTACATTCATCTTAGCCTGCAATGGAACATTTTTCTAAGGAATATTTGGGATCTGAATATGTGGCAGGTGGTCAGCTGAATACGGACTGTAATAAGGGGCAGAACAGACATGATCCCTGCCCTTGTGGGTGTTGGGGGGAAGAGTGTTGGCTGTAGGACTGGAAGATGCGGTGGGGGGCTTACAGAAGAGGGAGGGACCTGACCCCAAGAAAGGAGGGGCTCCCTAGGTTGACGGCTGCATGGCTGGAGTTGGGGGCAGGAGTAGAGGGGTGTTCCAAGCAGAGAAAACAGCTCAGCACTTATGAGGAAATGAAAGATGATCCCTGTGGCTGGATCCAGGGTGAGAGTGGGACCAAAAGGAAGGGGAAAGATAAGCCAGCATCTGACAACACAGGGTTTTCTTGGCCAAGCTGAAAATTTGGGTCTTTGAGGCAGAGGATGACATGATCAGCTCTCCTTTACTGACACAGAGGTAATGATATTTCTTTTCTAAGAGAACAGATAACATTAAGCAAAAGTAGAATGCCTTGCAACTTAAAAACAAAAGGTTTGCTATTTAAACATGGTGGACATGACAGGTGTTATAATACATATACATTATTACAAATATTCCTTCACCTCTGGGTAACCAGCTTTTGGTGTCAGTGCCAAGATTAAATTACTTGTTTCTTTGAGGTTCTGAACTGAGGGAATTCTAAACCACTTGCCTTTGACATTTGCCTTTGAAGACTTCTTTGTAAAGTTTCCGTTAGAAAAGCTGTGAACGTTATCTTCAGTCTTAAAAAAAAAAAAAAGAGCCATTAAAATCACTCAGGTATCTGCTTTTATGTTAGCTGCCATTGTTTACCTATTTATTTGGGCCTCATTATAAAAGGCTGGAGGTGTTATTGCTGTAATTGCGTTGAACTGACTGGCCCTTTTTTAGGGATGATAATCTCTGCCACATTTAAATCTGTAGACAGATTTTGAGTTTTCCTTTTGATTAGAAAATATGGACTGAAGTAGTATTGAATGCTGATGTTTACCTGGCCTTCGTAACCACTACTCTGAATTAAAAATTCTTGCAATATTTAGATCATCTGCGTAAGGCATGTAAAATACCGTTTTTAGTGCATGGATTTACTTTTTGAAATGGTGACACTTTATCCACAAGTCAGTTGGAGCAGCTCTGTCTCATCTTTAGGGTTAGCTTCCAGTGGGGAGGAATTAGTTACCAGGTCATTGTATCGTTCTCCTGGGTAGCCAGACTTTGTTTTTTGGATACTCAAACATTGGACACGAACAAGAGGAACACTCTTCCTGTAAAGCTGTCAGCCTGGGGTCTGGGTGTCCCCTTACGTGCAGCTGCTGCCCTTTTCACATGAGCACACGCTAAGGCAGCGTGTGCTGAAATGGCAGCACCCCCGTACTTAAGTGGCTCCCTATTAGTACCCCAGTTCTTTGCACCTAGTACACAGAAGACATAGGCTACTTATTGCTTGTACAGTATGAAGGGCTTTGAAAGGTCCTTGAGACCAGGATATCCAGAGGAGGTGATTAAAGCAGTTACAGAGAGTCCTTTTTCTGTGTGTTTGGCATCTTTACGCATGATGTCAGCAAGAGCCCCGGAGACTGCCCATGGCACCCGAAGGCTTGGTTCTCTATTTTAGGTTCTTTGTTTCAGAAGGTCCTTCCAGGAAAATGTGTCTTTTATGTACAGCGCTCCTTTGTGGACTGTCCCCACCCTAGAATCCACTTTCTCGGTCCTGTGCTGGGAGTGGAGCTCGCTGCCTCCTTTGCTCTTGTTCCCTGTGGGCTGGGCACATGACCGGCCAGCCAGCGTGCCCCCACCTCCAGCCACAGTGGTTTGTTCAAGGAGCCTGTGCGTGTGATCTCAGCCGGCGAGATGACCAGGGCGCTCCCTGGGGTTTTCACAGAACACAAGATGATGCTCCCTTTCTCGTGGGGGTTACAGAGTTGTCAGGATTTGTATGTCGAGCTCCTGTTGGCTGTCTTTGTTATCAAATGGCCTGCCTCCAAATGCCACTCGTCCACGGGAGATGGAGACGAGATGGAAAGGCAGGTTTCAGTCTACTGATCCCACCACACCCGAAGTCAGTGAGGTTCCTGAATATTTCAGTTGCGTGAACCCCTTTGTTTTCACTCCTCTTTAAGCTAATTTATGTTAGGTTTTTGTTACTTTTAAATAAAATAATTAAAGCATTCGTGGCGCCCGTAAACTGTCCCTGCACTGAGGGGGCAGCAGGAAGAGAGAGGTCTGAAGATGTCCCCTCATGTAGAGTGAAGGGTTTGAAAGTCTCTGTTGCCCTGAGACAGAAAGAGTTTGTAAGAGAGACCAAAGGATATGCCAAAGTAGCACTGGATCTTTTAAACTAAATTTGGAGGTAGTAGCATCCTTGCCTTTCTTATGTATAAAAACAGGATTCTCAGTGCTGCTGCGTATTACAGAAACAGGCGGAAACGGTAGCCGGCTGATTCCTCGTCACAGCCTTGCCATCTGAAATCCACGGACACATGTATTTGTTATGCATTTGCTTTCACCACGAGGCCTTCCAGGGTCTTTTGTTCAACACATAAGATATTACAACCCCAGTAACGGCCTCTAACATCAGTAACAAGAGTAGAGGGACAAGCAGTAAAAGTAATAAAAGACAAATTATCCTCTGTTTCTAGTACCTCAGCAACGGAAGACATTATATTTCTCATTTGGACATTAAATGGCTAGAAAGGGTGAGGCCGTCCTTGTGCACAATTCTGCAACAGCTTCATTCCATCTGGTGTCCTAGGTATCAGTGTCTTACAGACATTTCCTTTCAAAGACGGGGAAGGAGAGATACACAGTGTGGTCGTGAAACCGAGTGTTTCCTGTGTCCTGTGAACCGAAAGTGGAAAGCAGAAAAGCAGAGGACTCTAATGCCCTTTCTGATACAAGTGTATGCTAGTGGCTTGTTTTTTCGTGAGTTCGTTATGGAGAGCTACATGAAACATCTGTAAATTAGGGTTGTTTGTGGCTGAAAGGAGCCTGGGGAATCAGAGGCATTATTTAGACTCCTTTCATTTTACATGGATGCTTGTCTCATGGATAATAGTTTCTGCTAAGAAGGGTTATAAGATAAGCCCTTTAGCTAATAATAGAACCTGATTACTAGGCTAAGAAGAAGACGTACTCTGCATATCATAACTCGGTGGCCAGAAAACGTCATCTTCCAGGGTATAGTCTGTAGGATCTCCAAGCATGTGAAGAAGCATCTTGGTTAGCTCACTTCCATTTAGAGGAGAAAACACAACAAACACCAGTTTTCCACAGGGTATCATGTTATAAACGGAGGCATTTATTATCCCTTGTGCTCCTGTAATAGAAAAAGTAGGTTTCTTTTCCCCAGGTAGTTTAATGGGGGAAAATACCACATTTTCGAAAGAAAAATGATGCACAGGATGAAGTAGCATGAGGGTAATGAAACTCTGTTGTGCTGTGTTGAGTGAACTGGTGGCTTAATAAATGATCACCTTGGTGACAAAAACAAAACAAGAACAAAAACAATTCTGACTTTTGTATTCATAAGAGATTGCTTAATAAACAGAAATTAACATTCACACCTAAATTTGGGGTTTGCCTCCAAGTGTTGGGTGTTATGGGTTATTGTTTCTATAAGTATATTCAGCTGAGAGAACAGAGCCCCCTCGGGCTGTTCCAGCCAATGGGATGCTTTGCGGTCTCACATGGAGAGTGGCTGGAATCCACACTTCTGTGCAGTGGAGTTTCCTCTGCATTTGGATCGCAGTCTGCATGTTCTTCTACCAAAAGGAGTGAGGTATGAAGCACGCCCTGTTGCGGTGGCCATGCCTGTGTAGAATGCAGAGGCTGCTGGCTGGGCCCTACAGCTGGGGCTCCTGGGCATTGAGAATTCATTTGTGGAAGGCAGAGTGTACTGGAAGATGCAGAGCCTCCTTCAGTGTCGTGAAACTAAGACAAGAAAGAACTAGGTTTGCAGAAGTTTATGGGGACTCTGAACTATGAACCTTGCACAGAAAACCTGAGCATTCTCTGCTGTTTGCAGTAAAGAACTTGACAGAAGGGAGGAGCTGTTCCAGTGCAGAACAACGTCAGTCACAGAGGGGCAACATCTGGTTCATGAAAGTACGTGGCAGGTCCAGACATCTTCTACAGCCTGGCGTGAATGAGCATCTGATTGGAATTGATATGGAACCCACCCCTCATATACATTTTTGCATAATGTACTTCAGCCAACTGGATAACAAGCTAATTGTAGATTTCATTCCATATTAATTTCAAGGATTCCCAACTCCTTTATTCATTCATTCTTTCATTCAGTATGTAAATTGATTGCTCACTCTTTGCCAAACATAGAAAAAAGATGTGGTGAATAAATCCGAAGAAATCCCTGCTTTCACAGACACTGCATTCTAGTTTGTGGGGACAATCAACAATTAAGGACATATGCAGATAAAGGCTTTGAAGAAAAGATATTCCGACAATATTGATCCAGTGATAGAGCGTGACAAGCCTGGAGGTTGAGGAACAGTAGAAGTATGCTGATTATAAAGAGGAGGGATCTGAGGACTGGCTCAGGATAGAGTAACATTCAGAGAATGGGAAGCAGAAGTGGAAAAAGCAAGGAGCCCGAGGAGCAGCAGCCAGTGGGGCAGCAGGAGAACCAAGGAAGTGGTCCTTAGAGAGTGTTCAGGTCATTTGTTAAACTCAGTAGTGACCTGGTCCAGTTGATGATTTTGGAAATTTCACCCTGGCTGCCAAGGAGGCGAGACTATCACAGGGCAGGGATAGAAGCAGAGAAACCATGTAGTGGGCTGTTGCAATAGTTGATGTGAGATTACGGATTGTTTGCACTATGACCGTAGTGGTAGAGGTGGTCAAAGAAACTGCGTTTGGGATATGCACAAAACATGGCGGTAGGTTGGACACAAAACATGCTCATACATGTAGGACTTACTGAAGGATTCAACGTTGGGTGTGAGGGAAAGAGAACTGTCCTGTTTGGGTGATCTTCATTTAAATCAGTGCTACTCAAAATACTGGTCTGCAGACTTTGTCACTGTTTTGTGACATCATAAGGAGCTTGTGCCACAGTGTAAACCAGCTGACTTTCTTTCATAGGATTATTTTCTCAAGGAAGGAAGTAGTGCACTGATTTACATTCTAGCACAAGCTCCTTATTTTGCCCGAGATGAGAGTTTCCAGACCAGGCTCATTGGTGGCTCTCACACTGAGGAGCATTGCCGTGACAAAGTCATCAGTGGAAACCATCATGGCCAAGTTCTCAGTGTGGCACATCCTTGAAGAATTGCTGATTTTGTCGTTGTACATGTGTTGGTACCTTGGTTGTCAAAGTTAATGGAATTGCATACAAATCAGCTATAAGATACTTTTAATAATTGTAGATAGAGCGATACTTTCTTAAAGCTGTGACTTCTAGATTTTCATGGACTTTGATTTCTTTTCCTGATTAGCAGGCAAATGGAAGAGAATAGATGTAAGAGAGCATTCTTTTAAAATAACAAATTAACTCTTGTTTATCAAGTAGGGTAACAAACAACTCAACAAAGCAACTCAAGCTATGCCATCCTTGTTCTTCAAAACTTAGCTTATGCGCCATCTTTTAGGAAGCCTTCCAGATCGTCTGAGCATTCTGATATATGTCTCTCATGTATTTTCACAACACTGGGCGTGTTTTACCTTTCTCATAGCACTGTTGTAAATCAAGAATGGTTGACGGACTTTTCCTTGCCTCCTCCCAAAGTGTAAGGAGGTAGAAGGAAGACTGTATCTTCTAACTCCAGTAGCAAGTAGAATGCCTGGAACATTGTAGATATCCAGTTAAACTTTATACACTATGTAGCGTGACCATAGTTTCAGACAACAAAAGGATACTGTGTACATTGCTGGGCATAACAGCATTCAACTTGGGGGTGACTACCAAAGCAGAGACTTCTCTAGGCTAACCAAAATCTGAGGTAAATGATATCAGTTGTAGCCTCAAATATATAAAATAATTTTTAATATTTAAATGAGTTTTGCACTTTGGGCTTGTCAAACAAGTCTCTTGTATCTATTAAAAGAGAGCAATTGAAAACCGACAACATAACGCCATTTGCAGCAACATGGATGCTCCTAGAGAATGTCATTCTAAGTGAAGTAAGCCAGAAAGAGAAAGAAAAATACCATATGAGATCGCTCATATGTGGAATCTAAAGACTCATGGACAGAGACTACAGACTTGTGGTTACCAGGGGGGTAGAGGGTGGGAAGGGATAGACTGGGATTTCAAAATTGTAGAATAGATAAACAAAATCACACTGTATAGCACAGGGAAATATACACAAAATGTTATGATAAATCACAGAGAAAAGAATGTGACAATGAGTGTGTATATGTCCATGAATGACTGAAAAATTGTGCTGAACACTGGAATTTGACACAACATTGTAAAAGGATTATAAATCAATAAAAAATGTTTAAAAAAAAGAGAGCAATTGACATGAGTGATATCATTTCAGAAATAAAGGACACTACTGTATAAAAATAATAATCTCATTGTAGAGGGAATGACTCATTATACCACAGTGTCACCATCAGATGTGAGGTGGTGGCATCTAGCAGTTTCTCTTTCCTTCTTCGTTAACGTGTGCTGGAGTTCAGATATGATGTTTGGCAAAATCTCTTGAAAAACCTTAAGATCTGATTACAGTTTACAAAGGGACCAGTTACCATCCAGTGACTTTAGGTGTTTTAACCAATCAGAATACTTGGAGCTAAAGTTAAAAAAAAATTTTTTTTTATCCGACAGATGTTTTTGAATATCTACTGTTTTAAAAATTACCAGGTGCCATTAAAGTGCTAAATGCTGTGAGGGACTCAAAAGATGAATCAGACATGGAACTTGGCTTTGAGGAGGAGTACAAAGAAATATCATCAGCCCCTTTGCTGCACGTACCTCCGGGTGCTGTAACACAAACGGAACCCCTTTCCCTGGAGAGGGAGTCACGCTTCCTTGGTGGAGATCTCAGAGCCTTTTGCCTGACCCTGTCTGCTGTTCCCAGTGATTGCTCCCCGAGGTGGCTGTTTCCATCAGTTCTCATGATCATTGTTCCCTCGGGTGTATCACTCATCAGGGAAGGTCCCAGCCATGGCAGCGATTTTCAAAGCCAGTGTTATTTTCAGTCTCCTGCTGATTGCTCTGGTCTGCAGTTCTCACAGGCCCTATGGGTTTATCAGTAATTTGCAATGGCCCTTCCCCTCCCCCTTTCATTTCCTTGTTTTGCTTTGAGGCCAATCAAAGGTTCTATCAACTCTTGCTTAGCCTTGGGTGAGCTCCCCAAGGATATCCTACAGTTATTCCTAAAAGCATGTATAAAAAGCACTTAGTCAATAATGGTGTAAATGATGATACTGCTAATGATGGTATCACTAATATTCATTGAAGACTAAAAATAGATGAATCCCCGACCGAGGTGGTTTGCAGATATATTCTCATTTCTTTCTTTATTAAAAACTCTGGAAGGAAAATATTATTATGTCCACGTTGCAGATAGACATAATGGCCAAGGCAAAAAGAAGTAACTTGACTATCACCCTCCTAAGTTCTTACCACCGAAGAGGAGGCACCTGTAAAAGGAGCCTCAGACAGAGCTCTGGTTCTCCCATTAGCTTCTGGTGATGGGCTGAACTCTAGTGGTGACCTGGGTTGTGCTGATGAATAGTGGGGAGGCCAGTGTACACATTATGGACTAAGTATAATCTCCAGCTTTCATTCTCTCCTTGGACAAGCGTGAATATTTGCCTTTATGGTCCCCAAGATTGGGTCAGAGGTCAAGGCAGATTCAAGATAGAAAGATAAAGCTGGGCTGAGGGTAGTCTTAGATCTTGACACCGAATTCCTACCCCATGCTGGTTACAGTTCTCCTAAATTTTGGCTTATGATGTCCATTATTTATTTTTGAACTGGACTGGTAACAGATGCTCTGTTGCCACTGGTTTGCTCTAAAAAAGTTATTCTTCACCTGCCAGGTGAGTCCAAGCACACCTTAAAGCTGTGATAATGGCTCCACTTAATGTCGTCACCAGTAATATTTAGGGGCATTTACTCCTGAAAATGACACCTACTTCATGTACATTATCTCATTTACTCTTCATACCAACTTCAAGAGCTTGACTTCATTGTATTATCAGAATAGAAATCCCAAAGCTGATAACTGCATCTCATTTATTTACTATCAAAATTAAGTGATTTGAGCCTCATGATTGAGAATGTATTAGACAAATGGACTCTAAGATTTTATTTTACTTTGTCTTGAATTGTATAACTTTGTTTTAGATTACATAGATTCTTTTGTCTTGGATTAATTTTCCTAAGGGAAAGGGTACTACCACTTACTAAGTATCTGCTAGGCACTGAGCTGTTTGCATATAGGTTCTTATTATTTTTTTTAACCAATCTTATGGTTCTGCAAATATTCATTAAGAATGTTTTCTCACAGATACACAAATCTTTGCCCAAGAACCCCTGGGAACGGAGTAGGGAGAAATCTACAGGATAAAGGGCATAAACACAAACTTGTGAGGGTACTTAATGAATAAAGCACAGACGCTTAACATGGAGAACAGATTTTGATGGCAAGCTATTGCCCTGGCAGATACATAAAATTTATCACTGTGGGAGGCAGTGATCCAGCAAAGGACCAAGCGTAAACCTTGAGAAGAAATATTGCAAAAAAACTGGTTAGATAAGCAACAAAATCTTTTCTTATTTGCTCCTCTGCCTTCTGTGTGAGATCTGCTGCTGCTCATTGACGCATATCAAGAAGGGATTAGAAGAAAATACGTCTTAACAATTGGAATCCATCATGATGAGGACAGTCTCTATGTCTGTAATACCCAATTTTCATGCAGCATTTTATAAAGATGAGTGGAACAGAATAGAACAGAGTGGAAATGAATAAAAAATGACACAAGGTGGATAATCAGAACCAGAACTCTACAAAGATGGAATATGCCATTAGCTGATTTGGTATGGAGTATCAAGTGATGTTTATGTTTAGTGTTTTGTTGAAAGGAGGCCCTTCTGGGGGAGAAAATATAACAAAAGCAGTTTTGTTTATTGGCAGAAGAATAAGAACCTTACTGATGTGCCCACACCGACATACTGTCCTTTTCCCTCTGAAAAGTGACTCTGAAACCCCAGAAAAACAAAACACGTGGAAAGCATGTTTATACATAATGTCTGTGTATCTGGTGTGGGTATATGTTTATATGTAATACACTGCTTATGTAATCCCACAAATATACACACATATGATGAGTTGGGATAACCTAGGCTACAGCATGTTAACAGTCAGCCCTCACATCTTAGTGGTTTAGATCACAGAAGTTTGTTTCTTATGCTGCATGGCCCCTGCATGTCAACTGCAGCTCTCCTTGACTCAGTTTTATTCTGGACCTAGGCTGACAGTTCAACCTGTATCTGGAATATTGCTTAGCTCATAACAGAGAGGAAAAATAACATGGTGAACCTTATAATAGATCCAGGAGCTTCTGCCCACGTGTGTCAATTCTTTGCACATGTCGTTGGTCAAAGAAAGTCGAGATGATCCTCCTGCAGCAATATTTTTGCACAATGATGCAAGCTACTTCACTATGATAGCCCTATAAAGTGATATACAAACTAATACCCTGTTGGGAGAGTATTGATGTCCACTGAATGCATTGTAGTTTTCAGAAAGTAATTGTACCCGCAGGAACTGGTACATCTTCTCCTAGGTGTTTTTTCCACGTGGTTGGGGAGCTAGTGATAGGTAAGAACAGACATTGCTTTATGACTTTTAACATGATTTTTTCTCATATCCTCTCCCACTCTCTCAAAAACAAAAACCTTTCTCATATTTCCATTCATTCTATTAGTGACATTGGATCACTATTTTTATATTATAAAGCTTGCTCCCAATATTTTTCGATCAAATATCTATTGAATTTACTCTGTAGCAGGCACACTGCCATATGCTGGATAACACTTGGATCTCATTCAGAAATGCTGTTTCTTAGTGATTTAAAGCCTGGAGAAAACAGAGTTTATTTCATTAAAAAATGTGTATTAAGTAAGCACTCTAGTTGGTGAATGAAACTAGATGACAGTTTTGTGGAAGAGACAGACATGGTGAAGCAGAGTTTACAAAGTGCTTTGGAACATGGAGAAAAGAAAGGTAGATTCTCAGGGAGTTACATGGCACTATAGATGAGACCTGTCTTGTCCTGAGAAAGATGCACAGGATTTTGTTAAAAGTCCAGGAGGATGTAGAATAGATAAACAAGATTATACTGTATAGCACAGGGAAATATATACAAGATCTTGTGGTAGCTCACAGTGAAAAAGAATGCAGCAATGAATATATGTATGTTCATGTATAACTGAAAAATTGTGTTCTACACTGGAAATTGACATAACATTGTAAACTGACTATACTTCAATAAAAAAAAATCACTTAAAAATAAAAAAAGTTCGGGTGGAAGTGGTGGGAAAGCCGTCTAGGCAAAGTAATTAGCATAAACAAAAGCAGAGGAACAGGGAAAAAATGTAAAACATTTTTGAAAAATACAAGTAGTTCTTTAGAGTTGGGGTATAGAATTTGGGGAAAGCACAGTTAGAGATAAGACTGGATATATGGACTAAGAGAAATGGTAGAGTTATCTGATAGAATTTATCCTGTCTGTCTATAAAGATCATTGGCTTTTCGGACCTCTGAGTCCCTCCCTGATCTCTGACAGTGCAGCCTGATCTGTTATTTTTATTCACATTTTCAGTTGAGCAGTGTCCCAGACTGAGGCCCATGGTTTCCTTGTATCCATTACCTTTGATTTATTTGGGCCCCTGGTCTTTCCCCTTTTCCATGTCTAAGATTTATATTTAGGCCTCTTTGTTTTATGACTTATTCCATTTGGGTAGCATGAACTAGTCCCAGTTCATTTCTCTCCTCTAAATAAATTTCTTCCATGGATTTCCATATTTCTGTTCAGTATACACCATTCTCCCTTTTATGCGTAGATCCCTCAGCTAATGTATTTAGAAAAATGAATTAATGAGTCATTTGCGTCATGAAATGCACCATGAATCATTGTTTTTATGATGTTCTACAAATACTCAGCCCAAGGCATGCAGTGACTCATTGGTGGCATAAGGACTGTGCTGTACAGACATTTCAGAGACAGATCAGAATGTAACCCGCCAGGAGAACCATCACTGCTTCAGTTCCTCTTTCATAAAAGCCAGAGGGACAGATAATGAAAAAGAACTTCTTCATTACCTTTTTTGAAGAGGTTTAGTTGAACTGAGGCTGGGAACACTATGCATTAATGCTTTCCACCAGGGAGGAAGAATCTCTTCATGCAGGATCTCTGCCGAAACCCTGTTGGATACTTTCTGTTGGATGATTTCATTCTTTTTCCTCACCCTTCCTTTTCTTCTTTATATCTGGGCTGGAGAATGGATGGTTTGGGTTTAGAAGTGGAATGTTTCAAAATGAGTCAAACCCTTATGTTGTAAAATGTGACTTTTTAGGTCCAAAAATATGAAGTGATAAAATCCAAGTCATATAGAAGCTGAGATTTAAAGCTGGGATTCTTGACTTTCAATATAGTCATTTGTTTGGGGCATATCTGTAAAAATTGCCCCAAATCAGGAATAATGAATGTTACCTGGAGCCAAACAATTTGAGGAAGGGGGGCTTGTTGTTCATAGGATGTTGTTTAAAAGTTTTATAACCATGAACTATTTTAGCTATACTTATGTATTGATTTCACTACTTAGAAAGTTGAGTCATATAATTTGAGAGTTGGGGTGTCTTCATGTTACACATATAAGTTACTTGAAAAATTTATTTATTAAATTAAATCAGTTTATCTTTTATGTTTTGATGTATTGATTTTAGTTCTCAATAGGAATATAAAAATGTAGTCAGACTTTGGAATTTACAGTATCTGGGAGCTCAGTCAAATTTTGAACTCCAGGCGTGGACCGATCTAACCATTGTAACACAGTTGTGTAGAGGAGCAATGGGGATTTGGACTGAGCTAACCAAGGTCCAAATCGCTGCCGTAATGCTCTTGTTATTGAATTTCATCAAATGAGGACGCCATTGACAGATTGATTGTAAATGGTGTACTGATTTCAGGGATGTGTTAGAGTAAAGCAAGGCCATCTTAGAACCTAAGGAATATAGTACCTGTGTGATTTGGATACTTTAAATAATAACCTCTTTGAACTTGAATTCCCTTACCTGTTAAAAGGTGAGTGAAAGTAACTTTGCAGAAAAATTCTTAGCGTTATATGAGAGAACATGTAAAAATACTGAGCCGTATTTTGAAGACTCAGTAAATGCCTCATTTATTCAAGATAGCTTGTTTCCAGTTCAAGTGAAAATACTTCCTCTTAGGAATCAGAAATTAAATTATAGTTGTGGCCATATTTTCCTTCTAAGAGGAAACAAAAGTCCCTATCACATGAGATAATTGAAAATAGAATAGATAAACATAAAAATCAAATTTGCTAAATTGCTGATAATGGGGATAAGAAAGAAAGAAACAAAGAAGGAGCTACCTACACCTGGCCAGACTGAAATTCTATGGAAATGGTGGTATCATGACTTTTTATAAAGCATTCATGGCCACCTGCTACTTTCTCTAGTTTGTTGTCAGTCTTCTTTGTCCCAAGTTCAAGAATCATTCTTCGGGTAGAGGAACTTCAGACTATATTTGAATTCAGGAATTTGTTTTTCTATAATACTAAATTTAATAAATTTCATAGTCAAGTATGAGCCTATGCCTTAAAAAAGTTGAGAATTGTTTAGTGACTATGACATAAGTATGGCAGTAAAATATAATGGGGGAGAAAAAAGTTATAGATTGAATATTTTGTGGGAAGAAAGGGAAAAGAGGAATACATATCAATCTCTTCTAAATTATAAACATGAAAAGGAAAGGCCTGAACAAGTTAGCCTAATATTTTAATTTTCTATATTGATTTCACTGAATTTGTCTTTGACGTATACATTTATACATATACATTTCACATCTATAGAGAAAGGAATAAACTTTATTGGATGCTTACTCTGCCATGAGCTCAGAAATTCGTGTATATTCATTTAATCATTCAAGTAAACCTGTTGAATAGATTAAAAACCAGGATTCAAAGTTACTGTTGGCATTTTTAGCACTTATGGTTTACATGCTCAAAACTACAAATATCTATTTAACAAAATATCTTAACATATTTTGGAATACAATATGTGTAATACATAAACTTGTTTAAGTAAAATTTTAACTAAATATTTTTAAATTGGTGTGGCTTTCCTTTCAGTACTTGTCAGGTAAATATACTTGAGTATATGGTTCACATTTCATAACTGCAATATCTACTAGCAGTTTAACAAGTATGTATTCCACTTATCTTTATAAGAACAACTGAAATAAACAGTATTATTGGCCTCTCTTTCTAGCTGTGCAAATTATTGAAGATTTATCTATAACAGTAAAAATCACTACTTTAAAATGCCTTATGTGTTTCATCAAATGAAATTGTCTAGCTGCATCAGTATATATTATTTTTAATAACTTTTTCCAGGAAACTTGATTCAATCAAGTCTTGCTGCTAGTGATTGAGATCATGATTAAATTTGAGTTGTTTTAAATCAAATCCTCTCTAATTTAGTTTGTTACTGTGCCATGATTTAATTTATTTCTAATCTCTAAATGGTAACTGAACTCTGCTAACCCAAAATCTTGGCTTATTATCTACATTCCTAAATATTTCGTATATTTCTTTTAAAAGACAAACAACCAAACTTCTTCCATCCTGTTTTACATTTTTTGTCTTTTGTTTGAAGACACATTTTCCTGCTTAAGTATTTTAAATTTGATCTTTCCTGCTGTCTAAAATCTAAGCCTAGAATTATGCCTATTTGTTAAATTGTCAGAACCAACCTGTTAGTTCCCCAAAATGTTGGGCTTAATCATTGTGCATTTTAATTTGAAGAAAGTCAGATGAATCCATAGCTTTTAAAACCTATCAGAACCAGATGCTTTGTTTTCATTTGTTTGTTTTCTTTTAAAGAGTCTAAACCAGAGCTGTCTAGTAGCAAAGTAATGTGAGCCACACTTGTAATTTTAAATTTCCAAGTACGAACACTAAAAAAGTGAAAAGAAACAGGTGAAATTACTTGTAATAATACATTTATTTAGCTCAATATGTGAAAAATATTATCGGTAAGGAATATCAAAAGTATCAATGAGATATTTAGCATTATGTATACTGTCTTCAAAATCCAGTGTGTATTTTACACTTATAGCATATCTCAATTAAATTAAAAACATTCAGTTGCTCCATTGCGCTAACCTCTTTCCAACTGCTTAATGCCACATGTGGCTAGTGCCTCCCATATTGGACAACTCTGGTCTAAATGGTTATTTGGGGGAAAATCTCTCAACAGGTTGTACCTTTGACTGAAGGGGACTTTAGTTTCACTGTTAATTAGGGTCAGTTGTCTGGAGAGATCACAAAGTAATTTACAGTAGGTAGCAGTTCAGTTAACATATAGATAGAAACCCACATGCCTTTAAATTGTTTTTTTCCTTATTTTGGGCTGAGATAAAAGTGTAACAATCTCTACCAGAATTACCTCTCTTTTGTTACATGTCATTTTAAGTGATATAATATTTTATACAGAAAAAATAAAACTAGATTCAGAGATTTTGTGCTTTTGCCTTCCAAATGAGAAGAAATTACAAGTTAGGCTAAGGTAAAACTATTATGTAGAAAAAAATTATATTCATTACAGTTTAAGATGTTACAGTACTTTCTTTTCCCATATACTCACTCCATCAATTAATGGTATTCTAATCATTTTTTCTTCTATGTTTTATTCCCCCTTTTTTGGTACTATAATTTGTGTTATCTTAAAATTTTTCCTTAATCTCCAAAATGTAATTTATAAAAAGATAGCCAAAAGAGTTGATATGTATTTACAGCTTAAAATTTAACATGTGTGAAAGAACAGGCTTTCAAATATTACTTTGGAGAGTCAAATTTATCAAATATACCTGTAAGTGTTAATAGCTCTGGATAAGGAAAACATTTCAACTAAATTAAGTTAACTTAGCTTAGGAGATAGATTTAAATAATTGTTTTCAAGATTTTGCTAATAGTTCTTTTTACACTATGGTAAAGATGATCTTAGATTTATTTATATTAACATGAGGAATATTCAGTTAAAATACTAATTTTTTTTTTTTTAGCTATGTGGATAATAATTTCCAAAGTCTATTTTTACCTTCTGACATCCCCCGAACTCCCATCCATTATTTTCTGCTATGGCTGCTACTCATGTTTTTCTTTTTAAATGCCAGTGTACTCTTTGATTTCTCCAAACCCAGTATCTAGTCTTAGCAGTGTCTGTGTCTAAGATTCATCCTCTGTTCTATATTTTTGTTCTGTCACCATTTGTGTAACTATGTCAGTTGGATCTTTTATTGTTTTGTTCCCACCTATAACTGGGATAGAGAGGTTTTTATTGCTATTTCTTACTCAAAGCCACAGTTTGTATTCAAGGGCAAAAACTAGAGGACTTAACTCAGCGAAGTGGGTTTTTCCTACTTTTTAGGCTGCCTTCATTGTACATTTGCCCCATACCTTCAAAACTCTTTTTGTTTCCATTAAAATGCATTATAAATGTGATTCTCTAGATTTTGAAGAGCTATTGATACTATCATACAGTTTAGTTTTTAAAATTTTCCTGTACTAAGTGTTTCTTCTTTGGGGACATCAAAGGAATGATTTTCTTAATGGCTTCTAAATTGCAATATTAGACATAAGTATTCAGATTTAATCTCCAAGTGAGATTTAACAATTTTGGATTCACAAAGCACTGATGTATAAACTTTTTAAGTTAGTAACTTTATGTCATCCTTACTCATAATAAATTGGGATTTAAAGATGTGGGAATCCATTTTCACTATCTCATTAAGCATACACCTTGCCTGTGACTAGTTCAGGATATTTATTCAAAACAAATGGAAATCGACACATTGAAACTGACTGCACTTCAATAAAAAATAGAGATCTCTATTTATAAAAATAGTTGCACATATTCACAGTAACATCAATTGTAATAGCTAAAATCTGGAAAAATTCCAAATGTTCACCAGCAAGAAACTGGATAAACAAATTGTGGTAGACTCATATGAAAGAATGCCACTTAGGAGGCTAGAGGAAAGTGAAATACTGACATACACTAAAACGTGGATGTCTCTGTGACAGTATGCTCTGTGAAAGACAGTGCATATTGAGTGATTCTGCTTTTATGAATTTCTAGAGTAGACAAAACTAATCTGGGTGACAGCAGATGAGAAGAGAGTTTGGCTGTTGAGGTTGAGAACTGACTGTGTGACAAAGGAAAGAGAGAGAACTTTTTGGGATGATGGAGATGGTCTATATCTTGATAAGGGTGTTAGTTACAGGGGTGTGTACAGTTGTGAACACCCAATTGTACACTTAGTATCTGTGCCTTTCACTCTATGTAAATATTATAGAGATTTTTTCCAAATAGAATGTAAATGTTAACAGGTTTGTAGTGATGAAGGGAAGATGTTATCGAGCCAAAGGGGAGAGATGAAAATAGAATCCAAAGGTGAAGGGAGACGAAGAAGCACTTGTAGCTTCAGCTCACACAGCAGGACAGGGAGATACTGACCCTGTGTTTAAATTTACTTCAAAAAATTGGTGTTTTTGCCTTCAGGGTAACATTAAAAAACCCTTATCTTTCATGGGTTGGTACCCACCTCCCTCTCTAGCCTCATGTTTTGTCAGTTTTCTGCCTTCTTTACACTCCTCATTCACTCATTATCTTCTGGTTTCCAGAATTTATCTCATTCTGTTTCACTCTGGGATTTTATACATGCCATTCCCTCAGTTTCAAGAGCTCTTTTTGCAACATTTGTGGCTCAAACTTCTTAGGTCCCATGCTCACTTGCTTCAGGATTTTTTGGTCCTTTTTTTTGTCACCTAACTTTTTATCTATCTGTATCTCCCACTAGAATGTAAAGTTCATAAGGGCAGGGACCGTGGGTTTGTCCTTTTGAGGGTTGCATCCTCAACAGGTGGCACAGTGGCCTGGGGTGTGATTGACTCCCCAGGATATATTTTAAATCAGTGAACAGTTGGAATTATTAAAATAGTGGCACAAATTTAAGAAATAATTTAAGTGTTCATTTCCCGTGGTCTGTGGACAGCTCTTAAGATGCTAAGTCAATGGGTACAAATTCTTGGAGTGAGATTTCTGAGGATAAAGAGTAAGGTAGTGATTGTCAGAGTCCACTTTCTGAGAGTGAGTGGTATCATAAGTCAATAATCTAGTGCTGACCTGATCACACTGAGAAGAAGGGTCTAAAAATTTCTTGCCTTCCCTGTGTATTAGCAGTTTCCTTCCTGTTAACTGCTTTCTGATTATATCAAAATCCAAAGAAGGTTTTACATAATCCTCTATAGACTAATGCCTAAAATTGCTGGAGTGCATTTAGAAACTCTTTCTTGTATGAAATACTGTGTGTATCCTAAAAGATCCACACAAAGTCAAATTTAAAGTCAGCTAAATGTGTATATTGCCAGGAAAGTCTCAGTATTTATCTGCTTATTACCCTTACTATTTATAAGTTGTTGACAAAGAAGAATATATATTTCTCAGTTTGATACAATCAATGTGACTTCAATTGTGCTACTCTGAAAAACTTTCTGTATAGAAAGTCTTTATAAGATGGTCCTATACAAGAAAAGCTTACTTGAATCAGTTAATAACCAATGCAATTTCTCCTTCAGTTATAAAATCTATTCTCAGTCTTTTGGTAAATAAAACTATTTTGTTGGCAAGATAAATGTAGATGTACTCATGAAATCCCTAATTATTCTGTAATATATTCTTTCTTAAAACTTACTGGGTCTGTCATCCAGAAAGACAATATACTTAATTGGAAAAGAAATGATGAGTAACCTCTAGAACTAAAAACTTCAAAATTTAGAATAAGTATGCCAAAATCTACATATTCATTTAAATATTTAGCCATGCTCTTTATTCAAAATAATACTCATAAAAATCTATCTGTGACTTACAGGTATATGTTGTTTAAATTCTTATAATAGGCAGAACATTTTGGGGAAAATAAATAGCAAAATTATCTTTCTAGATCCTACATCCAGGTTCTAAATAATTTCTCTCTATGTATAGATATATAATAACTATATAGATAAATAGGTAGTTTGTGCTTAATGAGTTGCATGAAAAATACCCCACTCTGCATACACTCATTCATCTAGAACTTTTCTAGCACCTTTTGTGATCCAGGCACTGTCCTGGGCACTGGGGATATAGTAAAAAACAAAACAGACAAAAGACATGGCCTTGTGGGACTTAACACTTGTGTGCCACTTATAATTCACGTATAATGAAGCTTTGACATTTGAGAGAGATGCCTAACTTCTCTGAAAGTCTGCTTTGAAACTACTGACTTAATGCCTACCAAAAGAGCATATACCTTACTTAATAAAACATATATGATAGCAAGTCAAGTGCTACAAAACACTGTGGGTCAGCCATGTTGGGTATACTTATCCATTACTGGGCATTAACTTATCCCACAAGTTAATAATTGTCCATTGTTATTCAACAAATTACTCCACAATTTAATAGCTTGAAGATACAATAAATACTTATTATCTCACACAGTTTCTGTGGGACAAGACTTTAGAAGTAGCATAGCTGGATGCTCTGAGTGGAAGTTTGTCACGAGATAGTCAGTTTGCCAGACATGGTTGCAGTCATCTGAAAGCTTGACTTGAGGTGGCTTCTGAGATGTTTCATACACAGGGTGCTAGTTATTGGCAAGAGGCCAACATCTGGACCCATCTGGACCTCTTCCTGCTTGAGTGTCCTCCCAGCATGATGCCTGGCTTCTGTCAGAGCGAGCAAGCCAAGAGAGCAGGGCAGAAGCCACAGTGTCATCTGTGACCTCACCTCAGACGCCACACTGCTTCATTTCCCCCGCATTCTGTTAGCTCGAGAGATCAGCTAGCTCTGTCAGCGTGGGAGAGGATCATTGGGGGTGAACTCCAGGGGGCGAGGATCACGGCTGGTCATACTGGAAGTTGGCTGCCACACTGAATATTTATCCAGGCTCCCTAGCTTATTAAATCGCTCTCTGTCTTCATCCATAATGGCTGCTAAAACACCATAGACAGGGTGTCTTATAAACGATAGAAATGTATTTCCCACAGTTCTGGAAGCTGGGAAGTCCAAGATCAAGGCACCAGCAGACTCAGTTTCTGGTGAGGTACCGTTTCCTGATTCATAGATGGCTTTCTTCTTGCCATGTCCTCACATGGCAGAAGGGAGAGGGGCACTCTGGGGTCTCTTTTACAATAGCACCTGTCCCATTTGTGAGGGCTCTGCCCTCATGACCTAATCACCTTCCAAAGACTCCAAATACCATCACATTTGTGACTGGGTTTCAACATGTAAACTCTGCGGGGACACAAACATTCAGTCTGTAGCGCTCTCATGCTTGAGTGGCTCAGATTGCCACTGAGATGAACTAAATTTTATGGTGTTACTTGTGAAGAATAAAAATAAAACTTTTTTGAAAGCTAGTTACAAAGTTTAGGTTAACCTAGCAACCTATACAATTTGTTAAATAATGTGAATTCGGTTGTCAGCTAACACAGGGCTCAGTCAATAGGTTGAACTTAAAATTACCCCTTCAGGTGTTACCAGAGGCTCCCTACATTGTGTGCATGGCGGTGTTTCATGGTGATTGTCTAGGCCAGATAATAAGGTATCAGATCACACCAAAGCAGGGACTTCTGTTTGGAAGAGCAAATCCTTCAAATTGCATAGACTGTATTTTAGAGGCATTTTCTTATTTAAAGAAGTAGTCTTCAGAAACACGCGATAGTGAAGAACGTCCGAGACCACTAAGCAAAGTGAAATTTATGTTTGATCTTGATTTTTTTCTTCAGTATGCATTTATATTTTTATACTAATACTCCAAGTAGTCATAATGATGTGTGAAATACCATTTCAAGATGGTAGAATATTGACCTCTCCCTTGTGAAAAATAGTTGCTATTATCATGACTGCATTCAAGAGTGGTGAAAATTTATTCTCACCTTCCAGCATGTTGTTAGAGCTATAGTTTCATTCTTGAAACTTTTCAAACTCCCTAAGTACGTACTTTTTTTTTTTGGAGAAAGTTATAATTTTAATTTTAAATCCACTGGAAACTAATATAATTAGGGTACAGCATAGTCTAGCATGCAGTGGATTTCAGAAGCATGCAAATGAAGCACATTGTTTTCCATGGCTGTTTGATTTTCATCTGGGTGTTCTGAATTTAATGAGTGTTTCCTAAATGGGTGACCAGTAGGTTCACACCATGTTTTACTGTGGAATATTTTTTTTCCCTCTTAGCAAACTTGGTTATCAGTTGCTAGATACATATTGCTATTTTGTGTTGAGGAAGAATCTCTTGTGCAATGTAGTTTTTTTTTTCTCCCCTCTTGCTAGAACAAAGTGAATTCTTCCAGCCATATCATAGCCTAAAGATGTATTTTTTCCTGTGACAGGAATCCATTGCCAAATAAAATTGTAAAGTTTCCATGGAACTAAAACAGTTAATATAGGTAGGAAGTATAAGACTCACTGCCATGTGCTATTCTCATCCTCTAGCCCTCAGTGCTAAATTAGTTGAAACTTTAACATGTAACTCCATGCCTCTGTGGCAGAATTTTTCTGATAATTGAAGAGGAGATCCATAAGGCCATTACTTTTACAAGAAATTAAAAAAGTTTTTTGGTTAACTTTGCAGTGAGGTCTGTTGAATCCTGAACTGTATTTCCATGGAATCTGGTTTAATAGGTGTTATGTAGAGAGAAAAAAATTCTGTGATCCTGGAAATTATAAATTTGTAGTATTAAATAGGCTTCCTTATTGCAGGTGGTTGGAGAGCACCTGGTTAGTGTGAATAACCAAAAGGGAATATTTTAGACACTGTGAATCCAAAATTGCCAGGAGTTCTTTTTCCTCTAGGAGTATGTCATGAGGTCAGTATCTGTGGTATGAATTCTGGGCAACCCCTTTTTAGATATTTCTCATTCATTGCAAACCGCAGTTCACCTTGGTTCTTGATGTTTTGATCAAGGTGTGACCTCTAAAACGTGTAGATTATGGGCCACCATGGGATTTTCACCAGTGCTTCTCCAATTCTAAAGGGAAGGCAGTGTTTGATGGTTAATTAGTGATGGAACTGAATACAATATGCCTGAGTCTAAAATTAGGTTTAATTACTTCTATATATAAGACACTGAGCACACTTTGCTTGCTGTCTAAGCTAAAGTTAAATGCATTGAGATTTTGAATTCCCTTTTATGGGCTATATACCTCAGTAACATTTAAAATATTTATGGAATGAATCAACTGGGCTTACTCTGTGCTAAGTGGGCTAAGAGCTTTATGAACATTAACTCTTAAATGATGATGACATTGTGTCTTAAAGAAGCTCAGTGAGTGGTCCAGAGTCCCAGAGCTATTCACAGGGGCTCAAAACCAGCCCAGCCTGGCTTCACACAAGCTCCTCACTACCTCTGGCAAATGCAGGCAAGGACAGAATGTGAGTAATCAGTTGTTAAGTCTCATTAAAGAAAGAGTATCCTGATACATGTGAAAATAATGGGGACTTAACTGAATTTTAAAACAGGTAATTTAATTAGAATGTAACAATATAGTTATTCAGAATTCTCTCTGGGGGACGACATTGGCTTTAGGGTTAGTGATTAGAAAGTAAATATCCCGGAAGCATTAGGTTGACATGGTATAAAAGATATATTTCTAAGCAAATTGTTTTAAGCTTATACTTTAATGAAAAGTGTATTTTAGGAGAGGCTTTTTTTTTTTTTTTATAAATTTGTCACATTAGCATTTCTTGGAGAGGCATTATAACAGGAAGGGTCTTAGACTGTTTGAATTGCCATTGTGGTACTTACTAGATTTCCTATTTTGGTCAAATTTTGTTGTTGTTTGTTGTTGTTTAACGTCTTTGGAGCCTGAGTCTTTCCTTCAATGTAAAATGGATAAAATAGTATGTATTTCACAGGATTATTGTAAATATTAAATGAAAGAATTTATATATGGTATAAATTGCCAATATCAAAATAAATGGTGTTTTCTTTCCCTTTTCCTTACCTTAATTAACAGTATTGAAAATTTTTGTTTGTTATTGAAATAAGATATGTTTTTTTAAACACAAGATAGAATATCTGGGGCTTTCTACACCTGAATGGCACCTTCCCGACATACTCATTTATAGTTGGAGATCTTGAAAACCTGGTTGAAAATTACCTTTGAAGAAATCCTTTTGTCTTGATTCTAAGACTTGTGTTTTTACTCATGTAACATTTCAGAAATGTTCATGAAAGGTATTATTAATTTACTGGTGAGACTTACAATCAATGGCACCTTAGAGTCAAAGAAATAACATAGAAAACATAATGGGTCAAGTCACAAAGAGAAGTGTTGTAATCTCTTAGATGTGCAAATGTTTTTTGCTCCATTTCCTTGAAAGGAAACCAAAGCTCAGAAAGCTCAGGAGGCAGTGGGTAAGAGAGGGCTCTTGATTCCATTTGTCAGAGACAGTCATCTCTACTGATATTTAACATTAGCCCTTAATTCCACAAATATCTTCAGATGAGCCAAATGGGAAACAACAGACATGTAGAGCAGATATGAAGAAACCTTTTTTGGTATGTGTATTATTTTTAAACTTTGACATGAACTAAGCAGGGATCATGAAATGTTTTCTCAAAGGCTTTTAGAAACAGATCATCTGTAGGGGAGACCACTAGAGAGGCAGCTGATCTTGAAAGATTTGTGTGACTTTGTAGCAATTTGTGTCAAATAAAAAGCTGTAGTCAATCTACAGTCCATTCGTATCATTGAAGTGGCTCAACCTTGGTAACAGGGTGTGTAAAGGAAAATCTGGCTGTTGGAGAAATATAGGCACCTATATTGGATAATTATATTCTCAAGCAAATTATCTGCTGTTTGGTTATATAGGTTAAATGTATAAAATCCATGATTCAGAGCTTCTTTTTCTTAGTGTCAGGTATACACAAACAAAGGCTAATAAAAATCTCTAGGGAGGAGGTCAGCCTCCCAGGATGGGGTATCTGAAGACTAATGACATACATTCTGCCTTGGAGGCTCTAATCAATCTTTATGGAAAAGAATCTAGACTGAAGACAGACAGGGCTTTTTGGACAATCTTTTCTCATTACATTTTGCATTTATCTGCCATCTTCTTACCTCTCTCGGTCATTGAGGGTTATAACCATTTACTTACAGTGATTTTTTTTTTATTTTTACAAAGGAAGATAAATGAACCCACAATATTAAATCACAGCCTCGTTTCTTGATTTTATTGGGATCTCTGTAAAGACTCAGTGTTGAACTTCTCCCTTCCAAACTTAAGTAAAACATTAGGCTAGGAAAGGCTAGTGGCTTGATTTATTTCTTTTCTCCTTGAAAAGACTGACTGAAAAATCTTAACTGCAATTTTATGACCAAATTTGCAACATACCTTAGTATTTTTTTATATTAAAGTTTGTATAAATATGACTGACACATCCTGTATATAAACTTATACATATTTATATATGTAAATTCTGGTACAAGTGAACATTCTAAGGTTAAAATTCGATTTTAAATATTGATCATGTTAATGCAATTTGTATACAGTATAACCTTCATGTGTATTTTCCTTTAGCTCGTGCCCCTAGATGACTTTCTAGTTAGGACACCACTGGAGCCAGGGCAGTTTAAAAATGAGCTGCTGGAGCCCATTCCACAGCACAGTGCTTCCGGGTGTTTCCTGTTTGGAGCAGCTGTTGGATGTAACTGACCCAGCAGGATGCCTTAGACTATCTTTCTGTAGGAGAACTCTCAATCTTTCTCTCTCTCTCTGCCCTCGCCTTTTTTTTTCCCCCTCATCTTTTCTAAATGACAGAAAAAGGAAGTGGAGAGTTTGTATTGTTTTTCTAAAAAGCAGCACTTAGAAAAAACTTTTTTTTTTTTGCCTTCAGCCACAGAAAAGTATATTAGGAGCCTAAACTTTCACCCCCTCCCCCACCATGAAAGAGGATGCAAAGGAAAGACTAATGAAGAAAATAAACCTGTTATATAAAGCATAATATAAAATTTGAAAAGATAAAATTAATCTAGTCCAAATAGCCCTGACACGTAATAAGGATTACATGATTAAATTCCAGTTCCTCTGACATAAATTTTATAAATACTGGATATATGTCACACTTAATACACACAGGCATCTTAAACAGAAATCCATCCTGGAGAATTAGGATAGCAACATTGAAACATTTAAAGAGTATCTATTGCTGTGTTATCAGAGCGTCAACACACTCACATAATGGGAAATCTAAAGGAATCGGTTAAGATTTCTCCTCTGTCCCCACCCTAGAACTGACTAACTCAAATCTAACTGTAAGAGCATGTGTGTTTTAAATGCTATGTTGTATAACGTTTATTACAATTATCATTTGTCTCAGTGTCAATCTTTCTGACCAGTCGTTTTGTCTCAGGGTTTTCCCGAGCTCAGAAATCTTGGACAGCTCCTCAGAGCCTCAAAGGATGTTTTAACTTCTGTATGGTTTTCAAAGTCTTTCACGAACCTAGCTTGTGAGCCCCTTCTCCTCTTTCACTCTGCTTCCTATGCTCACCTCACTCTCTGCCGTTCTTCGAATACGTTCTAGACTTTCAGTGTCTTTGAAATGCCCCCTCATCCCTTCCAGCAAATTCTGATTATTCTCAAAGCTCAGCTCGAATTTCCCCTCAAGTAAAGGCTTCTTGCATCCTTCTTTCTTCTGTCTCCTGGCCAGGTCACTTGTTTCCTTTTCTACATTCCTTTACTGCTTCATTCATATCGTAGGCACGGCATAGACTACGCTGTTATTCTAGGATACTTGCTTTTCTGCTAGTTTCTTAATCTTATGGAGAGCAGGTACAATTATTGTTTATCTTTTCATCACTAGAGCCTGGCATGGTGAAAAAGTAAATAAATGAATTGAGTCATAGATATTTACAGTTGTCAACAGCCATTTAATAAATGAGAAAATATCCAAAATGCCTTTTGTTTTTATGAGTGTATTACTCTTAGTGTTTAAGTGGATGAATTATTTAAACAGTTAGTATTTCTAGTAGACTGTATATACCCAAGGTAATTTACATGGTTTCCATATTTTACTGTGGCTTTAAGCCCATCCTCTGGGCTTCCTAAATATTCCTTGCAAAATTAATTTTACTGGCTAAAATATATCATAAAATTTTCTTGAAACCGATTACTTTCCAGGCTCTTGTTTCCGAAAGATCTTGCAGCAGAAATAATTTAGGGTTGTTGTCTATCCAAAAGGCTGCTGGTCTCGCTGATGGCATTGGCATGAAGCCAGAGGAAAGGATAAAGCAGCAGGCGAACTACTCCTTTGCCAAGGAGCCAGAAGGACCCACGGAAAACTGACTTGCTTTTGACTAAAGAAAATCACCTTCCACTAAAGGCAGCCCATTTTAAGACTAGTGATTGGCCAGCTTTATGTTAATAGAAGAGTAGTAGCCTTTTGGAGAATTAAACTTTCTGACTCGGTTGGGACCGTAGAAACAAGGCCTCGCTCTCCCATCTTGATGGAGGGTTATTACAGCTTTTTGGGTCTTAAGAGAAAATCAAACTCCCAGGGAATTTTGAAAGGCCTTTTGCTTGCTAAATATGACAGTTGGCAGAAGCCTTTTCTTCTTTTACCCTTTCAATGAAGAAACTTATCATCCTGACCAAGGGAAAAAAAAAACCGCATTAAGCCGCAGCTGCAGCCATTTCCCCTTAGGCAATGGTTCTGGGGGAATATTTGAGAGAATAACTCCTTGAAGATAAATGGCTCGTCAGTAGCCTCAGGCAGGAGGAATAAAGGCGAACCCTTTCTTTTTATACTCTGGGCCCTTCTGTAGATTGGCTGGTCAGAACCCTTGATGAGGAATAGTTGCTGATCTGCAGTATTTCTGGTCCCAGTGCAGGGCTGGGGAGGGGTGGGGGTCCTGTGGGCCGTAAAGGTCCTTTGCTCTATTGCCACGTTTGAGGCGGTTTAAGAGGCCACCTCTTGTGGTCTGGAATGAGGCTGAGGCTCTGGGTGATGTCAGGCTCTGTAAGGCTGTGCCTCTATCAGGAAAGTGCCTCCCAGGCTGCTGGGCTGGGAGCATTAGAGACTGTTATGGAAATGTGATCACCCAGTCTCATCCCATGTCACGTCAGATCCCGCCTCTGAAGCTGTACCCAGGTGCTCAGCTCTCAGGATTTTCTGGAACTCTCCTCTGCACTGTCTCCGATTTCTTGGCCCCACTCTCCCCACAGACATCGTCTTCTTTCCCTCACTGCCCACCTTGCCTCAGGGTCTCCATGTCATAGATGGAGGTTTCTCCAAATATTTGTTTCTACCCTTTCCCTCTGATTAGCCCACAAAGACAAGCCCACAAAGGAGGACAAATCCTCCTTAGAAGGACAGACGTGGGAGTGGCTGTGAAAATGTAAACATTTTAGCCCCAGGATTCCACTGCCTTGTCCACGATGGTGCTAGTTGAATATGCCCTTTCATTTAGGGCTGAGGGCAAAATAGGTAGTGTTTTATCAGCCAAGAATTTATTGAGTATACTTCTTTCTACCAGTCATTTCTTGGTCATGAGGATGAAATCATACAGTGTTTGGAGTTCTCATTCTTTCTCTCTCTCTTTTTTCTTTCTCTCGTCTCCTCGGTCATTCTTAACACCAGTTATTACTTGCTTACAGCTTTTGACAGCTGGAAGTATTGGTTAATAATGCATAAGATTTCATAACATAAATCTGTAGTACTTTGTGTGACAGGAACAGAATTTCTTCAAATCTAGGATTCATTTTACCTCTACTAATTGTATGTTGAAAACAATCACTTTTAGGGAAAATAGCTTTTGGAATCCCAATTTAAAAAAACGGCTTTGCAAAAAATTTCGTTGGTTGAGAGAAGGACCAGTGGATTTAAAGTACATCTTTCCCATATGAGATGTTTTGCATTGATAATTCATGTGTCAGAGAAAAAATTTAATAGCTCTGATAGTTTGATTTTTTTTTTTAGCATTGTTTATTTTTCTCCTACAGTTAGTGAAATGGAGTGTTTATAGTGCGTTGGGTCCTCTCACAGTGGGCCTGTGACTGGCAGTGGTCTGTGTTGCAGGAGCAGGTGAGAAGCAGAGCAGAACTTGGAGGTGGTTGTTGGGGTCAGGGGTAGGGGTGGCAGGAGAGGTGCAGATGGACCCGCAAATCTAGATGCTACTCAATACAAAGCAGAACCTTTTCCAGATTTCTAAATGACAACAAGACTGTTGAAAGGATGTTAGGTGAGCAGGGAGAAGTAAGAGTGACAAGGTGGAGGAGAAAACCAGAGTGCACCCTCCCCTTCCTGTGCAGACTTTCCCACCAACCGAAGACACAGCCCAGGTTCTACCCCCGAGTTCGTTTGAGCTGATGTTAGAAGTTGTTTTCAGCTCTCCTGACAAGGGGTTATTTTCTAAAATGGTGATTTGTGCTACAGTTGTGAAATAGTCGCCTCTTTAATTGGAAACTACCAAATATCTGTTGTATTTGGCAGTAGAAAAAAATTGGATATTAACCTTTTGATGTGAAGGCCCTAGATTATTACTTGGAAACAAATTTGTTATAACATCTCCTTATAGAACTTTCTGTATCTTCCTACGCAAGTGAAAGTTGAGCGATAACAAAACCTTATTATATGAAAGAGCAGTATGTGATACAAGGAAAGAACTGAAGGCTGAGACCCGTGTACCTGAATTCCAGCTTGGCCAGGCCAGCCCAGCCCCAGCGGGAATGGCGTTACCCCTATTCATTTTGCATATGGAGTTTCCATGTGATATTTTATTTGAAAAGAAAGTTTTGTACCAAAAAAAAAAAAAGAGGAAAAAAAGCTTCAGAAATCCCTGCTGATGCATGTGCCACATTCTGGGTTTGTCCTCGGGTGCAGTGATGTGTCCTTTCTGTGTTCTGTTAACACCAGCCACCCTCTGCCTCAATGCTGAGCTCATGTTTACTGAGTGAGGTCATTACCATGGGCCAGACACTCGAAGGGTTTTACCTGTTGATTATGCCATGAATGGGTAAACTTTTTCTGTAAAGGGCCAGATGGTAAACATTTTAGGCCTTTTGGGCCGTAAGGTCTTATCACAGTTATTCATCTCCACTGATGAAGTGCAAAAGAAGCCACAAGACAGTGTGTATTGTGCTTGAGTAAAACTCATACAATGCGAGATGAAAGAATTAGAATTCTTTTAACTTCATTCTTTAACTTCAAATCTTATGTTTTTTCCCCATAATTCCTGCTCATAGAGTCATCTCCTAAACTATCAAGGAAATTTTGTAGATAAAAACAAAAATGCATTTATCATCTTTAAGTGGATAACAGACCTTTTAGGAAAAGAATAAAAGTAATAAAAGATAAAAGAGAAAGGAGATCTTAAATTTTTTTATTTCATAGAAATTTTCCCTTCAATAGAACAATGTGTTGTCTTAATATTATTTGATTAACTATTAGTGTATTGTCATATAACATATTCTGCTAACAACATAAAGAAACATTAGTATCTTTGCTTTGCTAATATTCTCTCTGTATCTACAAATTTCCCCTTTAGAAATAATCTGCATGTGTTCTCCTTTGTTTATTTGTACATTTTTCTTACAGAGGGCCTGCTACCTACAGGAGACAATATACTGTAATGGTTAGGAGCCCTAGGGCTGGAGTCAGAGATTTCCTGGTTTTGACCCCCAGCTTGGGCATTTACCTTTATCAAACAACTGAACTTCTCTACACTTCGATTTTCTCAACTGTACAATAGGTACAATAGTAGCATCTCTGACATAGGGTCGCTGTGAAGATTATATGGGCTAATACATGACAGCATGTACTATGTCTATGCTAGTTACTCTCACGCACACTCTGGGAACGTTACCCATTGTCACTGTTCTTATTAATACACATTGACTCTTGAATCACCCTGAAATTTGCCAAGCACATTTATTTTTCTTGATTTATGTTTTTCACTTGGATATGAATGTTTTAGGAAGATGTCCATACAGAGAAAACTTTAAAATATATTTTACATTTACATTTCTGTGCAAATATGCACAAATTATTTTGATTTTAATTGCACCATAACACAATTTTACCATTTTTGTTGTTGGCTATAACAAACTTTTCTTTAAAGGTGAAAGAAAGCATTTGCATCTGAGGGTCTGTAGAAGAATAAATTTAGATGATGTCATCTATCACAATTCCTATTTGTTGCCTATAAGATAAAAGTAGAGAAGAGACGGGTGCACAGCCGTCAGTCATCATCAATGTCATTGGTTTTTGTAGAGCTTGGGATAATGAATATATCAAGTCAGTTGTTTTGGCATCTTTGGAATTATGACAATGGCAGGTTTGGATGAATGTTTTGACTGTGACTGCTGATAATTAAACTATTTGGTGAGAATCTACTGTCTTTGAACACATCTTTTGTCAAAAATTCAGTTTATCTGTACACCTCCCTCCATCTCTTACCCTTCCAAGAAACATTCCCAAGGGGAACCAGCCTTACTAATAGAAGACTAGCCCTCTAGTGTGTCGAGTGGACAGTGACAACCACCATGGTGAAGTGCATTAACTGGGGTGCTTCCTAGGGGGAGGGCATCACCCTGTTACTAACAGTTTAACCCAGTGTCAAAGCCTGGAGTCGTTTTGCTGGAATGAATAGCCTGGTGTCTTTACTCTCTGATCTTCTCATTAGTTAATATCTGAGTTTCAGGGAGAAGGAGAATTCTAAGACTTTTTGCTTTTATGATATGTAAGAAGTGAGGTCGTGGGCTTTGGGTCTCTTGCTCACACAGGAGACCCCACTGTGCATTCTTGCACCTGAGGGACTCAGTATCTCCCCAGTCCAACTAAAGGGAGATTTCAGGATCTGGCAAGTGATAGCTATGGTGACTGATGTAAAACAGCAGAGTGTCCATCAGAATTGGCAGAAGAACTCAACAGTGGCTACATCCAGGGGGACCAACAAATCTAAATCAAAGTTAAAATAGCAACCAGTGGTGTGCTGTGGGTGCCTGGGAGTGGAATCCAATGTGTGCTACTATCCATCAGGGCATTACCCACTAGAGGGGCTATGGCAGAAAAGGGGAAGAAAAAAAAGCAAAGTCCAAATGGCAGCAACCTGATAGTAGCCCCAGCCAAGCGATGAGCACACTCTTGGGTCTCCCAGAAACACTTGGGGAGCACTTTACTGCCAGGAAAGAAGAAAAGTACTTTGCTGGCTGCTGGACTTACTGATGCATTTTCCAATAACATGTTTTTTAATCTTCTGAGAAATAAGAAACACTTATGAGTTATGTTTATGCCTTTTCAAAAGGGTGAGATTTGTATGCAATCCTTCAAAGTTGAAGAGCAGAGTGTGCTACTGCAGTTGGATCCTGGATGGAAATTAGGAGCCCTGAGTTAAACTGTTGTATATCTATGATCAAATCACTTAACTTCTCTGAGCTCCCGTTTCCTCAGTGGGCTAAATTATTTTTAGGATTGTTTTCAGCAATAAAAATGTGTCCCTAATATTTTTATGATTATAAAGCACCCTAGATATATTTAAATGGATACTAAGTGCTCAGATGAAAACAGAAACTTGAATACTCTTTGCAAAAAAACTGGTAGAAAGGTGCTTGTTTCATACAACAATATAGCTTGGACTCTGAGTCAATCTCTCTCTCCCTCTTTTTTTTTATAAGTGGCTTGTCATTAAACTTGATTAGTATATACAGATAATTCATATGAACAATTAAATGGTAAGGAGGGAAGACAACCGTGTCCTGCTAATAAGTGGCCATAGTGCCTTATCCACTTGGCTAGTGGGGGAAACATCTGCCTTTGCTTTTGATACTTGTTTTTCAATTTAGCATAAAAATGAATTAAATATCCCCACCATAACCATCTTGTTTGAATTGCAGAGTCTGAAAGTGTTTGATTAGTATTATATTGAAGTTGCCAATATCTGAATTTAGTTCTGTATAATAAATTTTTATTGAATGTCTGATTAGGTGTAGCATTGGATATCCATCATTCATTAGAGTTCTCTAATTATCCAGTTGGAGCAGTAAGATGATCATGTCAAAAGATCAACTAACCATAGAAAAGGATAAGACAATATGCAGTTTAGTGGCAAACAAGGGGTAAATCAAAGAAGGCTGGATGAGGAAAGGCTTCCTGGGGTTAATAGGACTTAACCATGGCCTTAAACTTTGGGTAGTATATGGGCAGACTCCAAGACCACCTTCGGGCTTGATGATGCGCTGGATGGAATCCTAGGATTCAGAAGTTTTTATGCTCACAGTTACGTACAACGAGAAATCAAGTCAAACTGAAATCAAAGATTAATGCAAATGAATATGCTAGATCAGAAGTTCCCAGACTTTAGAAACACCTGAGAAGCTTTTAAAACTCCTGAAGCCCAGGCCACTCCCATGATCAGTGAATGAAATCAGGATCTCTGGGGGTGTAGCCAGCACCAGATTTTTAAGGCTTTTTAGATGTTACCAATTTGCAGCCAGGTCTGGATACCACTGCTGTAGAAAATAATGTCTACAATGATCAGGAGTTTAGTCTTCTTCATGGGTGTATCTCCACAACTAGTCTAGAGCCTGGCACATGGTATATGCATAACATGAACCTAGAAGCTGCCTTTGACTGAGGCTAGTTTTTAGATACTTGAAGTGAAGCGAAGATAGATGGTTATTTGGTAATTACAGACCAGATCACAACCAATCAGTATGTGCTTGGCCAGAGAAAACACAAAGCACCAGCAGAAATTGATCCTACGTCTCTTTTGTTTCTTCAGTGCCCAGCACAGAGCCAGGAATACAGTGAGAATTAAATGAATTTTTTTTTCAGGTAAATCAATTGATATATATGGCTGAAAAGCAAAACCAAAAACAATAACAAAACAAGAAACTGAGATAGAGTATTCATAACCAAAATAGATGGAATTAAGTGTAGTGACTCCATTCTTTTAAAGTTTTAGCATTTTGCTCATGAAGCAAATTGTTCTTTCAGATTACTCCTTTCTGCCCTGCTTTGATTACTTGTGATACGATGGTAAGTCCCAGCCTGGTCTCTGGACACTTGTGTAATTGACCACAGGCATGCAGCTTTCTAGACTCTGCCTTTCTCATCTGATGAAAGAGAAGTAGTGGATAATAAGGTTTGTTGGAATTTTAAACCTGTGATTACAAATGGAGAATTCTGTTAATCAACAGAATAATTCTATTCATTATTATTAGTTCTAATAATTCTATTAATCAAACTGCTTCTGAAAATCCTTAAGCAGTTTTGAAAATGGACAATTTATTTGTTAAAGTGATCTTTAGTATCTTCAAACTTACTGATACTGTATCAAGTGGGCCAAATGTGTTACATAGGATGGGTTTTCAGATACCCTGGTTAGGTATGTTTTTTGTGTTTATGTGGATCTTAAAAGGTTAGAATTGCCGGGAGCATAATTCCCGTAAGACAAGAAAAAAAGTAAGAAGGGAAAAATACTTTTTAAATGTGGTTCATATTTTCTAACCTAAATTCTAGCTCTGGAGAGACAAGCAGGTTCTTTCTCCGTCAATGAAGATAGAGCAAGAGTTAAGTTACCAGTTGATTTCTGCTTCTGATTATATAATTTTATTTTAACCTAAACCAGAGACCTTTTAATTTTCTCCTTCATGTCCTCCACTTCAATCTTGTCCAAGAGGGTTATTGTTTTTTTCTAGAGTTTCTTCTGTATGACATTTCTACACATTTAAATTGTTCTTCTCTTTTAAGAGAAAGTATTTTTGATCAAACCTAGCTATTTTAGTTGGAGAACATTAGAAACCTGGATATTTAAAAAATATTTTCCATCATCTTCTAATATCACTTCTTTATTCCTCAACTTCAAGCCTCCTGAACTCTGCAGTCAGTGTAATCTGGTCTGTACACCCTCAAATGGACAACCTGGGCTTTCTGTTTCTCATCAGAGTCTGTTCCCCTCCATATCAACCCTTCTTCTCTCCCCTGCTCGATTTTCAACTTTGGACAGAAAGGATCTTGTCGCTTCCTTGAACTGATGGAGAGAGTTCTTTTAGCACCCCTTCCACTGAGGGGTAAGCCTGTTGAGATGTGAGCTTTATAAAGGGCTTCTGTTCCGGTTGCTTGGCACATCCTTGATCCAATTATGGATGTAAATACCCTGCACTAAGTTTCCAGAGCCTACGCCAGTAAGCTGGCTCGCTGGCTGTAGCTCATGAGGTTACCATTCTCTCTGTTTTATCTTCAGTTTTAGCACCTGGGGATTTTCCTTTTTTCTTTCAAGCTTGGATTATTGACTGTTACATTTTGTCTATCACCTGTGTATGTCTGTAGCAGGAAAAGGGGAATCCACGTTAGCTCAGGCCACCATACCACTGAAAATGTGAGTCTTGGAGTCACTGTCTAGGTCATTGTATCACAGGAATTCCCTCCCTGCCTCCCACTACCCCAGACCCTTCTCTCTTTTCTTCCCCCACCTCCCCCTCTTCTCCCTCCCCCTCCCTCTTCTCTTTCCCTTCTCCCTCTTCTTCTGACTTGCTAGGTTTCATCTGGAAGGAAAAAAGAGACAACAAACCAATGAATAAAGGGATGCTTTGGTTTCCAAACCAATATCTTCTGGGCCCAAATTTTATGAAGTTTTCCTCTTAGGTAATTAAATTACATTTTGGTGACTGTACGTGATGTTACAAGTTAGTGGGCTTCTCTACAGCATTTATTTTCATTTGACATTGTCATTTTCAACTTTTTGATTATTCATTCAACAAATATCTGTTAAATACCTACAATGTACTTCTCTAAGTGTTTGGACAAAAATAGATCCCTACCCATTTTTGTGGGACAGGGACTAGAGAATCGACAAGATATAATACGAGTTCAGGAGGAGGAGGAGATAGAGACTAGACAAAAATGTACTGAAAATTATATAGTTTGCTAAAAGGTGATAAAAAGAAAGAGAAAATGAAGTAGAACAGGGTAACGGGACCTGAGAGGTGCGTTAGGACAATTTCAAATAGAATGGTCAAAGTCGGCCTTCTTGGGAAAATTGCACTTCAACAAGATCTTGAAGGAAGATGGGGAGTGAGCCAGGTGACTCTCAGCATGAAGGGGACTCCAGGATGATGGAACAGCCCTGCAAGGTGGGAGCACACCTGGAATATTTGAGGGGTATTCAGGAGGCCAGTGGGGCTGGAGCAGAGTGAGCAGAGGAAAGCAATGGGGCATAAAGTCAGAAAGGTAGTGGATAAGAGTTGAGGACATCATGAGAGCTTTGTAGGATTTTTAGGCGAAAGTGTCATTTATTTATTTCTCTGCTTCGAACATTCAGTATTTTACAAAATAGTGACTATTTTGTAAAGGAAGTTGATTTGTAATTAATATATAATTAATACTTTATATGAGAGAAACCATTACATTATTTTAACTTTTAGGAAAAGTCATGCACATACACGTAGAATCATTTAGATTTCCCACTGATGATGAAAATAGTTGCCTAGGGAAATTTCAACATTGAAGTGGCCTTTATAAAAGTTTACTCCTATATCTAACCACCAGATTCTTTTTTAATGTGCTATATTCAGTTTTGATGCAGGGTCTACATTGATTGACTCACTGCTCTCTGTATTTTTATTATATACTTAGTTCATTCACATTTGAACTACATTGTGGAGAATAAAAATATAGAGTGCAATTTTACGTCCTCTTAAAAATTATAGCTTGAACCAGAAAGAGGTTACTTCTTGCTCCTGCTCTTTGATTTCATTTTAATTTCAAAACTAATTTCATGCTTTTAAATGTTAAATTACTATAAGGGTTTTCAACTTCCTGTTTTTAATTCTAGCATTATCTATTATCTACCATGCTAATTTCTCTTCTGATTAATAGGGAGTACAACAGACATCAGCACAGAAATAGCAGAGGTCAGAATGCTTTCCAAATGAGGTTCTGATATAATGCATAATTCATGAAATATACTCACTCATGTACTCCATTGTCCTCAGTTGAAAATGTGCCTTACTAAAGGCAGCTCTCCACTTTCTTCTGAATGTTGTTGAAATCTCCAGATTCCTTCAGTTTTTATACTTTTGAGAGAATCTCTTCTAGTGTGTTTCATTGGCTTTCTTTGCAAATGTTTCTGCTAAAAAGTATACTTCTTTCATTTTGTCCCTCTAGGGTTCTCCAAAGTTGGTTACTCAGTGCTGGAGGAATGATAAGTACCAGCTCAAACTTCGGAGTAATCTACTGATAAGCAAAATTAAATAGATTTCATTATATAATGGAGCTGTTTTTAACCAATATTCTATTATTTTGTGTTTTCAAAGGGAAAATTAATGTATTGTTGTTCTTGCACTGGGAATCAGGACTCTCAGCTGCAAGTGGCAGAAATTCAATTCAAATCAGCTTAATTGAAAAAGGAATGGGAAAGCTAAAGAATGTGGGGTTGATTTGTTGAACTCCGTGCATCCGGGGCTTCACATGATAGCCCTGGGATTCTGGATTCTGTGTGTCTCTCACCTTTACTAACTTCTGACTTAGGCATCAGTTTTGAGTAACAGGTGGCAACAGAGATGGTCAGCTGTCAATCCCAAGCCTCATAGCGAGCAATCCCAGAGAAAAGACCATGATTCTTTTCCCCCTCATCTTTAGAATTTCTTTGAAGAGTTACATTGGGCCATCCTTGCCAGGTGAATACCCCTGTATAAACTTTCATCCTGAGGGATGAGCAGCTCTGACCAACGTGAGGTGAGTGCCTAACTGAGGTGGGAAAGGTGAAATGGCCTGGATACGGGACCGGAAGTTCTCACACGCGAGAAGCAAACGAACAGCAGTGACAATCTCCCGTGTCTAGTTCAGTTCTTTTGGATGCCAAGTGTCAGTCAGGGGGTGCAAATAGCAAATCTCTCTGCTAACAGTTCTTCAGGTCTGTTACTTAAATTTTAGAACTTCTTCACAGTGACAGTCTAAATCTCTAGGAACCATGGGCAGCTCAGATACAACAATTCTCACACTGTAGGAGCATGTTTTTCCCTCCCTCCATTCAAATCACTATGCCCACAGTGATAAGGCTGCTTAGGTGTCCTGGAGAAATATAAACAAACTACACTGCAGTTAAGTGCATGTTGTGTTTGTGTTTTATCGGGTAGCATTCTTTAAAGTATTAAAGGGCTAAGGAGTGAAGCGGAAAATGTACTTCAAGGACGGTAGACTTTGGTTAGTACGTGAATCAGGAGACAGTGCCCTGATATGAGTAGTTTGGGGCCCTTTTGAATTTGGGAAGTTGTTTTATAATAAGAGAGGGGAAGATAGGGATGACATGTTTATTATTTGCTTGTTTTCACTCCTGTCTAGTAAAATCCTTTCAGATGAAAAAACGAATCCCAATTTAAAAATTAAAAATAAATTTAAGGAAGCAGAGGAGGCAGAGCTCTACTCTTGGACATCTCTGAAACGTGGTGAAACACAGGCTGAGCCGGGCTGGGGGCTGGTTGCAGGGGAGATGGTAAACTTCCGTGCCCGTCAGTTTGCTTTCTGAGATTCCTATATTGAAAGGGTGACAATTTTGTTCTGGAACCAGGAATAAAAGACTGAAAAATGAAGAAAGTCATAGGAAAAAAGAAAAGCTCTGATCAGGAGTAGTGCTTTAAGAGAACTCTGTATCACCTCTTATTCTTTCAGACCGGGACGTTTGATGAACCTTAGGGCTTAACAAGAGCATATGTTCCATTCCATAGTCATTATTTAGAAATTTAAATATCTTTCATTGAATCAACACTCTTGTAGGCTGTAACTTTTCATTTTTGCTGCCAGAATTCACAGTACCATCATCTCCAGCCCAGATCACCACTTCGACCTCTAGTTATCTGCCTTCTCCATGGTCTGTCCCCATATTTCACGTATAACTTTGGGTCAAGTTCACCATTCTTTGGGGTCAAACTCCTTGTGCTACTTACCTGTTTGATATTCTTCTGTGACGTCTTTCAATCTACAAGGAAAACGCAAAACTTGTTTTTGTACACAAGACCCTTTATTTTGGGCAGAGAATCTGGAATCTGGGAGCTGCCATCAAGTCACTGTTCTGCTTATTATCTGGTCAAATAGTTATCAGTTTATGTACCTTTTTCATGTCTCTGTCTCCTCATTTATAGTGGGGTGATTAAAATAAGGTCTGCTTTATAGACTTTTTGATAAGGACAAAATGAGAAAAAAATGTATGTCACCTGTTTACCATAGCAGCTGGCATATAGTTAATTTTTTTATTGAGGTATAATTAACAATATTATATTAGTTTCAGGTGTACGACATAGTGATTTGACATTTGATATTTGTATATATTGTGAAATAATCACTGCAATAAGTCTAGATACCATCTGTCACCATCCAAAGGTACACAGTGTTACTGACTATATTCCCCATGCTGTACTTTTTATCTTATGACATTTATTTTATAACTGGTACCTCTTAAACCTCTGCATCCATTTCACCCCCCTCCCTTCTGGCAACCACCAGTCTGTTCTCTGTGTCTATGAGTTTGGGTTTTGTTTTGTTTTGTTTTGTTTTTTTGATTCCACTTATCATTGAAATCATGCAGTATTTGTCTTTGTCTTTCTCTGTCTGACTTATTTCACTTAGCATAGTCCCCTCAAAGTCTTCCATGTTGTTGCAGATGGCAAGATTTCATTCTTTACTGTGGCTGAGCAGCATTTCATTGTGCGCATTCCACATCTTCTTTATCTAGTCATCCATTGATGGACACTTAGGTTGCTTCCATATGTTGGCTATTATAAATAATGCTGCAGTGAACATAAGTGTGCATATATCTTTTCAGGTGAGTGTTTTCATTTTCTTCAGATAGATTCTCAGTAGTGGAATCACCGGATCATTTGGTAGATCTATTTTTAGTTTTTTCTGTAATCTTCATACTGTTTTCTATAGTGGCTGCACCAAGCTATTATTGAAAAAGATAAGAAATAATAAATGTTGGCAAGGACATGGAGAAAAGGGAACCCTTGTGCAATGTTGGCATATAGTTAATTCTTAATCAATGTTGGCTACACTGTGAATTCTCTCCCTCTTCCTAGCCCCATCCTTGGCCCCTATATCTGCCCTGTGACTTAGCCGCAAGCTTCTTGGTTCCTGAACTGCCATTCTATTTTATATTTCTTGGTCTTTATACAGTCTACTTCTTCTGATTCCCCTACTAGACTGGACAGTTTAAGATCAGTAATTATATCTTACTTGCATTTACAGTTCTTAAGAGAATGCCAGGCACCTTGCTGAAGATTTGTGAAAAATAATGTTGCATGAGGACAGCTGTCCATTCCTCAAAATAAAATTCAAATATTTGCTCTTAGTTTGGCTCATAGCGGGGTAAAGTAGAAGTCTTACTGGAAATAACTGTTTCACCTGAGTATCCAAGTGTTGCAGAATAGATTCTTTGGGCTAAGCCAGTGATTTTTTTTTCACAGCCCTTTTCAGTTTTCTCTGGCCCCTTTCAGCAGATAGAAGCTCAAATTAACATTAGATATTTTCTAAAAAGAAAATATGCTTATTTATGAAATTAAAAGAGACAAGAAAAAAATCATCTCATGGGTAGAAGTTTCCCTGGGCATGTTTTGTTTTCTTGATGGATGGAGTCAAGACTGCTGGGTTTTAAGAATTCTACCTTGATTATGTCTTGTCCTCTCAAGACCCCACCTTTCCTGCATTGGAGAGAGGCAGCAGGATTCAGTAAGTGCAGGTCACTATTATTGAGTTCTTTGGGCTGTGTCATCAAGGTGTGGAGAGCTAGTGGCACTTTCGTTTTGATCAGTTTTGAAACATTGAACTGAAGTGATCTGGACCACAATAAAATACGTTAGAAAGATTTCTACTACAAAAAGTGTTGTGGTTTCTTGGCAACTTTTTCTAAGGACTCAGAAATAATAATTCTTCTCTGTTCTTTAGAAGCTAGTTTTGATAAGGGGTGACCAGCTGGTTTTACAAATGTTAGTTAAGAAGGGAAAAGTATAAAGTGCTGAGAGGAAGTAAGGTTCACTGTAAATACCTCTTAGACTTCGGAGTCACTCTGTTTGCATATTGCTGTGGTTCGGTGCTGGTGAGTTGCCCAGAATCACTTAACTACAATAAATGACTGTCTTGTTCAAGACCTACTTGTTATTTGCTTGTTTACGAACTACCACTCCAATGTTGTTTGCACTACTTTATAAATATTTAAGTTCACTTTAACTTAAATCCTCAAGTAAACAAACATTTCATCCAGAGACAAAAAAACAGAAACACATTCTAATTGCCTAATGTCAACAAAACATTTTAAAATTAACTTTATGCAGATATAATTGGATATTTTCCATTAGTTGATTGAAATGAAATATTTGAAAAATTGCTTCAAATGTTTTTCACAATTAAAATTTATGCCACCATAGATTAATTTGTGATGGAAACACTTACACATTTTTCATTACAAATTCTTTGCAATTGCAATGTCTGAGAGGTGTCTTAGAAATAAATTATAAAATTATTTAAATAGATCTTGTATTAGCTTTTTAGTAAAAATGTAGTATAAATGATGGTTTTGAAATTATTTGTGAGAATTACAGAAGGAAATTCTATAAATCCCATTTTGACAGATGTTTTATTCTTTATAATTTGTGATGGGAAACACTACTTAAATATCTCTAATGGAATGCTTTTGGCACCGTTTGTTACATTTATTTCTTAGAAAGGATAGAGTGCGTGTGTCTCTGTGTAATTTGCTCTCCTTCCACCCCACTCCTCCCAAACTAGTTTTTCTTTTTTTTTTTTCCCTCATAAAATAAATGATAACATTTTTTGGACTTGGTAATTTATAAAACCAAGCTCTGTGTTAAGGAATTGGGAAGCAAATATGGGAGGGGCTCAAGGGAAAATTTAGGCTAACGCGATGGTAACAGTTTCAAAATCTGAGCTGTGCGGTACTGTTTTAAGGATCTGTTTTTGCCTTATTTCTTCTTCTAGTTGGATCTCCTTCCAGTTGGATCTCCACTTTTTAAAATATTATAGAAGCAAAACTGACACTTACAATCTTGTCATGTATATTTAAGAAACTTGCCATGCTTATCATAACGAATTAATGTTTTACATTCTGGTACAAGCTCCTGTCCCACTGCAGACTGGTAACTAACAGTTCATAGGCTGGCGTGGATCCAGGAATCATACTTCACTAACACTACTCAAAATCACCTCCTGGGTGTTTAATTCAAATCTACTCAATATTCCTTTAACACTTTGTACATACCAGGTCAGAGGTTCTGCACTGTTTCCTGTTCTGCAGTGTGTGGGAATTAATATGTATCTTGTTCTTTTCTACCTGTCACTTAGTCTCCTTATAAAAGAGAAGAAGAAATTTACAATACTTACAGTAACGAATTAGACTTTTACTGATTCCTGCATAACTTGTTGGTCAGAAACTAAATGCACTTATAGTACAAGGGCTGATCATGGGAATATCTAAGAAAGATAATACTGGGTTTTGGAGACTTGTACCTTATAATTGAAACTCAGACCTACCCTGTTATGTCTCTGCAGTTTGCATGTCCTTTGGCAACATGTTAAATGTTTTTTTTTAAGTCAAAATAAAATACACGTACAGTAAAATTCACCCTTTTTAAAGTGTACAGTTCAGTGGGTTTTTAAAAAATATGTTCAAAAAACTATGCAGACATCCCCACTAATCCCAGAGAATTTCCATCATTCCTAAAAGAAACTACATACCCATTGGCAGTTACTTTCTGTTCCTCCTTCTCCCAGCCCCTGGTAACCACAGCCTACTTGCTGTCTCTTTGAAGGAGAGAGGATTTGCCTATTCTGGACATTTCATATAAATTGAATTGTACAATATACGACCTTTTCTGTCTGCATTCTTTTACCCTGCATGGTATTTTCAAGGTTCATCCCTGGGCTAGCATGTATCATTACTTCATTTCTTTTTATGGGTGAATAACGTTCCATCGTGTGGCTGTATGGATATGCTGCATTTTGTTTACTCACTTATCAGTGGATGGACGTTTAACTTGCTCCCACTTTTGGCCATTATGGAAAGAGTGCTACTAACAGTTACATGTATGTTTTTGTGTGAATACATGTTTTCAGTTCTCTTGTATAAATACCTAGGAGTGGGATTGCTGGGTCATTTAGTGACACTGTGTTTAAATTTTAGAGTAACTGTCAGACTGTTTTCCACACTTCTACATTCTCATCAGCAAGATACGAGAGCTCCAATTTCTAAACATTCCAGCCAATTTTTAAATGTGTTAATTGCCCACAGTTTAATTGGATTCGTGTTCTTTCTATCATTAGGTTGTAAGGGTTCCTTATATATTGTGCGTGCTAGAGCCTTATCAGATATACTTTGCAAATATCTTCTCCCATGCTGTGAATTGTCTTTTCACTTCCTTATTATAGTGGCCTTTGAGATGCAAACATTTTTCATTTCAAAAAACTCCAGTTTATTTTTGTTTTGATTGCTTGCGGTTTAGAAGTCAGATCTAAAAAAAATTGCCTAACATCTTTTTTGAAACATCATACCTACCTTTCCTGTTTCATCTCAAGTCCAGCCTTAAGCACACACCCAGACACAGACACCCTCTACACTTTAGCCAGTCCTATTCCTGACCACGTGAACTTGCCATACTCTCTCTGTGGCTGTGGCATAGGTAGCCTCCCTCACTCAGAAGTGCCTCAGTTGGCAATTTTTAAAAACTGACACGATCTACTTTAAATCTTTTTTTTTCTTTAACTGAAGTGTAGTCAGTTATAATATGTCACTTTCTGGTGTACAGCATAATGTTTCAGTCACACATATACATACATTTGTTTTCATATTCTTTTTCATTGTAAGTTACTACAAGATATTGAATGTAGTTCCCTGTGTCATACAGAAGAAATGTGATTTTTTATGTGTTTTATATATATTAGTATCTGCACATCTCAACCTCCCAGTTTATCCCTTCCTGCCCCCTGTCTCCCCGGTAATCATAAGTGTGTTTATTATGAATGATCCACTTTGGGAAGTTCCTCTAGTCCTACCTTCCATTGCCCTGATCTGTGACTTTCTATCCCCCTCTTTCCTCTTATAATCCCCGGACAGACAATTATGTGATATTTTAATTGTTCATTTTCACCTCTGTCACCCACCTTGCACCTTGAGCTCTTTGAGATCGGACTCTTTCTTTGATTTCTGGGTATCCCTGACTGAACAGTGGTCCGTAGTAAATACTCAAAAATATCTGAATGAATGTCTGCTGTTCTCCTCGAACTGCCTTCTTCGCCATCCACAGTTAAAGGCTACATCTTATTCAGACTTCTTCTCCGTGGGAGGACATGACTATTTGGACCTTTAACTTCTGTTCTCTGTCTTTCAGACCATCATACCCACGTGGTGACAGACACTAAAGTCCCCTATTTACTGAAGTAAAATTAGAGCAAGTAATTTGAGCTAAATGATTCCTGGATTATTTAGTTCCTAATCTGATTAAACACTAATTCTCTGGGTCAAGGATTAGAACTAGGTTCAGAGTCTTTGATTTTTTTCTCTGAAAGAGTGAATTTTCACCCAGAGAATGCAGACTCATAAGACATAAATAGCAAAGTTGAGTTCAAGACCAAACTCATTTTCCTTAGACCCACTGGGAAGAAGCGAGCGGGAAGGAAGTCCGGTCAAAAAGCAGATTAAAGGATGACAGTTGACCCAGATAAGGCAAGGTGCAGACTGACAGTGCAGAAGGGGAGTAGACATTACCTGACATCCCATGGCTTTCCTAGAACACGGAAACTTTAATCATGCGCGGTGACATGCAGGCACTCAGCAGTTCCGGGGCAGAGTCAGAGACTGGGTGTGTTTCATCAGGGTGCCCTGAATGATGGCCTTGTGAGGCAAGGGACCTGGCTCTGGTCATTAAGGGATTGGGCTTCCCTTTGTAATAGATTGCTACCTCACTTTCACACTTCAAATGTATTCTTGTGCCAGAATTCACACTAATGCATTGAAATCAAATTGTGTCCACCAGCTTTTACTAATTTAGAGCACAGCTTTTTTTGCCCTCTCCCCCCTCCAAAGTCTCATTACTGATTTGATTGGTTTTGGAGGGACAACGACAAGGCCCAGTATGTTGACTTCAGGTATCTCTTCTGAAGGTATTTTATTCTTGGTGAACTCTTCTACAGCTATTCTTAGGAGAAGGAAACCAAATTGGAGAATTTTTGGCACTGTGGCAGGTTGACAAAACTTCCCATTATTTCATATTATAAACACTGGACAAGAATGACTCCTTAATGACTTGGGAATATTGACATAAACCAGTGGTTTATGCTAGCAAGAGTCATTTAGGCAAAGAGCTTAATTCAAATGTTCTTAGGCAAATGCCTATAACATGATGATAGGATATTATAAACCCTTTATAAAAAAACCTGTATTTGTATTTTACAAATATGTTTGAATTTAACATCAAGCAGCTATGCTTAGTCAATTTTCTAATTGGGAAATATCTCTGAGTTATAAAGCATGACTTAAAATATTTAGTTTTGTAATTAACGTAGAAGTACAAAGATAATTCATGAATATTCTTATTTCCAGATGAAATTTTAGTTGTGGTTTTCTTAAGGCCAAATATCTCCATGATATAGCATATTTAATAACTAAAAACAGTTTGGAAGAAATTATTATTATAAGGAAATAATTTTGGAGTCTAGACATCTTTATGCATGATACTGGCTTACTGACTAAAATAAGAAAACTGAAAGTAAGAACTTATGTAGAATGCGACACCAGCATAAACTGAGAAATATAGAGGGAAGAAAGAAAAGTCAGTAAATGAAGAAAAATTAAAATTTCTTTCTCTAAATCATTTAATGTGTATTTCAGCTACAAGCCAATATTTGTGGAAGTGGTTTGTCATAAAAATCGGAAATTTTTCTACATAAAGACTGTTGCTGGAACATAGGACATACCTAAGAGAATATTAAAGACTTGATTTACCAATTTTTCTCAAAATAGAGGAAGGATTATATTTATGTGTGTGTGTGTGTGTGTGTGGAAAGAGAGGGAGGGAGAGAGCGAGAAATAGAGACACAAAGAGAGATGCAGAGTAAACCAGGTTGTTATCAAAGCATGACTTATGACTCAGGCGTTCTGAATAATTAAATATCTGATAAGCATGTTGTTATATACCTAATCACTAGAGTACAATGAAGTACCTTTACGTACAATGAAGTACCTTTAAAGTTTATATTATATGGAATACAATTTCATATTTGGGGATTCAAAATTAACTGATTTTTTTTCAAAGAGCATTATAGCACAATTCTAGAATCTTAAAGCTTGTGAAGACCTTAGGTAACAATGGTAGTAAATAATAAATGTTATTGGAATAGTGCTTGACGTTTTAGGAACTATTTCATTTACAGTGTCACGGGCAGGTGATGTAGTTCAACTTCCTGGTTTGACTGGTTGAGACTAAGATTGCCATTCCTTAAAGGACGTGGGTCACACAGGGTCCTGATACCATCCTGGGGTAGCACCTAAATTTCTGACATACATTTTCCTTCAAGTTATGAGGGGCAAAATAAAATATTCCTCCCAAGGAAGGGGGTAGAAGTATAAAGTATTAGTTGGAAATTTAATCACCTTTACCTGCCATGGAAGCGTAAACAGTGCTCCATAACGTGTTTGGCTTTGAGTAGTATCGGAAGCATTTTTATTTCAATGTTTAAAATTGCACGTAAGGAAGACATAAAATGGTAATAGGTATCTCAAAAACTAGAAGCTAATTTGGCTTTTTAGATTTAGGGGAACAAATCCTGAACTCTTCAGTGGGAAATCTCAGAGTTTTCATTGTAGTTGTTATGTCTGAAATGATTTACAAGTATAATTCATGGACTGTCATTATACCCAGAACCATCCATGCTTTATAACTTGTAATTCGCTAAAACATTTTATGCTTCTTGAAATCTACACACAGATTTACTGTTTAGAAAGGAACTATGTGCTTGCCTGTTAGCAAACTGCTTCTCTCTCTTTCTTTAACTTACTATCTGGTCTTGATCTGAGTTTTTAGCAAATAGGGTTGTGAGCACTCTGTCCTTTCAAGTTACCCTCATCCTCAAAAGAAGGGATTTACACACAGCACCTAAATCAACAAAAGTGATTTCTTTTTCAGGTTTCTTTTAGTTAAAGCTGCTTCCCTTCTGAAAGGGAGACTCGTATTTTGGATTTCATGTTTCTTCTTTAAGAACAGAGTTACATTTTCTTTCCACATTGGGAAATTTATTTGAAATCTTGTGCTGTTTGGGATTTACCTCCTCACTGCATGTGTTGCTATAGGCATTCACCAACTTCACGAAAGATAACACAGATAACCAGTAATATTCCAGAGAAGAGCACATATTGCTACTTAGATAGATACTTAATGAGTCATACTGACTTTCTGCTGTACCAGGAACACAAGTTCATTTCTGTGTCAGTGTCTCTATGTATTATTCTGTCTTCCTTCTGATAAGAACGATGATTCTTTCTCTGCTAAATGTAATATGTGGTAAATCATAAATTCATTAGTGAAACTCTGAAAAAGGTATTTCCTCTCTCCCCATTTTCATGACAGTAAAACAGGGAGCGTCCTTAGCTTTTGTTGGAGGAATTAAGATCAAGTGCTTAGAACAAAGCCTGAAATAGAGGAAGCACTTAATAAATACTAGCTTTTGTGAACTCAGGTGTCAGTAACATTTTGTCTTTATATGTTTTTCCCAGAGTCAGTTTACAAAACAGTTTTCAGAGCTAGTGAAAGAACTTTCACAAGCCGACAACCAAAACCGCCTCTGTAGGCAAGCCTTAAAAGCATCGTTCTATTTTCCCTGGATCCTTCTAGCTGCGGTTGGTTTTTCATACCAGAGCAATTAGCAGCAGTCAACTGACAGACTGTGATGGAGCAGCTGTCATTGGGGGAAAGGGAAGAAAACTTTCTGATTTAAATGGATCATGATTATCATTTGTCACCCCAAGTCACCAATACAGTTTCTTTTATTCTGTTAAGGAAAACAAGGTAAATGTAGTAATATGCTTTAGAGTCTTATCTGAGCTGCTGAATCCCCTATTTTTGATACAACTTTTTAAAATTCTTCAGAATCCACAAGTCCTTCAGAAATGAGATTAAATTATTCCCTTTTATTTATTTATTTATTTTTTGTCCAAATATCACCTCCTTAGATCGGCCTTCCCTGACGACCATATCTAGAACAGTAACCCCACACACGCTGGCCCCTTGCCTTGCTCTGTTTTTATCATTTCTTGATATTGTATGCTTAGCCCTTTATCATTTTGTTGTTGCCTTTTTCCTAAACTGTGATATAAACCACATGAAGACAGCAGCTTTATCCTTGATTTGTTTGTGTTTTGCTGTGTTCCTTGGCACATAGAACAATGCCTGTCGTGTAACAGTCATTTAAATATGGGCAGGAAGCAATGACTTAAATTGCTATAAGTTTATACTGCCTACTACAATCTTAGAAATCTTGAACTTTTTCTCTTAAAGCCTCTGTTTTATTCAGCCTTCACTGATATTTGTAAAACGTTTATAGCAAATCTTTCTGTAATCTCAAAGATACATTAGATAAACCTACATTACTCCTACTGCAGAGGTAAGCAAATATAAGCTGCGAATAAAGATATTAAGTGATAGAGCTAAGCTTAGTTTATCTGACTCAAGAGCACTGAAAATATTTCAACTGCTGTACTAAAAGTTCTGTTCTATGAAAAATAAAAAGGTGGGGGGAGGTCCAGTATTTTTTATGCCATCTATGTCTTTATAATCTCTTTTAAAACTACCCTCTCTACTTAAAATTTTTTCTTGGGACTAAGTTCCTTTTTCTCCAAATAAGTACTCTAATATGTCTGCAACAACCACAAATACCATAAATATGATATTTAAATTCAGGTTAATGGGATTTGGATGAGATTGAGAAATAAGGATACTTAAAATATTTACATCCTTTAAAAAATACCTACATATTTTTTCCTTGTTTATTGAAGCAGCCAATCTAACTATACCTACCTATCAACAAGTAATAATATCAAAAGACAACTAAATGAGCTAGGGTATATGTCAGAGAAACAAAGAGAAATGTCATCTCATTTCTCTAGAGAACTTCATTCCAGTGGGGGAAGACAGACAGGAACATCAAATATATGCACCCACATGTACCCCTATGTTTAGTACTTGCCCCTGCTCACCATCTGCTTCTGCTTCTCTCATGAGCTCTTCTGTTCCAACAGCCCAGTGCCACCTGATTGCTAACCACATGATCTTGCTTCCTACCTTTCAGAGGAGTTGGAAACTCTGAACTCTCTTAGTCTTAAGTACCACAATTTCCTATTCCTGTACCTGAAATTGTTCCTGTACATTCAACCTCACCTCCTTTTGTCAGGCTTCAAAGGAGAGTTCTTTTCTTTTTTGCTAGCTTCATCCTTCCATCTATTCGTGACCTAATCTTCTCTCTTCAAGAATTTTCTTCATTGCTTCTCTCTCCATTTTTTATATATTGTGTTAGCCTCTCTGCTAGCTTTTTCTCCACACCTCATACCCCACAAGGAGATTATTTTCAAGCCCACAACAGCACGCCTCTAGAGAGCCAATCATGACCATCCCTTCCCAACTCTGCTTTCAATAATGCCACACTGGTAGATTGAAATCTCCCCTTTATAGAGCAATTATTTACATGAGGGAAATTGGCAGATGCTACAAAACCAGACTCCCCCTCTGGTTTTTAAACATTTACAGGCAAACCACTAATGTATTCCTTCCTTCCTTTAAAACCAATTTTTTTAAAAAATGTAAGTATAGTTGAAGTTCAATATTAATAGGTTATAGGTGTACAATATAGTGACTCACAATTTTTAAAGGTTATACTCTATTTATAGTTATTATAAAATACTAGCTATATTCCCTGTGTTGTAAAATATATCCTTGTAGATTATTTTATATATAATAGTTTGTACCCCTTACTTAATACATTATCCCTAAATTGTCTCCCCTTCTCTCTCCCCACTGGTAACCACTAATTTGTTCTCTATATCTGTGAGTCTGTTTCTTTTTTGTTATATCCACTAATTTGTTTTATTTTTTAAATGTAAGTGGTACCATGCAGTATTTGTCTTTCTCTGTCTGATTTATTTCACTTAGCATAAAACCCTCCAAGTCCATCCATGTTCTTGGAAAGGACAAGATTACATTCTTTTTATACCTGAGTAGGCATGTGATTCCTCCAGTTCTGTTCTTCCTTCCTAAGATTATTTTGGCTATTCAAGATCTTTTGTGTTTCCATACAAATTTTATGATTATTTGTTCTAGTTCTGTGAAAAATGCCCTTGGTATTTTGATAGAGATTGCACTGAATCTGTAGATTGCCTTGGGTAGAATGGCCTTTTCAAGAATTTTTCAATATCTGCAGATCCATCAGTGTGATTCACCAAATTAACAAATTGAAGAATAAAAACCATACGATCATCTCAGTAGATGCAGAAAAAGCTTTTGACAAAATTTAACATCCATTTATGATAAAAACTCTCCATAAAGTGGATATAAAGGGAACATACCTCTTCATAATAAAGGCCATATATGACAAACCCATAGCTAACATCATTCTCAGTGATGAAAAAGCTGAAAGCATTTCCTTTAAGATCAGGACCAAGACAAGGATGCCCACTCTCGTCACTTTTATTCAGCATAGTTTTGGAAGTCCTAGCCACAGCAATCAGACAAGAAAAGAAATAAAAAGAATCCAAATTGGAAAGGAAGAAGTGAGACTGTCACTGTTTGCAGATGGCATGATACCATACATAGAAAATCCTAAAGATATGATCAGAAAACTACTAGAGCTCATCAGTGAATCTGGTAAAGTTGCAGTGTACAAAATTAACATGCAGAAATCTGTTGCATTTTGATATATTAATAATGAGCTATCAAAAAAGAGAAATTAAGTAAACTATCCCATTTACCATCACATAAAATTAAAGATATCTAGGCATGAACCTGCCTAAGGAGGTAAAAAACCTATACTCAGAAAACTGTTAAGACACTGATGAAAGAAATGGAAACCGACACAAACAAATGGAAAAATACACTAAGTTCTTGGACTGGAAGAATTACTATTGTTGAAACCAAGTTCTTGAATAGAGTAGTCCTCTCTAAATCTAGCAGCTTCCTCACTTCACATCAAATCTTTGAAATTAGACATTTGTTCCTGCCTCTACTGGAAGTGTTATAGCAAAGGGTAAAAAGTGCTTATTGCCTGACCCCCTAGGCCGTATTTCATGCTGATGTCTTGATTTCTGAAAACCTCCTCCTCTTGCTCTTTGACATAGTATCTTCTGGTTCTCCTCCCACTTCTCCGATCATTTCTTCTATAACTCCCTAACTGGATCCTCTTATTTGTCTATAATTATTAATATTCCCTTGGTTCTGGTCTGCACACTCAAAGTTGACTAACTCATCAGTGTTCCTAGCTTCAAAACATTCCATTAATTATTGCCAACTAGAAAGTTACAGGTCAGACTTTTTGCCAGAATTTTAGATGGACATGTCCAATTGCCTTCTTAATATCTCTGCTTAGTTATGTCACAGGCATCTGAAACTCAGCATGTCAAAACCTTAATTTTTTTTCCCTTTTAAATGTTACACCACATTCTGTATTTCCTATCAGGTTAAATGGCCTCGCCATCTACCAAGTCAGCAAAGTCAAATACCTTGGAGGCATAAAGACTCACTTTTCTTCATTCTGCACATCTAATCAGCCACTGAATATCTTTCTTTCTCTCTTCCTGCACCATTCCATCTTCATCCCAGCTACCTTCTTTTAGGTCGCCATCATTTCTTACTTAGACTGTTATGATTTTCTCCTAATTTGTCTTCCTGCCTTCTGTCAGACTCCTCAGCTAGCTCTCCCCAGTACTCCTAGGGTGATACTTAAAAATTTTAAATCTGATCAAGTCCCTCCCTTAAGTAAAATCCTTCCATGGCTCTTCACAGCCTCTAAGATAATTTCTTTCCGTACAGTACTCTTTCAATTACAAATAAGAGAAAACTCCACCTAATCACATCAAATTTCTGCAAGACAAGAAATATTTGTTTGACTGCAAGGCCCTCCATGATCTGCTAGCCCTTGTAATCCTTCCCAGTCCTACTTCTTACCATGAACACCCCACTTCCACTCTTACGCCCTAAGACCCAGTATACCATCCCCTTCCATTCCATGCCCTTCATGCTCTTTAACACCTCCTGTGTGTCTCGGCTGATGCTTCACCCTCTGCATCTTTCAAAAGTTTTATCAAGTGTCATCTTCTCAATAAACACTTTCCTGAAACCAGCCTCCTTGTGGATGAACAGCTCTGCCTTTCTTTGTGTCCCAGCTGTACTTACAAGATCTTTTGCCATAGTTCCTGTAACTTATTGCATTCCTGCATTTTTGTTTTTCTACTTCTGCTGTGCTCCAAGATCCTTGAGGGCAGGGAGCACATTTTATTAGTTCTTATATACTTAGCATTAGCCTGACCTATAGTAGGGACTCCATAAATAATATCCTATTAATATAATTTATATAAATGTTGCATAAATATTATATAAATGAAGAATAAAGTGAGAAATAGGCAGAAACAATACTAGGACTCTCAGTTTGCAACAATTAATTTTGACTAGAGCTGAGAAGAATGAGTTGGGTAATGTTTCTTACTGAAAGATTTTAAATTAGAAACCACTAAACACATATGTTCCTGCTATACAGACAACTGTCATTATCTGGACTTTTGATACCCAAATATTTGCTATAACATTGTATAGAAATTTTCACCAAAGATTTACTATCCAGATAGAAATTCAAGTAACAAGTTTATGTAGTTCAACAATGGAAATGTTTAAGTTGTAGGTGAGTCCCTGCAGCAGAATGTAGAGTATTCTTCTATCAAACTTAGCCGTTCTCTTTATAGGATCATGTCATTGTCTTCTAAGGAAATGGAAAAGACTTTGAAGAAAGCTGATGGGCACAAAAGGTCTAGGAAATCCCATTCATTAGTAGGAACATTGGAAGTTTATTGAGAGAGGTGAACACACAGAAGATATAAGCCTGGTCATGAATATGTCTCCATCTCTAACACATTAACTTTTTTTCTACTTGTGAAAGTATCTATAACAATACTGTATTGTGATTATTGGTTTTGGAGAGCTTCACTGCATCATTCAAGCATAGTATGGTATGTTTGAAAAGCTAGAAATATGTCTCATGCAGCGGATAGATAATCATAATCTTTGAAACCAGGTGGATGCTACTGAAGCCACTACACACCTATGAAGATCCTCAGAAGAAGAAAGAGATTAATGATTTGGTAAAGAAGTCAAGTTTCAACATCAAGCCTAAAATCGTACAAATGATTAAAAACCTATGGAAGTCAGCACTCTCTGAAGATCACAGAAGAAGCAGCTTCTTGGTAATGAGGTTGAGGCAGTTTTCCCCGCTGAATTACAGAAAACTGTTGATAAAGGGAACTAACAAATTTTCATAAATACTGACTTTCTTGATTAAATTTAGCTTAAAAAAAATGAATGTCATCTTACCAGAGGATAAGAAAAAAAAAGATTGAGGGCATTAAATATCCAAGATGACACAACTTTTGAGTGAAAATCTAAAAGTAATGTTTAAAAACAAGAAATTCAACCAACCAACAAAAACCTGTGTATTTGTATAACTCTAAATATCCCAGAGTCCTTATGTTGGAAAGTGTTGCAGAGTAAATTGCCTATTATATGGTCCTCAAATCATAATATTTTGGTTGACAGAAGAGGCAATCAGTCATTATTCAAGGAATCATAATTTCTGACAGTTCATTTCTCAGGGATGTGAATTCTTAGAAGAACATAAAGAACTGGGGTTGAGACTTGAGTTAATTTTTATGTATATAAAATTTATTTTATATAAAATAAAGAGTTGATGAAGATGTTGAGTAGGTACTGCTGTGAAGAAACACAATTTGGATAATAAGCTAAGAAAATGCTTTTTTTTTTTTCATCTCAGCATGGATATCTGAACTATTTTCCCATTCTCAATTCATTTTGCCAGTGGCGACATTATCCCTCCGCAAAGGGGACTTTGTACCTTCATAGGTTGTGGCTTCATCGAACCTTCAGTGATAAGCTCTGATGTTTAGAGACACTTTCTGTTTAGCTCCAAAACATGAAAGATCGTCAGTTTTCATTTTTAATTAAGCATATCTGTCTCTGCAAAATGGAAGTCAAAGGCTATTAGAGAAAAGCCAGTTTTCCTTCAGGCTCACAAATTTCGAAAACAAAACATTTGCCTTACCAAAGATGTGTGCGTATTTTTCTTGTAGTCTGTATCTGAAGGGAAAAAATGCCTCACTCTAAAATGCTATCTATATTCCTTAGAAATAGGTATTGCCTACATGTAGGGGCTGACTAGCGGTTATCAACAGAGAAGCTCTTAACATTTGTGATTTCTTCTCTTAGAAGTAGGCTATTTCTCCTTGCATCTATTGTTTAAGTCTCTTATGCAGATTGCCTTCATTGTCAAACAGAAGGAAAAACAAGAAAAATCAGAAGAAAAACCAATAATTTGCATGACCATAATGATACAGCAATTTAACTAAGATAATTTAATAGATATTTATTGATGGTTCCTCCTAGAAAATAAACCATGCTAAGTAATATAGGAATGAAGAAAAAAAAGTAAGTTGACATCATTGCTCTTGAGGAACTAGTAGGACTCAGATAAATGAATAATAATAATGATTGGATTTCTTTGGCTTTGGTAGTTTTTCCCTCAAATATGTATTAATAATTATATTTTACATAAATATTACTGTATCTCCTCACGGGTTGTCTGTCCATTTGCTGTAACATATGGCCAGAAACTTCAAATCCCGTGTTTCTTAACTAGATAACTATTTCTCAGATAGTTAAATAATTCCGTAATGTGTTATTAATATACAGTGCTCACTTTTAACAGACAGGTAAACCAAAACACAAGTGAAATGTGATGACTTTTGCAATAGAAATATGTATGCCATGAGAAGGATACTAATATCAAGGGGACGTCATGCTTCTGAGTTTGAAATTGCCAGGGTATTGATATTTGAGCTGTACTTTGTAGGAAATAGATCTTCTGGACCAGGAGGGGAGAGACATTCCCAGAAGTGGGAATATTAATGATCAGTCTGTTAGTTCTGAGCCACATAGGCATGTAAGTGTTTGGTTTATTCAGGAAATAACCAAGCACAGTGTTGTGAGGTCTTAGGGGACAGGCAGGGTAGGGGTAGCTTGAGATGACAATCAGCAAGGTGACCAGAGCTTAACTGTGAAGGGCCTTGAAGCAAAGTCTGGAAAGTCTTCAGGAAAAAAATCAACAACTATATATTACATTCCTAAACTGCATTGTGTTCACAGGCTGGTTCTCCCTACTTCTCGCAAGTTAATTCTGAATATTAAGTGCTTATGTCCTGAAACTACAGGAAGCATCATTAAATATGCCTAAGATATTTGTTCACTTGGAAGATTTATTTAGAAAAGAAAAGTTCTGCTGCTTTGTTTCTTTCTGTTTTTAATTAAACTGAGTTTTGGCAGTCCTTTCTACTCGGCAATCCACATAAGACTGAACATCTAGTGACTCATCAAAATGTACTGTAAATTCTAAAAACCCTAGGCAGTTTAGAGGTATCATACTTTTAAAAAGGCTTATTTATTTAGTGCTACCCTTGAGTACAATAATGTATACTTGAAAGGTTTGAGTTTTGAACTGAGAATTCAATGTAATGTTTTTGACTAGTTCCAATATACAGAGTGCTGTGCTAAGCCTGCAGCAGAGGGTGAAAAAAATTCACTGAATGGTGGTAATCCAACACGAGTGAAGACAAGCCAGAAAATAGAGGATAGACAGTATGGGAGAAGATCCCAAGTGTAGTATTTAGGTGGTAGAGCGCTATTCGAGGTTTCCTAAACAAGGAATTTGTGTATGTAAATGTTTTGCCTTAATGAAGTTAATTTCTCATATGGATTGAGGGTCAGAGAAAAGTTCGAACCCATTGTAACAGTTTCCACCCAGTGATTTGAAAACTGTGTACCAGAGAAGACCAGTGCTCAGGGAAGAGGCGTCAAGTATTTTCCAAACACTGACACGTTCCTCATCAAATACTAACCTGTCCAAAGAACTTTTTTTTTTCCCGACTCTCTTTTCAATTAGAATGCTGGTTCATTCTTGAGATTTTAAATTATGCTTTATTACATATTTGTTTATAGATGCTTTAAAATATCTGAAAAAAAAGATATTTAAGACATAATATAATAAGTGCTTGAACTTGGGTAGTGGTAGTAGAAATAAAAAAGAGACAATGACTTGAGATATTATTAAGTGGTAAAACAACAACAACAACAAAACAAGGTTTGGCAACTGTTTAATAAATAACCAGGAAAAGTGATTCTGGAAGTCAGGAAAAAAGATCAGATCCATAGAAAGAACTTTGTGAATTATCTGCTGGGAAAGTCACATTAGACAAAACTCTTTAAGAATTTCGACATAAAGGCAATGGAGGAATGATGTTGGATGAATGGAGAATAGAGAGGATTGGGAGAGCCTGGATATTTCAGCATCCTGAAAGTCAAAGAAGGAGAGTTCAGGACAAGTGAACAGCTAGAGGGAGTCTGTCAGAAGACTGTTGGAATCAGAAGGCAGTTGGAATGAAATATTGGCTAGTTGACTGGTGATGAGAATGTTGGAGTAGAAACCAGAAAGCAAAAGTGGGTGGTGAAAAAGGAAAGGCAGAAGATATAGTTGTAATAGTTTGTGAACTTTGTCAGTAAAGAAGGAAGAGAAAGGAACAGTTTGAAGTCACAGGAAGGAAAGATTGCACAGAATCAGGGACACAGAAGAGAACCAGAAAGAGGCAGAGATGCATCTGTAGGCAACAGAGAAGCTTATGGTTGCATTATGATTCCAGAGAGAATTAGATCGAAGCATAGATGCACAGATGGAAAAGGTACCTTTGTAGATCACAGAACATTAAAATGAATTTTTCTCAGAAAGTTCTAACAAAGTCTGGTATAGTCAATGATTCTGAAGAAAATAATCTCAAACTGTTTTAAGGTGATCTTTGCTTAGTGTGTTAATTTATTTAAAAATCACTCCAAGGTCCATAATCTTTTATTTCTCTATGATAAGTATTTCCTATAATTTGCACATAGGGGATATTTTGGAAGTGGGTACTTATGATAATCATAAATACAGCCAAGTCTCTGTGATAAATGCTTTTGGACCAGTTGCTGACATGCTCAATTGAATACTAATACCTCCCATGAAAGGCTTTAATGTAAATAAAATGACAGCTGCAGTGCAGCAGAAGGACACATAAAGCTTTGCATTAGCTTCTCTCCAAGGTTACCATCTGTGCTGATCTGAAGTTTTAATGTGTGGGATTTCTCAGCCCTCTGCAAAGACCGTATTTTCAGGCTAGGTATCAATAGGGTATAAACACCACCTGGGAGGGACTTGTGCTATTTAGTCTACAGCCATGCTGACCTTAATCACTCAGTTATTCTAGAGAGACACATCTGTCTCCTGTTGGAAACTTTGTGTAATGGTTGTAGAAGTAGCTAGAATATCAGGATTCTTTGACCCTACTTTGCATATGCAAACAGAAGAATGTTACTATTAAAGCATAATCTAAATAAAATTGAGAAGCAAAACAAATTTGAAAAACAGAATGACTTCTACTCAAAGTCTACATAATTAATATCCCATGATCAATATATGAGTTTCAAACAAATACAAGATAATAACATTTTAGAAGTCTAAAACCTATAAATGTGGCCAAAATTAAAGAAATATTTTTATAGTTTAAAAGGAAAAGAGGCACTACTTTTAGTTCAGCATTCTGTAGAATTGTACATTTCTTTATCTGAGACATTTATTCTCTTAATTTCTCAAAACACATTTATTATGTATCTTCTCTGTCTCAGACACTATGCTAGGCCTTGGGTTCACTAGGTTATGCTAAGACTTGATATTTGTCCTCAAGGAATTTACATTCTGGAGGGAAATACAGACTAACATCAAGGAATTAAGCTACTGTTTCTAAAAGTTGTCATGGATTAAGAACAAGATGTTATCAGAGAACACAGAGGGCTGCACATAATGAGGATTAGGGAAGTTTGGAAGAAACACTGTCTATGCTGTCAGATGACCTTGAGTCTTGTAAACTGAGGTTTTACTGTGAGGCAAATAGAGCAATTAAAAGTGTATTGGGGCAGACATTTTTTATCATGAATGTCTCTTCCTTCTTCTTCTTCATAATTGTCATCATCTTGGCCATTATCACTTTTTCAGCTCTTGCTATGTGCCAGGCAATATATGCCAGTACTTTGATGCATGATTTTTTAAATTTTTCATTGTAATCTTATAAAGACTATTAACAGTCCTGCTTTAAAAATAAGGAAACAATCAAGGGAATGTACTTAATTTTCCTGAGATCGTAAGTTACCAAGAAGCATAGCTGAAAATCATACACAGATTTGTCTGCCATCATTGTCCCTGCCTTTTTATTCTATTTTTCTTAGGTAGAAAATGAGTGCATTTCCATGAAGATCATTCAACCCATAGTATGTGCAGACACATAATTATGTACACATGTGAAAAAGCAAGATTCAGAAGAAAGTGTGTATAATAGTCTACCATTTTGTGAAAACCAAGTGGATTGATAAACAGAGTTTGATATCTATAGAAATCCATAGAATAAATCTTTAAGAATAAAGAGTTACTTATATTCTCCCAAAGTCCTGGAGGTCTTGAAATTAATAATGCAAGTATAAGAATAAAATAAGGAAAAACATTAATGTTCAATGTGTTATTTTTTAGTCATTCAAATCATATTGCTGCTAAGATACTGCATTTTGTCCATTTATTAAAACTTGGAGGGTATTTGGTACTTAAGGGTTTGTACTTAAAAGACAATTCCTGACCTTTGCAAACTTACAGTTTATTTAAACAAGTAAAAATAATATATACATGAAAAACTGTACAAATTTTAATGCTCAATATATTTTAATTGCTAAATTGGATGCAAGTTAGTTCAGAAAGAGGGGATTATCAGAGATACCTGAAACTTTGAGGCAAAGAGTTCACAGAATCTGTGGGCCTTGTGATGATCCTGGAAGAATTTGGGTACATGCAGTTAGAGGGCCATGGAGAAGAATCAGAACTTTGTTGTATAGTCAGGGCTCAGGAATGAGCATTGTAAGCAGGCAAACTCAATCACAGTAGGGAATTTAGGTTTGGAAATATCAATATTAGTTTATAAGGGAACCCGAAAGCAAGAAAGAGGCCTTTGATTTGATGTGATAATAAAAAGGAGGCCACTCTACAAAATTCAAAATGTTCTAATATTTCCTTGATGATTTGTTTTGCTAACATTTATTTTGAATCTTTAGCAAAACATATTTTCCATACTTACTGCATTTTATTCTTCACTTTATGCCCATTACTTCTTATGCCTTTAGCAGAATTAGAATAGATGTTTACCTCATCACCTGTACAGTACATTATTTAAACAAAATCCAGTGAACCATTGGTCTTACCCAATCCTGACTGGACATTCAGGGAAAGTTGAATCATAACGTATATTTTGAAATGTTTCTACGATCATGAAGATATACTCTCCCTTGTGACAAAGGGACAGAGTATGGCTCTCAGTAATGTTAGAATTTTGGCCAAAAACTATAAATTCATACTTCAGTTTGGAGATTGACATTGGGATTAGTATAAAGATTGCGAATCATCACAATGAACAGAAAATTTAAACTCACCTTAAGATTGTAAAGATGTTTTCTCTGGAAAGATTGCATTGATGAGCAAAGAATCATTTAAATGTCATTTAAAAGAATAACAAGCCTGCTACTGACGCCTTTGAGAAACTTCACATCATCAAAATATAAACATAACAAGCTTTTTTAGTGTTTTTCAACTCAGTAAACTTTATTGAATGCATTAAGAGTGTGTATCCTTGAAGAAATAAATCAGGTAGTTATAAGATGGAAATAAAATAAAAGATGACACAATACCAGAATAAAAAAAGTGATTATTGTAATTATGAATGGTCACTATGATTTTTTTTGTGTTCAAATATTTTATTTTTATAAACATCCAGGTTTAAAATCAGAAAAAATGTAATTCTTTAATGTTTATTTTATTTTTACAAATCCACACTTAATGTAAGCTTATCAAAGTCCAGGTTGGTAGTGATTGCAGGTAAAGTACACTGAGAAAAGACTACCCTTTTTAACAATGCTTTGCCAGCATCTTAGGAAATTTTCTGAACCTTAAGGACAAAAATCAAGACCCTCTCAAAGAAAATTGAACCAAAATTCAACAGGCAAGAAAGACTTAATTCAAAACTCTTGTGATAGGAAAGAGAGACTGAACTCAACTTGGCTGAAACAAAAAGCAGGAAGGTTTTTAAGTTCTGAGATGAGCTAGTAGTAAAGTACTGGGGGATGTCAGAGGGAGGTTGGTCAATATGATTGGTTATCTGTGCGAATTGGTGCTTGTGGAAGTTAGTCTCCTATCCTCCCACAGAGGCTGGATAACAAAGTGCTATCTCCTTCTATGGTGACATTTCAAAAGGATGGCTCTCAGGTCTTTGAGGAAGAGATTCCTGGGTTGTAAAGCTGGCAAGAAGCTAGAAGAAGATTTCCATTTCAAAGGGGCAGAGAATGAATTTCCAACTGTAGTTTTTCTAAAGTAAATGCTCTAAGAATGGGGTGGTCAGGGGCCACAGTTAAGAAGCCTATCTAAAGTTTAGTTAGACTAAAGGAAATGATAAGAGGCTGTCTTGGTCAACTCTTCATTTATATTAGGTTGTATCGTGTACATTGACAATATCTGACCATTTTTTGACCTATAAAAACAAGAGTTTCATATGGCTGCGACCCTGGGATCAAACTTCTTTGCACATTATTTTTTCATTTTGGAAAAGCAAACAGATCTGGAATCGTAGTTTTAGTTCTGCTCTTTCTCACTCTAGAATAAACCTGGGGATGGTTTTATACTTGTTTACATAAATATGGTGTGTATCAGGGAATGTGTTAATCAAAAACAGGGTAAAAATTAAAGTTAGCAAAAATGGAAAAACGGGTTAACATGAAAAAAAAAAAAGCAGACTTCAAAGCCTTGAATAGCTCTTAAAGAAATGTCACAAATTTGTTTCAGAGCTTCCTGTAAGTTAAAGCAAAGAAACAAGCATAAGTTGCAGTGATGACCCCTTGTTGTTGAACAGTGTTCAGGCAAACCAGATTAAAGTAAACCAGAAATTATGATAATAGTTTTCCTGATGTTGAGACCTGATGCATTTTTCCATTGGGTGCTCATAAGGGCAACATTTGTGTATTGCCTAATATTTCACTAAACCTAATATCTGATTTTACAGGCCTGGTTTTGCTTGTTTATTTTTTATTTTCTTTAATCACGTCCCTCAGTGGAAACTCTTGGCAAAACCCCAAAGTATAACTCACTAAAAGTAATTTGTTTAGCTTTAAAATAATAATATCCAGATATACAGTTCTCTAAAGATAGAGTTAAGAATGTCTAGAAGAATGAATTGTGTCAGACAGTAAGTACATTCTTTTTGAGGGGAGGTGGTGGAGTGTACCCAAACCCTTGATAAGGGTCAGGTAATACAGATTGTGAGACTTTGAAGTTATTAGTTTGGAGAGCAGAATTTGGAGTTGCCATATCCTTAATAGATGTAAGTCCATATGTTTTAAGAATTAACAAAGGTAAGGTGGACTTGAAAGCCTCTTGGAATATAAGGAGATAATTTAGGATATGGACTTTTTGTCTGCGTAGTCTGCTAGTAGTCAGGGTCTATTAAACTTAGAACCCATTAGAATGATGGTACTTTCTGTATTCCCCTATGGCTCCTTATGTGTCTTTGACCATACACAGCAATTTTCAGAGTGCATTCTGTTTTGTTCTATTTTTTACATGATGGCATCTGTGTTAGTGAATTCTTCATGAGCAGAGACTATATTTTATTAATCTCTGTATCCTTAGTACTTATGGCTTGGTAAATAGGGCACAGAAAACATTTTGTTGACTATACATGATTTAAGAAAACCAAAGAAGTTTGATATTTAAAATTATATGTCAAGTATGTAAAATTACCACAAACAATGGATTAATTCCACTTCCCCTCTCTCCCACATTTGCCACCTTGCAGTAGGTGCAACATCATAAAATATTGGGGGTGAAGGTCACAGAGTCTCAAACATGATGGTAGGCCTTGCTGGTTTTCTCCCAAGACCCTCTGTTACCCCTTTCCTTTCTAATAGCAGTGTGCTTTGTGGTTGGACAGATGGCTGCCTAGAATAATGGCTGCATTGTCTGGTCTCCCTTAGAATAGGAGTGGTCATGTGACTGTGCTATGGCCAATGAAATGCAAGTGGAAGTGTCATGTATAAATTTTAGGGTGCATCCTTCTTTCCCTTTTCTACTTTCTGCTGGAGGGACCCAGACACACTCAGTGGACTCAGCAGTCACTTGAAGCATGGCAGGGAACCATGTGCTAAGAATGGTGGAACAACCTGAAAGGGGCCTCCATCCTTGGTGTTGCCATATCTGCCTTGGACGTCTTAAGACTCAAGATTTGTTTCTATGAGAAAGAAGTAAGCTCTGCCTTTTCTAAGAGACTTTAATTTGGGATGTTTTTGAAATTTGAAGCCTTGTATTCTCTACTTCAGGGAATGAACGTTTTATTTACATTTCAGTTAATTTTCAAGTTAAGGCATTCAGCTCATCATAGGTTTGGTTTAATTTTATCTTTGACTTGACATGTCTTAAATTTTAGGAAAAAAATCCATATTTTCTCTTGTGTGTCTTAAACTATGACAAAACTACTGACCTGGACAAAATAAATCTGTGAAAAGCCACATAGACCAGGTTCTAAAGATACCACTTTCTTCCTTTTCTTTCTAGGTCTTCTCAAACTGTGAGTAACTAAGCGGTTTGTGCATCATTCTGGTAGCAAAGCTGAAATTCCCAGTGGTCTTGACCTCCTCATTCCCTGTTCTGAAACCAAGAGACGGCTGCTTGACAAGACTCCTTAAATTGCTGCAATGTCTGTATCTAGTTTATCGTGGTAAGTGAATTACTTCCTAACTTTAAAGGCAAGTGCATGTAGATCATGAAGCAGTATTTTGTGAGTAAGGTGCACCTTCAGAAGTGAAACGGAGAGTTAGAGTAACACTGTCAGTGTTTGTCTCTACGAGTCTTCTGTTCCACCTCTACTGGACTCTCCTTGTCTGGGCTTCCTCATGTTAGCACCGCACGTATAGTCAAAACCTACTTCAGTCTGTGAACAGTTTGGTCTGCCTGCCATGATGGTGTACGTAACTGACCACAGCCATGTGTTGATTTTAAAATTTAACTCTGAAGCTTGATGGGAGGAGGGGGTGCCTAATTGTGATCCCCACCTGTAACCTAGGAATTTTGTAAATAAGGTTAAGATACTTTTATTCATATTTACAACTATCCAAGCAATATTCCCAGCTTTTAAAAACCAGTATGAGAAAATTATTTTTTACATATTAAAAGCAAAAAAAATTCTTGCTCTAGAAGTTATGTGTATGACCCCTGGAAAAAAATACAAAATAATTCAGCCCTTTCTTTTGAAATCTCAGAAAGAAATATAATCCAGGAAACTTCCAAGTTTCTGGGGAAGTATGCAGTGTCAATCAGGTAAGGAGAGTGACCTGCAGCATGAATTCATGAAGATTTCATGAATCTTCCTCTTCAGTAAATAATGACCAAAAAGAGACAATGATTGAGTTAATGTTGGTTTTGAGAGAGACAAAGGGATGTACAGAATCAATTGCAAGCATCCACCAACAGGTGAGAGGCTCCTGGCTATGATCTCAGGGAAGGGAATGTTGCTGGTGGCAGAGATTGTTAGTGGGAGACATGAGGTACAAAGAGTTGAGAAAGGGTCCCATGTCTATAGCACAAAGGGGGAAATGGTGTGATGCCGAGGAGGGGATTGAAAGGACTTTGAGAGCTTCCTTTCTTGATAATCGTCTTCAATTCTTCCTTTAAAAACTGTTTTTATAATATTTATAAGAAAAATGTTATAAAACATACAGTTTTTATGATATGCAATCTAAGTAAATATTATCAATAGTGAACAATGACATGGTGTTTATCATGTACTAGGCACTTTTTTTTAGACATTTAGCCCAAAGATTCCTTACGGCAACCTTATTAGGAATTTAATGTTGTTATTTGCATTTCCACCAATGGAAAAGTTAGGCACAGCGAGTTAAGTAATATGCACAGTATGCCCACTATGTAGCAGAATTAGGAAGTGAAGTCAGGCAGCCATCTGGTGCACCTAACACAGCTACCCCTATAAAAACAAAAATGTTGCTGTAAAAATAATGTCCTTGCTATGTGCATGTGGCTTCAAGGCAAGTGCCCTGGTGCTCATTTCCAACCAGAATGCTTCCCTTAATGTCCTCCCAGATGGAAATCCCGGAGCCTCTCCTGGAAGGAGATGAGTATCTGGACCTGGGAACACTAGCAGGCATTAGCAGTAGCATTGAGGGTAGGATGCGGGGAAAGGGAATGAGCCCCCTAATTTCCTAGGAGAGGTAAGGAGGTTGTTGCTAGCAGCAACTTAGTTGAACTTCCAAAATTATATAAAGTGAGTAACCTTTATATACCTAATATAAATCTTAGTTACACGTGTTGTGTTACTGGCAAGAAATTGTCAGATTTTCATCATGATCACAAAAGAAGTGTGACAGAAAGATGCCAGCACTTTGCTGTAATTTAAGTGAAATGGCTTTTCAATTGCCCATCTCATGAAGACCCTCCACCTCTAAATCCAGTAATTCTACTCCCCTAGACCCTCCTGCACCCCTGCTTCTGTTAGTTTGGTGTTACTGTACATATGGGGACTGGTATGTAGAGAGAGATTCTAGTGGTGGCTCAGCTGACTTTGCCAAATGACATCTTTTGACCCCAAGTTGATTTTCATTGTGGTGCCTGCACACACTTCAGCTTTGTCCCATGGAATCTTAAAGACATTAGGGTACCTGGCAGAGGTGAAGGTGATTCAACTAGAGCCAGGTATGGAAGCAAGAGGACAGGGGATGAAAGTAAGAAGTCAAATAGCCAGTCACGATCTGTTGAGCATCTGTAATGTGCCATGTGCCATGCTCTGCACTAACTACCGGGATGCAGGGTTGGTGAAAAGTAAGGACTGCTCCTATAGGAGCTTACAGGTTAGCCAGGGGGACTAACTGTGATTGACACTTGAACAGCATGGGTTTGAACTGTGCAGGTTCACTTATGTGTAGATTTTTTTCAATAAATACTATTGGCCTTCCATACCTGTGGATGTGGAAACTGGGGAGATGGAGGGCTCCCTGTGGGACTTAAGCATGGTGGATTTTGGTATCCTTGGTGGGTTGGTCCTGGAACCAGCCCCCTGTGGATACTGAGGGAAGGCTGTGATCAGATGACTTAATTTAATATGATAAGTGCTCTGAAAGGTATATCTAGGGTGGTTTGAAAATCAAAGTGGATATTTGTTTTTATTCTACTCGGGAAGAAATGGCTTATTTTTCCTAAATATAAATGTACCTTTTGCATTTATTTAAAAAAACAAAGAAATACGCTAATTACAAAGAGTCAAACTCTATAGAAAATTATAAGGTAGAAATAAAAAACGTAAACCCTACCATTTATAGAAAACCACTGCTATAAATGCTGAGGTATATTCTTTTCTACATATACTCACATATTTTTGCAAAAGTGAACTCAAACCATGCAGGATATTTTGCCATCTTTTAATTTCACTGAATGGTTTCTAAGGTCGTCTCTCTATTCGAAGAGTGTAGAGTGACATCTTCACGTGTAAAGGCTGGTGACATTGTCTGGCAGTCGTGTTATTGATTTCACGCATCCAGGACTTTCATGTGTTTTCTGATTTTTGTTTTTACTATTGTAAATACTTCTCTTGAGATGAAAATTATTCTGCTATCTCAGGGTCACAGGTGCTGTGCTGTTCTGAGTAGCTGGTGAGGACCTGTCTTATTGCTGCTCCCTGAACTGCAGACACCAAGGCTGTGGAGAAAATATGTGATTTCAGAGAAAGTGTCTTGTCAACTCCTTCCCTTTTTTATTTTAGAAAAGGACCCATCATGCATGCTCACCCTTTCACCAGATTTAGTCCCTCAGAAACATTGAAAATGTACTGATAACTGTCAAAGAAATGTTCTCTTACAGTTGACTAATAGAGTTTTATCAAAAGGCAACAAAATAGTCCATCATGCTCTCCCATAAACTGGAAATATAACAGGGTCTGAGCTGTGAGAGTTATTGATGTGCTGGCTAAAGTTAGAAGTGGTGAATGGGCTTTACTGAATATGCTTATAGTTAGTATAAAATGCTATTATGAATGTTGGCAAGTTCAATAATACTCTAGTAAGATATTAAAACTGCTTTCAGTTTTCCTCTTTCTCTGCATATTGTGTGTTAGAATCCTAGAGTTGAGAAAGATGCAGAATTTGCTTTGTCAGATTATTCACTTAATTTGTGATATTTTTATCTACTTTCTTCTTTAATGAATAAGTGAGGAAGTGAATCATTCCATTTCATTCTTTGGTACCTGCATTGAGGAGGAAAAAAAAACATTCTGGAGAGACAGAGAAGCCCATTTATTCTAAGGAAGGGGACAGGGGAAGAATTAGGATCTTTTCTCAAAAGCTGCCTTGGCCACTCTTCTGCAAACTCGTTGTCCTGTTTACACTGTTGAGTGGTGGGCTCTTAGGGACAGGACTCGTGGTAGCAGAGCAAGTGGGAACTTGAACTGTCTCTGTTTTTGGAGGGATCAGAACCCACAGGAGGGAAAATGTGGATAAGTAGAGACTGGAAGGGAAGTTATTATCCCAAGTTTTACAGTAAAAGTTTAAAGTCAATTGTCAATAGCCTGTTATTGGAGAAGAGGGAAAAAATAGAAAGGTTAGATATAAATATAAAGCTAATGCCTCTGCCTGAAAAAAAGTTGAGACCTCTGAGTGCTAGGGAAAGCTTCGTTGATTAGATACTGTAAGTATTGCTCAGCATGGGAAGTGCATGTAGAATGAATGACTAATCCTTTAAAGTTCTGGAAAGAGAAGGTGGGCTTGAGAGCCTAAAACTTAAATCTTCTTGAAAGTGGAGCTGTTCAGCTTGTAAAGGAGTAGGTCCAGAACATACAAGAAGAGGTAAGTTGAGTTTAGGGGAGAACAAATAAGGAGAAAATAACCCAGGACAGAAAGAAAGGAGAGAATAAAATAGCCAAAATGAAAACTCAGTGTGTTCCCCCAAGTGACGTAACACATTTAGTTACAATGCAGTGATTTGCTTGTATTGTTTGTGTTCTGATGGGGAGGTAATTAGGTTTCTTTATTGAGTTCCACTTGGAGGAGGTACCAGGGATTGAACCCGGGACCTCTTATGTGCTGAGCATGCGCTCTACCACTTGAGCTATATACCCTTCCCCCTGTAATGCAATGATTTGGATGAAAGTCAATTTACCAGATTCTGAAAAATTTCCATATGTCTTTCTGTTCATAACATGCCCTTTCAGATAGAAACCCCTCATTATTAACATGATTAATACTATTTTGATTTGAGCTTGACACTTTAAGTAAACACATTATATTTTTAGAGTTCCTGCCTGTTTTTGGCTTCAAGCTATGTGCCTTTAGAAATAGCTTTCTAAAAATTAAATATTTATAGGAAACATCCTGGATGTTTTTCTCCATATATGTCTACCTCAGATTCTTTCTCCTTACATAATCAAATAATTAGCAAAACAGAATATTTTATTTTTGTTCTTAAATACTAGTGCCAAATAGACATGAATCACACTTGGAAGACAATTGGCAAGTTTTCGTCTGCTTAGAGGAGTTTGCTTTCTTGTGGAGTTAATGAGTCTGAGGTTGCAGGTTCAGTTCCCACAGGGACCAATTAGCTCTGCTTTCTTTTATGACCAGAGCCTACACCTGTGACTTTGACAAGCCCTCCTTTCCAAATTCAACATTGGTCACAAGTCATTAGAAACAGCTGATTGATCATCGCCAACTCATGATTAGTCTTGGGAAAAAAGTATAAACACTAAAATCAAGTGCTCTTCAGGGATTGATAATGGTCCCATGTATCAACTTCCTTTTGAACATCATCCAGGTCTATAAATATGCTTTGAAATTTGTCTTTTCATCAGTCTCAGAGGAATCTGAATTTACTCTGTTGTGAAACAACTACAGTAAATAATCACAGAATCCTCCTTTCTGTAGAAGCCTTTATGTAAAACTGGGCAGTCCATTCCAACCCTTAATGCTAGAGGTACTAAACACTGGCTCTTTTTAGACATTAATAATTAAGGTAAAGACCAGTGAATGGTCTATGAAATAACTTTAGTCATTAAAATAGTTATGTAGGCTGTTGCATTTTTTCAGCATGATCAAAATTAGATTGACTGTAAAATCTTAAACATTGTTTGCCACTGGTGTACAAATTTTCAGTGATAGTGTTATCTTGGTACATATCCCTCATTGTCTTCTTGTGTTTATTTGTTTGCTTGTTGGATTTTATTTGTTTCTTTATTTTTTTAAGTGTTTTTATGATTGTGAAGACAGTTCAGCTAATTTTAAAACTATTCCAGTTCGATTGAGGACAAAACACTTTTCAACTCAGTTGGATAGTCATTAAGAGTTAGATTCATTCATTTATACTTGGTTTTATGTTCTTTTCTGAAGACTAGGATTATTGTTATGAGTTTTATAGGAATTTCATTACTGTGCAGTTAGATACATTAGTATAGCTTAATTGCATTATTTTTATGTAAATTAGGAGTCTTTTAAATCCTATTTTTAATTTGTTTTATTCATCCATTTCTTCATCCAACAAATATTTTGAGTGCCTACAATATACAGATTTCAATGATGTGGATAGAATGTTGAAGCAAACAGAAGTCCCTAGTCTCATTATGCTTACGTTCTAGTACTGAAGACAGATACACAGATTAACAAATATGTTTTATAGTATCAGATAGGGATAAGGATTTTGAAGAATAATCAAGCAGAATGAAAAGGTAGAAAAGCAGGGTGATGGCGGGAGTAGGGAGTTGGTCAAGAAAAGTCTCTTGGGCAAGGTGGCATTTAAGTAGAGAGGGAACGGTCTGTACAACCTACAGAGGAATGCTGGTTCAGGCAGAGAAACAGAGGGACAAAAGCCCTGAGACTGAAATGTACCGGGTGTGTCTGAGGAACCATGCAGGTAGCTAGTTTAGTGGAAACAACCAATAGAGGGGAGAGTCCTCAGAACTGGGTTTGGAGAGGTAGCAGGGGCCATGTAGGTCATGAGAAAGACTGAACTGTATTCTTAATGTGATGGGAAACCTTGCCCTCACTTATCAGATTACAGGCAAAATTTCATCTAAAATATAAATTTAGGGAAATTCAGTACTGGGAAGAACTAAGTGTTGAGACTGGAGTCTTGATCTGATTTAAATTTAAAAGGACCTCTCTGTGATCTTCAAATTTTATTAAAACAATTCATATTGTATTCTTAAAATAAACACACAAGCAGATATGATTAATGAGATGTAATAATGAAAGGAAAAATAAGTTAATGAAAAACCTTTTTCACAAGTATAGCCAGTGTCTTATTATCATCCATTTTAAAGGATCCAATAAACCTGATATATCTGAATAATGATATAAAAGAAATTTCATCCACAAAAATATCTTGCATTAAGGAGTTTTACAGTAAATGAATGAATGTTTTTGTAAATTGTGGAAATTCAGACTACATTATCTATTATCCAACTCCTATTTTACATTTATTTTGAAATCCCCACAATGAACTTCAAAGTTAATTTCTCTATGTAAATGCAAAAGTGAATTAAGCAATGAAGAGTCTGTTTTACACTGGTTGTTTATGTGCATGGATTTAGCGAGGAACCAGATGCAGTATAACACCCATCCAAGTGCTAACGTGTTTTGGAGAGCATGTTGGCATAAAAGTACTAGATGTCCTTTCTTGGGGAAAAAAATTCACCTTTATTCTAAGATTATGGCCTTTCTACACTTTTGCTGGTAAAATATGGTTTCTTTTATGGTACTGGTTCCAGATATAAGTTAGTTTATTATTTTTTGTGTCTTTACTTGGCAAGATAAAAGTTGGAACCACCATGTTGATCCCACTCCTCCCCCAGTTTAATTGGACCATAAAATCAAGAAGTCTGGAGCTTCTGGTGTACTTGGAATTATTTCAAACTGGCTCCAATCCAAAGTATTAATTGCCAATAGTGTATTGATCCAGGTCACAGAAGAAATCATCCATGGATACCTGCCACTTTCATTTGGCACCCTGGGGTTGTAGATTCAGTATACTGAGAAAGCTTGAAAATGACTTCATTGCCTAAAATGGGAATAACATTGTCTTACAAGCATATAATATTCAACCTACTGGATTTTTCTTTTGCTAGACCTCTGCCTATATAAGGAAGCATCTTTCTTCCTGGATGCACTTTTACCAGGTGATATCTAGGAAGCATCTCCGCAGGTTTATCATTACTACTTTCCTGCTGTTTATTTTTAGTCATGTTTAGCACTTATGCATTTTCCGTCTCTTTGTAATAATTGCATTTTCTTTATCAGATAACATTAGAGTTTTCCTACCCGTGGTTCAGCAGACTCCTTTTTTGTTATGAACAAAATCAATTAGTTCATTGCTCAGTGATACTGAACTTATTAATGCTAATCCCAAGTAATAAGAAATATCTATATTTCTTGGTAACAGTTTTGAGCCTTTGAATGTGTTTTGATTTCCCAGAATTTGGAAAGTTAACTGCTCTCACATTCACAGAGGTCACATAAATGATATTGGTGAGTTGAAACTATTAATAATAGATACCAAGTTGAACTCAAGTGAAAATATTCCTTTGATCTAGGTCTGCTTGGATAAAATAGTGCATGATTTTACAACTTCAGTGCTAAGTATTCAGAGCGGCTCAGCAACATTAGACAGAGAGAGAATAGCCTCTGCTGATGGATGATTCCTAAGGAGCCAGGCACACTGGGCCTCCCTGGTTCAGCTGAGAGCTCGTGGTAGAGCCTGAGGTTCTGAGACTCCACCATCTTTTCTGACAGATACATTTCATGCAGGAGGGATACTGTTGTTCCAGATGGTTTTTCAGCTTTATGCACACTAGCTTCCTGGACTCCTGCTGTAACCGAAAATTGGTTTTACTGCAACATTTGACAAAAAAAAAATTAGATTAGGTTAACTACTCTTTGGTTTTAGATTACTGATACAAAGTGCTTTCATGACTATGACAGAAAAAAATTGTAATTCAAGCTAAGTGATGTCCCTGGGTGCATTCTCATTCAGACATTTTCCCTGAGGTTTTTATAGTATCATAAAACTGCCTTTGGATACAGAAATTGCACAGAATCAGGCTCACTGAAATTTTGATGATCTTTTTCAATCTATAATATTCTTTTTAGTGTTCTTATGGAAAACTAGCCAGATATTTGAAGTGACTGGAAAAATAATGGTATGAAAACATTTGAAAGCCATCTATTTCTTTGCTTACATGTGAAAGCTTTCATTATGTTTATTACTTCTGGGTTCTCATGAACTGAGTAAGAGAAAGCAATTTTCTTGAAGTGATGATTTGCTTGGTATCCCTCCATAATTTTTATAAGTTCAGATTTTAAGCATTTGGAGAACAAAACAGACTTATAAAATACGTATTGTATTTGGCAAGTTATAAGTGTGATTGATTGAGTTGAACATTGAGCTACAGCTGTTACTGGGACACATATGATGAGATATATGAAGCTTCCACTTCCCAGTTGGAATGTATCTGGACAGCCAACTGCTCCGACAGAGATGAGGTCATCTTACATATTGTTGGCACCTGGTGCTCAACAGATGCTTTGCACTCATGAATGGCTGAATGTTCACTAGAGCACTCAGTCTAATTCCCCAGCCGTGAACTATAATGTGTTCATATATATAAGTAATATGATTGGGAAGATTTTAGTTTAAAAAAAAGGTCCAGCATTGAAACAAGAGGTGAAGTGATTCAACTGTCATAAGGTTATTTTGTATCTAATGTACGCAGACATTTGTTGCTGGGCACTGAGGAGTTTTGTGGATATATTTTCAGCTCTGAATTAGAGCTCTGGCTCATTCGAGCTAATGTAGGAACTGTCCTGATATTTGAGAAAGTGAAACAGCTCTGTTCCTCCAGTGATCTTGATTTTTAACCTCTACACTTTGGAGAAATTTCCTCTGATCCATGTTCTGTCATCTTCTGCCCTTTCTAACTGTCCCTTAGCCTTTTCACATCACCATAAATTATTGATCAGCACTGACAGGGTATTTGCTTAAAATCATGGAACATTTTCTAGAAGGAAGCTGTGAGGTCACATAGGAAGTTAGTTACAAAGTTGGGGCTCAGAGATAAGGACCAGTCAGTGATGAACCATCTTGTTACAAAATGAGAAAAATAAAGATAATATCAGACTAATTTTGCTGAATTTCTTTATTTTGTCCAAAATGGAATACTACAATGATTGTTTGATATCAAAATGGTCTTCCCTTATGAAGAGAAGATGATAATAAATAATAATCTTTGTCTCTAATTGATAAAAGCAAAAGTATTTAGCCCAAAAGTAGATTCCAATTTTAATTTTCAGATTTATAGTTCTACTTGAAACTACGGATCGGGAACTACTGATCTAGTTCAGATAATTACCCAAACCATGAATCCCATCAACAGAAATGCTAACAGCGATAATCCAGACTTTCCTCCAAATCCTCCCTGTGAGTTCCCGGCTGCATGGGCTTCCTGCATGATTTTGGGCTCTTCTGATTATTACAGATTTTCCTTTACACTGGATCTAAGGCTACTACTCTAATTACTATTTAAAGAAATTTTTACATAAAACCATATATGCTGTGTCTAATACAACATTTTCGCAGATATCTTCTAAAGACTGCTAATTCCATGGTATATGTTAACAGGTTTCACAAGGAGGAGGGGGAACCACAGCCAGATTATTTGGGGGAGCAATAGCTCAAACAGTAGATTACTTGATTTCAATACTTCACAAACTCTTTATCGGGCTAATTCATTCAACAGATGTTTATTGGGAACCTACTACATGGAAGGCAGTGTTCCATATTCTAGTCTATACTGGAGATATTTAAGAGGAAGATACAACAATCGGAATTTTCCAAACTTAGACTATGGAATTTTTTTTTGTTCTTACAGTCAGTGTTATTTGGGGCAGCACTAAAATCATTAAATAAAAGCTATCTTTTTCTCCTCCTCTGCCTTTCTTTAAATTTTCTTAAACTAAACATGTTGATTCCTTTAACCCTTATTCAGTTACACACTTTCCAATCCCAGATTCTGTCCTACCCTGAATATGCCTTAGCTTGTCTTTGCTTCTGTTTTTGAAAATTTGGTTAGTAACTGAACACAAAAACCAGGTTTGGTTTGACCTCAGGCAATATGGGACTGCTATCTTCTTTTTCTGGTCATATATTTTATAAGTGTTTTTGCCAGTTTTTTCATGTGGTTATCAGATATGAGCTGTGAGTCCAGAATGAGCACATGTCTCTATCAAGCTTCATCTTGTTAGAGCTGGCCCATCAACCTGTCATATTAAGATCCTTTGGGAAAGTTGTTTATTGGACTTTTGAGGAAAGCTACCCACTCAAGTCTGTCTTAAGTAGGAACAGGTTATTGTAGAAATAACTCTGGAATGAGGACAGTGTCTCAGCCATACAGTCAAGCTTGCTGTACTTGAGAAACAGCATCATGAGAAAGTGTCAGTGGAACACTGAGATGGTGGTACCATTGGGCCTCACAAAATTAAGAATGTGGTTCGGAAACTGAAGGCTGGTTAGGGTGCAGTGATGTCCTAGTGACTGTCATCTCACTGCCCCCAGGAGCAAAGCTTCATTGTTCTCTCTTCTAGTTCTTTTGCATTAATCTAATTCTCTCATGCCTGACTTTCTTTATGACCTTCTGATTCTGCACCTGCTACCACTGCCTGAGCCTCACCATATATTTCAAGCTCAAGAGATGGAAATTTGGTACACCATTGTCTTATTGCAATAGCTTTCTCTCAATCAAGTAGTTCTAATATGGTGTTTTAATCTACCATATGGTTCCTGTAACAGACTTGATTTTGATAACTGTCTTTGAGATAAATTAGTCATAAGTAAGGCCACAAGTAAACTAAATAGATTAGTATAGAACAGTGAGTGGTTTTTAAAGTGTGGTCCTTCGGCTAGCAGAATTAGCATCATTTGAAAACTTGTTAGAGGCTCCACCCCAGCCCTACTGAATCAAAAATTCTGGGGCTGGGATCCAACAATCTATAGTTTATTGAGCCCTCCAGGTGATTCTGATGCTCAAGTTTAAGAACAGATGGTATAAAACTGTCTCTCTGGTGTCTAGATTTATAGTGTGACTGCCAAAAATAATGACTTTGGGTATAATTGATATGCAGAAGATCCTTCTGATAATATTTAACTAACAGTTTTAGCTAGTTTTTAAAGTTGCTTTTTGACAGGAGGAGAACATTGCCAGCATATAAGATCATACTTCTTTTCCTGTTAGCTGTGGCATCGAATTGATGTAAATTTCAGCCTAATTTTTTTGGTATACAAGTTGAGAGCAATGATTCCAATTCCTTAGTGCTTGAAACAGTCAAAGGGGAATGTGTAGTGCTGGAGGCCATCCTTGCCCATTCTGCTTTTCATGGTATTTAAAAATATATATAACAGCTTTATTGAAGTAGAGTTCATGTGTCCTATAATTCACCCATTTAAAATATACAGTTTAATAACTTTCAGTATATTCAGAGTTGTGCAACCATCATCCAATTAGTAGAACATTTTCCTCACCCCAAAAGAAATCCCATACCCTGTAGCAGTCTCTCCCCATTCCCTCCCTTACCCAGCTCCCCCCTCAGCCATAGGCAAACATTAATCTACTTTCTGTCTCTATGAATTTGCCTGTTCTAGACATTTCATGTAAATGGCATCATATAATAATACATGGTCTTTTGTTACTGGCATTTCTGACTTAGCCTAATGTTTTCAAGGTTCATGCAAGTTGTAGCATACATCAGTACTTCATTCCTTTTCATTATTCCAAATAATAGTCCACTAAAGAGATGTACTGTATCTAAATATAGACTGTATTTTAAATATAAATAGATATACATTTCATTTATGCCTTCATCAGTTGATGGACACTTGGGTTGTTTCCACATTTTGGAATCAATAATGCCACTACAAACATTCATGGTACAAGTTTTTGTGTGGATGTTATTTTCATTTATCTTGGGTAGTAATTAGGACTAGAATTGCTGGGTCATATGGTAACTCTGTATTTAATTTCTTTAGGAACTGCCAGACTATTTTGCAAAGTGTAGCTACATCATTTTACGTTCTCTCCAGCACTCTGTGAGTGACAGTTTCTCCATATCCTTGCCAGCACTTGTTGTTATCTGTCTTTTGAATTGCACCATCTTAGTGGGTTTGAGTAGTATCTCACTATGGTTTTGATTTGTACATTCTTAATGATTAATGATATTATATTAAATATCTTTTTATATGCCTGTTGGCTACTTCTTTGGAGAAACGGTATTCATATCTGCCCATATTTTAATTGGGTTATTTGACTTCTCATTATTGAATTACAAAAGTTCTTTTACATATCCTTGATTCAGGTCCTTATCAGATATATGATTTCATGGTAGTGTTGTTTTCATAGAGTCTTGAAAGACTAGATATGATTTCTGTGTATGGAGAAGGAGATTAATGAGAGGTTTAAAGAAGGGAATTTTCTTTTCAGTGAAACACAGAGTGGCAATAGTCACTGCTACAGTAATTCAACATCAGATTCATCTGTTAGGTGGGCAGGCTGTTTAATTGAGGGATTTTGCTTGACATTTGTTGAAAAAACCAATGCAGAGTTTTAAAAGAAGAGGAGTTTTCCTAAGGAGTAGATAGCTAAACAATGAAGCATTCAGAGTGAGAATTAAATATAAGCTATGAAGGGTGGAAATTAGGATCCCATTTATTTGTGACTCAAGGGAACAGTTTCTCTGGAATGGCAGGACAAGCACTGTAATGCACCAGCTTATGAGTGAGGGAGAAGGATGATGTGGATACGGTATACACTGGCCTTTAGTCAGTAAATTGGGGTGTGATGAGTGGGAGAGAGGGGCTGGTCATGAGGTGGAATCCAGATCAAGGAGGAGGAAGGGCTTTAGATTGGAAAGATTTGAGCACGTTTGAGGCAATGGATAGGAAGTGTGTGGAGAGGGAATAATTGTTTGGATATAAAGGAGAAGGTAGGAGCAAAATCTCAGTGAGGCAGAGCAGGACAGAATAGAAAACATAAGGGGAGCATCGGTCCATGCTGGCTGTCAGGTCACCCTTCCAAGCCCCTCAGCCATCCACAGATGTGGGATCTACACAGACAGGCTGTGTCTTTACTGTTCACGTCATTTACTGTTGACCCGAAAGAGATTTCTGACTCTCATCACATCCCTCTTCATAGTATAGTCATCTGAAGTTTCTGTCCAACCATCAGGGTTGGTTTGTTCATGAAGTAATGTCCTTTATTATAGAATATCCGGTATTACTGAGTTTTTTTTTTTACAGTGGCATTCTGAAGACAGGATTTAATTAAAAAATTCATCTGATGTCCCTTATAATTCAGTATTTTAATAGCGTAAATATACCTCTAATTACACCACAACTTCAGGTGCAGGTGGATGTGTGAAACGGTTACTAATTGTAATCTCTTAGCTGCAGCAAAATTAATAAACCATAATCTACAGAATTCTAAATGTTAGATTCTTAATAAACAATAAGTAAACATTTCTTTTGAAATTAGTCTTCCTTCAGATGATGTTCTTTTTGTTTTTATGGTTTATAAATGAAGCTTTCCTATCGATGTGATATCAATATCTAGAGAATAAATGTATGAAAATCAGGTTTTTAACTGACTAGAAATCAGGAAAGCCAGCTTTAAGACCCTCTGCAGTAACTGTCTCCATTGTTAAATCACCTTTTCTCTGGACACCTTGTTTCTTTATGGTCAAATTACAGAGTCCAAGAATGAAATTCAAAGTGCCTGCTAGCTTTGTTACTTTGTGAGTCTTTATGTAAATTTGGAGTTGCATTTTCTCTCTTTGTTTATTAATCCAGATCCCTAAGTTAAAAAATGTATAATATATGTGTGTGTATATATATGTGTGTGTGTGTGTATATATATATATACACACACACACATACATACATATAATTCTGATTTAAAGGTATAATGCAACATACTGTCTTATTTTCTCATTGCTGATTTTTTTCAATTGAGTGCAAATCCTCCAAACAGAAATCCTACGTTTCCTTCCTGTCCTGAATCCTTTTCTGTAATGTTGGTGCAGAGCTTCTTGCCAGGCTGACCCTGGCTCAGGTCTCTTGAGCTGCGTTTACACACTTGCTGGGCCTCCTCCTCCATGTGAACCATGTTTGCGATGTTGCACTTTTGCCCCATAGCCCAGCCCTGCCAGAGGGTTCCGGCAATCAGATAGCTCCTTCTCTACTCCAAATTCTCTTCTCTAGCTCTGTGAACAACAGTGAGGTTTTTTGGTTTGTTTTGTTTTGTGGGGATGGGGATGGGAACGGGGGACTGTGGGAGTGTTTTCCATACTGAGCACTGTGCTAGGTCCTCTGTAATATAATTTCAGTAAATTTTTATGCCTCTCCTGGAAACTGGGTAATCACCAATTCATACATGAGAATACTAAGGTTTAATTCAGGTTAGAGAACTTACCCAGATAAATGGAGGGAGGTGGTCTTAATCTCTGACAGCTGACATCCAAAGTCTTGGGTCTTCTCTGTTTTTTGTACATCACAAGTAACCATGGGACAATGAAAACTAGGCTTACCTAGAAGGAAGAACTTTTATACTTTACACTTTTTTCCCCCTGGATGCCTCGAAGGGTGGAGGGGAGGGAGACTTGAAGTATATGGGGAAGGAAGGATTGATAAATATGTCTCTGGAGAGCATGCTCATTTCATTTGAAAGTGTCTGTTTTGATGGAAATCATGTTTTCCCATTGTTAGTAATAAATGATCAGAAAAGCAGTTGTCATCCCTTGAGTTGCTTGTGTAATGAGGCAAGAACATTGTTGATCAGTGTTTTAATTGGGTTATAGCATGAAAGGTGTTTTTAAATTTCTCTTTGTAAAACTCCCTTGCATTTTACATAATTAACATCACTGGTTTCCGTACATCTGAATTTATTTCCAGTAGCTGTAATAAGCCATGCCATATTAGTTTGGGAATGTGTTATCACTGACATGTGTTACATCCTCTAGGCAGCTACAAGACTGCATTAAAATGAAGCATTGGTTGTAAACCAGATGTGTGCCTTGTCACTGCATCATTTGAAAGACTATATTATGAAGAAACTGATGCAGTGTTCACAGATCTATCAAGATTATCTTGCACATGGTTGATAAAAACAAAGGGAGCGAATCATTACTGTATAGAGGTTGGCAATTCATCATGTATTGAGTGCACACTTTTGACCAAAAAAAATAAAAAGATGATCAAGATTGACTCTTAGGCTTCATCTAGCCAGTAGTCTGGTGGAGGAGCCAGAGAGATAATTGAATTTTCAATACCATGGGAATCACCTTTATTTTATTTATCCTATTTACCAAAATGGTCTGAACTCATAAATCACACAAACCAAGTCAAAGCTGTCCCTAAGCAGAATTCTTTTACCATATAGCACTTTGGGTAAAAAAAGGGGGAAAAATCACCTATAAAACTGTAAGATGAAAAACACTTGGCATAATAGTAGCTCCTCGGGAAAAGACCCAGGGGTTTTATTTGTCCATAAGGTCACTATAAACCAGAAGTGTGATGAGCTCCTGTACCTATTGCAGTCTGTGGCATTTATAACAATACGGAGCAAAAACAAATGGGCAAGGGGGAGGACTTCATCTGGCTGCTGTAATAGTTAAATCACATGCAGAGGATGGTGCATACTTCTGACTGTCATCTGATGGAAGAGACTGACAAAATGAACCCTGTCTATTAAAGGTACATAAAAATGGAATGGAATCTCATAAAGATGGTTTCATTAGAAAGTGTTAGTTAACTCTAAGGCCAATATGGAGTCTGTGATGATGGTGATGATGATAATCGCTAATGATAACTAATGCTTAGTGTATTATTCAGTGTCCTCACAATTCGGTAAGGTAGGGATACTTATTATCAGTCATTTTACAGATAATAAAATGGGTACAGAGAGGTTAATGCACCTCCCCAAGATCACACAGTCAGGAAGAAGGACACTTGAGCTCCTGACCTTAATGGTAGTGCAGTGCTGCACCACATGTATGTAAACAGCTGCCCGTCCTTGACAGTGCTGTCCTAGGACTGCAGCACTTTGCATGAGGAGAGGATGATTTTATATAGTGCCAGGGTGTGGAACTAGCCAGTGGGTTACATATAGCAGCAGAGTCCCAAACTTTTATCTAAAAGAATTTTCTAATAAGCAGAGGTGCTCAAGAAATGGCAGGAGGAGCTGTTTTAGGTATGATGTGCCTAATCCAGGGAGGCTCTTTCCTTTGGTCTGGCCCTAATGGAAATGGTGATTTTCAGTTATCTAAGAAATTGAGTTGTCAAAAAGCTTTTGTTGCTGCTGTTACACTGTCCTTAAATTATTGGCTCAAAACAATATTAAAGAGCATTTTGTTATTTCCCATACGACTCCCAGTCTGGATTCTTTATTTTATTTTGTTTTATTTTCAGGATGGAAATAGAGAGTTCTGTTCAGAACTCAAAGTAAACATGCTGGGACGGGATTTTCTCTTCAAAGAAGAAGGGTATCTGAACGCTTTCCTTACCTTCCCTGAAACAGCAGTGATGAGCTGTGACAGTTACCTAATTGGGGGCAGGTTAATAACAGATTTATTTCCATCCTTTATTAGCAATATTATAAAAGCAAGCTGGCAAAAAGTCTAGGGAGAAAATTCTCCTTGATACTTTGGGGATATCATATGATCCATTTGTTACAATTCATATAAGCTGTCTTCTGATAAAGATACATACAGATCTTAGTTCAGCTTACATAAAAGCCACAATTTCATAGAAATAGTTACATCTAACATTTATGGAGCACTTTATATGTGAGAGGTAGCGTTTCAAGCACTTTGCATTGTAATGTCCTTAATCCTTACACTAAGCAAAGGAGTTAAGAATTACAAGTGTCCCCTTTATAGAGAAAATAAATGTACAGAAATAATGTGAGTGCCCAAAATCACACAGGGAGTGTCTCAGATGTGATTTGAACCTTAGTAGCCTCAGTCCACGGCCAACGCTCTTAATCAGGTCTCTCTATGGCCTCTTTATCCAGTTTGTTATCTAGGAGAGAAGCAAACTCATTCATTCTGTGGTGAGTGCCTAGGGCAGACACTGAAGGTTGGCTCATTTGATACCCACTCTATTCCCATTCTAGCATGTCCTCCTGTGCTTGGAACCTGGAAACTCAAAAAGCATGTTTTCAATCTCCCTTGCAGCTAGAACCTTACTTGTGCTCTAGGCTCTTCCAGGCAGTTTCTGCTGACTATGGCTTGGAGTGTGTAGAAGTGAGATGTGGAAAAGGCAGCAAAGGCGCTTGGTCATTCTGTGGATATTGGTCTCATCTTTAGCATCATTGCAGCTGTGGAGAGGTGGGAGTGGCAGCAAGATTTCTTCTAGAAAATTCTTGTGATGTGGCTGGGAACTTCTGTAACTACTTACTAATCCTGTAATAAAATTCTTTCTACTTAAGCTAGGTGGGTTACAGTCCCCATGAACAAGAACCCTGATGAATACAGAGGTCTTCAAGTCTATAAAGGGATATTATCCAAGCATCTCTCTGAACCTTGGTGTCACTCCAGTACTGGAAAGTTGGCCAGAGGCAAGGCATTCCTTCAGTATTAGAAAGTTGGACTAGGAAGCCCATTTCAAGTTTAAAATTCTCTGATTTTTAAGATCAAGGACCAGGTACAGGGCAGAGAAGATACTTCATACATTTGCTTAAGCTAGTTTTTCAATAGAGTTTAGCCCTCCTTTTCTGAGTTAACCATCTCACAAAAAGCATCACAATGCTGAGAGATAATATGTCTGGTACAAAAGTGATGGACATTGTCTTGAGGAATAATAAACCTGCATATTTAAGAAAGGCTTCCCAAAGCAGTGCTTGTTATGTTAATACCCTCAGTTGTGGAGAAGCAATAATGGAGACTTTTCTCACCTCTCTCTTGCCTTTATTTTTCTTCTCCTGCCCTCGCCCCCAAGGGAAGGTGAAGTTGGGAGAGTGGCTAGGGTGGTGTAGGAGGCATCCTTGGAGGTAAACAGTCATTGAGAAGGGTGGGGTGAAGCCCAGACAGTGAGTCTGCAGGTTTAACTGAGGTGAAGGGAAGGGCAGAGAAACAGGAGAAGATAAGGGTGGAGATAGGAACTTAGAACTAAGGAGATAATCTTCTATTCTGTGGTTTGGCTAGTGGGTTTTGTTGTTGTTGTTTTTAGCAGATTTTTTAAAAGGCTCCTTTAAGAAGATTAATATGAAATTGACAAGTTGGATGATTGGCGGTAGGAAAGAGACAGAAGGAAGAATAGTTATGAATCTGCTTCAGGACTAAACACCCGAAATATAAAGCTAGAAATGGGAAGTTCAGGATTAGCAAAATCCTAACTGATCCAAGTTAGGAAGTTGTTGGGGAGCTGAGTACAAAAAAAAAAATCAGTAAAAGCTTTGAAAAATGAGAATGTCCATCAATGTCATGCCTCAAAGATACAAATAAGAATAAAAATGTACAAAACTACTGAATTTAGCCATTAGCCACCCTTAAAGCATAATTTCAAATACAGTGTAAGGAGTAGATGGCAAATAGACTGCAGCTGCACGCAGACTTCTCATTCTTTCTGGATGTTTGTTAGTGGAAGTTAGCATCAGGAGTAACCAGCACTGAGTACCCCAAAGCTACTAGGAATTCCATACCAACTCTCTCTCCATCTAGACATAATTACAGGTTCCCGTCTGAGCTGGGAGGAGCCCCATGCTGCTGTTCTCATGGGTCTAGGGAAGGAAGTTACCCTTTTGAGATTGTTGGGTGTTTGGTATTTCTCTGATTTTACTGATCTAGCTTTCCTTCTGTTTTTATTTTACTTATAAATGTATTTTTTAAATAACACTATGAAGGCATTGGGATATTTAGCAGATAATGGAAAATCCAAGGGTCAGAAGCAGAACTCAAAATAGCTTTTTCTTTTCCCCTGTGGAAAATTTTAGGACTGAAAAAAAAAATCATTCGAAGTCTAGGGTTGCATCTCTCTTAGAATTTAATTTCAGTTAGATTTTGGAGGGCGCACGCTATAGGCAAGTCATACAGGTACACTCATTTTCCAAGTAATGAGATGCTCAGAAAGTGTTCTTTATGATCAGACACTTAAGTAGTATGCATCAGGTCAGTACCAAGCTTGTGATTCCAGGGCTCTAAATCCACTGACAATAACACCTCATTTATCTCACCGTAATTTATTTTGCAATCGTAGTCATTCTAAAACACATTAAGGACCAGGAATCAAGTTTAAAATTCTCTTACATCCTAAAATAGATACAGTGATGTTTATTGCCCATGTACTTCCTCCCATGGGTTAGCCCCTCAGGAAAATATTACTTTTATTGTAGATTTAATTTTAGAACACTTAGCTTATGGCTTCCCAGACCATAATAAATTAGGCAACAAATTACAAGGGGGAGGAAGAGGTGATTGTGGCAAATACAGTGAGTCCATCAAGAAGTAAAACCTAGGAGTTTCATTTTAAGAGTGGATGAAGATAAATATAATCCGTATTTCCCCACTCTCAAGAAAAGCTGCTCAAAGACCCAGTCAGCTAACTAACCCCGTAGCAAATGCTGGGACAATGATGTCCCCAACCCAAGCCTGTACATTTGGGTCACTCCTTCAGAGACAGGCAGCCCTTACTCTTGGTGTAATGCCAGCATTATGCTATCTGTCACTGTCAAGGTTCACAGAACTTTAAACTCTAAGTTAAACATAAAAGCACAGCACAGCATCTGAGAAATTCTACCACTTTCTTGCACCTTGAAGTTCATCGGTGCTTATTGTTAAAAGGTAAACTGAGGCACATTAAAATTATTTCAAGCGTTTTTTTGAGCATACATGCATCAGAATGGGGCAGTGCCACAACCACAAGGTGATGAGGAGCACTCCACCCACAGGAGCTGTGGGCAACGGTTAATAGAGAAGATGACAAAGCAAAACAAAGCAAAGCAATGATCTGATTGGCTGTAGCTGTTTAAACCATTGTCTTACTTTGGGAAATCTGATTGGCTGTTTGTGATTGGTGGTTCTTAAGTTTCACTTTCTTGGATTCGAATGCTTTGACTTTGGCTGAGGTTCTGGTTTATCACGCAGGCTACCAAGGTATTAGAGACACCTCAGTCAAATGGTCTCCTTGTTTAATCACTTCCACATGACTTTGATGGCTTAGACCAACAAGCTAGACTGGAGAGCTGATAGTGTGAAACTCTTTAGGCTGCAATAGAAGTCATCTTGCCCAGTGAAACCTTCTGTTCTCTCTCACTCACAGTTTCTTCCTGGGATAGCCTTGAAGTTCAGGTGTCTAAGAACTAGCTTTTAAAGTCCAAACACAGCTCCTAGGGGATGAAGGTGATTACTTAATGGCCTCAGTCTCAAATCAGGGTCCAGTGGCTCTGAACTCAGTATTCACTGTAGATCCCTTTTGACTTCCATTCTTTCAATAAGAAATGAAGAATCATAGCCTTTAGTAAGAAAAACAGCTTTTGAAACCTCAAAAACTCCCGAGGGCATTCCTGTATTACAACACAGAGCAATAATTAATTTTGGTAATAATGACCCCGTGTCATCATGAAAAGGTTAAATTATCTAATGTAAAATTTAATCAAACAATGCCTGTCATGTGCAAAAAAAGCAAGAAAGAATTAAAATCATGTTGGGAAAATGCCCATGAAAATATCTTAACACCGTATAAGAGGGATAAGTTTAAAAGAGGCTATTTGAAAAGTTAAATTCCCTGAAATATTCCATATACTGCTGATGTGACGCATTTCCATATTTGGCTGTATTTTCTCATAAGAAAGCAAAGTATTGATTAATAAACTAAATAGTATCTACTTAACAATCCTGGGATGTCTGTGTCCGTAGAGCCTAGGTAAGTTTTTAATTGATACTTTTAATCGTTGTTGAACAATTCATTGAAGGAACCAGAATTGAAAAAAAAAAGCAGTATGTATTTTATTAAAGCCCTGGTTGTTTTGTTTCCTTTTAAGTGTTTTTCCAAACAGTGATTTATTTCTGATGGTTGAAGCAATACATTTACCAAGGAGAAAAATTTTTAATGTAGAAAATGTTACAGAAGGATAGTGTCACCTGCAAATTTATAATCTAGAAGTAGCAATCAAACACTGAGGGTAGTGGCACCTTTACACTATTCCTTAGCACTGCCCCAGAGCTAGGGGGGCATCAGCAGGAATGGCTACCTGGTACCCAAAGGGTTCCCAACCTCACCAAGGAGTCCCTTACCCCAAGCATTACATACATGCAGCAGAGCTGCAGGACCTTGAAAAGAGGATAATGGACACTAACCTGTGTGCATCACTCACAGAAAACAGTGAGCCCTCAAGGTGTTCTTTTGCCAAGTGAGATCTCAGGACTCTTGAATTACCAATGGATGCCTAGTCCCAGTAATGAACGAGAGTGAATTTCCCCAGTTGTACAGAGGGCTTCTTTCACATACGAAATTCTCGCCCACCTGTGTGTTAGCTCTCTGTGGCCACCAGAAGATGATCCCATCCACTTTGGTAGAGGACAATGGAATAAGATTGGATTGGGGAAAATGATTCATAAGCTCAGTTTGGAAAATGTTGACTTTGAATTGCCTTTAACACATTTAAGTGAGGAGGTCTGGTAGGCAGCTGTGGCAGATAGAAATTGAGCTGGGTTAGTGAAGAGAGAAGGGGTTTTTTCAGGTGAGTTACAGCGGAAGCAAGGTCATTATTAAAGTAGTAAGGTAGTGCCAACATATGTAGGACATACAGCATATAATATGCAGTGGTGGTGTTGTTGATTTAGCATCATTTAAAAAAATTGGTAACAGAGGGAACTGCATATTCTTTAACCAAGGAGCTATAGAATGAGATTGTTTAAAATCCTCTTACAACCTAGCCATTACCCTGACCTTGATTAAGTGTATCATAGAAGACAGGGGCCAATAGGGGAATAATTTCCTATAAAGGATAAATGTGGCTTGATATTGCTTAACAGGGTAGGGTTATCGTCCAAAACAAGTATCTGGCAAATGACATTGAGTCTAAAGAGAAGTGGTGTTCTTGCTGTGCACAGCTTCACAGCAGTTTAGCCGGGCTCCTCTAGAACCACATTGCTGTCTACCTGCCACTGTTTCCTCCCCTTTCCTACTTCTCCGCTTAACTCAGACATTATTTTACTTTCTGAGGCACAGCTTGCATATTGTTTCTGTTTCTGTCCTCTTATGTAGTGAATTGGATACCCTAAATTTTTTCACTGCTACAATCTGTGTGTATAATGCTAGCTGATCTTGCTAATGTATGATAAAGAGAAAATAGTAGAAAGAATATAGACTATAGTTTACCTTATCAAACTTATCAAACTATTAATTTGTGTATTGAGGAAGAGTACAAATCGCATATGATATAACCTATTTTAAGCAATTTATATAAACCAGAAGATAGAAAAAAAACATAATATGTCTAATTCTTTGAAAATCACTAAACACTTCAATGTTACTGTAATAATAATCTGTATTCTTCATTATTCCATGGTCTCTTTTCTTGAAGGTGTTCATGAGTAAGGAAGTATGTAATATAGGGTGGATTAAAATAGCTATATTTTAGATGTGTAATCATAAAAAGTACCCCATAGCTTAGAAATATAGGAACTTTGAGAATATAACTATTCTAGTAAATTTTATATACATATTCTGTTATACAGAATTCTGTAATTATCTTCATTTATATGTTTTTACTACCAAATTATACTAAGTACTTGATATAACTGTATACTATATAATCATTAGGATTTCATACTCCTATATATTGTGTACTACCAGAAACACAGTAAATTATTAGACAAAGAAAAAGTTATGCTTTTATATTCTTTAGATAATTTTAGCTATTTCATTTTAAAATAGTTTTAAGAAAGTAGTAAAACATATTTTAGGAAAATAATAGAAAAACATTTTTACTGGAATCTCTACCTAAAAAAAAGCAGACCATAATTATTCTAAAGATTTACCATCTGTTAGATGATTAAATAACCAATGACAGGGCATTTTGAGACACAATATTTTATTTGAGAGTTGAGGGTGGAAAGGACATATTTCTAAGCAGTTGACACACAGTCACCACAAATCATGACAAGTTGCTCTCTGTGAAAGATGACACATTTAAAATTAGAGGACATTTTAAAAGGATATGTTTACTGCTGCACACCTTGTGGAATGGCCAGAAAAATGAAAGATAAAGGAAAACAGCTTCTTACAAAATGAATCAACACTTGATGTGTGACCCAGCAACTCCACTCCTAGATAATTACTCAAGAGAAATTAAAACCAATTCTCACCCAAACACCTGTGTGAGGGCTTTTATAACAACTTTATTCATAATCACTGAAAACTGGAAACAACTTGAATATCCTTCAACTGGTGAACAGTTAAGCCAGTGTCATAGAGCCATACATTGGAATACTATTCAGCGGTAAAAAGGAAGGCACTATTGATATGAGCAACACCGTGGATGAATCGTAACTGTATTTTGTTAAGTGAGAGAAGCTAGACTGAAGAGACTACATGTTGTGTGATTCCATTTGTTTGACATTCTAGAAAAGGTGTATGTATGGAGAACAGATCAGTGGTTGCTAGGATGTTCCAGAGGGGACAGTGGTTGAATAAAAGGGGGTACACAGGGAGTTCTTAGGGTGATGGAACTGTTCTGTATACTCGTCCAATAACGGATACAGGACACTATGAATTTACCAAAATCCATAGAAATGTATATCACAAACATGGACTTCAATGTATGTAAATACATTTTTTAAAAGATCAACCAGGATTTTTTTTAGGGGCGGGGGAAGGTCCCAGGATATAGAATACAGACAGACAAATAAATTGAACTTTGTTACAAATGTATGACAAAATCTTAGTGATTGTAATGGGGAAAAAGGAGTTTACTTAAATAAATAGAAAATACTGTTTTGACTGGAAACTGTCAAACTGGAGACAAAAGAGAACTGTGTATAAACACTGTATTCTAATTGGCAAGTTCTCATAGGAGTACCTGGTAGCAATTCTGAAATGACTCCATATGTATATGTATATATGTAAATTGTAGGTAACAGGAACCAGATTTATCACCATCAGAAAAGTAAGTTATAAATAAGTAAAAGGGTGCGTACATCACTTCAGTAGCCTGTTTTCATTTCCTTGGGATAATGGATTGCTGGATTGTATGGTAGTTCTATTTTTAATTTTTTGAGGAACCTCCACAGTGTTCATTCTCCATAGTGACTGAACCAGTTTACATTTCCTCCAGCAGGGCTCAGGGGTTCCCTTTTCTCCCTATCCTTGCCAGCACTCATCTCTTGCCTTCTTGCTGATTAGCTTTCTTGCAGGTTTGAAATCATATCTCATTGTGGTTTTGACCTGCATTTCCCTGCTGATTACTGATGTTGAGTACCTTTTCATGTACTTGTTGGCTATTTGGATGTCTTGTTTGGAAAAATTTCATTCCTCTGCCCATTTGATTTTTTGTTGTTATTGACGTGTAATATAGATATTTGAGTGTGAACATAGCTTCTTTTTTCTGCTGATACATCTCTGCTTCACTGGTTCTTATTGTTCTTGAAAAATATTCCTTGTACATGCACATCTGGGAATTTTTTTTTCTCGTTTTCTCCAAAATTTCAGTTTGATCCCTCCCCCTACTAAATAGTCTCATCCAAATTGGAATGCCGAAATTTTTAGTTTTGTCTCCATTGTCTGTATTTATTCGCACCTGCCATCATGATTTTGGTGCCTCAAAGGCCACTTGAAAATACTAACATGTTGAAAATACTAAAATGTTGTGTAGTTGGACTGGAGGCAACAACCAATTAGAGATTAACCCTCCTAAATAATTCTAAGGCAGTTTCCCCATCTCTGACGTGGATGTAGTAATTTCATAATTATCTCAGCACACTCATTCTGTTTGTGTGGGGATTAAATGAATAAAGACAGTAAAGAGGGCTTGGCAAATAAATACTCTAGCTCTGTAGTTTTTATTGTATTTAGTGATACAGCTGTGAAAATAGCAGCCCAGGCTTCTTAATGTCATTGTATCATTTGGCTCCCAGCTGTTTACCTGGCTGGGAACAACTGGAATGAAAATGAGTTATTACAGCTCGTCTTGGTCTTTATAATATGATTCTATCTACCTCATCTACCTCATCCAACATACCATTTTTGTAAACTCTTAATTCAGAAAAGAGTACTGTAGTCATAGATGTGAATAGTTAACATTGTTTAAAATAGCATTTCACTATCCCAGCAGGAGCCTTTCTGAAGTGTAAGGGACGCAGACTGTGATCAGAAGCCCTGCTTTTCTTCTTTTCCTGGTGTTTTCATTGGATTCAGGTGATAATGGAAAAGGAAAAGAAAAGAAAAAACAATTAACATGGAATTTTAAAAAGGAATAACAATAAAATAATTAAGTTATGCCATTTCTTCTTAGGAGTAAAAGTATCACAGTGTCTTACATAATGTATAAATGCAGCCATGAGGCACCAAATAGTGAAACAGTGAATATGGTGTATATAGAGGGTGATTGCCAAGCCCCTGTCTAATACAGCAGAGAGGAACAATGAAGATTAATGAATCACTATCCTTTTTATAATTCTTTCAGTCAAGGATAATTTTCTATATTGTAGGTATCGCATGCCTGTTTTGATTATATGTTAGTATAGGAAGGTTTTCCTGTTGCCCTGCTATGAAATATGAGGTAAATTGCAAATACATTTCCATTAACTTATAGGCATTTATGACTAATGGAGTCAGAGTAATTTTTTTTTAAATTTTAAGTATATACCTACCTTTGAAATGGAAATATAAATTGTTTAATTTTTAAATTATTTTATTTTCTATTATTTTTTCTAATATGTAGGTTATAGGGATTTTCAGTTGTGCTGAAATTTCTATGGTCAAACGTGTCCACTAGTTTAATGACCTGGCATGTCACCTGTGTATTTTCTTTCAACCTGCTGGAAAAATGAACATTATCCGTAATATGGGCCCCTGTAAGTGAAGTGCCTACTTTTCATATTATTGCATTTCAAATAAGATAGTCACCATTTCTACATTAACTTATTCCAAGGGTAATTAGGAAATGAACAAGTCTTATGTATAGGAATCCTAGATAACACTGGTATAATTTCTAACAAGAACAAATTCAGAGATTTAAAATTTTCTTTTTGACTATATTTTTTCTTAGACCTTGAGATCTAGAGAATAAATAATATCAATCAGCCATTTACTAAGTGCCTAATAATATACCATTGTCCAAACATTTTTGTGTTATTTCATAAATCTTTATGAAAGTTCTTTGCGACAGGTATTGTTCCCAAATTAGGATCAGATGTGTTAAAATCTTTGCTCAAAGTCACATAAGAGGGCACAAAGTGCCTGCTGTTGGGCAGCTGCCTGGCAGGTATGGAGGAACTGCTGAGCGGGGCAGTGAGGATAAGTTAGAACAAGCGGGAAACCACTGGGCATCTCAGCATCCGTCCATCATCACATCTGACCACAGTGGCATTCAGAGATTTCATGAGCACAACTTCCTTTCGACTCTACATATCTGCTGCAGGCACCTCTTTTGGCAAGAATAACCCAGGACCATATAGGGGAAGGGTTCTGGGAAATGGAATTCTACCTTAACCAGTGTGACACAGCACAATCCAGCGTACATGCAGGTGCTGTTATTTTCCTTGTTTTACGAGCGAGGAAACTGGGGCCCAAAGCCAAGTAAGTTGCCGAAGATCTCACTGCTAGTGAGTGGCAGAATCAGGTTTGGATCCAGGTGGTGTGATTCCAGGTTGCAAGTTCTGAACTCCTGTGTTTTGCTGCCTCTGCAATAAAAATAAGATTTTCTATACAACCTTAGTGTATTTTTCCTTATTTCAAGGCTCCTTGTGTCTGGTTAAGAAAATTCATCACCAGGAAGTTATATAATAAAGCAATGATAAGAGCTGTGTTCATTCTGTTCTTTTTTGGTCAACATCCCTAACTTACTTTAGTTCATCTCATAAATAATCTGTGCTTCGCCCTTCTAAGATTCACTTTTTTTTCATAATAAATTCTTGATTATTAGCCTTCCAACTATGTTGATGGTTTTTTAAAACTGTGTTTTAGCAATTGCATATCTGACACTATTTTAATCATCATTTGAATGTCTGTTCTCTCTATATATTCTTATATCGTTAATGTGCACATGCTTCATATTCTCAGGCATATGCCAACATTCTTATGTCACCACCAAAGTGTTCCTACTTGATGCTCAGAAGTGCTTTCTATTAAATGGCAAATCTTCCTGTTGTAAATAAAGGAAGTTTCACTTGAATAACCGGAAGTCATGTTCATATTGAATAAAACTACTTTCTATATAGCAAAGCTATCTGTTTCAACTCTACTGGGTTTTATTCTTCTGGTTTTATGGCTACCTTCTTAATAATACCTCAAAAGAGAATGACATAGCATGAACATTTTGGGGCTGGAAGAATCCTAACATTTTTTCAACATCAACAAAAATACTCCTTTCAAATCAATGTCTTCTTTTTCCAAGAGCAGTAAAATATTCACAATAGTTTTGAAACCTGTTTTAAATTGACATAAAATGGTTTTGTCTTATGGTTTTATAGGCAGAGGTGGTAGATCACTTGAGTGACTGAAATACTGAGTTGTAACATCTATTTTGGATTAGGAAAATAGATTTTAAATTTGTTGTGTTACAAAAGGAAACATCTGTAATAAAATATCTCCATAGCAAGGTTCCATCACGAATCCCACTTAGAGACAGGAGATGTAATTTTAATATGTAAATAAAGCAGGCTCAGAGGTATCATGATTCTGGTGAATGGGTTTATGACAGATAGATACAGGTAGGTGTGTGTTTAGAGGATTAAACGGTCCTTGTTGCTTCATAATTTAATTTACATGGCTTAGTAGCTACTAAAAAATTTCAGTGTGTTACCATTTACTCTGGTGAATAGTAAACTTAAGAAATTGAAAAGTTAAAGACAGATGGAAAGCTAAAAAATTTAAAAATGTTTTACTTGTAACTGTTTAGCAAATGAGAAATTTGATGATTACTTCTGTTCTTCTTGTCAATAAAGATTGAAAAAAGCCATTCATTATCAAAAAAAAAAAATAAAAGCTAACTAAAAAGAATAACTCCATGATCTTTTTATATACTCAGAATTGTGACTTAAAGAAATGACTTAAAGGCGAATTATTTGAGGAGGAAGAGTAGTTTATCTCGTTTTCCCCAACTGGGCATTAACTATTTCTTGCAGTGAGATAAAATTCCCTTATAACGGATAGTAATTGTGATAGAATAGTAACAATAGAAAGCCATCACTGAATGCTTTCTGTCTGCCAGGCAGTGTACTCACACTCATATTAACACTACCAGGTAGTTACCATTATTATCCCCATTTTACAAATAAGGCAATTAAAGAGGTCATTACTACTTAGCTAGTAAATGTCAAAGCAGGGCTTTGAGCTTCAGTGGCTGATTTCCAGAGCTCAGAGTTTAAACCACAGTGTTGTCCTGCTAGTCTAATAACTCAGATTGAGCAGAGCACAAACATGGAGTAGTTCTTCACTTCTTCTTGTGTCCTTGCCCTGTGCAACCTGACTCTGCAGCTTCTCCCACCAAGAACTGAAGTCTGTTTCCCCCTCCCTTGAGTCTGAATAGACCTGTGACTTGCTCTGGCCAACAAAATCCTGCAGAAGTGACACTGTGCAAGTGCAGAGCCTAGCCTGTAAGAGCCCTTCCTTGCATGTGCCCAACGCTCTTGGAACCCTACCCAGACCCCGTGTGAACGATTGTATGCTAGTCTGCTGAAAGATGAGAGAATATGGTCCAGAACTCAGTCAGCCTGATTGTTCCAGTTGCAGTCACATCACAGAGATATGAGAGAGTATTAAAAAAAAAAAAAAGATAAGCAACACCAACTTGCCCCTGGCTACAGATGATGAGGGAGGCCACTTGAGAAAAAGAACCACCCAGATGAGTCAGCAGAAATCATTTATCCAGAGAATCATGAATTTAAAAAGTGGTTGTTTTTAATCAGTGCATTTCTGAGCGGTTTGTTATCCAGTGATAGCTAACTGATACACCAAAGGAGTTGTTTACCAGAACAAAAGGCTAAATAGTAAACACTGTATTAAAAGGCTCTATCCTATATATTCATATACAGTGAACTCTGAAAAACATTCAAAGTATTCTGAATATTGAGTCTCCCATTCATCCTAAGGAACTAGTAAGCATCTGTAATTTGCATGGCTGGAAGGGCATACTTGGAATCCCTCTCCCTGCATCTTAACATTGATCTGATCTGGTCTTAGGGCTTGCTTGTCTTACTGATGCTTTTGCACTTGTAATAAGTACCTGGGAGACTGTCTTTACTTATTATCCAAGAATACCTTTTATTTCTGTTACTCTATCATAACTGCTGAGTTTATTCAGAAATATGTAAATCAGAAATTTACTTAATAGAAGTTGACTTATTTTTGAGTCAAGAGGATAAGCTGTGACACCCATTTCTGATTTATTTATATACATAAAGCTACATTTTAAAAAGTATCTGACTGTGTTCATACAACACCTGCACATGGTTGTTTGTGGCAGCTTTATTCATAATTGTCAAAACTTGGAAGCAACCAAGATGTCCTTGAGTAGTTGAACGGATAAATAAATGGTGATACATCCAGACAATGGACTGTTATTCAGCACTAAAAAGAAATAAATTATCAAGCCATGGAAAATCATGGAGGAAACTTAAGTGCAGATTACTAAGTTAAAGAAGACAATCTTAAATGACTACACACTGTATAGTTCTAATTATGACATTCTGGAAAAGACAAAACTATTGGGGACAATTTTAAAAATTAGTGGTTGCTAGGGGTTAGGGAGAAGGGAGGGATGAATAGACAACACTGAGGATTTTTAGGGCAGTGAAAATACTCTGTATGATTCTATTAATTGTTGATAGATGCCATTATACATTTGTCAAAACCCATAGAATGTACAATTCCCAGTGAACCCTAATGTAAACTGTGGACTTTGGGTGAGAATAATATGTCAACATAGTTCATCGGTTGTAACAAATGTGCCACTTTGGTGGGGCATACTGGGGAGGCTGTGCATTTGTGGGGTCAGGGAGTATATGATCATTCTGTACTTTCTGGTCATTTTGCTGTGAACCTGAAACTGCTCTAAAAAAAAGTCTGGTTTAAAAAAAAAAGATATCTGAAGACTATGGCTTATGTATTGAACTCAACTCTTATCTCTCTCTCTCTCTTTGGAAAACATTTCAGGATTTCTGAATTATATTAATATGATACCTATATACATCTGTGCCATGACAGGATTGTAACTCTTTGAAACTGATGCAATCCTGAGCTTAATTCACTATCAGTGCAATAATGCTGGGGTTTCCCTAAAGGGTGAGCAATTCCTGTTTTGAATGTGAATAATTTTAGCAGAGGGGCTTGAAAAGTGAAGATGCATTTCTAATGAGTTTTTAGTACCCAATTTATTAGAACTGCTGTTTGATTAGTGCCCACTGCAAATCAATATAACATGAAGGGTATCCATTTTAATGAGTAGAGAGACTACAATGAAAAACAAGAAAGATTTATTCAGGAATTTCTTAATTTGAAGGGGCACTGGAGGTCGAACACTAATTGAACACCTTCATTTTATAGTCTTGGGCCCTGAAACTCCCAAAAGTTAGGTAACTCCCCAAGATCACATAACTAGTGATTGAACTAATACTATTAGTAATTATATTATACTGTCAGGAGTGCAAAGTGTCCAAAGTGTGTTACGGTGGAGAAGAGAAAGCATGACACAGCAACTGTTCTTATAGAGTTTGGAGAGTTGATTGGCCCAGGAATGGCTAGTACTGACCCAGAGCGGTCCTGATTTTGAGATCTGCAATTAAATTTACTTACGGACAAAGGGTTTATTTTGGCCTTCTGCACAAATTCTTGCTCACCCTTGAAAACTGACTCAAGCATTACATTGTTTGGGAAGCTCTCACTCACATCCCTAGGTACTGTTGACAGTGTCCTCACCGCACATGATTGTACAGCACATCAGTTACAGCCCTGGTTCTCAACCAAGGGGTGGTTTTACCTCTCAGGGGACATACGAGAAATATCTGGAGACATTTTTGATTGACATGACCTGAGTTTGTTACCAGTATTTAGTGGGTGGAGACCAGTGATGCTGCTGAACACCGTGCAGTCCCCAGGACAGCCACGCCACAATGAAGAATTATCTGGCCAAAATGGCAACGGGGCTGTTCTTGGGAAATCCTGGGTTACAGCATTGTCTTAGGTGCTTGCCAAAGCCAGAGATGGGGTAGACTTCTCTCTGGGGTAGACTTACTTTTAGTTCTTTTAAAATAAGCAATAAGATGTTGTTTTGCTGTACACCTGAAACTAGCAATGTAAATTGATTACACATCAATTAAAAATAATTTTAAAAAAAGAATGATTTTAGCTGAACCTCCCCCCTGCAAAAAATTAATAAGCAATAAGATGGACATTTCAAGACATCAAGGGGTATACAGATACCCATCAAGAGATGTATAGTTTTTTTCACTGCTCTTCCAATTTTTAAAATTTAAAACTATATTCAGTCATATCCACATAAGACTTGTATTAGTATTAGTTCTTTGTTGGTGAGACTCCTCCTCCTCCTCCTCTTCTTTCCCCTCCACTTTTTGTTCTGGACCCCTATTTTGGAAACTTTTGGACACATGGGATTTTACCCACTGCTTCAAGGAGAGTGAGTAGGGGATGTTTATTTATCATCTTTATCTCCTGTCCTCCCAAGTAGAATTTGGGGCTCTGATCAGTGCAAACTGTTGTCTCACTGGTGGCAACTTTATTCCAGCAAATTAACTTTACATAACTTTACATATTCGTCCATTTTTGGTGATCTCTGGGCAGGGTGCACACAGGTGTTAGTATGGCTTACTTGAGGGAGGCAGATGGCAGTTAGAATAGGAGCATCCCATTAGCTCCCCAGAAGAAAAAAAAGATCATTTATTCTATGGTGCGGTGTTTGTAGTAGCTGATAGGGAAAGCCCAAGGGGAAGTTGGCCTTTCAAGACAGATTTAACCAAAGGTTCTGTGGGAAAAGGTTCTATCATTGCAATGGTATTTAACTGTGTGATAGATTTATTCCTTCCCCCAAACTGTGAAGCTCTTGAGCTTTCTTCTCTGGTGCCTAGTACACTTCATGCACATAATAATATTGTACTATAACTACACATAGAGGGAGAAATGATTATGCATCAATTTCCCCCTTGATAATTGGCTTTTCCAGAATCACTTCTGGGGGACAATTTTGAAAAACCTGAGAAATTAGAAGCATCATTGGGCTTTTGTCAGATAAAAGAAAGATGATTTTTACTATTATACACAACAAAAATCTATTTTTTTGGTACAGCTATTTTTCCTTGTCTATAGCTATCTAATTCTTAGAAAACAATTCTATAGTTTGGCCTGGGAAGGAATCATTAAAATTGAGAAAACGGTTTCTTTCCAAAGAAATTAAATTTTTATCTTCCATAAGAAATACTAAACTTTTAAATGTACTCAGTACACAAAGCCAATGAAATTGTGAAACAGAGTTACTTAGAATAACTTTAAGTAAAGCTCAGAGGGATTACATTTATGGAAATGAATTCACAACTCCTAGAGAATATTTAAGAATATTTGTGATTCCTACTATTCGGCCATAAATACAATAAAATAATGCCATTTGCAGTACATGGATGGACGTGGAGATTTGGCATTCCAAGTGAAGTAAGTAAGATAGAGGGAAAAAATACCGTATGGTATCACTTATGTGTGAAATCTAAAAAAAAAAAAAAAATAAAAGACAAATGAACTTATCTACAAAACAGAAACAGACTCACAGACATAGAAAACAAACTTCTGGTTACCAGGAAGAAGAGGGTGGGAAGGGATAAACTGGGAGTTTGAGATCTGCAGATACTAACTACTGTATATAAAATAGATAAACAACATGTTTATATTGTATAGCACAGAGAACTATGTTCAGTATCTTTTAGTAACCTATAATGAAAAAGAATATGAAAAGGAATATATGTATGTATATGTATGACTGAACTGTTATACTGTACAACAGAAATTGATGCAACACTGTGAACTGACTATACTTCAATTAAAAAAATAAATAGAATATTTGTAATTCACTCACCAGCTTTATAGAGCAGGATGATACAGTTGCATTGTATGAAGGGCTTAGTTATAGTTGGGCCTAATGATAGAAAAAGAATTAGGTAGCTTTCTTTTCTTGGAATCTATGAATAACTACATATGGTTTTTAAAATGAGCTTAGTGAATTAAACACTTTTTAAAAATACAGACTTCTTATTCCTGCTCTTTTCCTAGAGAGTCACTTTGAAAATGTTATCCCTTGAAGAGTGTATGTCAAGGTCTTATCCCGCAAAATAGCAAAGTGAAGAATTTCTCCTTTGATTTGTTTAGATTGATTTTGTAACAATCTGAATTTCAGATGGCTGAAAATTTTTGAGTTTGTGTTTGCACTTGGCCTCATTTATTTCTAGGAGGAAAAGGGTTAATAAACACAAATTCTTCTGTAGACTGAATTATAGTTTTGGCATTCTATAATCATCTTTCTAGTCCAGTATTCCATTTTTCAATGAAGTTGTCAGAACAAAATGAAGTTGATTTAGCTTGAAGGTTAAAAATCCTGTTACTTTCTTACTTTTCAAATCAAATCCAATAATAATATATTAAATATCTTCTATGTGTGGAGTAATGGTAATTATTGGCTGTTAGTGACATCCTTAGAAGAAAGATGTGACTCTTTCTTTATTCAGTAAATCAATTCACTAATACCAAATCAACTCAGAACCTTCTTCCAAAAAGAGCCCTTCCCCTTCAGAAGGGACCTTGGCCTCTTAGAACATTGAATTAATTGCAGAATATCTCCTACAAATGAGTACTGAGCCAGGAGAGGATGCAAGGGTTTAGAGACATAGCAAAGAGGCAGTCAGAGTTCATGACTTGAAAACCTAAGATGGGGATGAGCTGATTGATATAGGATATGGCTCAAAACCTATAAAAGCATTATATAGGTGACGTTGGTATAAGCCTAAGAGGAGTAATGAAATGTATACAGCAATCAACTTTACCATGAGTGTCTCAGAGAAAAGGGCAGTCTTTTCTAATAACTCTATTTCGTACTGCATTCTAAGTTGCTTGGTATTTGTCAATTTTCTTGCCTCTGTGGTTTTCCAGAAATGATTCTATTATTATATGTATCCTTCAGAAAGGATGCATTTGTTCAGAAATGCTTATTCATCCCCTTATTCACTCATTTATTCATTTAACAATCTACTAGGTATTAGGTGCTATGTTAGATGCTGAGGTTTTAGCATCAAATAAGACTTAACAATGTTTTTGCACTTATACAAGTAATTACATAAATAAATATTTAATTATATTTGAGGTAAATATTAAGAAGGAAGAGTATCTCATGAAATGAGAATGATTTATATGGAAATTGGACCCAGCGTGCAGGAGAGAGAAGATTTCTCTATGAAAGCGACACTGAAGCTGAAACCTGCATGTGGGCAAACTTCCTGGATTAAGAAAGTGCTGATGTCTTCAAGAATGATAAGGACTTTGGGGAAGGGAGTGGGGTGACAAGGGACAAGGCCAGATCATGTACCACACTTCAGGCCGGGTTAAACATGCTGACTTTTATCCAGTGGATCCCCACTGTGTACGATAGGGTAAGGCACTGTGCAGTATCCGGCACCTGTGGGTACGTGATGGTACGTCATGGGCATCGTGAAGGATGTGAGTGTGTGAAAGTCATAGGCGGCTCATTCCAGGAGCCTTCAGTGTCGTAAAGGAGACACAGGAATGATGTTTTTTCCTCCCAAGTCAAGTTTCTGGAAGAGAAGACCCCCTTAATTTTCATTTTATCCCTTGTCCCTAATGCAATTGATTTGGGCTCAGCAGTAAATATATGTTGATTGCATACTTTTAAAATAAATATCCATAATGTAATGATAAGGCCTTTCTTATTCAGGGTCCCTAATTTCTGTACAACTCCTTGAATCTTAGAGCATTGGCCTTTTAGCATCTAGGGAGTTTAGGTCTTTGGGCTACTTCTGCCTTTGATCCTTTATGACTTAACTATACCGTCTTAGATACAGTGCCACCCAAGGGGCCTGTACTGGGTGCAGAGCAGCAGAGCTGGGCTGTCAGGTGCACTTTGCATATGACCTATTACTGCAGCGGTACAGGAATCGAACACTTTTGAGCCAAACTGCTTAGGATCCAGGAGTGACTCTGCCCCTCACTAGCACTGTGATATTTTAATTTTCTTGACCTCAATTTATCAACAGTAAAATGGAGAGAAAAGCAGAACCCACTACCTAGGGTTGCTGTGAGGCTGACTCTAAAAATGCCTGTCAACTTCTTAGTATACTCCCAGTACATATTAATATTAAACACTCAAAAAATGTTACCTTGCTTTTGTTACTGTTGTTATGTTAGATAATCCTCACAATTCCTGTGAGATATCGGTAGTTCTAGCATTTGAACCCAGAGTTTTTTCTGACGACTTTCACTCTTGACTATACCTGCTGTGCAGGCTTTTTATGTCTCTCAGGAAATTTCCTCAGCCGTATCCAGTAGCGTACAAATCAATCCCCAGCATCCCAGAAAGGCGGCCTGTCCTTCAAATGCTAGGATGGGGACAATGTGGTTCTGGGGCCGAAAGTGAGCTCCATCTCAACTCTCAAACTGAGCTGTAAATATGGAAGCTACTTAAGGCCCAACGTTGGAAACTGTTTCCAGACCTCTTTGAAATTGTCACCATACATAAGTGTGAAGCTTCTTACAGCATTAAAACAAAACAGACCTTTGGTCTGTGTGCAGTTCCTACTTAAGTGTTCTTAGGGAATTTCCATAATCTAATTTTTTTTGGTGTAGGTTTCCTGAACAAATATTACCATTTTTCAAGGTGAAGTACACAAGGAGTCAGGAATACATACATTTTTATATGTATTAGGGGTGTTTTCCTAGATTTTCCAAAAAATTTATAGTAACTGTGTATTATTTATATCATGAGATAAGTCATTTTCCTTAAAAAAGATAAATGTATTTCACTACAGGATGATTATGTATATTTACTGTTCCATAATCCTGTTTATCTTTATTGTCCTGTAAGGGGAACACTTATGCCTAGCATGTTATAGAAATTCAGTGATAGATGGTAACTTGCATTATTCTAAAAGCTATTCTTCATAAATACCGTACGAGTTTTTATTGCTTGCCAAGGAATCCATTTGGTTGTCTATGACGGGCTTAGAACATTTTTAAACAAATAACGAAAGAAAAATTTGTTTTAGACAAGCCTCAGCTTTGCCTTCATTTAATTTTTTTTAAGTATACGCCTTGTTTTTCTAGGGTTGTTACTAATCTATTGTATTCATCATATATGAAGCCTGGTTTTGGTATTTTCATTCTTTGGCTCTGACTTTGATCTAACACCACTTTTGAGTACATGTTCCTTTAATAGTATGCCAAATCATATATCCAGTGAACATGCAGGTCCCAGAAAACCTATTGTATTCTCCAGGCACTCTTCTCAGAATTAGGTATCCTTGCAATACTGTGATTTATTAATATATACACTAATAATTTTAGAAAGGTATCAATGTCTATTGAGCTTCTTGCTAAGGCTTTAAAGTCTTAAAATTTTTCATATCTCCTCAACACAGTGATTATTAAACTGTTAAATTGAATAAGAGCTAATCAAGACAAATTTTCAGTAACAGTGAAAAGAGTTTTAACAGGATGTTTAAGGGTCAGTAACTAGATTTTATTTTTGTTTTATTAGATAATGCCATGCTGTCTAGAAAATATTCTTAATTAAGAATATTAGATGTTTTCTAGTTTTCAAAGCAGACCCAGTTCTCACTGCACACATGGTGGTTAGCTCATTGTAAATAACAAAATAGGATGGAAATAAAGTCAACACTATATTTTTAGTTCAATATCTTATAATAATTTTGTCATTAGAGCTGCACGGTGCTTTTTTTTCTTAACCAATAATATTTTTTGTCTAAATAAGGAGTTAAGGGGCTTTGTTAAATGTCTACATTTGGTGAACCGATTTATAATATTTGGGGCTTTATTTTCTGGCATTGATGGGTTTTGGTTTTTGGTTTGTAAATGTGCCATCAATGATTTATCATTAATGACAGGGTAGACATTTCCTAGGTGACAGGTGCTAAGAGATCATGAACAGCTCCCAAGTGACACAGTTGGCTGCCTTTCCCGTCCTGTGTAATTCAGAGAGAGAAGAAACCATGTTGAATTGGAGAAATCAGGGAAAGGGAAGTCAGTGTATATTGATTTGCTACCATATGCCAGACACAGTGCCATTACATGTGGGGTCTCATTTAACCTTCTCATGGTCATCAGCAAGTAGGAAAAAAAAATAGAATTCAGAATCAAGTCTTTTTCATTCAGACTGAATATTTTTCCCATTTGTACCACTTACATTCTTTAATAGGCAGGGCATTTTTTGAGGCACATCAGGAAAGCTTGAAAAGCTTTAGTCCTGTAAAGGGATGAGTGGGCATGGGGTGTTAAAAATGGGAAGCAGAAAGAGCAACGTGGTCAGAACCTAAGGGTGAAGAATAGACCTCAGAAAGGGTGTTTGAGGACTTGAAAAGAAATTTCGTATGACCTGACCAGAACAGCCTTTGGAGTGGTGAAAATACAGACTGGAAAGGAAGGTTAGCAACGTATTGTAAAGGACTTTTAAATGCCAAGATAAGGAGTATGGACTTAATTAGGAAGGCGGCAGGGAGCCACTGAAGGTTTGGTGCGGAGGAGCAGTATGATTACAGCTGACAGCAGTCTTAATAAGGCTTAATAAATCGTATAGTTTATAACCTTAGGCCAACTACTGAGCAGAAGCCAAAAACTGTGCTGCAGAATTAGCAAACTAATTACCGTGAGGGATGATGGCCTGAATTCAATCTCAGTTGTCCTTTATAATGGAGTCGAAACTCCTGCATGTGTAAACAAACATCTGAAGTGACAGGTGACATGTCTCCTCAGAGCCTTCTGCCTTTATTTGACTCCCCAGTGGCACACGGGTAAAATGCCTTAACGGTGCTCTCATTTACTTTTCACCATTTTTGAGACCTCTCTGCCTTGTAAATATTCAGTGCATTTTTGTGGCTTTTCAGCAGGCCTGAGATCTATCACCATCTGTCTTATTCCTTGTGATAATGCTTTGCCATCTTTTATTGGTATTAATATACTTTGCCAAAAGGGAAGACATCATTATGTTATCTGCAGTTTGAATTAACAGCTGATGTTGACTAGAAGACAACATTCCAAGTTCTAGCAACCAGGATAATTGTTTTTTAATTGGAGAGTAAGCTATGTAAGAATCTATTAGTTTCCTTTATTTTTTGATTATTTTAAGAGGCTCTTAACCTGTTGTGTGTATGTGTGCGTATGTGTGTACATAAGAGCAGGAGAGTGAGAGTGAGAGAAAGAATCGTGCGTGTAAGGAGACAAAGGACGAGATGTTGATCATAATGCTCCTTTCTGAGAACTCCTCCCAAACAAAAAAAAGTTGCATAATTAAGTTTCTTACAAAACATATTCTCTTTAGTACCTTATGGTGACTGTCCCCCTTCATAGTGAGAAATGTTTGCTCCCTTGCCAGCACTCCAATATTATTTTGAACTTATGTAATTTTACATATTATATTATGGCTATTTTTTGCCTTTTTCCCCCCAACAATATTGTGTGTCTCTGAAGGAGACATAAATGTATTTATACATTTGGTGCAGGGCATGGCACCTGGCTCAAAATATCTTCAAAGAGTTACCCCACACTGTGGAAGTTTTCCTCTCTTAGGACAACTTTGCCTGGGCTTCCAGTCACTCAACAGATTTTGAAAACTCATAAATATTTGTACAGGTAAACAGAACATAGGCCTCTCTCTTCAAAAGCTTACGAGAAATCACCAGATTATTACAATATAGCCTGTAACTATTGTGCTTGGTGTAGGTACAGGGTAGAAACAACCTTGGGGTGAAAGAATGTTTTACTGGAGGGAATGACCTTTGATCTGAGTTTTGAGACAATTAAAAAAGGAAAAGCATAAGGATGAGAAGGCAGGAGAGAGAGTCACAACAGAAGGTACATGGGCATGAGTGTAAGGCAGAGTGGTGGGATGAGATTGCTGCTAATTTAGTACAACCAGGGGAGGTGGGGTCTTACTAAACCTGGAGCCAGACCCTGAAGGTGTTTTTGGTAACATCCAAAATCAGGTGTCATTAAGATTTCTATGTTATAATTTAAAGCTACAATTTAAAATTAACTAGGTGCTAAAGCTTTGATAAGAGACTCAATTACCATGGCAACCAATGGCATTTCTTTGAAAGAAGAAAAGGTTGTTTGGTTTAAAATGGTACAGTTTTATTGTTTTGGACTTTATAGGCATGTTTAGAATAATTATGAAATTAGGGTTCTGATATCTGTTGAAGAAGGGTAGTAGTAATACTTACTGTTAAGGTTGGGAATTTTCAATGAAATAACGCAAACAGAGTGATTGCCTGGCAAATATAAGAACTCAGTATGTATTACTGGAGTGTATTATGAAGTGTTCTGTCTTGTATTAGTTGGAAAGACCCAGTGCGTTGTGAAGTACAGTAGGGCTGGTAAGAACGCGTAAATCCGACCAACATTCCCTTAAAGCCTTGTCTTTCTGGTCTATATTTTTAAAATAATATTTACTGCTTGGGCCAAAGTGCTACTTATTTAGCCACTTCTTATCTCCAGACTTGAACTCAAAGTAGCAGCTTTTGAAGATCTGATTTGATTGAGTGGATTAGCCACGTGTGGCTAGTTGGACTTGGAAGGGGCCTTGGCTTAGGATTTATTGTGTTTGTTCCTTAACTTAGAATGTTAATGGACATTATAAAGAAACACGGTTGATGCATAGGAAGGGAAGTTATTATAAAAAGACTTCTAGGAATATCACACAGCAAATATATTTCTCTGTGTCTGATGAATCATTTTTAATGTCTTACACTTAGCAGTGTTTAAAACAGTCAAGTTTCACCTCTGCCTTATACTAGCTGTGTGACCTCATCTGAAAAAAAAAGGCGATAACAGAACCTATGGCATAAGACCACTGGGGATTAAACAATCATTTATATACTGTGCCTAACATGGTAGCTGTCAGATATTTAAAAAAAAAAAGCGTTAGCTATTGCAGATTTTACTATGATACAAACATGGCATGGTTGTGCAAATAAGACAATTTGTGAAAACGAGAGAATATGGACTATTTATAATTACGGATTTATCACTCAGATCTGAGTAGAGTTTACTACAATATGTTATGTGTAGTCTTGATTCTCAGGAAGTAATTTCTCACTTCAGTCTGTGAGACAGGAAATTCATTGGTTTCAATCATGATCAGAAAAAATCCAATAGTCTAAGTAAATTTCAGATATGTCTTGGAGGGCAATAAGCTCATTTACCAAATTGTCTGTTCCTGATAAAATACACATAGCTGCTATCTACAAAAATGATTACTGTTCACAGAAAAAAAGGTGTAAGTTTCCTAGTCAGCCAAATCGCTGATGTCAACAGGAACCACTATGACCACTGTTACTTTATGTCTATGAAATATATATGGTTTAGTCAGGGTCCTAACCAGAAATAATGGCCTGCTCAGCATGGGTAATTTGAGGAAACTTTAACAAAGGGATGATTCACAAAGGGTTAACCAGAGTGCAGGAAACTGCTAGGGAGTGCACAGTAACCTCCAGGGCCTGGGGACAGAGTGGTGGTGAGTGGGGGCTGAAGGGTCCTAGGCGGGAAGCAGCCAGGATGACCGGGTCAGCTGGCTTTGGGGGGAGGGCTGCCTCACTCCAGCTGGGGCTGTCTCTGTGGATCCGGCTGTCCACGCAGTATCTGGCCAGCTGTGGTAAAGGAGCATCTTAAATGTCAACTTTCGACAAAAATGGTAGCTTACAGAATGTAATTACAAGGAAGTTTAAAAAAAAAAAAAAAGGACAGTACATCAGTTGGGGAGGAGGTTCATTTGGGGCTCTGAGTGAAGTCTACAGATTTGAGATTTAGTCATCTTTAGTGTTTATTTTATTTTATGTTGTCAATTATTAACTATTCAATATGTATAATACACATATAAAAATAAAATATTCAAGATTCATTTGAAAATAAAACAATGTTATCTCCTCACACCATCTTTCTCTATATTCCATGTCCTTCTCTCTTTTATAATGTCTCTGTCATTTCCTGACCCTTTGTTCATAACAAAAAGCCTGATCTTTTCGAAACGATGCTGAAGTTCCCTTCTGTTGTTTGTTGGTGGCTTGTTTTTCAGAATGTTTCCAAATAGATATCAGTAACAGAGATGAGTAAAACAGTGTATCCTTGCTGTGGAGCACAATGCAGCAGGCATAGAAAACCCTGCTATTAACCTCTTTATTTATGGGAGAGGAAGAGATGTCCACAGCAACTGGGGAAAAAGCAGGTTGCAAAATAGCACACACGTAGATAGCTTGATAGGTAGATGGGTGCCATTTTAAACATCTCCAGATCTGTACACATGTATACATACGTGTGTGTATTTACCAAGATGTTTGGAAGAGTCATGCAAATGTTGGCTGTGGTTATCTCTGGGGAATAGGATTCAGAGTCCTTTTACTTCATGTTTTGTGTGTGTATAATTTAAAAAAAATTTTTATACTGAACATATATTAGTCCTCAGACATTAGTATTTTTCTAATTTTGGAAAAATGCTCATACCCCAAACTTACAACCATTAAAATTCTAGCACTATTATCAGAGAATCATAATAAGTAAAATATTCCACTCCTATATTTATTATTAGCAACACCACGGACTCGGTTGACACGGTCGCATTTATCTATCCATGACACATTTGCACATGACATTTTGGGAGATGGAAGCGCAGGAACTCCATGAGAAGTGATTACTTCAATGCTGTGGATGAGAAAAGGTGTCTTATCCCGACCAGCATCTTTGTTCCTCAGAGCTCGCGTTGACTTTAAGGAATGTGCTCATTCAGTCTCCTGACACTCTGGTGAGGCAGGTGCCTGCAGGCTATTTCTGACCCTCTGTTTGCAGACAGGGAGCTCTAAAGAGCCGAATGGTGTATTGATTGGCTTGACTGGGGTCACGTGGTAAGAGTCAGCCGATCTTCCAAGAACATCCCAGTCCCTGGAGGGTGGATCCAGTCAATAGCCTGTTGGCTCCAAAGCCAAATAGATGACAGATGAGCTTGTTATCTGGCAAGAGGCATGGGGAGCTGAAATCTGTGGAGTCTGGGAGGAGACTTGTTCTCCTGCATCATGTCCCACTTCTCTTGGGGGCTGCAGAGGGTCCCCATCCAGGGCAGGTGGGGCGCACCGCACCCCTCGGCTCTGCATCGTCTGGATTGCTGCCGCATTGTTGGGGGACAACCTCTTAGCTGCCCTCTGCTTCTTTGTTTCTTATTAGGGCAATAATTCAATGGATTTTCTTAATAACTTGGACTTCTTATTTTCCAGTTCAACTGCAGTAAAGTGACAGATTTATTTCATTTTATGGAATTCAGTATAACTCAAAACACTATAGAAATCAATATACAAATCAGAGTTTATACTGAAGCTATTTTTTCTTTCAGAAAGAATACAGCTCAACCTGCAGAAACTTATATACATTATTCCAGCCCTCTTTTAAAGGGTTAAATCTGAGTTCTCTGAAAATTGATAGCCCAGAATATTTAACTCTCACTGGGGCAGAAAAGAAAGAAAGCAGTTTTATGTGAAGGGGAGGAAAATCACTTCTGTTTTAAAAATAGCTTTAAATATGAATGTGTGTGAATTTGGCAGAATGATTTAAGGGAAAAAGAAAAATATATGTGGTAGCATTACGAGAGGAATTTAATATATAAGAAAGCCATACTGAAGCAAGGTTGGCAGTTTTAAATTACTTTCCTTTTAAAGATATAGCACATTGTAAAACTGGTTATGAATTGAGGTCATACATCTCTGTTAATTTGTAGAATTTATGTTCTCACATTTATCTTGACATTGTAAAGTGAAGAATATATCTTTCTTATAAAGTCCCTTATATCTGAGAAATAAATACATCATTCCTTACTAGTTTACTCTACTATTAGATATATTTGTAATTTTAGTTCCAATAAAGGAATTACTTTGGAGTTTATGTGATCATGTAAATTAGCCATACTTTACAATTACTATAAACCATTCATATGTGCAAACTTTTATAAAATACAAACTCCTAAATCTTTATACTCATTTAAAAAATTGTCTACTGGTAAATATTTTGTAGTAAAAATATTTTATGTCTCAATTTTATATGTAAAATACTTATATCTAGAAATATTTTATATCCAAAACATTAATAAGATATCACACTAAATTGGTATGGCAAATTAAGATGTTAGTATTTGAGGAATGTTCTCAAGTTTAAGAGAATGTGCTCTGTTTTCCCCTGTAGCTGTTCTATACGTTGACCATATACTAAAAAAAGAAACCACTGTATTAGTCACTACCTTTATTTTTCATTTTACCTGAATAGAATGATAATATTTACAAAAAAAATTAAAATCTCATCATACTCAGAGGAGAATAGTGACACCTAACCAATGAATTAGTTTTCATTTCATTTCTGAAGAGATGACCCACCGTGGGAACCCACACCGGGTAAGTTACCAAATATAAACAGTCAAGATCAGTGGCCTCTGAACTTTTTCAAGGGTGTGTACCTATCCATAAAATACGTGTTTCCAATAAATTATATGAGCTATGATAATAATATACTCTGTACATGATAAAACATATTCCCAAAACAGAGTTCCTAATGTAGATAGAAATGTTAACATCTTTTGTACTGCTCCCAAATAGATGATTTTGTGGAATACCTGGGTATGTGGCACCCCCCCACCACGCACATACATACACACTTTGGAGAACATAAAGTATAGAATTCTGCTCTTCCTTAGACCTCTTGCAATAATTCTGAGTTGTATAGTAGGAAGCTAAAATTGGAAGACTTTTTACTAATTTACAAGTATATCAGTTCTCTATCACCAAAATAATACCATGTGACAGTCTATCCCAAAACATAATAGTTTAAAACAATAAGCATTTATCATTGTTCATGTGTCTACAGGTCAGCTGGATGGTTCCTGTGGACTCAGCTGGGCTCAGTCTGTGTCTGTGGTCAGTGGTAGGGTGGGCAGGTGGTTTTGCTGACCTTGGCTGCGTTCTCTTGTGTGGCTAGCTATGCACTAGCCTAGGACTGCCTCAGCTGCGACACCTGGACTCCCTTCCTCATGCTTGCCTATAATATTCCTTCAGAAGGCTGGACTGGGTATGTTCTCACTGTGGTCTCAGAGGAGCAAGATTGGAAGCAAATGATCAAATGCTTTAATCAAGCCCCTGCTTCTGCCAGTTTTCCTTCTATCTCATTGGCTAACGCAAAGCAAGTCACTTGATGGGGCTCAGCATCAGATTGGGAAGGCAACACACAAGAGTGAAAGGCATGGGTGTGAGAAGCCAGTAATTGGGGCCATTAATGCAACCCATCTACAACATCAAGACAGAGTCTTCTTTCTGTTAAATATATGCAAATGGGCTGGTAATATCTAGATAGCTGTAAGAGTAGCCAATGCCAAATATACCTCAACGTTCTGATTATTTCAGTATTTAGGGTAGTTTGCTGGCCATAGAGGCTACAGATGTTTCATCTTTGTAATTCCATTCATTGGAAATTTAAGTTAAAATTTAAGATTATATTTCCAAAGGGGTTTTTTCATCACTGGTTTCAGTGGTCTGAGCTCTAAAGAAGCAAGACAGGTGGAATTATGACTATCACTGTCATGTATTCATCTGTTCTGCATGTGGCAAGTGAGCCTCCTTTCATGCGGCAGTGGTCTGAGATTAAAGAAGAAATGTTATAAAATTCTATAAATTAGAAATTGATAATTCCACGGAAAAGACACAGGAATAGTCTGTGTCCTATAGTATATATTACACACCTACGTTAAAGAACAAGTACCCCAAAGTGGAAAAAAAATATAAGAGTACCTCTCTTCAAAAATGAAAAAGAAGTTAATTCTGAATAATAAAGTTGTACCTATTTTTGAGGTACTTTATGAATGTCCCAGATTCTGTTATTGTCTTAGAAAAATATTTGCTAATTTAAAGCATTATAAAATAGTTAAAAAGATTAATAGTAATAATATCTTCATTTTAAATCACATTTTATAAATTTCCACATTTATTATTTCAAGTAAAGAGCTGAATGACCTCTTAGACTGTGTATTCACCCTTATGCTGGTAACCACCATTGCTGGAGCACTAATTTTGTGCCTCTTTAGAGCATTCATTTGGTGCTCATAACTCTATGGGGTAGCTTTATTTATTACCCCAGTTTTACAGATTAAAAAAAGATTTAAAAAGGTTAAGTCACATTCCCAAGGTCATAATCAATCAGAGTCAGAAGAATCAGAATTTAAAATCATTCCTTTTCTGACACCGAATCCTGTGCTTTTTGTTCTTAAGCATTATGCTATAAAGCACTTAATACCACGTGGATTTTTAATTTATTATGGAGACCTTTCAAGAGATGAATGATCTGAATGGTGCCTACAGAGGAGTGTGATTTCTTATTAAAATCAATTAAATTAGCATCTAGTTAAATAAAAATGAACAAAGAAAAACATTTCAAGAGGGACCATGGCTCTTATCACTGTATACTCAGTCTTTGAAAACTGTGTATGTCACCCTCAAAGTGTGCCTGGTGAGTACCCTCAGATTTAAGATCCATCCTAAAACACGGTCATGAACCTTCCTTTTGACCATCCTTACTCATTTCAGGTGTTCAGTTTTGGAACTGTCACTCAAATTAAGTAATTGAGCTTTATTCCAGGAGCTATTTCTTTATTTCTGGAACTGTAGTTAGGATATACTCTGGAAGCAATTTGAGAGAGTCCATTGGCTAAATTGTGGGAGGTAAATTAATTATTCCCAAAATGCTTCTAAATTAAATTTACTTTCTGAGCCTCTGTTATGCTGATTTAGTGTATCTGAACAGTTGTTGATTTAGTGGATTTCTCTCGTTATTTAAACTTTTGGTAGGGCAAAACGAAGTTTTAAAAGTAAAGAAAAAATTGCCTAGTGTTTGGTCTGCATGTAGGCAATGTTTTTAACCACAGAAGATGAGGATAAAATGAAAAGCTGTATGTCTCCTAAGAGTTTGCTCCCCTTTCTCTGAGAGATGAATCCTAGCCTTTTTACACTCAGGAGCCTCTATCTAGAGAAAAATAATTCCACCATACTACCTTAGATAAAATACAGGGAAAAGGTGAAATCCCTCTGCCTCCTTTATCAAGCAGTTTTTTAATAAAATAATCATTTCTTTCTAAATGAAAAAGACAAGTCTTTGTGCTTTGTAGAAAAAAATAGAAACATGTAAACAAAAGGAAGAAAATCAGAATTACAATTTAGTCATCCAAGTGAGCCTTTAACTTTTTATGTGTACTTTCCCAGGATCTTTCTGTATCTTTAAACAGGTTCATAGTGTCATAATTTGTCATCTGCTTTTTCCTACTAAAATATTATCATAAATATTTCCATGTCATTAAATATTGTTCAGTAACATTTTTAGTGGCTAACTAGTAAGTAGGGGTAAAAATTCTATTAAATATTCAGTTGTGTAGTTAACCAGTTATCTTGGTCATAGGAAGACTGTTTCTTAATTTTTCACTATTAGGATAACACTATAACAAGCAATTATCTAACAAATCTTCCAGCATCTAAAATTATTTTCTAGGCATAGATTCATAATAGGGGAAATGATGGTCTAAGCTGTGTGTAAGATTAGAAGCCTCTAATGAATGTTTTGAATTGTCCTCTCTCAAAGTCTTAGCCCCACCAGCAGTTATATGAGATTCTAATTTCCTTGGACTCTATCATTATTATAATTTATTTTTTCTCCACTTAATGAATTTTTTAAGGATGCTTTATTTTTATTCATTTTTCTTTTATTACTTAGTGAGGATGCATTTTTTTTCTTGATGCACTTTAGTATTTATATTTCTTCCTTTTGAAAATACAGGTATTTCTTTAAACTATCCCCCAATTGAGTTATTTGTTTGGCATAACTTGAACTGGTAGTTCCTTCATCACTGATCAAAAAAATAATTTGAAGAATAATTTGAGATTAACCTGTGAAAACTGAATACTGCCAGTTACTCAAATTTTGTATGTATTTGGCATATTTTCAACTTTAGATCATTTGGTTTTTAATATTACTTTTTACTTTGATAGTCATACAAAGAATATTATTATTCCTCTGTCCAAATGTAATTTGTGAAAGGTCAAGATTTCCCTCTGAAAACAACAATAAAAACAATCAGGAAATAAAAATAACTAAAGGGATTAATAAGTCCCCATCCTTATTGGTCTCACTTCTTTCACCCTCTAGGATGGTAGGAGGGACATACCATCTACAATAGTAGGGTCATGTGGACCATTTTCTCTCTCTGAAATATGTTTTATTTTCTGAAGTTAATCCTTTATCTTAGAATCTTTGACTCCACAAAAAAGGAGGGGCTGAACAAAGGCTAATGAGGAAAGGAAATCAAATCCAGAACACCTGTGCAGGAGGGTCTTCTTGGTGTCAAACATCAGTGCACCTCCCTGAGGGAGTGGAGTTGACCCAGGTGTATTTATTTATTCATTCATTCAGTCATTATATGCTGGGTACTAGGATTAGGGGCATGGGTTGTCATTCTAGGGAGTTGGGGAAGGCCTTTCTGATAAAAGAGGAAATATTAGTGTAAGCTTCACAAAGAGGAAGCATGTTAGGAACACAAGGGGACTGGAACAGAGTGGACGAAGCAGGAGTTGAGGTAGAGACGAGTTCAGGGGCCAGACCACAAAAGACCCATAAGATGGAGAAGAAGCCAGGTATCTGGGACTGCCATTTACTATCTGTCTGACCATCTCTGTGACTTAGTTGCTTTGTCTATTACATGGGATAATAAGACCTCCCTCACTAGGATGTTCTGAGTATAAGATGTGGTGATGCAACTGAGATACTTAGAAAAAGCCCTAACTTTAAAGGGTTCAGTAGATTTTTGATATGATAATATCTCAATTGCTTCTCACACTCTACAGACCTCTAATTTCTGGCGTATCTATCTTATTTTCTTCTTTTATATGTCTTCTGATATTCACTCTTGTAAAATAATTGAAGATCATGCCTGAATGCAAAGTAACTTTATGTCTTAGAAAATGTTCATATTTATAAAATGCTGTTTTCTGTTCTTCAAGAAGTAGGGTTATAAGTGATGGAGAAAAGTTTTAGTGTGGTCTTGGACTACTTTTGGAGTATCTGATACTCTCTGCATAAGGTCACCGAATAATCTTGACTTACTTCTGTAGCAACACGATCAATTTAAAAGAGTATAGTGATTAAGAGGAAGACCCTGGGGACAGATTTTTGTGGGTCTGAATTTGGTTTTCATCATTTATTCAGTTGTGTGACTTTGGGCACGTTTTTAAAATTCGTTGCGCCTCAGTCTCTGTCTATAAAATTAGGATGATTAACAGTACTTATCTCAGACTACATTTGTGAGGATTAAATAAAAGTTTATGAACATCCCTTGCAGTGCTGCCTGGCTCATAATAAATACTCAATAAATATTAGATACTACTTTATAATCACTGTTTTGTGACTTACAAGTAAATAAATAAATTGAAATTGGAATTACGACTCTAGGAAATTTGTCAGAAATATGTTTGAAATTTTTGTCATCACCCCCTCTTTTGTTATAACTAAGTTAAAATGGTAAGAAATTGCCTCATCAGATACTTCTTCCCATTGATTTTAATTCCATGACATGCCTCCATGTTTGGGAGACAGAATCGTGACTATATTCATGGAAGCCCAATCAAAGACGGCAGGACATAGCTCCAAATAATCACGCTTGCAGCTGTTGGTGATGTGAGTCTCAGAATCAGACTCAGCTCTCACTCTGGAATAATTGTTAAGAGAATAAAAGAAATTGGTATATTCTGAAAGGACTGAGAGCCACCACTAGAGAGATCGCCACATATTGAGGTCAGTTGCTTTAACCTGGCAGCTGCTGTCATTGTGACATGATTGTGGCTGCATTTCCTCCCTTCCTGAAATATCACATAGGAATATTAATTTTCTTAATTCTGCCATTATCTCTAGGGAGAGTACTTGATTATTTGGAGCTAAGAGAAGAATATGTTCTGACAGACTAAACTAATCCTCTAAGAAAGTATGAGAAATCTCTTGGATGAGTGGCTACTGATAAATCAATGTGTGGCATCTCAACATGGAATAAACAACCAAATACCTGGGGGTACATTGGCTTAGTTGAGAGACAGGGACTGAAATGTGTCTGCCCTGAGCTTAGTGATGAAAATATTAGCATCTGTAGCATTCACGTGTATTTGGCTGCAAATGACAACAGTTTCTCCAGTGTTGTTTAAATAGAAGTTTCTGTGATGATGAAAATGTTCTATAATTGCACTGTCCAATACTGAGGAACCAAATTTCTCTTACTTAATTTTAATTAATTAAAATTTTAAAGCCACATGTGGCCAGTGGCTGCCATAGTAAAGAGCACAGCTCTAAATGATAAGGTAAAGAAGTACTAGGTCTGTTTTTCTCACATAAGAAGAAATCTGGAATGAGGAAGTTCAGGGATTATGTGGGTGCTTGAAGTTGTTATTAAGGAAGTGAGCTCCCTCAGTGTTTTTTCCTCAATAGCCCTAAAATTCACAGCCCTTTTCTCCTCCTGGTCACAAGATGGCTGTACCCTAAGGCATGTCATCCACAGTCAACACAGAAAGAAGGAGGTTGGGTAGAAGGTTAGGCCTTCACCTCAGTAGGCTCTTCCATGTTACTCCCAAGACTTTCAGCTACCTCTCCGTGGCTGGAGCTTGTCACGTGGCCACTCCTGCCTGCAAGAGGGGCCGGGAGTCCAAGTATTTCTCTTACCAACTCCTACTGCAGAGAAAGCATAAAGAGGAGAAGGTTGGAAGGGCTATGCAGTGTACTGATCTACAGTTTTGCCATAGCAGACATTTAGCTAATTAGCCTATGGAATTCCACAGTTACGGGCCTGGAGTAGTCAGTATCTTTTTCAAAGATCTAGGTGACAAATGGTAGATGGCAGTAGACTCAGGCTTCAAGACTGCTTAGTATTATAGAGTACAGGACCAGGACTTAAATACTTTGGAGTGATGATGAATACAGAGTGTTGCATTTAAGGAAAATTAATGAATGTAAGTGGTCCTTGAGGTATTCAGAACAACTCAGCATGTTACTTAGGAAATAAAGATATTAAAGTTAGAAATTCAAAAACAAATGTCAACGTATGTAGGCATCTCATGGTTATGGGATGTGTGGGAGGCATGGTCTGGTACAATATGTGCCCATGGGTCACCCTGGGAGACCCTGCTCTTAAGATTAATACTTATCCTCTCAACCATAAGTAGAGATTTGAAACCTCTTTTCGCAAAATGGGAACCTGAGGCTTGAAACAGTTAAGATACTTGTCTACAACTCCATAACCATTGCGCAGCAGAGTCAGGATTCAGATACAAAGTTGTCCACCATGGGACGATGTGAGGGCTCTCAGCCTCTCAGCCCTGGGCTCACAGTCTGATTTCTTCACTTACTGTGTGATCTTTCTACGATCTGTAGCTGCTCATATTTGTTACCTGCTGGAAATTCATTAACAGTGGCTGCGCTTTTAGGTAATATTGGCCTCCAGTATCTAACTCTCCACCCTCTACCCTCAGTGGTGGAGGGCAGGATACCTGCCCAAGACTGTGAACTCCTCAAGAGTTCAGAATTTCTTCTAATTATCTTTAGATCTCAGCAGAGCATCTGGCACTTAGTAGAGGCTTAAGAAATAATCACTTTATCAAACAATCTATGATAGAGATCCATGGGAGCATTTTTTGGAGGACTACTAGGTTATATGTATTTTTTCCTATGTGGTTGAGTATTTTCCAGACTGCTTTGAATTTTTCAGTTTTGCTAAGAAAATATGATTGTGAAATGTAGATACATTTGTGAATATCTTCCAGTATTTTATTCAGTATATTTAATGCTTATGCATGTTCAGTATAGACATTTTCCAGTAATTTCTATAATAATGTCTCTCTTTGAATTGATGGTTATAACAATTTATGTTCACTTAAAATGGAAACTAACAGTGGAAGGATTTCTGTAGCCTATTCTTTGTGTGTGTGAATAGAACTTTATTGATTTCATTTGCATAATAGGTTGCATAATCTTTTATTTTCTTTAAGCATTTTTCCTTAAGTCACAATCCCTTATAAAATGAATATATTTTTCAAACATCCAAAGGCCCACTGCAAAGAATTGAAAGGAACTTTATGTGTTATATAAACCAGTGGACCAATTTAGTTTGCTTATTCTTAAAAGGGAACCGATGGAATGAAATTAGTTAGCATTTAAAAAATACAATTGTGTACAGCACAGATGGGAATGAAAATTATGTTTATCCCACACTTTCTTCAAATGTAGACCATGCTCTTTACCTATTTGACTTCATTTTCAGAGCTACATCTGTACATTATTACTACATCTAAAATACCTTGGTTTTAACAGCTGCCTCAGGAAGAAAAGTTTATTAATTTTATAATCCTAAGAATCAGGAATTCACTTACCTAACTTGCTCCTCTTCTAAAAACCTCCTCTGTATGAAATGATACTCTCTACCTTTACCAAAAGAAAGCTGCTGCCTACTTTATAGAAGTCATTAAAAAGAAAAAAAACTTTGAGAACTAAGACAGATACACAGAGTTTAGAGTGGTATTTTAGCTTATCTTCCTACCATGGTCTTCCAAGTACTGGAGAAGATAATAGAGTCTTATTGAGAATATCCTACTCTACCAGTATTAGTGGGTTTCAAGGATTTCCTTGACCCTCCCCATCTCAGATGAAAATGCTTTTGAAGTCTCTTGGTTCCTCCCCTGTAAGTCTATAGTAAGAAACCCATTTTAGAGGTCCTTTAAGGCACCACAGATGACCCCTTGAACAACACAGGTTTGAACTGCGTGGGTTCACTTATATGTGGATGTTTTTTCAGTAGTCAGTACCACAGTGCTGCACTCCAGGTGGGGGGCTGACTCCATGGATGCAGAACCGCAGATCCCGAGGGACCATGGACACAGAGGGCCAAATATAAGCAGATTTCTGACTGCACGGAGGGCCAGTGACCCTAAACCTTGCATTGTAGACAGTTTCTATACATTATTTGCTCTTCTTACAACTCTCTGAGGTAGACATTATTGTTCCATTTTATAGATTTAATTAATGCATCTTAATGAATGCATCTCTGAATAGTTCAGTAATTTGCTGTGGTAGATTAAATTCTCTGCTACTCCTCCCATTGAGAGGTGGAGTTGAACTCCCTTTCCATTTAGTTTGGGCTGGCCTTAGTGGCTTATTTGACCAATAGTATGTGGCACAAGTGATGTTCTAGGACTTCTCAGGCCAGATCATAAGAAGCTTTGCAGCTTTTATCCACAACTCTAATGACAGTTGTTCTTGGAGTCCTGGGCCAACGTAGAAGAGGTCCAACTGAGGCCACCATGTATAAGGAAGCCTAGGATATGCTCAACGAGCCTATGGTTGTTCTGGCCTCCAGACTTCTGAGCCATCTCTGCTGAAATTCCAGTATCATGAAATGGAGATGAGCTGTCCATACTCCACCTAGACCAAATTCCTGACCCACGGAATTCATGAGATATAACAATAATAAGGTGGTGATCATGACGATACATTGTTGTTCTGAGCGAGAGCAGATAACTAAGCACCTACCAACTTCTGTCACAGGAATTCTGACTCCAAAGTCTGTGCTTTTAATTTCCCTGTAACTGTCAGCTGCCCCGTTTCTGTTACATTTGATTAAGTTTATGATTTATAACCACAGGAATAAAACTGCATAGGTTAGAGTTCTCTTATAAGAAAACAAGCTAGAGCCAGTTTAAAATAACTCTGCCATCACGCTTCACTTTTCTTCATATGCCATAATTCAAAATGGCATTATATTATCTATCTGTTTATTCAACTGTCTGCCTTTTCCTCCAGAATGGAAACTCCATGAGGACTTTGTTTTGTTCTTTATAGCTTCCTCAGCACCTACATCAGAGTCTGGCATGAGTAGGTGCTCAAGGAATATTTGTTGAATAAATGAATGAATCAATGATTCACAGTGAAAAGGAATCACAGACATCACTCTTTCCATATAGAATGTAATTCTCCTAGAAAAATATGAAAAACAGAATATTACAAAGGTAATATAGCAAATATGTGGGTACTCAAAACCCAAAATTAACAGATGTTAAGTTTGGACCATGTTCACATCAGAGTTTTTTTTTTCTCTAAAGGAAATAATATATTAGAGAGAAAGTGGGATCTGCCTATATTTTCCTATTCCCCTTTCTCCTGTCCTAGAGGCAATACTGTCCATATGCAACATGTATATTCTTATGTTTTTACTACATACAGTTTTATGCACAAACAATATATCTGCTTGGCTCTGCCTTCAAAATAAAGTATATCGTCATTCCAAGCCCCATTCACCTGCTCTTGCTACCTCCCTGCTGCTGGTCCACCTCCTCTCATCTTTTATCAGGGTTACTGCAGCATCTTCATAACTGTTCTGTCTTTTCTTTCACAGCATCACCCCAACACACTCCATGTCTTCACCCCACAGACAGATTAATCCTTCAAAAGCATACATCACATCATGTAACTTCCCTCCTCCTAGCCCTTTGGGTCTCCATCACAGCTGGACTAAAATCCACAGTCCTTGCCATGTTCACCAAGCCCCTGGAAGATCCACCTCTGACCCCCAGTCCTCCCACACTCTGCCTTGCTCCCTGCGCTCCAGGAGCACAGGCCTCCGTGCTGGGCAGCGAGCGCACCAAGCACATTTCCATCTCTGGGCTTTGGCATCTGCTCATCCCTCCCCCTGGATGACCATTCCACAGGCTCGTCTCCTGTAGCTCTGTCAGATCACTGCCTGCATTCAAGTATTGTTCAAAAGTCACCTTCTGGTGGGGATGGGAGACCATGCAATCCATAGTCGAACTGCCCTCATGATCCCTTACCAGGCTTCATTTTTCTCCACCAAATGTACCACTACGTTACAGAATTTGCACATGTATGTAGGTATGGATGTAAACACTTACCTGTTTTGCTGTCTATTCCCTCACTAGATTATAAGCTTTTGTTATGTCAGGCACTGTCTTTGACTACATTGTTTCTGTGCCTAGAATAATGGTTCACATAAGGTGCATGCCCCCAAAATATGTGTTGAATGAAGAAATATAGGAATATAGTGCTCTGTGTATATAAAGTATATCATCTTTTTGTACCTGTGGCAACTTGCTTTTCTCACTCAACATCATTTTCAGAATATGTCCATGTTGATAGACATTTATTTATCTCCTACCTGTCTGGTCCAGTCATTATAACTGTGGTATGTTATTCCATACATTTTATTTATCCATTCCCCTCTTTTTCGATTGTGATTACTTTCAGTTTTTGCTTTTCTAAACAATGCTGGAAGAAACTTTTTTTAAAAATATACTTTTCTTGTTTGGTTTTCCTCATAGATGTATAACAGAATAAACAGCTTTTTAACCTAGCAGTTAAGTTCATCTATAAAGGTAATTGCACTGAAATTACTTTTTTTCTTAGAGGATTAGTGTATCATCCATCAAATGTCCCTGGGCAAACCTAAAAGTCATTTTAAGACAGGGGGGAAAAAAATCACAGAACTTTTTTTAAAGAACAAGTTTAATGTTCTATTTATCTTTTATATCTCAGATTTTGTTGACATCATGCCCTAATGATGTATATTTTTTGCTGTTAAAAGTAGAATGTAATGTTACCTCTGACTGAATTATTTCATTTCGATGTTATGTGCATGCAAGTTTGTGTGGGAATGTATAGCAATATGATACTTTGAATTACAGTGTTTCCAGTGATTTAAGCACTAATATTCCACTAAATTATAGAGTAACTATTCAGAAAGTTTTGTATTTTGCCTGCTAAGGTTTTAAAAAAAGCAAATTTTGTTAAGCAGAAGAGGTGATGAAGAAAAAAACACTGAAAAACTCCTTAAGAGCTGTAATACTAAGATATAATATAGACAATTTCCAAAAGAATTGGAGCTCTCAATGTGCTCTGAAACAGCATATTTTATTGGTAATATCATACATTTTGACTCTGAAACAATGGATGTCACTGAAACAGATAAGGAAAAAATTGCTTTTTGAAAGTGATCATTTTGCCTTGCTCATTGTTAAATGCTTCTGAAAGGAAAAAAAAAAGCTATTTCCATTTACTTAATTTGTAGCTTATAGCAGTTTGGACAGAAGTTAATCTAAACTTCAACACTTAAAAAGTTTATCTGTGCTAAGAAAAATGAAAAAGTAACTAATGTTATAGTTGAATGGCAGTTATACCTCCATAAAGCTGGGGGGGAAAGTTGGATTCAGAAAAATACAATTTATTCATTTAGCCCTTATTTATTGAAGGCCTACTAGGAATCAGATGCTGTTCTAGGTATTAGGGATACAATTATGGACAAAATACTAGTGGTCTTTACTCCTTTTGAGCTTACTAATAGTGGGAGAGATAATAAACAAGGAAACTGTTTATGGTTACTGGGGGGAAAGGAGGTGGGAAGGGATAAATAGTGAGTTCGAGAATTGCAGATAGTAACTAATATATATAAAATAGACACATAGCAAATTCAAACTGTATAGCACAGGGAAGTATACTCAATATCTTGTAGTAACTTATGGTGAAAAAGAATATGAAAACGAATATATGTATCTGCATGTGTGACTGAAGCATTATGGTGTACACCAGAAATTGACACAACATTGTAAACTGACTATACTTCAATTATATATATATACACATATATATATATACATACACACACACACACACACACACCACACACATATATATGTATATATATATATTTAAAACAAGTGAATGTCAGGAAATTTTTGGAAAAAATATGAATAAACAAAGAGTTAGAGAAAAAAATAGACAAGGAGACTAATTCTTAAAGGAGATAGTGCCCCACCATGAACTGACTTGTGCTATGAAGCTGCTATCACAGGGCAGTGTGATTGAAAGTGAGTGGATCTGGGGGACAGAGAAGAGGTCAGAACTGTCTTAGCTCTAGTTTCCCAGGGGCACTTCTGAGGAGGTGACAGGAGAGCTAAGAGCTGAATGAGGCACCAGCCATGCAAATGTCTAGCGAAAGACTCAGCAAGTGAATGGTGCTGGGGGTGAGGTCAAGTCATTGTGTGTGGGGACTGCAGAGTCTGTGTGGATGAGGAGTGAGGGAGAGAGCGGCAGGAGATCTGGTTGCTGGGACAGCTAGGAGTCTTGGTAAGGACTTGATAAGGAGGCATGGGAAGGAGTTGGATTTTTGCTAAGAATTCGTGGGTACTCTAGGAAGCCACTGGAAAGGTTTAGCAGGAGAGTGGCATGAAGATTTATGTGTGTGTGTGTGTTATATTAGACATATATATGATAATAATATGCTAATATTATCAATAACATTATTAATATTAATCATGTATTAACTACCAGTATCATTAATATTAATATGTTGATATTATTAATATTAATGATATATTAATATATTCATACATCAATTACATTACAACAATATTATAAAGAAGGAACAATTTTACCTCTCTCCTCTTAGGGTTTTTTGGCTGGGCCTCATGAAAAAACTGACATAAGATAGATTAAGAAGAGAAAAACATTTGAGTTTTATGTGACATGGGAGCCCTCATGAGGAAATGAAGACTCAAAGAAGAGGCCAAACCTAAATGCTTCATACCAGGTTGAACAAAGAAGGGCACTTGTGGGAAAGTAACTGAAATATACAGGGAGGACAAAAGAAGATAAGAATTATTTTTACAAGATCTGTTTGCACAGAATACTCTCAGCTTTGACTTGCGGTTGAAGAATGCTTCTTTTCCCTCTTGGTCCAGGGAGGGCATCTTTCCCATGAGAGTTTTATCCCCTATTTGCAGGAAGAAAAGGGGAAATTGGCATGTCCTTCCTGCATTGGCTCTTTCTAAAGTGCCTCCTGCTTAAAACCTTCCTAGCGCTGATGGGGCCCATCTGGGGGTAACACATGGGGTCAATCTTCAATATAACTAATAATAATACAATATAATAAGATATAACATATTTATTATAGACATATATAACATGTATATGCTATATCTTTCTATATGTTTCTATATTTGAATAACCTTTCTGGCTACTGTATGAAGGATGGATTGTAAGGGGCCACTGGTGGGGAGGGTAACTCCTGAAGAGGAGTGCAGGCAGGGTTGCTAGTAACTCAGAAGAAAAAAACACACATTAGTGGATTAGATGAGGGCAGAATTTTTCAACCCAGGCACTATCAGCATTTTGGGCCAGAGCATTCTTTGTTGGGGGTGTGAAGGTGCTGGACATTGTAGGATATTTAGCAGCATCTCTGACTCTTCTCAATGATATCAATAAAATTGCCCTCCTCCCTGCCCCAGTTGTAACCAAAAATATCTCCACAGATTGCCAAATGTCCCATTGGGGGATTGTTGCCCCAGTTGAGAACTGCTGATAAGGGGATGGTACTGGAGATAGGGGAAAGCAGCCATATTTAATGTATATCTGGTGGTTCAGCATTAGTGACTTACCGACTGATTAGATTTAGAAAGTTCAGGAAAAAGGAGACATTGGTTTCTTTTTTACTTTTTTTTTAAAAAAATTGAAGTATCAGTTTGCAATGTGTCAATTTCTGGTATATAGCATAATAGTTCATGTACATACATACATATGTTCGTTTTCATATTCCTTTTCATTATACAAGATATTGAGTATGATTCCCTGTGCTATACAGTATGAACTTGTTGTTTATATATTTTATATATAGTAGTTAGTATCTGTACATCTCAAATTCCCAATTTATCACTTCCAACCAGCTTCCTCCCCTGATAATCAAAAGTTTGTTTTCTATGTCTGTGAGTCTGTTTCTGTTCTGTAAATAAGTTCATTTGTCTTGTTTTTTTAGATTCCACATATAAGTGATATCATATGGTATTTTTCTTTCTCTTTCTGGCCTACTTCACTTAGAATGACAATCTTCAGGTCCATCCTTTTTTTTTTTTAATTGAAATATCAGTTACAATGTGTCAATCTCTCGTGTTCGTCCTTTCTTTCTTTCTTTCTTTCTTTCTTTCTTTCTTTCTTTCTTTCTTTCTTTCTTCTTTCTTTCTTTCTTTCTTTCTTTCTTTCTTTCTTTCTTTCTTTCTTTCTTTCTTTCTTTCTTTCTTTCTTTCTTTCTTTCTTTCTTTCTTTCTTTCTTTCTTTCTTTCTTTCTTTCTTTCTTTCTTTCTCTTTCTTAATTGAAGTGCAGTCAGTTACAATTCCAGGTCCATCCATGTTGCTGCAAAAGGCATTACTGTATTATTTTTTATGGCTGAGTAGTATTCCATTGTATAAATATACCCCAACTTCTTTATCCAGTCGTCTGTCAATGGACATTTAGGTTGTTTCCATGTCTTGGCTATTGTAAATAGTGCTGCTGTGAACATTGGGGTGCATGTATCTTTTCGATTTAAAGTTCCCTCTGGATATATGCCCAGGAGTGGGATTCCTGGAGACCTTGGTTCTTGGACATGACCCCCATTTGCCTGTAAACAGTATTCTCATTGCAAATGGTATTTATCCACAATTTACTAATGCAGAACCTGAAGGGCTTTTTTTTTTTTTGGCTACAAGGTCTTATCTGCTGGTTTTATTGCTATTTATAGGGTCTATGTGAATGTAGGAAACTACAGAATGATTCACTAATCTGGGCTTGCCAGTTATTCCGTCAGGTCTTCTCCCTAAGTACCCTAAATCCTGAGGGTTTGTGAGACTGTGAAAGGAAAGTACCTGTGCCTGATAAATATCAGTACATTTGCTTAATCATTTATAAAGGCCTGAATTATTCATTTATGTTTGTGTGACTATAAGCATGTTGGGGACTTGTGGGTATGACTTTATGTCCCAGAGGAAGAGCTAGTACTCTGTCTTAAATGTAGGATGTGGAGGAAGCAGGGGTGACTAGAGAACTAATGAAAGTAGATACATTTTAACTCAAAATAATGGAAACCATCTCCCCATTCTTTCACTGTGCTATCTGGTCTTCTGGAACCATCCCCTGTTAGCCACTGTGGTGTGTGTACCTGTCAAACCCCTCTGCCTTCCCTACACTCAACAGCCCCAGATATAACATTCCATTCTCCATGTGACATATTTCCTCACCCTTCGATGCTCTGATCCCTCACTGCTTTGTAGGATGTCCTTAGGCATATCTGCATGACCCACCACATCCTGTGCACCCCTAAACCTAAAATTAAGCTCTCAAATCTGTCAGATGGATGAAGAGTAAAGTGGGCCTTTACTTTGTTTAATCTGGATGTTACATCCATTTTCACTGTTTAAGATCACATTTGCTTTTTTCAAATCCACAGGATGTATTTTTTTTTCTCTCCAAGGAAAGATTAAAAATAATCATGACTTTTTGACTAACAGCTAAAATGTATACTATTTCTAATGCTTTTGACATAAAAATCTATTGGAGCTAGTAATTACTGAAGTTGGTAATAACAGAAGCAAATAGCCACCATTCCATGGCTGCTGCTCATGTGCCTGGCAGAGAGCTAGACCCTTGCATGTGTTATTTCTGAATGGCCTGATGCTTCTATCAAAGGCATAGTATTATTCCCAGTTTACATATTAGGGAACCAGAACTGAGAGGTTATGTCATCTTGCCCAAATTTGCCCTGCCGGTGAGTAGCACTTCCAGGTTTCAGACGTTATCTGTTGGGCTCAAGAGCTCAAAATCTCAACCACCTCACTGTTTACCCTTTTTAAAATAAAAATAGCTCCACTGAGTATTTGCATCCCACTCTGTCTCAGGGACTTTGTGAATATAATCTCAATTCCTCCTTCCCACAGCCTAATAAAATGGGTGTTTTGTGCTTATTTTATCATTTAAAAAAAATAAGGTTGAGAGAAGTTTCATAACTCATTATTTTCATCAGGACCTTATAATTTCAAGAGACAGAAAACCTAGGTATTAATAATTCACATATAGTCAAAGGGTAGAACTGGCTTCCATTATGCCTGAGCCCAAAGGATATAATCTCCTTTTCTGTGTCTCAGCTGTGCTTTCCTCTCTGTCAGCTAGTTTTTTTTACAGAGCTTTCCCTGTTGAGGTAGCTGAATGGCTTCCAACTACTGAAAACTCATGTCCTTTATGCTCACCAGTCCTTAGTGGGCCAGCCATGCCTCTTTCCCTGAACTTCTGCACATTTCTGGAATTGAATATCATTTTCCTTGTTTGGCTGAGTCTGAAACACGTGCTTCCACTGGGGCAGAAAAGTGGGCTCAGTACAACTCAAAACCCACAGGAAAAAGAGCAGTGGTCCATTGTACCTTCACCCCAGAAAGAGAAGGTTGACTGTGGGGTGAGCAAAAGAAAACAACAAAATAGAATCTGTGTATTATATGTATGACCCAGTAGCAGTAAGAGATGTTGACAGGAGTCAAATTCAGATCTATAAGGCTCCAAAGCCCTTTCTCTTACCCTTAGCACTGATCTTCATCCCCAGATAATTGTTTTTAAAAATCTGTTGTGAGATAATTTCAAAACCTCCTGTAATTCTTTTTAAAAATATGCCTCTTTGTTAAGGAAATGACATTTAAAAGAATAAGCATACTTGTGATATATATCTTAAAAATAATTCTGTCAGCATACGGGGGATATTATTTCTAGAAGCTAGAAATTCTCTAAACTTCAGGTAAAAAAGGTACAATCATTTAGTGTCTAATATCATGGTATTGTTTGCATTGAGTACAGCGTCGCTCTTCACATCTCTAAAATTAAAGGGTATTTGACATAGAATAGGCTTTCTCCTCACCTTTCATTTTAAGGCTGCACTCCTATTTTCCGACTTTCCCAACACAAAGTCTTTATCAGCATTTCAACAATCTGGATTTCAGCGTCTTTGATCTCCTATTCCGGGGACAGTTCTCTCTCTGGGGAGAAATTAAGTAGAAAAGTGTAGGCAGAAATAAATAATGTAACCTAGGGGACGGAGCACAGGATTAGAATCAGGCAGCCAAGATTATGGTCCCAATTTGGCAGTGCCTCCCTGTGACTGAGGGGCAGCAGTTTGGGTCCTAACTTTCTGAGCTGACCTCCTACAACCCTCTTCTATAATCTCTTTAATGGCTGTATTTTCACTCTGAGCACAGAAGAGCTTTTCAAAATGGCGAGTAAATCAAAACTCATTCTCTCAGACAATAGATTGAGAATCTGTGGCAAAGTACTGTTGTAGGTACGGTGAAGGCTACAAGGCGGCTCTTCAAGGGAACCTGTCATCGTTCCCTAAAACGCACAGATTGTCTCATATGTACACGACACACTCTGTGCTAGAAGCTGGGACTGTGAAGATATATAAAAAGGCTCTAAGGGGCTTGCAGTCTACCTGAAGAGATGTGGGCAGAGAGAGAGAGTGATACACAGGGCAGCATATCCAGTGTGAAATGTGAATATGACCAACAAGTGCTTCAGGCATTTAACTTCTGATGAGCAGTTCAGTAATTTTAGAAACTTTAGGGTATTGTCCAGATTACTGCAGATTTATAACTCATTGGTTTATTCCTACATCCTCACCCTCCAAAAGCTGTTTGAGCAGGTTCTGCTCTGAAGATAGGAGTGCAGTGTTTCCCAGACAGCTGTGCTCAGGGGTGCCCCACGGGCTCTGCACAGTTTGTCCTTAATACTAATAAATGTCACAATCGGCACAATTCCTAACGGAAGTGTGATTTTTTTTTCTTTACATGCTGAATGCATTGCTGATTACAGTAATGAAGAAGTATTTGGTGTGTAGTTAACAGTAAAAGAGACTTCCATTATTTTCCAGGTCTGGGTGATAGAATAACTTCCAACTCATTAAAAATTTGGTTGTTAAATTTTACTTTAGGCCAAGGCATACATCTAAAAAAATGTCAGGCCGCTGATGAATAGATTACTTACTATCCACTGCTGTCATTTGTTTCTTTTCAAGGAGGCATTGGATTTGGTTTGTAGCTATTACCTCTTAGGCAGATAAAAAATAATACTGAAAATATTTGGCAGCTGGAATTTTTTAAATAATAATAAATGATACATACATAAATAATATGAAAATAAAATTAGCTTATGTTTCATGTCAGGAAGACATAATAAAATAGAAAGTAATGCCAAATTGAAATTAAAATGCCAGTACAGCATGTGAACCTAGATGACCAGAGTTTTTCAGCAATTAATATTCTCTGGTTAAATGTATAAAAATGGTTAGTACTCTCATTCATAACATTTTTCCAGTGTGACTGTCAACTATTGTTTATTTTTATAGCAGAGCTTGGACTAATAAACATTTGTTAAATATATTCGTTCCTTGCTTGAAAGAAAGAATCATTGGAAAAAAAATGCCAAAATTCTTATAGAAAATTTATGTGTACAGACACACACACACAGAGACTCACATTCACACCATCTTCACATACATGCCACACAGATGTTAGAATTAGGAGAATTTAATGTAAATCACAGAATTTTAGAACAAATTCAAAATACTTTAGATACGACTTTGGGCAGTAGGCATTAAGAATTCAAGGAGAGTTCTTTTTCTGATGTTTCTAAATCCTTTCTCTAGTGAATCACCAACAGAGGCCTTTATTTGTAGGGAATTAAACAGAAACCGCTAAAGCAGTCCTGATAACATCCACCCGCTTTTCTGTTATTAAAGAGCCTTGCAGTGCAGTAGACAAACTAATCTCACCCATTTTATTTCTAGTATCACCTCATGGGCTAGTGACAAGTGTGTAGTCATTTAAGAGGCTTATTTAGGTGCTAAATACCCAAGAAGTTGAACCCTAAATCATTATAAGACATACTAACTACAAAGAAGTGAAGTACCTTGAGGTCCAACTGCTAAGTTATGAGTTTGTCCAAACATGCGCATTTTCATGGTGCCAGGCAAATCCATCTACAGCGTACTGAGGTTAGCAGCCTGGTGCCCACAGTGAGGGGGCCACTCATTATTAACCGGCTCGTGTTTTGGGGCAGCCCCCTAGATGGCACCACGTCCAGCTGGTGCTAAAAGACCAGCCTTACTGCACTGCCTGGTCCCTACATGCCCTCTTCCCATTTTTGCCAATGTGTGGGACACCCACCTTGATTTCTGTCCATGGCCATCATCTGTTGCCTTTTTTAGAGTTAATTTACCTTTTAAGTTTACTCTCGATGCCCGCTTAATTGGATTTTACCTGAATGATAATGTTAGGGACAGAACGAAAAAGACACACATGCTCATCAGTTCACAGCTTAGCACCACTTAGCTTGCAAAGGCTTGGGAAGAATTTCTATGTGTAGCAAGTCCTATCGTACTATTTCTCTAAAAGTGCAGTAAAAATATAGCTCCTCCTGAAGGAGACTGGCAGAAAAAGATTTCTGGGGGATTGGGTTTAGTTCTCCCTTATAAGCAAGTTGACCTTAATTTCTTCTGGGGTAGAGATGCTAGTGGACAGGAACATTAAGAAGGCCGCAGCCTTGGCATATTCTAAAAACCCTTATGTGTGCAGAGGGGAGCAGGCAGAGCCTTTTCTTACTAGACTATGAAATGGAGATTGGTTTTGTGACGTTATCTTCTCCAGTCCAAGCAGATGGATACGAGTGAAAACTGTGAGTGTGATGAGAGGTGGGTCATTTTCCCTTCGCTGTTACCCTCTAGAAATTGTCAAGGTGGACACCTTGTCATTTTCAAATGTAGTTCCTTAACTGATGGGTTAGTCATCTGAGATACTGCTCTCACTCATTTCTGCTTCTGCTCACAAGTTAAGGTGTGGAAATGCCCTGGGGCTGTCCTATTTCATGGCTTCTCTGAATCCACAGGGATCCTCTCCACTTAGAAATGGAATTTTTACAGTGATCTCTGGTAGAAGAAGTCTGTTTTTATCCTACCCCGACATATCCTTTAAATGACATATGTTTTACACTTCTGCTACTTCTGTTTGTTAGGTAATTTGCACCTAACCACTGTGTTTAAAGATTTTTTCGTATCTTATCATCATTGACATCTCGGATTTTGAAAATACCTTAAACGTTAAATGTTTCTTTGAAGGCATGTTGAACTTTTCGAGGGTATTAATTTGATAGTAACTGAGGCTTCTCTCTTGGAACACTTCACATTAAGTTACTTAATCTACCTTATCTAAGTATTTCTCTTTTAATATTTAGGAAGAATGTTCTGTTGGTATGAAGGGCTCTCCTTAAAGTGATGTAATAAGGTAAGGGAAATGTGGTAAAGTGGTCAAGTTAAGTGTTTGGAGCCTTAAAGGACAGAATTCAAATTCCACGTCTGCCAATTACTGGCTGACCTTGAGTGAGTTCTGTGACCTTGCTGATTGCCCATCCTTTCTCCTGTTAGATGCAGATATGAATGGTACCTACCTCACAGGCACCACTGTGAGTTGAAGTAATACATTTAGGGCAGTTATCACAATGCTTAGTGCGTAGTAAGAACACAAATTGTAGTGAGAGCGGTGTCAATGGCAATATTATTATGTTCTTTGAAGTTTAAAAGCCTGATCTCTAAATCACTCTGTTGTTTTGTGGGTCTTTTGTAGGCTACAGTGCAATTTCACCTTTGCGCTACCTATCATTTACTAACACATCTTATTGTATAGTTTAAATGATATGCTACCAAGAAAAATACACTTATGCAGCTTTTTTCTCATATACAGAACTAAAGAACAATTGCATATAACACCTGCCCTCGCTGTATTCACTGAACAGCATTTTCTCTAGGGGATAACAGCTTGTTGTGTGGAGTTTAGGGTCTCCTTTTTCTTAGGATGTGTTTCTGCCCACCAGCCCCTCCCCCAACAGCCAGGCCCCTGGTGGAGGTGTGGGCGGAGCTTGCGAGACACCAAGTGCCTGGCTCACAGGTAACACAATGCCCATCAGATCCGACTGGGCTCCCACACAGCTATAAGGTTGCCTGCTCGCCCACACAGAAATGACGAAGGACAAAAACAGCCCACGGTAGGTGGGATCTACCAGCTCCATCTGTTGTTACTTCCTCAGTTATTTTGAAGAAAATGTTTCCTGGTTCCATTAGCAAATAGATCTCAGATTTCTGTGCAAGTGGGAAATCAAATCTTTATGTTTATGGGACCAAACAGATGGATTTCTGTTGCCATTTGTTTCCTGGCAAAATGGAACCATGAAAAGGCAGGCAGCCAAAGGCATAGGTATTAAAGAAAGGGAAAACCCTCCTGACACGCTTGGTTTGCTGGATCCATTACATCTAATCCCTTTCAAAACCAAAGATGCTTTGTAATCTTTAAACAGTGTCTTTCCTAATTTTCACCTCAGCACTACCTGTCATGGGCTGACACCTCTTGTTGGTGGTTTAAACGATTTTAAATGGCTTGGGGAGATAATCATACTTTTTATTTTCCATTAAAGGTATCTTAGACATTTATACTATTTTTAGTATGTTGTATTTAGCTGAATACATTATTTAAAATCATTTAAAAATAATTGCTTGAGAAAACAAGTCATGAAAACTTTGTATTTTTCTGAGAATAATAGTTTTTCAAGCACTTTGTATTTTAAACTAACAACAGTGTAAGTCTAACAACACAGACTGTCTGTTGGCTATTCTCACTTTTCAGTTGTTTGTGGGCAGTGGTAGATGCCCAGGTGATCTTTTGGAACATCTGATGTAGCTGAGGTACAGAAACTTGTCTTTTGCCCTCAGAAATAAGCTAACTCCCTGTACTCACGAATTCTCTTTTTTTTTAATTCTAAGATTGCATTTTCTTTTTCTTTGTTTCAGTAAAATGTGGACTATAGCATTAGTAGTTTTTAACATCACTCATGTACTGAAATTACATTATATTAATTTACATAATTAAAGCTGTTTTTTCTGATTTGGAGTTTACAGGTGAGTAGGTTGGGAAAAAAAAGTTTTTGATATTTGATTATTTAACCAGATTACTTAATTAGCTTTCTGCTGCCTGGCCTGACAGTTGAAGTTGACCGTGAATGTACAACTTGGTTGCAAGAAAACCACAATTATCTGGAAACTTAATTTAAAATGTATAGATTTCTGCCTGCATCATAGAAATATTTTAGAGGTTGAAATTGCCTGATTAAGAATTAACCTGCTTCAACAAGTATTTCCCCTTTGACCAGTTTGACTCTTTGTTTAATAATGAGAAAAACTTGTAGTTCTTCTTGCCTTCCTCCCATCAGTATTTAAATGAGGAAACCCATGCACAGTTCTGAGGCTAAAGCAGGCAGCTACATAGAATATGCTTTAGTCACAAAAGCAGCAGAGTTACTCAGAAACACTAGCAAGTTATTTCTTTAGGAATAGCCCCAGATGTACCACCGCTTATTCTAGAAGGTGACATTTATCATTTAACATAGGCCTCTTTTCTGTGTGCTTTACGTGGGTTAACACAATTCTCACAACCACTCCTGTGAGACTGGCATTATTATTCCTATTGTACTGAGTAGGATACTGAGGTTTAAAAAAAAGGAAATAAATTTCTTAGCACCCACAACTAGTAAATGGTGGTGGTAGAGTCCATAGTAGCTTGGTAATAGATTTTTTTTAAATTAAAACAAATCCAATTCAAGATTCATTTTTTAAAAATTCCACTTGTACTTTCTTCATTAGATATTCAGATTATAAAATATGTGCTTATTGATACAAATAAAACAGCATAAAAATGCACAAAGAAAAAATTATGCCACATCCTCTTTCTGAACCTGCTCTCCTGACAGTGGAGCATACCTTTCTGCATTTTTCTTCATGCTTAAACAACAAGCATGTGTGCTCTCTCAACAAGCCATGCATGTTTTTAAACAAAAATAAAAACATACTATAAACACTACTTTGAAGTTTGATATTTCACCAGATTACATGTCACAATAGAGTGTTGCGTACCATATGCTAGTAGAGTTACTGCTCAGCTTTACATTGGTACATAATAGTTCATGTGATAAATGGACCACAATTTATTCATGTTATGATGGATGTTCAGATAAGTGAATGATTAATTGCCTAAGTGTTTGAAGTGGACACCTGACAGAAAGAGTGAGATGAGCCAGGTGCTTTCACCAAAGCTGAGGTCTGATTATGCAGACATTTCTCATAAGACTGCAATCCCTTAGCGATTACTTGATCAAAATTATGCCTGGCTATATCTCAAGTACACTTTTTTTTTAATGCTCCCATCACCTTAAAGACTATAATTGATCTCATCATATTTGTCTCTGTAGAATATCTTAGTTTGGATTCTTTGAAGCAAACCAGGACTTAGGAAATGGAAAATTTGATAAGTCTATGTATGTTAAATTTTTGCTGATGAGAGGAGTGAGAACACTAAACTATTGCAGTCCTGAATTTTGGATTGAAAAGAAAAAACAAAAGCAATCAAAACAATAAACGAGGACAGTCAGCTCTGAAATAAGCACAGTGCCTGGCATATTCTCCATAAGAGTATGCTTTCTGTGGCTGACTGGACAGCAGTTCACTGTGTTACAGCAGCCTGTTAAGTCTTACGTCTCCTGCGGTGCCAGTCAATATTTTGTGTAGAATGAAACAGGCATCGTTAAGCCACCTTGGTACCTCTTGAGCATAGGGAAATTATTCCTTAAATACTTTTATGTTTCCATTTTATAGAGCCCTAGAAGAGATTTCTTTCTCTTTGAGTTTGAAAACAAAGCAAATCTTCTACAATGATTAGTACTTCCTTTTTGTGCCTCAGAAAAGTAATTCCTCATTTTCTTATTTCTCAAGAACAAGCAGCTAATGAAGTCATTTGCTTGACTTTTCCTGCTTCTAGAACCGAAAAGAGTTTGCTTATCTGGCAGTATTCTGTAAAGCAGCAAAGAGGGATACACAGTGCTGTCCCCATCACATACTGGGATCCAAGAAAGAATAGAACACGTTCTTTGTGCTCCTGTGGAACCCATCAAAGCTAGAGATGTGCAGCCTGACTCCATTCGAGCTTAAATGTCTCAAGGAAATTTTGCATTGTGTTTATTTGCTCAGGGTTCAGTGCAAAAAAATATATACGTATGCGCTTGAGGTGATGACAAGAACGCAGTCATCTGAGTGTGAGTTTTAATGTAGATACTTTGAACATTTTGTTCTGGACCATCTGGAATCTTGGGCTGCATCTGAGTACATGATATTGGAAATCTAACAAGTACATGTACTGGCTCTGATACGTATTTTATTCATACGGATGAATTCTACCCACTTAGAGACAAAAACTTATCCAGAAAATGCATCATAGTTGTTGTTCTTTAAATATACACTATTCAGAATAAAGGATTTGTTATAATTTTGACATTTAGAGAAATTTTGTGTTCGGTTGTTCTGTTCAAAGCCAGTTTAGTTTCAGAGCAATTTATATGATTGTTTTTAATTCAGAATAATAGGATTTTTTTTCTTTTTGTTGTTTTAAATATTGGTTTTTATGATGCTAAATTATGCTGGTTGGAACATTAATGATTTAAAAGTATCACAAAGAGACAAAGCTTTATGTAGTATAAAATTTTAATTGGTTTAATTCCCAAAATCCTCGTATCTGTTGAGATTAGCAATAAACCTGTTAAATATTGTACACATATCTGTAACTTAGTTCAACATAATTTCTTTACCTTTTTTTTTTTTTGCAAGGCATTTGACTTTTTGTTACAAGGAGACTCAAAAATAAATGAAACACAACTCTGGCTCTCCAGATTTTACAGGTTAGTGGGTGAAACTCAGTGTTACATGTGTAAATATAATACGATATAACATCGGGAAGACTGCCATATGCTCAAACAGCAGGATGTTCAAAACATGAGGCCTTGAGATGCTTTGGGGAGAGAGCACACCTGACTGAATGCTCACTGTGCACTCAGTTTGGGGTCCTAGAGTCTGGCAAGTGTTACAGAGCATTTCACATGTAAAACATGCAGACCATGGTCTAGCTCCTGGCTCCGTCTGCCTTTGGTTTCTTTCTAGTAAGGTTATGTGTGTAATAAAAGATGCAGGACAAAGACATGGTTCATTCTTCAATGGTAATTTAAAAATGATAGAAGATGCATGCTGAACCCCACTAATATCCAAAGGAGAGGCATAATGTTAGCTGAATTTTTTATTCTCTTGCTTAACTTTGTGAAATGGCAGGTAAACCCGAACTCAAGGACAGCACTAATTGTAAATCTATTCTGTAAACATGACAGCAGACCAAAATGTTGATGTGAAATTAGCCATTCATTTGTTTACATATTTATGTATTATATATGTTTACATCTTTCCTTAATGTACTATGCTCAGAAATAAATGAGGAACTTTTAATTAATTTCCCATATTTTGTTATCTTTACAGAAAAGGGATCTGTAGACCACTCAGTATCTATAGACACCTTTTCTTTTTATTACGTCCGAGTACCTCATGGACTAATTCTGAAAACAGGGCCGCCCTCTCTACTTGATATTGGACTTGTACTTTTAAATTGGTCACGAGTTTACTGCTCCTGGCATTCCACTTTTTGAGAAGCATTTTAAATTAATTGCATGCTTTGATGGGGATGTATTAGATCTCTTCCCTTGTTTTTCATTGTTTATTTTGAAACCTAATGAAAACCCTTTCGGGGTTTGTTTTCATGAGTAATCCAATTTAGAGCGGTAGAATGTTTGGAGGCCTATTTAAATAACAGAAACTGATATATAGGTAATCTTTTAGTGGATCCACAGTGCTCTAGGGTTAAACCGAAACCTTTTCATGTGATGGAAAGCCTTTTGGGTTATATGTAGCCTAATCTCTCTCTACCCACATATTGAAAATTGCTCCAAATATGTTTTTCTCCTTCTCAGCTCTGTGTTTTTACACAGGCTTACCTCTGCTGGGAATATCGTTTCTTGGGTTGTCCATTCTGTGGCTTTTTTGTGCTTCTTTAAGCGTCTGGTCACGTGTGACTCCCCCTTGGAGGTCCTTCCCATCTGCAGGCAGTGCTGTTCAGCTTGAGCTCACGCAGGCCGACCTTACCCCCTGTCATTGCACATCATTGTATCAGTGTAATCACATTACCATTCCATCTCCCTCTCCCCGCTTCACCTGGAAAGACTCAGTTCTTCTTTGTATTCCCAGGGCTTCCCATGGTGCCTTGCCCTCAATGTTGGATGATTTAAGGCTACAGTATATATACCATCTTCAAGGTGAACATCTGTTTGAGGATCACATAGCTCTCAAATGCTTTGCTGTTTTCCATCAATGTGAAGGCAGTTTAAATTCTCTGCTGATTTTCTTTGATCGTGATAGGAGAAGTGGGACTCATGATGATTAAGTCCTCTTCTTGCTTAGATTTAGGCTTTCATTCAGGCCTTCATTATAGCTCAAACTATTTCAAGACCTTCCTAACTAGTCTTCCTACCACCAGTCAGTCCCCTTTTCTGCCTCCCAGCTCATACATCACTTCGAGAGCTAACATCCTGAACACATATCTGATCACATCATTTCTGTTCTTAACCACCCCTGGGCAGGCCCTCTTATAATACATAATCCAGGCTTTTCAGCCCATCATTCAAGACTGCAGCCTGGCAGCAGTGTGAGATCTGAGGCATATCCTGTTTTGCTCAACATTATACCCCCAGCACCTCACACAGTGACTGGCACATCCTAGGCATACAATACACATGCTGAATAACCTATTTCATCAAATCTAAGATATCAGTGATCATAACACACAACATTATTTTATGTACCACTAAGGGAAAAAAATCTGCAAATTCTAGTATGGGAAGATTGTTTCTTTCTTATAGCTCTTTGAATTTTGATTTTATTCCTCCTAAAAGACTTTTGAGACTTCTTCAGGAAAAAAAAATAAGTTTTTTTTTATTGCCTATCACTTTGATGCAGAAATGAAAAACAAAATATAAGCCAAAAACATGGTCTAAGTTCATTCTTGCAACTTTACATTAAGCCTGACTTTTCTGTATCTCACTCCACCTGGGAACCATTGATATCCATGTTCTGTTCCACAGAATATTGTTTTCTGTTCCATCAGGAGTATTAGTGGGGAAGCCTTTCTTACAAGAGTTATTTTATTCCACCCACTTTGCAGCTTTTACATTCATGGTGACAGTGTCATAGCTGACACCTGTCCAGTGGCAACCTGATTTTAGAGATGTTAAAAGGTTAAGGTAGTAATGTACATTTCAAAGTTGATGAAATAAGTGAATTCTGCATGGGCTGAATGCATACTATTATTAATCCGCTCCCAACCTACGTTTTCCGTCTCCTCTCCCCACCGCTCAGTCCCACACACTGTCTCTCTGCATCGTGAGCGTTTGTGAATGGGAGCAGATCCTTTTGCAAGTCTGAGGTGTTGCATTCATTCCTATTCACTTGGTGTGAAATTCACTTCTCTTCCCTGTTCTCAAACCAACACTAGCTCTTCCTGATCCAATTTAAATGCCATCTCCAAGCCTGCCTTCCTCACTACCCCACATGGACTTCGTTTCTACCTCTCTGATGCCCTCTGAGCATTTTGGATACATTCACTTTAACACTTCTGACATTTTTTGTGATGGCATAGTCAATGATAAGACCAACCATGTGGTATTTTTCTCTGTAGCCTCATTGCTGGCACACAATTATTTTTCGATAAAACTTCAAGAATTATAGTTTGGTCCATTTGATTCCTCTATTTGACTATGGAATAGTATGGAGTGACAGAAGGCTCTTCGAAAGTTGCCCTGGGGGCTTCTGATACTGTCACTCTTATGTGACTGGTACCCTCAGAAAAGCACCCTCTAACAAAGGACTTATTATTTTCCTTTAGTCAGAACACTTAAGTTCTACATTGGTCAAGACCTACATTTTACGAAACAAACAAAAACTCACTAACCTAGTGTTTGTGTACATTTCATCAGGATTGTACAAACCTATTTGGTAAACATCATTTCATCTCCACAGTTTTTACACTAAAATGAACCAGAGGTCAGAGTCTGAAAAAGACAACTAAAAGCAGTTTTAGAACCTTTAAGATCAAGATTATATTCTCAGTTGAAACATTTTATATTGATCAAAAACAAAACATTAGCCAAAGTCAAATGCTTGTCCTTAAAAAGTGTCTCCTCATTTCATTAACAAGTGTCAAAGCAGAGTCTATGTCCAGCTTCCTAATGCTAGCCATGAGTCCTTCTGTGTATTGATATTAATATGACTCAAAGAGATGCTGACAAAGGATCACGTGGGGTGGTGACCTTCTGTAATAGTGTTACTGAACATATTGTCTGGTCCAACCATCAGTCACATGGGATACTGAATAGAGATACAGTAGGGGCCACAGTTTCTGATTCCCTGGATTCTGGGCGATTCTTACAGACACAAGAATTTGAGAATATGTGGTTTTAGATTCTGATCCACTGAATCTGATACCACAAGAGATATATTGAGTATTTTCCTTGTATACTTTAGACTAATTCCCAAATTCCAATAGAGATTTTTTTCTTCTGGGCTGTAAATAATCAGTGTCCTTAGGTCCCATAATTCAAAACCTTTTAAAAATATTTTCTAGAGTATCTTCCTCATTAGTTTTTTCACCATTAAATGCTGTAAATGTAATGGCATTGACTTCAGTCTGTATACATGGGGAGTTAATAATTCTTACTCTGAATACAGATGGGAGAAAGAACTAAAAAAGATCATTTTGTATTGTATGCTTTCCAGAGGAAGTGATCTGTGATGTAGAATTAAACAGAGAACTTTTAAAAACAATTCTGAGTCACTGCAAGCACTTAGAAAGAGATGTGAGTCATCATAGGTCACACAGAGGATGGAGCCGAGCTGGGAATAGAATGCAGATATTGTCCCCCATCCCGTACGCACTTCCTGCTTCCTCTGACGATTCCAAATCTCTTCATTGAGTCTATGATCGTGCTCATATGAAATAGAGTGGCTGTTTTCTGAACAGCTTTTCAATAAGGGTTTTCTGGGCTGCTCCTAGTATAATTCAGCAGAAGCAGAATAAGCATTATTTACTTTTTAAAAAAGGCATTGGGTTATTTACGCAATAAAAAGAACACTTAAAAATAATCAAATAATTGAATTTTAATACATCTAGCACCATTGTCTGGCTTTTTTCCTATTGATAAAATAATTATGTTGGAAATTATTTAATAGCATCATTGTAGTTTGAAGGAAAGAGACAAATTGAATCCATCTCGATGAGCTATTGAGTTTTTCCTCCACGTCACAGTTTCACCTGCATTTTTCTTTACATTTATATCTATCCATGATAAACTCTGTAACAATAAATTAGGCAGCTGTTTGATGACCTCTGGAGCTACTGAAACCCTCTCCCTAGCCCCTCTTTCAATTAGATTCTTAGCAGAATCCCATGTCAACCAGGGATGACAGGTGGAGACTCAGGAACCCAAGAGATAACATAAATAAACGTGTGTGTGTGTCTGTGTGTTCTTCCCATAAACTGCAGTTATGTTTATTGTAAGCATTTTACCTAAAAATGCATCATTAAATTGACCCCTACTTAAGTGGCTAGGACATCTGACTGGCATCATTATGATCAAATTCTTTAGACAATTTCCATCAAAATTTTCAGTCTCTCTCCAATTCTTAAGCTAGAATTTACTCATTTGATACCTACTATTGATTACAGCCATATACTAAGTCCTTCTAGTGTGCCAGTCACTGTGCTTGGCACTGGGACTCAGGTGAGTAAGAAAATTACTTCCTTCCAACCACCTTCTTTTTCTTCTACAGCTTGGGCTTCTGGCAGCCCTTGTAAGGAGTCATCTTCTCTCTTCCTGTTGCTATCTATAGCAAGCTTACCGTTTTTCTGACCCATACAGGAGCCTTTACGAGGGAGAAGGTGGGCCAATATCTGAGAAGCCCAGGACCCAGCATATCTGCTCTTGTTTTAGCTTAATATATCTGAAAACATGCTAGGGTTTTCCTGTTGCAGCTTGCCACAGTGCGTCCTTCTTATTTCACGAAAAAGAATCTTTTAATTTAATAAAAGACAATTTTTGTGATATACTGAAAGCTGTCAGAAAAATGACACCATGGTTAATCATCATTATTCACCCAGTGTCACAAGCCAGGTGTATGGCACGTGCTAAAATCAGGGGGAGGTGGAGCATTTAGAGGTGTCTGTCTTCCTCTAGCTGTAGTGCTGACTGTCAACTCATCAGTCATTCACTCACTTATTCATTCATCCCAAGTGCATATTGAGTGCCTGCTTGAGGCGGGCGCAGTGCTAGGTACCAGAGATGCACCCACTGCCGCCCATACACACTGTGGCCAAGAGTGTGGTAGAGACAGAGATTAAAATTTTAACCGTGGAGCCAAGAATGGTCTTGCAGGGAAAATGCCACCAACTGTAATTTAACATCTTTTATTATTCCACATTCCTGTCTAAACTCTGTCCCTACCAAGGAAACACTAAAAAAGTAGCTGAGGTATCTTATAGTAACTCTGCAAACAAAATATCTGAGAGTGATATCAAATTATTGAGCATATAAAATGTGTGTGTGTGTCTAGTTGTGACCTTGGAAAAGATATTTAAGTGTTCTCATTACTGTTGCCTTTGTGAAAAAGGAAGAACATCTCTAGTGTTCCTAGTTTTATGGAAAGTCTGTTTAGGTGCCTCTACCATTATTGCTGGGCAAACAGTTAGTATAGGCAGTTCTAAACAGTAAATTTAGAAACCTGAAAAAGAAAAGTATCAATTCTATCTTTAATGGGCCATTGAGGAATTTTACTTAAAAACACAAGTTATTTCTGTATAGCTTATGACAATAATCTATTACAATCATAAAACCAGTAATAAATTCTGATGAAAAATATGCCAAGCACAGCTAAGATACTTTCTCAGTTATCCAAGAGCACTCTTGGCATTTAATAGGCGAGCTCTACTAGTAATCCCCAAATTTACCTTTAATTACTCTTTGAAGGCACTTCTCCCAGAGAAGGATTCTGAAGTCATGGATCCAGACTCAGCATTAAGTAGAGTGATCTCTTAGCAATGCCTGCTAGGAGCAAGGCAACAGAGATTGGAGCGTGTGTGACCTGCAACATACACGTAGCATATGTAAAATCCTGTAATTTCCCGTTACTCTTACCATTGGTACTGGATGATAGAATGCTTAATTTTACTTGGATTATTCCATATACTTTTCAAATCAGATATCTCCAACTGGACTATAAATTGAGGAAAGTTACCATGTGTTATACCACTTAATTTTTTTCCATAGGTGCTTGTCAAATTTAAGGTACATAGTAATCAAAGAAACATGTATTCATTTGGTAAAACAATGCAGTCGAATGACATTCAGTTTTTCTTCCATAGGCTTGTATAAAGTCTCACAGAGAAATGCAGTATTTGGGGCATAGGTATACAGATTTATGTAAAAAGTTTATATATATACATTTACATAAATGTATCATCATATGTATTATATTTTTATGTTACATATTTACTACATGCAATGTGATACAGTAAATGTGTAAGTTTATATTAAATTAATATAAAATGTACATTAGTTACATATTTTGTATTATATATACTTAAGACATGAAGACACATTAAACAAGCAGGACGCTTAGCCTGAAGGAAAGAACACTGGGAGGGTGTAATAGCCATGTGCATATATTTGAGAATCTGCTTATTTAAGAGTAGTTAGATTTGTCCTGTGTGGCCTTTAAAGTAAATTAGGGCCAGTGGTTTGATATTGTGTGAATAGATTTTGGTGCAGCATAAGGAAAAGTTTTCCCCAATTCAAGTCTGGCCAGGGAAGAGGAATCTCTCTTGGAAAATGATGAGTCCCTTTGCTAGATTTATCTATGTATGAAATAGGGATTTTAGAGGGGGGTCAAACACTGGGAATATGGTTTAAATCGATGGCCTTTACAGTTATTTTACACCTTAAAATATAAAATTCTTGCTGATTCTAAGTTTACTTGTAAATAATACCTTTCTTTCCCCTCATGGGTTATTGTGTGGATGAGAATAGATAATAAAGTTGACCTTTGAACATGGATTTGAACTGCATGGTTCCACTTATATGTGGATTTTTTTTCAATAAATGGAGCACTTGTATTTTCATTTTACAGATCTTTAAGCATGGGGGGCGGAGTTTGTGTGCAATTAGTGATCATGATATGCAGAATCAAGCGACCCAGGGTTTGAGTCCTGATTCTGTTTCAGCCGTCTCAGCATCCTGCCCTCGGGTGAGACTCTTCAGCTCCTTTGTTACTGGGCAGAAATAGCAGCACACAGATCTTCAACTGTGTTGGGGGGATTGGCATCCTTAACCCTCGCGCTGTTCAGGGGTCAACTGTATGTGCAAAGTGTTGCAAAAAAAATATATGGAATAGGTAATTCTATTGTGCCAAAGGAAGTTACTCGTTAATGAGTGTGAATCAGATCTGACTAATTCCACAGTCATTCATGAGCATCTATAAGAAACACCCAAATTAAAATACCTAAAGATATCACACAAACTTGTATTTTTGAGGCGTATGTTGAGAGATAAGGGTACTGACTCACTTTAAAAGGACTTGGATACTGATGGATTTATTTCCTTTCATATTTATTTTTCAGTTAGTATTAATGTATTATTTTTCTAATAAGTAAAAGATCTTTGGTGATCTTACAAACAGGTTTTTGTTTGTTGGTTAGTCATTGGACTATTGTGTATGTCTCAAAGCAGTTTTGGAAAAGGATACTAATCTGTTCCGTAAAATTATTCCTCTGCAAATAATTTAACAGAACTAAAATCATTTCAGAGAGAAGAAGCTGAATCTCTCAGGTCTGTATATTCACATTCCTACAGTGGTCTATTAACCTTTAAAGGACGCAAGGTTTGTCTGATTGTTATGCTTTAGGCAACATGTGAAAGTCTAAATGGGATATTGTGTTGAACTTCTTAATCGCTATTTCTGCATTGAATGTGTTATTTTATTTTCCCACCTCTTGTTTCAATCATTATCCATTCATAGACTCCTCAGTTCCTGTGGGGAACTTTGGGAAAACACTTAGCTTCTCTGAGTGAATAACAAATGCAATACAAGACCTTGGATAAACTATTTAAAATTTTATAAGAGCCACGAACAATGAATCTCAGTCAGCAAAAATATTACCGTGGTGGGAACATTTCCTTGTTTTCTCAGCATCTTCATTTATTTTGCTGTTCTAAAGCCAATTCATGTATTAGAAAAATCAATGAAATTTGCCAGTTTTAATAATGTCTTAATAGTTGACAGGATGAGTTGCCAGGAAGAGTGTTGCGTCAGGAGTTAGAAGACCTGGTTTTTACACTTGATAGTTTTGTGGCTTTGGGTAGTACACTAAACTCTTGGAGCCATATTTTTCCTATGTGCTTTAAAGACTTAGAAATGACTATCCAACCTTATCTTGAGGCCCCAGTGTTATAATATAGAAAAGTACATTTAAATTATTACTGTTTATCAGTGGTAATATGTACAACCACATGCATTCCTTCCAAAAATAATAATACCTAATATTTTGTATAATCTTTGATATTTATACTTTCCCCATCCTTTACTGCTTCCATTTTGTACATAAGGGCTGCAGCTCAAAAAGTTTACAATTACTTATCAACAAATGGTGGACTGGAAAGCCACCTCCACTCTTCTGCTTCCATCTTGTGCTTTACTGCACTCACTGAGTACCTGTCCTCCTAAGCCCTTATTTTATCCATTTTAGGGAAACAAAGTAGCAAATCAAGGAGACTGGCAGGGAAAAAAAATGCCAGGAGAGAGGCTGGTTGTCAGCCTTGTAAGGCTGGATCTTCTGAATTTACATGATTCTTCCATGTGACCTTCAACTGCGGTAGTCTCCTAAGAGGTAGATGGGAAGGGATTTAAACAGTATAGGGATTGGTTGAATCCATACTCAATTTAATACATAGAGTAAACATTCATTTTTTCCTAATTAAGTTCTGTTTTGATCTAAGACAGTATTTGCCAACACTTTTTAGTATTTGCCCCTCCTTCCCAATAAGGAGCCTTCTTAGATGTTTTTCCTAATCTTCCCCCTTGCTGGTTAAATGTTAATGCTACAGATATACACATACAGTGTATATCTGTGCCAAGATTTTTTTACCCTAAAAATTTGTTTTTCGTGAGATTGAGAATGCAGAATGGAAGGCTAGGCAGACCACCTCTGCTTAGAGAAGTAGCTTGGAGGTTGAGAACATAGCAAGACTGTCAGCCGGCCTTGGTTCAAATCCTGCATCTGAGCTGTGTGACCTTGCTAAATTACTTACTTTATCTTTGTCTCAACTAGTCTATCAGAGAAGCAGGGATTATGAGTGCACCAGCATCACTATATTATTCATATAAAGTACTTAGGGCAATATGGACACATAGTAAGAACTCAGTGAATGCTTATAGCTGCATTTTAGAGTCCTGGATTAGAGTAAGGAGAACCTGAGCTGTAAGCCTGATGACTCATTTGGGTAGCATATGGTCAGTTATTGCTCAAAGCAGTATCAGTTTCTTGATTGATTTTTTTTTTGATGAGGGGAGGTAATCAGGTTTATGTATGTATGTAGGTAGGTAGGTATGTATTTATTTATTAAATGGAGGTACTGGGGATTGAACCCAGGACCTTGTACCTGCTAGGCACAGACTCTACCAGTGAGCTATACCCACCCCCTAAAGTATGTAATTGATTTTATTCAAAATCACAGGTCCTTCTGCATTGCAGAATATAATTTCAGAGCCTCACCTATTTATCTTCACACTTAACCTATTTTTTTTCTGTTATTTATATATTTATCTCATTTTAACATAATAATTTCTAAAACTCCCTGCTTCTACTCTCACTGTTTGCTTGATTGCAGCCTATTGAGTTGAACCTAGACTCTTCATAGCAAAGGACTGTCTTCCACAAATGTTTCCTCTGGAATATTAACAGCATGTGATACGTTACAAAAATATTTTCAAGCCCAGTATTGCACTCATCTCCAAAACACTGTGTGATGTAGGTATTTTTATTTTTACTTTGTGATGAGAAAATTGAAAATCTCCGAACAGTTTATCATATTCTTCATTGGAAGATCGTGTTGGATAAAATGACCACTCGAGTTTTCTTCCAGCCCTAAGGCAGGATGGAACTTAATGCCACAGCACAAATTAGCTGCTGCCACAATTGGGCACCTGGTAAATGCCTTTTGATGATGGTGATTAAATAAAGGTCAAAGAATATCACTGCATCCTAATGGTAGTCATCACACACATCAGCCTTTCTCCCAGTGCCTTTGAAAACACCACTTGAAAGGACTATAAAAAATGTGTTTTGTTTAGCCAGCAAATGCTCTCATTAGGCATCTCAAGGTTTCTTCAGAAAAATAAAACAAATGTTAGGGTTCTGAGTACTAGATTGTAGGTTTAAAAGAAAACTAAATGTAACCTTTTGTTATGTAAAATAATAAACCCCTAAGATAACCATAAAGGCTTTCTTTTAACACAAAGCATATGTCTTTCTATTTTCTAGAAGGCTCTAAAAAGAGCCATGTGCTATGACCACAAATCTATAGGGGGAAAAAAAGGACCTTTAATAATGTAGAAGTTAACAGTATTTAACTGTTAGTGGAAAGTGAAAAGATTCATTTTGCTATCGTGAATTCACTGAAAAATATATTTGTATTATATTTCCTGTGAACTTCAGACTAGTACTCCCTTAGGACTGACAACATTATGGACTGTGTAATCTAGAGAGTTTTTCTATTTTACCGGGTACGTTTGGCACCCCCGTATGCCAGGGGATCATAGTTATTCAAAGTGTTCTTGGAAGGCTTAAGCTTTTCAGCACCTGATTATGGACAGCAGCATACAATTGGTTTTGTAGATTTCAGAGACCAGGAAGGCTTATGGTAATCTAAAGAAGTGCATTTTGACAAGATCCTTATGTACTTTAAGTTTGAGGAGCACTTGCTTAGATTACAGCAGTTTGTAATGTGAACTCTGGAGATGGATTACCTGGGATTAATATACCAGCAATCCCAAGCTATGTCAGGGATAGACAGACTGTAGCTGGTCTTCCAAATCTGTCTTATTGCATATTTTTGGATGGCTTATGGTTAAGAATGGTTTGTATATTGCTGTACAGTTTTTTTGGTGGTATATGAAAATCATATGAGATTCCATTTTCTGCATCCACAAATAAAGTTTTATTGGGACACAGCTATGCTCATTTATTTATGTATTATCTATGGTTGCCTTTGTGTAGAATTGAGTAGCTGCAACAAAGACCCTCTGTTCTGCAAAGCCAAAAATATTTACTATCTGGCTCTTCACAGAAAAACTTTGCCTACCTCTGAGGTAGGCAATCTTAGTTAAGTTACTTAAATTCTCTGTGCCTCAGTTTCCTCATCTGTAAAATAGGAATAATAAACTAATACCTGTGTCGTAGAATTGTCATGAGAGAATAAACAGGCAGCATAGCATAATGGTTACAAACATAGATTCTGGAGCTAAACTGAGTTGAATCTTGGTCTGCAACTTGGTAGCTTTTGGCCTAGACAAGTTACATAACCTCTCTGCCTCAGTGTCCTCTTCTGTAAAATGGGGAAACTGTAGTGCTAGTGCCCACTTCATTGGCTGCTATAAAAATTAGCACAGATGAATAATATCAAATGGTATCTGATATTACTGCTATAATTTTATCGCTGTTGGTGGTAGTGTTGTGATTCTTTTTACCTATCTCATAGGATTATTTCAAGAATTAAATGAGATAATCCAGGTGAGGTTTAGGGCATCTCGTTTAATAAACGTTAGCTGTTTCATTAGTTATTGATATTGATTTCGCACATTTTCAGCTGTGATGTGCTGGTGTACCCATAATTCTTATGTTGGCTGGGGATTGGAATGTTGTCAGACTAAAAGGGAGTAAAAGGGAAGTAATTTGGACAGGACTTCCATAGGATTAATACATAATATTTATTTCTACATTTAAATTCATTGTGACACTAACCTTAACTCGACAAAGTAGCTGTTAATTAGTAGCGATATCTGTAAGTGACCTTGTTACATGAATAGGGGAGAACAGTTTATTATCATTGTGTGAACTGTATGTAATTGGCAATTCTACAAGAATTGAGTGTGACTGATGGAGTCCCTCATTTTTTGGCTCATATCATTATGTCACAAAGCACATCATCCTTAATTTATTTGAAAAAATAAAATAGGAAGCCCTTAACCAAATTATCTTAATTTAAAAGTATTTGAGTTCAAGTAGATTAATTTTTACTGTGTTATATGCTTTAGGCTACCTCAAATCATCAAAAGTTGATTTTTGGAAAACAATGTTAATTCACATTCGCAAAACACAATAAAAGGATGATTCACATATCATAGTTGAATTATTTTGTGTCTGAACAGTAAGAAATTGCTTACAAAAAGAGCTACTTAATAAAAAGATTACAAAAAGGATGGAATGCAGTAGTTGGTTGAAAGAGATATTTTGTTTAGAGATAAACTCTAGACTCAGTAAATCCAGAAAAAGAAAGTATTTTAGGACAGGAGTAAGTGAATTAGCATGAGAAGTTGGTCAGTGGTCCCTGATGTCTTTGAGCTAGTTAATAGTTAAATTTAACATAAACTGCAGGATCAATTCTAAAAAATAATTTGATTATAGGAGAGAATTGTTAAATAATGTCTCCTCCTGCTTATTTTTTGTTATAAACCCTATAACTTTTAGCAGCAAGAAACAATTTTCCTTCAAGTGAGAGTTAAAAATTAGAATAGGTTTCTAACAAAAGTTGGAGAATGCATGTGCATGTGTGTATGAGTGTGTGTGTATGTGTATACTTCTAAAGTAAGAAATGAAATTCAGCTGCATTTAAATAATCTAGGGCAGTTTAAATTCCTTATCTAATTCCCCTCCAGTCCTATACCTCTGGCAATTTCTAGATATTCCTTATTGATATTCCTACAGCAATTCAGTGCCCGCCTCCTCAGAAGAGGAGAAAATGGGTGACTTTTCTCTAGATTAATCACTTTTGACAACTCCATCCTAACTTAATGTTACACTACCTTTAAAATCTATATATATATAATCAATAATTAGCTTTTTTTTGGTCCAAATATTTTGTGTATACTCTTAATGTATAGTGTACACTTGTAGTGTTTGCTCTATGTCAGAATCTATCGTATATTGTCTGTTTCTCTAGGACTGTGCTGGTTTAAATTATCTTTGGATATCGGTACCAACCCTATGCTGCTGATACTTCCATGGGCTCCCATGCTACTATGCCTAATGCAATCATAAATCAAAATCTTTCATTCAGTTCCCATGGGCTTACTCTTTATAATGTCTCATCTACCTAACAAGTCTTTATTGCCGTCTACAGTATCACTTTAGATTTGCTCATCACATTTTCTCAACTGCTAATAGGAAGCAATTGCTTCAGCTAAATTCGTTTACAGGGATGCCACGTTACATAATTATAAAGGGCACCATTGCTTACCCCCTGGGTTGTGCAGTGCACAACTTGCCTGGCCATACATGGCAGCCATGTACTACCTTCATTGCACAAACATAGAGGAATTCAGTTTGGGATTTTATGTTTACTATTTAGAGCCCACCAATTACTTTACAGAAACTTGCTTTTGCGTGAAGATCCAGGATTCACTTAAGTTCAGTTGCTGTCAGTTCAACCAGGATTCATGCCTACTTTGTTCTGTAGAGATTTATGGTTATTCCTGAACTGCGAGCAGCACTTGAGCCTGTGATGACTTTAGAATTTATCCACAAAAAATTAAAGCTTCTAACTTGATTTAAAGAACAAACTTAAGAGACTTTCTTGGGAATGTAAATAGTTCTGGCTTGTTTACAATGCAGTGTTTTCAGTTGTGAAGCTGGCTAGTTGTGTAGGCGGAAGCTGTAGGAGTTGTGACAGTCAGTGTATTACAACGTTTCGCCACTTCTTGACTTTTCTGTATTTTTAACAACTGTTGTAGCAATGCCTTAAATTTTGGGGATGCTCTGTCCCCCCACAGGAGCTTCCTGAGAACTCCTCTTTGTCTGTTAATTCTCAAGCTCTGTGTGATAAGAGGCTGAACAGGGATAGGAAGAAGATGGAGGAAAAGAGAAACCCTGAAAGGTCAAATCAGCTTGACTTTGTTAACATTACCCGCCGACATGCAGAGCCAGCCCAGATATTTTGCTTCTCTGCACTATATTCTTTTTCAAATCATCCTGCTTCTAAGATTCAAACCTATTATCGCTATTTCACTTTCTGCATTTTTCTCAATTCCTTGTGGTCAAGGCCTGATAGGAATAGATGACATCAATTAGGCATATGAAAAAATAAAAACTGCTATGGATATAATAATGCCTTTTTCCTTAAAATTCAATTTATTTTGTCCTCTTGATGTGTTGACTGGATATTTGCTGGTAGTTACAGAAATATTTCAGCCCCAGCCCTTCTGAGTGATGGCACTGCTAAATTCCTCCCTGTGTTTCGGTCTCAGTCCCTGAACCAGGCAGGGAGTGTTTGCAGTGCAGTGTGATACACCCAGTAAGCCCTCAGTAAGCACTTGTGACATACACAGTAATACATGCTCCAGCACCGCAGGAGGTACCTGGCTCTGCGTGTCCCCTCTGCCAGTCACTAGCTGTATAAACTTCCCGTAATGCCTTCAACTTTCTGAAAGTTAGATGGCTCACAGGAACACAAAGTTCCTGCCTTGTCTATCACACGAAGGGTTATGTGGATTAAATTATTTAATGTACATGAGCAAATTTAGACCAACAGAGTGCCATAAGAATTGAAGGAAGAGAATGATTGAATACTTCTAAGTAAATTAAGGTGACAGTTATTGTTTAAAAGCTTCCTTGTTTCAGGTCACTGAGTGAAGTAAATTGTCATCTCTGAATCTTACATAATCATCTCCATCAGTGTTAAGACAGTTTCCCAAGTAAATGAAGATAACAACCAGGCCATGACCAGAACCAAGAAAGAATGATGACAGATGACAGTAGCCTCTTATTTCTTTCAAAATCTTTCCCTGAGTTGATCCCAAGACAGGCAGATGGTTTAGTACAATGTGTTTGGATCTGGGAGTCTTAAACAACTGGACCATGCATGACACACAGGAGGCTTAATGTTAAAGACCAGATATTAAATGGAGGAAGGACAGTATAAATCATTCTCTACATAGAGCAACTCAGTTTGTCACATTTTAACCTGTTTTATTTTATTTTGAAAAATATATCTCAAAGTTACCCTTGGCTGATTCATAGTTTGATTTCTGCTAAGTCAATAGCTGTGTCTCAGAATTATAATTTATTGAATCAATTAATGCTTATCTTATTCTGTATCACCTTCCTCCTAATGGCCATGTGTATGAATTATGGGTAGGTTGAATAATTAATTTTAATTTTCCTATATGCTTATGGTTCTTTAAGTCTTCCATCAGTAGGGCATATAGGAAAAGAAATTTGAGGCATTGGTACTAGAAAACTGGGGAGAAGATACTGGGCAGGTAAAAATAAGATGCACGTAACACTTATTGATGTCTTTATTCATTTATTAAACAAATGTTTAGTGTGTATCAAATCTGAGATGGACACCATACTGACTTACCTTCAAGTGAATTATGGCTATTTAATGTGGAAAAGATACATAATTGCAAAACAAACAAATTTAGAGTAAGTAAAATCAGAGTACCCCCAGGGCCTCTCTGTGTTACTGCGTGTTGAAGGATGGAGTTAGTTAAGGGGGCTCTGAAAGGCTATTCTATGGACATGTATGTTTTGAGTCCCCACATTATCTGGAGGACAAGAGCAGGGATTAAAACATCTTTTCAAGGATCCAACAAAGTAGATCACTTAATGGTGAGTGGGTACTAACTACTATATATAAAATAGATAAACAACAAGGTCCCACTGTACAGCAGAGGGAACTATATTCAATACCTTGTAGTAGCCTATAATGAAAAAGAATATGAAAAAGAATATATATAATGTATGTATAACTATGCTATACACCAGAAATTAACACATTTTAAGCTGACTATACTTTGATTAAAAAAAAAATCAATGTGTGGATAAAATGGGTAGAATTCTGGGAAGAACAAGAATTAGGAATCAGAAGAAACCAGACTCAAATCCCATCTGTAGCCCCTGAAAGCTCAGTGACATTGAGAAGGCTACAAAAATTTCCCAAACAACTTTGTATTTTAAAATAGAGATTAAAAAATACCTGCTTCTCAAGTTTGTTATGTAATGTCCTGCTTAGTTCCTGGCACATGATAGGCAATTAATAAATATTAATTTCCTTATTACTGGATAATTTGATGAGCATTCAGTTCATCATGTATCCATAGGCTCACATCGCAGAGAGAGAGCTAGAGTGTTCCTCCTCATCTCCTATTAACTGTGGCGTTTTTTTGTGTTCACTCATGTAGATTTCACTTCACTATGGATCTTCTTTTCCAGGCTTCCAAGTTTCTCTCAAATGAGCTAGGGCTTTATACATACCAGAATAAGAAGGCATTCAGACCAATTCTCTAAGTAATGATCAGACTGCACCTCATTTGTTTCCCTAATGCTGAGTGGTTGGGGCCTTAAATTACTATGAAGATAAAATCTTCACAGCTAATAAAACTGAACAGGTGAAATGATTTGGAAAACATTCCAGCAATAAAACTGTCACTTGGTCATCTGACACCTGTAGGAAAATATGTTAGTAACAGCTAGTTCCAGCCACTGAGGACTAGAAGATAAAGAAATAAGATAGCTTGCCAGCTGGTAAATTGTAAAGCAAATATTATGTATCAGCGCAGACAAATGAGAGATTCATGGAGCAAGATTTGACTTGAGGGTATTGTCATTTCTAGTAAAGAAGGAAGGGAGGGAGGGAGGGAGGGAGGAAGGAAGGAAGGAAAGAAGAAAGGAAGAAAAGAAGAGGGAGAGAAGGTGAAAAGAATTGGTAGCAATTGAGAGAAAAAATCAACGACTCAGTGAGAGGATGCCTGGCAGCACCTCCAGCCTCATCCAGAGGGGTCGGTGATATAAAAGCTGAACATGATTTCTTTTAAAAATTATGACCCAATAATACCGTGAGAGTAGCCATTAAAATCATCTGCTTATCTCCATCCTCATCAGGAAGCTTCCAATTATAGTTTGGTTATGAATTATTAGCTTGCCTATAGGCCAATGGAATATCTGATCCACTTGGAAACTTCTGGATTATAAATTCATAACTTGGCATTGTGATTTTAATGTATTAGTCTCTTGGAAATCTGACTATCTGTAGACTTTATCCGGTGGGTGAATAATTAAATATGCAAGCCCCCAAGCTGAGGATCAGACTCTGGGAAATGGTGATGCCATCACAAGCCAGGGGGGCCAGTCTGTCTGGGGAGCCAGCCGGCCTGACCCAGACGTCTTTGCCCACAACCTTCCCATTCAAAATGAAGCCATTCTCCTCTGGACTCAGCTACAAGGACTGAATTTACACTTGATTTTCAAGGAATCAGATCAAGATTTTTAATTTAGCTTTACCTCTCATTCTGTTTATTAAAAATATGTAGCTAGAGATCTATATGACCTTGAGTTTGGCAGTGACCTTTTAGTTAAGACACTAAAGACACAGTCTTTGAAAGAAAGAATTGATCAGGTGGGTTTTGTTAAAATTAAAAATTGCTCCTCTGTGAAAGACACTGTCAAGAGAATGAAAAGTCTTCCACAGACTGGGAGAAGATATTTGCAAAAGAAATATCTGATAAAGGACTGTTATCCAAAATGTACAAAGAACTCTTAAAATTAACAATAGGAAAACAAACATCTATTTAAAAATTGAGCCAAAGACCTTAACAGATACCTCACCAAAGAGGATACACAGGTGGCAAGTAAGCATACGAAAAGATGCTCCACTTCTGACATCATCAGGGAAATGCAAATTAAAACTCCAGTGAGATACCACTATATACCTAGTAGAATGGTCAAAATCGAGACCACTGACAGTACCAAATGCTGACAGGGATGTGGAGCAACAGGAATTCTTTTTCATTGCTGGCAGGAATGCACCATGAAACAGTCACTTTGGAAGATAGTTTGATGATTTCTTACAAAACTAAGTATACTATTACCATGTGATCTAGTAATCACATTCCTTGGTATTTACCCAAACCAACTGAGAACTTACGTCCACCCAGACACCTACACATGGATGTTTACAGCAGTTTTACTCATAATTACCAAGACTTGGGAGCAACCCAGATGTCCTTCAGTAGATGAATGGATAAATAAACTGTGGTATTTCCACACAATGAAGCATTACTAGGCACTTAAATATGTTATCAGCCAAGAAAAGACAGGGAGGAAACGTAAATTTCTATTACTAAGTGAAAGAAGCCAATCTGACAAAAACTCCATACTGTATGATTCCAACTATGTGACATTCTGGAAAAAGAAAAACTATGGAAACAGTAAGAAGATTAGTGGGTGATAATGACGTGTCAGTTTAGGTTCACCAGTTGTGACAAATGTCGCCCTCTGGTGGGGGATGTTGATAATGGAGGAAGCTGTCGTGGTGGTGGGCGGGGTGGGGGGGTTGCAGAAAGTATAGGGGAAATCTTTCTGTTCCTTCTGGTCGCTTTTTCTATCAACCTAAAAATAAAGTCAGTTTTTAAAAGTCTGACTAATTTTAGAAGCACATGAGATTTTAACTGTTAAATTAGCAGTTAATTTATCACTGGGTTGTACTAATTTATCAATTATAATGTCATTTTTGTTTGCTTTTGGCAAAGATTTGTCCAAATGACTGGATTTCCATTGTACTGAAAGTTATCATTACTTTATCAAGGAAAATGCTTGATCTTGCTGGAAGAATGCAGAGCACCTCGTGGCCTCATAAATTGAATGATTTGATTCAGCACTTGCTTTTGGTGATCATTTCACAATGTATATGAATATAAAAACGCAGGCTGTACACCTTAAATTTATGCAGTATTTTGTCACTTGTAACTCAACAGAATCTAGCAGTCATGTGTGAGGTCTCCTTGACTAGCCCAGTGATTTTGCTCTGTGCGTAAGCAGTTTCCTGCAGCATTTTCTTCCTCCTGGCATTAATTATAGTAGAACACTTGCCTTTCCCTACACACCATCTTCAGCTGCCACAGTAACTGAAATCTAGTTTTCAAAGCAGTGGGTAATACACTGCCTTCAAGTGAAGCAACAAGCCTTTAAAAATTGAAGGACTGTGAACAATTCTGTTTACCACAGCATCTCTGGCCAAAAATGCAGATGAGAGTACCAAGGGCAGGACATTCCTGCCCCGGAGAGGGGATTGACTGGGTTCATTGAGAGGATGCTCTGTCTGCTTCCATCCACGTGGAGAGAGGGAGTAGTCACAAAAGCATGGCACCCTTGGGTTCTCTGACCAGCCTGGAGCATTCTGATCCATCAGAGGAAAAGAATCAATGTGAGGTATCAGGAAGGGAGGGAAGTGGCATCAGCCACCTTCCAGAAGAAAATGGGGAGATAAGGAGGGGACCAACCACTGTCAGTTTGAGGGATAATGAGAGGGACTTTGAAGGAGGGAAAAGACTTTTGTTATATTTGCTCAACATTAAGAATGCATGATTCTTTATTTTCTTGAGAGAATGAATGCAGAATGTACCATCTTACGGATGCCACAGATACAGAGCCAGCCACCTGCAAGTTTCCATTGGACACAATATATATATACAAGCAAACTAATCAAATACCCTTCTCTCTCCTCTTCTCAAGCCCTGGTCCAGCTCCTCCTGCTGTGGCACCCCACCCCCATCTCTGGGAGGCAGAACCGTTTAGTGTCCAAAGCCGTAGAACCAGTCATCATCCTGCCCTGGTGATATTTCTTCCCATCAGGGCCAGATGGTCTCTGTCTCCTTATGTCCCTTTCTTCCATTCCTACTGCCATGCCATCATTTGAGCTTTTAACATTTTTATTCTGATTGATAGTAATATCTCCCTTGTCCATCTGATTCGAGTCTTGCCCCTTGTGTTAGATTTCTGTTGCTGCTGTAACAGATGACCGCTCACTTAGTGGTTCAAGACAACACAAATTTATTATCTTACAGTTCCTGACTCTCATCTCACTGGGGTAAAATCAAGGTCTGAGCAGGACTGCTTTCCCTTCTGGAGTCCCCTTGTGTTAACAAACCAAACTTGGGTCTGCTTGCCTGTGCACAGTAAAGCCAATCTCCTGACGATGGGTGGTGGTAAAGGAAAGTGGGGTAAAGAAAGGAGGAAGGGTCCTGGGCAGCTAATGCTCAAAAAATCCAAACCCCCTGGTGGGTTTCAGGAAAGCATTTTTAAAGGTAAGGTGAGCGGGGGAGTCTCTCATTGGTTGACAGTGAGGTGACAGAGTGGTGTCACAGGGGTTAACATTATCCATCCTCAGGCTCCAGTAGGTCTGGGGAGTGTGTTTATAGGCATCAAGTAGTTAACTTCTGTTTGGAGGGGGTTTCAGCGTCTGTAAAATGACTCAGGGAATGTGTATCAGATTCTGTTATCTGGGTACATCAGGAAGGAACTAAAGATTCTGTGTCTGCCATTCACTGATTCACTGCTTACATTGTTACCAGTTCTCCTGGCCCACCTGCTTCTTTTGTCACTATGTGTTCACATCCTTTCAATCATTAATTCTTGAGCCAGGCTTTTGCAACTCAGGAGGCCTGAGAGACTCCAGCTTTTTCTCCAGCAAGAGGCAGGCGGAGGAAATGGGTAGAGAGGTCCATCCCGGAAAGGCCCCCAGAGGGTCCTGCTCGATTGTACTCAGGGAGAGTCTCTCTCTCCTTGCCTTTTCACTTTCAGAGGCTCATGTTCTCCCCCCTCCATTTTCAGAGCCAACAGCCTCTGTTCCATTTACCCCTTACTCCTGCTCCCCTGTGCTCATATATCCCCGGACTCCCCTCATCTGTCTGCCTCTTCCACTTTTTAAGGACCCTTTTCACTACATCGGGACCACTTGGATCCAGCATCATTGCCCCCATCTGAAGGTACTTGGCCTCATCTGTGAAGTCTCTTGCTATGTAAGGTAGTCTGTTCACAGGTTCAAGAGATGAGGACTTGCACATCTTTGGGGGCCATAGTCTGCCTGCTGCACTCCTGTAATCCTTGTCCTGATGTCCGTAATCACCCCCATGGTGGTGGAGAGCATTGGCTTTTAATCCGAGCTCTATCCCGTTCCGCCTGGGTGATGTGTAAGTGCTGAACCTCCCTGGGTTTGGGGTTTCCCGTCTGTGAGTGAGTTGCTCTGTTGCTTGTGACACATTGCACAGACTACAGCACACAGTCAGCAGATGATAGCTGTTTCTGGTAGCAGCATTGCCATCATTTTTGTCTGTTTCCTTACCTCCCCCCTGCATCTTGAAGCCTCTTTCCCAGAACCACCAAGCCTCATTTCTGTTACTTGTTTTGTACTGCCTGGGATGGGGCCCCGGGATAAGCACTCGACTCCGTAAGTGTTTTTGAGTTCATTCGATACACGACTGTTGAATGAATTAAGTAAAAGAAAACCGTCTACCTATTTCAGCCCCCTTGTCTAAGACACCCCTTTTGCACAGTTCAAAGAAATGTCACCTCACAGCCCTCTAATTGCTTCCGCTTTCATGTTCTGTGTTTGGCTGACGTCACTGAAGCTTCATTCCATGTTTCAAACTGGTTCTCTTCTAGCAAATCATGCATATGTGCATTCTCTTAGGTGTGACCTTCTGGATTTCTGAGCCAACCATGTCAAGAATTAAGATATATTAAGGAACCAGATCTTGGTGAAAATTCTCAAGTCCTGCCTGTCTTTCGTAAATTTGTTTAATCACACAGAATGACTTAGAGGGCAATGCTGATAGGTTCATGCTGTTTTATAAAGAACAATGCTGTTTTTCCTTTTCTTTTTAGTTTTTCAATTCAATATGTAATAAAATGTATGTTTGTATATCAAGTTACCTGGGAACTTGTAGGAAATTAGCCTGTTTTGTTTGTATTAAGATATTAAGAGGTTTTGAGATTGTTCATGGTTTCACATTTTCTTTATAATTCTGTTTATATGCAGAAAACGTGACTTTTCATCTTGCCTTTTATCATCTGGGAAGAAATGGTATTTGTGGACTTCCAGTATAGTACTGCAGTTAAATTCATGTGCATAATTTTTATTGAAATGACTAGATAGATGTTATCGTATTATAAGTTAGCCTGTGTGTGGAGTTGCTGTTGGAGCCGATGCCAGACGGCCTTCTGGAGGCCTTTGTGTGGAACCCTGAGGAAGGTGTGCCTCGTGTGATGTGCTTCTTGTTACATGAATGCTAGTCCCCAGCCCTTTCTCTTGTCCTGGTGTCCTCTCTGCCTTTACACTGACTGGTATGTCTCAGTCTGGGGTCATCATTTATTTTTCTCCATTCCTTTTGGATCTGCTTTCCTGATGCATGTGCTCAATATATAAGCATCCTGATTTCTGCTGATTCTAAACACAGTACCAACAGGCTTGCTGTTGGCTTCGTGCCCTCTGCCAGGAATTACCCCTTTGCCCAGTCTTGCGTAGATAACTGGTTTTGCTTTTCTTCCCTTTCTTTTCCTTCCCACCCCTGTCTTATCTTTGTTAGCTTTCATAAGTTTTTTCCCCCCATTTCTTACTTGGCATTTTATTTCTGTTAATAGAACTGTAATCAATATGTGTGTCTAGACAAAGTTATTTGCATACGCACACACAAACACACATAGCAACATGAGTATACTGTCTTTCCTTGACCCATGGATACTCTTTTACACATTTTAACTAATCTAAATAGAATATATGTTGTAACCAATATGTACAATTAATGTGATGATGTATCTTTTCTTCTCACCCCCCCAAAAATACTCCTATGAAATCTGTGACATTTTAGAAGTGTGAAAATATCAGTAGTGTGAAATTTGCAGTTTCCAAGTCTGTGAAAGAGAGCAGAGGCTTCCATGTCACACTGTTTTCTCTGCTCCCGACCTGCAAGGAGCAGCAGTGTGGTGGTGAGAAGTGCCAACTCCAGAGACACACCTGCTGCCTGCTCTGAATGTATGTGACCTTGAGCACCAGAGTCAACCTCTTATTCCTTAACCTGTAAAAGGAGGCTGAGAAGGACAGCCTTTCCAGGATTGAGGTGGCATGGTTTGCATGAATATTTAGGTCAACACTAAGCACATCCTAAGGTGTCTATGTGGTCATCCTTATTTTGTTACCTCTAGATTGAACAGTGAAAAAGCAAATTTAAGAAGTAGAAAATAGTATAAATTATTATCTGGTTATATTTTATGAGATACACCAGAGGTTCTCAAACTTCCTGGGTTCACTCTAATCTCAGGCTTTTTTCATGGCACCCCCCCCACCCTGACTAAAATAAATACCTAATGATTTGTTCATTAAGTCCAAACAATGGAAAGTTAGCCATTTATGTCAACTGAAAAAAAAATGCACAGCCTAAAAGTTGAAAATGATTTTTCAGTGGACATACTGAGGACTTAAGCCCTGGAGGCAGACTCTCAGAAGCCCTGAGGGACTATTCCAAAGAGGTAAGGGAGGAACCAGGGTATATAGGATATTTCGCAATAAAAACCAGATAGTCAGAACATCAAAAGATTACTGCTAAAGGAAAAACAGCTATCTCAAGTTAAGGAATTTAGTGCTTTTCTATGTATTGAGAGAATGCAAGGGTCCGGGCCGCTGAAGTCATCCCTTTGATCTGCACCTTAGCTATCTAGGGCCAGTATCTGGTTCTTTCCCATCCAGAGTCCCCTCAGGGTGCACAGTTGGGTGGCTGTAGAGGCTGATGGCTTGATGGGTGCAACATCCTTTGTTTACTGATCTGGCAGTCTCCATAGATTGAGGTGGATTTAAAGAAAAGTGATACTAGTGACACACCTGAGATTGTAGTAAGCTTCACATCGGCCAGAGCTGTTGCCTGTGTGTAAACTGCACTAGTTCAGCACTTAATGCAGGACATTTTAAAGGGTGATTTCTTAAATGCTTTTGATGGTGATAAAATAAACTCTTCGGGTACTTCAGCACTGACTAAACTGACATATTGACTTAGAAAAACCTCAGACTTATAATCATTCTCAGTTCATGTTGGGACTCAGTTAATGGAGCAGTGAGTCACAGTTCTTTACGTAGTCAATTCTTTGTGATTGTGACAGGTAATGCTTTTTCGTTGATAGAAAACCTTACACACATTCAGTTGGCATTTTTCTATAATATTCTCTGCTTGCCTTGCATTTATCTCAAAATAAAGAGGAAGCTTTAGCCATATAATGAGAAAGTAGTCACAGTAAGAGTTCATCTACTGGAGTCTCATAAAAAAAAGAAAAAGGCCTGGTTCATCTGGTGAAGGTTTTACTCCTTGACACTGTTGGAAATACCTACTGGAGTCTTAGCCACTGTGCCACCGTAAATGTGTATTTGACGAAGATTGAAATCTGCAATTAAAACACGCCATTTGTATTTAGTAACCCCTAGTTTTTTTTTCAGATGCGCCGTAAGGCACCAGGAGGTGATTCAACCCCTCCCTGAATAGAGAAAAAGCTTCTGTAGAAGAATTTATGTGGTTACAATGTTCTTTTGAGGGGGGTGTCTTTATTAGGTGTCAGAGAATGAGGTCAGACATATGTTGGCAGAGAATGTTTCTCCTTTCACTGTGAAATGTACACATTTTAATGTCTGCCCACTTTGTGGCCTTGTTTTTCCCTAGGAAGAAAATATGTGTGTATTGACCAGGAAAAACTAATTTATAGGATTTGTTACTATACTTTTAACTGAGTTGAAGTGTCCTGGCTCATCTCTGACTTTTGTACATATGGCTGTGTCTTCCCATTGTAGTCCTTTGCTAGAAATTAGCTGATAATTGTCCTTAAGCAGTAGCCACCAAAAAGTCTTATGTTGACTCCTGGAAATTGGTGTATATTGTTTGCTGTGAATTCCATTTTGCAGAATTGTGGTAAAATATATTTTTTAAGAAAATGGTGCACGTTTCTGAACATCAAGTTTCACATTTATTAAGAGCAAAACATTTTTCTCAGATGTGCTTTTGAGGTTTTCTGCCTGGATAATAAATCCATATGTGGACTGTCACTTTAAACATATCCCAGCACACTCCATCTTATAAACAAATCAGTTGAGAGAAAATTTCAGATAGAATATAAAAATATGGAGGGAAATGTGCTATCTGCAGAAATCATACAATTTTTGCTTACTAATAAATTTCATGAGACAGTTTGCAGCCCACATATTTTATCTTCAATCAAATAAACCTTTGTATGAAATCCAGAAACTTTAAAATCACAGATAGACCATAGGAAAGCAGTTTATTTAAGTCAGACTTTGTTGTTTTAAATCATGACTGCATCTCTATTTTCCATTCCACTCACATCTTAATGTGTGTGTATGTAAATTACACAATGCATCTTAGGATTCATAATAGAAAGTATGTATATGTCACTTGGAAAACATTTTCAAAACTACTTGGAGTTGATTTCTTTTTTTCCAGAACAGTTTCATTTGCTGGTAGTTCTCACTGCATCATCATATGGCAAGGGACCAGCTGATGCAGGTTTTACCTCTTTGGCTAAAGAATGAATAGGTATTTTAAAGTACATAGTGTCTTGTTTTCTTTGACAACTGTAATTTCGCCCAGGAAGTAAGTACCAGCAAAACTGCTTGCTAATTACTCCTTTTTTCTTTGGGCTAATACTTGTCCTCGTGAAAAATGTCACTGAGGGTCAGTCCATAAGGATGGATCATCGTAAGTCAGGAGAGAAAAGTGTACGTATTTAATATGAAATGTATTCATTTTAATTTTTTCATCTTTTGTGGTCCAAACCTTTGTATAGCATGGTTTTGCTTTTTTTTATTCTGTGTTGTCAGCAGTAAAGTAACAAAATAGATTTTGCTCTGTATGTCTAGAGAGTCCCCCCCCCCCCCCCGCAATGTGTATGATATTTTGCTTCTACTGTGTAGGGAGGATTAAAACACACAATGGACCTGTCACTGTCTCCAAATTTGCTACTGCCCTTAATCAACTGAGTATATGACAAGAATGATGAATGAGTTTCACAATTTTCCTTCTTTTCCTTGATCCTTGGATAGCAAGTAGAATCTTAGTCCACATTTCACGTTGAGATAGAAAAGAAACATAGAAATGTAATTTGTTTAACGTGTGTAGTGAGATGAAGCAATATTTGGGTTCTAACTCCAGCAACACCCTTGAGGTTAAATGGGAGAGTATGTGGTAGACAAAGAATTGTTCTTCCCCGAAAACTCTGACCTTGTCACTGTCTCAAGAGCGACTTGCAATCTCAAATCTTTGTCTGAATGATAAGGCAGTGTTCTTGTTGCCTGTGAAGTGAGGAATGAATGTTAAATATGAAGTCACTTTCATCCTTTCATTTGCTTCCTGTGACAAAACCAATGACCCAGGAGTCTCGAGTGACCACCGGTGTCTAGTTTCCGGCTCTCGTGATCTATGGAATTTTGTGGTGCGAATTGTTGTTATGTGTAGACTACTTAATCAAGCTCCTGAGGAATTAGCCAAGATTTTTTTTTTTAAAAAAGAAACAGTACAATTATCAAGGAAAAACACAGCAGCTACTATACGTGAAGTGCTACATTTAAGGTGCCCATCTTTTGCCTGTATATGTAAAAACCTCAGTAGGAAAGCTGTCATTTGTAAGTTATGGAAGTGTCCCCTTCTTAGTTAATGCAGAATGAAGTATTAGATTATGTGACGCAGTAGCTCTACTGTCTACACGTCTGTTCTAAGTGCTGGAGATCTGTCTGTGAATAAGGTGGGCGAGCTGCCACCTCTCCCATCATTAACGAAGGCGTTATGGACCACAGATCATTTACAAAAATATATATCTATGATACATGGTCTGGAGAAAATACAAATAAAATAGGGTAATGGGAGGAGCTGACAACTTCTGGTTGGGTGACCAAGGAAGATCTTTCTCTAAAGAGGCTTTCTTTTGAATGGAGACCTGGGTAGCACAGAACCAGGCATGTGAATTTCTAGGGATGGTGCATTTCAGGCAGAGGAAATTTCTAATATGAAAGCTTTGAGGCTAGTAGAGTTTCTAGAAACAGACAGGAAAGTGCGGACAGGAGAGAGAGTGAGGAGAAGCATAGGGGTGAGGACCGTGAAGTTGACAGAGGCCAGGTCATGTAGGACCTGCAGGATTTGGTAAGTGGTTTGAAATCTATTCAGTGAAGATGAGAAGCCATTGGAAAGAATGGCTTGATCTGAATTGTGTTTTTAAAACAGTACTTTGCTCTTTGTGTGGAAAATGGATTGAATGAGAGGACAGTGTGGAAGAAATACGAGGCCAGAGTGGCGTCCAAAGAAGGAATGATGGTGGGTCAGCCTGAGTCACAGCCAGGATATTCTTCTCAGGACTCTCCAAATTATCCTACTCTGAAATGCCTCCTAGCTCTGCCAAATAAAAATGTTATCCATCTAAATGCTGCTTCAGTGCTCCCACAGCTGTTTCCCAGCCCAGAGCTGGCGGCTCTTGGTATCCCTTGCTCCACTTGGAGATTATTTTGAACCATCCAGGTGGTTTTGATCAAATTGCATACACGTAGAATATTCTTCTTAAGTTCCAGTATAAACTCACAGACACAATTGACTAAAGACATTTCTACACCCAGCAGGTTAAGGCAATATTTAAATTCATAATCTACAGTACTTTGGGGTTGAGCTCTGACCTGCAAGATTCAGTTTACTGAATAAGAAAGGCTTCATCAATCTGGACTATCATTCTAGAAATGTTCCCTTCTACATAATTCCTGGGTGCTGAAGCATCATTTATAAGAAGCTATGCTTTGGGAAATCCATGTGGGGGATGGTGTTGGGTAACACGAGCAGATCCAGCTTCCCAGATGTGCAGCCGGCACAGCTGTATGGGGCCTTGTGCTTAAAGGGTTTTCGCGCTTGCTTTTATGCTCTGCTGTCTCGATCTTGAATTCTTAATACATTTTTAAACAAGGAACCCTGCACTTTCGTTTTGCCCAGGGAACCACAAATTATGTAGCTGGTCCTGAACACAAGGCTTAGAAATTTGTATGAAAATCTGCCCCTCTGCTGTAAGGCATAGAGAAGCAGAGAGAGAGTGGAGCAGATCTGAATAAAGTGGTTCTCGGCAGAGGAAGTGCATTGCCTGCAGAAGGGGAGGTCATCTCGGCAGTGGTGTTCAGGCGCCTGTGTGCCGTCCCCGCCCACCTGGTTTTCCCTGTTCCCGGGAAAATAAGAACCAGGATGGTGATGCCAGCAGTTTTTGGTAAAGATAAATTTGTTCAGCTCAGAGATCTGCTCTTTACTCTGAAATTAGGCGAATTTTGCCATTTTGGGTGTCATATGTTTTCTATTTTGTAACATGTTGGTAATAGGTAGCAACTTTTTCTTTATTTTTAAAGCATTTCTATAAAGTAAAACTTGACTGTCTCATTTTGGTCTAATGCTTCTTGATAGAAAACAAAGTACAAAAAGCCTTCATCCTGTCCCTGTCTTCTGCTCTACTTTTACCTCTTTTTCCCCGAATCCTAACCGTACTATTCTCTTATTCTGATTATTCCCAATAGCAATGGCACACAGTTCACAATACTTGAACCTAATTTCTAAAAGTTGAGTGAAAGGTCATCAGAAATAAATTCTCATGAATATTAAGACTTACTGGTAAATCCTAAATTGAGGTGGGATTACCCTCTTGCAACCAGAGTACTTAGCATTTTCTGTAATTTTGTTTTACAAATCCATCCCCTTTCATTTTCTGAAGAAAAACAACCATTTTCTTTTTGTCTTTATGTCCCCAGCACTTAGCATAGTTCATTAGGCTCAATAAGCCTTTAATGAATATATTGAAAGTATATATATTAAATACTTATATATATATATATATATTTATATATATATAAAAATAGCATATATATATAAATGCTATTTAACTAGAAATGTCCCTGAACTGGACGGGTGTCTCCATTCTGTCACCACCTTCTTTGACGGTTCCCACCCTACCTTAGGAAGACAGCAGTGACCTTATGAAAGGTTAATAAAGGTACACTATAGCAGGAAGTTAAAATTAGACATTTTCTCTGTTTTGGTGGGAACTGAGAAGACACCTGTCACTAGCACATTTCAAAATGAGGGGTGAGACCACCAGATCGGGATTTGAAAAGCTGATGGTCAGGGATTGATTTTGTGACTCTTAGCTGACCACCCACCACCAGCCAGTATAACAGTTTGGAGATGAGAACAGGATTTTTAGAGAGAGCTGCTGGCATTCCGGGAAGCTTGTCCTATCCTAGCCCCCAACCTCGCGATAACTCTGTGCAGGCGCCCTCACTGGGACAACCCAGAAAGCTTGAGGAACCAGTGGGTTAGACTTTGACTCAACCGTGAGGAATCGAAGAGTAGGGAGAATCTGACAAGGAGATGCAAAGAGCATCATGGATGTACTGAAACCGACAGGAGAAGGAATCCTTGTTTCTTGTTGGCAAGATGGGACCATATGAGAGAAAGACTGGCCTCAAAGAGTCTTACATCTTGTCCAAAGGGCCGCCTGTGGGAGGGAGGCAACCCCAGCAGAAATAACGTGGTAGTGTACACAGGGGCTGGGGAAGGAGCCATTAGTGACCAGTGGGAAGAGTTGCGTTCACTCAAAAAGAGGAAACTGCAGATGAGGGATCTCCAGTGAGGAGTGGACTGCAAAGAACTCATCCAATATCCCATCTGGCAAGAGAGAGTTGGCTTTAAGTACCTAACAAAATGCAGAGTGCTGATGCCAGCGAGTGAGATCCCTGGGGACTGGTACCACAGTGCCTCGAAAGCAGAGGGAGTCACCAGATGCTGGGGGAACACAATGACGTGTAAACTTGTGAGGCACGTGTCGTGGGGGTGGTTATCAGCACTGTACAGATAAGAACGAGGAGGTGCAGGGGAAGTGTATTGAGCCAGGTTTATTCCTAGTAATGGCAGAATCTGGTCAAGAACACTGGTCTGAAAAGGGTCCCGGATCAGTCCCGTACTGCCATTACCAGGGTCGTAAGAAGGCTCCAAAGCAGTCTTTCCTGGGGCATTTGTATGTACCTGGTTATTCAGTTTATCCTTAGGTGAAGTCAAGCCTTTAATGGTGGCTAGTGTGCCTGGCAGGGTACTGGGCACTGGCAGTTCAAATATAAATACGACAATCCCTGACCTTAAGTAACTTATGGCGTATAGATTAAAGGCAGTAATTGGTGATTTACGTAACATATTACATGAGCTTGAGAAATATTAGTTCCATTAATGCCACTGTGAAATTAAGTGGTTGAACTCGGCTTCCCTGCAGACTTTAAGGGTTCTCCAATCTACAGTTAAATATAGATTGCTACATTTTGTCATCATCTGATTTTATTTCTTATTCTCTAATGATGATTGAGTTTAATGATGATTGATGAATATACTATTTTAAATAGAGTTATGTAGGAATTTCTGTCAGTCCTTAATGTAATTGGAAATTAACATATATATGGATATATTTTTTCTACTGCCCTTTTTTCCCTGGCTTTAATATGTAATATTTTGCTTCTCTGCATTCAATCTCCATTTGATTTTCCTCCTAATGTAATTTACCATCTGCAGAAGTATGAGGCCTGGAAAATATGGGAGTGAAATGCCCATTAGTAAAACACCAGTATGTCAACAGATATTTAAAAGGGTCTTCGAGCCCAAGCCTGTTTCTGAGATGATGTATTCAACCATCATTTTCAGCTCATAGGTCGGGAGACAGCTCTGTTTTCACATACTGTTATGACTATTGTGGTTTTCTAACCACAAAGATGTGACAGTAATTTCTTGAGAAAGATTTGGGACATTGTGACTGAGCCAAACTAAAAGTGAAAGAAGATGGAGAGACTAAACATAACCTCATGCCCTGTGAGTCTGCTGAGTAAAGACATGTCTGGGAATCTATGCAGAGGGATCATTTATTCATTTATTCATTGATTCTTACTCATGGAGTAAATATTCTTGGTGTGCACAGACTGTGCAGGGCACTTGGTAGGTGGATAAAGGGCATGGGCTTCCAGCTCCACTAGAGCGAACAGCAAAGTGAGGGAGACAGAACAGAGAAAAGTAAACATAAACAAACGTATCATTAGACTTTGTGATAAGCACCATGAGATGCAGGTGAGCGGAGCCCAAAAGAACAGCCTGAGCTTGTGTGGGGCTAGGAGGTAGGAGGTCAGAGACAACTGACTTAGAATCATGGGGGATGGTTTTCCTGAGGACACTTAAAAAATGAGAAGCAACCAGCAACTCAAAGAGCATTTCAGTCAACAGGGATAGCATATGCAAAGGCCCCGGGGAAGGAAAGAGCTTGGCATGTTTGAGAGCCTTGAAGGACATCAAGGTGACTAGCATGTGAGCAAGAAGAGACGGAGATGTATAGGGCCTTATGGAGCATGGAAAGAAGTTTAGAAATTCCTCAGGTCACAGTAGGGATGCATTTAATTCTTTGAAGCAGGAGAATCACCATCTTCTTTAGGCTGAAAATGCTTGTTATGGCCGCTGTAAGAATAGGGTAGGAGGAGAGAAAAGTCTAATGGGGAGACCAATATATAGGCTTTGGCATTGATCCAGAGGGCTGATAACTGAGGAGGTGGTAGTGGAGATGAAGAGTGGAGAAATTTAAAGTATAATTTGAAGGCAGAATAGAGAGAAATGGTTCATGAATTAGAAGTGGAGAGTGTTGCAATGAAAGGGATCAAATATAACTTCAGTTTTCTAGTTTGAATAACTCTGGGTGTTGGTGCCATTTGCAGAGATAAAACAGAAAGGAAGGTTAGGGGTGAGTTTGGGAATCAAGAAATTTGTTTAGGGACCTGTTGAGTTTAAGATGGGCCACAGGTAATGGATAAGGCCAAGTAACTAGTTGTATATTTAAGTTTGCTCTTCTAGGGAAAGTGTGGGCTGGAGGTCTGCGTATGGGAGTTTTCAGCATATAAATATTTCACCCCAAGGGAACAGATGAGAACATTTAGGGAGATACAGAGCATAGACAGAGGAGGCCCGGCTCTGTAAGGCCCCTGGATATTCCAGAATTTAGGGCTGAAAGGGAAAAAAGAACTTTTTAAGGAATAAGGAATAAGTGGAAAAAGGAATATTAGAGTAATTGTATGTCAGGGACTCTAAGCTAGAATGTTTCAGGATAGAGGGGCCATTAAAAAAAAGTTGAGCACTTATGTACCAGTGCATATCATGCTGAATATTTATATGGGTGATGTTATATTTTTAATAACTCTTCAAGGTAATTCAACTCATTTTACAAATGTGGAAACTGTAGAAAGATTAAATAATTTGCCCAAGATGCTGTAATAAGGAGCCAAGTTTGGGTCCACTGCCTTACCCTTTGAACCATCTGCCTCCATCAATGCATCCTGCAACTAAAAGGTTAAGAGAGGTGAAAACCAAAACAGGTAACTTTTGACTGCATGACATGATGGAGAACCTAAATGAGTTGCTTTGTGAGAATGGTGGGTACAAGGCAGGTCTGAGAGGGTTGTGCATTGATGAAGACATGAAGACAAGTGCTGTGAAACTGAGAAGGGAAATTGAGAAATGGGATGGTAGCCTTAGGGGGAAAAAAAGGTGGGGGGGTCTTCCTGAAGGGAGGGGAGATGTTAGCACCTGGTTGAGTGCCAGAAGGAATGGTTTAGCAAAGAGGGAGCGATTCATGACCAGAATGGAAAGCAGATAACCTAGGAGTAAGTTGTGAAAGCGAAGGAGCTAAGGAGCAGGAATATTGTCTCCCTTGCCTGCATCCCTTCCTTTTGCATGTAAGATAGATACGTCTTTCCTTTCTGAGGGATTTGGAGGAGACTTTTGGCTCTCTACATCTGTGCCTCCGCAAAGGAAGAAGAGTGACCTCTCAGGCTGTGGAAGGGACTGCAGATGTGTGACCCCACATCCTCTGCCTTCTCTCTTCGGGACCTGAGCCCACAGCATCCTTGTGATGTTCTCTGAACATGGGGCAGCCTCAGCAGGGTACTGCTTCTCCAAGCTGCCAGCTTGTGACGGGGTCCCTGACTCCTGTCCTTATTCCTCAATTGGTTCAAGATTTCCAGAGGGAAGCGAGTAGTTAACATCTTAAGACCTCAAGAATAGAGAGAGGATGGAGTTGGATTCAGAGAACACATGGAGAGATTAGCTTTAACAAGAGGAGGACCATACCCTTTTCTGTAATAGGAAGTGTTTTTAAATAATGGGGAAAGATGAATGTAGGTTTGTAGAGTTGCCATTGGAAGGAAGACAATGACCTCTTTAATGTAATTTTAAATACTGTATAGTATGTTTGTCTGAAGAAAGTTTAGAATCCAACTTCATTAGTTGGGGGCACACTACCTAGCCTTCATGTGTTGAATCAGTGTTATCAGAACAGAAAAAAAATGTAATAGATCCCCCAGAGATCCTCACATTGGGAGAGAGGACATGGTATGCTCTATCTCGGGTAGCTAGTTAGAATCTACGTGGTTTTCAAAAAAAAAACCTTGTAAATCAAAAATACAATCAATAATGCAATCTTAAATATAAAAAACACAAAGCATTATTTCACTTGAAAACATTTAGGATGACTTAAGGATTTGTTATATTCATCAGTAGGTTGGGGTGGTTTAAAGAAGTAAAGAAACAATGAATTAGAGTGATGTTTTCCATCAAGTTTCTGAATTAATATATAAAGAGACCTATGTTTTATTATTTCTTTTTTATTTCTCATGTATTCATTTGGGGAAATAGAGATGGAAGATTGTTGTGCTACATTGGCATTTTAACTATAAACCATTGGACTGTGGCCCAGATTATTATTACCTGCAGAAGCTATCTTGATTAAGTTTGGAGATACCTTATGTTGTGCATAAGCAAAAGTACATTTTAATCAACTAGTCCATATGCTTTATACAGATAGTTTGTAATAGGCCATGTTAAAAATAGATTCCTTTAATCAGCAATGTTGGATAGAAGCCTAACGTCTTAAAATAGTCTTATTTATTCTGATTCCATCTTCCTAAAATGAATAAACAGAATGCAGTCAATGTGGCAATAGCATGTGACAAATCATTTCATCAAAGGTAATACAATTAAATTCCATCTTTCTGAGTTATTGCAAAAGACTGTTCAACATATACAAAAATTTGACTTCCATATCCTTCAAGCCCTAATCTTTGGATTTGCGTAATGTGTTTCTACTTTCAGGATTTTCCAGTTGAAAGGCTTTGAAGTTTCAAGGCAAAAAATCGAAATAAATTGGAAATTTGTGTAATTTCAAAGTGAATGCTTACAATATAGTGGTATAATTGGAGAGCACGTGGAAGGGGAAACTCATAAAAAATTCTACTATTGATAAGTGTTTTGAAATTTTATAGTAGAAAGATAATATACAGAATTCTTTATGAGTGCTCAAAAAATATAAATTAGAACTTTCCCATCAATAAAAGTATCTAATATTAGAGGACTTAAAAGTGGTGCATCCCGAACTTGACCCCAGATTTTGATTCCAGGGCCCTTGGTCTTTCAGTTCTCCACGCCATCACTGAAATGTTTTACATAAATGTGTCGATTTATCAAGTGTTTCTTTAGAAATTAAAAAGCTAGCTTTAGTGGAAAAAGAAGTGAAATACTATTCGGATTTGTCATACTATTGGTAATGGAGGAGGGCAGTTTCCTTTGTCTATCTAAGCTCGAAAACCTTCCCATGATCGGGTGGGGTGGACCCTATGTTATATGAATATACTACATTGATTATTCTTTCTGCTCCCAAACTGCCCAAAGTTACTTACTCTCTCAGTTTATCTTCATAGATTTTATATGTGAACTTGCTTGCATTTTTTGTATTATTTCTTGTGGCTTTGTCCTATGATGAAACCATTCATTCATGTACCAATTTCTTTATTATGTGCCTTCTATGTGGCAAGAACTATGCTAAGTCCTAGAAATGAATTGACGCGCAGACTGAATTTCTGTGAATGTAGAAATTCAGGTGATCTGGTGATGAGGAATCCTGATTGAAAAATGCTTCTCTCGTACCTCTTTTCTCTGAACTGGTCTAAGCACAGGGCTATAAATAAACTAGCTAGCAAACTTGGAGGACTCAGATATCTTTTTCATGAAAGGTCAGTAAGAAATGCTAACCTTTTAGGGTTTATTGAACTCTGTAGAGGCAGATTGGTTTTGGATTTAATTTCTACTATTTTTATTATAAAGTTAGGAATGATAGCAATGAATACATGTATGCTTCTGTATGATTGATATACCAGCCTTGTCTTTCACTGAGTTGAATTCAATTGCATTTAACAAGAAAATTTCTAGCAAACCATTTCTACATGTCCCTGCACCTGTGGCTCACTTCTTGAATTTTCTGTACTCTGAATCTCCAAGATAGGAAAGCATAAATCTCTTAGAATGAATTCAGGGCTAGAAACATATCCTATTATAACAAAGTGTCTATAATTTTTGTGTCCCATTAACTGTTCTCATACCAATTTGCACTCCCAAAGGATACTTCCATTGAGATGTTTTGCATTGGTTTGGAATTGTTAAACAAGATTGTGAAATTCCTGATCCCATGTTAATGATATTTTCTGTCCTAATTCTTGTGTTTGGGGGTGCAAAGAGTAGATTGGCCATGGCAATTATAGAGCAGGCTGTAATTGACATATTCTATATCCTGACGGATTGTTTTCTTGTTTTAATATGTAGTCTTCCAATCTGTCATTTCTTCTGGTTGCACTTCTGAATAAGCTTGTTTTTTGCTGGTTTTGTGGTTTGTTTTTAGCTGCTGATTTTTAGTCAAACTGTACAGGAGCGGGTAACAAAAGCCCTTAATTTTGCAATGTGAAAGTTTTTTAGGCATCTGCTTTCAAAAGCTCTTTTTGAGTGATGAGATTTTTGCAGCACCACAGTACCCAACTTGAAAAATCTGCATTCTCAGCAGGTTTACTACTTAAAAAAAAAAAATCCTTACATTAGCTCTTTTAGGAAGCAGGGAGACAGCTTTGCTAACAGAAATGAGTTGTGCAAATCTCAGATGGTCTTCTCATTGGAAATTACTGGAAAGGACCACAAGTGTTGAGTCTTTGGTGGGGCACAGCCATTTACACGCATCCACGTCTGTGTGTGTACATTTGTAAGTATACAACAAATTAGTGAGGTCACAGAGTGAATTTGTGTGGCCACTACTGGTACTGTAGAGTTCTGTCCATCTTACAAAGTGCTATCATTGAAATTAACACATTTTACTTCCCTGGGTCAAGTAGGCAAATCACGAATACCACCATTATGGATAAGAAAACCCAGACAGACTAAGTTCTTGTCCAAAGTCACTGGCTGATGTGTGTCATCTCTTAATTCTAAACGGTGGCTTTTTGGTCAGAATATCCTGGTTGGATTCTAGCTTCCCTATTTTTAACCTCCCAACCAAACTTTTCCTATGGCCTAGGGGATATTCCCATTATACTAGAGTAGACTTCCCAACTGTTGCTTCTATTGCCATGGGCATGCTAATGCTACTTGGTAAGTTGGTAATAGAAGATTCTTTTTTCTTTCCCAGATGGCTAGAGAGCTCAGGAATATATCCAGTTAGTTATAGTGAAGGTACAATTTAAATTCCACTTGATGGAAGAAGTAATTCCAGTTAAGAACTCAAGTTAAGTGAAAATATGTTTTTCTTATGTACTTAAGTTGTATCAACCCTGATACGACTTAAATACATAAAGTATTAATGTAGAGTTCTGTCATGAAGTATTCAGACAAGTTAACAAAACTATTAAAAGATGCAAAGCATGACAAAGAAAGATGAAATGCAATACTTGGTTATGACTTGAAGGGAAGATGATTGAAGGGTGGAGATAGTGAGAAGGTGAAAACCCCACATAGTGAGAGGAAATGGGGAAGTAAGACCAAAAGAGAATGACAAATAATAAATTGTAGTAATAAAGGGCTAAATGTGAAGAGAACGTTTAGAGAAGCTTCTCCATGGTGAAAGCTATTGAAATAGAGGACTGATCTGCATCCTGGGGAGAAGTCCTGTGTGCTGAGCGACTTAAAGCCACATTCACTTACTATTGGCACATGTTCCGGGCTCCAGGATGTCTATTAAGTCCTTTGAGCCAAAAGGTGTGTGTATTCCACTCAATTATTTTGAAAATGAGTGGACTATTTTCTTATGTTCCCAGTAAAGTTGAAATAAGTTATGCAAGAATAAAATCTAGCTGATTACTATGAGAATAATTCAATTTACGTTGGTTGGTATTGGAAGTTTTCTGCCATTCCTTTTTTCCTCTAGTCACTGTGACTTCACATTTCATCATCTGCCTACAGGGCTGCTTCTGCTCCTTGGAGAACTGGTTGAAATCGGCATGAACCCTATTTTCACAGAGTGGGAAAGTCAAAAGCCCTCCTCACACTTCTTTTCCAATTCTCGTCCTTGCTTCCTCCTGATTCCCTGGTCTGTCACCTCTGTGGAGGTTTCTAGTTTAGGTCAACTCTACACAGATTAAAAATATATATACATTCAAGCGAAGTTTCCAGTGGATTCAGTTGTTTTCTGAAAGATCTGAGGACTCTCATGGGACAAATACCATACTGCACACCACACAGAGGACTCCCATTTAGCTTGTCCTCTTGTCATCTTCCACACCTTCAACAAAACCCGTGCTCCAGAATAAGTTAAACCCCCACTGCATTTTGTGAAATGCAGTGCAACCTCCTGTAAGCTCAATGTTTAGCTCAAGTAGTGCAGCAGGGAACGATCCTAAGAAACGGATGCAGTTTCCTCAGCATCCATAGAATTTGAAGAACAAAATGATGTCCCCTTCCATCCTCTTATAAAGAGACTGGAACTTGCATTCTTTGCAGGTGCTATGCTAGACATTTTCCCATAGGATGTTTACTTACTCCTCAGAACCTTTTGGGTATGTTGTATCCTTACTTTATAGATGAGGAGACTGAGTCTTAGACAAGTGTCCAACGTTGTTGCTATGCTGAAAGGCAGTATTTCAATACCTGTGAGGAGCAGTAGGAATAGTTCTTTGTTGTTCAAGAATAGAGGGGCGAGAAAAGGCAAAGATGATGAAACATCAGATGGTCTGCCTGTTGGAGCCAGGCCAAGAGGGATGGCTCCTTTGATTTATTTCCTTTTCTCCATCTAAGACATTGACACTTCTTTGGAGATGCAAAGCACATTAAACCCAGATCCTTTCAGTGCCTATTAAGAGATAATTTTTTGTCTCCATTTGCACTGTTTCATTTATCATCAGTGGATATTTTTTCTCATGTACACCTGCAGAGTCTATTATGCTATATTTACATTTGTTTAGCACATTTAATTAAGAACATTGTTAAAAATTTAGAAATACTTCCCTTTCATGAAGCGTGGAAATTGAAGTAGCATTTAACAGGTTTCATTGTCAACCACAGTAGTCACTTTCAGACTCTTTAGGGGAGTAATTCATTTACCCATACGGTTCTGCTTCCGAAGAATATGCAACATGAAGTCTTTTCTTAAGCAAGCCCACAAACCTACTAGCAGTGTTCCGGACTCCAGCAGTAACAATGGAAACATGATACCCTTCAAGTCCTGACTGGGGAGAGTGTCTGGTGGGGAAGGACAAAGAGAAGAGGGAAAACTGAGTAGGGCTATTGACTGCTTACCTTTGGCCTTTAGAGCCCAGAGAGCCCAGAGCTACGTCCTTTGCTCATTCCAAGGAGGCTGTGAAAGGAGTTGGGGGACCCTTAGATGTTTACAGTGATGGAGAACTTCATTAATTATAGTATCCAGCACTTTATCAAGCAGAAGTCGCCATTGCTGACGTCCTCCAGTGTGAGGCTTAAGTCTATTAACTCTGATCCATTCTACACCAGGCCAACAGAAAACATAAACATTTCCTGGTGATAAAATAATCTATGTGAATTTGAGATAAAATTTTTCATATTTGCACTTGGAAAATAATCTTTGCTGAGACCTGGAGAGCAGTTAGATTTCTTTCAGTAAAATGTAGCACCTTTCTTTTCAGTCCCTATTCCTCTGCACATCCCCCCACAAAAAAAAAAAAAAGAAGAAGAAGAAAAGCTTGATATTGAAACTCAAATTTAATTTTGAAATAAAGTTTATAAGATAAGCTATAGAAAATTAACATTTTTATAGTTGAAAATGATCAAATATCGGTGATTTCTTAGCATTTGTAGGGTTCAATATAATATTTTTAGTGTAGTCTGAGTCTTTCTGTGCCTAAGCGTCCTTTTCTGGAAAGCCACATTGGAACAAATTAACTTTGTTGCCTCAACCACCTCCAACTTGTTTCTTAACTTATTAATCTTAATACCTTCTTTAGCTGAGTTTAGTACTACTATAACTTTTAGCTCCAGTCTACAAACTCCAAACTAGGACAAGGATGACATTATGGGAAGACCAAGGCATTAATAAGAAGTAGATAACCCCGTGCTAAGTCAATCCATGTTTCCTTAAGTAGGTGGTATGCTAGTTGATTTTGGTGGCTACTCCTTGAAGGACATTGCATATCATTTGCTTAACTTGGAGAGACAGCCTTCAACCTGATTTCAACCAGAATGATTCTTTTAAAATACAGTCATCATGCCATGCCTCATTTGCTAAAACCCTCCATTGGCCTTTAATGGTCATTGTTTAATGACCTTGAAGCTGTATGTAACCTGTCCTCTTTCCCCAACCCCCAAGCACCATTTTGTTGACCTCATTTCCTGCTTCAGTCTTCCTTCCTTTCTCTACTCCAGCCACTTTGTTCCTCTAACACAAAAAAACAAGTTCCTCACTTGCTGGAATGCTACTCTCCAAAAGGGCTCACAGTTCCTGCTTTCAGGCCTCTTCTCAAAAGTCCGATGGTCTGAGAGCCCTACCTTGGCTCTCCTTATATAAAGGAGTACGTGGGTACACCTCTACTCTCTAGCCCTTTTCTTCTGCTCCATTTTAACCCCTGGCACTTTTTGCCACCTGATTTGTTAAATATTGGTTGGTTCATTTGCTTATGACTTGTTTTTGTCCATAAGAATGAGGATTCCACAATGGCAGGTGTTTTGCCTCTTTTGTTCGCTGTGTATCCCTGGTGCCCAGAATAGTACCTGGTGCAGAGGCGCCATCTGAGGAATGGATGAATAGTCCTTTCAGTTCATGAAAAGCAGGGAATTGGGGGTGGGAAACAGCCATCTCCAGTGAGGAAAGCATCCCTTCTTGGATTGACGCTCAAGGGCCACCTTTGGGAGGCTGCTGGGGGCCAAGAACTTCATTCTGTTTCTTTTTACTGTCACCTTTCTGTGGCAAGTAGCCATTCAGTAACTATATATAATCTTCACTGTAAGTGAATAAGTTAAAAATTCAGTCCATTTTGGATGGAAACTTTTTATTGGAATATACCATATACTCAGGAATAATGCAAAAACAATAGATCATTAGATTTTCATAAAGTAAATACATACTGGTACCCAGAACCCAGATCAAGAAGCAAAACAGTACCAGAATCCCCAAAAGCCCTTTCTGTCTCTATTGATGTAATAACTCCCCAACAGTCATCCTACCCACACTTCTAATATCATAGATAGTGTTGCTTCTATCTGAACTTTATATGAATGGAATCATGCACTGTGTTCTTTTTTGTATGTGTCTTCTTTTGTTAAACATTATTTTTATGAAAACCATTCATGTTGTTGCAAGTATTGTAGTTTGTTCACTTCCATTGCCGTATAAAAACTCCATTTTATAAGTAGTATCACAACTCATTTACCCATTTCTACTGTTGGTGAGACATTTGGGTTGTTTTCAATATTTGCGTATTACAAATAGTGCTTCTGTGAATATTCTTGACTGGATTTTTTAGTGAACATGTCTGTATATGTGCAGGATAAATACTGAGTCAAAAGATGCACGCTTTCAGCTAAGCAGATAATTCCAGGCATTTGCCCAAAGTGGTCCCATCAACAGTGTCCCAGAATTCCCATTGCTTCTCATCACCACACTTTATATCATGTCTTTGACATTTTAGCCATTCTGGTGGCTCTTAGTGAAATGTGATCTTTTTTTTTTAATTTAATTTTTATTAAAAAAATTTTTTTTGTCTCTTTTGGGGGGGGTAACTAGGTCTATTTATTTATTTATTATTATTATTATTTTTTAATGGAGGCACTGGGGATTGACCCCAGGACCTTATGCATGCTAAGCGCATACTATACCACTGAGGTATACCCTCCCCCTGAGTGCAGTGTGATCTTAATTTGCATTTCACAAGACTAGTACTGTTGAGCACTTGTTAATATATTCATTGGCAATTTGGATAAAGTGAGTCAATTTTCATGAATAGTAAGTAGATAATATAAATGGTATGTGAATATGGCAGATATCATGTAGGTGATAATTAAATGACTAAAATTTAGTAAACACTACTTTCATTAAAGGCTCTTTTACTGATTGATATATTTGATTACTTTAACAAAGCTTTTGCTCTGGTAAATTCAATTTAATAGAAGCTTATTGAGATTTAATGATGAATAACCCTCTATGCAGAATGGTGGGAGGCTACCAAGGGCCGCGTCATAGAAAGCTTCCCAGAGGAGGCCCCATCTAAACTGAGCCTAGAAGCATGAGCAGGGTCTGACGGGGGGCAGAAACTAGAGGCTAAAATAAAGCCTGGAGGTGTGAAGTTGTGTGAAGACTTTTAGGAAATTCCAACTGTGTAGGTAGGATTACAACTGTGTAGTAACTGATAAAGAAAACTGCCAATTTGTTTTCCATAGGGAACTAAGACTTGAAAAATGACACTTAATGTTGGCCTCCAGAAGTACCAAGGGCCAAAAGTAAGCAGGGCTTAGGGTTCAGTTATGTGACAAATATCAAGCTGTGTAGCTAGAAGTTGTATTAATTTAACTCCTATCACTTACTGATTATTTTTACACAAAGAGACATGTTCTCATGCATGAGTGGGGAAAATGTTTTATGGATAACCTTTTGCTTTCCATGTTAGGCCTGATGTCAGCTCTCTAAAATGTAGGAGTAAGCAATACATTTATTGCCATTGAGAGTATCTGGAGAAACAGTATAAACTATAATTTTTCCAGCTGAGATGCTGTTACTGATTAAACTGAAAAGCACTGGCAGCCTCTACTTACACAGATAAGCATTTCATTATTATTGTTTGGGTTGCAATTATTTATTTCTGGCTAACATTTTACTGTAGAATTACAAAATACTCTTTTCAGAACTAAAAGCAATTGCCAAATGCATTATCTTAAAATGTGTCTGACACCACATTTTAGTTTGCTATTTGAAAAATGAAAGTCGTTTATCACTTTATATTTTAGTGTATTTTAGTGAAACCTTTCAAAAAGATAAAACAGAAGAAAATTTTGTTCCCCATTAGTTTCAAAAGTATTTGAAGAATTTAAAATACTGTAGGGAAAGTCTATAATTTCTGAATAAACCTTGTCCTATTTCAGGGCCAAATATAACTCAGTTGTTGAAAAAACAATTATGATGGAGAGAAACATGAAAACAATGTGTCTCTCTCTGGAGTGAGTAATTACAGCATGTGGTCTTTTTCATCTGTAGGTTGAAGAAAAAGTCCCAGTCTGTGGATATTACTGCTCCAGGGTTCAACCCTTTGGCTGGTGCAGGAAAGCAAATGCCACAAGCCAGTAAACCCCCTGCACCCAAGACGCCCATCATTGAAGAAGAACAGAACAACACAGCAAATTCCCAGAAGCATCCTACTCGAAGGAGTGAACTGAAGAGGTTCTACACCATTGGTGAGTACCGTGTTTCATGCAAGTGTGCCGATGAGGTCTGTCTAAACAGCACAGTGAACGTGTGGGGCTGTAACTGAATGCCCCCTTTTCATAGTACATACACAGTCATCCCTCAGCATCCATGGAGATTGGTTCCTGGGCCCCTCGGGGAGACCAAAATCCAAGGATGCTCAAGCCCCTTGTATAAAATGGCAGAGTGTTTGCATATAACCTAGCACATCCTCCTATATACTTTAAATCATCTCTAGGGTACTTATAACACTGAATATCATGTAAATGCTATGTAAGTTGTTCTGGGTGTACAGCAAATTCAAGTTTTGCTCTTTTGGAGCTTACTGGATCAATCTTGGTTTGTTGAATCCGTGGATGCGGAACCTGTGGGTACAAATAGCCAACTGTGAATCTCTCTCATGGTTTATGTGGACATTTTCTCATATAGTCTGAACATGGAGATGGAAAAATACTGAAAGCTTTCAGCAAAGTTAAATAAGAGAGCAAGTCAAGCTTCTATATCTTGCCTAAGAGAAGTAAATTATGTGAAGTGAGGATACAGCATACCCAAAAGGTTCTGAGGAGTAAGTAGACATCCTATGGGAAAGTGTCTAGCATAGCACCTGCAGAGAATGCAAGTTCCAGTTTCTTTTTAAGAGGATGGAAGGGGACATCCTTTTGTTCTGAGAAATCAATTAGGCTGGTTTCCATTACCGGACATTCGATGCATTAATAATAGATTTTTTCAAAGAGTTGTTTTTTACTTTCCTTGGCCGAAAGTTGGTTTATGAAAAGGCTAATGGAATTGATATTTGCAGCATGATTGAAGGGAAATTAAATGGTCCTCAAGCTTCCCAGCATTGTTTTAAAGAGGAGGTGCCCAGCTGTTCTTCATTTCTGCCAAGAAAAGGATAAGTTGCAGCAAAGAATTTTAAAATTAAGTATCAGGGGAGGATAAAAAATCTGAGTCTGTGTTACTGGGAAGGTGGGTTTGTGTTTTTTCAAGTACAGCTGTGACCTCTTGAGAGTGGTTTAGGTGTCAACTTGCCTGGGGAAGTGCAAAGATCGGCTCTCAAAGGTCGTAATGGTTCTGGTCAATGGCAGGAAGGCTGAAGGGTGATCATTCACTCCATGCTGCCTGCGGAGCTCTTTCTGTGGCTCACAGAGGCAGGGTGGATCAGTGGTGAGGAACTTGGCCTCTGACATCTGATGTCGAAGTTGGAATCCCATTCCCCCTTGCTAGCTAAGTGACCAGAAACAAGGTACTTAAACTCTCAAAGCTCAGTGTCTTCACTCATAAAAGGATATAAAATTAGTGCGTCCTGGAAGGGCTGTTGGGAGGAGTCAATGAAGTAGTCTACATGGACCGCTTATAATAGTGCCTGGAACTTGGAAGTCGTCCGTGAAGAGTAGGGAGCTTGTTGTTGTGCGTTAAAGATGTGGCATCCATGAGACGTCATGATCCCTGCCCTCCTGCCCTGATCCTTCTGGATTTCCTCACATATCCCCTGCTTCCTCATTCCCCACAAGATAAGGTGCTTGTTCTATAAACCTTTCATGCTCCCCATCATTTACTCTCCAGCTTCGTCTCAGACCCCAGCCGCACACTCCAGCCATGCTCTTGTGGTTTCCCAAAGGTGTCCTTCTCTATGATGTCCTGTGGGCTTTATGTAAGTGTTTCCTTCTGCTTAGAATAGTGTTAGAATTCAGCCCAAACTCCCCTCATACTTGGCTACAACTTCCCCACACGTGATCAACATGAATAGATTTCAAAGTATTTTAACATACGCGTTGTCAGTTTTTTAGGTGACTGATAAATACTTGTTGGATTCAATGAATGCTTATAACATTCCTGAAGGGCGAGGGGGACACTGATTCTGGCTGCCGTGTGGAAGGAAGTCTCTGGAAGTTGAGTGACTTATTCATGTCACACTGGAAGTAGTGGCAAAGCCGAGGAAAGAATCTCAGTAGGCTGATAACTAATAAGTATCTTCTACATGTTTTCGGGTCAAGTTCTCTTCTCAAAAACAAAAACACAGATGAAATTAGGTCATTGGCAGAGATCTCAGAGAGGTTTCCCAAGCTCTAGTCCATACCATTAATGGTGAAACAGATGGATTGAACAAAGAATGGTGGTTTTTCATGAAATTATATTTATTCAGTTAAAGTGACCATCTTTTCCTTCTTCTCTCTCATCCTTGCTCTTTCCTTTCTTCTTCCCTTCCTCCTCTCTTCTTGTCTTTTCTGCTTCCTCATGTTAAAATGTACTGTCTCCTGTGAAGTGATGGCAGGGTATCTATCGCTTTGGTAGAATTTGTTTAATAAGATGTGTTATTTTTAAATCCCCCTGCTTGTCAAAATTAAGTTAGGAAATGTTCCAAAAATACCCTTTTGAAATTTTACTCTTATGTGAAATTGTAAAAATCTGAAATCCTCTGATCCTGTCCTTTGCCATGCCTTCAGAATTGAATACCGTCAACATTCTAGACTTAACGAAACACAGTTAAATACAAATTTAAATCTTGCTAATCCCAGGCTGCGTACATATTGAAAAGGAAGCATACAGAACTAGGTCTTCCCTGGGAATTCTTCTGAGTAGTTGGCAAAATTAAAACAGTAATAACTAGTTTGGAAACTCTAAAAAGGGAAAAGCAAGACACATATTTAACTGCTTTTTAATTGCAATACACCATGCATTTTAAAATATCATGATGTAACTTATATGCCTCTCATTGTAAAGCCAGACTTTTTAATTATAAGAATAAGAAAGATCAACCCTAAAGTGAAAATACTGTAATGAGAGAGGGGGAAGTGAAAAAGGAAAAGGCTAATCTTGCTGGAGGCGACACATTCTGCAGCATGAAACTAGGTCATCACTGAGCCAGAACTTTCTCTCCAAGCTAGAGTAGTCTTCATGTAAAAGCAGGAAGTCTCTCTGATTTAATCACAAGAACCAACTTGGCATACAGGTCACTGTCTATAAGCACAGAAACTAAAATTGGTAACTGCTCTGAGGGTTCAAATTAAATTATGTTCTTGAGAAAAGCAACTTTGGTTTGAATTCAAGTTTCTTCTGACAGTTTGATGACTTCTTCTATTTTCTGGGTCATGAGAATGTTTAGGGAAAATTATTCCATTGCTGAGGGTTCCGTGTTATACGTGGAATCTGAATTCCCTAAATTGACCTGGGCTTTTCACAGATTTTAAAGACTGGTGCATAAGTAGAAGTGTCTTTTCTTTTTGATGCACAATGCATCAAAAGGGTGTAGGGGAGTGTATAGCTCAAATGGTAGAGCTCATGCTTAGCATGCATGAGGTCCTAGGTTCAGTCCCCAGTACTTCCTCTAAAAATAAAGAAATAAATAAGCCTGATTACCACTGCCCCCCAAAAGGGCCATTTTTATTAAGATAGTGGAATTTGAAGAAAATCCAAGTTCAATTTTAAGTTCATTTGTGGGATAAGCAGACCTTGGGATCCAGTGTATGAGAGCCTGTATCTGTGTGTCTATGTGTTAAAGTATTTGAATGGGTTTTTATTTCACGTCATTTTTTAGTTCCATTTAAAATCCATTTTTAAACGTGAGGCCTAGGGAAACTCACAGGCAGAAACTCTTTCTCAACTCTAGAATAAATAAGAAAGCTTTGTTTCTTCAAGAGAGATTAGATTTTTTTTTTACTGAAAATTTATGTAATTTTAATTAGATTTTACTAAGCAGTAGTAGGTGTACTCAGGAGGAAGAAAACTATGTTTGATACCCCTGTAGACTGATAGTGTTTATAATGTGCCAGGTAAACTGGCCAACTCTAATTTACAGAATTAGCTCCATATTTTGTACATTTGGCTTGCTCCTTGTTGCCCTAATTCTGTTATTGTTCTCTGTCAGAAGTAATCAGCCTAGGATCAAGAAACACAGCTTAATCATGGCTGTGACAAATGGATTAAGAAATGTCAATACCCAGAGGTTTCCCTGAGCTACTGGTGCTGATGTTGGTGTGTGAGTTGCAGCATAACTTACAATTTATTAAAAACAATAATTGAGATTTGCAGATACTAACTACTGTATATAAACTAGAGAAACAACAGATTTCTTCTGTACAGCACAGGCAACTATATTCAATATCTTGTAGTAACCTATAATGAAAAAGAACATGAAAATGAATATATGTATGTATATATATGACTGAAACATTATGCTAGATGCCAGAAATTGACATAACATTATAAACTGACTATACTGTAATAAAAAAAATTAGATAATAATAAAAAATATGTAACCGGATAAGGTGAAATCAATAACCACTGGTATAAAGCACTCAGAGCAAAATAATTAGCTTCTTTCTTATATTAAAAATAAACCCCAAAAGAATTACTACAACAGAAAAAAAAATTATACCTGTCAGTTTATGTAATGATTTTTAAGCAGCCTAATTCAAGATATACTGGTTAAAGTCGTGGAATAATTAAAATTGTCACTGCTTTGTGGTAGAGAAATCTTCATGATTTTATTTGAAATTTGCTAAGTTGCTATGAAAATAAGTCCTTCAGCACTGCTGGCCATCAAAACTTGCCCTTTCTACCCACCAGTGCTTATAGGAACCTTCTGTTTCACTGAGCCAGTGCTAGGGGAAGAAAAGGACAGATTATTAAGAAACACCTACTTTATTTTAAACATGCAGGGATAGAATTAATGGCAGTTTGAACAGTGAAATAATACGTCTAAATTTCCCCAGTATTCCTGTTTTTTAAAGAGCATCAATTTAAAGAGCTTCTAGGATCTTGTGCACATTGAGAGATAAAACTATTGAGGTCCCCTTGTTATGTTGCACACCTGAAACTACCAATGTCATGTGTCAATTACACTGAACAAAAAATATATTTTAAAAGGCAATTGAGATCTCCTGGTTTTTCAAGATGTGATACTTCTTTCCACTTCATGTCTAACATTTTTCCCATGTAAAAAACCTGAAAGATTTAGGCTTCTCAATAAAATTTTACTATGTTCACAACTCTGACCAAAGAATATTACTTAGAAGAGTATAAAAATGGTTAAAAGCAAGACATAATTGAGGGGGATGCTTCTATTTGCTATTTCTGCTAGAGGTTTTGAAACAACTTTGACTATAGTTACTTTGAATAACCCAATTATAAATGTTTCAGTGATCATTCGCATAGATTCGATATAAATCATGTGCACATCTACATGCAAACGAGCTTTTAGTGAGCTATTTTAAAACCACTATTTCAAACCTTGCATCATCAGGACAAACTATGAGATAAAAAGCCTTTGTGTCAGAACAATCTGAATAAAATGCTATGTGAATTTTTAATGGAAACATGATTTCAGGATACAGAAAATATTGTGTTCAACAGATTAGCTTAATGGCTTTTAGTAGGTAAAAATATCTACTGAGAGAAATTAATGTGATGGCTTTGAAGTAAAGTGATTTATTGCTTAACCTATTTCATGTTACCATTTATGTTTGAAGGTAGCAAAGGTAAATACTTTTAACATATCATATGAATAGGTCTTTAGCAATTTGGATGGATGTGTCCTAGGAGAGAAAGCCTATATTGTCTGCATAATTGTGGCCAACAAATCTTAGCATCCCATTTCCTCTATCTGTTTGGTCATTTATTTGGTAAGTCTGTCTCTTAAGTTAGAATCTTAAGTCTAATGGTACATTCTGTCATGTGGATACTAAGTATTAAGACATTAAGTATACAGAGGATGGGTCACCACAGAGAAATCAGTAAGAATTTAGTGCCTGCCTACCTGCTGAATCACAGTGGTTTTTATTTGCCAGGATTTGCACTCAAGAATACTTGAACTTTATTTTGTTGCTTAAATTTTAATGCATTGATAGAAAGGACATTGATTTCCTCTCCTAGTTCTCTGAGCCAAAGGAGGCAGAAATTATCGTCAGTAGTATATTGGAGATAAAATATCAGAGATGCCCAAAGAGAATTGAACTTTGTGACTCTATTTATTGAGAGTCTCATAGACTAATTCAAAACAATTTCGTTTTCAATTAGGTAATTTTAGAGTCTTGAGGTCTTTTTCAAGCACTGTTTCAAGTGAGTCAATATATAGCGAAAGCAGCAGAATCATGTTGACTCTAAAAAAAACAGAGTATCTGACGTGCTGTTTGGGGCTGTAAAGTTTCACTTCCTGCTTTAAATAATTCTCTCAAATTATAGATCTTTTGTGATATGAGAAACATTCTTGTAAGTAAACGTAGGCTGAGTGGGATGGGATGGAGATGGCCAAAGAGAGGCACTTACATACGGAACAGAGGGATATAAATAGTAATTCCCTCTCTCCATGTGCTCATTTATTTTTCACCTCCACCCCTCTATAAGCTTGTCTGAATCTCAGTTCAGTGGGCAGTTTTAAGGATGCTTAGTCATTCATTTAATATGTGAATGACTACCGTTGACAGCTGCCAGTTGGAGATGAGGGTTGAGAAAGATGGAAGGCCAGAAAATAGGGAATCTTGTATGCTGTACCACGGACTTTGGACTTAATCTTGACACCTTGAGAATTATCAAAGGTTTTTGCCTGGTAGGGTGCCTTAATAAGGTACTTTTACAGATGTTTGGTGCATCATATGAAGAATAGGTTGGGGAAATATATATATCGATATAGATATAGATATAAATATAGATAAAGATATAGATATAGATATAGATATAGATATATATACACACACACATACCTGGGAACAATATTCTTTTAGATATACAGCATAAGGGCTAATTAGATATTAGGTTGCACTACTTAAGAGCTTCAGCTCTGGAATTATAGACACCTGGTTTTGGATACTCACACAGCTATTCTAAATAGCCCTGTGACCTTAGACAGGTCACTTAACGTGTCTGAACTTTTGATTTTCCTTTGGGAAGTGGGAATATTACCCTGTATCACTCAGGTTTGTAATACGGTTTATATGAGATAATGTGTGCAAATTGCTTAATAGATTCTGTCTCAGAGTAAGCACACAGTAAAGGTTAAATAAAAAGCAAAGTATCAAAATATATTAATGAAGAGTGACAAGGTCCTAATCTAAGGCAGAGGCACTATGAGAGGAGAGAATTTCAGAGAAGTGATGGACATAAATCTAAAGGAATTGGTGACCAGCTGGAAATGAAGAAGAGGACAATTTTCCAATCAGTCCTGTGATTTCAGGTTTTAGAAGTTTGGGGAGATAATAACTTAACATTTTTCAATTAAGAAGATATATCTTCTTGTATAAATAAAAAAAATCTCTATGGGCTAGAAAAGGGGGAACAAACACACAGCAATAAAGGAGCATGGAACCCATGGGCCCTTTGAGTTCTGGTCCAGAAACAGCCAGGGGCAGCCAAGACCTCAGCTCTAGCAGGATGTCTGGGATGAAAGAGACACCAAAATGTAGTGTGGTATCCTGGATAGGGTCCTGGAACAGAAGAAGGACATTAGGTAAAATGTCAGGAAATCTGAATGAAGCATGGACTTCAGTTAATAGTGATATATGCCTATTGGTTCATTATAACAAATGTATCATATTCATTGATATACAATGTTAATAATAGGGGAAACTGGGTGGGGGATGTATGAGAACTCTGTACTATCTTAGCAAGTTTTCAGTAAATCTAAAAACTATTCTCAAATAGAAAAATTTATTTAAAAAAAAAGGATACCAAGAATAGAGCCCCACTCACATCTTTGAATTTAGCACCTAAGCAGGGATTCCCAACCATCAAAGGAGGCACCTGAAAAGGCTGTGATTACTGCCCACCCAGGGTGTGGGTCAGCGTAACCTTTAGAGATGAGAGGAGAAAGAGGGAGGCTTGGAGGCTGGCCCTGGGAGAAGCCACCCCTCCATTGCACATCCAAATCTCTTTTCTCCCCACTGGCAGCCTCTGATGTCAGCCACCCATGTAAGACCTCTGCTCTGGAAAGGAGGTCTCAGCGGTCAAGTAGAGCTAAGAGCAAAATGGCTAGAAGAAAGTCAAGGAGCTAGAAAGCGAGAAAGAGAAATGTGAAATCCAAAAGCTCCCTCTGAAGAAGAGTCTGAAACGAAAATTTTAGTCCACGAGGAGAGCTAACACCGAGGGAATCAACAAAATCTTGGGTGAGGAACTCACTCCAGAAAATGAAAAAAAAATTTTTTAATTTAAATGACTTTATGGTTTATGTGAGGCCCCTAAGATAACTGTGGAGTTTCTAGTTTGAACATCTAGGTGAATGGAGTTAGCATTTCCAAAGATGGAAAATGCTCTGAGGAGAGCTTTTGAAATAGGGTATTGAGTTCCGCTGTGGGTCGGTGGAGCCTGAGGTACCCGTGGAGATAGGCAGTTGGCTCTGCAGTTCTGGAGCTCAGGAGACAGGCTTAGGATGAAGATATCCCTCCACATCAGCATGTAAGTACAGAGGAGTTTCTTAAGAGCGAGGCAAGTGAGAAAGAGAAGAATCCTGCCCAGAATTTACGGGATAGGACCAGACCAGCAGTCTGCACAGGAAAGTGGGGAAGACAAACAGAGACACGGGAGGGAATCTGTGGTTTTCTCAAGCTCTGTACTCCTGTAAATTTGACCCTTTTTTGCCTCTCGTAGTTATTTAGGAAAGAAAGGAATCTGTGCCATTCCTATAACCAAACGTGCAAAGAAGGTCATCATGGTGGGGGTCTGGGCATCCTAGGGACAGGGAGTGAAGGCTCTGTCGGGGAGCATTCTTTGTCCGAGAGAGAGGGGGCGGCAGCTTCTCTTTGGTTCCGTTCTTTGAGCAGCACCTGTGATTTAGGTCTACTGGAGTAATAAAATCTGTCAAGAAAAATGGGATAAACTGGGATTGATGTTTGAGTATCACATCAGAAACCTTTTGATGTTAAAGGCAAAGTGGTTTTAATCTGATCTGGAGAAAAGTCAATGCATCTGAAAACATCTTTTTCCAGTGCAGAATCTGTATTCATGAGTCTGTCCTCTCAGTGTAAATCACACTTATGATTCACTCTGTTTTAAACAGACTATTTATTGCAGAGTCATGCCACATCACACTGCCTGAGAACTTTCTCCTGCCTTATTTTGGGACTTGTGGAAAACTTCAGGATAGCAGCAAACAGCACATGACTCAGGGTCTAATGGCGGTTCTCTGACGCAGCACCTGAACAGGGGGAAGGCTTGGCTTTACTTTTCATCAGTGGGTCTCAGAGGGAAAACCTTAAAGCCTTAAAACTGTTCTAAAGAATTGCTTCTTAAATTTTAATGTGTAAATCAATTACATTTCAATTAAAAATTTTAAAAATTTAAATTGTGATGTGCATCGAGAATCTTATAAAAACGCAGACAGGGCTCACCCCCTTGCTTTGTAACAAGACTCCAGGTGCCGCTGGAACTGCTGGAACTTCTGGTCCCTGAAGAGCAAGGTTGGTCTAAGGAGCATGAAGTTTTCTTCTCTTGGCAACACATGTAAAATGCTTTTCAGTATTTGGACCAAAGTTATCATCCTGGACCAAACATTTATCATTAAGACTTGTGTTCCTTTCTTGAAACAAACTCCTGAACTCTCAGCCCTCAGTCCCTATGATATTAGAGACTTTCAGAGTAAGGATAAGAGTGTGGATATTATCTCCTACACACATGCATGTAGTTTTCATACTGTCAGATACACAAATACCATCAAATAGTAATTGGTAAGATTATTTTGCTAAGATTAGAGCATTTGAGACGTGCCAGCAGCTTCTGAATTTGATGAGTCAAGGTTGCTATCTTGGACATTATAATGGAGTTTGGTGCAGAGCAGGAGAAATAACATAGGTTCTGACCCAAAAGAGACACGTTAGAATTTAGCAATTCACTGGCTGTTTTAGCTCTGCTCTTCACCTGTTGTGTTGGTCAAGTTTGTTGATCAATTTTTTTTCCAACAATTTGATGGGAATAAAAGCACTTTCTTCATAGGCTTTTTGTAAGCATTAAATAAGTTGATGCATATAAAGCTCTTAGTGCTGAATCTGGTTAGTAAATTCTTAAATAGTTGTGTTTCCATTAAAGAAGGAGAATGAAAATAGAAAGAGGTCAATGAGGAAGTAATAGCCAATCAGTAATAATTGGTAATAAGTTGTCTTAACTTGGGGAAAATACATTATTGATATATTTTAATGTCTATATTTATTAATTTCTCCCTGAAAGAAAACAGGAGGTTTCTGCATCAGACTTATGATTACCGACAGCAATAACCGCACTGCCCCCCTCCCCTCCGTCCCTGCAGCAACTCAGTGAGGGGCCCTGTCAGCTCTGCTTACAGGGTTTGTACTGCAGGAAGCCTGAAATTATAAATCTGAACATTTATAAAGGAGCTGGACAGCTGCCCTGCTCCCCTCTGGACAGAGGGAGAGATATCTTTGTCCCTAATGTAAATGAATCTTCTCTGGTCCCTAAATTTTTATAACCCTTGGCCAAACAAACAAAATAGCTCAGGGTTTCAGCTTCCTTTGAAATGTAAACACGTGGCTCCAGGGAGATAAATCTCTGTCTCTCGAGCTCTGTTTATTCAACTATCCTTTAATCCAGATGTCAATTTTCTTTGCTAATACTGGGCTTTAACTCCCCCTCCCTCTCATGACTCCTGACCTTTCAGTAAAGTTTATACGAAACAAGAAATTTTGGCTGTGATAGGATTTCCTGTAGAAACTGATGGAAATATTAATTTCCATGTCTTGGTTAAATTGTCAGAAATAGGTAGGATGTACACAGACCCACAGGATAGAGAGACCCACCCCTGACATTAGGATCAGACACATAATCATTAGTAGCAGGAACAGGGGACTCAAAAATTAGATGACTTTGAAACTGTTCCCACATTTACTCCTGTTCAAATGTGTGGTCCTGGACCAAACCCTCCCAGAGTTCTAACTCCTCCATTTGAAAAACTAGGGAATTTGATATCCTCATGATCATAAAAGCCCTTCTGAGCCTCTAATACTTGGATTTTAAAATTTTTAATTGAGGTATTTTTTTTTTAGTGTTCTATTCAAATGAAATTATTTTGAGCATTGAGTTTTGGCACAATGCCTACCTGAATACAGCTCAAAATAACATTGGTTTATAAAAACGCCTTCAACTACTCGTACCATGTTTGTTCTGCCATTTTTAGTGTTCTTTCATTGAATTTAGTTGTTTAAAAACTAGGCTCTTTTACCAAAATGTACAGCTTTCAGGTTGGACCTGTTTATTTCCTGTTCATAATTTGAACCATTCATCATGATTTGCCTTTTTGCTGTCTCCTAAACTCCTTTTATTTAATACAATTGTTCTGCAGCATTAAAATGAGCAACCTTTATAATAATTACATCCCTTTATAGAAAGGAATCTTTTCTCAGTGGCTATGTTCTTTGTTTTGGTTTCATGGCCCCAGATAGTTCTGACAAACTCAGCAATCCTGAGCAGAATAAAAATAGATGTTTTGAGTGCAGTAAAGCCTAGTTAAAGTTGAGTATGCAAAAATGCATGTGGAGCTAGGTTCTTCAGAGTGGGGAATTAGAAGGAGAAAAAACCCAACAGTTATGAGCATATGTGCATGCTGGATGCTATGCATTATCATTTCATTTAATCATCATGAAAATCTTGTAATAGTAGGCTTTTTAAGTCATATGTATATATGTGTACATGAGTTTCAAAGATATCCCCTGGTTTTACAAGTTCATCCAATTCGTAAGGGGTAGAACAAAGATTTAAATCCACATTTGACTCCAAAACCTATCTTCTTTCCATTAAATTTCACTTTCTCCAAAGAGTGCTACTCTTTCATAGGAACTTATTTATCAGGTGAGATGCCTGTATAAGCCCTTGGACTGGAAGAATTAATATTCATAAAATGGCCATACTGCTCAAAGCAATCTACAGGTTCAGTGCAATCCCTATCAAATTACTCAGAACATTTTTCATAGAACTAGAACAAATAATCCTAAACTTTGTATGGAATTACAAAAGACTGAGATTTGCCAAAGCAATATTGAAGAAAAAGAATGAAGCAGGAGGAATAACCCTCCCAGACAGACAGAACTACAGTCATGAAGACAGCATGGTACTGGCACAGAATCAGATATATGGATCAATGGAGTAGAACAGAGAGCCCGGAAATAAACCTACAGACTTACAGTCAATTAATCTTCAACAAAGGAGGCAAGAATATACAATGGAGAAACAACAGTCTCTTCTGCAAGTGGTGTTGGGAAAACTGGACAGCTGCATGTGAATCAACAAAGTTAGAACACTCCCTCACACCATACACAAGAATTAACTCAAAATGGCTTAAAGGCTTAACTATAAGACAAGATACAATAAACCTCCTAGAAGAAAATATAGGCAAAACATATTCTGACATAAATCTTAGCAATGTTTTCATAAGGCAGTCTACCCAGACAATAGAAATAAAAGCAAAAGTAAACAAATGGAACCTAATTAAACTTATAAGCTTTTGCACAGCAAAAGAAACCATAAGCAAAACAAAAAGACAGCCTATAGAATAGGAGAAAATATTTGCAAAAGATGAGACTGACAAGGGCTTAATTTCCAGAATATATAAACAGCCCATACAACTTAATAACATAAAACAACCCAATCCAAAAATGGATAGAAGACCTAAACAAGCAATTCTCCAATGAAGACACACAAATGGCCAGTAGGCACATGAAAAAAAATGTTCAATATCGCTGATTATCAGAGAAATGCAAATCAAAACTACAGTGGGATATTACCTCTCACCAGTCAGAATGGCCATCTTTAAAAAGCCCACAAATGATAAATGCTAGAGAGGGTGTGGAGAAAAGGGAACCCTCCTGTACTGTTGGTGGGAATGTAGTTTGGTGCAGCGATTATGGAAAATAGCATGGAGATTCCTCAAAAAACTAAAAATAGTCTTACCTTATGATCCAGCAATCCCAATTCTGGGCATATATCCAGAGGGAACTCTAATTCAAAGAGATACATGCACCCCAATGTTTATAACAACACTATTTATAATAGTCAAGATACGAAAACAACCCAAATGTCCATCAATAGATGACTGGATAAAGAAGTTGTGGTATATTTATACAATGGAATATTACTCGGCCATAAAAAAGAATAAAATAATGCCATTTGCAGCAACATGAATGGACCTGGAGATTGTCATTCTAACTGTAGTAAGCCAGAAAGAGAAAGAAAAATACCATATGATATCACTCATATGTGAAATCTCAAAAAAAAAAAGACAAAAATGAACTTATTTATAAAACAGAAACAGACTCACAGACATAGAAAACAAACTTATGGTTACCAGTGGGAAGGGGATGGGAAGGGATAAATTGGGAGTTCAAGATTTGCAGATACTACTATATATAAAGTAGATCAACAGCAAGTTTATACTGTATAGCCCAGGGAGCTATATTCAATATCTTGTAGTAACCTATAATGAAAAAGTATGTGAAAATGAATATATGTGTGTATACGTATGACTGAAACATTATGCTGTGCACTAGAAATTGACACAACATTGTAAACTGACTATACTTCAATTAAAAAACAGGCCTGTACAAACTGTAAAGTGCTATATAACTGTGACTTATTTTTGCTACTATAATTGATAAAACTGGATAAGTCTTTTAAGGTTCCTAAGAAACAATAATAAATAATTGATACAGTTATGTGCTTGGTCTTGCTCATGTGATTTTACTTCTCATGTGTGTATTTGAAATAGCATTTCATGATTAATGCATTGTTCCTATGAAGCACTTAAACATGTCCTTTTTGTGTTTTCTCAATGAAGATAGAATACTGGCAATGTTTGAAAACTCATGCTTTGGCTTGGGGCTTGTTACAGAGTGTGTGTGTTTGTAGATTTTTTAGGAAAATCTAAACAGAACTTCTATAATTTGTTTATTTCATGCTCTAGTAAATTGTGAACTGATAGAATTACAATTTTTTTTGACAGGAACCAAAACATATTGTTAAAATGGTCAACTAATTTAAATGTCATGCAATGGAATTGGATATGAGTTCTTTAAGAATGACTCATGTCAAGCAAACCTTTTCTTTTTAAATAGAAGACTTAAGGATTAGAAAAGTGTCATAAAATAAGTTTCTGCAGAACCATCTGACAAGTTTCTTGTGATGGTCAGTTTAAAAAAAGAGAGAAACAAACAGGAGATGATTCTGCAGATAGCTTTGAGGATGACTAGTAATGAGGGGTCACCTTGGAGACTGGTTCCTACTACTGGGCCACAAGGCCTGAATTTAGGAGTTGATCTCATTCAGATTTCACTACTGTCTTTGACCATACAGATGAGCTTCAAATTGGCATAATGCTGAATAAGGTCAAAATATGACAAGATTAATTCACCTTAAATGATTGACTCAATTTAAAAAATGAACATTTATGTAATTGACTTAAACTTTACATAATTGATTCAAACTAAAAATTAACATTTAATAAGCTTAAATGTTAATTTTTCTCTTTGCTTAAAAAAGTCAATTGTACATGTACAGATTTCCCCAAACCTGATCTAACAGCAGTGTGGGTAAAACAAGACCCATGGACTTCAGTTTTAGAAGTGGGCTGTCAGCAGTGTGACATAGCAAACCCAAAAGGGAACATAATCTTGAATGCCAGGATCTCAGGATTACATCGTACCTCTCATCTACTCTAAGGAAGAAGCATCAACCGTTACCAGCATGGCTCCCAAGGTAGACTGTAGAAGCAACGGATGGAAGTTCCAAGATCACTTTTTGGCTTAATATAAAGAAGGATTATGAAAATAATATCTGCAGAAAGAAGGAATTTTTAAGACAACTCTGCCCAACAGTTAATCTTTTGCTTTTTTTTTTAAAGAAATACATTCATATTTCATTTTTTGCACAAAACCATGGCAATATCTCTACCCTTTCATTTTCAGACTATACAATGCCACAGTCAGATTCTGCTTGCATTATCAGGCTTCTAAATGATCTCTCTTTTCTTCTAGTACCTCAGCATTACTGCCTTCAATTAGCAGGGTCCCTTAGGAAGAGGCGGTGTGGGAGAGGGTAAAGCCCTGGCTATAAAGTCAAACATAGCCTGATTCAAATCCAGGCTCTACCAGTTACTACGTGACATTGGGAAGTTTACTTAATTTCTCTGAAGTTCTGTTTTTGTATCTCTGAAAAGGAGATATTGTCTAAATCACTGTGCTGTTCCAAGGATTAACTGTGTAGACAATGTATTTTTTAAATTCTCAGTTTGAAGTGAAATATGGTAAGTATTTAATAAATACTCATCAATAATTGACAAGAGTATGATAATTCATGTTTTTTGAAACACTTAAAAATGCATCAGACATATAGTAAGTGGTGAATAAATAAAAGTGAAGGATAATGATGTAAGAATGAAACAAATTATGAGCTCCTGGGATGTGACACAAATCGTTCGTTCCCAGCCCTTGTGCCTCTGCCAACAAGCATAGACACACGCCGTGTGCTGTCCTTAGTTTCCACAGGAAATACAAGTTTATTTCACCTTTTCTCTTTACATTAATCCCTCCCAAGGGAGATACAGTGGTAAAGAACTGAAGAAAACCAGGTTCAGTCATGGTTGCCAGGGAACACCACGTGATTCAAGGGGGATCACAAAACTGTATCTACCCCAAAATACTTTCTCTTTTGGGTTGATCCCAAAGCTCTCCTATGAAAATCACCCACAAACTATAAACCAAAGAAAAGACTTTTTTCCAGAGAATCACTGATCTATCTGCCTGTAAAGAAGAAAGGAAATAGTTTCGATTCTTGCTTGTTAGCCCTTTGGCAGAACTGAATTTGGCAGATTGGTAGTTGATAGCTTTGAAGCACGGAACTGGTTTCCGAGGTGTGATGAGCTGTGGAAACAGTTGATTTCAGTGAGAATTAGCCAGGCAGGGATTTCAGCAAGGCAAGGATTACAACTGAGTGACTGGAATACAGAGCAGTCCAAAAGGGGATGCCAAGGGGATGGCAGGGAGTAAAGCGAGATCTCAAAGGTGATAGGGAAGAAACACGCAATACAAAGCAGGGCTAAGATACCAACATTTCATGTAGACCCAGTGTTTATTGCTTGTATTGGCTCTTGGCTCTTACATGTATCAGCTGTTTTATCTTGAGTATATTCTATGAGTTATGTATTTTTTATCTCTATTTAACAAATGAACAAGTTAAGCTCAGACAGGTAAAGTAGCTTGCCTGAGATCCCAGGGTTAGTAACCAATAAACCAAGGATTGGAGTCTGTCTTCTGTACAAGAGTGGAAACCTGTTTGCTCTGTATCACTGTCTTCAGTGAATAAAGTGATCTTCTCTTTTACAAACAGAGCAAAATTATCTCACCATTTTAATAGGTATACAGGTGATCTTCCTAAGCCCCTTGGAGATAATTCTTCAGCTTGAGAGAGACTGGTTAGTGGCTAAGGTTAACTTGGAGATTACTGTTAATATTATCCAACCAGAAATCCTAAAATGAAACAGGTTCACAAGAAAACAAACAGCAACAGTAATTAGTGTAAACAAGTGTTTATTAAACTGGTGAAGCATCTGACTGGGGGAAATACAGTCTCCCTTCCCCACCGAGATAGGTTTTTGTTCATCTTCATAATGCAATTCTTATTCAGAACTTTAAAATCTCATAAGAACAACTTGTTTCTTCTTCCTGATTTATATTTCTGCCAAAGTTAATTGAGAAAATGATACATATTCATATATTCATTTATATACGATCATAAAATTATTTTGTCTTGGTAAATTTCCATTGTGAGTTAGGCTTTTTAAAAATATTTTCCATTCTGTTCAATAAAACTGTGGTAGCATTACTGCATATAAATAGATTCTGTTTAAATAAATGTTTCAAATATATCATGCTGTTAGCAATAGCCAGAAAGTCATGTCACCACAAGAAACTAGATTTCACATTGGCTGAGGTCTGAGGTCATGAGAAAAAATTTAATGAAACTATGTGTAACTTAGTTCTGGTATCTCAGAAGATTTGTCTTTTCTCTTCTCTTCTTTTCTTTCTTCTTTTCTTTTCTCTTCTCTTCTCTTTTCTTTTCTTTTCTTAGCAGACCTTCATCAAGCTCTTTTCTTTTTTTCATAAATGGGTACAGTTTGTGTCAATTCTCCCCCCAAGAGTGTTGAGGGTATGGTAAATTACTTTTTCCCTGTAATTGATTTCAGATATGGCTTGTAAGTCTGTTAGCTTTTGACTAAAGACTAACAAGTCTGAAGTCCCATTTCTGTGAGCTTTTTATGGTAAATGGGCTGCACCTAGAGAAATTAACAATTTCTTTTTGCACCATGAGCATAAAGTAGAGGGCTGCCTACATGTCCGTGCTTCTGGGTGGCATCCTTAAGGGCTGGTTCCAAATACAGACACTGGAGGGTTCTACAGAGCAGAGCGAGGAAAAGGAGAAGGGGGCAACCCAGTGAACATGGCACTCATCATTCACAGAACTTCATAAAAGGCTTTTTTTTTTTTTTTGCATTCTCTGGTATTGAAGTCTAGTCAGTTTACAATGTTGCATCAACTTCTGATGTACAGCATAATGTTTCAGTCATACATGAACATGCATATTCTTATTTTCATAGTCTCATAAAAGGACTACTGATGTACCCTACTTTGAAATGAATTCAATTTAATTAGTTAAACCTATGTCATTCCTTTGTTTTTATACCCATTCTTTTAAACATCCTCACCTTTGTTTTTCTTCTAGGTTTTATATGGGTGAATTATTTCATTTTTGAATACCCAAGTATTGGGGGTGGGAGGTTGGTTAATGATTCCTGGGTGGAAAGATACCGGAAATTATATACACTGAAAACAAAAAAGACCAAAAATTGTTTAGAAATTGTGTAATTCTTAGCCAGAAGGGATTTATTTAAAAATTTTTGAAAAGCTACTGCCTTCCTTAGACAGGTGAATTGATTTCTTCAGACACAGTAGGTAAATTTCTTGCCTTAGATGCTTATTAGTGAACTGACAGTATCAGCTAAGTTTTGCTTAGGAAAACAGAGACCACTCTAGGTACTGGAGCAAGAGAGGACTTGATGCAGGGAATTAAATTCCTACAAAGCTGGTCAGAGAGCCGTTTCTGAGTTTGAAAAAAACGGAAATGCAAATAGGACAGGAAGCAAGCTCTCAGCTGCCTACTGCCCTGAAATGAATGACTTTAGAGACATGGGAGGAGCCTCTGAAAACCTCACGTTGCCATCCACCCTGGAGTCTACTTTTGCCCCTCCTGGAGGAAAGTCAAACCTCCTTATGTTCTCCTTTCCAAGTCTTGAAGAGTACCTCTCATTGATAGAATCTAAATGGAAAGCTTACTAATGGGAGAATGTAGGAAAAAAATCTAGATTTGACGCTTTGAGCTTTTTTTTGGGTCATTGTACCTAGAAGACGAGGGGTGAGACTGCCTTGATACCTCTACAGCAAAGAGAATGCTGGTCAGTTGGTATAAGTTTTAGCTGGAATTATGTATTCTCCCCAAAGCACTAGCTTGAGTAGTGTTGAATGAGTTAGCATTCTGAATGTTCCCCATCCTTTCTTATCCTCTCTCTTAATTGCAGACAGGACAAGCTTTTTAATTCCATTTACAAGATAGTGTTCTTGTCAAAGCATATAATCCAGAGGGAGACAGAGATGTGCAACACACAGGTAATAAGGAAGTTACCTAGCAACCAACAACATTGACAAAACCAGCTTTCCTTTGCCTTTCATGAGCATTTTTGTTGGCAAATCTGATCACATTAAAATGTGAAGCAAGCAGGAATATGCTTTGATATTTTCAGTCATATCTTGTTTTAGAAGGTGAAAGTTCAACCCATGATAGAAATGCTCTTTAAAGTGTATCTGATTTGTTTTCAGTTGATGAGAGCAGTTAAGCAGATACATCTTCCTGGTGGAAGGAGCCTTAGGGAGAAGAGCATTGCCCTTCTTGGAGTGTGTGAGTCTTTCTCACTAACATGAGAGTATGGCCAAGTAGTCTGTGTTCTCCTGCAAATAAAAATAATGGGGGAAAATGCTGATTTAGCAGTACCCCTGACCTCTACCCACTGGATACTAGTAGCACAACCCCCTGTTGTGACAAAAATCAAAAGTGTCACCAGACATTGCCACATATCCCCTGGGAGAAAAGTCACCTCTGGTTGAGAAGTACTCTTATATAGGCAATGTGATAGGACACAAAACAGAAATTAGAAACAGAGCTGCTGAAAGGGAGACAAAATTGTTATATTGGGTAGTATAATTGTCTACCTGGTAAAACCAAGGTATTCAATTGAAAAGTTATTTGAATGAAAGACTTCAATAAAGTAGGCAAAGTAATATGGATATACAAAAATCAGTAACCATCAGTAACAAGTTAGGAAATACAATTTTGAGACCCCTTTTCTAATGGGCAGCAAAAACCTGGGAAAAACGCAAGCAAGGAACATGTGGACGTTATAAAAAGAAAGGAATGAAAATACTTTTTGATCTTCCAGGTATTAAAGCATTCCTTAAACCTATAATAATCAAAAGGATGGTACAGCAATGCCACAACTAACAAACAGACCAGTAGAACAGAATAAATGCCCTCTAAACTGACTAATTTAAATGAAAAATTGGTTTTGAAAGGTAGCACCACAAATCAAAAGGTAAAGGAAGAAAATTTTTTATTTAAGGATACTGATACAATTGGTTAAGCATTTGAAAGAAAAATGTTAAGTCTTTCACACTTTACATTTGAATAAAATAGATGTTGACTCTTCTGTGCCATTTTGTAGGTTCTCCTTCTATCCAAAGGCCTGTTCTTTCTCCTTCATGAGTCCACTTGACACTCAGCCCTGACTTATCAGAACCACTCGTCCTCTGACTTCTGCTGTCTCTGTTAATTCCCTTCTTGTATAATTCCACACCAGAATGTGCTGAGCTTTTACCATGAATGTCTGTTTACTCAGCTCTGTTTTCTGCTAAATAGTGCACTCTTGAGACTTTCATCACCGCATTCCCAGGCTCTAGCACAGTGGATTTGTTATTTGTAAAGTAGACTTACATTTTTTTAAATTGTGATAAAATACCCATAACATGAAATTCATCATTATAACCATTTTGAAGTGTACATCACAGTGGTATTAAGTACATCATACTGTGTGTAACCGTCACCCCCATTCATCTCCAAAACACTTTGCGTCTTACAAAACTGTAACTCTACCCCAATTAAACAATAACTTCCCTCTCCCTGATTTCCCCAACCCCGAGCAACCACCATTCTACGTTCTGTCTCTAAATTTGACTACACTAGGTACCTCATTTAGGTACCTCCAGTTTTTGTAACTGGCTTATTTCATTTAGCATAATGTCTTTAAGGTTCAGCCAGGTTGTAGCACTTGTCAGAATGTCTTTCCTTTTTAAAGCTGAATGCTATTTTAATGTATGTACTTACCACGTTTTGCTTATCCATTCATCTGTTGATGGATAACGGGTTGCTTCCACCTTTTGGGTGTTGTGAATAATGCTGCTGTAAACATGTATATACAACTATCGTTTGTGTTCCTGCCTTCAGTTCTTTTGAGTGTATACTCGGAAATGGACTTGCTGGATCATATAATAATTCTATTTTTAATTTTTTGAGGAAACGCCATATTGGTTTTCATAGCGGCGGTACAATTTTACATTCCCACCAGCAATGTGCACAAGTTCTAATTTCTCCACATCCTCTGCCTACACTTTTTTTTAATGCTCGTTTTTTTTTTATAATAAGCATCCTAATGGGTATGAAGTGGTATGAATCATTCATTTTTATACCTTAGCAATCATCTAATTTGACTCACTCATATTGCCTAAGCAAACACTGAGTTAGAGAATCCATGGGACTTCCTCCAGGTTAAGTGGCTGTTTAACTTGTTACCTGACTCCTTCCTGGTCCAAAGCTTCTCCCACCAAGCCATCGTGTTCCTCTGGTCACACAAGCAGATAGAAAGAGAGACAGACCAGAAACTCTCCATGTTGATTTCACCTTTACTTTTTCTCCTCTCCTGCATTATGGCTAAACATTTTCTAATCTCTCACTGTAAATAAATAAATAAATAAATAAATAAATAAATAAATAAATAAATAAATAAACAAACAAACAGATAAATAGAGAGAGAGAACAGGAAAATTATGAGGCTGTGGAAGAAAGAACTATTAAAATGCGACTATAGATAAGAATACTGTATTGTGCATTTGAAGTTTTGAGAAGAGGGTAGATGTCTTATTGTTTACCACAATAAGAAAAGTTCTATACAAAGCTGAATAGGAAACATGAACAAATACTATTTTTTCTCCACAAACGAGTAAAGAAGGGTGAATTAAAAAATAATTCACAGTCTTGTCTCAACAATTAATTGATAACTAGCCAAAGAGGTTTTAATTTATTAGTATACTGTGTATCTCGGTCTTCAAAGAAGTAGTTTGCAGGAAATTGCTATGGGTAAGACAGCTGAGTATATTCGTGGGATGTGTATTGTCTATTGCTTTGTCATTTTCTATTAATATGAAGAGGTTTGGATTTGATTTTTAAAGTTCTCAAAATATTTGGGGATTCAGGGGTAATGTAGTCTGTGAATATTGTAAAATGTGCCATTTTCTGGCAGCCTAAAACCAGCTGCAGAAAAAGAACTACTTGTCTAAACATCCAGTCACAGAGTCTTCCCCCCTCCCTGGAATTGATCACAACATAAAAATAGCCCCGGCACAATCCTGAATATATTAAGGCAGCATAAAGCAGCAGTCCTCTTGCCAGTGAAGAACGTACCTGCCTCAAAGTCACAATCATGGGAAACCCAACAGCAGAGATGTAAATCTAAGCTATGGGCTTCCATCTCCTCCAGGGGACTACAACAGCCTGCAGGGAAACAGTGCTCCGTGATGCAAAGGAAGTGGTGACGTCACCACCCTGACTGCAGACCTCCCAGAGCACCCTGGACTTTCCTGCCCTAAAACCTATCAAACATTTTTAAACTGACTTTCATCCTTATCTGGACCATAATCTCCAGGAAGTCAGGAGTTATGGCTGTTTGGTTCATCACTGTCTCCCCTGCTCTTTGCTCTGGGCTAGACACATTGGAAACACTCAGTGGACACTTGCTGACTTCGCAAGTAAATGAATGTCAGCAAATATGTGTGAGCATGATTGGGAAAGTTCTAAATTTTTTGAACTCTGGTGTTTTACTTCCGCACGTGACACGAGGAGTTCCTTCTTACTAATGTCCCATTATGTCTGTTTTTCAAGTGGTGTGATCACTTATATGAAAAACCACAAGGATGAATGATAAGGGTCAACTATTCACTAACCACGTGAGAGGTCCTCCTGTGTCCTGTTAGTCTTGCTGTTGGAAAGAACATATTTTAGCAGAGTGATCATCCTGAGTAAAAATAACTGGTATTTCTGAATTCTTATCATTTGCTTGGCATCATGCTAACAAGCTTTCCCTAGATATCTAATTTAATCCTTAAAACAATACTGTGTGGTTGGTGTTGCCATCATTCCTATAGTATATTTGAGAAAACTGCGGCTTAAATATCTACCCAGAGTCACAATGCTGCTGAGGAAGTGGGACATGGGAAACTGTGCTGTTAGTCCTGGGTTCTACTGCTAATATGCTCTCTCTCTCTAAGCAGAGGATTTCAGTGCAGAAAGATACTGTAGTCACAGCTCTCAAAACCCTCAGGTTACACTGTAGACAAAGACCAGGGGACAAAAATCACAGTGTGTGTCCACGTAACAGCGTTCCATATTCTCATTCGTAAGGCTTGCAGAAGCCTCACCCATCGGGATTTCACCTGTGGTGGGAATACACCACCTGCCTACCTGCAAGACTTGATGAGTCAGACTGAGTGAAGATGCCCAAGCAGCGCAGGAAACGGCTCTCACAGCACGTCAGCACTCACTCGTTTCTCTGTCCTAGGACGGTCCTCTCTTCCAGCCCTCAGCTCATTGAGAGTGTCTTTGCTCTCAGACTTACTTCCACATGCTGCCTCCCCTGTGAAACCTTCTCCCAGTCCCCAGATCGATCTTTCCTTTCTCTGGGCCCCATTCCATTACACTTTTCTTTACTTGGGCACTTAAATGGAGTAATGGAATTCAAATACTTCACCACAAGGGGCAATTACATTTTGAAATAAGTACATAAATTATCCGGAAAATTCCCTCATCCCGGAGTACTATATTTATTTTAGGAAATAGTTCAACTCAGTATCCAACCCACACCCAGTGATGTAGGGTTCCGTAATTGCTGTGATTAGGGAATGCTTTTTGGTGGAGGTAAGCAAAATGTAGGGGAAACATAACAATTAACCAAAGGAATGAGCCGCAGGAAAACCAATCTAAAGTCCTCTTCTGTTCACACTCATTTGGGTACAAAAGTGGTTTTGTATTTTTTTAAGTGTATTTTTAAGTACAAAAATATACAGGCCAGAAATAGACTCATGGACAGAGAATACAGACTTGTGGTTACCAGGGGGGTAGAGGGTGGGAAGGGATAGACTGGGATTTCAAAATTGTAGAATAGATAAACAAGATTACACTGTATAGCACAGGGAAATATACACAAAATGTTATGATAAATCACAGAGAAAAGAATGTGACAATGAGTGTGTATATGTCCATGAATGACTGAAAAATTGTGCTGAACACTGGAATTTGACACAACATTGTAAAATGATTATAAATCAATAAAAAATGTTAAAAAAAAATATACACACTTTGAATTAGTTATTGGCTTAACTTTCAGCTCACTTTTTTGCCCTTCTAGACTAAAACGAAATGCCTACCCGCTCCTTGCATCCTGGTCTGCGTCTGTGGTAACGGCCCAGTTGGGAATGCTGAGGCCACGCCTGAGGTCAGCATCTTACAGCTTGAGGGAGACGGCTTTGTTCTGGGGGGACCACTCATACTAGGGGAGTAGCTGTGTTCAGACAACCTAGGGGAATAGCTGTGTTCAGAGAACAAGGAGGATTTATATGCTGTTTAAGATGCGAAGGCTTTACTTTTGGTGAAAAACCCGCGGCCACCCCTTGTTTTTGCCCGTGGGCAGGGCGCGCGGGGCCGGACGCCGTGTGGTCGCAAGACCTGCAGCTGCGATGAGGAACCCGATGGTGCTTTCTTGTATGAATCTATTCCAGTCCCATTTCTGTTTATGAGGCAGGTAACTTCTGGTCATGGCCCCTGAGCTCTGTGTGAATATTCTGTGTGGGCAGCTCTTTTCTTGATTCTTAGGCAGTGTAAATTTGTGGACTTCGGGTTTAAACTCTTGTTACATTTGAACATCAAAATTGAGTCGGTGTATGCAGGCCTCCTAGAAGTCCACAGGGACTCAGAGCCGTCCTCTCCATAACCTTCCTGAGAGACAGCGTTCTGTACATTCAGCTGGTAATTGGCCCGATACATTGTGAAAACTCAGAAAAGTAAAGTGCGTTGTGATTCCACTTATTCTCCGTGTCTTCCTGAGAGACAATTCAGTGACTTTTGTACTTGCAGAAGATAAAATGTATGACTTTTCCAAGGCACAGAGGTGCCAGAGATGATGTTTAACCTTAGATTTTTCAGATATGAGATTCAAGTGAAATGCAGCAGGCTTATTATTTATGAATTTGCATTGAAGTACAATCAGTTTACAATGTGTCAATTTCTGGTGTACAGCATGTTTCAATCATACATACACATACTCATTTTCATATTCTTCTTTGCAATAGGTTACTGCAAGATATTGAATATAGTCCCCTGTGCTATACAAAAAAAAAACCTGTTGTTTATTCATTTTATATATAGTGCAGAAAAGGTCAATCCATAGAGACAGAATGAACATTGTTGATTGCCAGGGGCTAGGGAAGGTGAAATGGGGAGGAACTGCTTAATGAGTATGACATTTCTTTTTGGAGCTATGAAAATATTTTGGAAGTAGATAGAAGTTAGTTACACAACATTGTGAATGCACCCAGTGCCACTGAATTGTTCCCTTGAAAATGAGCTTTATGGTGTGTGTACTTCAGCTCATTAATATGGCTACATTATAGAGAAAGGGAGGTAGTGGGTAGATATTCCAGACTGGGCCACCAGAGGAAGCATCTCCAAATAAGTTGATTTTGAATTAAGACCTAAATGACAGAAGAAGCCAGTCATGTAAACATCATGGGGGAGAGAATCCCAAACACCAGTAGGTTATGTGGGAGCTTATCAACTAGAATGAGGACTTTTAACAGCCGTCATCTGAACCAAATTTTATATATATATATATATATATGTTAAAGTTAGTGTATGTGAAGAATGGGTTGTTGGAGACAAATTTGGAAGCAGAGAGACCAGCTAGATGCTATCTCAATGTAGATGGTAAGTTGGGTTAGCATGACCATCACAGAGAGAAGTAGAAGTGAATGGATTCAGAATCTCTTTGAAGGACATGTTGATGGAGCAGAGATGTGAGGGCAGAAGGAGGAACAGATCGGGGTCAGAGGTACCTGAGCTTGTCTGTTTTCCTGTTTCAGATAAGGGCTAAATGTTCAGATAGGAGGGTGGTTTTGAGGGAAGATGCTTACGTTTAATACTTCTCAAGCTCCAAGCTGTCTTAGTGGCCCAAGAGAATTCTGCGTCCAATCTTGATCAATGCCAGGGGCATCTTAGACATTGAATTATTACATGCTGAAGATGAGTTCCTGTTTGAGTTATTAGTCATGACTGGCTTCATTCTATGGGTGAGATAGGAGTCTTGTTTAATTACAATGGGTTCTCCAACCGCCCCGGCCAACCTGTGTCCCTGGAGCCATTTGGGAATTAGAATCAAGCTGAATATTTACAAAAAAGATGCTCTAAGTGTGTTGAATTCTTATGCACAAATGCATAGAGTTACAGTAGAAATAAATAATTGAGACAAAGATCAGTGCTTTTCTGTAGACATCACTCAGACCAGATCCACTGGGGGCTCATCTCTCTGCTTCTTACAGAGCCTGAGAAAAACTTGTGACCACTTGTTCCTTTATTACATGCTCATTAGATGACACCCCTGCAGAGGCATGACTGACCCCTTCCTTGAACCACAAGTCCTTTTTTCTTCCTCCCACCACTGATCTTCAGTGCAAATCCTTGGGGAGGAAAACCTGGCAGTTCCTGGAAGAGGAAAGGCATGCGGTCCCCACCTCTTTTCCTCCCCTGTATTCTTTCAGCAGCAGTACATTCATTGAGGAAGTGGTATCATAGCTTCCCTTCCAAGAATGCCTCCTGCAAGCTTGTTACTCAAAGCATTTAAGAAGCACAACTATAACTACCCTTCTCTAAGTTGTCATTTTGTTAACAACTGCAAATCTGTTTAGGAATCTTTACCAAGGATGAATTGACTCCTCCATCCACATTAAAATACATTTGTTCTTACCACTGGTGTTTAAAATGAAAAATGTGTGAAAATAAATTTGACATGTTATTTGAGGGCATTCAAATTTCTCATATTCAGTGGAAATAATTTTCCAGTCTCTTTCCTTTGAAAAACAACCAGCACCATGTGATAAACATGGAATAATAAGCATCCTTCGCAGAAAGTGGTCTGATACTTTTCTACCTTTTGTATAGAAAAAATATATTCTGCCCACATCAACTGTGTATTAAATGATGTTGTGTCTAGATTCATTCCTTACCTGTTAGACTGAAACAGTATGTATTATTTAATATCCTCATGGCTTGAGAAAATAATTAATATCTATATCCATCTCTATATTTTTATCTATATTTATCAATTTATCATCTATATCCATTCTTGGCTTATGTAATAATGATTTGATTTGAGTAAAATAAACTCTTGAGAATGAAACATACTGAATAAATGTCCATTTCTAGAACAATGACTTATCATATGATGCTCTAGAACTGGAATTTTGCTACAGAGTAGCTGATACCCTGAAAAAACTAATTGCCCTCATGAAAGTGAGTATCTTACTTCAAGTGCACATTTTACTTAAGCTTTTTGATGGGATGAGATCTAATGTGAATGCACTTAATCACATTGTGCATCAGATGAATTTGGTGGTCATAATTAACGAGTCTTAGAGTAAGTTTTCTCAAATGATGGTAAGGAGGCTTTTCCTGAAGGTTTCAATTAAGTGTGCGCTGGAGACTTTCTAGCCTCTGCTTCTGATCAGCTGAATAAAATACCTTAGGACAAAGACTGACTTCACTACATATTCTGGTTTGAAATAAAATTTTGCTGCAGAGTCAGAACTGACTATGGAAATACTGAAGAAGTTGGGGGTTAGTACGACCAATGGAGTGCTACAGACATGATATATTTGAATGTTGTATTTGCTCGTCTAACAGGATATTGAATAGACACCGACATAGTGTAATTTTCTCCTCTACTTAAGGCAGTTCTAAATTATTATTTATTTTGGCATAAGTTCTACAAATCCCTCAGCTTACTAGTATACTGGTATGGTTCATGTATGGGTAAATCCTTTACTTTATGTATGTATATATATAGAATAAATCGATGTATCATTCCTAGACTGGATGCTTATCCATGGAATGGAAAACATTATTTTTCTGTGATCTTGGGACTCCTCTAGACTAGAGTTCAAGCCACCTGCTAAGTTGGAAAAGTACACGAGCAGAATCTTCTAGGAAGGAGAGGAAATTGGCTGTACTATGAAGTTGCCCACACTTTTGTTTAAGCCAAGACTTTGCCTCTTAGGAAAATTTGCAGTGTCCATTTGGAAAGTAAGTTCTATTCAGCTGTAGCAGTAATATAGAACAAAAACAGAGCAGTGGAAGTTCTCTAAGTTTGGCTGGAGATTGTAAAAAGAAAAACAAAATCTTCAGGGGAAAATTAACAGATGCAGCAGGGGGGGAACTTCTCCCAAAGATCCCAACTCTCGAAGCCTTGCAGCAGAATGCATGCTCTTGTCAGCACCAGCAGTGTCTGAGCGCACTAGGGAACAAAGCATTAGGCACGACCTTTGCCTAGCCTACCAGGGCTGTCTTGGTAATAATAGAATTTGTTAAGTCCAGAGAAGAGTAGAAGTAGGCTGGGGACATGGGGAAAAGCAGATTGAACCCCCGGCATTCCTGGCCCTCGTTACTTGACCACAGGTGCAATATAGAAGGCTAGGGAATAGGAGGAGGCATCACAAACCTGTTTTGTGTTGTGCTTTTATTGAAGACTCTGGATTTAGGCATTTCCAGAAAGAACAAACCAAAGTCTTGCAGTGTTGAAGAACACAAATTTTTATGTTAAAAATTATGCTCCTGTCTCAATATCAGAAGCTGTAGAACCCAAATGATGAGCATCAGCATTGATATCATATGACAGAATCTGGATCCACATTTATAATCCATGTGAGCTGGGCGGAATACTTAATAGCCCTTCCTTCATTCGTGTCATCTGTAAAAGCAGGGTAATTCCGAATTCATAGATGCTCCGAATCAAAGGAGATCATGCATCAGCAGCTGAGCATGGTACGACATCAAATGGTCCTTGAAAAACAGAGACACAAAAGGAATTGAAAACTGACTTCCTCAAAAGCTGCCCAGAAGCCCCCTTGTTATGCAAGATGACCGTCTAATGCCACGCCTGGGTTTTATATAATCGTTCCTCGATGATTATGTAATCTGTCTGCAGGTGTTGCTGCGCAGTGGCTGTTGGTGTATGCCTCACTGCTAAATGTTCCTCCTAACTCACTGTTTCCTAACAGCTAGTCCAAGCTCTCCTGCCATCGCTGCAGGTCACGGCTTCCTGCTCTCTCATCTGAAACTGAGCAATTCCCTTCCCTCATTAATTTTGTAACCTTGAAGCTCTTTAAGAAGCCTGAGCAAATGCCCACCTGCAGTTTTTTCTCTTTCTAAACTCCTACGAATCAAATTCTTTCCTTTTCTTCCCCCTCATACACAGGAACTCAAATTCCTTTTTCTCTTAGTGTTACCTCTAATTGTAGTTAATGAAACATTTTCTATATTGAGCCCTTCCAATTAATTAATTGAGATTTTTTTTCTTCTTCTAAGGAAGGCGACATAGCCCACTACCTGAAAAGCCGATCAGTGGGATTTAAAGAAACTTTCCCCTTTACGGTACTTAAAATCATTTTAATTTCTTGCCATAATAAGGTAGCTGAGGCTTGGGAAATAAATCCATACATAGTGGTTAAGTTAGTGCTCAGTTTAAAATGAAATTTTAATTATATAAAGCATACATTTAAGGGTTATGTTACCCACAGAGGCTATTGTTCTGACCTAGGTTTCTTCTAAATGATGACCACTTGGCATTGACAGCCAAGTCAGGTGATTAACATCTCCTGGACATGTGGACATGTGGACATGTGGACATGTGGGCATGTCCTCAGGCACAGATTAGGCAGAGAGCAGCTCTCAGTAAAACTGCTGTTTGTGGAATTCTATTTATTTATTGGGAACTACTCTATTATGAGGCAGTTCCCAAGAAGAGAAAGAAGCAAATATTTCCCCTAGATTCCACTTGTTGAATTTATTGCATGGGATCCTTTGGGACTCAGCATTTCTTCGCCATCTTTGCAGGCAACTAAGCCTGAGCTAAGCTAAAATGCGGCAGAGTAAATCCTTACAATCCTAACGTAGAGCTACTGTCCTAGGCACTGGTCAAATCAAATGCCACTCATGTTGCTGACAGAGCCTCCTATCTGAAATGGGATCTTTATTGTGACCAGTCTTATTTAAGAGAAAAGTGTCTATCTTAATAAAGAACAAAAAGCAGTAAGGAACAATTTAAACATAACTAACTCAGAAACTGAATTGAAAGTTGCAGACACATCAGCCAACTAAAGGACATCACATGACACTGTAGATGTTCACCTCAATGATTTGAAGTCAGAAGTAACTAACTCTGAACACTGCCTTTACCACTAGTCAGATTTTATACCTGCTGAAGAAGTCATTTCACATCTCTCAGTGCTCATTTCCTCATGTTCAGAGTGGGAATAACAATCACTTCATAGAGTTACTGTGAAAAGTATTCAAGAGATGAGCTCCCACTTCTAGGGCATGTGCTAGGGAAAAGCTAGCTTTCTTTTTGAAGAGTCTACTCTGGGAAGTAAAAGCTTAGAGCCCTTTTGTATCAGTTAGCTACAGGTGCATAACAAGCCAACCCCAAAGCCAGTAGCTTAAAATAACAACCTTTTATCAAGCTCACAATTCTGAGTTGGCAATTTATGTTAACACTGAGCTGGGTGAGTCTTCAGGCCTCATTGGGGCTCTCCTGCTTCTCACATGCCTGCAGTTGACTCAGTCAAAATAATTTATTTTTATGGATGTTTATATATGTTTAGCCCTGTTCAAAATAGTGGTATTCAAAATATTTAGAAACCATTTTGGCAGGTGCTCAGACCACACAAGTGCAATTGTGGGGCTGAATAGCCCCTGCAAGGTGACTGTTAATCTCTTAGCTTCTGGATTATCAGTTGGTTCGAGGCGCGAGATGGGGAATCTGGACAGTGACAGGGGAAGGCTGTCTAGGGGCTTGGTGTGGTAGCTGTATATCAGCCAATACAAAAGTGTTTCTGATACAAACTGGTTGAATGCTCACCCTGTCTCAACCATGTTATAATCTTCTTCCTGTCCAGGTTGCCCCAAGTCTCTTGATACCTCATCATTAATACACTTCACCTTGCCACTTACACTGGTGCCCCCTACATCTTGGCACCAAGGATACTGCTTACATCTGTGTGTCTCTCCATCTCACCTGTCCCAAATTCTAGTAAACCTACATCAAGAATAAACACAACATGTATAAATCCTTTTTAGACATAGGGCAGTGATTCTTAGTTGGGGAAAAGATGACAGTAATCGGTAGCTTGAAAAAACATTAAGTTTTCAGTATTATAACAATCATATTTGTCAAGTAGGACCAAAAAAAGCCCAATTTTCTTTTATCAGAATAAAAAATAAAAGTGAAGTTGGTAGAGATTTGTCCAAACACAATTCTCAAAGTGGGAAGAGATGTGTGCCCCATTTCAAAAGACATTATGGGTTAAAAACGTTGAGAAACATGAAACTAAAGGTAATATGGAGAAAGCCAGAATCTCTGGGGTGGAACCCAGGAGTCTGACTGGCACTAAAGTTGGAAAATCATTGGCTACAGATGGTCTGCCTCATTAAGGATGTGCAGTTGTAGAAGGGCACTGAGCTGGGTTAAAAACAGGGATGTCAGCTTACTAAGGCAAGTTTGAGATGTCCACAGGGTACAGAATTCTGCCCCATAAACTGGTTAGGGTCTTTCTCTGAGGTTTTTTTTTTTTTGGCATAGCCCAATCTTTAAACCCAGTCATGCTCCCACATGACTCATTTTACCGTTTTGGGAAGTGTATAAAGCTGGCCAGGATTGCACATAGCAGTCCACCAGTCCCCCACCTGTCCTGAACTATGACGGATAACCTGTAAGTGCCCTTCTGAAATCCTGCATGCCCTGCAAGTCCTATCTGCTGAGCAGCGGTGTCAGCCTGAGTATCTTGGGCTCCAGGTTGTATTAAAGTCACTGGCCACTTGCTAAGAACCATGACAGGTAGATCCCACCCTCTGATCAAACCACTCTCCTTCAGCCCATCTCATTTGTATTCAGTTTGCTACAACAAACGTAAGAACTTGTTTATCTTACCTCTCATGAGATTATTTTGTTCTCACACTCTCTGTATCTCATCAGGTGTAGGAAAAAGAGGCAAGGGGGGACCTTTGTCTTTTATAAATGTTTGCTGTGCATCTGGAGAGATCTGGGATGTCAAATTTATTTAGATTCAAGACAGGTGAACCAAACACTTCAGTTAAGGTCCCCAGGTTTTAAAAAGATTACGCATGGCTTCACCAGATGCTCTGCAACTTCATCAGCACTGTCTGCTTTATAAAGATGCTGCCTCAAAAAGGACAGAGACGTAGCTGGATGCCATGGCTTTTGTTTCTGTGAGGAAAGAGTTCAAATACATTTTTTAGCCTGATTCCTTCACAGTGTTTTCTGTCAGCAGACTGCCAGGTGATTACCCAAATAAGGAGTTACTTCTGTGAAGCTGGTCTGCCAAAATTCATTGTAATACCAAGTACAAATGCTATTAACACGGAGAACATTTGGAGATATATTGCATAATTCAAAAGCTGTGTATTATGCATTCCTTCAAAGCACAGTGTTCAGGGAGGGTTGATAAAGGTAGTGGAAACTAAAGGTAACAAAAACAAAATAATTTTTTAAAATAGTTTTTGTGACATTTCCACTCTGGTTGTTAATACATAACAGAATATCTTCAGTTATAATGTAAATGGAATTCACTGCATGATTTGTGAACAGCCACTGAACAATGGCCAAAAGAAAACAGAACTACTGCTTAATAAATCACATTATGATGTTTTATGATCATTTCTCTCCAGAGAAATGGGAGAATGTGGCCCTGGGCAAGTTTCTTAGTCTCCCGGAGTCCCTCCATTTTCATCAGTAATATGAGGACATTGAAACCCATGATCTATAAGATCCTTTCCTGATCTAAAATTCTGTGACTTCTTAGGTCATTAGCTTCATGATAGCTTGTTTTCTTCTGCCTTGCCAACCGAGTTAATGAAAGAGGGACTGATTTTGGACCCAGATATGAATTCCGATCTCATCTCCTCACTTCTTAGCTGTGTGAACATGAACAAGATACCTTGTCCAGGGGTGTTCATAGGTAACAACTACCCAGTGGAATTAGGATAAAGAAACCAGGAAGTAAAAAGCTCCAAGTATAGAATCCTTCACTTCTACCTCATCAGGTCCTCCATAAATTATATTCCTTTTCTTATCATCATTTTGGGAATCTCAGATCTGCCTTTTTGATGAAATCTTCTGTCCTCTGACCTCTGGTCTCTACAGAAGAAGTTACAATTCTGGATTAGAGGATGCTAAAATATAGAACTGCGGAGGATAAGACCTAAAAGATAATTCTGTTTTGTTTTTCTCCTGGATTGTTTTGGTGAAAAGAATGATGGCATCTATTGAAAACAGTCATCCTCCCCGACATTTCTTTTTCTTTTTGTCTGTGAAGTCTAACATCGACCTCATTTTTTGTAACTGGAATATATCTGAATCATGAGAAAGTAGCATGCTTCCTGAATGATAGACAGCCTTTTCTTATTGCTCCTTTTCACCAGTTTTTTCATTATTGCTGGCTGTTGTATATTCCAATTCTTTTAATTAAAAATAATTTATGATTATTTGTTCATTATACAAAGTACTAGAAAATAGAAAACTAATAGAAGAAATGAAGTATAAATATATTTTCCAGAGAGAACTACTTTATATAATTTGCTAGATTTTCCAACTACGTGTAAATTGTGTAGACACGTTAACAAAATGGGTTGATATATGGCTCTAAGGTAAGAACCAGAATGTTTGCTCTGCAAGGGCTGAGATGTGCTTAGATTTGTTCACTGCTGCTGTTCCAGCATCTAGAACATGCTGATCACAGAGTACATATGCAATGCTCTTTTTAACTAGTATATTCCTGTATATCTTTTTGTGCCAATGAATATGATTCTTTAGCATCGTTTTCTTTTTTTAACATCTATTTATTTATTATTGTATTACCTTTTTTTTATTTTGGGAGGGAGGTAACTATAGGTTTATTTGTTTTTTTAGAGGAGGTACTGGGAATTGAACCTAGGACCTCATGCATGTTAAAGTATGCACTCTACCACTTGAGCTATACCCCCACCCCCCCAGCATCATTTTCAAGATTTAATAACATCCTGAAGTACAGATATATCACAGTTTACTCAATTGATCCTCTGTTGTTGGACTTGTCAGATTTCCTGTTCGTTTTTACCTGTAACAGTATTTTAATCAAATCCATGTACATAAATCTATGTCTTTCTTCTTCTTTGTGACTTTGTTAGGATAAATTTGTTAGTGTTATCACCAAGTTCAAATGATCCACTCACGATTTTAGAAAATTATTACGTGTTGCCAAATTGCTCACCAAAAGGTGGTGTTAGTTCACAATCCAGTCAACCGAGATTGACTGTTTCCATGCACTCAGATTATTAGGTATTAGGCTGAAAAAAAATAAAGAACCAGTTTAAAAAGTAGATTATTGCATACAAAATATTGAGAATATTTATTTCTGTGTGCTACGTTACTAGCCCGGGACATCTTTCCAAACACGTTTTCTACATACAAAATCCTATAACCCAGAAAGGATAAAATCTTGCTAAAACAGTGGCAAGAGAGTTCTGTTTTGTCTGTTTCACTAGATTGGTTAATATGGGAAAAATGACAAGAAAGCCCCTATAAAATTCCACTGACGTTCACATCAATACTCGCACTTTGACATTCTACCATTCTATATTAAAATCATTTTCAGTAAATCGTATTTCACATTTGTGTAGTTTGACAGTGCCCATTTAAATCAATCCCAAACTGTTATGAAACCCAGAAACACTTTAAAACTTTGTGAAACACCTGTAGCCTGTTCAGTGTTCTCCCCTTATGGAATCCAATGTGAAATGTCTGTGTGGGAGCTGTTTTCCCAAGGTAAATAGATTAGTATTTATATCTCTAGGTGCAAATGCTTTGAAATAACCAGTACACGTTGCAGCTGAATATGGCCTTACATAATATTTACAGCTACTGCTTTCTTGTCAGTACGCTGTCCTGGTGCAGCTTTAATGATCTGATCTGAGTTTGAACCCTGGCCGTGATTGCTGCTCACATTTTTATTATTCACCCTGGTGTGAACAACATATATGACAATAGCCAGTTGTGTTTCTTGTGTGCTTTGATTTTGACAGTCAGGAAAATCATTAATGCTGCTTCCACTGTGTCTGTGCCTCCAGATTGGAGATTTTTCCCCCCCTTGAAGATATTTCCAGACTGCAGAGTCCTGTAAGTCCAGAGCCAGTGGCTTTGTACTTTCTGTATTGCATGGAGCTCAGTTTGATGAGATCCATTAATGATTACCAAGCGCTTTAGATATGACTTTAGATATGACTTAAGAAGTAACTCAAAGAGGAACAGTTGATAGCACGAGCGATTAGGAAAGAGGTTGGGTGACTGTGAAGATTTAGACAAAGGAAAAGAGGAGCATGAATTTTAAAAGAAGAGTTAAACAGGATGTTGAGAGAAAAAAATGAGAAACTTCAATTTCAGTGCCTGCTAGGAAGAGCTGACATAAAAACAGACAAAGAGGCTGGCCTCCACCTGCAGGGGAAGAAGATTCTTAGGGAAAAGAAAACTGTCAAAAAATCAAAGGAGAAATTACAGCAAGAAAGCAGAAAACGGTCAAAAATGGTCAAGAATTGTGCTTTAACAACAGAAGTAGATTTGGGACTCTGGCTAGCTTAGAAAGATGGAGAAGAAATCTGAAAATAGCTCTTTGATAAAGAGTCGTTTGAGGCATGTGATGCCTACTGAGGATAAAGATCAAGGAAAGATAATTACTAGTCGTCAGACTATCTAAATAATTAGCACATTCATGTTCTTTTTTCAAGAGTCAGTGATATCTGTCTTGTTCTGGAGACATTGAACTTATCTCTAAATGGTCTGGAAAATTCTCAATTTTTCCAAAACAGAATTTAAGTCTTCTTAATTTATATGTTATACAAACTTAGGGAGGCAAGTGGTAGCCAAAGTTTCAAAAACTCACATGTTAAATGGTATCTCCATTGGCCTGTTTTTATTAGTTTGGAATTTATTACTCATGTAAAGCCAGCTAGTGTAATAGGAAGAGACTGAGCTTTGGAGATTCAAGTCCCAGCAGCTGGATTAACTGCAGTGGGACCTCAGGAATCTTCTCTCAACCTCATTTTCTGTATGTACTAAAGGAAAACCTACCTTTTTGGTTTTGAGAATTAAATAAAATAGGGTATGTTGAATGCCTGACTCAAAGTAGGCAGAGAATTAATACAGATTTCTTTCCCACCACCTTCCCACGCCATGTGGGAAAGTTCTGCAGAAGTTTATGAAAGTAAACATAGTGTAAAATGGTGTGGTTAAGTTAAAACCAAGGACCACCTTTAAGAGAGGAGATTGGCATGATCAGGAATGTGCAATGAAATTAGTGTCAGAGTTAAGCCCTGAATTTGGCTCAATTTCTTGCTGTCTCCATCAGGATGCTTTTAGTTACAAGCAACCGCAAACCTATCTCAAACTGATTTAATCAATAAAAGAAATTCACTGGTCTGGGTGACTGAGATCTGGAGGCAAGTGGACTTGAGATCTGGCCTGATCTGTCTACTTAAATGACATGGGAGGGGCCCATTTTTATGCTCGCTCCGTTTCTTGACTCTGCTTCTTTAATGCTAACTTCATTCTTGCAAGCTTCCCACCTCATGGTCCGAAGATGACTACTTTGCTCACATTCAGGTTTCTTTATGATTAAGATGTCAGCTCTGCAGGCTAAGAATCCATTGTGAATGGTTGAGAACTTGGATTTCTCATATATGCTATCTCTTTCACATTCCACAAAGAAGAGTACACGTTTCTGACTCTTGAGCAAAAATCCTGGGCTTGAGCCTAAGTAATCAACTTAGAACATTGCCCACCCTGATCTCAAAAAATGTGGCTGGAGATGAATGAAGCCAGTTAGTTTAGGTCTGAGCCAAAGATTCTGCTTTTAATTTAGAGGTCGAGCCAGGTACCCTTGGAGCATGTGGGCTGTATTGGAGAGGAGTGGAACCAGAACAAGTGTGGGAGTGCTTTTACCAAGAGTCAGAGGAATATATGCTGGTGGACTGAAAGGACGGATATTCACCAGAGTAGCTAGGACTAATGGGAAACTTTGGGTATTATATAGGTACATATGAAAAAGAGAAAAAAATATATAGATTTGGAAAAAGGAAACTTGAAGGTTAATCTTATACATCCAGAAATTAAATGGAAGGAAGAGTTTATTTAATTGAGTATTATCAAAAAAAAAAACATTTAACAGAGACAATGTATTCAGTAATAATTGTGCTAGATAAGGTCAGAAACACCAGTGAAATAATAATTTTTATATACTTTTCTCATGTTTAATAGGAGAATGATTTGGAGAATCTAGAATAGATTGCTAATATATCCATTAGTCTTTTAAATAAAGCCATTTTAAATGCTTGAGCAATATTCAGTTGCTGTCAATTCATGATTTAGTTCTCTAAGAAAGGACATACTTCTCTAAGGTATGAAGTAAAGCCAGGTTTCTTTATGCTTAAGATGTCAGATCTGAAGTGCCTGACAGTCTGTTGTGAACAGTTGACAACTGGACTCTCATTTGAGCAGGTGTGAAAAGTCCTGTGACTTGAAAGTGCTCCCAACATTATCCCAACAAATACTTTGAATCTTCTCTAGCAATTGAATCTGAGCCGTATGTCACATGACAAATGATTTTTAATTTGGAATTTTAAAAAAAGCATTCATCCTTAGAAAGGCCTTAGATGGCTTCAGGGACATCTGGTTTCAAGTAGCATGGCCCCCTGCACTCTCAAACGGCTGTATTAATTGGCCTCCAGAATGAGTTATTCAAGATTCGCTATTCAAATGTTGGGGAATAGCTGCTTAATATAGTGATTTTAGTTTGGGTGTAATTAACAGTGAACTAATCTTCTAAAAGTAATCAACTAAATCCAGCTGCTTCTGCCAGATAGAAACAGCGATAGTTAAGATACTGATTTGGCTGCTACTATAATAAAGGCCCAAATATTTTATTTTTGCCCCAGAAAACAGCCTGAGAGTAAGTGGTCCTGGGCAGGTTTTTCAGTGTCAAGAGGAGAGAATCTTTCTAGTTCCTCTGGCATCATAATATTCATCTTCCATCTCTTGGTCTAAAGGCTTCTGTCATGTCCACTCCAGTATCTGCATTTCAGCCTGGGAAGAGATGAAATGGGAAAGTGGGCATAGACCTTTCCTTGTAGGCACGTCACCCAAAGTTGCCACATCATTGCTTCTGTTCATTCCTCACTGGTCAGAAAATAGTCACACGGCCACCCCTAGAACCAAGGAAGGCTGGAGACAAAGTCTTTTGCTGGACAGCCTAGTGCCCACTCAAGCTCGGTGTCTCTGCAGATGATGACTACAGCTGTTAGGGAGAAAGCCAGCAGGCTGTGTCACAGAGTCTCTGAAGAAAGGAGGCTACTTAACTCTCTGTCCACCCAAGCTAAGGTACCTCTGTCCAGTTCTCCCAATTAGTGTACCAGCTTGTCCAAATATAAGCTATCATGGACAGAATATCAGATTTTTGTACACTAAAATAATATTTCTACCTCAGTTACCATGTTTTTAAAATTATTATAACATGTATTGTTTCTGATTTTTTTTAAATGTGTATTTTTTAAAGTTTGGAAAATTCAGAAAAATACCAAGGGTAACCATCAACTATAATTCCATCAGCTGGAGATAGTCATTGTTAAGATTTTGGTGCACTTACTTTATGGCTTTTCTCCATGAGACTTTTCTTTTTATGTAGATAACTGGACACAGTTTTTGCCTTTTTTAACTTGATAACATACATTTTTATCACATCACTGAACTATTTAGTGACTCTAAATATTTTTAATGTTTGCATTAACTTAACCTGTAGAAGTACCAAAATTTATTCAACATGGTGTTAATATCAGATGCTTAAAGTTTCTGGTCTTTGTTGGTATTTAAGAATGTTGCTGTGAGTATCTTTGTGCATAAATGTTCATCTGCATTTTGAATTATTAGAATAGAGTCTTAAAAATAAAATTGAATCAAAAGTTAAGAACATTTTAAAGGCTCTAGATTTATATTGCTAAATCACTTTCCATAAAGGATCGTGAACATTTCTTCTATTAATCTCTTTCACATCACTCTCACTAGCATTATAATTAAATAAATTTGCCTCACTTGATTGCATGAAAAAGGACATTCAAAGGCCCTTGATGACTGATGAGCCTGAGATGGTTTGACATGTACTAGTAATGTCTTCATGTCTCCATTAAATTCTATTGTACTGATCTTTTATTCATTCTTTGTTTTAATGCAAATATGAACTATCATCTGCCCAACTGTGTTTGCCACTAAAGCAGGTACAAAGTGACTGTAGGATATCTCATTTAATGACACCTACATTAAGTGACACCAACCAACTTGATTCAGCCAAGAACCTTGGATGAATGTATTTAAAAAGAGAGAGAGAATGTACTGAATTGCTAAAATAAATGGCACCTCATTTATGTGCCTAAGCTCATGCAATTTTCTCAGAGGGAAGACTTCAGATTCTCATTTCAAAGCACATTAACTCTGAAGTTAGATAAAATCTGAACACATTTGATTATATGATTTCCAAGTCAATGGCGGATTAAAAAAAGCAACTTAGAAAAGAGCAGCAGACACATTAACAACAAATGATGGTAGCTAAGAGGTTGTCAATGAGGAGAGAGAGATTTTGTGTTGTTTATGACACAAACACACAAACACAACAACAACAGGAAATTCTGGTTTTTTTTCATTGTAACTTTTTATAAAACTAGTGTTTAATTAAATTATGGCTCATCTATTGACAGTGTGTTAAGAAGGTCTTGCATATTTTCCTGTGATATTAAACTCCTTTATATTAAATCCTATGTTATATCCTTTATATTAAAGGAGTTTAATATCACAAAAAATACCATTTATTATAAGACAAAACTGGCTATAACTTTGAACATAGAATTTGATCATAAATATGATTTTTAAAATGGAAAAGAGACATCTTAGAAGTAAATGCACTAAAATATGAACTGTGATTTTCTTGGAGCAGTAAGATAAATTTTCCTACTTTTTTCTGTATTTTCTAAATTTTCTAAAATGTATATGTATTACTCTAATAAAGAGAATTAAAGTGATGTTACTTTTGAATAATATTCTGGAAAATTTAAGAATAGAAATTATTATTCTATTCTAACATGTGGACTGACTTATACAATAATTTGTGCTTATAATGGTAGCCAAGATAACAAGAGAAGATCAAATTTGGTTCCACAGACTCTACTGAAGAAGACCTGAAAAGTATAATCTATTTGCAAAAGATTTTTACCCAGAGTAAAAATAAACATACAATATTTATAACACATGAAGTGGGAACTAAATGAGATGCAAAACACATAATTAGGAGTGATGTTAAAAAAAACAGTATTTAGGCAGTAGTCTGTTGGGGATATCTCTTGGATACTATTTAAACTATTTGTTCTGTGAAGTAATGATCATAATGATTGATCTTACATTATGACATTAGAAAGGAAATTCTTAAATTAAGTAAGTCAGGCGTCATTATATATTTAGACAGAGTGCTCATACTATATAATATTGCAGGCATTTGACAAATTAAAACTATGTTTCAGGCATAATTAGAACTTCAACAATTTAAACCAAAAAAAGTATTTAATTATTTTTCATATACACTCATCTTGCATGTAGGAGTGGAATGTTTATTTAAGTTGTTTCTGAAGGATTCTTTGGTGTAAATTATTTTTCTTTGTATTTTGGGAGAGTAACTTTTAACTATATTTACTTAGAAGAATTCATATTATTTTCCAGAAAATTACTAAATGTATGAAATATTTCCTTTAATATTAGCTTGAAAAATCATCTGCAGATTTCCTAAATTAATCACATGAACAATTTAATTATATTGAACATACACATGCCAGTTTTTAGGTTATTGTCTCTCAAGATCCAAACCCACTCTTCTGGGCTCAGCTATGTTGTGGCGGGGGCTGGGTCTCTGTGAACCAAGTTTCTGCATTGCCCATAGAGGGCGCCAGAGGGATATGGCAAGGCTGGAGCAGGGAGAAGGAACCCCTTCCTGGCTGATTGCTATTCCTATGGGTAGCTATCCAACTACCCTTAACTTTGAAAACCAGGGTTTATTCCAGTAGCAACCCTTCTCTGAGTTCCTGTGTTTTAATAATTTCAAACACTTCCTTTTGCTCCCCAGCCCTAGTTAGTAGCTGCCTTCTGCAATTGCTATTTTTGTGGTAACTCAGTGTTATCAACTTAAGACCTAAACTGTTCTTTATATTCTGTTCTGTCACCTGGCTACACCAACTGATGCAGCATAATTTCCTAAAGCAGAAATACTGGAATTGATAAAATAATTTTCCTACTAGTTAGTTTCTTAAGTTAACATGAATACATATGTGGTAACTCTGATAGAAGCTATCAGAACTTTGTCTACTTCGCAAAGAAATGAGTTAATGTATAGGGTATACATAATTCTGTATGGTTCGGGGGTGCAAATCATGGTCAGTTCTTCTCACGTACCAGCATAGCTTCCTTATCAACACTTTAAGGAATTAAAATTTTACCGTATATACTCTATGTGTATGTGCATGTGTATAATTGTATATATGGGTATATATATGTGTGTGTGTGTATATTGTAAAAATGTGACAGGGAGACAGGAAGGAGAAAGTTACGAATGTAATGTAGTTGTAAAATAGATCAGTTGTTAATTTGTGACACAGGTTAATTTCATTGTTCCACTTGCATCTGAGTTTTGGACTCTGAGTACTAAATCCATTAGTTAGCAAAATACTTAACACATTTGGTTACATATTCATCAGTTCAAAGGTATTTACATGGTGTTTTATCAACAAAGTTGTCCCAGGCTTCCCAGTTGCCTCTGTACCCCGTTCCTGCCACTACTACTACAGTGGCACCTTTGACCTTAGTTACTACCTAGATAATCTTCTCAATCTTTTTCTTTCATAGAAAGAAAATATACCAAACCCTCCTGAAATAAGTGCCCCCCCCCCTTTATTGCTCACTTGGACTGACCCCTCCCAGCTCCTGAAATTCCTGACCCCCTACTCCTTTGCCTGTCTCAAGCCGAGACTATTTTGATTCCAGGGTTTTTGAGCTAACTCTGGTTCCCTGGCTTGCCTCCGACCCCATTTCGGGCTTACTGCTTGGCTTTGTCTATAACTGTTTATGGCTGTGGTTGGTTATAGAGTGACCATTTGAAACTCATCCTTCCCTGTCTGACATCCTGTAATTACTGTTCCTTGACACTTGAAACACCTCACCTCTGACTGGCTGCACACTTCCGGTTCTCCTGTGTGTCCTTTCATCTTACCCAAGGTCAGGGTTAGCCCTACCTTGCTGATTCCTAGGCCTGCCAGCCAGCCTCTAGCTGCAGAAACTAGGCAGGAAAGCTAGGCCAAAGTGGGAGAAGTAGGTGACTCTGTTTGCATCTCGGGTTACCTCTGAGTATTTGGGGAAGGATGTTGGAAAACCTCCTGGCTGAGTTTGCTGGCTCTGGAGTCAGATGGACTGAGCTCAAATCTTAGTTCAAACATTTACTAGCTGTATGCTCTCAGGCAAGTTTCTTTACCTCCCTATGTCACAATTTTCTTACAGACCATATGAACACAACATCTCTGCCTCAGAATCATTGTAAAGCATGTAAACTGCTTAGAATTGTCTAAAACAGAAAAGGCATTCAAAGTTTAGCTTTTGTTATTTTAGCCCTCAATCCTAACACTCAATGGCTCTGCTGATATCTAAAACTGAATAAATAACATGTCTTAATGACTGTTTTCCTGACTTAGGAATCGTCATGAGAGGATTGTGGAGTACATATATCTTCCCTTCACAATTATTGAACCCTCCATCTTTGTGTGGCATCTATTTCCATAAGTGAAGGAGGGAAAACAAATCACTATTAATAGAATCATTTATTATCTTTCTTCAGTCTGTGTTTGAAGAGCCCAAGGATTGTCGGAACCTGGAAGAAGCAGTGACTCGAGTGAAAATCTTAGAACAGCCTCTTCCAGCCAAGTTGCCGGGTTAAGCAATTAACAGGCTAGCTGAGTTTGTACTTTGGGTCCACGTACGAGACACCGTTACTGTTTTCACCTGTCAAGGCAAACCTGCATGTAATTGGCTAACACTTCTTTTGCCCTGTACAATGACTCTCCAATGAACAGTTACTAATAATATATATCTGATATATATTTGAGTCTAAATCCATACATTTGATTATCAAGTAACTCTAAAGAACTTATTACATTTGTATAGCATCAGGACAGAATTTTTCTTGGTAAGCATGATTACAATTGATCACATTTAGCTTACTTTGAAGGTTTTAATAGAAATTAATCTAATTTTCAATATGAGGATACTGACGCAAAGATGCAAAGTTTACACGTGTATCCATGGTAACATAGCTAGTAGTCAGCAGCATGTCTGCCCCCTCATATGGTTACTCCAAATGTGGTGTTTTTTCTACTACTTCAAGGGGATGCCAAAACTGTCTTACTACTTCTAAAGATGTCATAGAGTTTGAAGGTAACAGTGGTAAAAATTAATACTATTAATATTTGAATAGTTAATGACTTAGTATTTGAAGGAATCAAGTAATCTACAAAATCAAAGTAATTATAAAGCCTAATTTCAGAGACTCACTGAAACAGTTTGATGAATCACTCAGAATATTGAACAGAAAACTTCTAGCTTCAAATATCTTTTCCAAAAGAGAAAAAAAATTATAACAATAGCCAAGATTTAAGTGTTGATTATGTGCCAGGCACCGCAGTAAGCATTTACATACTTCATCTGATGTACTGCTTGTGAGAATCCCACAAAGTGATTGCAGCCTTTTCACCACACAGATGAGAGAAAGGAGGCTTAAAGCTTAGAAAATTTAAGAATTTGTCCAAAGTCGTACTGTCTCTTAAGTAGGGAAGTCAGGATTCAGACCCAGACAGTCTGAGTTCTGAGCCCATATTCTTAAACACTGTGCTATGTATGTGCTTGATTTTTATATAAATTAGCCTTCATGAGCTGTGTAGCTCTTTAATTCAGTGAACTGTGGGGTAGTTACGATTGGTTAAAGCCTGAAACGTTGCCCTCATCCCACAGCAGCAGCCCAGGTGCTGTTACCATCCTACGCCCACAGCAGAAGTGTGTGCTGTCTGAATGACCACACTCTTCCCCAGCTGCGTGAAATCACTATTTGTGATTTAGGGTGGAAAACATATGCTAATGACGAGCATTTTCTTCTTGTGGAAACTGTGGTTTTTAAATGTACAGAATGATAGGCAGAGAACAGTTTAAATAAGGATCCTTTTAAACATTGTATCCTTTTCCCTTACCATCTTAACCACTTTTTAGGTGTACAGTTCAGTAGTGTTAAATATATTCATATTGTTGTGGAACAGATCTCCAGAACTTTTTCATCTTGGTACGTCTGAAATTCTATAACCATAAAACCTACTTTTTTCCCCTTTCCTCCTTCCCTTTAGCCCCTGTTATCCTCCATTCTACTTTCTGTTTTGATGAATTTGACTATTTTAGATACCTCATGTAACCGGAATCAGAAAATATTTGTCTTTTTGGACAGGCTTATTTCTCTTAGCATAAAGTTCTTAAGGTCAATATTGTGGCATGCGATAAGATACCCTTCCTTGTTAAGGCTGAGTAATATTCCATTGTATGCATATACTGCAATTCACACATGCCTTCATCCATTGATGAACATTTAGGTTGCTTCCAACTCTTGGCTATTATGAATAGTGCTTCTATGAACGTGAGTATGCAAACATTTCTTTGAGACTCTGCTTTCCATTCTTTCGGATATATGTTCAGAAGTAGTATTGCTGGATCCTATGGTAGTTCTATTTTTATTTTTTTGAGAAACCTGCATACTCTTTTCCATAGTGGTTGCACCATTTTACTGTCCTGCCGGCAGTGCACTAGGGTTCCCATTTCTCCACATTCTCACAAATGCTTGCTACTTCCTGTTATCTTTTTTTCTTTTTTTATGAAGCAATATACTTTTCACTTCAGAAAATGTAATATTACTGGATCTAGTACTTTGTGAGAAACAGTTGGGGGCCAACATATTTAAATGTTCTCCAGCCCACTAAAGATGTTTAATCTAGGAAGTTAAATACTTCCCAGAACATTCCTTGAGTAAATGAATAACTTGTTCTTTTGAACCTAAAACACATATTAGTTTCTTCATTCTTTTGGCTACCACTGTCTTACCCAGCTTTAAAATCTTAACATTAGTTAGAGAAAGACAGCGGGAAGGTGTAGACTTCTCACTTCAATAGTCTGCTAAAGATGGAGAAAAAATAGTGCTATTCAAAGACACTTGTACTTAGAGATTTAGAATTCAGGATGGAAATAAACCCAGTGAAGTAGCAAGGATGTTTGAAAGACAACTTGCCAACCCACCACTGCAGAAGACTGAATTCCAAAAAAATATGCCCAGTATCCATGAAGCTGAGAAGTAAGTTTCTGCAGTCATGCCTGTTTTTTCTCGTGTACTTGAAATGTCAGTCATTAGTTGGGGAAAGCACAGTCCTGCTGCTGAAGCATTTGGTTAATTAACCAAATGGTAGACTCTTACGTGAATAAGAGTAGATTTGAATGTTTGTCTAGTGACTTTTCTATGGAATAAGTACCAGAAATTGCTAACCTTGGACTTTAAAAAAAGAGTATTAGTTATGTTAGCTATCTGTAATATTTTGATTCTGTGATATGGGTTAAAAAAATCTTTAAAAGATTTATCTTACTTCTATTTTTTTTTCTTGTTTCCATTTCTCATTCATTGGTAGAAACTTCTGGAAGCAAACACCTTTTTTTCACTCTAAGCATGAGAACAGATGAATAAAATGAAATTATGATATATTTAATCTCACGTTTACTCACTATAAGATGACAATATTTAGATTCTCAAAAGAATTGCTAGTATGGGAAAAAAACAGAATATTTAACATTTTTCCTGCCAGTGACTGATAAATTTTCTAATGCTATCAGATAATTTATAAGCAGAATTGATTTAAAAAGACAGCAAGACAGATATATTTTTTAATGTATTAAAAAACAGATATTTCTCAACACTCAAGATAGCTTAGTTGGAGAGAAATAAAAATAACAAAGACCTGATAGATAAGACAAGATTATGTGGAAATATAAGGGTGAAACTTAGTAAGAAGCCAAAAAGATGGTACTTGTTTTATGTGGCAGCTGAAAATAGCAAACCTGGGGGCAGTGAAATTTTCTTTCCTGTATCTATTTTGTGATATGGTGATCTAGCATGGTGGACAACACAGAAACGCCCTGTCCTTGTAGAGCTTACTGTAGATTCCTTCTCAAGGGAAAGTGTTCAACAGTGGAGAGCATTAAGTAAAACGTCTTGTAAAACACTTTCACTCAGCCTTTGCTAACCTTAAAAAGCCAAATTCCTTATTGAATTTATGAGTACAGCTTAATAATAACAAAGTTAGAGGGAAAATATCACATTTTATAAAGTAGAGGAAAAAAAAAACTTATGAAGCAACAGCAGTGTTGTGTTTCCTGTTTTTAGAAATAACTGCTAAAACTTATCGCTTGACCTCCAGGCTTATTTTATGGAGGAATCACTAACACATAAAGCAATAGGACTGGAGAAGTTGATGGACTTAGTCACAGAGTGGCCATGAAGCAAATAGATTTCTTAGAGAAAATTGGGGTAGAAGAGAGAAAATAAAGACCTTTGACCTTTCTAGCGACGTTTATAGTAATAGTTGGAGATAGTAATGTCCAGCCAGCCAAGTTATAACAGTATTTTTTTCTTTCTCAGAGTCTTTTGCCAATGAAATAACAAGATAGCACTGTTTTCTAGTGGTCACTAACAACAGGGACAACAAGCTATTTGACTAATTTTGTTACAGTATTCATTTCAGGTAGGGGATATATTTATTCTATGGAATTATTCCAGAGAATGTCTAGCTGTATACAATTCCTCCAAACTGCCAGCCCCTCAGATGTCGCCTGGGGTTCTCTTTCACTCCCTAGGTTTCCCTGTTGTATGAAAGACATTAACAATGAATAATCAAACAATTACAGGGAATTAGCTACCATGATATATCTGGTCCCAGAAAATAGAAATATAGGCAATATTTTATATTAACTAGAAGTGGAGTATAATCTTTAAAAATTGTGAATCACTGTGTTGTACACCTGAAACTTATATGATATTGTAAATCAACTTTAATTTTGTAAATCAATTTAAAAAATACTAACTTACATTTGAAAAAAAAACCCAATAATTTAGATGCTCCTGAGTATTTCAAATGTCTTAAAATCATAACTGGAAGCAAGACTTCCAGTTAAAGATGGCAGATTAAACACAGCCATTAAGGCCTGTTCCTTTTTGATACTCAACTGAAATGACAGTAAAATGATTTTCTTGGAAGGCAATATAGGGCAAAAGGAATACAAAGAGGAAGTAACAGTTACAATATTTTGGAAGTTGGAAAGCAGATGGCTTATCAGATAAGACCTAAGAAAACTAAGGTTAACATTGGGAAAAGCTGAGAAGCACAGAATTTACAGTGCAGAACTCCCAAAATGCATTGGTGATACTGAGATTTAAGAAAGTAGGAATAAAGTTAGAACTAAAATAATGTCTGTTTAAAAAGTAGTTTGACCCAGGAGAAAAGACCTAGTTACTGATATTAAGAATTCTCCTAGGAATTGGCTTAACTAGAGCATCTTACAGTAAAAACTACAGCCAACAAGCCTCACTCCAATCAGCTGTTTTGTATCCTACTCAATAGGAAAGCTATTGAAATGTGTTTCTTAATTTAAACACTCATAAATTAAGTAATGTTTAAATATGAAAACATTGACCAAACCAAACAGACAGAAAAGAAAAAATCAGAAGGAACAAAAAATAAACAGGAAAAGAGAGAAACTTCCAAAAACATCAATAATATTTTTGAAAAGGATAAAATACATTGTTTCCATGAAACCAAAATAGAGGGATACAAAAAGGAATATTTCAGAAAATAAAACAAAACAAAAAAAGCTCAAAGAGATTAAGTATATGACAGCAGAAATTAAAAACTCAGTAAAAGCTTTGAAGGAAATCTTTCCAAAAGTAAGACAATAGGATAAAGGATGAAAATAAGAAGAAAAAAAAAATTAGGAAATTAGTGGACCAGTTGTGGAAGTCCATCATCCAAACAGGAGTTCCAGAAAGAGAAACAAACAAAAAAAATAGGTTGGAAAAAAAGTCAGAGAAGTAACTCAGAATTTCCCAGGATGGAAAGACAGTAGTTTCCAAGTTGAAAGATCCTAGTACCAAAAACAATAAATAAAAACAGACCCACACCTAAACATCTTACCATGAAGCTTAAGAAAACTGGTGACAAGGAAAAGATCCTCAGATCTTCAAGATGACATGTGTATTCAATGGATCAGGAATCAGAACGGTATAGGACTTCTCTACTGCAACCCCGGAAGCTTGAGGACAATGGAATATGTTTCAAAATTCAAAATTTTACTAAAAATATAAATAATGTGTGGGAGCAGAATAAAGCCATTTTCAAAATGCATATCTGTAGCATTTCCTTCCCGTGTTACCTTTCTTGGGTGCTCCATCATTATAAGAAAATAATACAAGAAAGAAAAAGGTATGGCATTCAGGAAGCAGGAGCTATCCATCTGTAAGGAAGACGTGAAGGGATCTTCTGACGGACAGTTGCACTAAGAGCTGCCCTAGATGACCAGAGTCCAGGCTGGAGCAGGTCCAAATGAAGAGTTCAAAGTGATTGGCTCTGAGGAGTAGAAAAGGACGGGATTGGAAGAGCTGCTTTATTTTATAAGAAGCCCAGGAGAGCTAATTATGGGCTTCTTTAGTTCCTCTGGAACTTGGATAAAAATTAAAACTAAACTTACAAAGTTTAATCAAATCATCATGTTGATGAGAAAATTCCCAAGTTTCTGTAAACTCAACATGAGCAGTATTCATTTCGTCATCATGTCTGCACTGTTTTGGACATAATTCCCTCACGTTAAAAGTTACCCATTCAACCAAGGAGACTTATCATCTCTTGTCTGCAGCAACTGTGGTCATTGATTTGGGTTGTGGATGGTGATTCTTGGGCTTCTCAGTGCTGCTGCTTGGAAAATTCTATCCAAATACGGGACAACAAGCCAAGTTCCTTCTTTTCATGGGACTTCTAAAGCCCATCCCTTTTATTACAGCCTAGTGAATCACATGTTCCTTTATTCATTTTATTTTTTCCTATCACCTCACGCAACTTTTTTCCCAGCTGTTTACTAGGTTATATACCCACTAACCACATTGCAAGGTATCTTTTCTGCCTGATTGAATTTAATACTCTTAAATTTTACATTGTCTCCTTATTTACCATTCTATATACTATAGTAATTCACTTTCTCATGGAGCTTATACCCCAGTAGAGAAAGGCAAAAAAAATTTTTTTTTAAAGAATGAACATGGTGAATAAGTAAACTGTATGGTAAATTAAGAGAAAGGGATAATGAGTAAGGAAAATGCCACGTCAAGAAAAAGAAATCAGGAGTGCCGAGGAAGGGGTTGTTGTAATTTTCTTTAATGGTACTAAGGCTAAGCCTCACTGAGAAGATGACAAAGAGGAGCAAGGACTTTTAAGGAACTGAGGGGTTAGCAAAGCAGATGTCTGGGGACATAGAATTCCAGGAAGAAGAAAAGAAAGGTCCCAAGGCAGGAGCTTGCGTTGTCTCCAGAACATTCAGGTGAGTGTGGTTGGAAAGAGGGAACAAGAGGAGAATGAATGGGAGATGAGTTTGGAAGGAAGATGGACCATGCCATATGACACCTTAGAACCTTTTATTCTAGGTTATAGGACTACAGCTCTTACTCAGAATGAAATGAGGCATAGTTAATGGTTTTGAGCAATGAAATAATAAGATCTGACTTGTATTTTGAAAGACTCATTCTAACTGGAAGGTGGAGAGTAGACTGTTGGACCAGCAAGCGTGGAGGCAGAGAGACCAGTTAGGAAGTTGTAGTCTGATAAGGTGAGAAATGATGGTGATTCAGACCAAGATGGTAATGATGGAGGTAGTGAGAAGTGGTCCCATTCTGGATGTATCTTAAAAGTAGAGCCAACTGATTTTCTTGATGGATAGGATATGAAGTGTGAGAGGAGAGAGAGAGTAAAAACAAAGTAAGGAGTCAAGGATTCCTCCAAGGTTTTTGGTCAAAGCAAATGAATGGATTTTCATCCAAGGTGGGAAAAATGGGAGTGGAGAGCAGGTTTGCAGAGAATTCATTTATTTCTGAACATGTTAAGTCTGAGATGTTATCTAGGCATCCAATTGGAAAATAAGAAAGTTGGCTATATGAATCTGGAGTTGTGGGAAAAGATCTATGCTGGAAATATTAATTGGGGAACCTTCAACATATATAGATAATAACAAAAGCCATAGATAAGCTCACCAAAAGAGTAAGCATTAGGTGACCAAGAACTGAAGCCTAAGATCTCCAGTGTTGGAAGAAGAAATCTGACAAATGAGACAGAAGGAGTAATTATCGCAGTAGGAGGAAACCAGGAGACCATTATGCCATGAAACCCAGTGAAGAAAGTGTATGGAGGAGGAGGTGGAGGCCACTGTGTTGAATGAGAACTAGAGTGACCACTGGTTTTGTCAAGGTGGAGGTTACTGGTAACTTTAATGGGACCAGGGCAGTGGTGGGCCCGCTACCCCCGCTGGAGCAGATTTGTGAGAGAGCATGGGAAAGGAAGTATTAGAAATGGTGAATATAGAAAATTTCGAGGAGTCCTTCTGCAGAGGGAGCAGCAGAAGGGAGTGCCCATCCACGGAGTAAACTGGGTCAAGAGAAGGCTTTTTAAAGATGGGAGAAATAGCAGCATATTTTTATGTGAATTAGAGTAATCTTGGCAGAGAGAAGAAAAACTGACGATATAGAGGAGAGTGGAGAGTTTCAGGAGGCTTGTCTTTGAATAGACAATAGGGCAGGCAGATAAATGAGCTCAAACGAGGAGCAGATGAGAGGTTGAGTGGGTGGATGCAGATGCTGTGGTTATGAGGGTCTGTGGAAGTCCTCCTCTGAAGGCTTCACTTTCTTCAGTTAATTAGGTAGCAAGGTCCTCATCAGAGAATGCAGGTGAAAGAAGAGTATAAGGGCCGGTAGGAAAGAGGACATAGAGTGAAATGGTCCGCACCGAGAGTGGGAGAGTGAATACCTAGGAAAATACAGTACAAATGCCAGGCAGCACTGTAGGGCCACTTGAAGTTGAAAATAAAAAGGATCCTAATGGTTGTTCTTTTAAGATGCATTTTGAATAAAGAAGGTTCTCAAAGAACAGGCTACATTCTCACAGAAGTGCGAATAGGTCGATGTGTAATCATCGAGTTTCTCTTTGACGTATGTGCGCATGCGTGGCCAAGGCTGCGCAGACATTCCAACATGGCTTTTCTCCTTCCTCTTTTCTTGAAGCCTTTCTGTATCCCCTTCTCCCGTGTTTTCCCTTTCTGATTGGCATGGATTTCCTTTTCTTATGACATTTCTAGATGGAAATGCTAATATGCGAGCTGAGGGGTTTTACCATTATTTTTGAGATGGGGAAAAGGAAAAGCAAAAAGAAAAAAGTTACGAGGATGCCTGAGAACAAACAGAGAAGGGAAAGTTACAGATTTAGGTAAGAAATTACTCAGAATGCGAGGCCCATGAAGGTAAGGCCAGCTGAATGAAAAAAACAAAAAAAGACAGATGGTGTGGAAATTCAATCTGTCTCAAAAGGACTCCCAAACTATCTTGAGTTACTAATGGTAGGTCTGCCAGAAATTGAGTTAACTGAATACTGAACCTCTTATTTAACGGTCAAATTTTTCAAGCAGGTGGGGGCAGAAATACTTGTTCTGAGCTTTCATGTACTTGCAAGAAATTCATATAACCCCTTGTTTACTTTTAAACCAAGCACATTCTTATCATGTGACAGTCATTAACAGCTTCCTAGCAGGACCTGTGTATCTCAGCTGCCAGATTTTAGGCAGATAATGGAATCTCTCCCTGTTTGGTGTTTTAATATCTAAGTGATAGGGTTGGCCTGAGAATTAAGTGGTAGTATTATAGCTGTTACCATTAGCTACTTAATCCCAACATTCCTAAGCCCCTACAGCTAGTAAACGGTCCCATATCGGAACCCATGTGGGTCACAACACAACTGCTTCCCACATGGAAATAAAATCAGAAGGCAAGAATGAGTTTTCCTTGATCTTTGAATTGCAAACTCTATTTTTACAGAAAGAAAAGACAGTTTACACATCATTTCTCTGATATCAGTTCTTTCCTTATCTCGCGGGATGTAATGGCTTGATGGAATATTTAAATACAAATTACTTAGTTCAAAGGAAAGGGGAGGAAAACCTGGGCTCCGGCTGCAGCTGCATTTTTGACACACTGCTGCCCCCTGCTGGCTGATACATAATTGTACTTTTTCTCACTTAAAATTAACAAAACTGTATCCCACCTTAGACAATCACACTAGGCAGGAAATATTTAATATAAACAATTCTACAAATTGAGGAGAGGGAATACTATTACAGTATATTTTTATAAAGCTTTACGAAGTTCTCATACATTTTTATTTGATATTCATTATAAGTCATTGAGGCAGGTGGAATGATTTCCATTTTTTTAGGTGAAGTAATAAAGCTTAAAGATTTGCTTAATTTCCTTGCCCTTCAGTGGTTCCTCACTGCCTCCCTCTGCTGCCCCATTTCACTGATCATTATTCACAAGAGCCTTCATGATCTGGCTTCTGCTTACTTTTTTTTTTAATACCATCTCTTGCCAATTTCCCCTTCACTGTCCACACTCCAGCCGTACCAAGATACATCCTTTACCACATTGCTAAGCCCTCTCCTGCCTCTGGACCTTTGTACATGCTGCTCTCCCTCATCTCCTCTGACTACCCTCAGGATTCTCCTGGTCTCCGCTTGGGCATCACTTCCCTGATTTCACCAAAGCTGAATTTGGTGACCAGGGCCATCCTCTGTTTCCCTAGCACCCTGGGCTTATCCCTATCACCGACTAACTGCTCCTCTGTAAGTGCATGTCTGTGAGCTCCTGGAGGGCAGAGACTGTCGTCTCCATCCCTGTTTCCCCGGCACTTAACACAGTTTATGGTCCATATGGGTCTTCTAACTAACAAATAAAAAAGATGATTAATCAGTTATTCAGACCACATAGGAAGCTGCAGTTCCGGAGACTCCCTTGCAAAATTTTCTAAGTCCAGGGCTTTCAATAGCTTTCTCCTGGCACTGTAATTTGTCTCAACACTTCCCCTTCAGAGCCCTACATGATGATCCTCAGCCTTCATCCAGACCTTTTAAACTTGCTCCAGAAGAGTCCTGCAGCTTGGATATGGTGAAATCCACAATCTGACTAGATCAACCCTTCCCTCCCTCTTTTCAAATTTTTCCTTGACCTTCAAGATGATGGCTCAGTCACTTTATGCAGGCCTCCCCTGCAAGCTTCCTGCTTCATAAGGGATTTCCTTCTGGCTCCCGGCTTCTGCTAATTTCAGTTTCCTTCTGCCAGGTGCTTCCAGTTCTTGTCACAGCTCTCTCACTACAGAAGAAAAGGTGACTGCCTCCTCTCTTTCTCTAGACCTCTCTACATCTCCTCTAGTTTGGATAGCTACTTACCAGCATCTGGCAGTTTCCCTGTCCTGCCAGATTGTCCTCTTTCTGCTCCATGAAAGTAAACCGAATGTGCAGACTGGAGCTTGATTCCTACCTTCAGAGTTTCCTGCTGCTTCCTCTTTTTGCTAAGCATTGATCTTGCACAAGGGTGGAACACGTCCACAGCTGTCGTGTTTATCTGAATGTCTGAGGCTTTCTCCACCACGACAATTAGCAGGAAGCAGCATTAACCCAAAGGGAGATAATACAGATCATTGGCATCAGGGTCCAGTTCACCGGCTATGTATGTTTGGCTCAGGATGTACTGGTGTTGCCCAGTTATTTCCCCATTTTTCACTCACAGCAGAAATAGAACTTTGCGCCCTTCTTATGCTTGCTCACCTCCTCCTGGTATCATCGCGGCCGTTTGCTGGCTCCGGTGAAGGGGGAACTACACCAGCGTATTTTAATTTGAAAATGTGACTGTTAATACATAAGGTTTCCCTGAGGGCCTTGAAGTAGACAAAGTCCGCTGACCCACATTGTCTCTTTTCCTTTCCACAGAACCCTGAGGCCTATTTTATAGATGAGGCATAAGAGGCTTAGAAAAGTCAAGTGATCTCTTAAGCCCAGGGTCACACAGAAGTAGCAGAACCAGGACATCAGCTCAGGTGCTTCTGCCACTGAATCAGACCATCTCTCATTACCTCTTGTTTATAGACAGGCTGCGCCCTTACAGAACCTGCGCTCTTTCTAATGCCAGCGACATTGCACGGGACCAGAGCCTGTCCGGTAGAGAGTTTCTTCATCCACCTTCATCCATTATGCTTGCTTAGTCTTACGAGTTTTTAAAGTGATAAGCATAAAAAATATATATAAATAAATAAAGTGACAAGCATGCTGATTTGGGCCCAAATTACTTAAATCCTCATAAACAGTCTTAGGAAAACTCTCAATTAACCAGAACATACAGATTATTTTGCTTAACTGAATTTTCAGAATCACAAAGGCAATTCAGGCAAGTATAATGGAAAAGGGGAATTTCCAAAGGCAACACTGTGCCTCAGTTTTCTTATGTAGAATTTTAGCTGCTTGAAATGCAGTGAAGGAAAAAACCAAAAGCAAAAACTTTTTTAAAATAAAGCAACAACTACAAGAGCCAGCAATATATATTCAAGCTAATCCTAGATAAAATTGAGCCCCAAAATATTATCATACATGGTTATGTTAGTGATTCATAGATGTATGTGCTGTGTGTCTGAGTCCTTACTGTATGTCCCTTTTCATCTCCTAATTTTAGAGCACTTTCTAAAAATAATCGGTTATCTAGACAAGTGTACTCTTCTGCAAGTCCGTAATAGTTGGAGTTCACATAACGATTATTATTACTAATGTGTGAAATTACACCCCTGGCAACTCAAATATAGCCCATGAAACAAAAGCTGTTCATGAATATCAGATTATACTTTAATTTGGACTTCTGTTTAACATTTTGTGTTAAGTGAACCAGAAGGTTGCTGAATTCAAATGGCATCTCTTTTTAAGTTACGTATTATGTAGCTGTAGAGTAATTCCAACTAGTACCTTTTAATATTTTGGGAAAGCATAAAAATACCTGTGAAAACAAAACTCATGAGCAGAACTGTTGCTAATTTTGAAGTGCTTAATATTCCTATTTAGATAATCCAGATGGAATACAGTCAGGATGAAGTTTTAGTATAGATTTTGCCCTTGAACGTGGTCTTTGAAAATTTAATCTCACAACCGTGTAATATCTTGCCCTCAGAAAATTAACAGCATGCGCCTCATGTTAAAAGTAAATATAAGTGCCTTAAATTGAGCCTGAATGTGTGAAGAACATTTCATTGCCTGCCAAATGCTATCATATTTAGGGTCGTATCGTTTGTGGATCGGTTACAAGTGACCCATAGGTCACTAGTGCCTAAGTGACTGTAGTCACATTAGATCAAGTGGACAATGTGACTTTTGAAGCTCACTTATCCTCCCAGGTTGCCACTAGTGTCAGCTGTTCCTCAAGGCCGTTTTTGCCTGCAGCTTCTGTTCTTGTCCTCAACATACTCGATCCCCTACAGCTCAGGCAGGCACAGGTGTAAACACTTCTCTGCACAGGCACCCACACGTATGCCAGTAATGTGTCCTATCTTGCAAGGAGCCATGGGAGTAAGACAACTCTGCAGGCTCTGTGCATCACAAGGCCTCTGGTAGTGTGTCCTGGGGTCTCCCACCTGACCCTACAGTAGGGGAGAATCTAAGAATTATCAGAGGCAACTTCCTGATGTCCCCGCCACACCTGAGGCTTTGGAGTATTGTGAAGAAAAGTGCCCTCACCTAAACTAATATGTAACTAATTTCACTAAGAAAGAGGGTTTATTTCCACCATGTGGGAGGCCAAGGGTATCTCTGGACTTACGTAATTGGATATAAAAAGCAACGTAATAGTACAACTAAAACAAAGACTTATCAACTCACCAAAAATGAAAACCTGTCATGGGAACCAGTGTGAAAGGCTGCCGCGTGCTTCATGGTGTGTTCAGATGCGGTAAATTAAAGCCGCTCTTAGGCAACTATCACACAGCCTCACGACCAACTTCCTGAAATAGTAGAAACACAACCTACGAGAAGAAAATTTCAATTGCCACTTTGATAACTTACTCTGTAACTAAATAATGACGTATCCTGTTGGCTCAAAAAAGTTGACCAATACCACAAAAATTTAAAACATTCAAGCCTGTTACTCAGGTTTTCCAAAACTGTCACTCCAGAAGGAATCTATGAATCTAGATTTAGTGCGACTTGAAAGGTATTTAAGCAATTTAAGATTAGAGGCAAGTTGGACTTAAATGCAAGTAATAACCTAAATTACTTTAATACCTTAAATTTCGAGAAAAAAAAAAACCACCTTAAATTTTGGTTAACAAGCTGACTAGCTTTGTTGTTTCTTTTTCCCTAGTTATAAGGTGATGGATTGTTTCTGTGATAACAGGCAGCTACGTTGCTTGTTCTATGGCTGTTCAGTGGCCCAAGTACTAACTGGCTAAATGGCACCATGGCCTTAAAAAAATTAACAATGTCTTAGTGATTAAACTACGTTTTATAGGTCTTCATTGATCACTCGTAGGCTCACATCAGTGAAATAAATGCCAAGTACAGGTTTATTAATCTGTGAGGTTTAGGGTAAAATTTATTGTATTTTTTAAAGGATTTTTTTTCTCATGTCCTTAATTTAAAAAATTATTTTCCTGTTTTTATACCATAAAACTTGGGAAATTGCCCCCCAAAAATTGGGTTTTGTTTTTAAAAAAATTATGAACCAGTGAGAAAGAGGGGACTTTGTGAACAAAAGCTCAGTGGCTTTACTTCGTAGACTTTATTTCACTTAAGGAGGCCAGTTGACAGGCAGAGGAGAGCATAGTGTTACCTCCTCACATACAATGAACACTTTTTTTTTCTTCCCAGTTGCTGTTTATTACTCAAAGGAGGCAATGTCAGCATTCTTCTTATCAGATACTAATTCAGCATCTCAACCAGTAATCAGTGGCGGTAGGACACTAAGTTGGTCTACCACATTGGCTTACAGTGTGCTCTGATAAAAGTCAAATACAATTGTAACTCCTTGGCCTAAAATCAAAAAGAGCACTGAGCCTGAATTCAATATTTACATGATTAGAGAGACTCCTTTTCTTTACATAGCTTCCTTCAAACATCTGAACTGGGCCGTATTTATCCTCCACCCAGGAACAAAAAGAGATTAATTTTTCTTTTGGTCCACAGATATGTTGAACCATGTTCAAATTTCTTACTGGAAAAGGTTAAGTTAATATTTTGATAACAGACGAAATCTTCAAAGTGAGCCACCGGTTTGCGTAATGAAAATTAGATTTCATAGGCTGGAATGTCAAGGATAAAGAGTAGAGATAGGGTTTGCAAGTCACACAGTGATGATTATTCTTAGTGTAAAGCTTATATCCCTCTATCCCAACAGCTCTTTTAACATGTCACCTTGTCCTTTACAGTCAAATGTTGAAAGAGACCTTAGAGAGTCCAAGAGCAGCAAACTCATATGGTTGTTTGGGGTCAACAGCTTCCATCATAAACAAATGATAGGAGTGGCAGAAACCGTGGAAGTTCAAGAACATATGCCCTATCTAAAGATATTCAAACCAATTTAAAAATAAATATTGTGCTTTCCAAACAAACCCATCCACAAAACAGTGAAAACATGAATTTTAATGATTTTATAGTATTTCACTGGATGTTATTCTTGAGTATTTAGCCAGTCCCTTATTGTTAGGGACTTTATTGTTGTATGGTTAAACTGTTTTTATTTTTTTGCTTTTATGATGATGTCCTAGTGAATTTTCTTATACTATATCCTTATTAATTAGAGTAAATCACCAGAATTGAATGAAGTTACTGGACCAGAAGGGCATGACCATTCGTATTTTTTTTTAATTCAAATGTATTAAATCACCTTCTAGAAAGGTGCAACCAGTTTATATTCCCTCAATAGTATATGAGAAAGCTAGTTCACCCAACTTTCACCACTGTGTTATTACTTTAAAAACAACTTTGCCAGTTTAAAAGTGAAAAAAAAAACGTATTTCTCTGTTAATTTATCTTAACCATGTATCTTGAAGCAATGCTTCACTCTTGTCTTGCATTGTTTCCTGCCTGGCCTGAAGTCTCTCATGTGACTAGAGTCAGGTCCTGATGTTAGTAACCATGAAAAGACAGAATGACATCATTAAATCACTCACTCTGTCTGAAAACATGGACATTTTCATTGATGTGTCTGTTGGAATTATATCTAGAATCAGAAATACATCATTTCCTCTGATACATTTTCCAAAATTTTATCTAGGATCAGATGCTGGCCTCATCCTCAATCAGCTTTCCTCCAAAAACATAAAGTGTAAAATACCTTCTATGTAGTTAGTCTATACAAAAGAAAGAACAAAAAAACATCTTTAACATTTTCATCCTGTTTTTCTATATTTTAAGTGGTATATGATCCATAATACTGTCATCTTTCTAAGCTAAAACTATCAATTAAAGCCTCTATAATATAATCTCAAGTATCAGTAACTTCAAATGTATTCACTGTATGAGGGTGTATATTAGTTAATAATGGTTCCCGGTTGGTGCTGGGCTTATGATGGGTGATTTTTTATTATCATGATGGCAAATTTTTACTGGTTTTCTATATTGCCCAGATGTTTAATATTGAACATGTAATTTTCTCTAAAAATGGAGATTTGAATAGAAGTTTGAATTTTAATAAAAAATACTGTAAGTGTTTTAGAAAGCAATTCCTTGAAATTGCTTTGAAAATCAAGCGGAAAGAGAAGCAACCTAAACATTTGCAGGGATTAAATGGAAAAAACTTTTGAAAAAGGAGGCCTATAGGGGGGTACTAATTATATGCCAAAGCACTTGACCTCAAACCAACAATTATGCTTTTGCGAAAACCCAAACCATCCTTTAAACATATATTTTAAACACCTTTATAAAATGGATCAGGGAGAAAAAGTCAAAAGAACTGTGACTCCCTGTTGGTGAAGGGATAAGCTGGGATGCTCTGAAGTCAGGAATGTTGACTTTTAGAAGGAAAGAAAACCTTTCACAGCTCAGCATCACGCATGCATGTCAGTTATTAAATGGCATTTGCAAACCACATTAAAAGACCTACAGGCTTCTCTTTGTTAATGATAGTATCTACTGTTTGAGTTTTATATTATGTGCTGAGTAATCTGCTATGTGTTTCAAATGCACTCGCTTTCTGAAGACTTCAAAGAATTTTTTTTTAAGTTGCTCAATTTTATAAATGAGGAAATCACACTTAGAAAAATAGCTTGCTCAAGATCACCCCTTGGTAGCAATGAGAATAGGATTTAACCTCAGGATTGTCTAACTCCTAATTCTTACTCTCAAGTATTACTTGTAATTCTTAGGCTACTATCTAAATGGTTTTTCTTCCAAGTATAAACAATCTAACCTCCCCCATTTTCAAGCCTAGCTGTCATGGGGTTCTTTCTCTGCCACTGTCACCTCTAACCACTGCTCTTGGCTAAGGCACTGGGAGGGTGCAGAGCCCCAGTCTCTGGCCTATTGGCTTCAAGCTGAAAACCCACACTTTCTTCTTTTGATACCCTCCTCCCCCAAAGCACAACTAAACCAACATTAAGAGTGTGACACACTTGATTGGAGACTGGGGGTGGGGAGAGAAGTGGTGAAGGTGATTACTGCAAAGAGCAGGAAACAACTCAAATTCAGTATCAGACACCACTGTGCCTGGGAAGTTACCCACAATTCCTCGCCCCAGGGGAGTTCTCTCTCAGACTCAGGTCTCTGCACAGGTTGCTGGGACCCTCTGCCTTTCTTTTGCAGTTTGGTTTTATAACCCCCACCGGCTTCCCAGCACTGCAATGGTCCCTTAGGTTGGGGAGCTGACACAGCTGTTTCCCTGTCCACCCCTCACTCCAGTTTAGGCTCTGATCCTGTGTTTGTACTTTAATGACTCGTGAAGATATTCTGCTAAGTAGAGTGCCATCGACCCAGACTCTCGACCTTACATTTACAAAGGACTGGCTGCAGATTTTAAATTACAGTTTTTTCTTTACATCTCCTGAGTCAAATTCTCCCATTTCCAACAACCTCAGCAAACCCTGTATACTAGTCAGGGTTCTCCAGAGAAGTAGAACCAATAGGATATATATATATGTGTATGTGTATTTAAAATTATATAATCTATCTATCTCAAGAGATTTATTTTAAAAATTGGCTTATGCAATTGTGGGAACTGGCACGTCCAAAATCTGTAGGGCAGGCTGGCAGGTTGGAAATTCAGGTAAGAGTTTATGTTGCAGTCTTGAGTCTTAATTCCTTCTTTAGGAAAACTGTCTTTTCTTTTTTGTGAAACATTTTTTAACTGAAGTTGATGCACGATATTTTATAAGTTGGGGTGTACAATATAGTGATTCACAACTTTTAAAGGTTATACTCCATTTATAGTTATTATAAAATATTGGTGGTAATTCCTGTATTCAGTATATCCTTGTAACTTATTTTATACATAGTAGTTTGAACCTCTTAATCTCCTACCCCTGTATTCCCTCTCCCCTTTCCTCCTGCCCCTAGTAACCACTAGTTTGTTCTCTGTATCTGTGAATCTGCTTCTTTTTTGTATATTTACTAGTTTGTTATATTTTTAGATCACATATTTGTGATATCATACTGTATTTGTCTTTCTCTGTTTCACTTATTTCACTTAGCATAATAGCCTTCAAGTCCATCCATGTCGTTGTAAATGGTAACATTTCATTCTTTTTTATGGCTAAGTAGTATTCCATTATACATATACTACATCTTTATCCATTTATCTGTTGATAGACACTTAGGTTGCTTCCATATCTTAGTAATTGTAAATAATGCTGCTGTGAACATTGGGGTGCATGCATCTTTTCAAATTAGTGTTTTGGGGTTTTTTGGGGGGATTTATACCAAGGAGTGGAATTGCTAGACCATATGGTAGTTCTATTTTTATTTTTTTGAGAAACCTCCATATTGTTTTCCATAATGGCTGCACCAATTTATATTCCCACTGACAGTGTAGGAAGGGTCCCTTTTCTCTATGTCCTTGCCAACATTTGTTATTTGTGTTCTTTTTGATGACAGCCATTCTGACAGGTATGGGATGATATCTCATTGTGGCTTTGATTTGCATTTCCCTGATGATTATTGAGGTTGAACATGTTTTCAAGGGCCTGTTGGCCATCTGCATAACCTGTCTTTTCTTTTAAGACCTTTAACTGATAAGGCCCATCCACATTATGGAAGGTACTTTACTGAAAGTCCATTGATTTAAATGTTGATAACCTTCAGTGTGTTTATAGATTAGTTGGAAAGCTAAAGTTTAAAATAGGCTATACTTTCAGAATCCACTTATCCATTATGCCCTCAACACCTGTGTGCAGTACTATCAGATTTACAGAATTGGGGTAAAGGGCTAAAAGCTCCATGACAACTTTGGCACCATTGTGTTAGGGGTAAGAAATCTCCACCATTCCATAGGAATTCTGGGCATGGTGTCAGTTAGTAGGAAAGCAAGGGCATTTATGATTATGGACAAGTCTTGTTAGCTACCGGGAAGAAACTGTCTAGGCGTAATGGCGGTGGTTGCAGGGAATAATGGAGATGCACAGTCCTGAGTTGAAAATCCCAGTGTTGGACACAGCTCTACAGTATTGAACAAAGCCTTCCTATTTCCTTTTTATTGCTTATAAACTAGGAGTAATGTTTTTTCAGAGCTTTAGTAAGGCTCAAATGTGAAAAATACATAAATTTCCCAATGGAATGTTTCATCCTCTTTAAATGGTAGTGTTCTTTCTAGTCAAGGCTCTGAGTCACAAGAAATTAAAACTGGCCCAATCATAATCCAACAAGATAAGGATGGTGATGACTGGGCAGCCGTGATGTCTGCAGTCCAGGCTTCATTGGAAAAGGATTCAGTCCTAGAAAATCAGGAGCCAAGGTTGTCTGTCTCTCCCTGCTTCCCCAAGGTCTTTGACTTCCACATTCCTGTGCAAATCTTTTCCATCCTACTGCACAGAGGCTAGTTTCTCTCCTTATCCATTAGCTTGCACGTGGCTTTTGTTGTTATGACTTCAGTTAAGCTCTAACTGCATGGTCTTTGAGCTCCAGAATTCATCTCTTAGTTCCAGTTTGAGAGACTGTCTTATTGCCCTGACCGTCAGCTTGTGGAAGAGCAGCCCTTGAGTCAAGTGTTGGCTGAGACCTCATCACCCAGGCAGTTCAAGGGAAGAGTCATGGAGAACCATGTGCCAACATGGGCTCACCTCTTGGACAAGACGAAGAGATAGACAGGTGTCTCCCACTTGCAGCTGCAGTGGAATCATGCCACCTTGAACTTATTCAGGGACTTTAGACCCAAACTCTATATCAGGTATAGAATGTGCCTCCATTATTGTCATCTAAACCTCACAATAAAGAAATCGACTAAAATTATAGAGCTTAATGTGAATACCAGAACTGAAAAGGAGAGTGTACTGAACAACAAACAGAAACACTTTATAATCCCCCTTCCATACCCCATTCACCCCTAGGGTTTCATTATTCTCTTAAAGGCAATATGGTTTGAGTGTCCAAGCACCTGCATATAGATTTTTCTTTTGTTCTTCCTTAAAAGATGCTTTAGTGTGCTTAAGAATTTCTCTGCATGTGATGTATACACACAACCATACATACCATATGGGTGGGCCGTTAGATGGGTTTTTTTCCATCATAAATTTGATAATACATGTTTTTCAGCCCTTTCCCTATGACTTAAACACTGCCCCTGTGTAAGCTGGTCCTCCAAGTGGTGGCACTATCATTGGTCTTTTCAAATGGAATGTAACTATTCTGGGGTATAGATGGTACTGGTTAATATTCAGTTTCATTAGTTTGATTGAGTGTATTATATTGCTAAAGCAGATGTTCGAACAGGACGGGTTCTTATCAAGTTTAAGTTAAAAGACTTATCTAAGCTTTGTGCAGCCAATTAGTTTTAGAGCTAAAATATTTGGATTTCTATCCTTGCTCTTTCTCTCCCCAATTTATTGTCTACCTGTAAGGTTTGTTGTGTTCCACAGTCGTGGACTCACTGAGTTATTTGAAAAACAGGCTGTTAACAGCCAAGAAATGCAGAACAGGAAAGTATGGCTCTATCAGGACAAGGCCGATGCTGTAACTGGGGAGAGAGTGCAGAAAACTCGTTTCCTGTGTTCATGGTTTAGTACCATCTCTTAACGGAAAACAAACACAAAATGTGTAATTTGTTTGGCAAATATGCATATTTATGTGAATTTTTAAAATACTTAGATGCCACGATCATTTCCTTTTCTGTCGTAAACAGTACTGTTTATATCCTCCAGATTAGATACACTATTGGTTTTTTAGCTTTTTGTAATTTTCTATGGGCATCGCTTTTATTAAGAAGACATACAGCATTAAAAATGACTGCTTTCGGATTCATCTGTTTATTTTCTGTGGACAGGTGCCAAAACTGATGCAGTAACAAAACTCAGTTGCTTCACTGAAGTGTTGGGTTGAATGATTTTAAACCAGGGACAGAGAGGAGAGAGGAAGAGTTTTATTGGCTAAAAACTGTTTACCGACTTTCCAGTACACAGCTGATTAACCATGTTTGCAGTAACACAGAGGACATAGCTGCCTTTTGATAATTGTTAAATAAGCTTTTCTTGTTTATTCTCAGGGAGCTGTTTTAAAGTAATTCATGTCCTAGGCCTGAAGTTTATACCAGGAAGTAAGCATTTCAGACATGATTTAAGCTGCTTGTGTTTGTGTACAAGATATGCATGTGTCTCTGTGGCCTGTGCACACGTGTAGGCGTATGAATTGCACATCTCTTTGCACAAAGGATTTGAGACAGCACAGGATGTCATTCTGGGTAAAAAGCCACATCAGATTACAGTCAGTTAATAGGCCAGACGCTTTAGCTTAGATTTCTTGAAATCTTACAAGATGAAGGAAGTGAGATTCTGGGGCTTTTAATTTGCACTCAGGCCAAATCCCCTTTATGCTGAAGTGGGAGGGCGGGGGATGAAGAAAAAGATGTCACAGGAAAGGCAAGGTTTTAGAAGTGTTTACTATATAATTCATAAAGATAAAAATTATCATATTTTGCATTAGAAAACTAAGATTTTTTTTAAAGTAATTATTTCCCATAATTACAACTCCAGGAATTAAACTAAAACAGAAGGCTGTGGGCATGGCTGCTCTGGTTTCTGTCTGAAGTCTCTCCGTACGGGTCACATGTGCTTCCCACTTCTCCAGCAAGACTCAGCCTAGGCTGGCCTCCTAGCCTGTTTTCATTCAGCCAGTCACCTTCTGCAGGGGAGGAGCCAAGATAGAAATAGCCAGAATGTAGTATGAACAAGAGCATTGCTACAAGTCCTCAAGTCCGATATCTCCTACTTCTTATTCACGTCAAAACAATGTAAACACTAAACCTCAAGGAATGACAATTAGTAATTTGTGACACGTCTCTTTTCACATTCCTGGTTGAAAGCAACTAATACCAAGTAACTAGTCATTCTAACACAAAGGCCATCGTACTGTTTTAATTAGGGGTGATTCTAATCTGTTCTTGTTCCCTTTTACATGAGGTAGTTATCTTTAGATGAGTAGAACTATGTTGAGGAATGTTCCAAGAAAGAAAGATGATGACTTGAGGCTCCTCTCTAGATATTTTGGGAGGATTTGGAGGGGGAGAAAGCCGTGGCTTAAACTATCAGACCAGGGTATGACTTCTTTTAAGCCTTCATTTTAACTTTTTTGTAAAATGGGAATAAAAAGAGTTCCTGTCTCAAGTGTGGTATGTAAATCATTTACCAGATGTGTTAGTTTCCTGTTGCAGTTGTAACAAGTTACCAAAAAGTGAGTGGCTTAAAACAACACAAATGTATTATCTTATAGTTCAGGTGGTCTGAAGTCCAGAATCTGACTCACTAGGCTAAAGTCAATATGTGAGTAGGGCTGCATTCCTTTCTGAAGACTCCAGGGGAGGATCTGTTTTCGGGCCCTTCCTAACTCCTAGAGGTTTTAGAGGGTTCTGGCTACAGCCCTGGGGTGCTGGGCCCCCTGCCATCTTCAGAGCCAGTGACACCAGCCTTCCTTCTGACATCGCATCCCATAGGCACTGTCCTTGGTGTCTCCCTCTTCCACTGGTGAGGACTCTTGTGGTCTCACTGAGCCCACCAGGAAACTTTCCCATCAAACCACCTTCATTAGTTTCATCTGCATCTCTGTGCCATCTACAACCTTAACTCCCCTTCCCCACGTAACATGGTCACAGGTTCTGGGGACTAAGACAAGGGCACTTTTAAGAATTATTATTCTGCCTATGACACCAGAGTACCTGTCACGAAGAAACACAGGGAATGTCAGTTTTTGCTATGCTTAAACCCCCACCCCCAAAAGAAAGAAACCTTCTCTGAATATTTTCTGTTGTTTAAGTAAGAAGATGACAACTGACCAATGTCCCAGAAAACCAGGTGAGTGTTGAACCTCCCACATTGTGTTTCAACACCTTTTACAAACATAGTTCTGGCACTCTGCCTTTAAAGCTGAAAAGCAAAGAGCAAAGTTGTTTCCTCTGACCTAAATATACATGGTCTAGAGCTTTCCTGTTCTCTTCTTTGTCTACATCTTTTCCTTTCTTGAGGATATTTTCTGCTGTGTTATCGACGCACCTACATGTCACTGACTCCCCCAAAGTGGAACTCAGGCGCTAACCTTTCTGTTAAGCTTAAAACACCACACGTCCAGTGGGAGCTGGGCAACTGCCACCTAATAGTCTATGGGTCTCTGAAAACATCTCCAGAATTCAAATGACCATTTTTTTTGTATATGTATATTTTTATTGAAGTATAGTCAGTTTACAATGTTGTGTCAATTTCTTACAGCATAATGCTTCAGTCAGACATGAACATACATATATTCATTTTCATATTCTTTATCACCATAAGTTACTACAAGATATTGAATATATCTGAATATATTGCTATACAATATGAACTTGTTGTTTATCTATTTTATATATAGTAGTTAGTATCTGCAAATCTTGAACTCCCAATTTATCCCTTCCCACACCTTTCCCCCACTAGTAACTATAAGTTTGTTTTCTATATCTGTGTGTCTATTTCTGTTTTGTAAATAAGTTCATTTGTCTTTTTTTTTTTAGATTCCACATATAAGTGATATCATATGATATTTTTCTTTCTGGCTTCCTTCACTTAGAATGACAATCTCCAGGTCCATCCATGTTGCTGCAAATGGCATTATTTTATTCTTTTTTATGGCTGAGTAATATTCCATTGTATAAATATACCACAACTTCTTTATTCAGTCATCTGTCGATGGACATTTAGGTTGTTTCCATGTCTTGGCTATTGTAAATAGTGCTGCTATGAACTCAAATGACCATTTTTGACTCAAGACATCTCTTCCTCCCAGCTGGATTACTCTCTCTGTCATGAAGGTCTGAACACTGGCAGCCAGTATCCCCTTGGGTTCCCTAACGTGTGCCCAAGTCCTCTCCAGCGATCATCCTCACTGGTGCTGGCCAGGTGCAAGTTTGTCGTGCCCTTGTCTGGACCATAGGCATAGCTGCCTGTCTCTTGCTTTCCTTCCTTCACTGATTTATGTCACCGCCTCCAGGAAGTCTCGGGTCCCTCTACTCCACCTCTTCTGCCTTAAATCAATCCTTCTGCCTTGAATCAGTTCTGCTTTGTAGTAAATCAGCCCTTGTCATTATGCTGAAGGGCTCAGGGAATTATTTTTAAGCAACTACCATATGGCAGACATTGTACTTAGACATGTTACATATGTTATCTCATTTAATCCTAATTTAATACCCCGGCAGGTACATGCTCTTTCTTCTTTGTTACCAGTGAAGCAACTGAGGGCTAGAGAGCTTTATGTAATTCAGCCAAAGCAACACAGTAAGTGGCAGAGAGAGAGTTCAAACGAAGATGTGTCTGATTTCAAAGCCCCTAATTTTGCTGCTTCACACTGGAGCCCCACTATTTGACTCTGTTTTAAGTTTTAAAGCAGTTACCTTATGAAGGCATACCTGAGTTCATGTACTTCAGGGGTAAATCTTCCAGTAGCCTAATGACAAACACATCGTGATTTGGTCGTCTTGGTGGTTTCCATTGGCAGCTAAGGACTCTTATGTGTACTATTTTTTATCAAAGATCTAAGACATATCAAACCTTTGCCTTTGACGTGGCTTACAGATTAACCCAGGTGCATTTCTCACATCTAAAGAAAAGAGGGTTGGGAAGGAAGGAAGGAAGTCATTTGTGCATGTATAGGTGGCTTTGAGCCACATGAAGTCAGGGCTCTTGTGGAGGTAAATAATCCTGATAGATCTGTTTCTTTTCCATTAAAGATCAGCTCTCAGTGACAAGCTAAAACCTGCTTCTCTTCTTTGACCAAAACACCCACAAAGGAAACAGAAACCAGTTTAGCAACTTTGCAAGTGGGTGCGAAAGGATTCCTATAAATAAAGCCTCCCATTGTACGGCTCAAGTCCTGCTAGGTTTGGAATGCTGATGGTTTATATCGTCCTACTGTGAACTCTCACTGACAGCCTACTGAGCTTAGTTCTAGCAGATGCTCTAATGCATTGCATTTTTTAAAATTATAATTTTGATACTTCTTAAATGTGACTTTAATCAGAAGTCTACTTTATAGAATGAAATAGACTTTGTCCTTTCTGGGACCAGTTACTTTCTGAAGGGAGAAGAAAATATATAACTCAAATTAGGTGATTTTAATAATAGAAAGAAGGCTCTCTGGGGTTGTAAGAAGCCTTATTGCTCATTAAAAGACACCAAAGCAAATACCATGCAGAGGAAGTCAGTTTGGGCAACTCTCTTATTCACGTGATAGCTTTGCCCTTATGTAGATGGTGGAACTCCTAGAAATTAAAAAAAAAAAAAAAGCTACAAGAGACAGACTTCAGTAATATAAAGAAATATCCTTTCAAATAAAACTCACTTATTTTATAAGAAGAAAAATGCAAACAAAATCAAGTGCTAAATGTGGCTCTTAGGTTTTTGTGTAATTGCAAAAGCTAAACATAGCAGAAGAAATAGACCTTAACTTGAGAATTTAAGATGCTATCTGGAGACATTCTTGCGTCAATAGTCAAAACTGAACAGCAGACAACAATCATATAAAAGTATTATGGCAGTGTGAAATTGACTAAATTGAAAACTACACTGTGGTTATATAAAACAATTATCTATATTCATAGGAAGTACTTAAGTATTTGGGGCAAAAGCCATGACACATGTAACGTATGGTCAAATGGTTTAACCAATATATACATTGTGTGGGCCATATATATATATACACACACACACACACACACACACACACACACACATATATATGAGAGAGGAGAGAGAGAGCACAAATGTGAAACAAATGGGATAAAATATTAACAATGGCTGAATCTAGGTCAAGAATATGTGAGAATATGTTCGTCCTAAGTAGTATTAATTCACATCGCTGAATGATGTGAATCTAAATTTCCAGCTGAGATTATTATCATAAACTCTAGACCTACAAATTCAACTGTTTACTAGATATCCACTAGGATATTCCACAACTATTTCAAAACCCACCTTTCCGCGGTTGGTTCTGTAATGTCCCCTTTAAACCTGAGTTTCCTTCTTAATTCTCTGGTACCAGCCTACGTTCTTTCCTCTGCCTCCCCAGCTACATCTCCCCCAGCATCACAGCTACACCCACTCAAGAAATCCTGACTGTTCTAACCTGTGAAGTTTCTGCAATTGTTTCACCTCTTTCAGTCCCTACTGTTATTTTTCAGCTTCAGATACCACATGGATTATAGTCATCACCTCCTAAGAGGTCTATTGCATTCAGGATGTGTCCCCCCACCTCCAGTCTGTCTCCTGTATTCCGGCTGATTTTTGAAGTTCAGATCCAATCTTATTCATGCTCTCCCTATTGTTCTCAGATTAAAGTCTAAATTCACAGTGTAATTTACAAGACACATGAAGGCTCTGGTTCTTGTTTATTTCTCCTATCTCTCCTCTCTCTCTCTACCCTAATTTCTCGTGTCTTCTCCTGCACCCTGCTACCGTCACACTGGACTCCTTGCAGTGGAAGCACTTCCTCCTGCACCAGGCCTTTTCCCCTCTAGTCTCTCTGCCCTGAGTACTTTCCCTTTCCCCTGCTCCCAACTGCTTTTTCAACACATGATCCTATTTGCCTGACTTGTTTCTTTAAATCTCAATTTAGACAACATTCCTCTAGGAAACACTCATGCTGCCCCCAAGTCTAAGCAAATCAGTAATTAGAAGCAAATTTAAAATAAAATAACAATAGGAATATTATGAATACATTTTTTAATCTAGCATAAACCATGTACACATGCATTCAGTCATTAAGCTTTTCCACAGATAGTTGTCGAACACCTTTTACATGCCCAGCAACTTCTAGTTGAACAGCTGTTTCTTCATCTCCCACAGTGTTCAGGCATTCTGTATGTGTTCTTAGCTTTTAAGTTCTAGTAGGGAAGACTATGCACACACCTATAAATGTATAAAATCAGACAGTGACGTGTCATGGAGGAGAAAGCATGTAAGGGATGCTTCCATGGATACTGCGGTGAAAGAAGACCTCGCTAAGGAAGAGCCGTATGAACAGAGACCTAAATAAAATGACAGAGCAAGGTCAGGCCACTGTCTGGGAAGAGCATTCTAAGCAAAGGGGAACTGCAAGTGCGAAGGTCTTAGGACAGGAGCGTGCTTGGTGTGTTCAAAGAAGAGCTAAGAAGTCTGTGTGTGTTAAACTCAGCAAGGGGGGGTGGTGATGGAAGGGAGTAGTTAGGGCCAGATCCTGTGGTGGTGGGTAGTGAATCTACTCTGTCAGGCCTAATTTTGTCTGGGTATTGATTTCAGTTGTCCTTGTGGTTTTGTACTTGGGCTGAAATCACAAACTGGACCGCATTTTGTGGGGAAGAAAGGGTATTGAGGACCAAGGACAATGGGAGGAGAGTTCCATCTAGTTCAGAGATGTCGCCCTGAGAATTAAAAAGCCGGAATTGGATAGACCCTGGAGAACCAGAAGGGCGATGCCCAAAGGTGTTCTGCTTAAAAGCCTATGTATCTTTCTGTTGCCTTCAGATTAAAATCCAAATCCTCAGTATAATTCACAAGGGACATGAAGGACCTGGTTCTTGTAAGCAGGTGGAGCAAAGCCTTTGACCCACATAAACTCATAATGCTAATCAGACAGCCTGGATATCCCAGTCTCTCCCCTTCCTCTTTCCCCACCCCCATTCTTTCCCGCCTGTTCCAAAATTAACTTAGCCAAATCTAGGGTTTTTTTCCAGCCATTAAATGGTGATGGAGAGCACTTTTGCTTTTGAACTATAGCAGTGACTTTTGTCAGTGTTTTAAAAAATAAAACGAATTCCTATTTTTGTATCCATTTCTAGCCACGTGGTCTAAATAGATAAAATGTAGTGTAATTTTAATTTCTGCACTGCTGTATGGTAAACATATGTAAGAACAGAAAATAAAAGGTCATTCTCATTTTCAAGAGAACTGACTTGTTTCTAGGACGACCTACATGACTGAAACATACTGAATTATTTCCTAAAATGATACCTATTCCGTTTTCTTTTCTTATTAATCAGTCTCTAATCATTTCATCATTTGTCTCTTTCATTTGCTTCTTTTTGGTCTTTGTTGTTTCCCCCTCTCATATTCTTAAAGAAAGATTGTCTCCCTTTTGTTGAAAAACAAAATTTTTCTGGATACATGTGCCCTTTGAAGTGTACATGAAATGAATGTAAATAAGTAAGGATAGAAGAGAAACTGGAGAGGAAAATCATATGGAAATGAAAACAGTAAATATGTAAGGCACATAATTCATATCCAGGAAACATTTTTAATTAATAATTATAATAATGTATAAAGTAAAAAATTAAAAAGATACACTCTCAAGTAGTCTCCAAAGCAACAATGACTGGTGTAATTATTTGAATCAACATTAACTTTAAAATACTTACTTTAGGCTATAATAATTTTCATGTACTGTACAACTTTGTATGTGTGTAACTATTCATTTTCTTGGATAGACTATTATAGGAGCCTGGAATCAAGCTTAAAACTCATTTGTCATGATCTGAGTATTTCTTCCTTTATTTCCTTTCTGCGTCGCTTCTCTTATGACAGTTCTGAAATTTCAAAATCAGATAGTTAAGAAAAGCTTTGTTTTGAAGAATGTATCCTAATAAATTTCTATATTGCAAAGAATGTTTTATTAACATGGCTTATCTCGATATGACAGGCAGTATGTGAAATATCTACACCTACTTCTGAAGCTTTCTCTTCCTAATGATAATTTAACAAGCTAGCATTTATTGAGTACGTATTACATGCCAAGTACTGTTCTACGTTCCTTGTAGGTATTAAATCACTTAATCTTCATAGCAGCCCTATGAGGCAGAAAGTATTAAGATCCTAGTTTCACAGGTGAGAAAACCGAGAGTCAGCGAAGTTAATGATTTACCCCAAGGCTCATGGCTGGAAAGTGGAGGAACAGAGATTTGAGCCCAGGCTTAACTGTTGATCACTCTACAGTACTTACATAAATTAACCAATGCAGCCCAGAGAAGAGGGAGGAGCTGACCACTTACTGCGGGTTGCTAAGAAATGTAACAGGAAGGAAGAATAGAATGGAGATCGTGCTCCTGCTCAATGGGAGACATTTTCCCCAAGGGAGAAACACAGACCCTTAAGGGACTTTTTGCCTCTAGTCTGGAAGTATGTTCACAGGGAGGAAGAAGACAATTAACAAGGCTGTGTATATCAGGTGGCTGAATCGCCACTGTAACCCCAGTGCTTAGCACAGGCTTGCCTCAAACACTAGTTGCTCAGTAAACACTAATTCTTGTTACATGCTGCAGATCTGGTTTGGTGAAAGCTCCTGTAAGCAAAGTAAACTTACGGGAATTTTGTGAGGCATTTATTTCCATGAAGCTCAACACACCTGAAATACCCTACATATATCCAACAATAATTGCTATTGTAAGCAGTTCAAAATTTCTTTTAAAAGTTGCTCTTTTAAAAATTGCTCTCTGTTACAACAGAAAATTAAATATGTGGTAAGTAGCCTTTCTTGTAGGGAAACTAGGTGTTTTCTCTCAACCCAGGAACATTGCCTTTCCTTATATCCGTCCCCCAGAAAACTGTGTTTCAGAACTGACACCACTGATCTCAGCTTCTTGATCACATTTTCTTCCCCATTTGGCATGTCACCTGAGAAGGAAAGTGTTCTTTTGGGTCTTCTGTTGAGTGCATTTGATAAGGGGACACACTGCAAGCAAAATTCACATCTCAAGTTCAGACTGTATCCTTGGCATTGTAATATGGTATTAGCAAAAGCACTTTTATAATCCTACCTGCCAACAGTTAACATCTATATATGGTAAGATCACAAGATTCCAAAATTACCCAAGTCTTGGAAAGACTTTTTTATTACACATTTTTCTTTAGCAAAGGGTCCTATCCCTACCATCTTCAAAAAAAAAAAAAAAGTTCAGTTTGAACAAGCCCTAATTATGTAATCAAGCAGATTTATCCATCTCATATAAAAATGCAACAACAAATTTGGACACTTAAAGTCATATTATTGTAGTCAACAGTAATGTACACAAAATTTTAAGTGTGAACAGGTTAAGTGTTTGGATTTGAATAAAAGCTACATACACACACTTCAAACACGCTTGTGAATTGGTCATCTGAAAGGTACCTGCATAAACGATTATCTGTATCTTTATATGAGCCCTATCTACACAAGATACGTATTTCTCAGTATTTTGGGACAGGGACTTGAAGTATTCTTACCAGAATAAAACTGAAAAAAAAAACTTTCAATAAAATAGGTCACATTATCATGAATTGATCAAACTATATAATGTGGTAACAGATACAAGGCAAATAAATCAAGAAGTAAACTAGGAAATACATTTTTTAAAAATTGAATTAGAAAAAGAATTTAGAAGAAAAACTAGAGATGATGCAGAAGCAGCGGCACGCCTGGCATTAAAAATATTTTTAAACCAGGGGTTCTTAGCAGCCTGGATGCCAAAGGAGATGGTCACCTAAGAGGAAGCAATGCCCGAAGGCCAGTATTCGTTCATTGGGAACTATGTTCATCAGATGCCCATTGGACATCTCTAAGCACAAGTGAAAAATTGATTTGGTCTTAAATAACCTTGATAGAACTCTACTTAGCTGACATGGGATTTAAGTCCAGTTCCTACCAGACTCCTGAGGAGAATAAAAAAAGGAAGAGCAAATGACAAACTTTTGGGAAATATCTATCTTGTGTAGATATGGATGCAGGTGCTTTTCACGTGACCAAGTCACAAGTGTGTTTCGTGTGTGTGTGTGTCTTCCCAGCTCTCTAGATTGAATTAAAACACGCTGCTGATATAGGTGGCATTATAACCATCTGTGTGAGATATAAATATGTAAAAGCCCCTTGTGCTTTTTTGGCACATACTGAAAACTGCGTGTTTATGTTTTGTGTATGATTTTGTATGTGTGTTTCTTCTTCTAACATGAAGTCTTGTTTTGCAAAAAGAGCCAATTCATTCCTGCTTTCTCCTTGCTTACTGCTGTTTCCCAGAAGTCTGCAGCTGTGCCAAATAATTTGAAGATGAACTTCAGAGCCTCTTCGAAACGCCTCTGCCTTCTCTTTTTGCTCACCACATAGCTGCAAGGAAAACATCCTGTAATTAATTTTCTATATGCAGCTAACTCAGCAAAGTTTTGAGAATAAGCAACATTTCCCAGGGTGGCTGTGTGTATAACAGGAGAACATTAGTTGAAGCACTTTGTAAATGATAAAGCATTACCCATACGTCAGGCACTGTTATCATCAGCGTTGCTCTAGGTAGTAAAATTGTATCTAGGAATGAAATAAGCCAGTTGTGTCATTAAGGAAAGGAGTGAAAATTAGTATCTATTAAAACACTTAGAGCAAAGTGCTAGGAACTCTACTAGAAGTTCTACATAGGTTGTCTTATTTATTGAATAGCATTCATCGGGAATAGGACCTCTTAAAGGAGCCAATTAAGAGTTTGTGGTGGGGGAGCATATAGCTCAATGATAGAGTGTGTGCCTAGCAAGCAGAGGTCCTGGGTTCAATCCCCAGTACCTCCGTTAAATAAATAAATAAAACCTAACCCAACCCCCTCCCCATATACAGTGCTGTATGTCAGTTACAGCCCAATAAAACTGGAAGGAAAAAAAATTTTTTAAGAGTTCATAGTGGATATAAATGTAGCTTCACAGAGAAGATTACCCATCATAAATTTTCATTTGAGAATGAATCATATTGCCAGTTAATACTGTTTCCCTCTAAAAACATGTTGATTTGGTCAGGTGCTTCACTAGCCAATGAGTAGTCATTTTGGAACTATGAGAACTTGGAACTGTCAGGGAAAAACAAAAAAACTTGGCAAAGGCCATTTGTTCTGTATTGCGTGCAAAATCTTGGTCTTATTATATTAATAGAGATGTCATTGTTATGAGCTAATTATAATGTGAACTCCATTTTCTTTATATCATTGTCCATTCATTACAATGTGCTAACTGTACACAGCTTTCAGTGACTTGTGTATCGCTTTAACTTGCTGCTTTACCTACAGAGTTGATATTTTCTCTACCTGATGATGGTAATCCCTACTCCCCAAATGAAACACTGTATTATCATATGTATATACCTCAGTGAGCTGCCATTGAAGGATTTCATAAAAATGTGGCAACAGGGGAGAATAAAAGGGAAACATCCACAAAAGTCTTCTCCAGGATGCTGAAATGTAAGGAAATGAACAAGGAGACTAACAGAGCCGGGCTAAGTTGATGCCTTTTCTTTTTAAAGGGCTGACAGAGAATGTGAATTAAAGGCGGGGAGTAGGAAGGAAGGAGTTATTATGACTTATCCGTTCATTCAGTTACTAAGTGTTCAGCACTATACTGGGCGTTGTGATGTCTTCTCCCCTTGACCTAATAGGGAAAAAATACAGAAGGAAATCACAATAATGCAAAGCAGTGTGTACTGTATCATGACAATCCAGGTGGAGGTTCTGGAGAAAAAAAAATCAAACTTATGTTTGGATGATGAGCTAACAGCATTTAAATGTCTGTAAAGGTGTAAAACACCAACCAGGTTTGTACCAGCCTTATCAATTCTACTGCGTGTCAGTGCCGTTAGGACTCAATACTAGAGATTTGTTAAAGGCAGCTGTGCCATTGATTTCCTTTACCATAAGAAACGGTACAGAAGTTAGATATTGAGTTCAGTTATCTCACTCCCTGACAGACCTTCGAGGGTCAGCTCAGCAACGTGTAATGCAGAGCATGCTGGCACTGTTTCCAAAATGTTCAGTGAACCAAGAGCAGTGGGTTTCCCGTGCGCAGAAACAGAAACCTTTGCGTCTCACAGGCTGCCTCCAGAGGTCAGGGACGGGAGGAGAGAGCACTCCCAGAAGGGAAGTGTTGTATTACCCGGGGAAGCACATGAACCAAAATCCCCGTCCACTCTTCCTGAGAGCAGCACGCTGCCGGCCGGGTAGGGTTTGAAGGGAGGACCTCAGAAATGTTCTGCCCGCGTAGCGGTACGTGTAAGTGCTCTTTTCACTTTAAACAAGTCGTTTCAGAAAGTCAGAGAAGGATGACTTTATGATATATTTTCAAAATCCAGATGAGCTACATGGATCTATTGGCTGCTACCTCCAGAAAGGGAATGTTGGCTGGGGGTGGGCAGGAGAGTGAACTCTGTTGAAATACTAATCTAAATAGAGGCTATGAAAACAACTTTCTGTGCATGTACAGTATTTGTCTATGGTTTGCTATGGGTGCAGCTTGCTGTGGTTCCATGTGGAGACATTCTAAGAAATAGATTCAAATAGTGATTTTGAGTCCGTTTTCATTTCCATTAGTCATTTATATAAAACAAGTCTATAGTGAGTTTTTAAAAAATTCATTCATAGGAAATCATTTATCAGTTAGATTTCTGTATTGCCTTACCTTGCCCTTAACTGAAAGGTTGTGCACAACTAGGATACTGATAGTGATTAAGTCACACATTTATGATTTTTATCACCATGATGCTCTGAGTTTCAAAGACTGATAATGCATTTCATTAGAATCTCCTAACCATCCTCTTAAAAGGTTGCCTGAATGTCTTTGTTTTCCTTTAGCATTTTATTTCTTTAAGATCTCTAGGCTCCAGAGAAATGAAGAGAGAAATAGATAAAAGGTTTTTGTTTGTTTTTTTTAAGTTTTGGGCAAACAAGTCAAAATAAGATTATTTTTGGTAGATCAACCTGTACTTTTAAATGGAAGGAATAAAGATATAAAAAGATCTGAGATATATAAGTAACCTCTGATTTTTAATGGCATTTGGTATTGACTTTTAAAAATGAAATTGCTCTGCATTATTATTTATTTATACTTTTCTCCTTTCAAAAGAAGTAATTACCATTACTAGGTTAGCTTTTCCTCAATCACAAGCAGCTGTGTAACAATATCAGCATATATAGTTTACCACTTAGTCATGAAGCTTAATGGTGTTGCAGGACATTATCCCTTTCAAATTAGCAATAAATTTATGAGCATCATTCACAGCTGAAAGATTGAATGTCTTTTTTTAATTTGGTTAATTTCAAAAGCAATTATTTCACATTACAGGACAATTTTATTTATGAAATTCTCATTGCAGGAACAGAAGTGTTTTTAATTAGAAGTAAACAATTTGATTTCATTTTTCTGGTTCAGCACACAGATTTTGTGCCTATAATCATAATATATGCAAAATGCCCAAGTTAAATATTTAGATGATTGGTTTCAGCACAAACAACTTTTCAGTTTTAATCACAGAATCTAAAACTTTTTAGCCATCAAGGAGGTTGATAGCTAGTCATAACAATATTTAATTTCCAAGCAATGCCCAATATTTAATCAAGCTATATTTAATTCAAATTTGAGAGGTATGAAAAGTGTCTAAGCTTTCAGTCTTTGTAATTTAAAAAATATGCAAGAACGGAAAAATCTTCAGTATTAGACATGAAGCTATAGATGTTACAAAAATGTATGAAGCTCTTTTTCAAAGCTGCTGTTTTAAAGAATCATTTCACATACAGCACAGCGATCATACTTTATAAGATCAGGAGATCTGGTGGGCACAGGATTCAGACCACCGGCGAATTTCAGCGCAGCCCCTGGTTAAGTTAGATCCTCCTTTCATTCTTGCCACCTCTCCTCCAAGCCATCCTCCCTTCCCCCAGCTCCTTTCTCCTCTTTATTCCTCTCTCTCCTCCTCCCTCCTTAGATCTCATTTCTCCTGGTGCTTGCACACTCAGACATCCTTTTTGCACAAGTGGGTCTGTTTTCTTCAACCAGTGGTTATCATTGTGAGACTGGAGGATAGCCATTAATATTTCATATGTAGCACTTAAACCTCTTCACGTAGATTATGCATTTTGCTTCTTTATGCCCCATCCATAGGCACGTAATAAATGCTTATTGATTGTCTAGACAGGTTGTATTATGACTTGAGAACTTTCATATGTATTGTGATTTAAGAGTCTTCATACTCTCTGCAGTTACCAGTGCTGTATTTCCTCAAATCTAAGATGCACCTTTTTTCACATTTTAGTTTTTAAAATCTCAAAGTGTTTTATGATCAATGGTGTATCATAGTTTAATTGACAGGATTTCAATTTTCATTTTTCTCTCTTGGTGGTGCATCTTGTAATCCATGCTGTCTTAGATTTGATGAAATATGGCAGTAAAATATATAGATAAATCTGTTAGTTGAATAATATGCTAAATGCTGTGCATTTCACATTCAGACTGTGTAAGTGTATTCTCTTTTTATGTGGTTTATCCAGGGCCAATTTTGATCTCTCTTCATTACCTTCCTCCACCCAAATTCCCTTGCACTGTGGTTCTACCTGTCCTTGGACCAACTGTCTTGACTGAAAACCTCTGGAAAATACTCAGAGAATTTTATTAGTAGTATAATTACCAATATTTAAGCATAGTGAAATGGAAAGGGTGCACATTTTTTAAACTAAAGACCTAGGTTCAAATTATGCTTCTGCTCTTTAAAACTATATGTACTTAGTGATCCAGTATTTGTTCTCAAGCTTCAAATTATACATCTAAAAATTAAAAATAGTATGAAGAAGTTCTTCGTCATAAAGCTGTTAGGACAATTTATAAAAAAAAATGTTGGACCAGTAAAACTTTGAATGTAAAATGTACATGAGAGCACTTTATAAACCATGAAGTGCTGTTCAATTATAAATTTTAAGCACCAGGATTAAACAAAACATTAGACAGTTGGGGAGAGGAAAGAAGGAGAAATTATATAATTTGTCCCAAACTAAGGGGAGTAAATTCTTCATTTTAACTATCACTGGAAACGATATCATTAACTCACTGTCTGAACTACAAAGAGAACTGTGAAATCTCCCTTCAGAGAACTTCCAAGTGTCAGAGCCTTGGCTGCTGTGAATCCCAGTGCTGAATGCATGCCAGTCTCTGAGAGCTTGCATCTTTTATTGAATTAGCAGAACCACAGCCCACAGCACCTCTGTGGCATTAAAAATAAAAGTGGTTACTTAGATTCCCCCATTCCTTTCCTCTCTTTGTTCCTTCTATTTTAGAGACATATCGATCCACAAATTACAGTAAGGCTTTGGAAAAAAATAACATAAGCATGTTTAATAGTGGATTTTGGAATCACTGTATGACAAAAAGTTTTGTCTAACTCCTCACTTTCAGAGGTAAACGTGGTGGGAGGGTTTCAAGGTGGGGTTGCCAGCGATGACTGTTCTTTCTGTGTTTGTTTTATTCGCTTGGTTTGGTTGAAGGAACCAAACTGTATTGTCTATTTGTTGGGTTCCCAGTGTTATGTATTTAGCAGGCCCTGTAATATTTAAAGCCTTAACCTGAAATAGAATTGACACAGGAACATACATTTTAACAGAGTCTTAATTCTCACAGAGAGAGTTATAAGTATAAGCTAATGCCCACTGGAATTAAAAATAGTGTAAGTCATAGTAGTAATTATGGAAGGGCCCCACTCTGTGGTCCCAGGTAGTCCCAAAGGAGAAATTATACAAAATTAATTGAATCAAGTGGGATCCGTCACACAGTTATATCCATAGCCAGGACCCTTTTTCTGCCATAAGGAAGACTTCAGATATTTTCAGCTTGAAATGTTATCTTAACAATTTGCCAAGTAAGGTCATTATAGGGGTAGGGGAGTAAGAGGTACAAACTATTAGGTATAGAAATTAGGTATAAAATAAGCTGCAAGGATATACTGTACAACATGGGGAGTATAGCCAGTATTTTAAAATAACTATAAATGGAGTATAACTTTTAAAAATTGTGAACCACTATATTGTGCACCTGTACCTTATAATATTGTACAGAACTATACTTCAGTTTAAAAAGGCATAGAAAATGAATTCCATACAAGAACATAGAAAGCAAACCTTTGCACAGAAACCAAAAATGCTTTTTAAAAAAACACTGGTTAGGATATCTATATGTGTTTGAGCATTCTACAATGCTTATCTTTTTTGTATTGGCCCTCATAGTTTCAAGAATATACAATAAAAAACTCATTGCTATAGCTTCAAAGTACAGAGCACTTCCATGACACTTAAAATAGTACTGTTGAATGTAAATCCCATTGCTATAGTGAGTATAAAACACAAAGATTTTTTTTAAAGGTAATATGTTTCGTGTGTGTTATTTTTGGAGATAGGGATACTTTCAAGAGCAGGAGTAAAGAAGAGAAAGAGATACTATATTAAAGGCATGTGCAGGTGAAAAGGAGAATTGAAGGAGAAGGAATTTATCATTACTTGAAAATCTGTTTTCTCTCCTATACTGTAACTTCCAGTGGAGAGTCTTTCAGTATCTTGTTTCAGTCACTTTATTTCCAAAGCCCAAATTTGTAACTCTACCGTGAACATTTTCCCACCTAATAAAATACTGGGGTTTAAATCTTTTCCATCTCAATGTATTAGTAGTTAACGTCAGGCTCTTACATTGGGCTGACTTGGTATTCAGCATTATACTAAGTGCTTTACCTGTACTGACTGCAATGTGCCGGCACATTTAGCATACTTATATGAATCATGCATTAAGCATTTATTAGCGTTTTTTTCTAGTTGTTCGGGCCAGAAATCTTGGTGTATTTCTAGACTCTTATTTTTCCTGTCCCACTCTGTATCAGATACCCCAAAGACTCTTATGGCTCTGTTCTCAGAATTAATCCAAAATCTACCCAGCTCTTAACCACCTGCACTGTTTCCTTCTAGGTCCAAACCCCATCATCTTTCAAGTGCATTATGACAGTAACCTCCCAACTGGTCTCCCTGCCCCTGCCCTTGCTCTCCCCCACTCCCCCTCAACCCGTCAGCTTTCAGTAAGGCAGCTGGAGGACCATGGTTGAAACATGAATCTCATTGTATGAGTCTTGCTGTGTCTTGCCTGTGCCCAGAGCTCTTCAAGGGCTCCCCTCCCTCTGAGTAAAAGCCAAGCTGAAGTTTTCATCACGGTACACAGGGCCCTACCGGATCACCCCTACACGAGCATGCCTCATGTACATACACAGACCTTATTTTCCACAATTGCCTCCTTGTTCACACCACTCCAGCTACACTGGCCTTTCTGCCATCCCTTGAGCCCACCAGACATGCTTCTTTCTTTCTCAAGGTTTTTATAATTACTGTTCCCTAGGCCTTGGAGATTTTTCCCATTGAGACAGACTTGGCTACCTCCCTTAGTTTCTTCAGTCTTTTCCCAGAAGTTGACTTTTCAGTGTGACCTTCCCTGGCCACCTTATCTAAAACTTCAAATCTTCCCAGCCCCTCCATAGTCCATACCCTTCTTCTCTGCTTTTTTTTTTCTCCTTAGCATTTATCACTAACATATATATGTGCCTTTATATTTATCTGGCTAACTGGAATGCAAATTCTGTAAAGAAGGAATTTTTGTCTTTTTTTTTTTTTTCATATTCTATCCCTTGTACCAAGAGCAGAGCCTGGTATGTAATATGTCCTCAATAAACATTTATTGACTATATCCTCAGATCAGTCCTATTCACTAGGTACAATTACTACCCCATTTTACAAATGAGGAAGTTAAAACTTAGGCAGATTAAGAAATTTGCCTAAAGTCAAACAAACTAAGTAAGTGTCAGAACTGGGATTCAAACCTAAGACTCCTGAGTCTCGTGTTCGTATCACTCCACTGTCCTTATTTAAGTGACTGAGTAAATGAATTGGAAAATAGAACTAAATATAGATTCAGTTGTTCTCTGGGATTTTCTTCAATATGCTTTCCTTCCAGTTAAGTAGAAAATTGAGAGTTGCTTGGGTTGGACAACACTGTCAGACACAGCAAAGCCTCTTTCCTCTATCACTTTTTGAATTCTTTCTAAAAAGAAGCTATGAGTTTAAACATAGAAAAATACACAAATAAATGACCCCAATCCCACCCATGTTGTCATTCGAATAGTAATAATAAAGTAGTATATGGGCAATGGCAAAAAAAAAAAAAAAAGACAACACTATGGAAAAATTTAAAATGCAAACATTTGTTGAATGCCTACTATGTTCTGTAATAAGTAAGTGCTGGTACTACGTATTTGGTAGTACAAGTAGAATCTAATGAGAGAGACACATATGTAGACGGTTATGCATTTCGTTAAGTGCCATGGTTGGTGAATGTGTAATTCTGAATTGGAATTTAGAGGGAATAACAACAAATAGAGATCTGCTGACAGCTAAAACCAGAGCCTTGGAGAGTGAGTTGTGGCAGGGATGTAAATAAACAGTGAGTGGAAAGGGATTCAATGTCTCAAGAGCAAAGAAACACTTTTTGAAAGAGGAGCTGTTTGGAGAATGCCAGCAATAAATGTGAGATGTCACAGTTTTGCTTTAGATGACGGGACTAAGTGAGAGTATTTTTTGGTAGCATTACACGTGCTGTAGAATGGAAATTACAGGCAAATGAGTCACCTGAAAGATGTGTAAATAACGTATCAAATTTAATTTGTAAAAGGATATCATAACGTATCCAAATGCATCGTATGGAAAATTATCAATTTCATGTCCTCCTCTCCCCACCTTGTTCGTCTGGAAAGTCAGGTTTCCATCTGATCGTTTTTTCTAACTTGACAAGGTCACTCTGAACTTCTCGACTGTCATCCAAAGTGTTGGCAGTCCAATCTAGCTTGGTGAGAGGCTGCTTGGTCACTCAGGTTCTCTGTAAAGAGGGCACTGTACCCTTACATGGTGGCGATATCTCCATGAACAAGTTAAAAGGAAACAAGGTACTTAGATAATAAATGTTAAGAAGAAAATAATAGGAGATCATGTAGAATAATGTGATCTCATGAGCCTGGAGTGGGGAGGGACAGGGGTGCAATTAGCTTGCTTAATGATGGAGGCCTCTCTGAGAAGGTATCATTAGAGTTGAGACCCAGATGATGAGAAGGCAGACAAAGATCCATGAAGAGAGCTCACCAGGTAGATCCAGGAGAACAGCAGAAGTTGGGAGGGGAACATGAATTTTGGTCTGTTCACAGAAGAGAAAGACTATGCCTGGACCGAGTAGTAATAATACAAGAGGAGGTCACAGAGCTAGCCATGTGATACATACGCGTAATTAACCTTCATTTATGCCTAAGAGCTTTGAAACTGTTATTCTTCTTTAAGTGTGTTTCAGTGTAAGTCAGCTACTATTTCTAATAGAGAATAATTTGAATTTGCCCTGCACTGCATTTGTAAAAACCTTTAATACATGTTCTCAAATTCCTTAACATTCGCATGAGGTAGGCAGGGCTAACGTTAATTTCCATTTTACAGGAAGGAAACTGTGGTAGAAAAATGTTGCATAACTTGCTTAAAAAGAGGCCTCCAAAGCAACCCCCCTGCCCCCAACACATACACATATACACGTGATCTGATTCTACATGCATCATCAAAATTGTCAAAAAGTCAAAACAGTCTTTTAACCCATATTGGAAGTGCACTTGGGGCTTTGGTATAACTGAAGGCTCCTCACTGCTGAAAAAATAGAAGCAAAAAAGGGTGGCTACAATGAATAAAAGGAAAGGTAACCTCAGTTTGCTCTCATATCACACGAGTGTGGATCAAAAATCTACTAGATGGCTAGTTTGTGCATCATGTGATGTTTCCTTTAAGATTTAAGTTTCAAATAATTTAGTCTGGGGCATGATTTTGAAGAGTACAGGACAGGTTAGTCCAGTGAGAGATGTGGACAACCTGAACCTGGGCAATGAGAGTTTAACCCTCCTAGCCTCAGCCATCTTAGCCACCGGGTACTTCTGCACTGTGTGATCACTGATGTTTCCCTGTCTTGTTGAAATGATGTCACATATGACACTTAAAAATTCAAAAACCTGAGCTGCATTTTTCATCTATTTTTCATGTTTACTTTATCATAAAAGGATATTAGATTATTTGTAAGTTTATTATAGGAATTAGAGTTTTATTTAATGCATACCTTTTTCTCTTCTATATGCTTGTAGTTTGCTCTCAATTTTGTGCCTTTTCATGTACTAATCTATCTATAATTTTCAGAATTTAAAAAAATTATTTTCTATCATGAAGTGCTGTGTTGCTCTATTCAAGGTTTGATTTGCTGTGTGTGTGTGTGTGTGTGTGTGTTGTAGCATAAATTCTTTCAAGGCAAAAGAAGAAACAAATTTAAAAAATGAGAAAACAATATGGACATACTAGAAACACCTCAAGGTGGGAGTTTTTAAACTTGTTTTTTAGAGGCAGATCAGGGTTATGCAGTTAACCATATGTTCTAACCTTTTTAATTTTTAAAATTAAGTTATTATGTAGCGGTATGATATTTACTGTCTCAGCCTATGCTTTTGCCTTTTGTACGTTTGATGATTACATTTTAACTAGGAGTTCCTGTTTCTTGCTTACTATATTTATACTTCAAATTGCATTTCTACAAATGGCATTCTCTGTATGGCATGGTCTTGAGTGAAGTTTGGTGCCTTTCTCTTTTAATTCAGTCCGTTTTTCATATTTTTAAATTAATTTATTTATTTTTCCTTTGGTCTTGTGGTTTCTTAACACCTTCTATGTCTGAATGATTAACCCTTGGTTGTAACTGTTTTTTATTTTAGAAGTCTCTCATTTTCTTAGTTTTTAAAAACTCTTACACGTTTATTTAAACTTGAGATAAATGTTTCATTTAAGGATATCTTTTTTCCCCTTTACTGTTTCTTCCAAATCTTAAAGTGGATTTCCTGATTTAACATTGTAGATCCTTGTAATAATCAAAAACCACCACCACCACCAAGCCTCAGACTTGAGGGGAAACCTCCCAGGTGTTACCCACCACTGCTGTGATACTTTTTCTCAGTTTTAAACACAGTAAGTAAGTTTAAAACTCCATGGTTTCAAAAATTCTTCAGTGACATTTCCAGTTTCTAATTTTCATCATATAAATATTTCACATCAATTTTTAGATATATATGATAATGAATATATTTTAGAAGCAACGTGATGTTTAATGTACTCAAAAACTTTTTTTAAAGGACTAGCACACATATTTTCTTTTATCATCTTAAAATTGAAAATCCTGCAAAATAGAAAATGCTTAGACCTCTTTTCTCTTTTATGTCTTGACTCTTTTCTCCAGATAGTTATGTCTCATGTCAGCAAACAGCGTTTATCTTAAAGTACATGTATGTGTTATGCAAACAGCTGAAATCAAAGCAACTCTGATAAGAGCATGTCTTGTTTATTAAAATTGGATCAGAGCACATGCAGAAAGGGAAGAATTCAGGATAGAGAAGTGGGGATTTCAAAAGAAAAGTTCATTTCTTATACATTTCTCAAGATATAAATTCAGATGTTGGTGCATAAGAAAGAAAACAGTCCTTATGAAATGATTTAGCTGCTGATATTTTGAGAGAAGAGTGGCCATCAACATATTCTAAACTTTCCTTGCATTCCTTTCTCTTTCAAAACATGCATTTCACTATTGATAATATTCAGCAAAAGTAATAGAGAGCCAGGCGGACAGATAAATTGGGAATTTGGAATTAACAGATACACACTACTATATATAAAAATAAACAACAAGGACCTACTGTATGGCACAGCGAACCATATTCAGTATCTTGTAATAACCTATAGTGAAAAAGAATCTAGAAAAGAATATATATAATATAATATATATATACCTGAATCACTTTTTGTACACCAGAAACATTGTAAATCAACTATACTTCAATTAAAATTAATTAACTAAAATAAAAATAGTGGAAAGGTACTACTGGTTTATAGCAGAAACATTAAATGCTGGGATAAGGAAATTTGGCTTTTTAAAATGGAAAAAGATGAAACACTAGGTATGTGGTGGTAAATCAATGTTAAGAGATATTCTCTCCATTTTGTGTCAACTCTAATATTACGTATGACTCACTCTTCTTGAATCAATGTAGTAGATTGATGATGATGATGATGACATCATCAGCATGTAAAGATGACAAAAATGATAAAGGTGGCAAACCACCCAAATGCTTTTAAAGCCTCTGCTTTCTACTTCTCCCCTGAAGCAAAGAAATGCACTGGTATTTAATTCTTTCAATTCCAGCAAGGGACTTACTTGCTGCCTTTTCAGATATGATTAAAACCTCATGCCAATTGGTAACAAATATAATCAATCTAAAAAGACTGTTGGGGCTGGTGTACTTCACAGCTGAAAATATGAGCATTTAGGCAAGTCCTAAAGCTTTTGCCATGACAGGATATAGAAAGGGTTGGAGGTTGGAGGGGCAAGAGAACTGCCAGCGATTTTTTCTGAAGATCTGTAGTGTTGTAATGTTGATTCCCCATACTACTCTTACTCAGAATGATTTACTACAAGGAGTTCCTGACTGGACTTCTAACCTTTCTTCTTTCTTTATGCCCTTCAACCCACTGTCCGCACTGCCATCTTAATGATCTTTCTAAAACGTGGAACTCACTGGTTCTCTCTTGCAAAAATCCTCTAAGGTTCCCCATTGCCTGCTACCTGTATGCCAAATGCCTCATCGTGGCACACACAGTCTTTCAGGCTTTGAAACCTGTCTTCCTAGCATCTCCTGTGCCCTGTATCCTCTTCATATAGACCTGACTTTAGGAATGTCTGTCCACTGGGTTGCTGCAGGAGTTCATTGAGAAAATGTATACAGAGTACTTAATAGTGGCTAGTGTTTATTGAACATTTACCATTTTACCAGGTGCCAGGAACTGGGCTGGGTGCTTATGTGTATTCTCTCATTTAATCTTCACACAACCTTAAGAGGTATAGATACTTTTAGAATCTCCCTTCCCTAAATGAAGAAACAGATCTTGAGAGGTCGGGCAGTTTGCCCAAGGTCACACCTGTAGCCAGAAGTGGAGTTGTAATTTTATCTATCCAACTCCAAGACTGATGCTTTTATGGACTTTACTGCTGCCTGGCATATTGCCTGGTATACAATCCAGCTTGATTAAATATTCATTAAAAAAAACAACAAAAAAACCCCATTACTATAAAACTTACAGTGTCTGGAAAATGACCTTTTTTTCTTGCTTCCATTGCCTCCCAAGGTTAACTGATAAACCACTTCTTGACTCTTTCTAGATGCCCCAGTCTCCTCTATGCTGTCCCTTGTCATCTTCGCACTCACCGTACTGCAGTGTAATAAATGCCTCTGGTCTGTAGGCAGTGCCTTGGGTGCTGGCACCACATTTTCGTTATCTTTGTATCCTTGGAGCTGAGCCTTATGTGTGGCACTAGCAATTGTTGAACAAATGAAAGGAGTGAAGCAAGCTCTGAAGAGGATTTTGAAATGCATGGGGCTTTCCCCTTTCTCAAAAATGAGGAATTCCTCCTTCTAGTTAATGTGTAACTGCACTAACCCTCCAAGTAACACTCACCCAGAGCCTTACGGAAGACATCATCAGACTTACAGAGGTGGGGTGGGGGTGGTGAAGGGAAGTCAGGATCACCCTCTTTTTCTTCATTCCCCCTTTCCCTCCATTAAATTGAGGGATTTTCCTACCGAAAGATAAAGAGGCAAGGCTGAAGGAGAGAAGACATTTACAAATAGTAAAATGAAATTTAAATTCCCTTTTTTAATTAATTAATTTATTTTCTATGTTCCAAACTGTCATTCACTTTAAAAAAAAATTGGGGGGGGGTGAGGCAATTGGGTTTATTTATTAATTAGTTTCTATATTTTAATGGAGGTCCTGGGGATTGAACCCAGGACTTTGTGCATGCTAAGCACATTCTCTGCCACTGAGCTATCCCCTCCCCCTGAAATTTAAATTCTTTAAAAAAAAATACTAGTTATGCCTCCTTCTGTTATGTTGACTGAGACTCAAATCTTAAGCTTTTCCCCCGATCCTTTTTGCATTTTCCAAACACAATTATACCTCCGTTCACAGCATTTCTCAGAGGTTAGTGAATTAGGAAACACCCCTAAATTCTAAGATCTGAGAACTGAAGGGAGATCAACTGCTAGGCACATGGTCACTGAGTGAGTCAGTGCAAGTCCCAGGAATAGATCATCTGACTACTGCTAGTTCAGGGTTCTACTCATCCAAGTACTGTCCCCTAAAGAATTTGGTAAAAACAGGGAATGGTACAGAGAAATAAATCATTGTTATTGCCAGTGCTCATTTTCTCTTCTTCCCTACTTAATAGAATAATAATTTTAAACTCATAAATGTATGTGTTCTATTGATTAGTATGTAATATTATGTCAAGAAAATCAACAAAGAAATATTTCTAGTGTTTACATTACCCTCTGAAAGATAGAGAGCTCACATATATCAGCACAGAAACATTTCTTAAGTTATAAAACATATCAAATAAGTATTCATTGACCGTCATTATTCTGTATGAAGAAAAGGGTAAACATTGTTTTTAATAAACTACTTTTCTTTATCTTTTTAATTTGTCTGGTGGGATCCTCCATCCCTAAGTGATTCCAACAACTATAAGGGTTAAAGCAGATTTGTTACCTGGGGGGAGATAGTAATAATTTCCCCCAGTCAATGTGATCTAATACAGTAGGATATGTTTACAAATTATAATCTTATGTTTTAAGAGAGTGAAACCCCTGCCTCGGTCTATGAGTTTGTAGGTGAGCTTTAACATCTCACCCATTTGACCTCCTTTGTCTCCTCTTCATATAGTGAAATGATGGCTTACCTTTCTCTGCAGAGATAAGTCAGGTACCACCTGGGGTAGTTCCCTGCATTGCTACCTGCCAGGTGTGCAATGGTAGACAAAGTCACTGAGCCTCCTTCACCCCTCATTTCTTCATCTGTAACATGGGAATAACATTACTCTCCTTCCCCACAAGGGTCTTGCAAAAATTAATGACGTATGTAAACATGGGCTTAAATCATAGACCCTTGGAACTGAAAAGCACCTTCCCAAGGTGAACCTGCCTCACCATTTTTCAGCTGAGTCCAAGGCATAGGCATCGTAAATGCTGTGCCCAGGACCGGTTAGACGGAGAGTCGTACATCTCAGGCTAGAATTCAAGTCCTTTGCTTAAGTGTGCTTTGTTTTTGTCCCCCCCAACCCCTGCACCTTTTTTTTTTCACTCAATAAAACATAACAGAGCTGACAGACACATGGAAGGAATGTAAGGACTATGATTGAATGATCTCAAAGAAGAAGTAGGTTTTTTTATGCCAAGAAACATGACAGCAAATGAGAAAAGAAGAAGGTACAAAGAATATTTATTAAAGGGTTTATAGCATGCCAAACACGCATTAAAACATGAAAAAACTTTTAATCACCCAGTTTGTATTACATAGTTAAAATAACTACTAAGGATATTTTTTAAATGTATAGAACTATCAAAAACACATGCCCTGCCTTCCCTGTTTCTAGCACCCTTCTAATTCTAGGACTTAGCAGGTCTTAACAAAGAGCATGGAATCCCTGCTTTGTGCTGGGGTGCCACCTGTCCTGGCTGGGGGTGGACGGTGTGTGAGGAGTTTGAAGGGGCTGAGCTGGGGAGAAGAGTAGCTGCTTGGGTTAGAAAGGAGTACCAGTGAGACCTCTCACGCACAAATGACTCCTCAGTGGTTTCCAATCTTAGGGGTTCAACTGGATTTACAAGTCCCTCTTACGAAATGCAAATATTCTCTTAAAATGACACTTACATCCCAGTGAATTACTTCCTTAACACTAGGTTTACATTTCTCCTTTAATCACATCACTTTTGATTGGTGGTAGAGAGGTGGAAGAGGGTGTAACTGAGAGCTTAAAGCCCTTAGGCAAGGGCAGACCTAGATAGGAGGTTGAATAGTAGATACCAAAGGTTATTGAGTGCCAGGAGGCAAAGGAAACTCATTAGGAGAAAAAAAAAATTGGTGAGAAATGCCAGTTGCCTTTGGCTACTTTCCTTTTTTGCTTAGGGTTATTACCCTTTTTTCCATGCTCTAAGACTTGATGTTGATATATTTCATGGGTGCCAGGAATAAGAATAAGTCAAATTTATAGTCTAGGATTAGCAGATACCATAATATAGAAGAGACAGTGGAAGGATTACAGAGCTGGAAACTGAGAACCTAAATTCAAATTCCTACTCTAATAGTGAGGAATTGCATTTGTCTGTGAGTAAAGACTCCTGATGACACTTATCTAAACACGTAAAGATTTATTTTCCCTCTGCCTAAAGAAGTCCAGAAATAGACAATTTCTGGTATAGGGATGTCAAGGCTGGGGTCTCTTTAAAATTTTCTTAGCCTTTTCCTCATGGTTCCGAGAGAGCTACTGTAGCTCTTGCCATCACATCCATCTTCCAGATAGAAGGAAGGTAGAGGCAGAAGTGAGTGGCACCTGTATCAGTAAATCAAAAACTTAAAACAGACTTTAGCTCATGTCTCAGTGTCCAGAACTGTGTCACAGAGCTACTTAGAAAAAGAAAGTGAAAAATTAGCTCTGCTTTTTTTTTTTTTTTGCTAAATATACTATCATTCCAAATAAAATCAGAAAGGAAAAAGAGAAGAATGGATATTCAATAGTCAGCAGTCTCAGACAGAGCAGCATTGATCAGGGGAAAATAAATATGAGTTTTTGCAAACTGAAAAGCAAAATGTAATATATAAATATAAGGCAGTTTTATTAAGACGATAATAGAAGGAAAGGAGTTGTATGTATTAGAAGGAGACTAAAGCATACCGTTCTGCTTCTTTGGTCATCAGTGAGAGTGAAATAAGCATAAATTATTTAAAAATCCATGTTAGACATTTAAAAAATACACCAGTAGGTAATAACAAGTTAACTTTAAAATGTACCAGGTGTAAATTATTCTTACATCCATGAACTATTATGAATTCTTGCCATTTGACCAGTCATAATACAATCCAAATGTGGTCTCAAAGCATCTTGAAAGTTGGGTCAGATATGCCTGGTATAGGATGAGACAGTTAAAATATTTCTATCTGGAAGTCCTAATGTGGATAGCTGGTTTAAAAAATTTTTTTTTTCAAAAAAGGAGTGTGGAAGTAGGGAGCAGAATTTTATTTATTTATTATTTTTTTAACATTTTTTATTGATTTATAATCATTTTACAATTTTGTGTCAAATTCCAGTGTAGAGCACAGTTTTTCAGTTATACATGAACATATATATATTCATTGTCACATTTTTTTCTCTACCACAAGATCTTGTATATATTTCCCTGTGCTATACAGTATAATCTTGTTTATCTATTCTACAATTTTGAAATCCCAGTCTATCTCTTCCCACCCCCCGCCCCCTTGGCAACCACAAGTTTATATTCTATGTCTGTGAATCTATTTCTGTTTTGTATTTATGCTTTGTTTTTTGTTTTTTCTTTTTTTAGATTCCACATATGAGCAATCTCATATGGTATTTTTCTTTCTTTTTCTGGCTTACTTCACTTAGAATGACATTCTCCAGGAGCATCCATGTTGCTGCAAATGGCATTATGTTGTCAGTTTTTATGGCTGAGTAGTATTCCATTGTATAAATATACCACCTCTTCTTTATCCAGTCATCTGTTGATGGACATATAGGCTGTTTCTATGTCTTGGCTATTGTAAATAGTGCTGCTATGAACATTGGGGTGCAGGTGTCATCCTGAAGTAGAATTCCTTCTGGATATATGCCCAGGAGCAGGATTCCTGGGTCATATGGTAAGTCTATTCCTAGTCTTTTGAGGAATCTCCATACTGTTTTCCACAGTGGCTGCACCAAATTGCATTCCCACCAGCAGTGGAGGCGGGTTCCTCTTTCTCCACAGCCTCTCCAGCATTTGTCATTTGTGGATTTTTGAATGATGGCTATTCTGACTGGTGTGAGGTGATACCTCATGGTAGTTTTGATTTGCATTTCTCTGATAATTGGTGATATTGAGCATTTTTTCATGTGCCTTTTGATCATTTGTATGTCTTCCTTGGAGAATTGCATGTTTAGGTCTTCTGCCCATTTTTGGATTGGGTTGTTAATTTTTTTTCTTGAGTTGTATGAACTGCTTATATATTCTGGAGATCAAGCCTTTGTCGGTTTCATTTGCAAAAATTTTCTCCCATTCCATAGGTTGTCTTTTTGTTTTACTTATGGTTTCCTTTGCTGTGCAGAAGCTTGTAAGTTTCATTAGGTCCCATTTGTTTATTCTTCCTTTTATTTCTTCTAGGAGAAAATTTTTGAGATGTATGTCAGATAATGTGCCTATGTTTATTGTATCTTGTCTTATGTTTAAGTCTTTGATCCATCTTGAGCTGATTTTTGTATATGGTGTAAGGGAGTGTTCTAGCTTCATTGTTTTACATGCTGCTGTCCAGTTTTCCCAACACCATTTGCTGAAGAGACTGTCTTTATTCCATTGTAGAATTTTAAAAGTAAAACAAATGATATAAACATTGATCATTTTTTTATTCAAGATTACAAGAACTTCAGACTTTTCTAGTGAAAAAACATTTATCCTTTGTCAGGCTGATTGCATTCTACATTGATAGGTATTTTTCAATAGAATCATGTATTAAAAATTTTAGTTTCAAGGGTATTGCTATGAAGTCAAAATTAGAATTAAAGTTAAATATCAGAGATCAGCTGACTAATATCTTGAAGCCATCTATACAATAATCTAAGAACCTTCTCTGTTTCAGAAACAGCCAAATAGTTTATCAATTAAAGATATCAGGAACAGCAGAACTTTATAACAACACAACTAATTGAAGCAATGAGATAAGATAGAGCCAGGGTAGATGAAAGTTTAGTAAATGCACTTATGTCATTAAAAGATTTGAGATCACCATCCAGAGGTTTCCTTTTTGTTTTTAACTTCCAGGATTGTTTTCTTTCACTCAGGAGCTATCTTATGACTCTGGGGCAGAGGGTTGGGGTAGAGAGCAGTAGATCTCTTGCTTGTACTTGGAACACAGCTGAGCCAACATTCAGTAAATAGACAGTTAAATGGGAATTGCTGGGAAAATCTGTAGCATTTTGCTCGAGAAAAGATTAGACCAGTTCCCGTTGCAGGATTGTCTTTTGGCTTTTTGCTGTTTGAAATGGGACCTGACCTCAAGTGTAAAGCCTAGAAGAACACATCGTGAGGTCAGAGGTCTGCAGAGGAAGGGAGATGCTTCTGGATCAAAGGAAATGGTTATCAGGCATGGGAATCATGGGAGGAGGAGAAGATATTGATTAAATTCTCAAGTACAGGTTCAACAGTGAAAACTAGGGAAGATCAACCTGTAAGTGGTAAGAAATGAAGGGCGGGAAGGAGAACTCAGAGGCTGTAGAAATGTTATAAGTTTTGTGGACTGAAATCTATGCAGACACAGTTACAACCTGTAGTTTTCTAAAATCTCACAACTATTTTATAGTGATTTTTGACAGCGTTATGTGAGGATGTTTATCAACCACTATTTCCTATAAGTAGGGGTGGAATATGACACTAAGAAGACAAATTAAGTGTCTTCAGAAATAGGCACCCTTGAGCTCTTATATACCTTGTTTTGCATTTATCTATTAGTCTTTTGGGGGCACACACCCAAAAATCTATCAAAATATCTTTGTGGCTTTAATTTTGAGTAATTACAAATTGAATTGTAAAACGAATATTTCATGATACAAGTCTAGATTGTGGGCACTTAGTGAACATGAAATACGTTTTCACTGTGTTCTGTTGGTATTTATTCACTTAATTCATTCAACAAGTATTTATTGAATGGCTACTGTGTGCCAATAATGAGCTAGGTCATATCATAAAAGATCACAATCTGTCTACCAAGAAAGATTTGATCCTAAGAAGAACATATAAATGTTCAATAATATTCAACACAAATTTGCTTGGAAACATACTGCTGATAGAGTGATTTAATCATCAGCTGAGAAAAAAATCCCTTCAGTAAAGTTTTAGTCTTCTGTGTATGTTTGCCATTTATTATAACACCTTATATACTACTTTGCCTCCCATCAGGATACAGTGCAAAAAAAAAATGTGCTAAATTCTTGCAGTTTGGAAACTAAAATAAAATCAGAGGCAATGTATTAGTTCATATTCATATGGGGATATTTTAGTCATATCCTAGACAAAAAGACAGAAATGATCTATAGTTATTGAGAGTATGTTATTGATATGGTCTCTAAACGTAAATACAGTTTACAAAGGCAGATGGTTTCCTAGGAGATGTAGATCTTGCAAATATTAAGAATGAAGAAAAATATGATCCAATTAGGCCTACCCTTCAGATTTTAATAAAAGGTTTGGGAAGAATAAAATAATGTCCTTTATGCTTAATATGAAAACAGATATTACCTTCAAGTGTGATCGCGTAAGTACGTAGCTAGCTTTGTAATGTCATCCATTATTCCAATGGTTGATTACATAGCACACCTTCTGTGCCTTTTATCTTATGTGGATGGTTTAGAAAACAGCTACGGCCTAAATTCTAAATATGTTTATAAAATGCTACTTTGTTTCTAGGTAGTCTTATTCCATCTAATTCCTCTTCATGTTTGGCTTTTAATCAGTAATTTCAGGCTAAATGCAATCAAATGTCTGAAAATAAAACAGGTTGTCAAATAAATTGCTTTATTATCTGATAACAGATGGGTTGTCATTGTTGGCTAATGCTTTTTCTGTATTGATCTGGTTTAGATGCTGTGTGTATGTGTGTATATAATATATGTGGTTTAGGTATATATATATGTATGTGTGGATATTATAGCTACAGAAAAAAGGGGGGTACTTTCCATATACCACTCTCTTTTTATCATTTAAATTTTTGCTGTGTTTTCTTAAACTAGACATAATTATGTAGTCTGCTGTATGATTTCTAGTTGTTCTTTACTTGCATCACATGTAAATACTGACTCACCAAAGCACTTCATATTTGTAAAATTATGATAATGGCACTACTCTTCTGTTACCATATGGCTGTCTTGCAAATAACTCTTCAAAAGTAATTGACTTTCAAAATACTCTCTTCATTTATTTTGCTTTGGTTCTAGCACTCTTTGCCAATTCTACCTTATCTTACTCTCCTTATCATTAAACTAAGAGAATAACATTCCTGGAAACAAATATATTCATTGTCTCATAGAAAACACATCTGAGTAAAATCAAGCTCAAAGGGAAAAGAAAAAAGAGCAAAGTGTGGAACAATGTTGGGCTCATTGCCTAGTTTATTTTTGGCCCTGATCTTCTGGGCCAGCACTTGCTTGCTATAAAAGATGACTCTAAGTGACTCCGCGCTGATGGAATTTATTATAAGGCAAGGAACAATTTACAAGTCATGGCTTCAACTTACCGTTGCAGACTTTTTGTCCATATAAATCATGTGCTATGTTCATATAGTCAGTCATAAAAAAATTCAGAATGTACTCTTTTGGGTTGTTCTTGGCTTCCTTCCCTAACTTCATAGATTTCCCAAAGTATCAAGTTTAATTTGGGGATTCTCTCCAAACTTCACAAGCCTATTAAAGAAAAGTAATAATATGACTGGAATTTGCTTTAAAATGTATTGGCAAAGACAATAGTTATAAGTGGTACAAATGTGGTAAAATCTTAACAACTGTTGAATCTGTACGATTGGTCATTCTGGTCGTCTATCTACTTTTGAATAAGTTAAAATATTTCGTAATTTTTTTTAAAAAGTGAAGATAGATGGGCTTATGCGATAGAAATTTTAGAAATAACTCAAAGAAAGAAGTGTCTTATAGTAAAAAGGGTTAATCATTTAACAGGATGCCCGAGAATCTTTCTCCAAAGGATTTTTTTAAAATAATACAAATGTTTTGGTCTATGGGCAATTTTAGATATTGTCCTGGTAAAAACCAGAAGACTTCAAAAATCTGCTGCGCTCCCTTTCTCAAAAATGATATTCTCTGGTTGGTGTTATAGTTTGTGAGTACTTCGGGCCATTGATCTGAGATTTAATGCCTTCGCTGTGTTTAAAAGCAAGAAAGAGCAGTTGATGACACTCTCTGTTCTGGACTGTATTTCCTCTCCTCGTGGCATCCTTCACGGGCAGTTCACTTTGATGGTTGACTGACGGAATGCTGAGCTACACAGTCATCCAAATCAAGCCTTTAATAGAGAGTCCTGTACTGGTCCCATTCTGTTGAGAGTCTAAGCTTGTAAGTGCAGACTAAGCCCTTTGATGTTACGTGATCAATAGGAAACCCTTGAAGCTGGTATGTATTTGTCATATAGAAAAGCATTCCTTTCAACATCTTATAAACCCTTGATGTTCTTAAACACTGCAAAGCATATCATTTTGTTTGTTTCTGGAAAATGGGACGAAAGAGAATTCCACAAGCTATTAAAAAGAGAAACCAAGTACTTTTGCAGCTTATTAAGTGGCAGTAGTTGTGGTAATATGTCTTCTGTTTTTCTGGCTCCTTCCTATACATAACTAAGAATGGTTCTCCAAGACTAAATAATAAACTCTGCCAGCACCCCCAGAGGTAGACATTATACTGTTTACAGATGAACAACTGACGCCTGACTGGTCTAGTAGGTGCCTTGTGTTTATAGAGTGAGTCAGTGGATGAGCAAGAATTAGCTTCCAGAAACCTTCCCATTTGAACCACAGGTAGTTTTCCCTATATTGTGCTCTATTTTGGTCTGTTCATTTGGATTTTATGGAATAATCTAGAGCATCTAAGATTTTTCCTTTAGACAAATATGTATTTGGAGGAAGAAATGACTAATGGGCCAGTGGAGGGAGTTTGGGCTGTGACCCTGAGTCAGAGTGGTTGGCCCTCAGCTGCTGCTCCTCACACGTCTAATTCGGGTTATGCCCCGAGAGGCTCCCTAATTAGAGGAAGCTGCGTTGATGGATGTGTGTAGTTTTCAATTTTATAGACACTTACATTCTTTTCTCTCCCTCTTCCTATTCTTCCTGGTAGATGCCCAGTCACCTAGTCTTTCTTTCTTTGTTCTTTATATAACAGCAACCTTTGCATGAAATTTTCTGTATTGCTCATTAGCCCTCAGCACAAACAAAACCTGTTAGTCGACCCATGATCTTTCGGCATTCCACAAACATGTTCCACACCCCGCTGAACCCCTCGGCTTGTTTGTTCTGCTTCAGCACAATATCACAGTCTTTGGTTGGAGAATTGTAAGTAGAAGAATTTGTTGTTTTTCCTAACCTTGTTGTTAATGTTAAGATTGTTTACTATTATAAAATATAGCAATATTTCAAAAGATCTGAAATACCTTTATTACTGTAGATGAGTTTTTTGTTCATTTCTGGGAGGAGGTAATTAGGTTTATTTATTTTTTAACAGAGGTACTAGGGATTGAACCTAGGACCTCGTGCATGCTAAGCATGCACTCTACCACTGAGCTATACCCTCCCCCCATAGATGGATTTGATGGGAAGCATTATACAAAATTTGATAGTCCAAAGCATTAACAAACATGTCAAAAAATTCTATTTCCTTTTGCTGTTTTTAAAAGAATCTCATTATATCAGAAGAAAAAGCTTAAACTGTGTGTATATCCCAAAAGGGTTCTATCAGAAAAATAAGATGGTAAGAGAGTACTGTTTAAGGATAATTTTCCCCAAAAAAAAGGTAACATGGAGAAAGATATTTTTAAAAAGTCAAATATTTTATTTAGCTTATTAATGAAGGAAACAGTACGATGTTAGTCAATTTGAAGGAGAATCCAGACATATTTATATAGTAGGATTATTGAAATGAATGTGCAGATGGAGGCACATTCTTCCACTGTTGGTGAAGAAGTCAATTCAAAGTCTATTGGACAGGGCGCAGGGCATAGCTCAGTGGTAGAGTGTTGTGTTTAACATGCATGAGGTCCTGGGTTCAATCCCCAGGACCATCATGAAAATAAATACATAAATAAATAAAAACCTAATTACCTCCCCTGCCAAAGAAACCAAAAAAACAAAGTCCATTGGACAGAGTTTGCATAGATAAGAATGTCTTTATTTATAAACAAGAATAATTTTGCATAGCTATCAACTTTTACATTTTATAGAGTTGTAAGTTAGCTTCCATAGAATCAAAATCAGATAATATAGTCCATAGACACTGCATAGTTTTCCACTGAAGCACAGTTTTTCCCCTACAGTACTGTATCCCTAAGTGCATCATACTGTCAGTGACTCTGTACTGTCAACAGAAAGAGGTGCAGACTCCTCAGGCGACATTCACAGTTTAGCTTCAGCCTCTTTCTCTTTTCTGTTCTCTAGTCCTGAACCCTTAAGCTCTGCTTTATTCAGCCAAAGTTAACTACATATTCCCAAAAGTCTACTAATCCTTCAAGTCCCTGATAAATTGTCACTTCCTCCAAGAAGCTGTGTTGTACTGTATCTTCTTGAACTAGGAATTACTATACCTCCCCTTGACACTCATCACATTTTTTTCTGAACTTTTCCTCTGTATTGACCATCTGCTCTGATCTACAGTAGTTCTCAAACTTGAGAGTACAGGAGAATCACCTGGAAGGCTAGTTAAAACACAGATTGCTGGGCCCCACCCATCCTCTGATTCAGTGGAGCCGAGGTTGAGCCTGAGAACTTGTATTTCTTACAAGATACCAGATGATGCTGATGCTGCCAGGCTAGGAGAACACTTTGAGAACCACCTGCCCAGGGGAACCATGTAAAACTGCAGATAAGATTAATGAAATATAGACCCAGCCCTTTGGGAATTCACAATCTAATGGAAGTGTCAAAAGCTGGCTCCCCAAAATATCACTAAATCCACCTTTTCATAAGAAAAAGCTGAGTTTATTGAGGTAGAGAGAATGCCACCTCAGCAGAGCCTTTGAAATGCCTTGTGCTGAGGGGAAGGGGGTGGGGGAGTAACAGTTAAGATTTTTGAGATTTTCAAGGTTTATTTAAGGCAGTTCTTTTTTTAAAAAAATATAATTTTAAAAGTCACTTTCCATTGACACTTATTATAAAATAGTGGCTATATATTCCCCATGTTGTACAATACATCTTTCCATATATATACACATAGATACACACCACATCTTCTTTATCCATTCATCTATTGATTGATACTTACATTGCTTCTATGTCTTGGCAGTTGTAAATAATTCTGTGAACATTAGGGTGCATGTATCTCATCGAATTAGTGTATAAAAACTCTCCAGAAAGGGGCATATAGGGAATATACCTCAACATAATAAAGGTCATATATGACAAACCCTCAGCTAACATCATACTCAATGGTGAAAAGCTGAAAGCATTTCATCTAAGATCAGGAATAAGACAGGGATGCACACTTTTGCCACTTTTACTCAACATAGCTTTGAAAGTCCTAGCCACAGCAATCAGAGAAGAAGAAAAGAAAGGAATCTGAATTGGAAAGGAAGAAGGAAAATTTCCACTGTTTACAGATGACATGATACTATACATAGGAAATCCTAAAGAAGCTAACAGAAAGCTACTAGAGCTCATCAATGAATTCAGCCAAGTTACAGGGCACAAAATTAATATACAGAAGCCTGTTACAGATCTATACACTAACAATGAACTATCAGAAAGAGAAATTAAGGAAACAATCCCATGTACCATTGCATCAAAAAGAATAAAATACCTGAGAATAAATAAACCTACCTAAGGAGGCAAAAGACCTATACTCTGAAAACTATAAGACACTGATGAAAAAAAATGGAAGATGACACAAACAGATGGAAAGATATACCATGTTCTTGGATTGGATGAAGTAATATTGTTAAAATGACCATATATCTGAAAAACAGAAAAACACTAATTTGAAAAGGCAAGTCTTTCAGTGTAACAAGTTGGTTGGGACTTACTAGGTAAGGATCATGCTATGGTATTTAGAATTGATAGAATATGATGAGGATTTTAAGGCAAGGCGTTCAAAGGGCCCTGGGGTATGAACTGTTGACTGGTGCTCTCTACTGAAGAGTTGATGTGTCATTCAGGATGTTTCTGAAATGAACCAGAAGACAGTAGAGTAGTAAAGTCATATTAACGTACACAGTCAACTAACAGTTTCAGAGACAGACACAGAAACAAATAATTAGTGTGGTAAGATAAGTATAATTGAGGGAGTCACAGAGTCCTTTGGGAGCAAGTATATTAAATCCTGTAACCTCCTTGCCACCTGCTGCCACCAGGAGTTCCAGATCATCAGTGTCCTACTTTGGTTTATCTTTGGTGTATCAAGGAAGAAGCATTATATATATTTACGAAGGCAATGTTCCTCCTTGTTTCTTTTTCTTTCTCTCTTTATGCTCTTTATAGCACCGGGCCAGACATGCATACATCCAAATACATACCTTATAAACATTCAATATCAAATTTTAGAGGAGTGGAAAGAATTCATATTTATTAAAGACCTATTCTATTACACATACAATGCAAGTGTATATATATGTGTGTATATATAGTTCAATTAACTGTACATGTATGTTAGATTTTTGTGCTAATTGTGGTTATCCCTAGCTAATGAAGATAATCCTTATCAGGACCTTAAAGATAAAGTGATCTCTGGATAGACCTTTTTTAATTTTATCCAAAACTCATTGTCTGTTCTGTTTGGAAGAGATAAGTAGTGAGTATGATGATTTTAAAACATAATAATGCTCTATTTAGAAATAATAAAAATAAGTATATATTTTAAAAAGCCTTAGTATCAAGTGATCTTTACTTTGGGAAGTAACTCAAGCTCTAACCCTTGGTGGTGTAAAACTGACATTTGTTACCTTGCAAATCAATTTTTTAGGAACACCCTAAAATGAGCATATTCAAGTTACACCTGAGAAAGACAAATTAAATCTTTTGAAATTCAAATTCAAATTAATCTCAAATTCTTGAAGAAATAGTTCAAACTTTGTACCAAATATATCCTATGTTTGGTTATAATACTTAAAGGAATACTGAGCATACTTTGTACAGGTTTCCAAATTGAACTGTAAAATATGCACGTTATAAAGAAAATTGACTTAGATTTATTCATGACAAGCTAATAATACATGCTCTGTAAAATCACAGGTCAAATTCAATATTCTTTTGTTAAAGTTTTGAGAAAACACCTGCAGGTAGCACACCTGTAGAAGTCATCAGATACTTGTCCTTCATGCCAGTGGCATTCACAACATACACATTTGCTATCTACAGAAGCATCATTCTGTTAGCAATGAATTATTCTGCATGCAGCTGTCTTCTCCCTTTGCCATATGGGCTTTTACCACACCTTCCTGTCAGTCCCAGGTTTCTCTGTGCTAATTGCAGCTAAGTCACATTGCTGCAAAGAGGACTTCAGAGAATAGGGTGTCTTATTTGGGACCACACAGATTTTGAAGCAATAGTTGAAAATGTGGGGCTGACAGAGAAAGCACAGAAAGCTATGTCAGGACGTGGCAGTGGCCTGCCCCGCATCTTCTCTGTAATGAGACGGCGAGGTATCAGGATCAATAGAAACGTGCGATCTCCATGCACAACATACTGAAGTGCAGATGTAAGAAGAATATTAAATATTATTTTAGCTAGACAGAGGATGAAATAAGGCTTTCTGAAAACAGACTGTAAAAGTTGCCAGAGGCATAATGCTTAAGCTTTCCTAACATCTCCTAGCTCTGGGTTCTTGAGCTGGGCACTATTGCTATTTGAAGCTGGGACTGTCCTGAGCATTGTAACATCTTTGGCTGAGGCCAAAGACACTGCCAGATGCCAGCAGGCTCACACCCTCGGTTTGAGAACCAAAAATACCTCTAAACATTGTTAAATACTTCCTAGGGGTAGAGTTGCCAGATTTTAGCAAGTTAAAATACAGGGTACCCAAGTAGATCTAAATTTCTGCTAAACAGCAAATAAATTTTTGGTGTAACTATGTTCCATGCAACATTTGGTATAGATATGTACTAAAAAATTATCCCTTGTTCATCCGAAATTCAGTTTTAACTGGGTGTCCTTTATTTTATCTAGTAACGCTACAGGAAGACAAAATTGCCCATGATTGAAACCCCTGTGTTATAGGTGTCACTGGGTTAAGGGCAGGCATCCCAGAGACTTAGCTGTCCTGACTGACAGTGCTGCATTCCTTTACCTCTCTGAGATTGCCAATAACCTTGTTTGCACAGGGGGGCCCAGTAACTTCCCTCACAGGGTCGACATGAGACCTAAGGAAATAACGTATGAAAAACCTTTAGTATGATGCCTGGCATGGTAAAGAATTGATACACGTTCATTATTATTAACTCAGGATCCCTCACAAGACAGTGTTAAAAGAGATACTGTCTCTGGACTTACTTTCACTAACAAGAAAGACTGTGTTACAGAAACAACAGGGGCCCTGCAGCGATTCTGTCTTGCTTGTACGTTGAAATCACCTGGGCAGTGTCCTCCTGGATGTGCGTATCCTCCCTCTGAGAGGTTTGGATTTCATCGATCTGGAGTCTGGCCTGAGCGCTGGGATTTCAGAAGCTCCACAGGCGTCCTCAAATGTGCAGCCAAGGCGGAGAGCCACAATTTGAGAGAAAAGTATTGGATGGTTTGCACTCCTTAATAATGAGAAGGAGTAAGCTGAGCAAGCTAGACTTAATGACATGTGATTCTCGTAGTTGTAGAAAAGTGGGCTGGGACCAGATTTAGAGAAAAGATGGCCCTGGTTTCATTCATTCATTCAACAGTAATATCTGAGTGCCTACTCTGTGCCAGGCCATGTTCTAAGCACGTCCTTGCTGAACGCTAGTTGGGAAAGACAGACAATAAATAAGACATTTGAATCTCATTTCAAAGCCTACGTGAGAGATGGTAGCAGTCCAAAACTTCAAAATCCTGAATAATCTTAGTGAGAAAGTAAAATGGGGAGAAACTAGGGTGACTTAACATGTTCTCGGAGCTTAGTTCCTAGAAGAGATCAAAGTAGGAAGGACATACTACCCAGGACAAGTAAACGGATGGCATACAACTTTAATAAAGAGGGTCAGGGAAGTCAAAACATAGAATGAGGTTTTAGAAACACTATAGGAACTAGCCAGCTGGGATCCTTCTGTGTAAAGGGAAGTCCTAGAATAAAGGAGAACAAGGAGGAAGTGCGAGGCTCTTTTTTTGAGGAAGATGAGCTTTGCTGAACTGATTATTAACAGGCAGAACAAGTGTGCCAATTGTGCTTTGTTTTTCTCAGTGAAGAGTGAATGAGCTACTAGGAAATGCAAAACAAACACTGTGACATGGAGATCTGTAGGCTAAGCTAGGTGAGGATATAGTGAAAGACCCACCCACATCCACTTTGAATGAATTATAATCTCTTGTTCCAGAAAACTAAGTTACCAGGATATTTCGATATGTGGTCACAGATCCTTTGGTACTAATATGATGAGAACAATAGTGTGTTTGTGAAAATTACCCTCTTTTATAACACACAAACCTCAGAATATGTATAATGATTTAAATACAAGAGAAGTTTATTTCTTGTTCAAGTCCGAAATGGGTGTTCCTGAGTGGTGGGTGGCTTCCCTCTAAGAATGGATTCAGGAACCCAGATTCCTTCCACCTCACCACTCTGCCATCTTTAATAAATGGTTTCTCAGCTCTTCATGCTGATTTGCCTCTAGACTGTGGAAAGGAAAAGACCATCGGGGGTCACAAGTGGGAAGCTTTTGTGGTCCAGGCCTGGAAAAGGCACACATCACTTTTGGAATCCTTTCATTGGCTAGAATTCAATCACTTGGGCACGCTGATCAAAAATGAAGCTAGGAAATGTACTGTGCCCAGGGAGAATAATCAGCCTTGGTGACAGACAACTAGTCTCCACCTGGATAATAGAGATCTGCCAGAAAACTATAGTTAGACAGATAATTCAGATTTCAAAGAAGGTTGAAGTGGAGTTGAAGAATACACAAATAGCATCAGCTTGAAATCCACGGGGAAGGGAAAAACAGTGATCACTTGGAGTCTGTACCTCATCTTCTGCATAGTAGAAAGACATTTAACAAATATATGAATGGTTGATAAATGAAAACTGGGTGATGGTATTATTTAGTGGATTCATACTTCTACAGATAACTGAGTCCTGTGAGTGGTAATCGTTTCAACCAGGAAGGCAAACTCTTGTGCTAAACTGTGACTCTTCTTGCCCATGTCTCAAATAATTTTATGAAAACTTGAACAGAGACAAATCTGTGGTTGACTCAGGGAAAGATATACTGAGTGATACTTCGAATGAAAGAGTCAAGGGTACTTTCAAAATGATCTCAGCATCCTACAACATAGTTCAGCAGAACTTCCCTGAAAACAGCATGGGACTAAATATTTTGGGCTTTTGAGCCATTAGGTCTCTGTTACAACTAGACATCTTTGCTGTTGTAGCACAAAAGCAGCCGTAGACAATACACAGATGAACTGGTGTGGCTGTGTTCCAATAAAACTGAACTTACAGTTCAGGTGCCAGGCCACATTTGATCCCGAGCCCTGATCTAACAGTATAGGCTAAAATCTGAAAGCAGTAAATCTAAGTTATTTTTTTAAGGCCCAGGAACAATCATCCTAACACTGTACATGTGTCATATCCTTTCTAATTGTAATAGGGCTACAAGATAGGTATTGTTCAATCTTATTTCACAGATAAGAAAACTACATTTCAAAAATAATTTTGACCTAGCTTGCATACCTGGAAAACACTTTATGGGACAGCATGCCACTTCAACAAATGTTTGGGTGAATTGAGAGTCACAATTAATGGCTGAAGTCAAAGATGGAGCACTTACGTGGCTGGCCTCCAGGCAGGAAAGCCCTAATTTGAGTTCCTCTGGGTCTGTTCTTATCTAACTGTGTGACCTTGAGAGACTTGCTTGACTTCTCTAGGCCTGGGCTAATAAGTTAATAAAAGCAAGAGACAACTAGATAAACACCAAGGCCCCTTTATTAGGGTTGCTATTAATACGTTAAGGGCATTAGGTGACAGAGAATTGAGACATTCTTTGTAGCTCCAAAAGCAATTCTTTTTAAATGTTTTCTAATATAGGTCTACCTAAAACCAGTACATAAAACATAAAAATCACATTTTATGAGCAGACATGTGTTTTACAAGTTCAAATTTATAATTTTTCTGCTCATAAAGACATTTATTGAGAGAAGTCAGCTGATATGAGTGAAACTAAAGTTTTACACTGGAGTGAGGGATGGCTTCTTTTTAGCATTAGCATCCCAGCATTCTACTCCTTGTGTTTTAGTGAGTTTGCCTGCTTTTGGTTGTAGAATGTCAAGAAAATCCTAATTCACATACATAGTTTAAATGATAAATTAATAAACTAGTCTTGCAATCTGAGAATACTCATCAGAATAGAGAAATGGCAAGAGAGGCCTAAAAACCAAAATGCATTAACTTGACAACCTAAATCAGGTAGTCTTCAGTATATTAATTTGAAATATATTTTTAAATAAATGTAAATTAAGCATTTGCAAACCCTTGGATCAGACAGTATTGGCTGTGGTGCCAGATGAACCCCTAAACCTCGGTGCCTACTGTAATAGTGTTTATTTCTTGAGTTACTTCTCGCTCATGTTACGTATCCATTTCAGGTTGCAGTTGGTGGGGCGGGGCTCTGATCCACATCGTTTCTCAGGGATCCAGGTTATTGGAGATGGCTCTAGCCATGCTACCTGCAGAGGGATCATCCTTGGTTGCTGAGGCAGGGGCAGAAGATACGGAGTGTAGAACATCGGCTGCTTTAAACAGAGTCTGTTTCTTTATACATGTGAGTGTAAAACACATCACTTCTGCTCTGTGTTTGTCAAAACTGGTCTGTGGCCCTATTTCAGAAGTTAGTGTGTGATTCACATGAACTAAACATGCAGAACATTTGGAAGAACTATAAGAAGCAGATCTCAAACATGACTCATAATCAAAAAATGCAGGTTCCTCAGCCCCACCCTACAACCCTGGAATCAGGATCGCTGGGGTGTAGTTGGGAAATTCGTATTCTTAAAAATGTTCCATAGCTGATTCGCATTATCAGCAGTATGCTACTGCTGTGAACAAAGAGTGTTTTTTAAAGTAGAGGAAAGGCAACAGTTAGATCTGTGGATTTGAGATTACTGGGGTTGCAGTGTTGGAGATGATTAAAGAGCGGAGAAACTAAAGGCTGGGAGATTTCATGTCACACAACATATATGGTTTAATGAGCAATCATAAATGCATGTGTTTATGTATCATGCAATGTATTGGCAACACGAGCTCAATCGGAGAGTCTAACAATGAATGCTGCTGTAAATGTCTCTGTCTGTTTTAAGAATCTCCTCTCCACCTCTTCCTTGACTCCCAGAAAACTAGCAGGGGAGGCACAAAGTGGCTGCCAACTAGTCTTTGTTCACTTCGTTCATTAAATGTTTTTCGTGCCACTGCTGCTGATGGTGTTGGTTGTAGAGCCAGCTCAGCACCTATGGGAGTCCCTGGGTAGGAAGTGGGGAATGCTTCTCTCTTGAGAGGTGGCTGGAAGTGGTCAAACTTTTCTTCATGCCTGTTAGAGCAGCACAGAACCTGGTTATACTGATGTTTCTGCTGCAGTGGGCAAAAATGACCAGGGTGTGTGACTCTTTTGAAAATTAAACCAGTCTGGTTAGTGCTGGATCATTTAAACACTGATTGTCCTGGTTTGATTCTCTCTTCCTATATGATGCTGCCTGGATTTTGGCTGATTCATCTGGCATTATCAGCATCTCTCCCAAATGGAATTTGGGATGAGGAGATGTGGAGTCAGGGAACCTCCCCATACACTTCAGGAAGAGAAGTAGATTCTCTTCCTTTGAAATGTTATGCTCAGCACTTATCAGTTTGTACCATGGCTGAAACAAGTAGAATGTTGGTGAGAACATGGCATTGCCACTTGGAACTTTCTCTAAGAGAGATGAATGGACTTGTAAGCAGGTTCTGTGTTTATTGCTATGCTTCATTTTGTCTTGTATTGATAGAGCCCAGGGTTCAGCTCCCCATCTGCCCCCACAACAAGGAAAAACAAAAACAAAAACGATCTAATTACCAGCTATAGATTGAAGCTAGATAGTGGCATTTTGGCATAAAAATAATAACTAGCAACAGGCTTAGGTTTCTCCCAGATTGTTCTGCTCTTCTCTTCTCCTTTTTACATTTACATATTTCTAATACTTTTTTAAAAAATACAGAGCAAAGATAGGGAAATTATTTCTAATAGATTCTAACCTTAAACCTCTCCAAAAATATAACTAAATATTATATAACCTTAAAATATTTACTATTAATACCTAAAATAATATATTAAAATAAAGCTTTTCATATACTACTTGTTTGTCTAAATATTTCACTTATCAGCTTTTTTAGATTAAGAATATGAAATATCAAAATTCTATTCAATAAACAGAAATAAGAAGTTGCAGCAACATGTCAAAACCTAACATAGAGTTAAGGGAGGAGAAGTGGAATGAGGGTGGAGAGGAAGAGTCCAGAAAGAGAAAGAGACAGAGGGTCTGCATGGCTATGGATGCCGTCCCACCTGTAGAAACACTCTACCACAACCTCACACAGAGTAGAGGCAGAGAAAGAAACCTGCAGAGAAAGACTGCCAGTGTTTGTCATCATAACACAACACACCTCTTTAGGGATCCTGATTGGCTGTTGATCCTAAAGACTTTTGAGTTTTCACAACTTTAGACATAAACAGTAATATCTCTTGGTATTTGTTAAATGAACCAAGTGAAACTGATCCAAAGTCAGAAGCTGCCACATTCCAGATACGGAATATTTGGGCTGTAATATTATAAATGTAATTATCATCTTTGAGAGGATGTAAAAATAGTCCTGAAACAGTTCTATGTTAATTTGAAGTCAGTTATTGTGACCGAAGTTTCCACTATAATTCTCAATGATGGTATTCCCGGGTCTTTGCTTACCCTGATTCCCTGTATGTGTTATTTCTAACAAGTGTAGTAGGTACCAATTTTTAGACAGTTCTCAAATTGAGAAAAGGTTACTTGGTTTTAAGTAGGGTTTGTAGTGATTATATCCAGGACTGGCATCTACTAGAGGGAAATTTTTTTTTACTCAATATTAAGCCCTTTCCCATTCTATTGAAAGGTCATATTAAATCTTTTATCATATGCTCTTCAGTACTTTGATCATGGTTTTATCCAAACAATTGCCAATATACTTCCTCGTTGTGGCTTTTTGGCACAGGTGAGAGTCTCATAAGATAAGGAATCTGAATGCTAGCATAACCCTTTTTGTGGATAAAGAAACACTAAGGATTTAAAGAAAGGGTTAATGTCAAGGATAACCAATTTGGCTATCTACTAAAGTCAGGTTTTAGGTTCAGTGACAGATTCAGGTGTACTAAGTGAATAATAGATTCATTCCTCTGTTTCTTAACACTTACAAAACCTCTTTGCTTAGTGTCAGTCCACTTTATTGATTCTATCAGTGATTCTGCTTAAGAAATTTGAGTTCTGACATTCCTATCCCATAAAATAGTTGCCAGGTAAATAGCATATGATTTTCATGAATTGATAAACTTGTCCTTGAGAAGTTAAGATGAGATAAAGACTTTCCCAAACAAATAAAAGCTTATTTATGACCTGCCTTATAAATAAATGCTAAAAGGAATTCTTCACCTAGATATATTAAAAAAAATACTAACAGATTTGAAGTGGAAAGTAGACAAAATACAATAATAGTAGGGGACTTCAATACCCTATTTTCAACAATAGGTGGATCAGCCAGACAAAAACATCAATTAGGAAACACTGGTTTTGAACTATACTTTATAGTATATAGACCTAACAGACCTATACAGAGCATTGTGTTTATTAACACTAGTAGAATACACATACTTCTCAAGTGCACATGGAACATTCTCTAGGATAGATCGTATGTTAGTTAACAAAACAGGTCTCAGCAAATATAGAAGGGTTGAAACTATACCAAGTATCTTTCATGATCATTATAGTATGAAACTAGAAATCAATAAAAGGAAGAAAACTGGAAGATCCACAAATATGTGGAAATTAACAGTTCACTCCTGAATAACCAGTGTGTCAGAGCAGAAATCAAAATGGAAACCAAACAGTATCTCGAAACAAATGAAATGGAAATACAACATACCAAAATTTACTGGGTACAGAAAAATCAGTACTAAGAGGGAATTTAATAGCAAAAAACTCCTACATTAAGAAAAAGAAAGCTCTCAAATAAACAACCTAACTTTATACTTCAAGGAGCTAGAAAAGAAGAACAAACTTATTAGTCTAAGGTTAGCAGAGGAAGGAAATAACAAAGATCAGAGCAGATAAATGAAATAGAGACTAGAAAAACATTAGAAAAAAATCAGTAAAACAAAGTGTTGGTTTTTGAAAAGATGAAAAATATTGACAACTTTTAGCTGGACCTTGACAGAAAGAGTGAAGATTCCAATTAAAAATCAGAAATGAAAGAGGAGACATTACAACTGATAACATACTAGTATAAAAGTTCATAAGAGACTACTATGAACAAGTATATGCCAACAAATTGGACAACCTAGGAGAAATGGGTAAATTCCTAGAAACATACAACCTACTAAAACTGCATCATAAAGAAACAGAAAATCTGAACATACCAATAATGAATAAGAAGATTGAGTCAGTAATCAAAAACATCCCCAAAAGGAAAGGGCCAGGACCAGATGGTTTCACTGGTGAATTCTACCAAACATGCAAATAAGAAGTAACACCATTCCTTCTCAAACTCTTCCAGAAAATTGAAGAGGATGGAACACTCTTAAACTCTTTTTATAAGATCAGCATTACCCTAATACCAAAGCCAGATAAGGACTCTGCAAGAAAAGAGAACTATAGGGTAATATCTCTGATGAATATAGATGTAAAAATTCTTAACAAAATAGTAGCAAACAGAATTCAGCAGCACATTAAAAGGATCATACACCATGATCAACTGGGACTTATTCCTGGGATGCAAGAATGGTTCAACATATGCAAATCAATAAATGTTATACACCACTTTAATGGAATGAAAGATAGAAGTCATATGATCATCTCAATAGATACAGAAGAAACATTTGAAAAAACTCAATATCTTTCCGTGACAAAAACTCAATAAAATTGGGTATAGAAGGAATGCACCTCAACACAATAAATACCATTTAATGATAAGCCCACAGCTAAAATCACACTCAACAGTGAAAGCTGAAAGCTTTTCCTCTCAGATCAAGAATACAAGGGTCCCCACTGTCACCACTCCTATTCAACATAATACTAGAAGTTCCAGCCAGAGCATTTAGGCAGGACAAAGAAATAAAAGTCATCCAAATTATAAAGAAGTACAATTACAGATGATATGATTTTGTATAGAAAACCCCAAAGACTCCGTAAAAGTACTGTTAGAATTAATAAATTTCATAAAGTTGCAGGATATGACTCAACATAGAAAATCAGTTATATTCATATATGCTGGTAATGAACTATTTGAAAAAGAAATAAAGAGCACAACCCCATTTACAACAGCATCAAAACAATAAAATAGGAATAAATTTAACCAAGGATGTGAAAGATCTCTACTTTGAAAACTACAAGATATTGATGAAAGAAATCAAATAAGATACAAGTAAATGGAAAGGTAACCTGTGTTCATGAATTGGAAGAATTAATATTATTAAAATGTCCATACCACCCAAAGTGTTCTAGATGTTCAGTGCAACCCCTATCAAAATTCCAATGGTATTTTTCACAGAAATAAACAAACAATCCTAAAACTCATATGAAACTGCGAAAGACTCCAAACAGCCAAAGCAATTCTGAGAAAGAACAACAAAGCTGACGCATCACACTTCCCGATTTCAAATCTATTACAAAACCATAGTAATCAAAATAGTAGAATACTGGCATAAAAACAGACACATAGTCCAGTGGAACAGAATTAAAAGCCCAGAAATAAACAATGCATATACCATCAACTAATATTTGAAAAGGGATAGCCAATAATACAGTTTCTTTCATAAATGATATTGGGAAAACTGGATATTCACATGCAAAAGAATGAAATTTGACCTCTATCTTACATCATACACAAAAATTAACTTGAAACAGATTAGAAACTCAAATCCAAGACCTGAAACCATAAAACTCCTAGAAGAAAACATAGGGGAAAAGTCTTGGCAATGATTTCTGGATATGACACCAAAAGCACAAACAAAAGGAAAAATAAACCAGTGAGACTATATCAAAAGTAAAAAATTTCTGCACAGCAAAATAATCAACAAAATGAAAAGCCAAGCTAAAGAATGTGAGAAAATATTTGCAAACCTCTTATCTGATAAGGGGTTATTATCCAAAATATATTATGGAATTTGTAAAACTCTATAGCAAAAAAAAAAAAAAAACCAATCAAATTAAAAAATGGGTGGAGGACCTGAATGGACATCTTTCCAAAGAAGGCATACAAATGGCCAACAGGTACATGAAAAGATGCACAGCAGCATCACTAATCATCAAGGAAGTGCAAATCAAAACCACACTGAGATCACCTCACGCTTCTTAGAATGGCTCTTATCAAAAAGACAAGATACAACAGGTGTTGCCAAGGATGTGGAGAAAAGGGTACCTTCATTCACTGTTGGTGGGAATGTAAACTGGTACAGCCACTGTGGAAAATAGTATGGATGTTCCACAAAAAATTAAAAACAAAAATATCATATGATCCAGCAATTTCATTTCTGGGTATATAGCCAAAGGAAATTAAATCACCATCTCAAAGAGGTATCTTCACCCTCATGTTGATTGCAGTATTATTCACAATAGCCAAGACATGAAAACAACCTAAATATACATCATTGGATGAATGGATACAAAAGATGTGATATACTAAGAGTGGAGTAGTATTCAGTCATAAAAATTTTGTACTTAGATGTTCATAGCAACATTACTCATAATAGCCAAAAAGTGGAAACAATTAAAATGTCCACCAACTTTTAAATGGTAAGTACAATGTGATATATCCATATAATAAAATTATTTGGCAATAAAAAGGAATAATGTATTAATATATACTATAACATGAGTAAGCCTTAGAAGCATTAAGCTAAGTGAAAGAAGTCAGGAACCAATGACTAGATTTGTATGATTCCTTTTGTATGAAATATGTATAAAAGGAAAATCCATTGAGACAGAAAGTAGATTAGTGGTTGTCTATGCCTGTGGTGGGAGTGGGGAGTGACTACAAATGGATAGGAGGTTTCCTTTGATGGTGATAGAAATGTTCAAAAATTAGATTTGGGTGATGGTTTAACAACTGTGTAAATATGCTGACAACCATTGAATTGTATCATTTTAACAGATGAATTATATGGTTTGTAAATCATATGTTAGTAAAGTTATTTTAAAAATAAGGCAAAGGGTTGCTGGAGGAGGCAGACATGGTATATATGGACTCTTTTTTTTTTTTTTGGATTTATGTGGATGATATAGGTAGGATAAGGAGGAAGAAACTAGAGTGGAGAGAGAAGAAAATAATACAAGAGTGGAATAATATGGTGGTCAAGTCATGGACAACATACTCCAGACTAAGATCAAGAATTAATTTAGAGAAGGGGAGGCATGGATGAGATTAAGGATTTCCTTCTGAGGCAACATATGGAGATGAGCTTATCGTAGGTTAAAAAGAAAAAGGGAAGAAAAGTAAGAGTGTTCATATTTGATGGCCTGTGATTATCTGAGTCATGCAGGAGACCAAGTAACATGTTCACGTGATTAATTTGGTAACTTCAGGAGAATGGTGATGGTTCAGACAACAAACGTGGAGAATCAAAAGAAAAGCTGATTAGATGGGTAAAAGGACTTTGGAGACATTCGCTGAATTTAGATAAAAATTTGTAACGCATTTAGTCATCAAGGTTATACATTTTTCTCCAGCAGCTCTAGCTTTCCATGAAGTAGAAGCAGAAAAATTGTTGGGTTAACTGCCTGAAAACGTGTATTTGAACTGGCAGAATACAAGCTTCTGCTAAGGTTAGATATAAAAGTGCAGATTTAATCGGGTATAAAAAACTCAACCACTATTTTTATATGATTATCATAAACTAAATGGCAACTTTCAAGATGTAAACTATATCCTAGGAAAAGAATTTCGGTTTAGTTCATCAGGATTAAAGTCATTGAAATTCGATTTTTAAAGCTTACTGAGCGAACCTGAGATCTTGAAAGTGGTGCTAAGCATGATAATGCTTCCTCCCTTCTCACATGGAAATCTTAGAAAAACCAGGAGCCACTTACCATTCTACCAAATGAGTCCCTAGTTAGGTACAGAAGGATGTCTGGGGCAGTGCTTTCCCAAGCAGCATATCTGACACATTGATGATTGCTGGATATGCAGATTCCTGGGTCTTTACTCAGAAATACTGTAAACTGCACTCTGGGGGTGCAGCCCATTTATTCTAAACGTTTAACTGTATAAAGGTGATGCTGATTGTTAGAATGGTGAAGTTTGGCCAACCGAGTTAGAATGTAAGCTGAAAATGGTGATGGTGGGGAAGAAAATTAAACAATTTTTTAAAAGGGTGAGGGGCGAGTAATTTTAATGTTTTGGCAAAAAGCTTAAGTTCCTGAAAGATTTTTTCTGGAATCCATTATTTGTTATGATTAGTTCTTCAACTTCCTAACTAATTCAGACCTTTTCTTCAAATACATGAACAAATCGGTAATTCCAAGAAAGAGTTTATTTAATGCGTGGAAAAAACTAAAAGAGATATAAACAGATGTGAAAGAGAAAAACCAGATCTCACAGGAAACAAAACCAGGTAAATGTCTGTCAAGTGTCACTGCTCTTTCTTCGCTTAAAGGATAATAAAGTTGTACACTAAAGCCCAAATTACCTGACCTTATAGGACCAGATTCGTGTAATGTCAAACTCTACCATCAGTTTATAATGCCACAGCGAACAGAGAACGTGACGATTAATGCTTTATTGTACGAAGATGGTCTCATAATGCTTCCTAAGAAACATTTTTTTCTAGTGGACTATGTTACCTAAGACTGCAGTTTTACCTTAAAACTAACCTTTCCCTCCTTCCTCCACCGCCCCCCTCAACTCCAAGTTTCATGTGGATTGTACCCCTCCCTCTAACACACACAGACTCACAGAAACTTTTTGACACTGCCCTCCTCGGCCCCCAAACTTTGAAAATCCAGCAAAGCCTCCCCTGGGCCATCTGTATCCCCTGCTCTGCCCTCGGGCCCCAGGCTCGGCCTTCTCCCTTTTCCACCCGCAGTCCTGAAAGTCCGGTTCGGTGGGGACCAGGCGGGGCGGGGTAGGGCGGGGCAGGCCTGCTCCACTGGGGTCGGGCGAGTGGGGGAGAGAGGATAGGGCTGGGTGGGCATGCTAAAAAGCCGCCAGCTTTTCGACGCTGCCTCTGTTTCAGAAATGAGGTATGTACTTTAGAAACTATGCTTGGCCCCGAACTGGCGTTCGGAAGCAAAGAGAAAAACTTTTCAAAACTTTGGTCCAGCCTCTGCTCCCCCGACGCGTAGTTCCCGGATGGTCCGCCCCGGGGCCAAGCTAAGGACTTCCCCTCCCCCTCCCCGCCTCCAGTGAGGCGCGCGGAGCCGCCGCCCCCGTGTCGGGTCGGGCGCGCACCGAGCGGCCGCCGCGGCGGAAATTGTCGGCCTCCTCGGTGCCTGCCCCGCGGCAGCATGGACTACCTGACCACGTTCACGGGGAAGAGCGGGCGCCTTCTGCGGGGCACAGCCAACCGCCTGTGGGGGTTCGGGGGTGGCGGCGAAGCCCGGCAGGTGCGCTTCGAGGATTACCTGAGGGAGCCCGCCCAGGGGGACCCCGGGTGCGGGTCCCTGCCCCACCGGCCCCCGGCGCCGTCCAGCCCGGAGGGACCTGGTGAGCCCAGCCTTCCTTCGCGTCCCGCGCGGCCGACCCGGGCTGAGGGCTGGGGTGGGGAGGCGGCGCTGCGTGGGGGTGCGGGGGGCGCGGGCCGGGCGTTGGCAGGTGTGCGGGGGCCCGGGGGGCGGCGGGCTGGGGTGCGGGGCGGAGGACTCGCCCTGCTCTGGGGACGGAAGACTTTCTGCCCTCTGCGTCGGAGCTCTTCCTGCCCTGCTCTTCCTGCTTGCTTCACCTACACTCGGCTTTTTTTACCCCGCCAACTCTTTCAGGGGTACGGTCCCTTCGTTTTTCCCTCACCCTGGGAGGCAGTTGAACCAATTATGACGCCCGTGCTTTTCATCTTCCAGATCATTAAGAACACCGAGCTTGGCTTGGTTTTGGTTTGGATCATTGTTTTTATTTGATGTTTGTCAGCTGTTAGAATTTGCATCACCACTTAATACGACTTTGGAAAAGAAAATGCTTAACTTACACAGGAACTCAGCGGATTTTTGTGTCGTGTGCTTTGAAAGGCTGCGTGTTGCCTTGAGGTGGCAGAACCTAGAAACTTTTCTCATTACCATTTCTACTGCCTGTTATGTTGGTTTTCTTTCATCGCAGTGACGTTGTACCGTACCTAAAAAAAAATCGGGTATAATAACATGATATTGATATCTTCTGGAATTTTTTTAAGCGCATGCTGAAAAAGTAATGGCATAATGCATATGGTAACTTCTCCAGTGTCCTGGGCTTCCTCTGAGTTATTAAGTGGGAGATCTCTCCTAGTCACTTAACATTTTATTTTTGTTATATGTTTTAATATGCATTTTGGTGTTACGAGAATAAATATATGAACATTAGGGAGTTTAGAAAATAGAGAAAAGTACAAAGAATATAAAGTCTATCCATAACTCCACATCCTGTCATTCACCTTAAAGCTGTGAAACAGTGAGGACCTCTACTGATCTGTGTGTGTAGATGTGTAATATTTAAGCTTTGAAGGAACTTGGATATTAAAGTTTAATTTTAGGATGACCCCTTTTATTAATTTTTCTTCATGTTACATAAAATTTTTTGTCTTCACAATTTCTGTTTATGGAATTAGAAAATAAGAAAAAGGGATACTGTTTCTGCTTTGAAGGACATTAACCAGATGCAGAGTCCTCTTAAAGGTGGGACCAGGGATGAGGACTATAACTTTAAAGTGTTTGAATAAAGGGTTTTTTGTTTGTTTGTTTTTTGGTGTTTTCTTTTTTTTTTTAATGAGTCTTCTTTTGTCTATTGAAAAACAGTTGAAATGTGGCCAGCCTCTAGGCAGTTGAAGAATTCAGAAGTATGTGGTATAACTTAACCAGGAGGGGATATGATCAATATTTTTATAAATATGCCCAAACATATACATCTGATTAATTCATTCAAAAACATTTATTGAGCACACTGCTATATCTGACACTCTTTCAGAGTTGCAACTTCAAAATACTATACAAATCCCTCTTCTGTTGAAGCTGCATTATGAATTCATGGCACATTTTTTAATATTCATGATGCCCCCAAATGTGTGACACAAGTCAAAGAGGCCTGTGATGTCCTAGTTATGACCACAGTCGTGTGGGAAGGTAAATCTTAGCGTTAAGTTGCTGAAAGAATTTGTACAAGTTACTTAATCTCTAAGCCTATATTTTCTTATCTATAAATCATGTTGATCAGATGATCTCAAACGTTCTCACCTCTCAAGCTCTTTTTCATTTGGAATAGAATTAGCAAAAATGATGGGTGGTAAAGCTAGAAAATAGCATTTGGAGGTAAAAACATTGTAAGTCTATAAAATTATGCCTAGAGAGTTCTGAAGGTAGTTCAAGAAATGAGTGCCTCAGAAATAATTTGATCACCCCAAACCATTCTTAAAATAAATATAACTTCCTAAATTGACTTCTTTGAGAGGCAACATGTGCATATACAGGTAATAAAAAAAAAAAGGTTTCTCACTAATTTCTAGACAGCCCTTGCCTGAGATGAAGACTTTTTTCCGGCTCGTACCAGACAGGTTTGGCTATAGGGTTTTTCTCTGTATTTGTGTCCTTCAGAATGAGTTAGTCTGTTTGAAGGATTTCTTCCACCCTTTCTGCTTGTGACTGCTCTTATTTTAGGTTTTTATAACAGCTGCTTAAGTTCCCTGTTGTCTGTCACCGTTCTTTCAGTTCTTTAAACTGACTGGTGTAGCAGTGTATCTTGTGCACTTACACACTTGTAGATTGGCTGCATTTCAGGACTCCATTTCTTGGTGATCTTGCTCCTCACCATTTCATGATCAGTAATGATGTTGATAAAATAGCTTTGCCATTGACAATTTAAGGATAGACCAGATAAAACTTTGGTCATATGTTTCTGATTTCAGTCTGTAGATAAGCAAACCACTCACGGGACTGTGAACGCTAACTGATGCCTTTACTCCCCTCCACGGTGGCTGCTTTTGCTCTTACTAGCTTTCAGTGTTTGCTGACTCCAACATTATAGTCCCCTCAAGGAAAACCATAATTGGGCCTTAGACACATTAAGGAGCTAATCACACCTACTCTAGTTAATAACAATTACAGAGAAAACGTCTTATGATACAATTTTTGTTCCTGCTTAAAGAATAAAATATGTTCTGTCTCAAAAAAGGTTTTTGGAACTTGAGTATAGCTCTTGTTTGGAGGCATGACCATAACCTATATCGGGTAGTGTATAAAAGTATTCACTTTACTAGATCACATGGCAATAACTAAGAAAGTAGATACATTTAACATGTTAAGAGACTCAACTTAAGTGCAATATAGTTTTTATCATAAACAGCCCTATTATGTCAGCTGTTTTCCCAATTGGTTACAGCATACTTTAAACACATCTCATTCTTATTTAAATTTTCTTTTCATTTACTCTTTGCAGTTAAAAATGATATCTTTCTGGGAAATAGCAACAAGAATCAGTGCTGATAAGAACATTTTCTGTGGGGCAGACACTAGCAAATACATTTATTTAATCCTAATAACAACTCTGTAAGATAGGTGCTATTCTTATGCCATTTTCCTGATGAAGAAACTGGGCCAGGCAGAGAAATAAGGGATATCCATTCGAGTGATATCTTCATATTTCTAAGAGTTCTGACCCTATCACACAGGGGAAAAATGTGAGAGGAATGCGGAATTCTATCAGGTATGATGTTAGTTAAAACAAGTTAAATTATGTAAAGGATAGGATGAGTTGTCATTGAAATCTCTTTAGAGTCAGGAGGATATTAAAATGATTAAACTGAAAATGCAAAATCCAATGAAGGTGTTAGAAAACTTAGATGTGTTTTACGTTGGAAATCTCAGATGCAGATTATCTGGAACAGTTAGGTAGTAATTTATGTAGAACCCAGGGAAGACCAAATGCCTCTCAAGGACTTGTTGTACCAATTGTTATAATATTAAAAAAAAAAAAAACTCACTGTCATGAAAGAGGATAACCCTAGAAGTCTGCAGTCTTAGTCTCATTTCCTAAGATGGGCCAGAGAGAAGAATCTCTTCTTGAAGACAACCTGCATCTGCTCTTATGGTAACTCCTACTAAGTTTGAGTTCATATTGTTCCCATAGTCCATCGGTTTTCAAGCATGAAGTAGATTTGCCTATTTTAGAATTGCTTCATATCTCAGGATGGCTGAACTCAAGTTTTATATTATCTGTATTTTAGTACAAAACTGCCACCGAGTAGTGGAAGCTACAATAAAGCAGTGATTCTCAAGCATTAGTGTGCCTCAGAATCACCTGAAAGGCTTGTGAAAAATGTTGGACCTCTCCGCTAGAGTGTCTGAGTCGGTGCTTCTGAGTCAGGCCCGATAGTTTGCATTTCTAACAAGTTCTCAAGTGCCACACTTTGAGAATCACTGTTTTCCTTAGTGGCTAAGTCTTTTATCCATGATGAGGTTAGAAGTGAATACAGAAATGATGAAATTTGTTAAAAGATTAGGATAAATATTTTTGTATTAACTTTAGGAATAATCAGTGTATTTGGTCTTTAAAATATTTGTTGTATTTCAGAGAATTAGGCCTATTAGAGTACAAACTAGTCTTACAAATCTAAAATGAATACTTGTGTAATTTTTTTTGAGTGATTTTAAGGTAAAAGGTGCAAGTATTTGGCTAAATTTAGAAACTATTGGGATGTTTAAGAGAACTTAACATTCATTATATTTAAACTTTTACTGTATTTACTAGAGTTAAGTTTTTAGAAAGATTTTCTTGTTAGAGGCAATTAAAGTGTTTTAAATAGAATATAGTAAATTTATAAATGCAAGTTAGTATATGTGAGAGATTTTAATTACTCAAGTTCATAAATAGGATTATTTAAGGATATTTAGTCTGGTTTTTGTTTGAGTTGATTAAGTATCAAAAGCACCTTAGAAAGTGTGTTAAAATTTACTAGACTTATAAATAGAATATACTTTATAGTTGAAGGCTTAAGGGAAAACTAGGGTATATATATTTGTCTGTCAGTAAATCAAACAATTAAAAAGCAGAGTAACTGCAAAGTTTTTTCTGTATATAAAGGCTCCCCTCATAGCCATTAGCAAACTTAAATTAAGAGGCTCTTGATACATTTTGTTGAACGAATGAATGAATGATGTTAATACCAAAAAGGCGCATGTTTTAAGGTCAAATTAATGTATTAGAGAAAGGCCAAAAATTTGTCTTTGTTTTCTAGCAATCAGTGAAAAAAGAGAAATATGATCAGACATAAATCAGTGTCACTAAGATAAAGATAAACCTGTTGTTTACGCAGGCAAGAGAAATATAACTTTCCCTGATTGTGAGAATAAAAAGAAAAAATTCTCATGGAATTCTAATATAACAAGAAGTATCCTCACCATCTTTATGGTAAATAACAGATTCTAATTTCAAAAGCTATTTTTTTAACACCATGCTTTAATGTAGTTCAGTGGTGTAGTAACAGAATACAAATTAGTAAATCAAGTCTGTACAGGGTGAAAGGAATTAATCTAAATATGCACTTATCTGATAGTTTGTCTTAACTGAAGGGTAGGTGCTAGGTTATAAACTATAGATTTTAGATCATATAGTCAAGATTTTGGATTTTCTGGAGAGTCTAATAGAATTTTGTCCAGTGATGGAAGTATTCTATATTGTCTTGCCCAGTATGGCAGCCACTGGGCAGATGTGGCTGTTGAGCACTTTCTGAAATGTGACCAGTGAGCAACTGAATTGAGGAATCTAGGTCTAGATTCTATATCAGCGTTGTCCAGGATGGTAGCAACTAAGCACATGAAACTGTTTGTTTAAATGACTTTAAATGAAAATTAAATTGAAAATTCAGTTTTCACTCTCACTAGTTCTATTTCAAGTACTCAAAAGCCACAATGCTAGTGGCTGCCATGGCAGACAATGCAGATATAAATCAGTTCTGTTATTGCAGAAAGTTTCTTTGGACAGTATTGTTCTACAGTAGTGAGTCCCAACACTGGCAGCGTGTTAGAATTCCCTGGGCAGATTTTTTTCGATTCTGATGGCAAGGCCCCACCATACCATGAGAACTCTAAAGTTTGGCAATAACCAAAGATATCATAAATCATAATCTGTTAAGTTTAGGACTGCAACCAGTTTTAACTTTCTCAGGTGGCTCTGATGTGTAGGTAGGGTTAAAAAACCATTGACTTTTTTGCTTAATAATGTTTCAGTCAAATTACTGCATCTTGATGAGTTTAGCAGGGTTTTTTGGTTTTTGTTTCTTTTTTTCACCTCCATTTACAAGTACTTTGAGCACGTACTTGTGTTATGACTCAGATTAAGAAAAGATATGCACATTTAAATTGTATGCCAACTTCCGGGTGGAAATGAGACCATAGAAAAACTGAGGTTACAATGAAAAGTTCCTGAAAGCAAGGCATGTTTATGTGCTTGAGAAAGAATATTAATTTATCTATCAGATATTTAGCAAACATCTATTATGTGTCATATATACTACTAGGTGCTGACTATATAGCATGGTTTCTCAACCTTAACGGTATTGATATTTTGTGACATAATTATTTTTGTGGGGGACTGTTATGTGTATTATTTAGGACACAATGTTTAGTATGACCTCTACCCACTAGATGCCTGTAATACTCCCCCATTGTGATAACCAAAATTGTGCCTTGGTTTTCTCAGTTGTAAAGTGGGGATAATAAGGATACCGACTTTATAAGGTTGATGAATTAGGTAAGGTAATGAATGTTAAGTGGTTAGAACAGTGCCTGGCAGTATACTAGGCACTTGATAAATGTTAACTATTATTTTGATTGTCAGATAAATCAGAAATATATGTACATTTCTAAATAGTATTAACTTTTGTGAGGAAGTGCAGGACCTCTTCTTTCCATGCTCCCAGTCTAGAATCATATTTGCTAACAACTGTCTTTAAAAGGGTATTATAAATTTACCGTGTAAGAGACTGGACTAGGTAACAGCTGTGAGCACTTTTCAATCCTCAAATATTGTGATTCTATTTTCATACTAGTAGAAGAGAATGATCAATGTATCTCGTTGTGCTCTGGTACTTAAATTTATGAACACATGTTTTAATATGGTTATTAAAATAGTTTTAGAACTATTTTTATAATAGGTAAAATCATTATAGTATATTTTATACTATTAAATTATTAAAGTGAATACTTTCAGTTTGTTTCAAACTTTAAACTGCAGAAAGCTAGTATATTAGTTTTCTTGCTGTGAGCTGCACTCCATGATGAACTTTTGAAAATGATCCAACAGTTGCAAATTTCATTTTTTAAATGTTTAATGAACTCTTGGGATATTATGAAACACAGATTGAAAAACTACTATTAGGGAAAGTAAATGTAGACAAATACTTACTCCTAAAATCAATTAAGAAGGGATATATACTGTTAGTTAAAAGTAATCCAGAATTGTATCTTGCATTGCTTAAAAAATTTAAATTGCAAAATGAGGAAAGTGTTTTTGGCTCTCTCTGCTGTTTATGAAATAGCAGAAATGAATTACTGTTTAAAATTTAAAATAATTTTAATGTTTTATCACAAAAAAATCAGATTTAAATATATTCTGTTCAATGAAGAAAAAATTAACAATATAGTGATAAGCAAAAATAATACGTTTTTCCCTAAGAATGGTACCATTTTACATTTCCACCATAAATGTAGAAGAATGTCTCTTTTTCTGCAGCCAGTCTGTAGTCAGCTTTTGAATTTTAGCAAACTGATAGATGAGAAATGGTATCCCAGTGTAGTTTAAATTGCATTTTTCTAATTATAAGTTAGATGGAACACATTTTTATATGTTTAAGGGTCACTTTTACCTTCTCTTGTGAATTATATGATCATATCTTTTGCCTGTTTTTCCATCTGAATTTCCATCTTTTTTCTCCCTCAGTTTTTAAGAGTTCTTTAGATATTTAGGATATAAAATTAGGAGCTCTATATGTATATATTTTTTACTTTGTTTACCTTTCTTTATTAAAAATGACTAAATTATGTACAGTTCAAGTTGTTGCTTCAAAACATTAATTCATTCTAATTGGATGCTTGTCATGATGTGTCAGGCTCTGTTAGGCACTGAGGAGGCATTGTGGAACAAATCGAGCAAGGTGTTTTGTAGGTTACAGTTTAGTGGAAGAGATTAGAAAAACTGTGTCAGATACTGTAAAAGAGACAAGATGCTGTGTGACTAATAACAGTGGCTTGGGTTAGCTTGGGTGATCAGGAAGATTTTAGGACAGTCTTTTTACGTGTTACAGAGCTAACTGATTTTTGGAGAATTCAGACTTGATTATTAATATTATTATTGGTAATGCTTCATTAGAACTAGTCACCCTAGAAGAAATAAAAGCAAGAATAAACAAATGGGACCTAATGAAACTTACAAGCTTCTGCAGAGCAAAGGAAACCAGAAATAAAACAAGAAGAAAACCTACGGAATGGGAGAAAATTTTTGCAAGTGAAACCGACAAAGGCTTGATCTCCAAAATATATAAGCAGCTCATATGACTCAATAAGAAAAAAATAAACAACCCAATCCAAAAATGAGCAGAAGACCTAAACAAGCAATTCTCCAAGGAAGACATACAAATGATCAAAAGGCACATGAAAAAATGCTCAATATCACTAATTATCAGAGAAATGCAAATCAAAACTACAAAGAGGTATCACCTCACACCAGTCAGAATGGCCATCATTCAAAAATCCAAAAATGACAAATGCTGGAGAGGCTGTGGAGAAAGGGGAACCCTCCTACTCTGCTGGTGGAAATGCAGTTTGGTGCAGCCACTATGGAAAACAGTGTGGAGATTCCTCAAAAGACTAGGAATAGACTTAGCACATGACCCAGGAATCCCACTCCTGGGCTTGTATCCAGAAGGAAATCTACTTCAGGATGACACCTGCACTCCAATGTTCATAGCAGCACTATTTACAATAGCCAAAACATGGAAACAGCCTAAATGTCCATCAACAGGTGACTGGATAAAGAAGAGGTGGTATATTTATACAATGGAATACTACTCAGCCATAAAAACCGACAACATAACGCCATTTGCAGCAACATGGATGCTCCTGGAGAATGTCATTCTAAGTGAAGTAAGCCAGAAAGAGAAAGAAAAATACCATATGAGATCACTCATATGTGGAATCTAAAGACTCATGGACAGAGAATACAGACTTGTGGTTACCAGGGGGGTAGAGGGTGGGAAGGGATAGACTGGGATTTCAAAATTGTAGAATAGATAAACAAGATTACACTGTATAGCACAGGGAAATATACACAAAATGTTATGATAAATCACAGAGAAAAAAATGTGACAATGAGTGTGTATATGTCCATGAATGACTGAAAAATTGTGCTGAACACTGGAATTTGACACAACATTGTAAAATGATTATAAATCAATAAAAAATGTTAAAAAAAAAAAGAACTAGTCACTCAACTGAGCTAATTAGGTAATACAAACAAACTCTACTGTGGTCAAATGTCAATTAAAATTGAATAAAAGTAGAACAATGAAATAGATGTTTTCTAGATCATTTATGCTTAAGTAGAAACAATCTTTCTTAGAAAATTATTGCCTTAATATTGTAATAATTAAGGGTGAATATAGCATTTTGCTGTGGTACTATCTTACTCAGTTTTGAGCTTTTAATTAGTTTTTTAGAGATTGACTTTATTTAAAATTGTTTAGATTGAGAGGAGTGATATTTTATCAATTCACTGCAATCTTTGCTACATGAAGTATAATGAGAAGGTTAACGCTAAGGCAAAATTTAAACTGAAACAGATACCATAAACTTGGTGTTCAAGTGAAATGTCTTGATAAGTGAAAAATAGTTGGCATTTATCTGAAATGAAATGCGCAGAAGTGTGTTTATATGTGAAGGCATATCTTAATCTACTACATGTTATATATAAGGAATTCAGTAATTTAATATTATTCCATAAAGAAGACTATATTATTATAGAAGTAGAGACATTTTCTTATGTGAGGATTAATGTTATATATTTCAGATTTGGTTTGGTTAATTATAATAATAATAATAATTCTTCAAATATAGTTTCTTACTATCAGATTAGATATGTTGAAAGATATGGTCCATAATTTAGTTTTTAGTAACTTCCTTTATGCATTGTATTTTGAACTGACTTCAAGTTTTATAATGTTTCTTAATGGTCAATTTGTAAAGCAAGCAGGGAGGAAAGACATTTACTTTTTTTGACACTTGGTCTTGTTTTAGAGCAGAGAATTCTAGATAGCAACCTGTATTGCTAGTGAGTCTAGTAGATGTCTGCCTGAACTCTATTTAGCAATCCTTGACATCTTTGAAAGGAAAATGGATTTAATAAGGGTTTTACATCCTTTTTTTTGCCCCAGACACTGGCCAAAAGAAGACCCTAGACAAGAAAGATGGGAGACGAATGTCTTTTCAGAAACCCAAAGGGACTATTGAGTATACGGTAAGTTAATTTGTTTTTGAAAAAGCTGATTTCTCTTTGTAATAGTCTTATTTGAAACATTCTTTGTTTATAAATTAGACAAGAGTTGTTAATTGCCTTCTTTCAAAAATCTGTACTTCATTTTCAATAACTGTTGTATTAATAATAGTACTTCAGTCCTTAATTGTATTTTAGGATTTTTTTCCTTAAAGAGTAATTTTATTAAGTGTGATGTAAAGATAATTATTCTAGCAAATTTAATTTAATAAGATGATAATTTACTGGGAGTCAAAGTTCCTGTGCTACAGTACTTTTTATTAGGTTAGGCTTTTTGGAAAATATTTTCTTTCATTACCCCATATAATAGGATCATTGTGAGATCAAATGTGTGATAACATGAATGTAGTTTGTAAACTTCCATATGTTACTGCAAAAAATCTTTTTTTACAGAGAGCTTTTGCATACATTTTTCTAAATAAGATAGATGAGAGCTCATATCATTGCATAGGTGAGAAAGTTTGCACAGAGGTAGAGAGCAGAACTAGATTATTAATCCGTGTCTTTTGGCATCAATTTGATTTTACAAGACCATTAAAGAAAAATATGTATTTATTGTGTTTTTTTACCACCACGTATGTATCTGCTATTCCTGATTTTCCGAGTCTTAAGCCTAATTCAGAATGCCTTTTCAGTCCCATCCTTTTTTGAAATTTAACCCTCGTTACTAGCCTTCCTAAAATCCCAAATTCATGTGTATACTCTTGATGGTTTAGGAGAAAGAGACAGTATCCCACAATGTATTTTGTACTTTTCTGTGTCCTAATATGTCAGTCTATTCTGTTCACTTTGAAAGTTCTTTCCCTTCTGTCTACTTCTCAAATTCCTACCCCTTCTTCAAGATTTAGCTTTAAATATTTTCTGTGAAGTATTTCCTGGACAATTTGGAGCAAATATGGACCTCTGTCTGTACTCCTAACTTTCGTCACATCTGTTGTTTCATTTAAATTGCCCTTTGTCTTTTATATAACCTTTTTTGTCTTACTTATTTTCTGACTCGATTGTAACTCTCTTGTGCACTAAAACCACTTAGTTGTACTTCATTTTATTCTCTGCAGAGCTCTCATAATGCTTTATGTTTCAAGAATGCCAAAGGAATATGTTCACTGGTCAAGTTTTCTTTTCTTTTTCTTTCATGATAATTTGTAAAATCCTATGATTTATGATTTCTATAAATATGATCAGCAGAATATACCAGTGATTCAGAAACAGATTCCTCAGCTTTGGTTCCAATATGTTTTCTAATTTGTACATTTAAATAATAGATTACATACATAAAGATCATTAGAAATAGCATTTTAATTAATATAGGAATACTATGCTAAAGTAGTTTCTAGAAGTTACATATTTTAGAAACTATTTCAGTGAACAATATGTTGATTTAGGGCCTTTGTAAAATAAAAATCACTTGTTTGTGTTTTGTAAGTTTTATTTTGTATTTTGAAATTGCTTGAAATAGAGGCAATGTAATTGTGATGTATTATGATAAAATATATACTCTGTATCATAATAGGTGAGACACTTTGTTAACAATCAGAAAATTTCTCAAGCTATCCTGTCTCCAAGATGGAAATACTGCTTATTAATCAAATGTAAAATTGGTCCTCATAATTCAATTTTTCTGTTTTAACAGATTATTTTTTTTCTTTTAAACAGGTTGAATCAAGGGATTCTTTGAATAGTATAGCCCTGAAATTTGATACAACACCCAACGAACTTGTTCAGTTAAATAAGTTATTCTCCCGAGCAGTTGTTACTGGACAGGTATCTTTTTTTAATGCATTGATGGTTAGAAGCATTCAGTTGTAAAACAGAAAGTATCCATTGCAATATAGTTAATAATACAAAAAAATTTTTTTTATTGAGTTACAGCCAGTTTACAATGTTGTGTCAATTTCTGGTGTACAGCACAATTTTTCAGTCATACATGAATATACATATATTCATTTTCATATTCTTTTTCACCATTAGCTACTACAAGATCTTAAATATATTTCCCTGTGCTATACAGTGTAAAATTATTTATCTATTCTATATATACCTGTCAGTATCTACAAATCTCGAACTCCCAGTCTATCCCTTGCCACCCCTCTCACTGAATACAGAAAATTTAAGGAGAATAATTTTATGCTTGCTTTGAATGAATCATATTGACTCTAGAAGAGAAAAGTAACTTCACTTATACTCATGCAAATTTTTCTTAATACATATTGAAAATAATTGTGAATTGACTTTTGAAATAGTTTTAAAGACCTTTTAAAATATTCAAAGCAGTACATGTACATGACAGAAAATTCACACTTTTAAAAGGAAAGTTATCTCAGACTTAGTTTCCTTTTCCAGAAGCAACCACAGTTACCAGTTTATTATCTTCTTCCAAAAATATTTTAGCCTTTTTTTTTTTTAATTTAACTCTGATTCTGGGAAAATGTTCTATTTAAGCACAACTTGATCTCAGACTTTTTCATGTATGTAGATTGTTGCACTGTATTAATATGCAGGCATGCTTGGAAACATTGTGACCACTGCAGTAAAGCAAATTTCACAGTTAAAGTGAATAACAGAATTTTTTGGTTTCCCAGTGTATATGAAAGTTAACATTTGCGCTATTCTGTAGTCCATTAAGTATGCAGTGGCATTATGTCTTTAGAAAAATACATACCTTAATTTAAAAATACTTTATTGCTGAAAAATGCTAACTATCATCTGAGCCTTCAGTGAATCATAATCTTTTTGCAGTAGTCACTGATCACAGATCTCCATAGCAAATATAATAATAATAAAAAAGTTTGAAATACTGTAAGAATTACCAAAATGTAACACAGAGACACAAAGTGAGCAAATGCTGTCAGAAAAATGATAGTGATCGCTTTGTTCAACACAGGGTTGCCACAGGCCTTTAATTTGTAAAAAAAAAAATGCATTATCTGCAAAGCGCAGCAAGGTGACACACAGTAAAATGAAGTGTTCTTGTGTTATGGCTTAACTGGGCACGGCAAGCTTTAGACTTTCTACTTTTTTGCTACTGTAAACTTTGCTGTAGGGAACACTCCTGTTTCTGTCTCTTTTTATTTATATGTAAGTATAGCTATAGAGTAAAGTCCTAGATGTAAAATGGCTCACTTAAAGGTTATCTGCATTTATAAGTTTTTCTAGCTGTTGCCAGATTGCCCTTTAAGAGGAGCACCTGTAATATATAAGAATTGTTTTTTTCCCCTCACTGTTGCCTAAAGTATGTATTATCGAATTTGTCTAAATTAAATTTAAATATCTTTTTTTACTTTGTTGCAGTTATTTTGATAATAAGTCTTTTAATCTGAAGGTTTTAATATTTTAAATTTATTTCTGAAGGTTGTTGTTAATGGTACTTGCTTAGAGAACACCATCTGATTACTAATATTTTAGTTTGACTAAATCTTCATGTGAATATTTTCTTACAGGTTTTATATGTTCCTGATCCTGAATATGTCTCCAGTGTTGAGAGCTCTCCATCTTTAAGCCCCGTAAGTCCTCTGTCACCAACATCATCTGAGGCAGAATTTGATAAGACCACTGTAAGTTTCCCTACTTTTAAAAGCTACCTAGCAATGTCACTGTATATGTATATAACATATTTTTAATCCTACTTTGACTATGGTTCGAGTGAAATTTTACCTTTTTGTTTTGTTAATTAAACTTGTAAATTCCAGTTTTTAAAGTGGAACATTCTTTATTAAATTAGACCGCTTAAATTGACTTACTATTGGTGGTGGTAGTGGTCCAAAGATATTCATCAGCCTTCTTATAAATTTCATATAATAATTTAACTAAGGAGTTTTACCTAACAAACAAATGTAGCGTGATAGGAAGTCCATGTCCAATTTGATTTTTATTTCAATTTCTATAAATATTTATATAATACTGAAAACTATTGCATTCATTTTTGGCACACTGACTTTTAAAAAATTGTTATCATCTTAGTCATTCTTCAGAATATTAATTTGAAGTAACTGATAGTGGATTAACTTGTCTAGCATTTTTAAGGAATGAATGTTCTATATAAGTTACATTTTACAAATGAATGCCAAGGAACAAAACTTTAATAATTTTGATTAAAATCTCTGAAAGGAATTATGATCTTTGTGCCTTTCCTGTGTAAACACTAGCCATAATTTCCCATTTTCATAATGACCTGATGATTAGGTTTTCATGTAAAATGCTATTGCTCCATTAACTGGCTAGACTCCTGTGGAAAATTCTTCTGTGTTGCTGTGCTGACTTTAAGAGACAGCCTCTTCTCTGCCCCAGTTTGTACTCAAAGTTTTGGATACCAGATGGCAAATTGGTAACAAAATACAAATTATTGTTAATTTGACTATAAATTATTAGGCATTGTTAGTTTCAAAGCTTGAGTATTAGACTAGTTTCAATTCTTTTATGGAGTAAAGGACATGATATTATTGATAACTATTTTTATCCTTGCCTATGGACTTTTTTCTGTGTATTTGTATGTGTGAGACAAAGAAAGAGAGAAAGAAGTAGGGTGTTTTTCAAATTTTGTCGGTATCTTATTTTTATAAAAAATGACAACCCTGTATTTTAGAATGCAGTCACATGAAAGGAATGTATTACATTTATTCTTATCATTGAAGAGAATGGAAGTCAGGTTCTAATGATCTATTACTGGACCAAATATTGCAGGAATACCTTTTTGAACGTGGCCATGCCATTTTCCTGTGGGGCTTACAAAGAGATGTACTTAGAACAGGCAGTGACAAAGGAGAGCAGTGTAGCCTTGGGTAAATTTAGCTTGTGTTCCAAACCCTGGAGCAGAATTGTGAAAAGCTAAACTATAGTATCTTGCCTGAGTAGAAATTTGTGGGGTCCTTTTCTGTTCCTCTGCTTTAACCCAAATCTGCCTACCAAATGGCTTTATTGAAAGGCATAAAGATCAAAGAGTGCTGAACAGCAGTTCAAGGGAGCAAGAAGGCCTTCTACTTGAAAATGCTGTCTTCTTCACTTTTGCCATGTTGGTGAAAGAGGAGGAGAGAATAATAAAGTCAGATGAATGACTTTTTAACTGTCAGTGACTCACTGCTGTCAAAGATGGCCCCAAAATGTCCTCTAATACAACCAGTTATATGAATGAAATCTTTCTCCCTGAGATGGATCTAGGTAAAAGGTAAGAAACATAAAAGTTCTTGAAGTTCCCTTTACCTCGATAGCGATCACCTGCTGATTGTGGGAAATAGTTAGAAATAATTCTTTTGCACAGTAATTTTATAAACTTCAGTTGTATCTTTTTTTACCTAGAAATATTTTTATTACTGGACTTTAAGATAATAGTACCCTATAAGTTTCCATATACAGTGTCTCAAACATTTGTCTCCTATTCTCTGTATAAGTTCCTTAGAAGCAAAGATCTTACACTTTATTAGATATAATTTATATTTGTATTCAAATAATATTTATTGGTATTACTATATGTTTTTCCTAGAAATTGTCAAGACTTTATATTTCTAATATTCTAATTGGTTTCCTGAATGTTTTCTTTGTAATGGCTTACTTGTAAGACTAAAAATGTTGTGTCCCTGGCTTTGTTAGTATAAAGGATCCCAATGGGTTTTTTTTTTTTGATTATTTTACTTTTACATAAAACATGATCTTTGAGAATTATCAGAGTCAAACAATCCCCCCCTTTTATCATATATTGATGAACATAGAAGGTAGAACCAAAGTGAGAGTAAATACATGCTAAAGAGCTAAAATATACCATGTATCAGGTAAAATTCTAAGCAATTTAAAAGAATTTTCTTTTCCTAACCTCAGTCTTATGAGATAAGCACCTGGCCTAGCTGTCTTCGTTTTTCCTTCTAGGTGCATTCTACACTCTTCTCTGTTCCCTTTGGGTGTTAGAGTTCATGAAGGGGCTCCCTTGACCTTTTATTTCTGTTGGTGTTGGTCTTTCAAGAGCATTGGCAGAAGACGAGAGGAACGAGTAGGGGTATATTTATTCTCCTAGCTCACTTCCGGCAAGGTCACGCCAGAGTGGCTGCATTCTCCAGCAGCTCCTCTCTTATCAGATGGCCCTTTCCAAAGAGCCCTCTCTGTCTCTAGGTTTAGGCTATCTCTTTCCCTTACGTCTTTGGGCCTGTGGGCCATAGATAATGAAGCCTCTGTTGTTCGCCCTGGTTTTTTGTACACGCTGCGTACCTTTGTGAATAGTTCCATTATTAAATTCTCCTAAAATCACTCAAATTGGGTGCCATCTGTATATTCCAGTAAAGTAAGATACAGTTCTTATTTTACAGATGAGGAAACGGAGGGAGAAAAGTTAGGTAATTTGTGTCCATCACTCAATTTGCTAGTGGCTGAATTAGGATTTCAATTCAGGTAGTCTGAGTCCAGAGCCTGCATTTTGTATTATACTTCATAGCTGGAAATTGACAAGTCAGAAACTACTATTTCTTAGTAAATAATTAGACTCAACCCCAAAAGATAATATTTAATCATTGTGAGCTGCCACTTTTGCATTATCATCATTTTGTAAGATTCTTTTAATCTAACATTCTTTTGTAAATATAGAACCTTTTTTTTTTAGTTTGTTTGTCTCCTTTGGTTTCTCCTCTCTGCACTCTAAATTTACTTATTATGCTAATGCCATTTTAGATTAGAACTACTAGTGTGATATATTCAGAATGAAATTCAGAGGAAAAATGTTTAAAATAAGTGATGTGGAAAAGTGAAATAATTTTAAATAGTTTTATTTCTGCTTATGTTAATATACTCCACTGAAGGATGGGATAGCAGATTGTTGTATTCTCTTTAATATAAAACGCTGTTTTGTATACTCTAAGTCTAAGAGTTAATAAGAAAAGTAGAGTACTTATAATGTAAGAAAGCATAATTTTGAAATTATATTTCACAGTGGCTAGAAAATGTAATTTTGAAAAAAATACTATTGAAAGATCTATAGAAGACCTAGAAATTCTTACAAGAAAAAATATATAAAATATTAATAAAGTTTAGGCACACTAAAAGCTTCTTTTTTAAGCATAGACAATTATGCTGCTACAGTTACTATTAAAATACTTAAAAAGTACTTCCTATGCATGTGTTAATGAGGAAACTGAGGCATAGAATGAGTAATTTACACAAGATCCCCTAGTTAACGAATGGTAGAGCTGAGATTTAAACCCTGACAGCCCGCATCCAGGTTTTGTGTTGTGTTTTTAACTACCTTTGAACTGCCTTATTGACGAAATGGTGAGGATTAGCAGTACAAATCAGATTCTCTGTGACAGAGACATTCGATCAAAAACTAAAATACAAAAATGTCAAAAATAATAGAAACTAGAAAATTTGTAGTAAAGAACTATCTGGAAGTAATGTAGGAAATTTTTGCTTACCAAAGCAAAAATAAAATTAAAGCAGACAGTTCAGAAGTATTGTTAAAATGATTAAAAGGTGAAGAGAAGCATTGCTTTCTTTTCTCCTATACTTTCAATATTTAAGATTTTCTGGACTTTTTAATATATTGTACTTCTGTTTGTGTAACTTAAAAATTATTAGTTCCTTGTATTAGTTTCCTAGGGCTGCTATGACAAAGGATCACAAAATGGATTTAAATCAGTTCTGGAGACCACATCTGGAAAGAATTAAGCTGTTGGCAGGGTTATGCCCCTGTGGGAGAGCATCCTTTCTTGCCTCTTCTGGCATCTGGTGTTCGCTGGCAATCCTTGTCATTCCTTGTCTTGTTAGACGTATCACTCCAGTTTCTGTCTTTGTAGTCACATGACTGTCTTCTCCCTGTGTGTTTGTGTCTTTACATAGTGGTCTCCTCTTCATGTAAGGAAACCAGTTAAATTGTATTAAGGGGACCCTCCTCTGGTATTACCAGCTTTACTGATTGCATCTGTGAAAAATCGATTTTCAGATAAGGTCACATTCTGAAATAGGGGGTTAGGACTTCAGCATATTTTCTTGGGTGAACCCATAACATTGTCTTCTATAAAATTTCAAGAGAATTACATAATTACATAATTTAATTTAAAGGGAACTTCAGAGGATTTTATAACTCTAGCAAATGAAGTTTTTTTTTTTTAAAGACATTCAGTGAATATTTTCTTCAGGCATAGATAAAATGATATATTAAAGAGTGGTGTTAATTTCTTACAGAGTTTTGGGGAGCTTGAGAATAGTTGTGAAATCTAGTAAGATAAACTTCCATTTTTAATCATGCTAATCACATAATTTATTGACATCTTGAATTTGTTTATCTGTATACCTGAAAACATTAAAGTAATAGTAAACGTGTAGGAAAAAATTTAATTTAATTAAATTTAATTTAAAAATTTAGTTAGAAATATCAGTATAGTTTTAAGAGGTTAAATACTGCATATACTTCAAGAATTGTTCTCACATGTCATCCTTAAACTAGTCACAAACATACCTCTTCCCTCTCTATCCCTCCCTCCCTGCTTTCCCCTCCTTTCTGAGTATATAATATGTATTTAAATTTAAAATAAATTTAAAATCACTAAAATGTGTAACAGATGAAATGCATTTTATATGTTATATATACTAAATACATAAATTATAATTTTAACTTTCATGCTTTTAAGCCTAAATTTTCATATGTAAATTTATATATACTTTATTATATAGTAAATGTAAACTTACAGTACATATATTAAAATAGTTAAATAACTATAAATACCATATGTATAAATAACACATAAATTATATATTATCTATATATTGTGTAATATAATTTAGCTTTGGTGCTTTTAAACTTAATTTAAATACCAGCAGTTTATTGGGAAGTTATAATTTTTTAATTCATGTACTTTTTAAATGATGGTGCTATAATTATACCTTGGCCTTACGTTCTCAGAACAAAATTTTATATTTCAAATATGTGAAAAAATAGTAGGACTTTGTATTTATGTGGATTTTAGGAAAGCAATTCTTTATATAAAAGAAATCTCTGTATTTGTAATGTCACAAATAAATGGTTAAGTTACTGGATGAGAATTTTTTCCTAGATTCTGAATGGAAGCATCATTTTCATAACTAGAATTTAAAAATTGATTCTTCTTTTCTTTTTAACATGGTTGCTAAATAGCCCAGAGCTAGATCCAAAACCCAAGGTACAACACTTAAAATTGCATTTTATTTTTTCTTCACTCTGATATTTTTGGTTTTTTATTTGTATTGTATTTTATTCTTTGTATTGGTTTCAAGAGCCTCCAATTCTTAAGAAGCAGAATTTAAGTAAATTCTGAGAGTGATAGTTAAACACAATAATTTATAGGAAATAAATGGTACCCATCATATCTATCGGACTGAATGAAGAAACATAATACACATTGCTCTAAAACTAAACATTTTCTTTTAGATCACATATTATATATGTTGTAGGAAATAAGCATAAATGTTGATATTTCTGTGCCTGTATGGTTTTTCCTCCTCAAATTTCCCATGCCTTACCTATATATTACCAGAGAACATTTCTACGTATTTTCTATCACAAAGAGCCAAAAACTCAATAAAGCCAAAGCAAGATGGGAAATGGAGCGTTTTGAGATGCTTATTAGTTTATGGTAATGATTTATAATATTATATAAATTATACCATATAGTATTTAATCATATTGTATAAAAAAAAGATGACCATGAGTCAACCTTTTTTGGGTCACTTGTCCTAGCATTGCTTTGCTTTTGCACATTTGAACATTTGAGGTGATAATTGAGACTCGATGGATAGATGTTTATAATTCTGTATTTTTAAGGACCTATCACTAGCGGCTACAGCAAAATTGCACAAGGAAGTTTCAGAAAGCACTATTAAATAAGCTGCAAAATCACTTAATTAAGAAACAGTCTATAAATTCACAGAGATACAGAGTTGCTGATACTTTGGATTTTGTGATACTTTGGATTTTGTACCTGTATTTAAGTTATAATGAGGTCTCATTATGATTCCTCTGAAGAACTTTAATCTTTTTTAAACTCTCGTTCTATACTTGGAGCATTTGCTAAGCTAATCTCATGTATTCTTTTTAATAGGGTAACATGTTAAATCGGGATTGCTATAGATACTGAGTTGTAGAATTTGAGACTTTGAGGGAACTTCAGAGACATGTTGTTCAACGAGGTATATCTTTATTTGAGGAAGGCATTTGACAATTGACCATTTTTAGTTTTTGTGAGTAATACGGTTATGTAGAAGATAATGTCACCTTATTTGGGGGTAACTGAACAGTCATAAACAAAATTTGTTTATAGCTTTGTGCCAGCTTGCAAGGGGCCTTCTGATGACTCTGTATTGGCTCTTTTTTCTCTCTGCACGCTTATCATTTAGAAGAATATTTGAAGTGGAAAGTATAAAATACTGTAGTTAAGCTCACCAGTTCCTGTGTTGACAGCATGGGCTTGTGTCTCATCTTACTTGTTGGGCAGGTGACTGAATTTGGCTGCCAAGCCTAAGTTTCCTTAAAATTAAGGTAATAGTATGTACCTTATGAGTGATTTGGAAGTAAAATGGTCTCTATAACACACTTAAATATAAAGGTATTCATAAATATCAATTAATGTTATGATTAATAGCCCTTATTTGATTATCTGTGCAAAATGAATTTATATATGATACAAAGCTCTTACAAAACTCTTAGATATAGTAACTATCAAAGACAACAGGATGAATATAAAATTAATTTGCATCATAAAATGATTGAGAAAAACTTTGTTAATAGATAATAATGACTTGATTCAGGAGCAACTGAATGTGTGTGTGTGTGTGTGTGTGTGCGTGTGTGTATACTCAGTGTATGTTTGAGGTGGGAGTACAAGAGATACAGTTTTCAACATCCTCCAGATGATTCATCCCTATTAAAAAAATCATTGAAAATGTAAGTTTTAGCTGTGCTAGAAATCTTTACAAAATGTTAAATCAATGCCATACTTTCTTATATTTTTTTACGTAAGGATATTTTGAGCTGATCTCCAGAATGTGTTGAGAAGGAAAAGCTCTTATTGGAGAAAGCTGTTCATTTGGCTTTAATAATGTGCTTGTTTTTATTTAGTTTTCTGAAATGCCTTTATCTTATTTATTTATTTATTTATTTTAAGAATCCTGATGTCCACCCGAAGGAAGCAACTCCCTCATCTACTTCTACTGGTATTCGACCTGCACGGGTTGTATCTTCGACCTCTGAGGAGGAAGAAGCATTTACTGAGAAATTTCTTAAAATTAATTGCCGATATATTACCAGTGGCAAGGTAATGAATAACACTTTAGAAAAAACTTTTAATCATGCTTTATTTATTACTGAAATATGATAGTTTGGCATTTACATGTTCAGTCATCAACATCAGCACATGGTGATCAATTTAAAGTAATTTTGTGAAATAGGCAGTCCTTTTCCTTCTAAACAGGGGGGGAAAAAAAAGAGCTTACCCAAAAGGCTAATAAATCCAAGGTGTCTATCATGGCCAGAATTCAAACCCCGTTTGGAATCTGCTTTTCCTAAGCAGAGAACTTCTAGTCTGCAAAGGGAATTACAGTAAAGGGACAGAGAGTTCAAAATAAACTCCAGATGTTGCTTAGAAAGTAACTGTAGCATGATGCCATCATGAGAGGTCACACATGAGAACCATTACTTCATAGTCATAACTCATAAATTATGGGTATTTGAAAGACAGATGTGTACTGCTATACATTTCCCCCCATGTACTGTTTTAACTGCATTCACAGTCTTGATAATGGTGTATTTTCATTTTCATTCAGTTCATAATACTTTCCCTTTATTTCTTCTTTTGCCCAGGGAATATTTAAAAGTATTCAAGTTAATTTCCAGATATTTGGGGATCTTCTAGCTACCTGTTACTGATTTCTGTTTTTCCGTGTGGTTGGAGAACATGCTACTGTTTGAAGGCTTAATTTATTAAGACTTGTTTTGTGGTCCAGAAATGTGGTATAGCTTGATAAACGTTACTGTGGGCACTTGAAAAGAGTGTATGTTCTGCTGTTGTTGGGAGGAATAGTCTGTAAATGTCAGTTAAGTCAAACTGAGTGTTAGTGTTGTTCCTCTTTATCCCTACTGATTTTCTTTTTGTTCTGTCAGTTATTGACAGAAACATGTTGAAATATCTCACTGTAATTGTGGATATGTCTGTTTCTCCTTTTAGCTCTATCAGTTTTTGTTTCGTGTATTTGGAAACTGTTGTAAGATTATAAAAATGTTTGGGATTCTTATATTGTCTTGGTGAACTGACCTGTTTAACTATGAAAGACTCTTTATTCTTGTTAATATTCTTTGCTATGAAATATGCATTGATGTATACAAACATAGTCACTTCAGCTTCCTTTTGATTAGTCCTTAGTCAGTTTATCTCTTCTGTTTTTTTACTTTTAGCTTGCATCTTATATTTGAAGTGAATTTCCATAGTTCCCATCAAAATTCACTCTTTGTGTCAGATACTCTATGGGTTTTGACAGATGTATAGTGACATTTATCCACCATTACAGTATCATACAGAAGAGTTTCATTGCTCCAGAATCCTCAGTGCTCTCCCTATTCATCCATCACTCCCTCTGAACCCCTGAAAACTACTGATCTTTTTATTGTCTTCCTAGTTTTCCCTCTTTCAGAGTGTCATATAATTAGAATCATAAACTATAATGTATGATTTCAGATTGGTGTCTTTCACTTGGCAGTAGGCATTTAAGAGTGTTCCATGTCTCTCATGGCTTGACAGCTCACTTCTTTTTTCACTGAAAAATATTCCATTGTGTGGATGTTTATCCATTCATCTACTGAAGGACATCTTGGTTGCTACCAAGTTTGGACACTTACATATACAGCTGCTACAGACATTAAAGCACAGGTTTTGTGTAGACCTAAGTTTTTACTTCTTTTGGTTAAATATGAAGGAGTGTAATTGCTCGATCATGTAGTAAGACTGTGTTTAGCTTTGTAAGAAACTACCAAACTGCCTTCCAGAGTCACTGTATAATTTTGCATTCCTACCAGCAATCACTCAGTTACTGTTGTTTCACATCCTCACCAGCATTTGCTGTTAGTGTTTTAGATTTTAGCTGGGCTTGTTGGTCCTTAGTGGTAACTTGTTTTAATTTGCTTTTCCCTTATGAGTCATTTGTTTACTTGCCATTCATGTATCTTTGGCATTTTCTTTAATTTTGAAGACTATTTTCACAAGGCATAGAATTTTAGATTGACAGAGTTTTCTTTTTCAGAATAAAGATGTTTCTTTTAGAACTACTGTTTTCTGGCTTGCAGTGTTTCTGAAGAGAAGTCTATTATTTTTTCTTTAGGTTGCTTTGGTCACCTTTATTACTGATTTTGAGCAATTTGATTATGGTGTAAGGGCCTTAGTGTGTTTTTATATTTTTCTTGGGATTCATTCAGCTTCTTAAATCTATAATTTTCTTCAAATTTGGAAAATTTTTGGCCCTGTTTCTTCCATAATTTTATTCTCCCTTGTCCTCTCTTTGGAAACTTCATTTATGCATATTTAGGTTGCTTGATGTTGTATTTCATAGCTCAGTGATACTCCGCTGCTTCTTTTTTTTTTTCCTCTCCATTTTGGATAATTCCAATTGCTGTATCTCTTAAGTTTAGTAATCTTTTTTTCTGCCAAATCTAATCTGCTATTTTATCCAGTGTATTTTTCACCTGTGTTCAAACTGGGTCTCTTTTATCTTCCATGTCCCTACTTACCATGCAGTCTTTCTTCTATATTCTTAAATATATGGTCTATAGTTATAATAATTGTTTTAATGCCTTCCTCTACCAATTCTTTTCTCTCTCTGACTTCTGGGTTTGTTTCTGCTAATTTTATTTTTGTCATTGTGTGAGCCATTTTTTCCTGTTTTATTGCATGCTTAGTCATTTTTAATTGGATACTAGATATTGTGAATTTTATCTTCTTGGGTGTTGTGTATTTTTGTATTTCTGTACATATTCTTGCACTTTGTTCTGTGACACACTTGTTTCTTGGAAACAACTTGATTCTATCATGACTTGCTTTAAAGCTTTGTCAGGCAGGTCCAGAGAGCTTTAAGTCTATAACTAATTTTACCCCCTACCAAGACAATAATCTTCTGAGTATGGAGAGCCTGCAGATTACAAGATTGTTTGCTTTGGTTGGCGAGAACATAAACTATTTCTCACTGTGTAGACTAGACTCTAGGGGTTGTTTCCTCAGCTTTTTTTGAGTCCTTTTTATCTCATCCTTAGGTAGTTGCCGTACACATAGGTGGCAATCAGTACTCAGCTGGAAGCTTGAAAAAGAACCATGTGTAGATCTCCAAAGCTTTCTCAGTGGGGGTTGCTCTCTCTCTCTCCTTTCCTTTCTCAGTCTGTGGCCTGGAAAGTCCACTTGGTTTGCTGGGGCGTTTGTAGATCCCATCTTGTTTCCCCTTATTCAGGTATCACTGCCCAGTATTGCAATATCTGAAAAGTTATTTCATGTATTTTATGTGTTTCAGGAGTTTTAGACAGTTCTTGGCTAGAAGCAACATTTTAGTTGTAAGTATTTGAATAACAATTTCATTTAAGAATCAAAGAAAAAGTCATTGGCAGGGTTAGGAATGGCCTACTGCCTGGTGTTCTTGGAACATAGTCTCTTAAAGAAAGTAAGCAAGAAAAGATGCTTTCTCATACAAGTCATCATCTTCTTACAGGTCGATGGTAGTAAGCTTTATTTATATAAAATCATGGAAATTGATCAACAATAATTATAAAAGTTAAATTACTGTGGACTTAATCCTGAAAAAAATCAGTACAAGCTTTTTTCTCTGCTGGGATGGATTCCCAAATCATAGTCTTTTATCTTTTAGTATATACAAAGGTATTGTAATGTAAGTGGTAACTTTTTTTTTTACAAATAGACTCTATCTTCTGTTAGAGATACTTTCTCCTTAGAAGATTAGTCAAGTAATTGTACATAGGGAGTTGGAAGTTATTAATGCTAAAGAGAAGTATGTGTTTAATGTTTCTGAAGGTCATGTGGACTAAGAAGGTATGCTAATTGGAAACCTCGTACTCACAGCATGCTCTTGCTCCTGATAGTACGTCTGCATTTATGAAGCATTATTTAAAAAGAGTGCAAATGGTTTAGGATGAGTTTATAATTTGACTTGGTCTTAGCCAAATGAATTTCAGAGGCTACTTTCTGAAGAGATTTTTTTTGAATTTTGTGTTGAAGTAATACATCTCATGACCATCTCTTTTGATTTATGAAGACACCTGTCACCTGACTATACCTCAGAGAACTCCAGCCAGAGACAAAGGGAAAGAAGTGTGAAGAATATATCAGTGTGTCCTTTGGGTAGTAGCAAATAAGGGTACATTCCTGGAAAGTAACATTAGCAGATTGCTCAGTCCAGTGTTAAGATACAGTGCTTTGAGCCCCTTGTAATCCAGGTAGTGGAAGCACAGTTTTGAGAGGCTTTTCAAATGGTTTTTATAAGTATACTACAGAAATTATAGTACTCATCTGTATAGTAAATTAAAGCATTGCACTGGGACTTTTCTATCATACCTAGTAATCACTGTGTTTAGTAAGAATCCTCTAAAACAAAAGATAAGATGTAGTGTTATGCCAGTGAAGTAAATAGTATATCATCATTTATGCTCAGATGAAATTTACAAAATCAAGAATGAAATCTTTCAGAGAGCCTTGCTTTACTTAATCTTTACTGATTGTTTGGTTTCATTTCTCAAATAGCTTAAGTTTGTAGAAAAGAATAGAGAGAGGTGTTAAAGATCAGAAGTCTTTAAGGTTTTTTATATTGTATATCCTCTACTCTAGATTATCTCTTTCCTGAATTATCCCTAGCAGTGTAAATGTCCCTACAACTTTTTTTTTTTTGGAGGGGGGTGGTAAATTAGGTTTGTTTATTTTATTTTATTTTTTTATGTAGGTACTGGGGATTGAACCCAGGACTTCATGCACGCTAGGCACGCACTCTGCCACTGAGCTATACCCTCTCCCTGTCCCTACGGCATATTTTATCTTGACTCATTGACTTGAGTTGGCATGTGATCCAGGAATACAAACTGATGTATATGAATCTATTTAAAATATTGATCCAAAGGTAATTAGGCCATGATTTATATAGATACTCCTTATTTAGGAGATCCATGGTCTGAACTAAAAGAAATGCTAGTAAGAGTCTCAGATTGATTCCCTTTCCCCCACCAAAGTGCACACACACACATTCTTCTCTCCAGTTTTGCATGCAGTTACTGTAAATGTTAAACATTTTATAATTTTGAACATCTCCGATAGCTTTTTCCCACTTGTGATTGGATGACCATTTCTAGTAGGACTTTATTTTTTACTTTATTATTTTTAAAGTTAGTGTCTGTCATAACTCACGTTTTACATTTTTAAAGGTAAGTCAGGTAAATTCACAGAACTGAATATGGACTTGGAAGGAGGGTGTGATACCAAATCAAGCAGGATTTAAGTTTTTCTTTTCCCTAATAGCATCAGAAAAAAAGACAAATTTGGAATAACTGATTTATTTTTAGAATTCTTTCTGCTTTATTTTTATACTTACAGAATGTAGTGGAATGGGAGTTAAAAATGGGATTAAGGAATATTCGGCACTTAAGTTGGAGTGATTATTGTTTGCAACACAAATATGAAGGGATTATAGTAAAAAGCATGGACTACCTGGATTTTGAATCCTGGTTCTGCCACTTAGTAGTTAGCAGTGTTATTTATTATTTAGGATAAGTTTCCTAGCCTCTCTGAACTTCAGTTTCACAATCTGTATACTCATCTCAGAGCTATAATTGTGAAGGTAAAGTGAATAATAATATAGAGAGAGTATGGTCCATACAGAGCATTCAGTAAACATTAGCAAATGTTAGTGGGATCAGCTTCTTATATACTTCAGTTTGCTCGTTTGTAAGATGAGAGGGTTGGACTCCTTATATTCGTATCAGTATTTGTATAAATATATTTAAATTTTCATAGTTCTTCATGAATAAATTAAAATGATTACCGCATGTCTTAGAAGTCATGTAATTAACCTGATTTTACAGATGAAGAAACCGAGGCCCAGAGGCTTTGCTTGCCCATGGTCACATAGTCAGGCAATAGCAGATGCAAATGAAGTGGACATTTTTTAAAAAGATAGTCTGAAGAGATTATACTGTCTTCCTTTTATAGTGGATCAGCTTATCCACACACTATTTATTAAGCCTGCATCGTGTTCATGAAACTGTATTTGATATCTGTTGTAAGGGAACAACAGGGGAAGCAGTATGCAAATTAGTGTAAAACATGGCTCATGCCTTGCAGGACTTTACAGTTCCATCTTATGTTACTGAAGTTATTTTGCTGATGTAACTCAGCATTTTTTTGAGTCTGCAAATTTTAATTCTTGACGTGATTGACTGAGGGCAAATATAATATTCTTTATATTTTGCTTCTGCTAATGAGAATTTGCTGGGAAAATTTAGGTTTTACTAAAAACGTTTTCATGAGAATGCCATAGTGCTTGAGTGTACCACTTTTATATGTGGTAGGTGGCCTAACATCAGAAGAAAATTGGTAAAAATATCTAGAATAATTTTTGAATATTAATTAATATTAATTTTAAACTTTGAGGATTAAATGTAATTTTCTTTTTTCACCTTAGGGCACAGTCAGTGGTGTGCTGCTAGTTACACCAAATAATATAATGTTTGATCCACATAAAACTGACCCCTTGGTCCAAGAGAATGGCTGTGAGGAATATGGCATCATGTGTCCAATGGAAGAGGTGATGTCAGCTGCAATGTACAAAGAAATTTTGGATAGCAAAATAAAGGAGTCCTTACCCATGTAAGTGGTATTTATACTCCTTTGCAATTTTATTACATCTCCATAGTTGACCCTGCCTTAATACTCTTTAAAGTATTTTTTAATAGTTTTATTATAGCTGCCTTTCATTTTATCAGTAATGAAACAAAAATATACTTAGTATTGAAAAGGTTATTCTTACTGCACTAGGTTAGGAATTGTCTTAGATTTATATTTATATATTTGGTCAGGTTCAGAAAACCTGGTCATTATAAGTAATCCATAGTACAAATTTAATTCAATGTTTACCAACCTGTTTTCTTCAGATACAGCATTCAGAATTCTAAATTATTTTTATGAGTAATCAAGGATAGCTTTCAAATTTTTCTTAGAAGAGCCTGAAGAGTCAGTTGTGGGATTTGAGGGAGGCCACATGAGCAAAGACCTGACATTGCTATAGCCAGAGAAGCTTTGTTTTCTATTTATTGATTTATATGTTTTCATCCTTCTCCCTCAGATAAGTATAAAATATAGGGGATAAGGCCTACAAATTGCACAAATGTAAAGAGTTAACCTTGAAATACACTGTTTAGGGGATTTGTGTGATTCAGAAAACATAGATGTAAGGCCCCAGGTCAGCACAGCCTTTGAAAGTAATGTGCTTATTAACAAAAGGAATGACCAGAGAGAAAAGGGAGGAATAAGAGAAAATAAAAGGAGAAGAAAATAAAAGATAGGTATACAAAGAAAGGAAGGAAAAGTATAAAGGAAGGAAATTTTTATGTAATGGAAATCTCCCATTCCTGCTATATTACTTTGTCAGCAGTTCAAGAAGTGGCTTCACTTTAACTGATTCTGAGATTTGTATCTCTGTATTAGCCAACAGAGATGGGTGTGAAACAGCTGCTTACAAAGGAGAGGAAGAGCAAATTATTTGTGTTTCTAAGACAGACTCTTTGAGCTGTTAGAAGACCTATGGTATAATAGAATCCTTTATTTAAAGTCTCCATTATACCTGACACTCAATAGGTATATTTTGGATTGGTAAACTCATCTTAAGAAATGCAATATTATTCCTAGGATTCCCTCTGCTGTTAGTTATTTTAATAGATCATCATCTGAAGTCAGTTTCAGCAAATAAAGATTATCTGGGTGGGTGGAGGGATGAGGCAGCGAAGAAGTGGAGGATTAGATTAAAAGGGAAACCAGATTATATATGTATGTATATATTGTCAGTCATTGGTGAGATCCGTTTTTTACTTGCCCTGCTTTTTCATTTGTATTATGATACTTTGGGATTCTCTTACACTGAATGATTCGTGACTATTCTGCATGGATGCTGTAGGGCTCTTCCTCTTCTGAATCATTATTTTATCATTCAGAATGTCATCAGTCTGGAAAGACCATCTATTTAATCCAAAACATTTAAAAAAATTACTCCAAAAGGAATACCTTTCAGTGCTGCTTTATGAATTGATTAAAAACAGTATTTGGCAACAAAGCAGACAAAGAAAGCGTGTGGTTTACAGGTTAATGTCTTATATGGCAAAAATGAGGTATAAGATTTGATTGGTTTTCTTCTGTCTTAAACTGCTTGGAAAGTTGATTACAAAGGTATTCTTCAGGAACTATATTGAGCAGTAACAATATCATTGACATAAATAAATATTTAGTCTTTCAGCGTGTTAATGCTGAAGGCTACACCACATGTCTAAATATATATCCAATTATGTTTGCTAACTTTATCTCTTTCCTAAGGAAGAGTCTTATTAAATGTACACGTACAATTTCTCAAAACTTTTACCAAAGTCCGAGACCCTATGTATGTAGTTTGATTGTATCACCAGTAGATGGCACTGTTACATGTTTAATAGCACAGATTAGATGCTTGCATTTCTTAAGGTGAAACAGTCATATGCAAGGGAAGCAGAGATAAGAATTGGACTTCAACTAAATATGTTTTTAAAAATTAATTTTACCTATCCTATACATAATGAAAATGATGCTTACCCTTATAGAAGAAATATCAAGAAGTAGAATAAAAGGAAAAGAGTTCCCCAACTTTACCATCCAGAGGTAGCTAGTTAATTTTGAGTTGACTTACTTCCGTCTTTTCTATTCTGAAACTTGCATAAATGTTAATACTTTTTCCACTAAGAGCTCATGGAATTTCCATTTATCACAAACCACTTTTAGCCATCATTTTAAATTGCTGACTTGTATTTCATGCTGTAGTGTTTGTACTGCCTCCTTCCAGAACGTAAACTGCCTTACCTTTGAACATTGGTGTTTGTGTATGCAAATGCAATTAAATACGGAAATCTAGATGTAATTATGAACCACGCACCAAGCTAATATCTAACTTGTTAGCTGAACAAATTCTCTTAGGATTGTTAAGGGTTGTTACTAGTAGCCTAAAGAATCCCCCAAGTGTGTAATATTATTCAGTGTATTTTTACTGTAGTAAGATTTAAAATATTAATCAAAATTTTATTTAAGCTTATTTTTCATATTTCATCAATGAATAAACTTTAGTTTAAAATTATATCTTCACCCAAAACTTCTCTTCAACTTCTCTTCAGGTAGATTAATTCAGGAAATCTTACTTTGGTGTCTTCCAGATCTTAAGCAGTTGAGGCAAAAGCTTGACTTAATTATTTGGTTTGTATGAATCAATCAAATTTTTGATATGCTGTTAAGAGATGTATGCTACATCCTTTTAGAAAAGCCTTTTTGGTGATATTAATTCAGTGTTAAGTTTGTGGAAGATAACATACTACAATTTGAAAAGTCTGGTAACTTTAAATTTTGTTTACCAACAGAGAGATAGATCAGTTATCAGGAAGGGACTTCTGCCATTCAAAGAAAATAACAAGAAGTAATACTGATGAAATAGACTCAAGAATTCGTGATGCAGGTAATGATAGCGCCAGCACTGCTCCTAGGAGCACAGAGGAGTCTCTTTCTGAAGATGTGTTCACGGAATCAGAACTCTCTCCTATACGAGAGGAGCTTATATCTTCAGATGAGCAGCGACAAGATAAATCTTCTGGTGCGTCGTCAGAATCTGTGCAAACCATCCATCAGAGTGGAGTAGAATGTTTGACAGTCATATCAGAGGCTACTCCTGATCACTTAAAATCCGACTCAGGACTTGCTGCCAATGAAGTTGGGACTCTTTCTCTTAAAACTGATTTAAATAATCTTGAAATGGCCACTAAGAAAGGAGATCAGGCTACAGATAATTTTCAAGAAATATCAGGTCCTAAAGAACAAAGCACAAGTATAAAAGGAAGTGCAGATCAGGATTTTCTTCTTAAGGAGAGTTCACTACACCAAGAAGAGGGTGAAAAAGAAAGTATGCCTTGTGGGGAAGCTGCAGAATTTAAGCAGAAGCTAATTGTCAGCAAAGGAAAACAAGGAAAGGAACAAAATCAGGATTCAGAGACTGAGGTAGAAGAGCTCCGGAAACTCTGGAAAACCCATACTATGCAACAAACTAAACAGCAAAGGGAAAATATTCAACAGGTGTCACAAAAGGAAATTAAGCATAAAATAGGAACAGCCGATATAGAAGGTAAGCATTAAGGAGAAGATGAAGTTACTTCATTTCATTGCATGTTGTCTTCCTCTTTCCTCAGCAACTCAGAAGCTGCTGTCTCTTGGGGCCAGTCTGAAAGATAATCTAGTGGCCTTTAACTGATGTTTCTCTGTGGACAAGCACACAGTCTCTGATTTCTACTGTCTTGTCTTGTCTTAGCCCACAGTGGATTGTCCATCACAATGAGCATCTTTTCCACCATGTTTAAACATTCCTCACTCACTGCATTCTATCTTTAAGCAGTTTATTTCTTCAAAGTGCACAGAAGCTCTACAATACCTCTGATTTCTCCATTTTCTTTTTTAGCTTTTGCTATGTTATAGCCTTTAAAATGTCTTTTTCATTGCATGTATGGTATCCAAATTGCAATTTGTGATTTCCGAAGTTAAAGTCCTCATTTTTTAAAAAATACAATTAGACAAAAAATCTATTTCTAAAATTCTCCCAACTATTCAGAAGTTACATCATTGATTGTTTTTCTTTAAGAAGCAGCACTAAGAATAAATTAAAACTCCGTTTTGTCTTTCAATTTTATTTTTTCATACTATTTACTTATGAAAATTACAGTAATAGTCTTTTATTTCTAATATACAGTGCTTCTTAATTCATTATGGATTAAATGGGGTGTAGCTCAGAAATCTTAGCTAACATTTCTTATATTTTATTGGAATGCTGATTCCAGATTAATCCAGTTTACATGTTAACTTTTCTTTTTTTAATTGAAAAAAATTTTATTGTTAAAATATACATAAAGTTTACCATTTTAATCATTTTTAATGTAAAATATAGTGACATTAGTACATTGACAATGTTGTGCAACCATCACCACCATCCATTTCCAGAACTTTTTCATCTTCCCAAACTGAAACTCTGTACCCATTAAGCAATCACTTCCATTCTTCCCATCTTATAGCCCCTGGCAACCACCATCCTACTTTCTGTCTTTATAAATTTGTGTCTCTACTGTAAGTAACTCATATAGGTGGAATTATAAAGCATTTGCCCTTTGGCGTGTGACTTACTTCCCTTACCATAATGCCTTCAAGTTTTATCTATGTTGTAGCATGTCAGAATTTTCTTCCTTTTTAAAGCTGAATAATATTCCATTGTACACAGAACATTTTATCTGTTCATTTGTTGATGGACATTTAGGTTGTTTCCACTTCTTGTCTCCTGTGAATAATGCTGCTGTGAATATTGCTGTACAAATAATCTGTTCGAGTTCCATCTTTCTATTTTTTTGTGTATATACCCAGAAGTGGATTTGCTGGATCGAATTCTACGTTTAATTTTTTGATGAACTACTGAGCAGTTTTCTACAGTGGCTGCACTATTTTACATTCAGCTATGCACCAGTTTTTAAAACTTGTTTTTAACAACACTGAATTTTCTTTGTGTTATCTAATTTAGATATCCTGAAGCCTTAAGGACTATATTCAGTAGATATTAAGGAATTCATTTAGTCAAAGCAAGTTCTAAAAAGATCAAATATTTTTTCTCTTGTAGTAGTTTTTTTCTTTATTCAGAACTAATGAATATTAAAGAATATTTGATAAATATAGGACTTTTTAGGAAATTTATAAAAATTACCTGGAATTCATCACCTAGAGATGATCATTGTTAATATTTGGTGTATTTATCTTTGGTGTATGTGTTTATACATACACACACATGTGTGTACACACATTATACAATTTTGGTATTTGTATGTATCCATATGTATATTTTCATATAAAATTAGGATTACATTATATGTAGTATTGTTTCTTGGCCTTTGCACTTCATATTTTATGTCATGAACATTTTCCCATGTCCTGATACAGTTCACCCCTGAACAGCTCGGGGGTTAGGGGTGACATTCACTCGACCTCCACAGTCCAAAATCTGTGTATAACTTTACAGTCAGCCCTCCATATCCGTGGTCTGCACCCATGGGTTCAACCAACTGTGTATCGCAGTATTGCTAGTATATATTTATTGAAAAAGATCTGCATGTAAGTGGGCCCTTGCAGTTCAAACCCATGTTGTTCAAGGGTCACCTGTAGGTCTTTGGCAAACACGGTTTTTAATGGCCCTTTAATTTAGCCATTTCTGTATTAAGGCATTCAGTTGTTATTAACGATTCATATTGTTAAGATATTTCCTATTTTTGATTTAAAGAATGCTGGCATGAATATCTTTATGTAATGTTTGTGTCTGATAATTGTCTTGTATTTTGCAATTTTTGAAAAAGATAAAATGAGAGGTTCTGTATGACCCAATAATGAGTAGACTACTTTTATTCTAGTGGGTTTATTTGGGTATATGTTTTGATAGGGGAGGTTCTTATAACAAAATATTTCTAAAAGGAGAAAAATTGGTAGATGTGTTTAGATAGGTGTTCTGGATGTTACCCCTTTGACTTCTTTTGTGTGTGTGGGGTTGGGAGGATTAGGTCTATGTAACTAATTTTAAGTAACTCAAGATTCTATAATAGGGAGCTATTCAAAGTTTCTGATATTCAGTGACTTTACAATATAATAAAACTATGTAATATATATAAAATTGTGGAATATAGTTGTGGGAGCAGTGGTAAAACTTCACTCTTTTAACCTGATGCAAATTCTGGGAATCAGATTATGTACTTTACACAGTATCTCACAGAAAAAAGCCATGACTAGTACCCATATCCCCTGACTGTAACTAAATGCTTTTTGTTCCACAGTATGCTGCCTTCATTAACTAATTAATGTCCAGATTCCTGAATTGAACCTTATTGTCAGATCCTCAGTATACCTTGTGTCAGCATCTCTGGTTGGAAGAGTCAGAGATAATTCAGTCTTTAACTGTCCAAACAGATGGCTGAATCTAGCATATTGTTTTTATTACACCTTCATATATATATGAAAGATTTACAAACTTTTGTATTAAATTTTTGCCTGTAACAACCGTATTAAAGTACATCTTTAAAAAATTCTACGAACTTATTGAGATGTTATTCTAGAAGGATGATAGAGAATACGCAGAAAATTTTGTATGTATATGTAATTCCCTTAGTGTGATTGTTACAAACAAAAATTTAACAAGAGTACTGAAACTTTATCATTTTTTCCTGATACCCTTAGGCATAATTTTAGTTCATAACTTGACTGTTAGTTCATTAGTTTCGCAGTAAGACAGAAAAAATACATGTCACTTACAGTTCACCTACCAGTAAATTGAAGTTTTATTCTGTAATTATTTATCAGAAGTTAGGAGTTAAGCATTACTTAAATTATCTAAATTATCTAAGCATGGTGTATGAGAATTGAATAAACCCTGTTTACATCTCAATTCTAGGTTCTGTACTTTTAAAAGAAAAAAGAAGGCATCGATTGCATAAGTTCTTATGTCTCAGAGTGGGAAAACCAATGAGGAAAACGTTTGTATCTCAAGCAAGTGCAACAATGCAACAGTATGCACAGAGAGATAAGAAACATGAATACTGGTTTGCTGTGCCACAAGAAAGGTAAAAAAAAATCTTGAAAACATTATTGAGATTCTTTGAATTGAAATTATTCTGTATGCCACTTTACACCAGTGGCACAGAGCTGAAACACAGTTTATGATTAAAACCTGACATTAAATCTATTCAACATCTAAAAATTTTCACTTTAAAAATTTTATTCCCCTTTGTGGTTTAATTTTAAAAATGTGGACATATACCTAGTTTCAGTAATAAAGAAACTTAAAATGTCTTAGATCGAGAGGGTTGATCAAGATACTCGCTGGTATGGCCCCTACGTCAAGGCAGGTAATGATGTATAATTTCTGTTTTAAGCAATTTCACCAAACGCCTACTGAATATCTGCTATATACATAGCACTAAATTAGCTACTAAAATGATGTGGTCTTCAAACTAGTTTTTTGTACCACTACACAATAAAATTCTTCATCTTAAGTTTAGGCAATTCTAAAGGATATCTGCCTTCACTGTATTGGAAATATTGACATTTTAAGTTAACACATTTATCTTTTAAGTATATCCAGTAGGATTTAAACATCATAGCCATTTGCCCTCTACCATTATCCATTTAAAAACTATTTTAATGTGCTCTTCTTTAACAGAATTTGCATCATTACCTTTTCTCTTTGAATTTGTATTTCCATTATACCTCCTCATAGAATCTTATTATAAGGTACTATATTTTTATTCCCTTTATATTTTTTGTAGCAAATTATATATACTTAACACATTTATGGCTGTGTTTCCTGAAATTACATGTATTTTAAAATTTTCTGTGATTACTGTCAAAATAGTAAAGGGTCTGAAGTTTACCCTACTTACTAACAAGTTGGTCTGCTCAGTTTAAGGCATGCTGGTAAAACACACAAGAGTCAAAATAGCAGCAGTCACAGTCACTGTCACAGTCACAGTCACAGTCCCAACATTTGCTTGAGTTCATTGAACTTCATTTCCCACAGTTTGGTGTGAAGAATGCCAGGTGACTGTGCTACACATGCCATGGGTTTGTTAATGGAAGAGAAACATAAGTTTAGGAAACCTAAACCTTTTATAGTGTACAGTTAGCATGGTTACCCTTTGCTCCAGAGTAAGATACTGTTTCTACCTGTGCTAATGTACTTGAAAAGGTGGTACTGAACATACTCAGTGCCTCTGCTCATAGGACATGCAGAAGTCCAAGCGAAAATTGTCTGTCAACGACTACAGTATTCCAAATGTTAATTGAAACCAGAAGTAAATTTTAGAGTTATCACTAATACACAGTTGATCAAAGCAACATAAATTATAAGCTGTCATAATTATTATACATAAAAAGCAAAATATGAGTAAATATCTTAATAAAATAGGGCTTTCTCCCCCAGTTAGTTTATATGTCCATTAATGAATATTATTTATTGAAATGATGAGATAGAATTCAGCCCCTCAGTTCTACCCGCCTTCCATTTTTTCTTTTTAAGTACTGAGAAGCTTTGTTCATAAAAAAGTCTATGAGATTGAAAAAAAATTGTATTATAATAATGTCACACAATTCCTTAAGCATGTTTCTATTTATATTCCAAAATTACTTGCTCATCTTTCATCAAAATTCTTTTTAGTGATCATCAGTGAACAGCTTCATTAAAAGCCCCTTCAGTTTTGTGGAAATTACTGAATTAGAAACCATTTGATATGCAAAAGGATTTATTACCCAGTCTTTAGAATCTTTCCCTGTCTCAATACCAACTTCTGGCAGCAAGGAAGTTATTAAACTTTAAGTCATGTACCATTGTAAAATTCTGGATAAGTAAGGATATGCCCTTTTTCTGTAAAGCAGAAAAAGTGCTTTAGTGAAAACAGAACAGTCTATCAGGTATGTTGACTGCATTGTTCTCAGGCAGATCAGTATGAGTGAAGAGTAACATATGGAAGCAGAAGATAAAGAGATCAATTTCCTTAGAACTGTTTTGTGTCTCTGTACCTCTTGAAAAGTCTTTACGTGTTGCTCTGTAGACAACTGCTTTCAGGAAAATAATGGTAAAATTATTCTCCCTCTCACCTACAATGTGTACAGTGTGTGCATTCAACAGAATGTGATTAGAGTAATTCAAAAATTTGGTATGATTTGCATAATTTGTGACTACATGAAAGGCACAGAACCAGATACCCAGATTTGCCAGTGATATCAAGATGATTGCAGTGAAAAATTCTACTCTATTATATCTTTAGTTAAAAATAACATAAGGATTTTTTTTCTCATTATTGTTGGCTTTATTTTAACTTTTGCATGGAATATTCCATTTTAATATTGTCCTTGTACCTTGGCTAATATTCATTAAAAATTAGTTTTATTAGGATTTTGAACTTTATTGTAGTAAAGTAATTTATGAAAATTACTGTTTTGGTCTAGACAAATTAGCTGAAAGATGAAACTTAACACCTTTTTAAAGTGTTAGTTGTCACGTAAGAAATGTTCCTTTAAATTTTTTTATTAGAAACAATTTCCAGAACCATTGTTATTGATTATTATATGTTAGTGGATAGTTCTATAATCAGTTTTCAATTAGCCAAGCTAACAATTAAAGACAACAAAACATAGATATTTGAAATGTGTTTGACCCTCAAATAATGTTTATCAAAGATTTAATTATCTTTTGTAACAATAGGTTTTACTATCATAAACAAAATTGAAACAGGGAACAAGAGAATTGAAAGATTAGATCATCTAGTCCTGAACCAATAATATACTGTGTGTTCTTGGTAACTTTTAGCATTTAAAAGTTAAATGCATTAAATTTCTATTAACTTGGGAAAATTCTGTATGTCCAGATTTTAAAATAGGCCATTAACGAATTGTTTACTTGTATTTCAGATAATTTTAAATTCGATAATTTTAAATAATTAGATCATTGTGTGAACGAGTTCAAAACTGTGGGTTTGATTTCCCTTCCCATTACTATGTTTCTTTAAGAGAAGAAACATTACCGTGGACAAAATCTGAGCTAGTCAAAAGCCTTCCAGAGAAAATCTTAATGTAGTTTTCTCAGAGCTTGACAAACAAGCAAAAAATTACTTTGAATTAATATTTTCCTGGTAGTGTTGTTTGTTTTCTTCTTAGATGAAGCATAGTATTTTTTTGTGTATTTTAGGTCTTCAGCTTTTGTCAAGATATTTAACAAATACAATTTAAAAATTTTAGCTAACAGCACAGAATACTCTTATTAGTATTAATAATTAATATTATACTATTAACATTATTAATAGTCACTTGTTCTAACAGGACAGATCACTTGTATGCCTTCTTCATTCAGTGGAGTCCAGAAATATATGCAGAAGATACTGGTGAATATACCAGAGAACCTGGATTTATAGTAGTAAAAAAGATTGAAGAATCTGAAACAAACGAGGATTCTACTAATGAAGCAGCAGCTAGAGAATGGGAGGTAAGGAGAAAACTGTGAAGATTTCATTTATCTTTTTTACTTTGTGTGAATTTATAGTTTTATGGTAGTACAGGCAAAGTACAAGTGATCTTTGTACAAAGGGGTAATAATTTTTTAGAGGTTCATTGTCCATTATTTATTGAATGAATCTGATTGGTAACTTTGGTTTCTTACTATTGTCAGTTTTTCTTTTGCTTTGAAATAGTCGAGGAGCAACCTATCAGCAATAAAATGTCTTTTATTGAGTACATTTTAGAATAATATTAATTGCTGTTATACTAATTTTAACATTTCTTTCCTATCTGATTGATTTTAATGTTATCTCCTGCATGGAGGAGGTACAGCAGTAATTTGGCAATAATGCTAAGGAATAAGCTGATGGTAACTTTACAAATTAGTAAGTTTTATGTGCTCAAATTTACTGAGCTTGTCTAAATGGCGACATTAATACATGTAACACCTCTTAGATGTTTCTTTTAATATTATATATCATGTTTTTACATGATAGGGTGACAATATCTATTTTTTTTCTTGTGTTTGCCTGGATTAATTTCTTCTTCATGCATTAGAAGATACAGAGCAGATGCTAAAATGTGATAAGAAACAGAATCAAATTTTGTCACCCATTTGATGTTAATGTTTGTGGTTGTTTTTGTAATATGAGTGTATTGTGTATGTACTTTAACATGTATAATGATTGAAGGTATACATGGCATGTTTTTTGGTAAAATTCCAAACCTGATTTTGTATGTGCCAAACTCCACTCTGTAATATATATACAGCATCAGTTTCTACTGTAACTCCAATATAGTGGAGGGAAAGAGTTGACATATATTGAGCATTTATTTTGAGTTATTTTAATACTCAAACCATAAACATTATCAGTTTTCTTACTGATTTTATTCACAATAGCCACAAACTAGAAACAGCCTGAATGCCTGTCAGCAAATAAATTTTGGATTATTTATAGTACTCCAAATAATATAGCAACACAAAAGACAACAATATGGATCAGTCTCACAGATAATGTGTTTAATAAAAGAAGCCAAGCCAGACATAAAAGATTATACTGTATAATTCCATTCACATGAAGTTCAAAAGGGCAAAACTAGTTAAAAGTCCATCAGACTGCCTCTTTCTGAGGGTTTAAAAGGTTGGCTAGGGGCAGGAGGCAACTTTATAGAGTACTGGGTATGTTCTCTATTTTATTCTGGGTGATGGTTACATGGGTGTTGACATATGTAAACTAATCCTTGTGTATTTAAAATTAGCTTTAGGGACTTTTTAATTGAAGATAGAGTGGAAGGGGATGAACTTTTTTTTTTTTAAAGGTGTTACCTAGCTAATAAGGGAGGACTTAATGACAACTAGGTAATGGTGAAGTTTCTAACTTGGGTGACGAGGTGGATGGCAATATTTTTAATCAAGGTGATTGGGAGTTTTCTCTCCTTTGGAGCTGGAATATTTAACTTTGGAAATAATAGACTTTTATTATTATTTATGTGAGTATTGACTATTTTGATTCAAAGGAACTGCCTCGGTTCTTATGGAAGTCTGCAGGGTATAATATCCAAAGGAGAAAATAACTGTCTCCTCACCTGTTTTCAGCTGGAATTGATTAAAATAAAAAGAAAGTGGAAAATAAACAATTTAATTTTAGAAAATTTTTCTTGCATTGTCTAGAAACATTTCGCTGCACTGTCCAGTATAGTAGCCACTAGCCACTTGTGGCTATTGAGTACTTGAAGTGTGGCTTAATGCAACTGTAGGGAATTGAATTTTTAATTAAATTTAGATTAATTTTAATTTTAAAACTGATACTTGATTCAGTTATTGGATAGCTTCTAAGTATGTTTGAATAACTTGGATATATGCATCTACTTTTTTCAACTATAAATTTCATAAACTGTAAATATGATCTAAGTAAATCTAAACTAAATAAGATCAGGTATTATCTATGAACATTTGGTATCTCAGTTGAGATGTGCTGCAGTTAAATATACAAAGTCCCATAGTTGCGGAGCCACTAGCCACTTACAGCTATTGATCGCTTGAAATGTGGCTAGTCCGAATAGAGATGTGCTGCAAATATAATATATATACACATATATATGTACACACACACATAGCACACATATACATACAGGATTTTAAAGATTCAGAATTGAAAGAAAAGTGTAAGAGATCATTAATTTTATGTTGATTAGGTTGAAATGATAATATTTTGGATATATTGGGTTAAGTAAGTTGATTTGTTAAAACTGATTTAACTTGGGTTGGGTTTTTTTTTTTCCTTTTTAATGTAGCTGCTAGAAAATTTATAGTTGCATGTGTCTTGTATTGTGTTTCTGTAGCGCCTGATGGTTAGTGGCCAAAAAGTTTTTTTCCCTGTCGGAAGTCTGTTGTTTGCCTTTGGGCTCACTCTTGGTGGTGTACATTCTGCGGGTTTGAACAAATGTATAATGATATAAAAAAGTATTTTAAATGTTAAAAGGATATTTTCAGAGAATGAATTTGGCTAGAGAACTTATATAAAATAAGTACTTTAAAACAATGTTTTTTCAAGTTTTTGTTCTATCTAGTGGTGGAGAATATGTGACTTAGAATTTAGGATGAATTTATTATGGCTACCAACTTGAACATCAGTGGATTAAAACTGCTCTGCTCACTCTTACTCTGCTTCAGCAATACTTAGGAGATCTTTGTTATCGCTGATTGTCAGTCAACATGAAATATACTGCTAACACAAAATTTATACATTGGGAAAACTTTTGCAAAAACTTATCTCCTCTACTACTTTTCTGTTTCACTTACTGTCTCCCTCCCTGTGTAAGTGCCACGAGGGCAGGGCTTTGTGGATTTCATATACTACTGTATCCTGAGATCTAAGAACAGTACAAGCATATAATTCATCCTCAATATATATTTATTGCATTAATGCATAAATTTGTACATAGATTAAGATAAATAATAAAACTTGTACTTAAAAAAATATTGGCCTTTATCCTAAAATAAGTTCTTACGTCAGTTGTAGTAAATATTTTCTTGTAAAGCCATGCACTCTGGAATTTGAAATTAACTGACAATTTAGCCTCTCTCATTTTACATTTTATACTATTCTTGATTCTGCTTTAACACATCCAGTGATAGTTTATTATCTCAAAGGGCAGTATTTTCATTTTAGGACAGCTCTATTAGAAAATTCTTTCTCACAGTGAGTTTAAAGAAACACACTTTCGTAGGTTGAATCCATATGTCTTTGTTCTTCCTTCCAGAGCACGTCAGTAACAACAGACATTTTCTAGATAATCTGAGTATATTATCTTCCTTTTTATTACTGATTATTTTCTCCAGTACTTCCTCTGTTTGACTTTAATAACTCTGCTTTGATCCTCCTCTATCCTCATCATTACCCTAAAAGCATTCACGGCACCCCAAATTATTAAAATGTGCACTGGCGATAGTAAGAAAAACTATAATATTTGAAACAATTTCAGTTCCCAAATATGCAAATTGAAAGTTAGTTCTACTGAAAATAATTAGAAAAGGCTGGAATTTAAGGAATAGAAATAATGAGAAAAGGAAGAAAGGAGAGCAGTATTAGAAATTTGTACAATGAATTCTAGAGAGAGTGCAAGCAGCAGAAACCTACCTTTACTGAGAAAGAAAGTTAGCCAAATGTTAAGGTTTTCAGGAGTAAGAACCCCTTATTATACATCAAAACTAAGATTCCTGAATATTGAGAGAAAGAATCTGAGAAATACTATACATATAACTTAAGACGTGTAGGAGATTGATATTCTTTAATATGTACTCTTTATTGTTCTAGTTTAGGCAATAGAACTATAGTTAGCATAAAACATCAGCTTACCTCATCTCTGTTTTTTTAAACAATATTGTCTTGAGTTTCTTAATTATGAGTTCTGCTTTTGGTAGTTTAATGACCCTATCTTGCAACCGAGAAGAAACTTACTGTGGAGTCTTCTCTGGTTTCTGCTGGTATCTAGTGACAAGAAGTCAGTAGAGAATGTGTAGTGAGGATAATGTTTCATGTGGGCCTTTGCAGTTTTGTGGAAAATACTACTTTTTGCTTTTTAATGGCAATTGTTTTTAGGATTTTCACTGAAACAGAAAGTGCACTAATGACATTTCAACAGTGTCAGGAAGGTCCTGAGGTAAAGGTGGGGAAGGATGCCTATTGAACCCTTCTCTTTTCCTGATGATAGTGCTTTGATTTGATTAATGTACAAACATAGAGATTAATAGTATAGTGAATTCACATGTACTAGTCACTCAGCATTACCAGCTTATTTCATTTATAATTCTTCCTTTTCCCCAGTTCACATTTCTTCAGATGTGATAACAGGCTTTAAAATATATGTAATATGAATGTATTTTTACAGTTTTCTGTTTGAATCTGGATCCATCTAAGGTTCAGATGTTTCATTTAGTTAAAACGTCTCTTAAATCTTTGGAAATATAGGGTCTCCCTCCATTTCTTTGCTTTGCTTTGCTTTTTCCCCCCTTGTAATTTTAGCTTTTAAGAAACCAGACTTTTCCTGTAGAATGTCCTACAGTCTAGATTTTGCTGATCACATCCCCACAGTGTTACTAACATGTTCTTTTGCCTTGAATTTCCTATAAATTGATAGTTAGACCTAGAGCGACCCATTTAATTATAGATATCATCTTTATTTTACAGGTGACTTCTCTAAGCATGTTTCTTATTTAGCGAAAGTCTGCAAAGTGGTCAATCTCTAATTCAGAGACTGCTCTCTTTTACCACACCAGGTTCTCAACCTTGGCAGAATCTTTGAATCATTTGGGGGTGCTTTGAAAAATCATACTGTTCAGGGTCACTTCAGACCAATTAAATCAGAAGCCCTGGGGAGGGACCTCGTTGTCAGTATTCTTTTAAAGCTCCTCAGGTGATTGCATTGTACAGTAGTGGTGGGAAAACCACTCTGCTACAGCATGCCAGCTGTGCGGGGATTGTGTTAAACATATACAATGCTATGGGTGGGGGAGATTCTTTCAGACTGTATTGGTCATAATATACTTTAATTTTCAAGTGTCTTTCTTGCAAGTTACAATGTATAAAATATTTTTCAAAGTATTTCTCTTTGATGTTGCATCTGCACCCCAAAAACATAAATTTGGTTCCCTGTGGAGAGAGGTTTCTTTAATCATTTTGTGCCTTGATAATTTTTTTTTTGAAGTATAGTTAGTTTACAGTGTTGTGTCAGTTTCTGGTATACAGCATAATGTTTCAGTCATACATATATATATTCCTTTTCATGTTCTTTTTCATCATAGGTTACTACAAGATATTCCATGTAGTTCCCTGTGCTGTACAGTATAAACTTGTTGTTTATCTATTTTATATATATTAGTATCTCCAAACCTCCATCTCCCAGTTTATCCCTTCCCACCCCCTTCCCCACTGGTAACCATAATTTTGTTTTCTATGTTTTGTAAATAAGTACATTTGTGCCTTTTTTTTTTTTAAGATTCTACATATGAGTGATATCATATGGTATTTTTCTTTCTCTTTCTGGCTTACTTCACTTAGAATGATGGTCTCCAGTTCTGTCCATGTTGCTGCAAATTGTACCTTGATTTTTAAAAAGTTGTTTTCTTATCAGTAGCCGTCATCCTGACACAGTTAGTTCAGGCATAGCTCCCTTACATACCAAAGGGCTCCTATCAAGTTGTTTACTCAGAGGCACTACAAGGAGAGGGAAATCAAGAAATATAACAGGCAACCTACATATATTTTTTTTTTCATTAAAGTGTGTCTCTTGAACTTTTGTATCAAATACACTTTAAATTAGTTTGATGTATTTGACAAGTACCCAAGAGTCCACTGATATAGTCAAAAGCAGTGCTTACCACAATAAGCCTGAAATATCTTTGAAGCCTGTTTGTTTTTAAGATTCATGTGAATTTTGTGCTCATCTTCTTAATTTATCTGATGTAAAATAAAAACAGTTTCAAAAATTGCTTATCATGAAGGAAAAATGATGGTATGGTAAAAAAAAAAATGAGTTTTATCCTGTCATCAGAAACCATGGCACATAGCTGCCCCTCTTGGACTTTATCACCCTCAAATAATGCCAAAATTAAAGTTGAGTCAATATATAAAACAAAATTCCAGCTCTCTTCTCAGGCTAGCCAGTAACATCCATACAGAGCTGATTTTGTTCAAAAGAAAACTAGTTTCTATCTCTAAGTCATTAAATAGAGATCACATTTCTCAGATAAAGGCAATTAAAGAAGAGTATACTTTTTAATATATTGATTGAATCACATAGAATTATGAATCAGAACTCCGAAAGAAATTCAGTAAATCTGGTGGAAAAGGGATAAATCAAAAGCATTAAAGACGATTAAAATTTTAACTGAATGCAAGTTGTCTTATATAATATTTCTGTGTTGAGTATTTTTAACTTTCCTTATTGAAGTATGTATGATTGATATACAAGAAGCTGTGTGTGTTTACTGTATATAGCTTGATGAGTTTAGAGACAAATGTGCATCCATGAAACTATAACCACAATCTGTGCCATTAAACATTCATCATCTCCAAAAGTTTCTTCCTACCCTCTTTATTGTTAACATTTTACAGTAAGAACATTTAACATAAGATCTACCTTTCTCAGCAATTTTTCAGGTATATAGTACAGTATTATTGTAGGCACTGTGCTGTATAGTAGATCTCTATTTCTAGGCTATTCATACGATTTTTCTTACTAGCATTTAGCACCCTGAAATCATTATGGTGTACCAATTTTAATTTAGGATGTTATCTCCCTCAGGAAAGTTTTGAACCAATGCTTTGCTTTCCCTGTTAATATTCTTCCTCAGTTACTAGCCAAAAGTTACGGGCTATCAAATTCCTATTAAAATCCAAAATGTCACTTAATGTGTATTGTGAGAAAGGATAAATGAATAACAGGCTAGGTTATGATTTTAAATATTAAAATATTACTTTAGATCTATTATTACTTCTAGTAGACCACTCACAACTTAGAGGAAATAAGATATAAGATGATTCAATAATTTCAGCCCTGATAAAGAAAGTAGAGGAAAAAAGATTAGTAAATTGAATATCTGAATTACGAGAACAGATTATGTTCAACCTTTAAATGGATTATGTTTATAAAAGTGCTTCATTTTATGGTCTGTCATTTTATATTTTTAATACTAAATTGACATTTGCTTCAAGTTTTGAAATGTCTAGGCCAATTTAAATGAATTAGCATTATATTTTCTAAATACTATGAAAAAAGATTTACTGAGCTCATTTTATGTCTACTAGGTATTGTGTTTATTAATTAGGAAGCATTTGGCTTCAAGAAACAGAAAATCACACTCAAGACAGCTTAGACCAGTTGATTTTTCTTTTTCAATTGAGGTATGAATGATATAACATTATATTAGTTTCAGGTGTACAGCATTATGATTCAATATTTGTGTATATTGTGAAATGATCACCACAGTTAAGTCTAGTTAACATTCATCACCATACATAGTTAAAATTTTTTGAGGACTTTTAGAATCTATTCTCTTAGCAACTTTCATATATATAATACAGTATTATTAACTGTAGCTACCATGCTGTTCCTCGCATCCTCATGACTTATTTAATAACTGGAAGTTTGTACCTTTTGACCCCCTTCACTCATTTTGCCCACTCCAGTGCTCCCCCTCTGGCAACCACCAGACTATGCTCTGTATTTATGTGGTTGGTGTTTTTGTTATTGCTGTTGTTTTAAATTCCACTTGTAAGTGAGATCATATGGTATGTCTTCCTCTGACTTATTTCACTTAGCATGATGTCATCAGGGTCCATGGATGTTGTCTCAAATGGCAAGAGTTCAGTCTTTTTTATGGCTGATTAGCACTCCATTGTGTATCTATGCTGCATCTTCTTTATCTGTTCATCCATTGATGGACAGTTAGGTTGTTTCCATCTCTTAGTTGTTGTAAGTAATGCTGCATTTAACATGACAGTTCATGTATCTTTTCAAATTAGTGTTTTCATTCTTCAGATAAATATTGAGAAATGATATTGCTGGACCATATTTTTAATTTTTTAAGGAACCTCCATACTGTTTTTCTTAGTAGCCTCACCAATTTACAGTCCCACCAACAGTGCACAAGGGTTCCCTTTTCTCCATATTCTTGCCAGCACTTACTACATCCTTTCTTCTTGATAATAGCCATTCTGTCTGGTGTGCGGTATAATATCTTATTGTCATCCAGTTGTTTTTCAAAGTATGGTCCCCAGATCAGCAACAGCAGTACTGTCTAGGAATCTGTTAAAAAAGTACACTCAAACTCCATTCCAGTCTACTTAAAAGGAACAGGTTTTAGAACCCAACATTCCGAGTTGTAACAAATGCTGCAGGTGATTCTGGCATAGGCTAAAATTTGAGAGCCACTAGTTTAGATCTATAAGGACCCACCTGTCCGAGCATGGAGCTAGCCTTCTCAGAAACACGTGACTGAAAAGATACATTAGCAAAATCAAAGATGTATTAGGAAGGTGTAAGGATGGATGCTGAATAGAACCAACAAAACAGGCTATTCTACACAGAGTGTATGTGTATATATTTTTTAAAATCTCATTTAAAGTGCGTTTTGTATGTATATTTTGAATTCTAGAAAATCTGGCTGAAAGTAATGATAGGTTTAGGCTTCCAAGATAGTACCCCAGTACCACAAATTACTTAATGTTGTTAGTATGTATAAAGGGAGTGCAGGGGTGGTGGTGGCTACTACAGAGCACTAAATGTATAATAGGACTATGTATTTTAAGGCTGGTATGGAGATGGTTAGGAAAATACAGGCATGGCTGGTGTGTGTAGCAGGGTGGATATTCACTGTGGGGTGTGCTGTGTCCTGTACGTGCACATGCTGGAATGTGGATGAAGGCGATGTAGGGCTGTGGGGGTGGTGCAGTGTGTGTATACTAGAAAGGTGTGTGTGTGTGAAGGGTGGCATTGTGTGTGCACAGCTTTGTGTGTACACACAAGGTAAAGAAGGGGAGCAAGTTTAGCTTAGAATGGGAGATGAATCAAGTGTATCATTATGACTGTGGGGAGAAGGGAGGTGAGAGGCACAGTATAGGGGTGGGAGAGTAAGAGGTACAAGCTGTTAGGTGTAAAATAAACTACAGGGATATATTGTACAACATGGGGAATATAGCCAATAGTTTATATTAAGTATACAGTATAACCTTTAAAAATTGTGAATCACTGTATCATATACTTGTAACTTACATAATGTACAGCAACTATACTTCAATATTTTAAAAATGGACTGTGACACTCAGGAATTTTCAGGTCACTTTGAATAATTGTGTAGAATTGTGGTGGATTTGTTTCATTTTCACATAGTCATTCTATAAAATTTGAGGGTTGAAGGGTCCTCAGAGGATGTCTTACTGCTTAAAAAATGAGATGAAATTTTATAGAATTCTTAGATATAAAGAACATAATTTTATGACTGAGCAAACAAAATGTTAATTGAAATCATCTGTGTACTTTGGGAGGGACTCTGGAAACTGTACTTACTACTTTTTTATGACTGAGTTATTTTTAGATTTCTTAATGTACTGGTATTTGGAAATAATGCTCTGTGTCTTTAAAGTGTTGAGCCCTTTCTTTGTACATTTGGGTACAGTGCAACCAAACTTAAACATGGGAAAACCTCTCTTCCCTCCCAAGCTTTACAGTCTCCACTCACGACTATCTTTGCGATGGATACTACTTAGTGATTAGCTCTCTGTCTTGTCAATCAAATCTTTGTCTCTAGCAAACTGTTTTGTCACTATAGTAGGGCTCTGGTGCTGAAAATTTATCTTTGACAGAGGAAGAATGCTTTTTAAAACAGTTCTTAGGAGATTTGATGTTACTTAATTTGCCCTGGAAAGGAAATGTCTCGTCTCTGGTATGGGAAAAAAGGGAGAAGGCATCAACCAATTAATCAAAAATATACTCTGGTAAATCTTAGCCAATGATTTCAGTTTCTGTATTTACTAGTCTTTTTATGGTGAATTATGCAAAAATATACAATTTATGAAAGTTTAAGCACAGAAAATATTTGTAGAATATAAAATTGTATGATTACAAAAAATGTAGTTATTTCTGCTAATCCTAAATATCTTCAAAAAGGAAATGAATAAGAGACTATAATTTTGTTTTGTGAAAGTGTATTGATTTTCCTGTTCTGCAGCAACAGTAATTTATCAGATCTTTATTGCTGCCTTAATTTTTAATTTAATTTTAGCTTTGTAAGAAAACATTAAAAATTTTTGTGCTTGCTTCAAAATAGAGTAGAACTATCTGAGTGAATTCACTGTAACTTTTATTGACTGGATCCCAAACTAAATACATTTATATTATTATGTATTAAGACTATTATTTTAACAATCTAAGAAAAGACTTTTTTAAGCTATTCAAAAAGTTCCAAGCAGTGCTGCCTAATACAAAACTTTAAAAGATATTCTAGTAAAGAAAAATCTTAGTCATCCTTACTATTTTAAGAATCCTAGATATTTTTCAGTATAAATATGCATGCACTATTTGTTAGAAAATGTATTGCCAGTTGTACTTTCTGTGGTAATTTAAGATTATATCTTGCCTTATGAGTATTTTTATTTTTACTGTAATTGTAGATGATTTAAATAAGACTAGATATACTTAGAACCAGGAGTGACTTTGAAAGATGCCCCCAAAACAGCTTGCCACCCTTAAATGTTAAATGTGTAAAAATATCAAACCAACTTCCATAGGTGGTGTTTTTAATTGGGCTTGAGAGTACTTTGTTACATCTTTTTATTTTTAAGTTGAATGATTTCAAGTTTATGTTTATGACATATGAGCGCAGAGGGGTATAGGCATCTGAAGATTGGATTTATTAAAATTCAGTTCAGATTGTCAGACTAGCCAGTTAACAGGTTTTTTTTAAACCAAGAACAGTGATGCTATTCATGTATTTTTTGATTTGCAGTTTGAATAAACATTTATCATTAGTTTGCTATAACTAATATAGTTTAATTTATTTTAAAAATATTAAGTAAATTGTGGATATTTTGAATTTTATAGGTCATTATAATGTGTATCACACACTTACATTGACCGGTTTCTTTTCAACCTTATAGGAAGCTATTAACCTGATTTTGTCAGATATGACAGCATGCTAGTCCTCAGCTCTACACATCCGTATAGTATGTATTAATATATATTATTTCATTTAACCCTCACAGTAACTTTGAGAAGTCAGTAGTTTTACTCCCTGTTTTAAAGATGAGAAAACTTGTATGGAGTGGTTCCTGAGGTCAGGGAGCACAGAGACAGCTTGACCCTGCATATTCATTACCTTACCAGGATGCCTTTGAGAATTTACTAAAAAGATACAATACAGTATGATGTGTTTTTTTTTAACATTTTTTATTGATTCATAATCATTTTACAGTGTTGTGTCAAATTCCAGTATGATGTGTTTTGATGTATAGACAGTCTTGGATCCGGGTTTTCTAGTTGTTTTCCTTGCTTTAGAGTAGAAATCCTAGGAGCTGTAGGGCAGGAGAAAGACTTAAGAAGATAAAGATTTCAATGAATAGCAATTATTTTACTTTTTTGTAGATGAAATTTCCTAAAAGATTTTGCCTGAAAAGGCCTCTTGCACTTTAAAACTGAAAGTAGAAAATGATTCTAATAAGAGAATAGCAGATATTTTAGAAAAAATATAATGTCTCATTTTTGGACTTCGTATTTTGTAACTTTTTACATTTCCTCATACCTTTACTCGGCTGATTAGTAGAATGGTATCTGTAGACTTAAGTAATAAACTGTCTTATAGCTAGTACTGATATGGCCATACATTTATGTAAACAAGGACAGTTTTCTGAATGCTCATGTATGTAGTGTGAGATTTTATTGTACAGTAACTCAGTGTGTTAACCAGATAGGTTATCATCATTTTGTAAATGAGTTAATTTAAGGCTCAAAGACATTAACTAATAACTAATAGGTAGAATATGCTCCAGAATATATGGAATGAAGTTAGACCTTTGCCATTTAGCTTCAGTGAAAACCATATTGATCAAGCATGCTTAACTTTATCTTTTTTTTAGTATTTTTTTATTGAGGTATAGCTGATTTATAGTATTAGTTTCAGGTGTGCAACATAGTTTTATAGATTACACTTCATTTATAGTTATAAAATATTGGCTATATTCCCTGTTCTGTACAATATATCCTTATAGCTTATTTATTTTATTCGTAGTAGTTTATACCTCCTAATCCCCTACCCTTCTAATGCCCCTCCCCCTTCCCTCTCCCCATTGGTAACAATTAGTTTATTCTCTATCTGAATCTGTTTCTTTTTTGTTATAGTCACTAGTTTGTTTTACTGTTTAGATTCCACATATAAGCAATAGCATACAATATTTGTCTTTCTCTGATTTATTTCACTAAGCATAACACCCTCCGGGTTCATCCATGTTGTTGCAGATGGCAAAATTTTATTCTTTTCTATGGCTGAGTCAAATTCCCTTGCATGTGTATATAGATACACCACATCTTTATGCATTCATCTGCTGATGGTCACTTAGGTAACCCCCGTGTCTTCACTATTGTGAATAATGCTGCTGAGTCGTGCATTGTGTCTTTGTCGTGCATGTGTCTTTTTGAATTAGTGTTTTCATTTTCTTCAGGTATGTACCCAGGACTAGAACTGCTGATTGAATCATATGATAGTTCTATTTCCAGTGCTTTGAGGAACCTCCATACTGTTTCCCATAGTGGCTGCACCAGTTTACATTCCCACCAGTAGTGTACAAGGGTTCACTTTTCTCTATATTGTCGCTAATATTTGTTGTTCGTGCACTTTTTGATGATACCCTCTTTTGACAGGTGTGAGGTGCTTTCTCATTATGGTTTTGATTTGCATTTCCCTGATGATTAACAGTGTTGAGCATCTTTTAATATTTTAATTTTGTTGTTTGCTTTTTGATATTCAGTTGTATCACCTGTTTATGTGTTTTGGATATTAATCCCTTATCAGTAATATTATTTCTAAATACTGTCTCCCATGTAGTAGGTTGCCTTTTCATTTTGTCAATGGGTTCCTTTTGCTGTACAGAAGCTTGATGTTTAATAGATCCCATTTGTTTATTTTTGCTTTTGTTTCCTTTGCCTAAGGAGATGGATGCAAAGAAATATTGCTGCAATTTATGTCAAAGAGTTCTGCCTGTATTTCATTCTAGTAGTTTTATGGTTTCCAGTCTCTTATTTTGTTGTTTATCCATTTTGAGTTTATTTTCGTACATGATATGAGAAAATGTTTTAATTTCATGCTTTTGCATGTAGATGTCCAGTTTTCGCAATGCCACTTATTGAAGAGACTGTCTTTTCCCTATCATATATTCTCGCCCCTTTGTCATAGATTAATTGACCGTAAATGTGTGGGTTAATATGTTGGCTCTCTGTTCTGTTCCATTGACCTGTGTGTCTGTTTTTGTGCCAGCACCATACTGTTTTGATTATTGTAGCTTTTTAGTATAGTCTGAAATTAGGGAGTGTGATACGTCCAAGTTTGTTCTTCTTTCTTAAGAGTATTTTGGCTATTTGGAGTCTTTTGTGTTTCCATACAAATAATTGAAATTATTTGTTCTAATTCTGTGAAAAATGTCATTAGTATTTTGATAGAGATTGCATTGAACTTGTAAATTGCCTTTGTTAGTATGGTCATCTTAATATTAATTTATCCAATTTAAGAACATGGTATATGTATCTTTCCATTGGTTTGTGTCATCTTCAGTTTCTTTCATCAATGTCTTACAGTTTTTCAAGTACAGGTCTTTTTTTTGTTGAGCTTCTGTGATTTTCACTACTTTGTTTACCAGCTTGCTGATTCATTTCTCTGTATCATTTGGTCTACTGTTGATTCTTTCCAGTGTATTTTTCATTTCAGTTATTGTGTTTTTCATCTTTGGGTTTTTTTTTTAATTTTTTAACTTTTTCATAAATAGTTACAACTTCTCACTCTGTTCATCCATTTTTCTCCCAAGTTCTTTGATGATCTTTATGGTCATTACCTTGAGCTCTCTCTTGTAGATTGCCTATCTCCACTTAGTTCTTTTTCTGAGGTCCTTTTCCTTATTCCTTCATTTGGCACATACTCCTCTGCCACTTCATTTTGCCTAACTTGCTTTTTTTATTTCTGTGTATCTGGTAGGTTGCTTATATTTCCTGATTTTAGAGAAAGAGCCCTTTTGTAGGAGGCACCCTGTACTTCCCAGCAGTGCACTTCCCTCTGGTTACCAGACCTGTATGCTGTAGGGGTGCCCCCTATGTGCGCAGCATGAATCCTTCTGTTCTGGCTGACTTAACTACTTGTGGGCTGTCTGGCCTCCTTTCCTGGTGATTGCCGGTTTCTGCCTTGTGCGGAGGCTGCTGGCTGCTGGATAGTCGGGCCAGGTCACAAGGTGGCCAGCTGAAGAACATGAGGAGTCCCTGGTCTAGTACTGGCCCACTGGTGGGCCAAGCTGGGGTCCCAGAGATCTTGGGGCTGTTGCCTGCCCACTGGTAGGGGAAACCAGGCCATGGGACTAGTGCTGGCTCACTGGTGAGCAGATCCAAATCCTGAGGTCTGGCTTCAGGGCTCATGGGTCCCAGTACTGATGTCAGACTACTGGTGGATGTCAGGCTACTAGTGGATGGGGCTAGTTTCTGACTCAGCCAGCTGTGTGGTCCAGAGTGTCTCAAAGCTTGTGTTGGCCTGCTGGTGGGTGAGGGGTGCACAAATTAGCTAACAGGTAGAATTTTGAGAAGAACCAATGTAAATGTAAAAAACTTTCCAGTGACCTCAGTTAAAGATAATGGTTATAATGATGATAAAAATTATTTTAATAACACTGTATTATTCCATACACTTACCATGAGTTGTTAAATTTAATTCTCAACCTGTGAAATATTGCCTTGTCATCTTCATTTTACAAGACAGAGGCATATAGCATTTTATATATGACATCCAGTAAAGGTTAGAGCTGTGGTTTGAATTCAGGCTTTCTGTTCTGGCTCTAGCATCTGCCCTTAAATTCTTTGCTATACTTGCTCTCAAAATACTCAGATTATAAGTAGGAGAAGGGAATTAATATTTATTTTGTATATTTAGTGTATCAGTTTCTACTTTATATATGCCTTACACATATTATTGTTTATTCCTCATAAAGGTATAATTAATTATTCCTAAGTTATAATTATTATTTCCACTTGAAAGACCAGAAATTTAGAGATTACATGTGGTTGCTCAGGTTCACAAAGCTGATAACACATTTGGCCCTCCTTATGTAGCAGTTCTGCATTTGCAGATTCAGCCAAACCATGGATTAAAAATATTTGGAAAGAAAAATTCCAGTAAGTTCCAAAAAGCAAACTTGAATTTGCTGCATATCAGCTACTATTTACATAGCATTTACATTGTATTTACAATGATTTATATAGCATTTACACTTTATTAGGTCCTATGAGTAATCTAGAGATGATTTAAAGTATATGAGAGGATGTGCATAGATTATATGCAAAAACTGTGCCATTTTATATAAAGGATTTGAACATCTGTGGATTTTGTTATCCATGCGGGATTCTGGAACCATTCCCTCAGGCATATGGTGGAATGACTGTTAAAAAGCAGAATCAGAATTAGGACAGGAGTCTACGGCTAAACCCAGGGTTCTTTGTGCTATACTATGTTGCCTACCTATGGTACATGTTATTGAGAAATTTGTTAGCTGGTATTTGTATATACCTATAGTATGTAAAACGTCTTCTTTCTAGTCACAACATAATTGGAAAGAAAATATATACACATATATTCAGTACAGAATATTTTTTCTTTATTTATTTGACGTAGTAGTTGAAAAATGTGTTTATTACATACGTAAGTTATGAAGCATAAGAAAATATCTCTCTGTGATCCGGCTACCCAACTTAAGAACTAGAACATTACCGATGAAAATTCATCATCCTGTATACTCTTTCTCTGTGTCATCTCATGTCACCTCCACATTGGTAGCTACCTCCCTGAATTTTGTGTTTACAATTTCTTAAAAGTTAAATTAGGTTTTAAATCTTTCAGAGCAGGTTTAGGTTTACAGAAAAACTGAATGGCAAGTACAGAAAGTTCCCATATACATTCCTTTCCTCTCCAAACACAGTACCCCTATTTACATTTTGTTACTGTGGTATATTTGTCATAATTTATGGGCTAATATTGTATGTTATTGTCACCCAAAGTCTGTAGTTTGCATTAGGCTTCATTCTTTGTGTTATACATTCTATGGAATGACGTGTATCTAACATTACAGAATGATACAGCGTAGTTTCTCTGCCCTGAAATGCCCTGTGCTTCATAGGTTCATCCCTCTTTCCCTTCACCCAAACACCTGGGAACCACTGATGTTTTTTACTGTTTCCATAGTTTTGCCTTTTTCAGAGTATCACGTAGTTGAAATTATAACATATGTAGCCATTTCATATTGGCTTCTTTCACTCAGTAAAATGCATTTAAGGTTCCTCTCTGTCTTTTCATGGCTTAGTAATTTGTTTCTTTTTATTGCTGACTTTTAATACTTCATGGTCTCTGTATGCCATAGTTTATCTTTTCACCTATTGAAGGACATCTTGATTACTTCCAAGTTTTGACATTTATAGTAAAAAAGTTGTTATAAACATTCATGTGCAGATATTATGTGGACAAAATTTTTCAACTCATTTCACCAAAATACCAAGGAGTGTGATTGCTGGATTGTATGATAAGAGTATGTTTAACTTTGTAAGAAACTGCAAAAATGTTTTCCAAAGTGGCTGTGTACCATTTTGTGCTGTACCAGCAGTGAATGAGAGTTCTTGTTGCTCCACATTCTCAACAGCATTTGATATTGTCAGCACTTTAGACTTTGGGCATTCTAAATAGGTTAATAGCGGTATCCTATTATTTTAATTTGTATTTCCCTGATGACATACAATGTTAAGCATTAAGCATCTTTCCATATTCTCAAGTGTCTGTTCAGATCATTTATGTTTTAACTAGGTTGTTTTATTATTGTGTTTTAAGCATCCTTTGATACTTTGGATAACATAGTTATCAGATACATATTTTGCAAAGATTTTCTCCCAGTCTATGGATTGTTTTCTTACTATCTTGACAGTGTCTGTCATAGAGCAGACATTTTTAATTGTAAAGAAATCTAACTTACTCATTTTTTTTTCTTGCTTTTGGTTTTCTATCTAAAAACACATTTTAAAACCCAAGGGCACCTAGATTTTTTTCCTGTGTTGCCTTCTAGGAGTTTTGTAGTTTTTCATTTTACATTTGGGTTTATGATCCATTTTTGAGTTAATTTTTGTGAAAAGTGTAAGGACATTGTCTAGATTAACTTTTTTTGCCTGTGGATGTCCAGTTGTTCCAGCACTATTTGGTGGAAGATTGTCCATTCTTCATTGCATTATCTGGGCTTCTTTGTCAAAAATCAATTGATTTTATTTGTGTGAGTCTCTATCTGAGTGCCATGTTCTGTTCCATTGGTCTATTTGTTCCTTTGCCAGTTTCACAGTCTTGATTATTGTCGCTTTATAGTAAATCTTGAAATTGAGTAGTGTCAGTCTTCCAGTTTTATTCTTTTCCTTCATTATTGTGTTGGCCTTAGGATCTTCTTACATAAACTTTAGATAATCATTTTGCCTGTATCAACAAGATAACTTGGTGGGATTTTTATTGGAATTGTGTTGAATCTATGGACCAAGTTGAGAAGAACTGATACCTTGCTCTGTTGAGTTTTCCTATTTGTGTATGTGATCATGGGTTATCTTCTTCAGTTTCTTTCTTTGGAATTTTGTACTTTTCTTCTTGTATATATTTTGTTAAATTTAAACCTATTTCATTTTTTTCTGCATGAATAGAATTGTTTTACATTTCAAATTTCAATTATTCATTGGTGATGTAGAGGGAAATAATTGACTTTTGTGTGTCAACCTTGTATCCTATAAACCTACTGTGAACACTTATTAGTTCTAGTAATTTTTGGTTTATTCTTTAGAATTTTTTATATAGACAGTCATGTCATCTGCTGGCATTTTTATTCCATCTTTTCCAATCTGTATACTTTTTATTTCCTTTTCTTCTTTTATTGTGTTAACTAGGTCTTCTAGTACAATGTTGAATAGGAGTGGTGAGAGGAAACATCTTTTCCTTGCTCTCTATCTTAGTGGGAAAGTATTTCATTTCTCACCATTATGTACGTTGTTAATTGTAGGATTTTTTTTTGTAGGTGTTCTTTATCAAGTTGAAAGGTTTGCCCTCTATTTCTAGGTTGCTGAGAGTTTTTATCATGAATGAGTGTTAGATTTTGACTAATGCTTTTTCTGCATCTATTGATGTGATGGGTTACATCAGTTGGTTATCAAATGTTGAAATACCTTGCATATATATTCCTTGCATACCTAGAAGTAAATCCCACTTGGTCATTGTATATAATTCTTTTTATAAATTGTTGAATTCAATTCGGTAATACTTTGTTGAGGCTTTTTGCATGTATGTTTGTGAGAGATATTAACCTGTAGCTTTTCTTTTTTATCATGCCTTTGTTTATTTTTTATTAGGGTAATGCCTCATAGAATGAGTTGGGAAGTATTTTCTCCACTTCTATTTTCTGGAAGAGATTGTAGAGAATTAATATAATTTCTTCCTTAAGTGTTTGATTAAATTCACTAGTGAATCTATCTGGATTCACTGGAGATGCTCCAGAGCTAGAGATCATACCTCTTTAACTTTCTTTGTAAGTACAGAATCAGCTGCCATAGTGTATACATTGTAGCTTTGCAAAAGTCAATATAATCATACTGGCCAGAATGGAATTCTGTCCAGTTTTTCCTCTCTTCTATTCTCATGTCTGTCATAGCTTTCAACAAGTTTGCATAGCTTTTCATGGAGTTACCTTGATGTTTACTGGTAGCTAATTCATTTTAGTTGTCTAGAGTTGGGCCTGACCCTTCTATTTTGCAAGGTGATCAATTGTTCATTTAGTTTGTTTAATAGATATCAGCTATTCAGATGATGTGTTTCTTCTTGTGTGAGTTTGGTGGTTTGTGTCTTTCAGGGAACTTGCCCATTTTATCCAGGTTTTCAAATTTGTGGATATAGATTTGTTTGTAACATTTCCTTTATTTTACTTTATTATCCTTTGAGTAATTAACAGGTTTCTTTTTGAGTAAAAGAACAGTGAATATATCTTGTCTTCTCATGAAAATCTGTGAGAATAATCTGCAAATATACTTAATAAGCAATTTTAAATATAAAAGATTTTTCAGATCAAAGTGTGTTCTATTTTTAATTCATTATGGATTTAAACCTTTTTTCTCTCTATTCTGTTTTTCAGTTATCTAATTTATGATTCTCTATTTGTTCCTTGTACACCTGATTTATTACAAGTCCGTGAAGTATTATTTTGAAAGCAATAGTTTTCATTTAAGGCAAAAAGGAGCACAGTTTTAACATAATGCAGGTCTTATTGTATAATAAAGATTTTGTTGTGTATTATCAGATGCAGAACAGAAGGTTCTGTGACTTCAGGATAGTGTTGTGTACCTTTTTTGCCACAGCAGCTCAGAGTTAGCTTTTCCTCCATGTTTAACCTGTTTTTGGATTACCAAAGTAAGTATAAATGGCATTGATTAGATAACGGGTTTTCTTTCCTACCCCATCTCCCTTTACTAAGGAAAAAAGTAAGGAATAAGTAAGAAATAAAAATGGCACATTCACAGAAATCAACCAGCCTTTTTTTTTAGTGTTCAGGGCAGCTGGAGAAAGGGAAGCCTTTGGTTTGTTTATGGGATAATCTCAGGGCGAAATAATAGAACATCCTGGAAGGAGAACTTCTTAGACCAGAGTATTGCTCCTTCTTTCTAGGAGAACATGCTCTTATTCATGGTATTGACAGCAATTGTACTTTTCTCTATTTTCAGCTTCTGTTGGGGTTTCTGTCGTTAGTTTCTTTGTAATAGAGATGAGTGGACTTAATCCTGCCTTTACATTTGCAATTCAGTGGAAATAAATGCTTAGGCAAACACTGTCTGTGTGAGAGTCCTTTGTCAAAAACTGGAAAGAGTAGAGAGTAGCACTTCCTTCTGCAGAGGTTAGGTCACAGTTTTAGTTCCTACACACGGGATTTAGCAGTATATGCAAACCACTTTACCCCTTAAGAAATGAGTTGTTTAGCCAGACGGTGAATACGGTTTTGGTTAGAAGGTACTGGTTTCCTCAACTGTGTACTCCTAATAATTGGAAGTGTGATGGGTCACATTTTGTAAAAATGTGTCCATTTTCTACTTAGATTTAATCTTTTGGGTAAAATAATAGATTCTGCACATGCCGTATGATTTACCAAGGCATTAAAAATTAAGACTAATTTCAGCTCCATCTCTATTCTAGGAATTTATTATCCATTTATTTTGAGAGGAGGAAGTATATTCCTATACTACTTTGATTTCAAATTTTTTTTATTACTTCGCAGACTCTTTTGACATTATTGTGTGTCTTACTCATCAAAGTGTGAATAAATATTTAAGAGTAAGGAAGTGATGAGTTTATAAATCCCAGAAAGGAATACAGTTTTCTATTTTAAGTATGGACAAGAAAAGGTAGATTTATGACGTTAAAGAAACTGATTTTACCACATGTTATTAGCTTATGCTTATTATGGCGGCTCGTGGTTCCCTTACTGGTAATTCCTACTCTAAGTGATGTTGATACAGTTATAATTGATCCCTTTTGTGAGCAAATTCAGTTTTACTTTTATCCAAAAACTGTGTTTTATATGGTGAGAGAAGGAGCTTTAAGCATAAAATCAGTGTTTACCATAAGAATTTGGAAAGAATGCAGAGAAGTAGTTAAGTCATCTAATTTGAAAATTCTTGTCTAGGAGACTCTTTTTTTTAACATTTTTTATTGATTTATAATCATTTTACAATGTTGTGTCAAATTCCAGAGTTCAGCACAATTTTTCAGTCATTAGGAGACTCTTGATTTGACTGAATGCCATAGAAAAAAGGAAGAAAATGTAACTAGTCATTAAATATTTTGTAGATTTTTTTTTGCTGGCCTTACACAGCAAGCTATTATTTTTTTTAACTTTTAGTACCTAATTTTTCTTTCATCTTTATTGAAAATTCTGCTCTGAATTGAAAAATCTGTAATAGTTTTATCTAGTCCTAAAATTTAAAGTTTCAGAATAGTCATTCAAAGTATATAAAATAATTGATCTCTCAAAACTGAAATGTTTTAATATCAAAAATAAAGATGGAGACTCTTCAGACATTATCCTCTAGTCCTCAGGGTAATTGGTGAAAAATCATCAAGTAATAATGTTAGCCCTCATTTACTCTGTGGTGGGCACTGTACACAATCGTTTATACGCATTTTATTTCTTCATTTTCTTTACACAAAACCCTACTTGTTAGGTGCTTTTATTATTTCCAGTTTTTTGTGGAGAAACAGATAAAACAGGGGAGAAACCTAGGTCCATCTGATCCCCCAGAGCTGGAGTTTATAACCTCTTTGGGTTTCTGTGTAGTAGAGAGTCAGCTATCACACTGCACGCATTCTTGCTTTGCAAAAGCCAATTTTAATAATAATGGCAAGAATGAAAAATCTGTTCAGTTTCTTTTCCCTTTTTCTATTCTCATGTCTTTCTTTCATTGCTTTCAACAGGTTTACATAGCTCTTTATAGAGGTGTCTAATTCATTTTAGTTGGCTGGAACAACAAACTTTTATTTTTATTATGTTTTTAGCCAGTGGAACACTTTTTTTTTAAGTTTTAATTTTTTTGTTGAGGTGAAAGTCACATAACATAAAATAACCATTTTAAAGTGAACACAATTCAGTGACATTTAGTGCATTGAAAATGTTATGCAACCACCACCTTTATCTAGTTTCAAAACATTTTCATCATCCCCCCTGCCAAAAAAATCCTGCACTTACTAAGCGGTTGTTCCTCATTCCTCATTCCCCCTAGCCACTAGCAATCACCAATTTATGTTCTGTCTCTATGGGTTTATCTGTTCTGACTATTTCATATAAATGTGAACATGCAATATGTGACCTTTTTGTGACTGGCTTCTTTTCACTTATGATAATGTTCGACGTTCTTCCGTGTTATAGCGTGTATTTCATTCTTTTAGATGGCTAAATAAATTGGGAAGTGTGAGTCCAACTTTTTTTTTTCTTTTTCAAGATTGTTTTAGCCATTCAGGGCCCCTTGCAATTCCATATTAATTTAAAGGTTGCTTTTTCGTTTCTTCAAAAAAGTCCATTGGAATTTTGCTAGGGATTGCATTGAATCTGTAGATTACTTTGGATAGTACTGCCATCTTAACAATATTAAGTCTCTTAATCCATGTGAATGAGATATCTTTCCATTTTGTCAGGTCTTCTTTAATATCTTACAGCAATGTTTTTTTTTTAATCTAGATTAGAAGTTTAAATTCTTTATGAGCCATTTGATTTAACTGCATTTGTGGCCAAAACCTCTACACATTACTGATTGATCACAAGAGGAATTTGTCATAGCCTGAGAAAATTCAGCACATATTTACAGCACTACCAGACTTCACAATATTATAGTTACTGTTTTAGGAATTATGTCATGATCTGAAAAAGCTTTAGCTGTTTTGTCAGTCTGAGGAAACTTGTCTGTTTTGTGAGCTTTTTGTAGTAATGTTTATCTCTCATATGTGGCTTTCAAATTCAGCACTGTGCAAGAGACTGGTCTAGGCAATTATGGAAGGTACAGAACTTCCCTTAGGAGTTTAGAATGTAGGAAAGTCAGTAAGTTTTAGTCACAAATAACTACTGCAGTACCACTATAAAGAAGTACTGTAGAGGAGAGGCAAAAACTTGAAAAGAGTCATTTAGACTGAAGTAGACATCCTGAGAAATTACTATTGATTAGATACGCTTTGAAAAATGTAATATTCTACTTTCTGGAGCTTGTTTTTCTTATTAGATTTTAAAAGGTACTTCATATCTTTTTCATGCTCTCCTACTCCTTTGTTCTAATACAGATCATATAGCATGGGTATGTTTGTTACTTTTATCTAGAAGAAATTCATCCAGTATTGCCATTAAGTTTCAATGTTGGAGTTAAACTGATTTGAAGGGGAGAGTTGAAACTACCATTTTCTTTGTAAACTGTTGAACATTTAGGTTTTAGATGTTCTTTGATGTTAGCAAAGCATGTTATGTTTTACATAGCATCTCCTTTATAAACAACTGTAATTCTATTTACTCAAATTGTCTATATGAAACAATCCATAAAATAAACCCTATGTCATGAACTAGCAGTTGGATATAATAGTTAAATTCATTTATGTGTATTTTACTGTAGTTTGATTTATAAAGCTCTTGGATTTTCAGCATGGAGTGGGGAAAGAAATCCTGGCTACAGTTCTCTTTTCCATTTAAATTCCTCCAATTTTTGTTTTGTTTTGGCTATTTTTCTCTACTGTCAGTGGAATTATTGTCTTCCTGTCTCCATATTCAGGTAGTGTCAGTGGCTGAGTATCACCGCAGGATCGATGCTCTAAATACTGAAGAACTGCGCACACTCTGCAGACGTCTCCAGGTGCCCCCTTCAGTAGTTTAAATCCCTCCAGAGATTGAATACTCCCTGTTTTTAGTGGATTCGTCAGTACAAATCTCTTTTTTTAAGGATTTGTTTTGACTGCAGCACTAAAATACCCCATCAGAAAATTCCTTTTTGTATTAAAGAGTATTGTCTTGAAGAGCTGTAGGACTATCTTTTCTGGCATCTTTACATTTGAAAAATATTCAGAGGAATTTTCTGTCACTTTAGAACTTTTCTCAGTACTGTGTGTTTCTTAGATTGGTGAGGAATTTTCATTTAACATTAGAAGAATGTCTTGGGTTTGAGATTGACTCTTTACTAAACAGAATCTGAGAGGTGTGGTACTATGGGAAAATGTTTAAAATTTTAATGGATAGCAAGGTTCTCTTCTTTAAGGCTGTTTCTATCCACCCCACATCAACTATCTAAATGAGAAGAATTGTTTTTGTTATTGAGGTTCTTCTGATTGGTATTAGAAATTGTTGGGAATAGTATAGGTTATGCAGTAGAACTAGATAATTATTTAAAATTCTGTGAAATAATCTTTGTGTTTTTTTAGAAATAAGAACTAAATATTTGAGCTTATTTTTTCACTTTTGTGTATGGTGTGTTTTCTTCTTCTTAATGAGATATGCTTTCGTGGCTTTGCTAGAACTACTGAATCTTGTTCTTTTCTTTTAATGCTTCTCATGCTGCCTTGGATTTTTTTTTAAACTTTCACATCATCAAAATAAGGGTAAAACATGATGATGATGTGAAAGAATTAATATAGTTCTCATCAAAAAACAGTGCAGTTCTAGAACATGTATTGGTTGAAAATATATGTTGTTTAGATGTGGTAAGAAATCTGTTAAAGAAACAGAGTAATTTAGCAAGATTTCATTCCTGTGTGGAATCAGAGTCGCTGAGAATTGCTGCATTTTAGTTATCTGCTCCAAAAGAATTCTGTTTTCTAGTTCAGAAGTTTCATCAATAATTGATATGTTTTGTATATTTTATTTGCCAATGTTATTGAATTTTATATATTAAAATAAAATTAATATCAAAAAGTAAGTGGCAACAGAATAAATTGTATAGGAATTTTCTTTAATCAACATTTTTAATCATTTTTAGAATATTGGTGAGATTATTTCCATGAAACAAAAGCATGTATTCCTTTTAATGCATCAAATTGATTAATTTAAAACATATATTTGTGAACAAATTAACTTTTAAATTAATTAAAAAGTACTGTTTTAAGTAAAAACTTAAAAGGCATTTTTAACAATGATGGTAATTTTTTCAATGAAACAAATTCGCATACACCCCCCCCCCCCGTGAAACACTATACTTTTTATTATACTGTTGTTTAAATTAAAATTTTGGCACCCAGGAAGTTTTAAAAATTATTTTTGGCAAATTCTATTTTATGATGAAGAAAATAATCTCACATATTTCGAATAGCACAAATAAAAAGCAAGTTAGCTGGCTCACTTTTTCCCCTGAACAGAAAAATTAAAGTTTGCATGCAACTATCTCTTTTTACACAGAAATATGGGGTTTATCATTCAATACCTGTTCTTCCTCATGTAGTGGATGAGAAAAATGTCTGCTTGTAAAAGAAATCTTTTTTCTACATTGGATATGCCTTTGTTATTAGATGGAGCATCCTTTTCCTTCTAAAATTCTAAATTAAAGCTTTAGCTGCCTTTTCTAAGGTATAAAGTTTGATTTCTCTCACAAGGCTAAAATTTTTGAAGGTTTGTTGCAATTTTATATTAATAAGACGCTGCTGTTTACTTCTTTAGATTACTACAAGGGAAGACGTAAATTCAAAGCAGGTTGCTCCAGTGAAAGCAGACCTGGAATCTGAATCTTTTCGACCAAATCTAAGTGATCCCAGTGAACTCTTACTGCCAGATCAGATTGAAAAGGTATGACACACCCACATGGGTGCATTTCTCTGTGCCCATGAGAGTAAAACAGTCTCTTTTCAGGTGTTCTGAGAACTGAAGAATCAGGCTTACTGCTTCCAGTCTTCCCCCTCTTAGTCTCTGCTAATGTAGTAGAAGAGAGTAAAAGATTTGGGAAGGCAGACCGTAAGATAAATAACAGTAGCAATTTAGGTGAGACAATGCAGTAGCCAGTATTTGGTTTCATATTGTGTGCTAGTTACTTGCTTTATGTAGGGTCTCTTAATGTAGTTATTCTAACACCTGTAGAGGTTGGTGCTCTTACTGGCACATTTTATCAGTGAAGAAACTTGGGCATAGAGAGGTTGAGTAAATGTTCAAAGCCACACAGTATATAAAGCATTGAAGCTTGATTTCTAACTCTGATAGTCTGGCTCTAGATTTAAGAGGTTAATAATTAAGCATACAGTCCATCAGATATTTTTGTTGATTTGATATGGAGGGCACAAACAATAATCTCTGTTTCTTGTCTCTTTCTAATCTATATGTTGTTTGGCAGGATTCCTTCTCTTCCTAGGGAACAATCAATATTCCATGCAGAGAGATGTACAGTTACTCTTCAAGCATCTCAGTGTCTTTGAGAATGATAAATAATTTCTACTGTTATTTTTGTAGCCTACGTTTTATAAAGTACCATTAAATTCCAACTGGCATTAGTATCCTTCAAAATGACAATAAGCAGACTATCAAGATAGTATGTGTTAACACTTTATTTTTCAAAGCTTACCAAGCATCTTCCACCAAGAACAATTGGCTATCCGTGGACTCTTGTGTATGGTACCGGAAAGCATGGCACAAGCTTGAAGACCCTTTATCGAACAATGACAGGTTTAGACACCCCAGTGCTGATGGTGATTAAAGACAGTGATGGGCAGGTATGAAAAGTAACATCATAGACACCTTGCCTTTTAAGAGGTTACAGTAACTTGTAGCATATTCCTTAATTACTCTCGTTAGTACATTTTATTAAGTTTAACTGCTATTTATGGAGTGCTTTTGATATGCAAGGCAATGCTGAGTCCTACAGAGGATAGATATGAGCATGAATAATAAAAGAGTTCCTGCCTTCAAAAGGATTCTGGTTAGATAGAAAAGAACATTAAAGCATGTGAATATCTCTAAAGCCAAATGGAATATGCCTAGTGTAGTGAGAACCTATAAAAAGTAAAAGGGATGTTTAGGTGGGGAGGGGATAGCTCAAGTGGTAGAGCACAAGCACGAAGTCCTGGGTTCAATCCCCAGAACTTCCTTCAAAAATAAACCAACTAATTACCTCCCTCCCCCCTCAAAATAAAAGGAGGATGTTTAGAGTAAAGGTTGTTCATTCCTATCTGGGGGAGATAAGCATGAGGTTCAGGGAAAGGGTAGAAATTGACAGTCTTGAAGCGTTGGCAAAGTTTTGAAAGTTAAAGGTGATTGTGTGAGAATGATACCAAGGACAAAGCCACAGATAAGCAAGAGAAACATTGGTTTATTTCTGAAGTAGGAAGTTCATAAATGGGCAGAACCAATCTTTGATATTGTCAGACCTAGTAGCTTCTTTTGGGGAGGTGAGGTGGTGATTTCGAGGAGGCACAATCTACTGGAGTGCTGGTAATGTTCTGTTTCTTGGCCTGAATGAAGGTTAACTGGAACTTTTCTTTGTGATAATTCCAAATCAATCTGTACGTTTGTATTTTATATACATACCTTATAATAAGGAAGTCTGTTTTAAAAATTAAAGACTATGAAAATAAGATGTCAGGAGAGACAGTACCTATAGAGATTATCAAACTACATTTCTCATTTGATAGTGTGGAACCTTAGACCCAGAGCGTTGAAATGACTTGTCCAAGCCTCTTATTTATTCATGCTTTTTTTAGAGTATATACTGTGTTTCGTGTACTGTGTAAAGCCATGGAGTTACAGGACCAAACAAATTACACCCAAGTCCTGTCCTCGTGGAGTTTAATGGAGGAAAAAAATAGCGTATCATTTTAGTAGTAGAATATTTACTTATACTGAAGGGTTTTTACTTCCTTAAGTGCTGTAATCCCACAGCAGCATGTTATCCATATTGTATGTACAGTGTCCTCCTGAGGTGTGTCAACCATTTTTGTAAATTCCCTGTCCAATTGTTGTAAGAAGCATCTTTTTAGATTTCAAAACTAGGAAAAATCTGTTTTTCTCTGCATTGAAAAACTGGTATACTTTGCACTTGACAATAACGTGAGTTACATGACAACTGATTGTTGCCCTTTTTAAGTACAAGTAGATCAGACTATGCTAGAGGTCTGTTTTTTGCATTTTACTTAAACATGTATATGAGATAATGCTTAATGAGACAAATTAATAGTCATGTCATTGAACATCCTTTTTGTCCTTAGGTTTTTGGTGCATTGGCATCTGAGCCATTTAAAGTAAGCGATGGCTTTTATGGTACTGGAGAGACCTTTGTCTTTACATTCTGTCCAGAATTTGAGGTAAGGATAGTTAACTCCAGTTATATTCAGTTTATAAAGAGATGGCATAATGAAAAGAACTTTGAAATCCTACACACTTGCATTTGACTCTCAACCTCTGCCTTTTACTGACAGATAACAGCACTTTTTTGGACCATTTTACACTTTAACTTTCTTGTGGATAGAATGGGGATCAGAAAATCTAGAAAGGGTGTTTAAAAATTAAATGAAAATCGTGTAACACTTGGCATAGTACCAGGCCCATGTCATGGGCTCAGTAAGGAGTATACCTCATTATTTCTATTTTGTTTATGAAATATCATTGTAAAATTCCTAGAAACTTAATGACTAAATAAGTTTAATGATGTAAGTCAGCCTTAAAAACTTAAAAAGTAAATTATTTGGGTTTAAATCAAAAGTGATTACATGATTTCTTTTCCTTTATTGTGGCTTGACTAAAATTAGATATATTCTAATGCTAATAAGATCTAAAATTTAAAGATATACATGAATTTTAGTGAATGTGTGATTCTGTTTAAAATACTGGGTGCAATCTCCACACCTCAGATACATTCAGGTTCAGAATGTCGGACAGTTCCTAGGAGATGAGATTATAATCTTGACAGTAGGAATCATCATAGTTGGTTTAAAAAAAAAGAGTTTATCTTTAAAACAGTTTCTATAATGAACAAAATAGGCAGAATCTGATAACACAGTAGGAACTCTCTTAACAAACTTGGGTTTAGGTGGCTCACCAGATTAACCAGTGCTTTCCATTCCTTCCATAGAACATCAGCTGACATCTCCAGCTAACTGGGAGCTTGTAGTTGTTACAGATTTTTGAATCTTCAGTTTTGCTTGCTTTCAAACCTTTTTTTGGTGCTTCTATCTGATAACTGTAATAATACGATTAAACAAATATGTCTATGAAAAAGTGAATATTAAAGTTTGTTGAAAACTGTGATGAATACTTTGAAAAATTTTTATGAAGGTGAAGTGCTATAAATTGCTGTTGTATTACGTTTAGGTAGAACTCCTCTGAAAGGTTAAAAATATGTGAGAAATTAACATCTAGAAATTTTACCATTAAATTTCCCAGCTGTTTTTATGGTTACTGCTCCTTAAAGAAATTGAAACTGAAAATCATAAACATGTGTTATAGGCTTTTATGAGAATGATGATCAGCAAATTCATACCCAAAGAAAAGACTTTGGCCCAATATCAAAATATGTAATATTATCAGATTAATGTACATATATGTTTGATGTTAAAATCAAAGTTAATGGCATCTAATTGAGGTTTTTAAAACTGATTTTCTGTTTTCTTTAACTTTTTTCATTAACTGCCTGATTCTTGACCTGTAAAGTCAGAAAACTACATGTGTGAAGAAATAATAAGATTTGAGAAATTCAGTTGAAGGTTACATTGCAGTAGAGCATATGCTTTCAAATTTAGTCCTACAAACACTGAAACCCAAACCACCAGACCCTTCTACCCCAATTTTTTCTATTCTCAGTATTCCTCTTGCTATCAATCTAGGTTTTTTTAACTTTACCTACATATTTAAAGCTTCTTTTCATTCGTGTAGGTCTTTAAGTGGACAGGAGATAATATGTTTTTTATCAAAGGAGACATGGATTCACTAGCTTTTGGTGGTGGAGGGTAAGTCTCTTGAACATTTTATCATGATGTTTTTTAAGGAAATTTTAAAAATTCCTTTGTGTTTTTTTATAAAATCATGTATCTTTGGAAACTTTTGACATTAGAATCCTAATTTGTATATTATGAGTGAGAAAGTATGATATTTTCAAGAAGGTGCTTTATTCGAAACTCTTGGTAGAATATTTATTTCCTCATTTTAAAATACTGTTTAGTTGATTTCTTTTTGATTAACACCCATCTTTCAGAGTACAGTGACTCCTTGATATTTGAACAGGAAATATAGTAATCCCTTAGAACGTCTCAAATTTTCAGAAAGCCATGGGTGGTATATTATTTCTCTCAGTTTATAAAAAGGGTCTAAATTTTTTCATGTTATTCTACCCTGGAGACTATTTGAATTGATATTTTAAATAATAGAAATTAGTTTTCCTGCAAAAAATTTTGGTGATGCCCCCACCCGGCGCCAAGTTTTCAAGGTTTGTTTTCTTACTTGTTTTGTTTTTACAGTGTGAGTTAATCAGTAATTCGATTTGATTCTTTTGGCTTAGCAAGCACTAAAAGAAACCTGTTTCTTACTGTCTTCCTAACTCCATTTAGTCTTCGCGATGTTTGGAGGCAGCTTGCTCTACGGCTTCCTAGCCTAGACTTCTCAAATAGCCCTTAGCAGACATCAGCCCCTTCATTTGGTATTTCTGTCTGTCCTTCAGGATCAGACCTAATGTCTGCTAAAAATTCCCAAACTTACAAAAGTGTTATTTATTTGTTTCGTACATTTGAGGATCTATGATAATAATTCATTCAGGTCACAGAATCTTGTTAGCCTGAATATTCATTATCCAAAGTGGTTCTAACAAATTCTCTGTAGATAGGTGTTTGGAAGACATAATTTCAGTGATTAAAAAATAACCATGGTTATTATAGCCTTCTCTGAAGGACATAACCAGGTAACTAAAAACCATATTATGTTTTAGTTGTTCGAATCAGCTTATAATGTTTATATGTTCCAATTACACCTTTTTTTGGTGGGGAGGGGGCAGTCATTCGGCCCTACTCCAAATGATAGTCTTACATGTGATTTAGTTCGCTCTCCAGGAAGGCCTCACAAGCAAGTGGCTTATAATTTCAAGCTGTTAAGGGTGCCTTGAGTCTGAAAATAACATATACAATGTCATTAAATGTCTGTGGAACTTGGTTTTGATTATGTAACCTGCCAATAAGCTAACTGTTGGGTCATTTGACAACAAATTAAGACAAGTTTACAATCTTTGAAAAAGGAGAGTACAGTCTGAGGAAATGGGAACTATAAGAACTTGATATTCCAGAATTCCAAACAGGAGCCCCAAAGAAATGAAAATCATGATGTGATAGACTGAACGTAAGCTTTGGAGTCAAATAGACCTGATTTAGATTCCAGCTTCAACATATACTACATATAGGACCTTGAGCAACTCAAGTCTAAAGTTTCCTCAGCTGTGAATTGGAGATTGAAGTTTTAACCATGTATTTTATTTTAGATGATAGCGAGTTTTTATGTCTCTAAGAAACTCATGTTAGATATATTAAAACCATACAGCAAAGAGAAATCCATAACATCAGGCAAAGAATTAGACAGTAGCACCTGTCTCAAAAGCTAATTCTATATGAAGTTAATTTTAGAGGGTTCATTTTATTCTTTAATCTGTATATTAAGTGATTTTATAATGGGATATGAACAAAATGAAATTACCTTGTGCTAGTGTGGAAAGGAGTAGGGAATGGTTTGGAAAAAATAATTTTATTAGAGTTGTTGGATATTGAAATATCTCATTTAAATTAATATTTTATAACTTGTGCAATTATCCTTTTGTAACTTAGGGCATAAGAATTAAAAGATTATCATTAAAACTATTTTCTTTTATGTATAACAGGGGAGAATTTGCCCTTTGGCTTGATGGAGACCTCTACCATGGAAGAAGCCATTCTTGTAAAACATTTGGGAATCATACACTTTCTAAGAAGGAAGATTTCTTTATCCAAGACATTGAAATCTGGGCTTTTGAATGAATATAATGCTCTGTCTTAGCAGGATAATGGCCCAAACCTGACATGGACAAACAAGCATTGTTTGGAAAGTTCAAGAAGCAATACAATATAACATGTAACTCGTGCTTTAAAATTAGTTCGTATCACCATTTATTACAGCTATAATTTTGGAATTTATTTTTAAAATCATGTTTCTGTCCCAGAGTTCTTTAGGTTTAGACCATGGCATGGGTCCATGCAGTATAACAGCTTTGGTTTTGTCAGAATTTTGGCAGCATTTTGATCATAGTGACCACCTCATCTACAATCCATGTTATCTCATTCTCCTAATAGGATGGTGCTCTTTTGTTGAAACTGTTTTGATTTATTATTTCTTAAACTATATTCATTATTTTACTAGAGAAGTCTAACTGGGACATTGAGGGAATGAAGGCTAGACAGTGCTATCTATATCTGTGAGGTTGGCACAGGTGACTCGGACATGCTCAACTTAGTTATTCTTATGAGGGGGGGAAAACACATGCCAAAATAATGCATACTTCATAGACCACTGATTTCTAGTTTTAATTCACACTACAGCCTTTTTTAAGTTAATTTTTCCTTTATTCTCAATTTCATTTTAATAAAAATGAAATTTGAGGAGAATTCTGATTGTAATAGACCACAGTGCACGTGATCTGCAGGTTTGGGCATATGCTTTCATCACTGAATTATCTGATAAAGAATTACAAAATGACAAAGGAGAATGAGAACTTGATGATTCTACTGGATTTAATATTTCAAGCAAGAAAATATACTATTTACATATTTGTAGCTTAGCAGGGCATTATCATAACTACAAAAACTATGAAACAGATGCATATTTCGTCAACATATTGTGTCAGGTGTACTGTTTTATAGTTCTGTTGTTTTAGCCTTGTTGCACACCAACTCCTAAAATATAGGTTCCTGTTCAAAAGGAAAAAAAACTTGTGATTTTTTTGAGTGGTATATGTTATTAATTACCATTAGCATTCGCTGTTATAAAAGGGCAATGATTAAAGTAGAATATCGTAACTCAGTAGACTTGTTGAATATGCAAACTTACTGTCAAGTGACCTCAAAAAAAAAAAAGAAAAGATAGAATATATCAGTAGTTCTTATCCTCTTTTGTAGGAAACCAGTAATAAGCCATCGTGGCAATAATTCATCAGTTAATTTCAAAGCTTCATGTTATGCAAAAAAAAAAAAAATCCTGCTGTTATACATGTGACAGTGACCCTGTGCTGAAATTTCAGCTATTCCAGATAAACATTGTATATTATCTTGTAAATATATGTTTAAAGGTAGTTTTGTTCTTATAGAAAGTGTTGATTGCCAGGTTGCTTATAGCACTTTAAATTATTCTAAAAATGAAATTACAAGCCAAATGTGTTGGCTTAAGTAGTTTTAGTTGTATAGTACTTAAATATATTTAGATCTTTTGAAAGTTTAGATAATTATCTAAAGAAAGCATAATGCTAATGAAAAATAAAATCTGATATTCTATTTAATATGCTATTGCTGAATATGAATATAAATGCAGGGCATCATTTCCTTGTCTATGTAAAGCTCTCATTAAACGTTACTAACAGTATGTAAATTAAATGTTTACAATATAGGGAACTGTAAATAAATATATCAGTTTTTTCCCCCTTTGGTCTTCCACAGCAGTATTATTGTCTTTGTGGAGTTGACTAATCATAAAAAAAAAAATCCTGTATTGGATTTCAATTACAATAAGGTCATAATGGTGTATACCAAATAAAATTAAATACATAAGTACAAATTTGAGTTTGGATTTATTGAATAATTAAGTTATTTTGATGTGTAAGACGTCTTTGATTAAACGTACCACCATCTTTTATGTATGAAAAATGCTTCTAGGAGCTGTGGTGGTGGTGGTGGTGATGGTGGTGGTGGTGGTGGTGATAATAGTGATGAAGGATGCATTCAAGTAGAGGGAACACCACAGTTTACAAAATGGGGATGTAAGGATACTTGACATGTGAGTAAGTGCAAGTCATTTGTTATTTTTTAATTATGTGGCTGGTTTTTTTGGTGTGAAATGCATAGCAGGGTAAGACTGACTTCATAAAAAGCTTTGTTGTGCAGTGTCAAACTGTAGATTTTTTAAAATCTCATAGTTAAAATTTGAGTGAAGGAATAATGTGATCAAATTTGCACTTTAGGAAGATGTCTGTGAAAAGCAGGTTAGCAGAAAAATTAGAGACAAGGAGACCAATAAACAAAGGTTTTTGAAAAGTCCAGAGGAAAAATGATGAGGCCTGAATAAGAACAGTAGCAACAGTGATAAGAATGGGAGGGATGGATTTGAAAGAGATTTAAGAATTAGGATTAACAAGGTTTGGCTATTAATTGGATGTCAGAAAAAGTGAAGGGTTGCTCTCAGATTTTTTTACTTAGAAGCGGGTTATGTTATTCATTGAAGTGAGTAATGTGCAAAAAAGAGAAACAAACACCAAATGGGGAAATTAGGTTAGTTATGGACCTTATTATAGTATGAGAAACTGGAGAACGGATTGAGGGTGGGGACCCTTAATATTCTTTTCTGATAGATAGGAAGATTTTTAAATCAACAACATACATGTAGATGTTGAAGCCGTAACCTATGGGTGAGATGCCTTCATTAATGTTTTATAGTCTTCAGAGTATAGTTCACCTCCTGACTGAGTTTATCCCTAGGTATTTTATTCTTTTTGGTATGATTTTAAACAGGATTTTTTTTTTTTACTTTCTCTTTCTGATAGTTCATTATTAATCTATAGAAAAGTAACAGATTTCTGTATATTAATCTTGTAGCCTGCAACTTTATGGAATTTATTCTGAGAGTTTTTTGGAGGAGACATTAGAGTTTTCTATGTATATTATCATGTCTTCCGCAAACAGTGACAGTTTTACTTCTTCCCTTCCAATTTGATTGCTCTTTAATGGGCATCCTTGTCTTGATCTTAGTGGAAATGCTTTCAGCGTCTCATGATTGAGTGTGATGCTAACTGTGGGTTTGTCATAAATGGGCTTTATTATGTTGTGCCCTGTTCCCGTTATATGAACTTTGATGACAGTTTTAGTCTAAAAAGATGTTGAATTTTGTTAAATTCTTTTTATGCACCTATTGAGATGATCATGTGATTTTTGTCTTTCCTTTTGTCAGTGTAATGTATCACATTGATTAATTTGCAGATATTGAATCATCCTTGCATCCCTGAAATAAATCTCACTGGATCACAGTGTTTAATCTTTTTAATATATTGTTGAACTTGGTTTGCTAGTATTTTGTTGAAGATTTTTGCATCTTTATTCATCAGAGATATCGGCCTATAATTTCTTTACTTGTCATGTCTTTGTCTGGTTTTGGTATCAGGGTGATGGTGACCTTTAGAGTGAATTTTGGAGCATTCCCTCCTTTTCAGTTTCCTGTATTAGTAATAGTTTGAGGAGGATCGGTATTAGCTCTTCTTTATATGTGTGGTAGCATTCCCCTGTGAAGCCATCTGTTCCTGGACTTTTGTTTGCTGGGAGTTTTTTAAGTATTAACTCAGTTTCACTATTAGTGATCTGTTCAGATTATTTCTTCCTGATTCAGTCTTGGAAGATTGTATGTTTCTAGAAATTTATCAATTTCTTCTGCGTTGTTGAGTTTGTTGGCATATAATTGTAATATTCTTATAATTTTTTTGTATCTTGTGATATTGGCTGTAATTTCTCCTCTTTCATTTCTTATTTGGGTCCTCTTTTTTTTCCCCTAATGAGACTCGTTAAAGGCTTATCAGTTTGTCTTTCAAAAGAAAAAAAACAGTTCTTGGTTTCGTAGATTTTTTATTTTGTTGCTGTTTTCTCTCTGATCTTTACTATTTCCTTCCTTCTCCTGACTTTGGGCTTTCCTTGTTTTTTTTCTAATTCCTATAGATGGTAGTTTAGGTTGTTTGGGGGATTTTTTGTGTCTTGAGGCAGGCTTGTATCACTGTAACTTCCCTCTTAGAACTGCATTTGCTGTGTCCCCTAGATTTTGGAGAGTTGTGTTTTTATTTTTGTCTTGAGTTTGTTTCTGATTTCCTTTATAATTTCTTCATTGACCCGTAGTTTTTTAGGATCTGTGTCAATCCCTTCACAAACTGTTACTGTTATTGTCCAGAGCTGAATATGATTAAACTCTTCTAAGGCCTTGGTCTAAATGTTCCATCAATACTAGAAGTCACCCAAGTTGCACTTTATAATTTTGTATTTCAAACACAAGAGAATGGTATTGTGGAATATAACTTTACAATAGTGTTATAAAAGCAACAGAAAATACAAGAGAATATCTTTTATTCCTGTGCCATGTCCTTAAATTTTGACATAGGTTTCACTGTTGTAGTAAAATGTACATCTTATATGAAATTCTACTTAGAAATATTAGTCATTTGTAATGTAATAAATCTATGATGGAAACAAAAATGTACAAACTTTCTTCTTTAAGAAGATACTGGAACTTTCAGTTTGAAAGAGAGTTATACATAAAAACAAACATAACACCTAAGGTAGTTTAATTCATACTTTATATTAAACCTAACACCTAACAATTATGAGTTTCTATTATTCTGAGGTATTATAATTTGAGATTAATTTCTAGATTTAATGCCAAAGTGCTATAATATCATTTAGTAACTTCTCCTGAGTTCCGTAAGAATTGTAATCTCACATTTCATTGTTTTTAGAATTATGTAAGGTACATAAAGTCTAACAGAAAAATTGAGAAATAACACATTAGTGTCAAGTAAATTTTTCCTTGTCATCATTAAACTGTACTTCTTACCTTGGCACAATTAATATTGCTCTTTTAGGTCTTTCAAATGTTTTCATAAAGTTTGGTAAAGCATGAAGTAAATTAAAATGTCTTGTCTGTTTCTAGTCTAACCATGATTCTGTCAGATTCTTCTCCGCTTACTATTGCACTTCATCTTAGCATTTTCTGCATTTCTACCTCAATGTATATTGACATAAATGTAGGCAGCATGAGTCATTAAGGTTTTAAAAAAAACCAAACTTCCCCAAGAGGTCCTACAAAATCAGGTAAATCTGAATCTCCCACCTCTGCTTTACTTTCAGAGTGAAGGCAAACATAACTGCCTTGTCGGTCGGCTGTAAGACCTCCAGCAATGTCTGGTTTTGTGTGATCTGTGCAAATCACACCAGAAGGTGTGAGAAGGATAGCTAACTTCTATTGGAAACCTATTTAAATTCCAAGGCCACAGGGAAATTCCAGCAATTTCAACATCTTATTTGAAGACAACTTTTAACTTATGTGCTTATTTTGTAAGTGATGCTATGATAAAAATAACAGGACAAAGTCAAACTTCTCAGAAAATTTTAAGTTTAGTTTTGCCAAACTTAATGGAATTCTTTTTTTCCTGAAAAATAACACATCGTAATACATTTTGCTGATATTTACCTAAAGCCAGCATTCTTAAATATGATAATTACTTAAACATCGGTAATAATTTTTGGAAAGAATAGCCAAATATTTTTGCCTAAAAGGGTAAGTGAAATTTCAAATAGTTACACTATTGTATATGGATAACCCTTGATGCGTTTTCTGAAATGCTTTGTGTGTGCCTTCTCAACATGTTGCTCAGAAATAGAGTGCCAAAAGTCATTTATGTGAAAATTGTTTAATGTTTAATAATTTATACCAGAGCCGTTTGCCTTTTAATTTTCCCTACATTAGCATTTAGCATTAAGACAAGAGTGGGTCAAGTTTGGCATGTGTCCCCGAAGGTTCACACTAGCAGAGTAATCACAACATGGTCATCTCGGCCTTGCCATAACATCTCCCCTTCGAAGTCAACCAGTCCGTGCTTCCTGGCACGCATGAGAATGCCCACTACTTTATCTGAAATATGAACGTATCTGTCAAAGAGATCTCCAAAAGTAACCTGGATCTTGCCGTCCCGCCGGGGGAGAGCCATCGTGCGGATGATGAAGCACATGTCCATGATCTCTCTGTAGATATGCTCCTCTGCCCGCTTAGCCCTCTCCGCAGTCTTGGTTCCTTCCTTAGGGCGGCCGTAGCCTTCATCTCCTTTGTGCAGGCGGGTGGACATGGCCAACTCGTAATCAAACTCCTCACTGAAAGGATTGAGCTTCTGCGATTGGATGTGTTCATCAGCCCACTGTTGCCACCTCCCTTTCAGGTTGTCCACTTGCCTGTATTTCCGCTGGGCCTTGCAGTTGAGTTTCTCCGTAAATCTATTTACCCTAAGAGAGAGGGTGAAGAATCAAGACTTGATGTTTTAACACCCACGCGTTGCTTTCTACTTGTGTCTCTTGTGCACATGCATCGTTTAACGTAAGTCTGTCATTTTTTTTCATTGTAAAAGAAATGTAAACACAATTCACAAAAATAAGAAATGAAAGAAGAAAAATCATACACAATGGGACCATTGCTCTTAGTTTGGCGTTATGTCCTTCTAAATTATTTTCTCCATGAATAACAGTAATGTTTTAAGCTCCATGAAATAATAATACTAAACTGTATTTCAGGAAAAAGGCTTTCTTTCACAAATATAATGCAGTACGTGTATCTCAAGGTTGCACGTTTGCATTTCAGAGCTGGCGTCGTAAGTGTATTAAAGGAATCCATGCTACATAGGACTTCAGAAACCAGTTATTTATCTAAAATAAGGCTTGTACCAGCACAATACATTGTCATCTTCACTCATGTATAGATTTTTATATATCAATTTTTAATAAAGCATATCTACTAGTATCAGTGATGCACCACGAGTTTTGAAATAGAGGACCCTGGCAACAATACCATCTGTCAGACGCCACGTGCTGGCATTCTTCTCAACACTCTTATTAATACTTACACGACCATTTTATGAGGTGAGCGCTGCTAATCTCACCTCACGGATGAGGAAACTGAGGCCAGAGGAGTTCCTTAACTTGCTTAAAGTCAAAACTATCAAGTGATGGAGCTGGGATTTGAACCACAGTTAAGCCAGCTCCACAGTCTGTGTAGAACTGCTGTGAGCTATGTCCCTAAGCCAGTGGAAGAGGCGGGACTCAGACTGTGAAGCTCGGTCCAGTGCTGTGCCCGCTGTGCGAGGGCGCTGCTCAGCCTGCCGACATGATGTCTGATCAACTGGTGCATGTGTTTCACGTGTGTGTGTCGACCTTTTTTTCTCTAGGTCTCTTTGCCTTCGTGAGTAAAGCATGAACTCTTGGACTATCTACAAGTCATAAATTTTGTATCCCTCATCCTCACAAGCGACTCACCCATCCCAACACCTAGTGGCGTCATGTCAGGGTGCATTGGACCTGGAGATGCAGGCCAGTGTGGAAATTGCTTTTGTGAATGGTGTGCCCGAATGCAGTAGCCCCTCCTATCTGAACTCTTGCATCTTGCAGTTCAAAACCCAGGAAGAGGTCAGACGTGGGTATTCCTCGCTGTCCATACTCCCTTCCTGAAATCTTGTTATCCAGATGAAGGAAACTAACAGATGTGGATAGGGAGGCACACGTACATGCTTTGCTAGAGGAATGACATCCACTAGGTGGCGAGCTTTCATTAATTTCCACGCTTTGTGTTTCCTAAAGCCCTACCCTTGCTGCATTCAGTTTCACTATTATAAGAGAATGCAAACTAGGAATACACTGCTGCGTAGAACTCAAATACTCTTTGCAGCCACATGGAGAAAAGTGTATGACAAAGTTAAGAGGGAAAAAGCAGCATACAAAACCTGTATATGCAATTATTACAATGTTAAAAAATCTTATGTATGGAAAAGTGCTAGGAACTACACTGCCCAGAAGTGGAATGGATTTCCCTGAGCCCTGCTGGTCCTCACCATCACCTGCCTCTCCAAAGACTGTCCCTGTTGAGCTGCCCAGAGCAGGGGCTGCTCAGTCTCATGATCAAAGCAGAGTAAACACTTTTTCCCCTTGGAACGATGGCAGTCCATGTCAGGCTTAGTCTTCAATAACAAGCCCAAAGGCCATCCCAGCAGAACCCAAAGCTCATGCCAGATTTGAGTCTGGGACATCCTGCTGGAGAAGAGACGTGAAATACATTCTCCCCCTAAGGAGTGTCTGGGCACTTTGAAGTGTTCAGATTATCATCCAGAGGTAATTTGTTTAAGCTGTATATTACATGTGTCTGATTCTTTTATGTAGTAATTTGTTTTCTTCCAATTTTAATTAGGAACTTAAATTCCCTGAATTCCCATTGAAACTGTGTCATTTGGGATAAGGGTTGGAGTTGGTGAGGTAATAACTTGATGAAGAAGAGAAACATCTAAAAACGCACCTTCTAAATCTTAATGTCCATTTGTTATTTTGTCAAATTGCAATTCTCAGTAATAAGAGAGAAGGAAAGAAAAGAATTGGTCCTATAAGCAAGAATTAGAAAATAGAGTTGTTTAAAAAAAAGTACTAGGAGGTAATATACCTTAATAAGTATTTAACTTTATCTGTTTTAATTTAACTTTATCTTTAATAATGATCTGTATTATTTTTGTATTTTAAGAAGTCTGAAAGTATTGGGTTTAAATGAGGATTAAAAAGTCTTACACCCTGAGTATCTTTTTGATCAATGAATACAAGAATCAAAAACTAACCTATTCTGTTTGTTTTTAAATTTTCAAGCAAAAATGTGAATAATGGTTTAGATTGAGCTTTATTCATTTTTTATTAATTTTGGGGGGGCAGGTAATAGGTTTATTTATTAATTTTTTAATGGAGGTACTGGGGATTGAACCCAGGGCCTTATGCTTGCTAAACATGCTGATCTATAGCCTCCCCCGCTAGATTGAGCTTTAGAAAGACAATCTAGTATAAATTTATAGAAAGCAAAGCAGTGTTCAAAGACTGGCATCACACCCGTATCTTAGGAGAGAATATTTGTCCGTCATTGAAGCAAAGAACTTCCCCACCCTTTCCAGCTTTTCAGGGAAGTTCTGGGGAGAGTCTGCTCCTTTGTGCAGTGGTTTGCTTGCTCTTCTCCACAGGAAGAGCAGTGGGAGCGTGACATCCAGGGGGTCACATTTATCAGAAGCAGGGCAACTGCATTCAGAACTGTGCTCTCTGCTCTGTTATCAGCCAGGTTTGGGAGCCAGGCCCCTGCTTCTCCTTGCAGGTTGGTACCCGTCCTTGGAGTCCATGGAAAGAGTTCCGAGCTCCAGAATTGTAGGCAAATATTAGAAAGCTGTACTTTTCCCTTCATTTCTAGCAAAGTTCTTCAGTACAGTTACACCAAAACACTGCACCTTGGGAGCTATTGGGATTCTATTCATTAAGCTGATACTTTGAGCTCCATTTGATTCCTTAAGTCTGTTCTCTCTTGAGAGTCCGTTGAGAATAGTGGTTAAGAACACAAGGTGGCATCAGCCTTCCCAGCATCGTCACTTACTAGCTCTACGACTTGGACACGTCTCCACGTTCAGTTCCCTTTTCTATAAAATGCATCCCTATGCTCAACCACTATCGTTTTTGCTGAACAGGACTTGGAGGAGAGAATGGATGTGATTGTCATTTTAATACTGCACCATTACTGTATGGGAAAGGGATAAAATTCCCTTTGTCTGAAGGAGCTGAACCAAACAAGTCACACAGCTATACAATCAAAAGACCAAATATATAAAAAAGCATAGAATAGAAAGCCCCAATTAGCAAAACATTATTGGTAAAGAATATCTCCATTTTACCAAACCTGGCTTGTTTGTTCCTGTTATCCATAAAGCATCTTACCCACCAAGAAAACTTTCTTTCTACTTAAACACCCGTGGTACATAATTTTCTCCATATTAATGGATATGGGGAAAGAATGGTGCTTAGAACTAAAAATAAGGGAACAAAACCCCCTTTCACATAGGTTTACTCAGTAATGCCACATTCATTTCTCAAGCAGCATTTGGGAGTCCAATCGGGCAAGAAGTCCCATTAGACTTCTGCTGAAGCTTCCTGAGCACAGCTAGGATTACTGCTGACATTAAGTGCTGTTGCTACATGCAACATTCTGGTACCCTGTGTACTCTAGGACTGAGCGAAAGGAACCAAAGAAGGAAAGAAGATATTTACTTCCCATTCCAACTGCTTCCAACCCCGAGAGCCAGTTGCCTAGCATCTTAAAGTGTTAGGATCACCAGGGCTGGCGCCCTGCATTACAATGAGTACAACTTATTAGGTAGCTTCTCTGGGTCCCTTGCTTTACATGATTAATACCAGAGTAAGTCCATGGATTATATCTTATTTTCAGATGAAAACAAAGAGACTTCGGCTTTGCCAGAGTAACCACAATTCAAACCTAATTGTCTCTCAATCAAGCTTACGAACCTCTCTGTGATACTAAGGTGTCCATGTACGTGTCTGATTGCAGGAACCATGAGATGGGTCTAGGATACAAATCCCCACTTCCAGATGGGACAGCCTAGAGTGGTGGTCATGGGCTGCACAACCTTATACAAACCCCTAATATTTCTCTGTCTCATGTTCCCATCTGTTGAATGAAGATAAATGATTATGCTCACCCCGTGAGAATGTTGTGAGGATTAAATGAATAAACATATGAATAACCCTTAGACAAGTGCCAAAGAGTACATGCTTTAGAGATTGGTGTCAGCTGTCATCTCTCTACCACTGGCCAATTCAAAATGTGCTGCCAGGAATCTCTTCTTTGTGTCATCCTCAGTCTTTATTCTGTTGGAGTCTATTACTCCATTTTCTAGCACACACACCCATCCCCACCCCCACAACTCCAATCTACAAGGCCAGACTTTAGACCATGGTTCCACGTGTTCAGGTAGAATAGTGATTTCTGGTTTTGAATTCCTGTGTTAGTGTAAGCAGAGCACAATCCCAGATCTCTGAACCCAGCCTCAAGGTACCACATGAGAAGTAGCACAGTGTCTGGTTTCAAAACTTCCATGTGGAGACAAGCACACATGTCTTAGCTTCATCACTAACTTGCTGGGTGAACTTCCCCTCCGAGCTTCAGTTCTCCCATCCCTGAAATGGGGTATATTACCTACACCATGGGATTGTGAGGGTTTAAAGGACAAATCACATAAAATACCCATAGCACACATTAAATGCACAAGGGTACCTAAGTTTACCGTTTCATTTTTTCTTGAAAGCTTTCAATATAGTAGTTCTAATTCCTTCAAAACACCTTTAAAGTCACAAACTAGGACAGCTTTTTGTCAAATTTGGCAACCAATTTCGTTCTTTACTTTCTGATTATTTCATAAAACTTGAAAAGCACACCTACACATCTAACTGTTCCCAGAGGGAGTCAGTTTATAAGCGTTCATCACACCAAAGACTTTTCCCCTATTTTGATATCCTGTGATTGGGAGTGAGAAATACTGACTTTATGTTACATGAGATAGAGTTCCTGTCTTGAAATAAAGCATGTATTTCTTGTCAGAATAAATGTATCAGGTTGAGCTAGTCGTGTGTGTGTGTGTAGAACATTTAAGACCTATTTCAAGCATGTAATACAGGAATTTGTGTGTGTGTGTGTGTTTGTAGAACATGTGAGACCTATTTCAAGCATGTAATACAGGAATTTGAACTTGGGTCTGTCTGACCTCAGAGGCTGCTCTTATGTTAGTCAGTTGCCTCTCAGTCTACAGAGTCCTAGAGATCCGTGCGCTACGGGCACCATTTGGGTAGATGTGTCTCCCGATAATATTATAGATTGACTTGGGACAAGGGACAGGTTTCTCCAATCAGTCTACCAGCAAATACTTTTCTCTGCAGAGAAGCAAACCATGTGTTACTCATTATAGAAATGATTTAACAATTTTCCCCCAATCGGATACCCCTCTGGTGGCTTCATCTTTGTTGAGGCTGAAACTTCAGTGTTCAGTTGAAAACAGAAAGCAAAACCCAGCGGTGCAGGCCCTTGGCCCAGAGGTCCGTGACCGAGCTCAGCACCGCCCTCTTGGCCAAGGGGCGAGCCTTCCCCCGGCCCTGGCGGCCTGCGCCACCTTTCAGATTCTCACTCTGACTTTGGTAAGTACTTCCCTGCGCTCCGGGTTCCCAGAGCCGCTGAGGGCTCAGAGGAGCCGAAAGACGCGTTCACTTACTGGGAGGGCAAGGGGCGTTTGATTCTGACAAAGGCCAACTGCTCTCCGTCCTGCTCCGGCCTCTCCTCCGTCTCCCCTCCGTAGCCGCTGTCCTCTGTGTCTACGCTGTCGCTCCTGCACTGGGGCTGCTCCTGCTCCACCTCCTTCCAGCCTCTGGTCAGCTCGGATACCAGGTGGGCACACTTCCTCCTCCGCGTTGGGGAGCCGTGGCTGCGGAGGATTCGGTCAATGTCGTCCTCTGGCTGCCCAGGTTCAAGCATGTCCCCTTCCTCGTATCTGTGGCTCAGGTGGCTCACATCCCCTCCTCTCTCATAAGCCTTGCTGACAACCGTTTTGGTCACCTCTTTCCTTTTGATATGAGAGGCCTCAGTGTTTGCCTCTGAGCTTTGTCCGTCGCCATGTACCTCTGGCTTTGGGGAGGGAGGCTTCTGGGCCCTCCGAGCTTTCCAGGGGGTTGCGGGGTGTATCACTGGACTGGAAGCTTGGGGTGGGTCCTGGGTCCCTCCAGGCATCCAGCCCGCGGGCTCCTGGGCCTGCCTGGTGCTGTTCTCATTTGCCCACTGCTGCCAGCCTCGGGCCAAGGTGATAACCAGGGTGGCGGTGCGGACCTTCCGGAGGGCAGTCTTGGCCGGCCCCTCTCCGCTTTCCTTTTCTCCCGGAGCCATGCTACCCTTCCCCTCTCTGCCGACAGCCTGGGCACCGGCTGAAAGGAGTGTGGACCAGCGGAGGGCCCGGGATTTAAATAGAAGCAGGGTGTGGGGTGAGAAGAGAGTTTGGTGACGGTGGAAAGTATGTGAAGCATTTCTTGCCAAGACGTGGTGCCTTCGCTCTGACGGTGTTCTTTTTTTAAACCGGACGGTTCCAGTTTCATCACAGCAGAGGGACATCTCTGCTGGTGAAGGACAGTGACCCCTGCACTCCCTTTCTTCTCCAAGTGCCAGAGTGGAAATTACTAGATCTGATCATGTGCTCAGCCTTAGGTTTTTTCCTGACCTTAAAATATGGTCCTGCCATTTATAGGAGCATAAAATAATGCGCAAGTTGTGCTGGGAACATTATAGGTTTGTTAGTTTCCATTAAAACCTCAGTAGCCCTCAACATAGCTCTTAACTCGTCCCATTTCTTAGCTGAATACAATGACATAACTTCCTAGAGCTAATATATCCGGGACTGCACACCCAGATCTCTGATTCAAAGCACGTGCCGCCTCTTTTCATTCTACTTATCGAAGGGCCTAAGTTGCCTTTTGCTTTTGTCTTCAACTCTACTTGATACAGACTTTAGAAGTCACCTCATCCAACCTCCATTTTCCAGATGAGAAAACTAAAGCCCAGATTAGGGGGTAGGGGGGCAGGTGGCCAGGTGTTCTAGTCCCAAATTTGAATTATTGTATAGACAGGTCATATTAATATACAGGACAATGGTCCAAATTGTTGTCCAGTTTTTTTAAGTCTAAATTGAGACCTACACATGCATAGAATTTCATAGATTATTACAACAAATTTTTCAAATTTTTTGTTAAATAAGGCTATTTAAAGACAAAATAAGTGAATGCTATCAGAGGCAACCCCCACCTGACTTTTTGTTTTTAATAACACAACCTTTCTTAGCAGAACTTTAAGTTCATGCAAAAAAAAAGCCATTTTTTCAATTCTCAGAACAAAGAGTAAAATATATATATATTTTTAAAGGTCATTTGGACCAAAAAACAAGACCATCTATGAGGTGATTTAAACTAGATAAAAATGCTCAGGGCTCAGCAATGAGTAATGTCTTAAAGTAAGACAAAGTTTTTTTCATATGCCAGTTCTATAGACTTTAAAACTACTCTTTCCTCCAATCGGGACATGCAGTTAACTGTACTGATTGAAAACTGCTGTGTAAGAGCATAAAAAAAGGTATGGACTTTAATTACTTCTGATGGTGAGAGATTTATTTTTTAAAAATGTTGATGTCAGTTTTTCATCATGTAGGTCATTGACCTCCTAGGATTAAGACAGTTGGGGAGAGGATTTAATACTCTATCCAGAAATCTATCAGATGTATTTCAGAGTTCCACAGCATATGATAATGTTAACTGTAATCCAGCAATGCAGAGACAGAATCCCTTTTGATTAAGAGAAAATTGGATCACAAGAGAAGAACACCATTATAGAGATCTCAATCTGCATCCGGAATTTCTGGCATTCTTTCTTGGAATGTAGGTACCCTGAAGACTGCTTGGTTCCTGTTAGATCCCCTTCACCCACTTGGAATGCCTTGGGAAGAAATGGGTTCCTCAGAAACATCCATGAACTCAACCCAGGAGCAGGCTAATTTGTAACTCAAAGGGACTTTCCTTCTTCCCTGCCCGCACCTGCTCTGCATTCAGTTCTTACAAGGGGAGGAGAAATGGAAACAGTGGAGTGTTATTAGCGTTTCACATATTAACAGGCATTGCAGTGAGCTGCCTGGGGTTTAAGGCTGTCGGCAGACAGTCATGGCAAAAAAAACAGAGGCAGCCCCTAAAAGAATCTGGTCATTCCTCCTGAGATTTCGCTTCCATGGCAACTGTGGTCCTTCACTCGTACTTCTTCAGAAAAGAATGTAAAATCCTTTTCTTCCTCGTGTCTGCTTTGGGCACCCCCTTCCTGAAGAAAGGTCTGTATGCTACCTATTCTGCATCTTAGAAGAAATGTTATATCTTCCTTCTCAGTCTAGATCTAGGTTCTTATGAGTAAAGCATTCTTCTACTTCAATAGAAGGTGTAAAAGGTATAAAAGAAATGAAAATAAAGTCTCAAAAACAAAGATATGTTGAAATAAGTAGTTTACAATATGAATTTCCTTTGAGACTGTGAGATTAGAAACTGTAGGTGAAGATGTGAATCTAATGAACTAACTACCACCTAAGAAGCTTGTCATAAGTGTGAAAGTGTTTTAAAAAAAATACTAGTTATTATTTGATCATATGGGTAATACTGAGGAAAGAAATACATTTCTACACGTCTCTGTGTGATACACTTAGAAGCCAGGAGAGCCAACCCTTACCACCAGCTGTATAATCTTACTAAAGAGACTTTAGAAACCTACGTTTGCTCCAAGCTCATACGAAATAATTATTTCATTGATCCTTTCTGCATAAACATGTTAAGTCCTTTACTTGTTTAGTTACAGAAAATTGGGAATGAAAAGACTTCAATGGAAAGCAAAAAAAAAAAAAACTTTTGATTTCAATTGAATTTCCTTAACTCAGTGCTCGCAGAATGCATACGGTGGGTGATGCCTGATGGTAAACAATATGGGAGAGAGTATAAAGCTGAATAAAACAGAACCTACTCTTAAGGTCTTCCCAGTCCAGCCAGGAGAAGAAAGGCATACAACTGCCTTTGATAGTTTGGGGGAGAGTTACATGAGAAATAGAAATAAAGCTTTATGGGCTCACTGAGCACAAGGTGACTGACTGTTGGAAGTACTTTTGGTCCTTTATCTGATCCTTAAAAGATAAGGAAAACTTGACTAGGTGGAGAAAGGGTGCTCTGATCTGAAGAAACACCATGAACAAAGTTACGAAGGCGTTAAGACACATGGTACACTTAGAGGCCTTCTAATGGTCCAGCACAGGGACCACAGACTCAAATACCCGCAGGTCACTTATATGCCTGCCGTTGAGTTGGGCTGGGGACACGACATCGGGAGGTGAGAACTGAGGGCAAACACTGCTGGTGAAGTAATGTTTCAGGAGAAGAGGATTCTTACATGAACTCTCCCACTTCTATTTAAAGACGTTTTTAAGATGACAGTTCACACACACACACACACACACACTCTCTCACACACAGTACTGGGGGAACCTGCACAGTGTAGCATGTTTTTGGACCAGATTCTGTGGGCCCCCAGTTTATGACCTTTAGAGAAGCGCGTTCAGCATTTGTAGGGTAAGGACGAGGAGCCAGGGAGCAGTAAGACAGGCCTTTGAAGAAGTAGGGTGGAGCTGTATTGTGACAAACACCTTGCTAAGGAATCAGTATTTTATCAAATGGGACTCACTGCATCACTGAAAAATGTTAACCTTCAATGTGGTCGAATCTAAAACCAGTAAAGAGGGGTTTGGATCTGTAAAAAGGTAAGACTAGAACAGGGAGACTGTTTATAGGGGTTACTAAAATAATCTTGCAAAGAATGAGGATCTGAAAGAAGAAAGATTTGAGAGCCAACGGGGTAACATCAAAAGGACACAGGGACCCTGTAGTTGTCATGGGTGATGGGTGTCAGGGAGGTTTCACTTTAAGTGATGGTATGAGGTGACATTGGCTGGGAAGGGACAGAAGGAAAGGATCTGTGACGAGAAGGAAGAGTTCCCATCTCGAGTTGAGGAAGCTCTGGGACGAGCATGTGGAGATGCGGAGTGGTGAGAGTAACTAAGAACGTGACCCTGTGGATGGGCAGAACCAGGGGAAAGTCTAGGCTCTGCTGGTTAGCAGGGTGCCCTTGGGCATGTTACCTAATTTCTCTAAGATTCAGTTTCTTCATCTGTAAGATGCGTATTATCAGAGCATCTACCTCAGGATGAGCGTGAGGATTAAATGTATAAACACGTGTAAAGCACTTAAGACCATGCCTGGCACATGTAAGCTCTTGGTAAGTGGTTATTTGTTACTAATATCTTGATGTTGAGTCATGGACTTGGAGAATTAAAGCTCCTGTGATAATTCTGTCTGACCAAGGACAGGACTGTTACCAAACTTGTGGCAGGGATGAGTCTTCAGGTGGGAGGGTCACGTGGGGTCACTAGTAGGGACTGGAGGCTGCAAGGGAACTTTTATTTATAGTGTTTTATTTTAAGATAATTTATAGTGAGACATTTAAGGCAGTGTCTAAAAGGTTTCCCTCAGCCTGGTGAGGGTCAGATGAGGTCTCAGTTACTTGGTAGTGATAACCAAAGAGTTGAGCACAGGCGCTTTCCTGGAACCTCCTGGAATACAGAGCTTAGTGGTTGACAATCACTGAGGATCATATCAGGATCTTAAATCACATCAGGATCACCTGTGGAGCTTTAACACCATAGCTGATGCAGAGCGGTCTCTGGAGACGACACTTGGGTAGGGTCCTGATGCTGTCTTAATCCAATATTCCATCAGGGCTGGTAACCATGGTCCCAGCTTCTAGACAGTTGTGGGTCCAGGAGAAGCTCAACATGCAGGTCTTAAGAGTGGAGTGACCAGTTGCCCAGCTGTGTGTTCAGGCAGATTGGTTGCATTTTGGATCTCCTTTCAGAATCTGTGTACCAGAAGACTGGGTCACCTCCTCTGAGACACAACTGCCTTGTCTGAAAATGGCAATAGCATTACTTTCCCCAGTGTTTTCGTGTTTCTACGAGAGCATGTTAGTCAGGCAGTTAGCATAAAGCTCAGCACGCTGTGTAAGAGCTCCACGTGGAAGCTATTCATATTGTAATTTATTGAGGATAATCATGCCGCCCTCTAAATAAATGACCGAGATTCATAGACAACATACCAAGCCTCAGTATGTGTAAGACAATATAAACTTTTACATTATAAACAATAACAGTTAATGTACATTGCCAGTGATTAAAGAAAGTTTCAGAGAACAAATGTCAGAAAAAAACCATTATCAAACTATAGTCCCATTAACTTCATTTAGGAAACAATTACATAAATGCTTATTATATTTAATTAAATCTAAACAGTGGTGTTTCAGAAACTGGCCTTATAATTAGGACTATAACTCATTTTTCTTCGAATGATAGTTATTCAGTCTTCACTTTGTTATTAACACTAACTTGGTTCAATTCATGCTTAACCAATTAACTCCAAACTGTACAATTTAGAAGTGTATCTCGTTAAACTGAGTAGTACAGTGAACTGACAATATCCATTAAGTTATCATGTTCCTAAATCCTCTGATCATTGAATTGTATAGCAAGACACCCCTAGTATGGAGTCAACCTATAGTTCAATGAAAGTAAAGTATTCTCAACAGCTGGTTAGGTTTCATCATGCTCCGCTGAATTAGTGTGATAGCTCCTCAGTACATCTCCCTGCTTCCATTTCTGCTCCATGGAAATTTATCAGGGCACATCCTCCACGTTTACCGTTAAACTCAAGATCCACATACTCGCTCAGCTGATCGAAACCCTGTAACAGCTTCCCAGTATCATCCAGATAAAATTCAAAGTGCTTAGTCTTAGTCTCATAGTCCAAGCTCGCTATCATTTGCTTTCACTCTTCACTCCTTACCTTTATAGTTTTGTTACTCTATGGAATTTCACCTAAAAAAAGCCCTTTTCTTACTATTCTAGAGGATATGTGGTTGAAACAAGGGTGGACAAAGAGTTGAAGCCTTGTATTGAAGTCTTATTTCTTACACTCACTGTCAGTGTGTGGGGAGGGGACGGTTCATTTAATTTTTCCTCCTGTTTCCTCCTGCATACGTCTCTGTCTTGGACGTGGTGTGAGAGGTGGTGATACAGAATTGTTTAATACAAACTGTAAAGAGTGACAGCAGCAGAGTCACCGTGCTGATTTCTCTGTTTTCTTCACCGCTGGGTCTATTGTGAGACACTCATCTCCAGGTCCCACTGGTGCCATCTGTCTCTGTCTTAGTGTGTGATGTCTTGTACACCCATGTAGTCACTAAGCACCCTCTACATGCTATGAAGGGGGTCGGTATCAGAAGAGAGATCTGTCTGACTGGTGTCTGCCCTAAGGAAGCTCTCAGTAGAACAAGGAGAGAAAACAAGCAATCAGGTGTTACTGGGTTTTGATACACCAGTTACAACAGGAGCGTATCTGAGGTCATGATCAGTTGTATCTTTGGGGTCAGGGGAGACTTCAGAATGAAGGTGCTGGTTGAGCTGAGAATTGTGGGTAGCTGTCAGATGGAAGGAACTCTGGGACAGTGAGCCCCAGAGAGAAGCTTAACAATTCAAATTACGGAGGAGGAAACCCCATGTCTTACTGGAGCATAACCTGAGTTTCCCTACGTACTACACAGCCTTCTAGAGTCACCTTGCTGTTAATAACCAAATAAAATGACTTACATCGCCCTCCACTCAGTATAAACAGAAAGAGTCTAGTGGCCTATGTTAGAAGTCTTTTCAGTATGAGTGTGCATGGAAGTATCCAGAATTTGACCATTTCTCACCATCTTTACTGACGTTCACCTCCCCACCCCCACCCACCTGGACCCTCGGCAGCTCAAGCCACCATCAGCTCTTCCGCAGATTCTTGCATAGTCTCCTTAACTGGTCTCCCTGCTCCCCCTCTTGTTCAGTCTAGTCTCAACATTAGTCAGATCCTTAAAAACCATGCATCAGATTATATCACTTTGCTCAAATTTGTTTTCTCCATTTTTTGCCTCAGAGTAAAAGCCAAAATCCCCACAACAGGCAGCCGTCTTACAATGCTCTCCCCGTGTTAGACCCCTGACTGCTTCTCCTGGGACTCTCCTCCACCCGCTGCTCACCCTGCCTCAGTCACGCTGGTCTCCAAGCTTTCACCTGCCCGGGGCTCCTGCACTAGCTCTGTCTGTCTTAACCTCCTTATTCCCCAGCAAGATGGTGGCGCTGCCTCCGAATATTCAAGAGACACAGTAAAGTCTCTCTAAACAAAAGAGGTTCTCCTCTTCCGTGGGATGCTCCCTTCTCTGTGAAATAGAAAGGGTAGTAGTACCTTATTTTATTTCATCCTTCTGCAGTGGAAGTACAGGGCAGTCTGTAGTTAGAGAGGTAGATAAGTAGGATCAGACTGTGGAGGAAATTTACATACAGCCTGATAAGAAATGTAGATTTTATCCAAACATTGTAAAGTTTTAACCTGAAGAATGGCATGGTTAGAATTGCACTTCAGTGAATTCACTTTGTTAGTGGTATGGAGAATAGATTCAAGGATGATGTATGGGCAAGAGTAGAGGCTAATTTATTTTTCTTTTACCCAGCGACAGCCCCCACCCACCAAAGGCAGAATGTTTGAGGGTCTCTGGTCTCCTTCCCATCCCCTTAGCCTCTTCTGACACAGAAATGCCAATTAGTTTTGCTAAGATTTCTTTTACTGAAGCATCGTCACTTTACAGTGTTGTGTCAATTGCTGGTGTCCAGCATAATGTTTCAGTCATACATATACATACATATATTTGTTTTCATATTCCTTTTCATTATAGATATTGAATATAGGTCCCTGTGCTATAAATTTTTCCACCGCTAGAGGTGGGAGAGTGGAGAGGCACCCCAGCCTCTAAGAATGGTTACTGTGGTGACAGCTAGGGTAACTTAAATGCTCCACCCATCCTCCTCCCAAGAAAGATAACGGCTCATACTGACTGTGCCAGATTCTAGGCACTGGGTGGCTGCTCTTGCTTTCTGCCAGCTCTCCCCCCAGGCCCTGCCCACAGGAACCCAATTCACAAATTTCACAAATTGGATCTAGGGATTTATGGTTCCAGGCCAGGAGCAAGTGCACCTGACAGGCTGGGGAAGTGCAGAAGTCTAGGTAAGAGATGACTGAAACCTACTCTAAGATGGCAGTTGTAAAGTTGGAAGGGAGGGCGTAAGTACTACAGGGGAAATTAAGAGGTGGAATTGATATGAGCTGGTCACAATGAGATGTTCGGTGTGAAAGAAATAAAGGCATTCAGGATAAACATAGGCTTTTTGGCTTGGGTTTATAGGTAGGTGATGGTTTCATTCACGAAGAATAAAAATACTAAAGGGAACAAGCTTGAGGATTGGACAAATAAACTTAAGTTTTGGATATATTAACTTGGAGATACCTGTGGGGCATCCAGGGTAAGTTATCCTGCAGACAGGAACTGGAGGTCAGGAGAAAGGTCTGGGCTCTTACATAGATGACGGCTTCATTTTGGATCCTGGAGACTAAGTTGTGCCAAGTCACTGAGCCAATAAAAGTTACAAGGGGTTCAAAGTCAGGCACCCTGATTCCAGAATCAGGGCTGGTCATGACTGTGCTCAAACACAAATTCCTTTCCTCCTCCTCGCTCTGCACCCCCACCGTGAAGGACAGGGCTTCAGAGGCTTGTGACAGCACTCTCTAAACCAGCCTCTTAGGAAGATCTAAATATAGAGTTCCTGACTTTCTGTCTGATCCTGTAAGACTCCTTTCTTTAGTAGCCAAGTGTCTCTATGTGACCCGATGGAGGTATTAGCTAACTCTATGGTGGTAACGATTTTGTAATATATGTGTATCCCATCAACATTTGTTGTACACCTTAAACTTACATTGCTATATGTCACATCGCAGTAAGGCTGGGGAAAAGAAGTGTCTTTAAAAAGTAGTCTACACTCCTTAATTTATGACCTCCTGTTCACTTCTTAACTCTTTCAAACTCACAATTCTGGCTTCTTCCCACAAACTCAATTTAGTAAAGGTCCCAGATGACATCCTCATTGCCAAACCCAAGGGAGATCTTTAGTTCTCACTTATTTAAACTTTCTATAGCATCTTGTGTACATCCTCTTCCGTGTGTGTGTGCATGTGAATATGTGTATGTGCTGAGGGAAAGAGAGATTTATGACAGAAAGAGAAGATTTGGAAAACCAAAAAGGAAATAGTCCATCATAATTATACCCGACTCAGACAGTTTACTCACTGGCATGCAGGAACGTAATGTACAGAATTGCAATTTACTCCAAATCCTGAAACTTTGGTTGCACTACAGGTAAATTTTTTTAGGCCTCTCAGATTCTATCTTTAATTAGGTAGGACACAAACTGCAGACCCTGACATACGTGTAATGACTGCTAAATCTAGCTAAGATTGGCCAGAATCTATCTGGCAGAAAGTCAAGAGGAATGCTGAGAAAGCTTGGCAGTGATGGGTTGCAGAAAGATTTTGCAAAAATACATTTTCTGAAGGAAGAGATTCAGCCAGTAGTGAAACTGTTGGATGGCTTGTTTGCTATAGTGAGCGTCCAAATCTGGTGTCAGGACTGGCAATAAAAATCCTCCTAAACGTTGACTTTAAAAAGCAGTGGAATTTAAAGAGGCAGTGAGGGTCTACAAAGGGTACAAATACATGGGCCATCTTTGCAGGAAGCAGTCAGATCTCTATGGTAGCAATAGAAGGTTCTTCAGATCCAAACACCTGAAAGCTACTCTGGTCTGTTCTGTTTCCTCATGGGAACTTTTTAAAATGCCTCATCCAGAAAAATTCAACTCATTTAATGATGTTAAAAAAGTTTCCAAATAGTGCAATATCAACCCAAAGACACTTTAAGAAAAATATGAGGAAAAGGAAGATAAACTTATTAACAAAGAACACTCACCAGAAAAAAGCTGCCACAGAACAGGTGAAAAAGTGAATCTTCAGCCAAAAAACTTCAAGACAAAGAAACATCACCTCTCTGAAGAAGGGAGCACACAAAGCAGATATAATAATTCATGGGAGAGATGGCAAGACACCTATCGAAGACAAAGACTAGAGAAAAGCTACTAGAGGGAGAAAACTGGGAAGAGAAGAGGTAGATCTGTTAGTATTTACAAAGATTATGGATGTGTACTTGGAAAACATGAGAACCAGTCAATACACAGGAAAAATGTTTGGAACTATAAAGCAGAATCATCTTCCTAGTATATAAAATCACACAGAAATCAATGAAAAGAAAAGGCCAACTTCCCAGTCAAAAATTAGGCCAAAATAGAAAAGAAAATTGGAAAATAAATACAAATGGCAATGAATCACATGAGACAATATTCACCCTTATTCAAATAAGACCAATTAAAATTTAAGATTACATAGGATTTTTTTTTTTTTTGCTCATCCTAATGGCCAAAACCTTTGTAAGTAAATGAATGTCACCTCGCTTTACTAGCAACCTGTGGGAAACAAGCACTGTGCGTCACTGTTTTGGGACAAACTGATCAGTAAAGCCTCAGTGGTGGGCAATTTGGCAATATTTGTTAAAATCACGTATTCATACAGCTTTCAACCCAGAAATTCCTCTTCTGGGAAATTATTAGAGTAAAATGATATTTGTATAAAGTTACATATTACAACATTTTTCAGAATAGCAGAAGATTAAAAACCACCTAAATGTCCATCATAGAGAAACAGTTAAATAAATTACTGTGTACCCACACACAGATAATCTTCTTGGTAGTACAAAAATAAATAAATATGGAAACTCTCCACCAAAGTTATCTGATAAAAAGCTCTAAGATACATTAAATGAAAAAAGATCTTTTGTAGTATTGAAAATAAGAATGTATGTTGAAATTTGCTGCTACGTTTGTAAAGAAACTCCTGAAAGACTGGGAAAAATCTAACAGCAGAGGTGGAGGTAGAAGAATTTGCTTGACTAACTTCCTTCACTTCTTTAAGGCTTTGCTCAAGTCTCCCCTTCTGGGAGAAGCTTATGTGGACGGCTCAGCCCAGCTGAGCAGGAAGGCTATGAGGACAATTTTTTTCATTTCATTTACTGCCGTAGCCCAGGCCCTGAGAATGGCACACACAATCGACACTCAGTAAATATTTGGTCAATGAATGTGTGGACGATGGAGGGGGGAGATGTCACTGCATTCCTTTGTATGTTTTAATAATGAATTTATTTTAAAGGTAAATTAAAAGAGGGAACGATAGAAGGGTCTCCAATTTATTCTCATTTTCTCTAGTTCAGAATTTATAGGAATCCAGCTCCATTTCCATGACTGTTTTGATTAGATAAGGGCTGAAAACATCTGATTGTTCTGAGTATCCTGGGCCTCCTCTGTCTCCCCCAAATGAAGGCAGGTTTCCTGAGCCATCTTCTCTTCCACAGGTCTGAGATGACTTCGTCTGATCTGCCCTCCGGGAGGGACTGACTTGCCACCACTTTGTGTGCAGGCTCTGAGTGATTCCAGGCTTGCAGTCTCTACCGTCTCCACCTGCCATGGTCCAAATCAACCAACACTCACTGAACTACAGGTAAGTATCAGGAGTGAGAGAGCTATGGAGATAAACCAGGTGGTGTCTCAGGGCAGGTGTGTGTTCAGAGGTTCAGGCACACGTGATAATTCCAGGGGCCTCCACAAAGTTATTAACTTCACGATTTGTTTTGTCTGAGTCTGTGTTATTTTGCTAGGACCGTTGTAACAAATTGCTGCTAACGTGGTTTAAATCGGAAGTTTATTCTCTGACAGTTCTGGTGTCCAGAAGTCAGAAATCAGGATGTCAGCCTGGTTATCCTCCCTCTGAAGGCTGCAGGGGAGAATCCTTCCTTGCCTCCTGGGGGGCGCTGCCAGCTCCTGGGGGCTCCAGGCTTCCCTGGCTTGTGACAGCACCACTCTACTCTCTGCCTCTGTCCTTTCCTCTGTGTCTGTGTCTTTTCCTCCTCTTTCTATGTCAGATTGCCCTCTGCCTGCCTTGTCATGGGATATAGGGCCCACCTGGATAATCCAGGATGAGTGCATCTCACGTTCCTCAAATTAATTACATCTGCGAAGACCCCTTTCCCAAATAATGTCAAATTCACAGATTCCAGGGGTTAGGATGTGGACACGTATTCTGGGGGGCCGCCATTCAACCCACTACCGTCTTGCAGTGTTTTCGTCCTGTATTGGCATCCTACTGTGCTTTTAGTCTTCTCTGTATTGTATAGGCTGACTGTGGATCAAAGTCAGCTTTGTTTACCAGCTAGCTGTGTGACCTTTGGGTGTGTCATCTAACTTCCTTCTGCCTGCGTTCTCTGTCCAAATGGGAAGTGTGAATATGCATTGGACAGGATTGTTATGAAGAGTAAGTGGGGCATGGAATGGAAGGTGATTAGCACAGCTCAGTGAACACGGGAAGAACCGATTTCACTGTGTTTAGCGTGCGTGACAGCAGGGAACGGACGGACATCAGCTTGTCAAGGAGGTATTTCTCTCTCCTTTTATCTCCACCTGCCTTAGTCTTCCCAGAGCTGGGCAAGCACTGGAGACTTGCTCCAATCTCAGAACAAGGGCTTTGCTTTGAAAGCCTTGCAGCTAGCTGGCCGACAACTGGAAATTCGCTATTTTAAGTTTTAGGTCACTGGCCGGAGGTCTGAGTTATGTTAATTTCAGAGCACACTGACAGGCTTATCTGCAGATTTCTTTCGTTTTTTTCAAATAGAGATGGGAGCTTACTCAAAGAGGCAAAGGCAGCTGGGTGGGGAGGTATCTTGTTTAACATCTCTCTGTCATTTAACACCACTTGTACCACACAGGGAGGAGGAGAGGCTGCCTGAGAGCTAAATTTAAGTTGTAAGGGTCTAAGGCGTGTCTTAAAAAGAAGACAGATAACAGCTTCCTGTCTGGAAAGATTACCAAAAAAGACATTTTAATATAACGTTTCTTTACTCTTTTGGTGAGAATGATCCCGCCCCCACTGAAGTCCAGGCAGAGTTATTTGTAGTTTTTTAAGTGAGATGTTTTAAAGCCTTGTAAGTCTTTTCTTCAGAGTAAATATTTATTCCCTTGAAACACTGAGGAGTGTCCGAAACCTGTACTATCTATCTTTTTCTTTAAAAGGAAAAGATTTCTCTGGTAAAACACACTTTGGTCAAATAAAAATATCCTTGGAGGCCCAATTTATAAGACAAGTAAAGGAAAAACTTGTCTCATTTAGAGAAGGGAGGTGATGGTTGAGAACCTAGGGTAACACTCGGCCAACACCCCTCAGCAGGCAAAACAGGGAAGCTGGACCAGACCTAAGTCCCTCCCAGGGGTCACCCTTAGCCAGGGCAGACTGTCACCTGCCTGAGGAAGGGGATGGAGGACACGGGGGGCCAGCCAGAAGGTGTCTGAAGCTTTCATTCGAAGGTCAGCCTGCCTGTAGTAAAGCTTTTTCCTGTAAACCACATAGATGCGAAAAGAGGTCATCGGATGCTAACTACATTGAATAGCTCAGGGTTCCAAGGATAAATGTGGAACCAAAATAAAAGCAGACCTGTTGTTGACAACAACTTTACATGCAGTCCTGGAAGATTTCACAGGTGTGGTGACGTGGCTAAGAGCATGGGGCCAGGAGCTCAATCTGCTGGTTTCTACCCCCAGCTTTATGGGGTCTTGGTGGTCCCCAGACTGGCCCATAGCATCAGCATCCCCTGGGAGCTTGTTGGAAATGCAGACTCTCAGGGCCTCTCCCGGACTTACTGAATCAGAATCTGTATTTAACAAGATCGCCAGGTGACGTACACTGAAGTTGCAGAAGCCCCGGCAGACAGACCCTGGGTGGCCCCCAGTAATCCCACCTCCTGTTGTCCCAGCCTTTGTGTAATCCCCTCCCCTTGTGTGTGGATGGGACTTGGTGATGGTGAAGAGATTTTGTAGATATAATTAACATCTCAAATGAGTTGATTCAGAGTTAAAAAGGAGAGTACTCTGAGTGAGCCTGCCTCTCTTACAGGAGGAGAACCTTCCCTGGTGTGAGAGACTCTCCCTGTGGGCTGGATGACGTAAGTGGCCATGGAGAAGCCATGTGGCCAGGAACTGCAGGTGGCAGCGAGGACCCAAGGGTGGCCTCCAGCCAAAAGCCAGATGAAAGGGAGACCCTCCAGCATACAGATGCAAAGGATGATCTCTACCAACCACCTGGATGACCTTGGCTGCAGATTCTTCCCCAGCTGTGCCTCACAATGAGAATGCAGCCCAGCTAACACCTTGACTGCAGCCTTATAAGATGCTGAGTGAAGGACCGTTAGGACGTGCCTGGACTCTTCAACAGAAACTGTAAGTGAATAACTGTGTATTGTTTTAAGCTGTTAAATTTGTGGTGTTTTATTACACAGCAAGAGGAAGCCAGTACATCTAGGGCAATTTATTTATCCACCGTTAGTTTGCCTAAATATAAAAAGGGGATAAAAACAGTACTAACTATGGGATTACTGTACAGATTAAGGAGTAATATGTGTAAAGTGCTTAAAACTGTGATTGGTAAGACATGGCAAATGCTAAGCAAAATATTGTGTTATTATAGCATATAACTGATATAGGTAATTACATGCTTATAATGCCCTACTTTTTGAAAACTACTTCTTAATGGGGCTGAAGCAGGATGGACAAAGTGGATGATGGTCAAGGAATGATGTAGCTTATTGTATGAGCTTCCGGGACATGCCAAGTGTGTCTTTTGAATTTGCTTTAGTAATAATATAGTTAAGTGCTCTGCAGTCTACGTTGCTTCTTGTGTTAAGTTTATTCAAGCATCTCCTGGTTACAACCCAAAGTGGAAGAACCTGTACCTTCCCTCCATTTGACAAACAGTAAGTGGAGCTGTGGAGGAAATGATTTGTCCACGTTGTAGAACTGAAATCTAGCATCTTGATTCAAGGCCAGGTGCTCAAAAACTCAAGCTATTTGCTGTGTGGCTCAGGACAGGTTCGGGTAGAAGACGGGCTATATTAAATGATCATTTCTCAGTGCAAATCTCAGCACTTGCTTCTCTCGGCACTTGCTTTTCTCTTGTGCCTGCCCTTCCTCACCTGCCGATCAGTAAACCGTCCATTTTTTCCCCTTTGACTGAAACTTTGTTTAAGACTTGCAAAAGGTTACTTCTGACAACACACCATCTCCTGCGGGTATAAACAACGCAAAGGCCATAGCAGGTCCTGAGGCTTTGAGTGGCAGCATGCCTGCTGTTATGACAATAAAATTAGAATGGGAGATGAATTATACCCTTTCTTCTGACACTTAATTTTCTTTAAGCCCCTGCGTGAAATTTCATGTGCAATGCAATTTCGAGCACTTTCTGGGTCTCCCTGTCATTCTTTGTCAATGCCTGTGTTACTTTCTCATTGGAATGACCTTGTATGTTGTATTTAAAATACTGTTCAGATATTTTAAATTATACTACCCTTTCAGGAGACTTGTACCCGGCAGCCGCCTGTTATATTGCTTTTTGTTTTGAAGCTCAATATGCATTCAGGAGTGTTTTTTGTTCTGCTTTACCAAAGACACTCACATGTGGTTCTTGGCAAATACCACAGATGGGGGTCACTCTGTAATTGAACTTTCATAAATCATCCTCTGCTACGTGCAACCAAATTCCCACAACCCTTTCTTCCCACAGAAATATTTTCTAAGCCTCTAAAGGATGAGATAAAGAAACAGGTTTATCTCCCTCAGAACATGTTTTACTTTTCATTCCTTTATCAACTGAGGGTTTAGGTTTTGTGGATAAAGCAAACATGCTATTCTCAAGTTAGCTGCTGAGGAGGTGGTTGAGTGATGAAAATTGTGTGTGTCCTCGGATATTCATGGTAATATTTTAGAGGATATACATATATTCAATTGAATATATATATATATATTAATTCATCAATTATAAACTTGATGGTTGTGAGTCATTTCTTAATTAATATACCGACATCTGCATTCACATAAATATTTCTGTCCTTGTATTAGGATTTATAATATGCTTTAACCCTAAGATGCCAACGTCATTAACTTTTTCTTTTTGTGGTAAAAAAAAAACAGGAGAAGATTATATTTTTAACCCAATCAAAAATATTTGACTTAGGGATAGTGAAGGAGTGAACATAAATGTTCCTTTAGAATATTATTAGGGGTTGACAATATCTAAATAACATCAACACAATACACCAACAGTGATGATGATGACAGTTGCATCGCCTTTTAAATCTGAACCTCGCTGCGACAGCATATGTGCATTTTTAATGACTGTATTGGGAAAGTTACAGGGCAAAACTTTAAGAATATTTCAAAGACACACAGTACTAGAGACTAATAAAGATATTTTTAGCTGACAGATTTTCCTTCAGAAAGCTTTCATAGTCACTGTGTTTTCATGGTGTCTTGAGTGAGGCTGGAAAAAACTATTTTACACAAGAAAACCAAGGCAATGAGATTACACAGTTGCATGAGAAACACAGCAAAGGTGTGGGACATCTAGGTCAGATCGCACTTGCCTTCTGTTGTGTCCTGTAGCGAGCAGTTGGGAGCAGAGCAGTTTACAAGCAGGAAGAGTGTGATGCAGGCTGCCCGGACAGCTAGTGTGTAGTGCGGCTGCTAGGATGCTGAGATGTTCATGTGAGCAGCTGGGCTGGCCCAGCTCACCTCCATCCCAGCAACCTCTAGGCACCCCCAATCCAGCAACCAGAGGATTAACAGCTGGCACACAGAGGGACTGTGAAGACCCAGATTCAATTCAGTTCTCAGGCTGTCCCTGTGGTTCAAGAGTTTGGATGTTGCCCACGGATAAAGTTGTTTTATCAGTCATTTTGATGCTAGTGCTGTTCCAGTGGCTGAAGTGACCTGGAGTTGTCTTAACAAGGATCGTCATCTGTCTTCTCTTCTTGGTGGTGCAGTGTGTTACATCTTCATCTCAGACTCTAAAGATGTCGGTTAACCTGCCTCTGCTCTGCAGAGTTCCAACCTGGAAAGCTACAGCATGTGGTCTGTTATTTGGGAATCTGAACACCTTAATGGAGCTGCTAAAATACTCTGGGGCTGAGGCAGGGAAGAGGGAGAAAAAAGAAACGGGGTCCCTACGAATGCTTTAAAGCAGGAATCTGAGGACAGCAGGAGCGTTTTCAGAACGACTTCTTAGAGGACGCCAGGATTTGGCTACGTTGCCGCGAATTTTGCCGGTTAGGATAAGCTGGCTTCAAACACAGGAATAAAGCAAGAGTTTGTGATCTTCCTTTGGAAGATAAAGACAGTCTGTGAATTGAGTTAAATAAACTCATGAGTTGTTTTTCTTTAAATGAGGGAGGAAGAGAAACAGAAGTTTGAAATATCTGTAAATGACCAGGCTAATCTTTCCGTAGCAATGACAAGATCAGGTTAAAGCAACATTTCATGCAGTAGAGAGCCACCTCACGTTTCCAACGTTATCTCCATGTCTCCAATGTCAAGACTAGTTCTTAGAGGAGACTGAAGACTAAAAATTTACATGTTATTATCTGTTTCAAAGGCTGTTCAAAAATTCTGTCTTAGCGCAGGTTAAGCTCAACCCTGATCTTGCATGAAGTCAAATTGACTGTTTCCCCTTTATGACCTTAACTCGTTGGCATTCCTAAGCCTCAGTTTCCAAGTAAAGCTTTCTTCTAGTTACTGGTGGTCAGCCCACATCCACAAGGTGCATATATTGCTGACTGACAACCAATTTTATTTTGCTTTTTTCCAGAGCCATGTGTTCTCTGATTTAGCATGAAATGCACCCCACCTCCCCCACCGCTGCCAATTGCCTTTCCCTCCCCACTCTGGTGGCTTTCTGGCTCCCATCATGGAATGCTGTTAGTGAAATTCTGTGTTTTCTGATACAGAGACAGGCCGGAAGATCATAGCCCAAGTTTTCAGTCATCTTGACTGGACTATGTGATCTCATTTTTCCCTCTGGTTATGCTTTCCCCCTGGGCTTGGCTTTCAGAAAAACCTCGGTTGTATCTTAGTCCAAATATTCAGCTGAGTTGCTTGACTCTTCTATTTTGTAGAGTCTCTCGGGGTGAATCGGGCTCTCAGCTGCCACCTTTCACAAGTCGTCGCTGCAGGCAGAACATGTCCTTGTTCACCGCTTTTCCAGCCTCCGGTTCTGCTCAGCAGGCAGCTATGTTCTGGTTGTGAAAGGTAGCCTTCTAACAGACCTAATGTTTATTGCACCAAAAGCAGCCTCTGGGGCTAACCTACAATCAGAGTGAGCCTCAATCAAACATTTTCTGTACCTGCCTAAGCGTGCCAAGACCTTGTGATTCGAAATGTTGATAGAGTGGGATTTATACTCACTCAGGCTCCTGAACGCCTTTGGCGCTCTCAGCTTATACTTGGGACATTCATGAAATATGGAAAGGAAACAGCAGTGAAGTGGATGTTATAGGATAATTCAAAATATATAAGCCAAGATCTGTGTTAGAGTTGAGTTCCTTTGGCTAAATTAACATTTTAAAGTGCATTTAAATGAAAGTAGCTCTTGATTTTAAAGCAACTAGGCATAGATTTACATGAAAAACAGGTATAAATAAAATCGGACAAAATTTTACATGGTAATAAAGGGTTAACCATTAACCTACTATGTTTTAGTCCCTTACAGGATCTAAAGTATAAATAAATATTTGGGCAGATTTTTAAAAATTTGATTCCAGGTTCTCAGTTTTCCTTCTCCAGAAGTCAACTTATTTCTTAATTAAAGCAGCTCTCCTTGTCCTGAGAATTACCCTAGGTAATCCGTATAGCAATCTAATGTGATTCTCTCCCACTTCACCTAGTACTCTGATCCACGCCACCACTTACCTGTCCTTCTAACTTGCCTCCCCGTCTTTCCGCCCCTTGTCCAATCCTCACTTCACATGCTACTATTTGACCTCTCTTTTAGATCTTTCTCTTCTTACTCATTGAAATCAATGTGTTCCTAGAGAGCAGAACCCAGTTAACCAGTGTCATAACAATATTAATCATGTCTAACACATGAGTGTTGGTGGTTTCAGCAAATTCACCGAGTCTGTTTAGTTGGGAAAGCAAAAGCAAGGGATTTAGCTCTTGGAATACAGTCGTCCTTTGGTACCCGCAGGGGATTGGTTCCAAGACCTCCAGGGATCCCAAACTCCACGGATGCTCAAGTCCTTTATGTAAAATGGCTTAGTATTTGCATATAACCTATGCAATCCTTCCATGTATTTACATTGTCTCTGTTACTGATAATACCTCAAACACACTGCTGTATAAATAGTTGTCAATACAATGTAAATGCTGTGTTAACAGTTGCTGGTGCATGACAAGTTCAAGTTTTGCTTTTTGAAACATTCTGGAATTTTTTCCCCAAGTGTTTTTGATCAGTGGTGAGTTGAATCTGCGGATGTGGAACCTGTGGGTACAGAGGACCCCCTGGACTCATTATTGGTGTGCTCTCTAGAAACACAGCCACCGTGTCGGGAGAAGCCCAAGTCGAGTGGATTGGCTGTATGCAGGCACTTTAATCAGGAGTTGACAGCTGAGCTCCCGGTCAGTAGCCGGGTCTGCAGCTCGCTGGAGAGGTTAGACAGCTCCAGCCTCGGCAGCCGTGTGATGGCACCTACATGAGGGACTGTCAAAGGGCACCTCCCAGAGGACCCTGGTCATCCTGCAGAACCCTTTTCCAGATGGCAAAAGTGTCTCAATTTTTAACAGGGTAAAGATGCTCTGAATGTTGCAGTTTTGTTAAGACTCCTTATAGACCCTTCAAGTAAATAAGTCTTCTCAGAATCTTACAGTCATTGTCTTACCTATAATTACCCAATAAAATACAGGCTACAATATTTGGCAACATTTGTACTAAAACTTTGTTTATTGTTTACCTGACAATCTAATTTAACTGGACCTCTTTTTTATTTGCTGCACTTGGCAACCTAGCGTACCTGAATCTCTCCCCAGTGTTGAAAGGGGCCAGTTTCAAAGAGACTGCTTATCTTCCCAAGCCATGCTTCATTCCTTGGCTACTTATTGGATCAATACAGGAAGATCCCTAGATCGATCAAATCCACTTATTAAAATGCTGTAAACCTTTCCCCAAGCTCCTCGAAGCAATATTCATTCCCATCACTCTCAAAACCATTATCAAATATGTAACTCAACCTTATGAAACAAATCCAAAAGCAAACTAGAACTTGGACTTAGGAAAAAAATCAATGGCAAATAAAAATGCACTTTGAATAAAACAAAGCATTACTCATTTGGGTTTGTCTCTGAAGGGTACAATGAAAGAAAAAGGAACCAAAGAATTTGGATGATTTTCAGCGACAAAAAAAGATCTTAAGGTTCATGGAAGATTAATACCAATAATATTTAATTTTTGGATACTGATTCATGGTTTACAAAAATTCCCATATTATCTAATTTGAGCTTCATAAGGTCCTACATGAAGTTGAAAAGCAACAGATCATTTTTCAATCCTACGGACATTAACACTGACTGGCATTCGATGCACTGTTGTTCAGTTGAAAAATCGATTCCATTTGCCCAGAAAGAAACTGAGGTTTTGAGAAATCACTTTAACTGCCCGTTGCCAGGATTCAATAACATGTGAAAAAGCCAGGACTTGAACATGGTATTCTCACTCTTGTTTAAGTGGTTTTCCACTGTGCCATGCAAACTCTGAAAATGCTGTGACTGAGGAAAATCAGTTTAAAAAGTAAGCAAAGATAAACAGCATCATAGGTGAGGAGGCTGCTGATTCAGCCGATGTGACTGAGCACCTGTTACATCATCACTGCTCTAAGCACGTCACACGCGGCACTGAGCTAAGTGGTTTTGCATACGTTTCCTCGCTTCACAAGAACCATCAGTAACAGCTAATGCAGAATCCACATATTTAAATCTACAAAGCCAAGAGTATCAAAATAAGTTTAAGAGTTGCAGAGCAGTTCAGTAAATGCCAAACTGTAAATCCATTTCGTCATTCAGCGCATGCTTACTGAGTACCGGTTATGTATCAGCCACTCTGGTTAAGTTCTAAGAATGCAGGTGTGGCCCTGCTGTCTCCGAGTTTTGAGTGCAGTGCTTGATGAACAGAAAGGAGCTCATGCACTGAGACTGCTACACCGTATTCACTGCAGAGCGCCTTACGTCGTCTAGGGAGTCTTATTTTAGACAAATTCTAACAAGCTCAGCTGTCCGTTCTCCCTTCGGCCACACCTTGGAAATGGCGATGAGGAAGACACGTTTCTAGCACTAGGACGCCACAGCTGACCGTCTGGCAGCGGAGGAGAACACCATAGACACCACTCCGATTGCAAGTGATTTGGAAGTCATCTGATATATTTGCCAAACGTCCATGCAAGCCCCAGTGGGTTATAAGCCCTGAGACTGACACTGATCTTTGACATATTAATTTAGTTGATTTTTTTTTAACCTGTGACCCAGATATGTATCCTAACTAAGCTACTAAATAAAATGCTGCATTTTGGAAACATTTATCAAAGTAACATATACTTAAAACACTTATCTGGAAAATTTTCCTATGTCGAACACCTTGTTCTATGACAATGTTAAACAAGACAGTATTATGTTAGGACACTAAAAAGCAATTATGTGGATAAAGCAATGAAAGTCATTCACGTCTGCCCTCATTTTAAGGCATGGATCTTTCTGTAAGTTATATTGTTATCAATAACATCCTTGGTAATTTCTGCATTACGTGCTAGTATAAGTTGAAAATCTAAGGACAAATTCTAAAATAAACCCGAACAACATATACTAAGCAGCCAGAAATATCTTTAGTAGTCTGGAGGCTCTCCTTCTCCAGAGTTGGGTTATATCCTGCAGCTCATTCTTCAGAGGTCTCAGAGCAACTCTCAAATTTTTATCTCCTTTCACACTCATGAGAGATGGCACTTAAAAAATATGGATGTAAATTCTAGCAAAGTTTACCATAATGGCATGAGAGACAGTGATAGAGGTACTACTTACTCTTTCTGCATTTTCCCTTGCTCTCTTCCTTATTCAAAGTGTATCTATCAATCAAATGAGAAAATAAATTGTTAGAATTTTATGAAATTACAATCCACAAATACCACCACCAAGTGATCACTGTTGTCATCCTAGAGGGTAAAGCATAAGGCAGGCTTGTCTGTTAGGTGCAGCTGAAAATGCTTTTGCTAAAGTTCCACCCTGCTGCATGGAGTTGACTACTCTTGGTTTTGTCCAGTTGGCTCTCATTTTTCTTTTTTCTGGAAACAATCTCAATTTTTCTTTCAAAAGTCATCTTACTCTCAGCCTATGTAGCTGAGTAGGACTGAAAACCCACCACCTGCCCAGTTCCTCCCTTCCTGGTGAGTGATTGACCTAACAAATCAGCGTATTTTACACCCGCTGGAGGCAGGAATGGACAAGTGACCTTAATGATATAGTTAGACTCACTCCCAGAGTTTTTCTAGAATTATTGGGAAGGAAGAGTTTTATCTATTGGTGTTGCTAAGTTGTAAGGTAAGCTGTTTTGCTACATAGGGAGAGCCTATGTGAAGATGAAATTAACATATAAAGGAAAAAGAAATCAGAAGATGGAGAGAGTTAGAGTCCAGATAACACTGTTTTAGCACCTTGGTCAAGCCATACCTGAAGATGTTACTTTCCTAAGACTCTTCAGTTATGTTAACTAATAATTTCCCCTTTTGTTTAAGCTACATTGGACTGGAATTTTATCTTTTGAAATCAATCAAAATGCAGAATTAAACAAAATGTAAACCAGTGAATAACATTATAGGAAAAACCATGATTTGGCTTTAAAGAAAAAATTCATAAACTTTGATTCCTTAATTGCACTTAGTTACTTTGATTAATTAGTTAATTATTATTCATTTGTGTCACTGATTTCAGAGTACTGTGAGATATCTGTGAGGAAGAGTATGACTCTAGGCCATTGCTTTGCCTTTCTCACACGTTTAATTAAATGAAGGCATTTACTAAACCTAAGAATGGCTAGGTGCCTAGCATCTGAACAAGCAATTGGTCACTACCATTCATGAGAAATTCCAGCACAAAGTACAACAAAACACTAAACCTAATAGGTGGTGTCTTCTTGAAATACATTATATGAAAGTCAAAAGCAAGGAGTTCTTGAATTGGATTTAATGTAGCCTCCCCATGTGCATGTCACAAACAAGGAAATAAGATGCCTTATTTTACCTTCAAATGCTTCTGATCAATTAGTACAAAAATTATGACATGGAGAAGATGCCATTTAATTAATGGCTATAATGGACCAAGTATTATGGTAAATCTTTGCATGGAGGGTATTAGCTACAAGATCATTGTTCCAGTGGTGTTAGGCAGGTTAATGTTTATATCCCTCAAAATAACTTTTCACTTTTCCCTGCCAAAGAACTTGTCCTTCAGGATTAAGAAGGACATTATAACTGCATTCACTTAAAACTTATGCAGTAAATCTTGGTGATCACATTCAAGTCTGGTGGCATAGAGCTAATGAGCTTGAGTTTGCAGGGGAAAGGTTAGCCTTTCCTCTAATTCCTAAGAAAGACCCTCTCTGAAAGGCATTCCTCTTTCCCACCTCTTCCTCAAGTCAAGCGTCTTGCCCACGTCCTGCAGATCTGGCATTAGTTCCTCCCTGGACAAGAAATAGACAGTTGCTCTGGCAAGTTAACAAGTCAGTTTTGCCTTAGATGGGGCTGTCTTCTGAATTCTAATCAGAAATCTTTTTTGATATCACAGGCAATCTTTTCAGGAATTCTTTTTCCTTAGTCTCTACCTTTCCACCCACCAAAATCAACATGTGAAAAGCAAGAGGCTACTTTTAAATGTCAGCGTGGCCCTTTGTCATATCCCGGATTGGAGCCCTGATGAGCTTCTGGAAGGAAAGGAATTTCACAGCACTAGAGGTTAACTGCAGTGAGGGATAAAGGACATAGCTGGACGGCTTGCCCGATGAGTCAACAAAACAGTATGTGATGACTTTGTCAAGGCCAGAGAGAAAACACTCCCTGATATATTTTGTTGGTCTCTGTTGTGTTTAATAAAATGAGCTTGTTGTGGTGGAAGATGTAGTTTCAGTTGTCAGAGAGATCTGTTTTTTTTTTTTTTTCCCCAGAGAGACCTGGTTTAAACCCAAGCTTAGCAACCTACTAGTTATATGGCCTCACATGACCCTCTGAACCTCTCTGGGTCTTGGTGTCCTTAGCTGAAAAATGGGAGGAAATAAGAGTGCTGAGAGGTGTGTATTCGATGATGTTGGTGAAATGCTTGGCACCAGGGACACTCAATAGTTCACCCGTAGACTTTGATCTTACCTGGATGTGGCCGGGCCACGTGACCACCTGCTCAAGTGTGTCGGCTATTTCAGCTCCTCGGTGGCAGTTGAAGTGTGATATGAAAACCTTGGCACAGTTTTTATTAAACTCAATACTAAGAATCTGGATTGTGACAGACAAATAAATTCTAAGTTAGAATGAAACGACCAGGTCACCACATTCTGCCCCCATCTGTTCTGTTGGGGTCAGGATTCACCTCCTGAATCTTGGCACATCTCCACACTGTAGACTTAAAACTGGGCATTTCCAGTCCATCTGATGATAAGACTTGTGTCCATTCGGGGAACCAAACCTGCCATCAGTGGAATAGAAAGAATGACTCTGGGAGGTTCCGTGTCCTCTCTCATTTACACGGACACCAAATTGGGAGACCTGGAGGCAGCTTGGAAGTCCACCTCTGCCCTCTGGCAGAACAGGGCTCAGAGCGTCTCAGAAAATGAATAAATATGGGTTCTTTTTTTCGTTCAGTCTTGAAACCTAACTGAATCATATCATTGCCAAGCGAGACTCTACACTATTTAAGATCACTCTACTGATGTTCCCTTCTTTGTATGTGGTCTAATCTTAATTTTCTGAGCCCAGGTGTTCCCTGACTGTGGCAGAAGGCCTTTCAGAAACAGCCTGTGGTTTGCTGAATGACACGTGTGCTGTGGAAGCTTTGTCCTGCCTTTATTCATCAGTGAAATGACATTTGTTAAAGCCTATTTAAATGATTTCAGTTACCTTAAACCTTTTGCATACTTGGCTAAGGATGTGCTTTAGAACTTCATAGTCGGGAAAATTTCAAACGCGGATAAAAGTAGGGGATACAGCCCAATAGCTTCTATACATCCTGAGTCTCCGTCAGCCAGGTTCCACCGGCACAAGCTAATGGCCAAGCTCGTCTCACCTACATACATACCCACCCTCCTTACGCCATCAGAGGAGGTTTAAATAAACCCTAGATAACATGGAATTTTATTAATAAATATTTCAACCTGGCCTGTCTTTCTAAAAGATAAGCGCTCCCTCTGATTTTTTAATATGTCCGTGATACCATGATCACACCTAAAAGGTAAGCAGTCGTTCCTTGGCGTCGTGGTCCATCAGTTAGGGCTCAGATTCCACAAAACTCGTCATGCTTCTGAGTACAGAAAAGTGTGGCTTCTTTCTCTAGGTTGCTCTCCAGAGTCAAAAGCGAGTGTCTGTGGTCACCACTGATGGCCACACTGTGCCTGTTTAGAGTCTTTGGCAGCCAGGTTGACCCACTTTTACTGGGGACTTGGGGTGATGCCTGGGGGCTCTGTGTGGCAAGGCCCAGGACAGCTGCCTGCTCCGAGAGGCAGGGGAGGGGTGGGCTGTGAGAATCCACATCCACCCACGAGACACTGAACCAATGGCGGTGGTTAGGAGTGGCAATCAGAGAGAGAAAGCTGTCTCTTCACCGTCCAGTAAGCCTGCTGGTGCAGAGACGTGGCCAGGGGCCCTCCTTATCGATGGGGAGACCGCATGGCTTACACTTGTCTCCTCACAACCTCCCCACCCCCCTGTATCGTGCCACCTGGGCCTGGGGGTGGGGGGTGGAGAAGAGGCTGGAATCAGTATCTCTCATTTCAGAAAGTTCTTTCCAATCAACCCCAGGGGGGAAAGCAAATATAAAAGCCTTCCAGCATGGAAGGATGTGCTGTCTCACTGACACCCGCCTCCCTCGCCCTCTCCAGACGACGCTGTGCCCGAGAACAGCTGGGCATACCCCGCCATGGTCCCTGCTCATAGCTGTCCACTGGGGATGTTCCAGGAGGGTGTCTGGCGGTAGACAGCGGACCTGGAGCTGCGGTGCGCAGTGCTCCTCATCGCCTTCCTAGCTCCCTGTGGTGAGAACTGCAGAGGGAGAGGGCAGGGGGACAGTCACTGGCTCCACCCTCAGTGTCACCTGCAGGCTGCGTGGAGGAAGTGCGCAGACCAGCCCCTGGGGATGTCTGGGCGGGGACAGAGCTTTGGCCGAGGAAGGGTGCACCCGGCATTGGGCACGTTGTTTTGCATGCCTGGGGGCAGTGCTTTCCTGTTTCCACTACAAGTGACTTAATGTGGCTGCAGCACAGTCACCAAGGAGGAGGGGGACCTCCACCCACCTCTCCAGCCTCCTTGCTCAGGGATGCCCGCCTGCCCCTCTGTAACCCAGCCACGGGCAGCTTCTCCCACTTCCTCCTAAACTCAGAGCTCTGTTGACTTCTGACCTTCATGTTTTTTCTCTGGAATATTCCTTCTTTTCCAAGTCCAGTTCCCTCTCTTTCCTCAGATCTCAGCTTAAAGGCCCCTGGCCCTGGCAAGCCTGTGTCACCCCAGTAGGTGAGAGCTGCTGCCCCCGCTCCTGCAGTGCCCTTTGTTTGCCCTATTATCCATCATTTATGCTAATGCTTGTATATCTGCCTACTTCCCATGGTTGACTGTTAACACCTTGAATGGTGGGGCCAACCCTGTCTTGCTTACCCCTTTAATCCCAGTGTCTGCTGCAGTGTCTGACACAAATACAAAATGTTCTTAACACACCTTTATTGAATGATTTCAGTTTATAAGCTTTGAGCCGAAATTTTGAGCTGGATTGAAAATATCAAACTTAGGAGGGATGAGATCTTAACTGTATTGCAAAAAATGTTGCTGCTGATGAGGGGAGTAAGGGCAGAAAAGGGTAGGTGACGGGCTGTTTGCGGTGTCTGCTAACCTGCGCTGTTGACAGAGCTTATGCTCAGTTGTGACAGTGGTTCCAACACAGAGAATAGAACAGGCCTCCTGTCACTGATGCTCTAGGGAGCTGGGTGAGGCCCCCTTGGGGCTGGAAGAATCACCTGACATCTTAGAACCCAGGACCTGGGAGCCTAAGTGATGGCCACCTCCGGATGCTGGAGTGTAGACAGTGAAGAGGCCGTTCTGTGGTTAGGCCGTTCTCATCAAACAACAGCAGCAGGGTGTTGTCCTTCCCTTCCTTTCCTTCCTTCCTCCCTCCCTCCCTCCCTACCTCCCTCTGTTCCTTCCTTCCTTCTCTCTTTCTTTTTGTGTTCTGTTCTGAAACCCGATTTCCTGAAGCTTCCACTCCTGGACCCTCATTCTGGAGAAACACATGGGAACTTACTCCCCACCAAGGTAACAGACCTTGAACTATTTAAAGAAAACTGTAAGTTGTGGCCATAATGCCTTTATCTCTAATGCAATGGAGACACCACCTTGAATTCATCTAAAGGGAGAATGGGAATTCATTATTTTGATGGAGAAATGGGGATTTTTTTTCCTAATTGTGTAGTGATCATTAATTATAGAGGGTATATTTATAAAAAAAAAGAGTCTAAAACAGAACCCTGCTAAAAATAACCCATTTATCTATCTCTTCTAACTCAGTCTCTCGTTCCCCATACTCCTTCCATAGACTATTAACACATCTTGAAACTGGACATAACAAAGGTACTTAAAAGAAAACACCAGTTAAAAAAGTCTCTATCCTGCACCAATTCTTATTTTGCTATAAAGTAGAACTTTGGACTCTGCTCCACTGACTTATTAATTTGGGTTAATGTGATTGTGATGATGGACTAAGTTTTGCTCTAGGTGAATTCTTCATCCTGAGATTGTGGTCAGCTGCTTTCACACCCTGGCATATTCACAGGTTATAAACAACCAACTCAGTTGCTTTGTTTAGTTCCTAAATCACTTCCCTATTTTTAGAGCATTACCATGTTCAAGAAGAATAGGTAACCTTTGATTTCTTGTGCGTGTGGCAGCCTGAGGTGCCAGTGCTTAAGGTTAATGTAGCCACATCACGTTCCTGGAGTGAATGTGTGGGTCTGGGTGTACGTGCGACATCTACTTCAGTGAAATTTTTTTCTGAGAGTGTATCCCATCTAATAACTTGAGCCCAAGTTAATTCAGCTCTGTTGGAAGCCCCTGCCCCTCTCCGTGGCTGGCTCTGTGGCAACATCCCCTCCTGCCCGCTGGCCTGTGCTCTGTAACTCAAAGCCACCTGCAGTTGGTAGTGTCATTGCCTGATCACCCAAGAAGTGCAGCCACAGCGCCTAGCTCTATTTAATGCCATTCCAAGTCCGTTTGCCAGGAAAAACGATTGACTCATGGAAAGGGAGCTTGTGTTAAAAGTGGAGGAGATTACAGAGAATTTATCTAGGAAGGTCCTAATACCGACATCACTTTGAAATGGGTATTTGTATCCCTGACCCTGTGCATTCTGGGCATTGGGAGTGTAAAGGCCTACGGGGTTGACACATATCCTTGCAGTCTATGCTTCTCAACTGAACATCTTCCTATCCTTAATTGGCATAGTTATCCTTGTAAGACAGTGTTGTTTTTTTTCCCCCCAAGACACCACTGGGATAGAACAGTGTAGTTCCCAACCACAGATGATGATTTTGTCCTCAAGGGGACACTTGGCAATGTCTGGAGACATTTTTGGTTGTCACAGATGGAGGCTCACTACTGGCACCTAGTGGGTACAGTCCAGGGATTCTACTAAAAACCCTACGGTACACAGGACAGCCCCGCATAACAAGGTATGAACCCGTCTGAAGTCTCAGTTGTGCTGAGGTTGAGAAACTTTGTTTGGAGAATTTAGTTCTAATTGATTTAAATTTTCTCCCAATTGACTTCAAGCTTATTCACTGTTTTAGATCATTTTCTTGAGTCCAAGAATGACTAAAGTTAGTTGTCAAAATTCCCTACACTACATCTGAGATAAACAGACATTATAAGGGTAGCAAGTATAATGCACATTATTAGAGTATTCCTGGCTAAGACTGCGTGTCATGTCTTTTGTACCCTTAATGAGGAGAGGCTGAAGAGAAATAAGGTATTAATTTTCTATGGCTGACATAACAAATTACCATAAACTTAGTAGCTTAAAACAACACCAGTTTATTAGCTTATAGGCTGTAGGTCAGAAGTGTGACACGGATCTTACTGGGCTGACATTAAGGTGTTGGCAAAACTGTGTTCCTTCTCAAAGATCCAGGGGAAATACCCATTTCCTTGCTGCTTCCAACTTCTCTAGGCTGCTCACATTCCTTTGCTTGTGGCCCCCCTTTTCCACTGCAAATCCAGTAATGTTGTATCTCTTCGACCATTCTTCTGTAGTCATGTCTACCTCTGATCACAGCCAGGAAGTGTCCTCTACTTTTAAGGACTGTTGTGACGACACTGGGCCCACTCATGTAATCCAGGTTAGTTCCCCCATCTCAAGGTCCTCAACTTCATCATCTCTACAGAGTCCCTTGTACCATGTAAGGTAACATGATGTATTCACAGGTTCCAGGGGTTAGGAGGTAGACATCCCTGGGAGCTGTTAATCTGTCCATGACAGAATAATACTAATTTTGGCATCACCTAATTCCCATGGGTGACTGATGTCCTGCAAGCTGGGGACAAGCTAAATTACACAGGCTTTGGGAAATAGGCTATCAGTCATCACAGAAGTGTGCGGTGAGCAACTCAACTGCATCCTTGTAGTAGGAGTGGGTTTGCCTCTGGAGGAAATAGACATTTCAGTCATCAGTCATTCTGGAAAGAAGTCATTCCTAAATGAGCCCTAGAACAGGGTGAAGGAAACACTTTCTTCTCTCTCTGGGGTTGGGTTCCCTTTGGCCAGGACTGGAGATGTGGAGGTACCCAGAGCATGAACAATGGCTGGGTGCAGGATAAATCCTTGGGTCTGAGTTGAGGGCTAGAGGACATGACATAAACTTGCCTTATGAAGGACCCTGAAGGGGCTGTGGACTTTGCAGCATCTTTAAACTGTTTTTAGAATAATCTTATTATTTTTTTCAAAATAGCTCCTCTGCTATGCTGTGAACAGTGAGGGGGAAAGTCTCCCTCTACACTTGGGGTTGACTCTGCTGGGGCAAGAAGAGGCAGCCTGCAGAACCCAGAATCAGATGACTAGTGAAGGGAGGATTTGGAGAATGCACAAGATACTGAGCTCTTCAGGCACTGTTAGGTGAGGAATGTATATGTCCCTCAGAATTCATGTTGAAATCCTAACCCCCACACTGATAGTATTAGGAGGTGGGGTCTATGGAAGGTGACTAGGTCATGAGGATGGACCTGATGAGTGGAATTAGTGCCCTTGGAAAAGAGGCCCCAGGGAGCTCCCTTGCACCACGTGAGAACACAGTGAATCGTTATCTGTGAACTGGGAAGAGGGCTCTCACCAGACACCAAACCAGGCAGGTGCCTGGATCTTGGGCTCCCAGCCTCCAGGACTGTGAGAAATAGATTTCTGTTGTTTATAAGTTCCCCAGTCCCTGGTGTTCTGGTATAGCATTCAGAGCCCGAATAGACTAAGACAGCCTGGAAAAGACTGCAGGTCAAAAAGGATGAGGGGGTTCCAACAGCTGTGATTTGTATGTAAAAGGGAAATGTGACCTCCCAGGGCTGAAGTCTGGATATTTGGGCTACACAGCGAAATATGCTTTATAGTAAAGGTGCGAGTGTGAGATTTGACAGCCTGTGGGTAATAAACGTGACATTTTACACTCACATAAAACTCTCTTAAATCACAAGAGTCCACAATGCAATGCTGTGGAGATTATGTTAAGTTTTTCCTTTGAAGGTATTGACTGGGGTCAGCCTTCTGGAAAGAACTTTGGACTGCTCGTGAGGAGACGGCTTTTGTGTCTCCTGCTTTCACTGCGCATTGTGCCTGAGTGAGCCCATCACCCCCAGATTTACCCGCCGTGACACCTGTACAATTCTTGGGGGTACTTCAGCCTTGTCCTCCCTGTGGGAAAGTAGCTCCCGCCCTCCAGGAACTCAGGGTGCAGTTTGTTTATTTCCCCTTTGCACCCATAGGTACCAGTACCATTCCTGGAAAAATGACTTTTTTGCTAAGTAACCACGTCAAAGTCGCTATTCTCACTAACCAGCTGGTTGGCTTTGGTGAACTCATTTTATTTGAGCCTCAATGTTCTCACTCAGTGTGAAGGGTGTGGACATTTTAATTCTAACATAATTTCTGGCTCTCAAATTTCATATTCTTTTCAGCATATAAAGTGTTGCTTCAATGCAGTGATGGTTTTACCTACTCTCTTTTGTTTGATAAAGTAGGAAAGACACCTAGTTATCTTCCAGTTAAGTGTTGGGTGTTTGAGCTGACAGGTAACCAAGGTAAGGGTGGGATGAACCATGATATATATACACGTTTCATTCCTTGGGTTCCAACCCGTTCCTGCTGTATGACAAAGTGCGTTGGAAATGAATTCCACCCGTGTGCCTTGGCAGACAGAATCAAACGAAGCAGATTCTGGGCTCCGCATCAGACAATGGTTTGGGCAAAACGAGGCATGGAATGAGGCTCTGCTCTTTCATCATTCCCTTCTACCTGGCTGTCTCCTTAAGCGTCGGATCCACATATCTTGTTCTAGAGATTCCATTCCCCTGGCCCAAGCCCCCTTAGCTCTCGAGCTCTCCCCTTTATTCTCCAAAGGAAATGCTGAGGTTGTATGCTAAAACATTTTTTTAATTGCATTTTCCCTCGGGAAAAGAGCAGCTGCCTTCCCTCTGATACGCGTGTAGCTCTCTTTTGAGCTTCGGCATGAGAGTGATGACAGAAATATACTGGCTGACAAGTGCCAACACCCAAGGCCACCGCAGGGATGTGGAATTCACCTGCCAGAGCATTTGACGCTTGCGTCAGGAAAAGGCAACAGCTGAGAAAAGCCCTGTGAGAAATAGCTTCCCACGTACGTGGCAAAGGCTGTCCAGAATTGTAAATCAGTTGGATGTCTGTTTCTTCCAGCTAATTTTCCCAAGGGTGGAGGGAAAGAGGAGTCCATTCGGCTCATTTGGTGGTTGTGCGGACAATGATAGCATCCCAGTGATGCCAGAATAACTGATAAAGACCTTTGTTACTTGTCCTTAGAAATTTAGCTAAGACTGGGAGACCAGTTGCCCCCAGGTGTAGTTTTTCTGTGCAGTGCTCTCTGTATGTAACAGTAGAGATCACAAGGTTTGAGCCTGTCTAAAGAAAGCAGCTCTTTCATTTGGACCAATCATGACAATGACATTTAAATTGTCCTTCCTTTAGCTCTGCCCCCTTGAAGCCTAATCTTAGAGAACTGTTATTTCATTTGTGATGGTGCCCAGACTCACTTGGACGCTAACAGGAAGCAAGTTACACATGATGCTGATACACAAAGCCTTTTGGTTTTAAACTTAGTAATGAGCTAAAGGAAAGTAGGAGGGCAGAGCCATTTGCTGAAGATGTCATTACTCAGAGGCAGTGGGAAATGTGCAGAGAGAACGTGTGTATCTGTGTATCATTGGGAGGAAGGTTCTCTGCTCGGAAAGTTAGTACAGTGAAACCTGGACACCTGCCTCACAGTGACCCTGAATGCACCTGAAATTCTAGATGCGACCCCTTGGAACCCAAAGACCATGCAGCTCCATTTAAGTAGTAGTATAATATTCAAAACCAAAATCCAGACTCCCCCCCCCCAAAAAGGAACCGAGAAAAAAATTTGAATAGCAGAGTAAGTTATTTGTGGTTTCTTGTAAGAGTCAGTTTTCTTGTCTGTCCTCCCAAGAATGTGGACTCCTTAGAAATACAAAATCTCTTTGCTTTGTGTGTGTCCAGATTCTATCAGTAAATGGCACGTGGAGATGCTCAGAATATGTTCACTGCATTCATTCATGACTCACTAGACACTTGAGGGCAAAAGGAATCTTACGCTCAACCACTGTCCCACTCAGACGTTTGATACGCCTCTAAAGTCCACCAACAGCTGGCGCCCAGTTTCTGCCGGGCACTGGAGGGTTGTTGTCCCTGCCGTTTAGAGACTATGCAAAATGGCTTCCCTATGTTTCTTCTTTTATAATGAGAAAGAAAGAAAGAAACACTGAACCAGGAAAAGTGTGGGAGAGGTTTGTAGGATATGTGAACGGAGGTAGAAAGAAATGACCCGTCTGCAGTGAAGAAGTCATATAAGCAGGTTAGAAACAGGGGCTGAACTGTTCACCTCTGGCAGCACCTGTTCAAAGCAGAGGGTCAGCAGCTACAGCCGTTTCAGCTTCGCCAATTCTGCCCTCCCAGTTAGCCACGTGCCCTCCATTTACTTTAACAGGAGCCACGTGTGTGCAGCTGATGGGGGTACTTACTGCTAGGGAAGCGAAGCGCTGAGTTCCTGCCGCCCACCCACCCACATCTCTGGCTTTCTAAGCCACAGGCAAATGGAAAACAAACACGCTGCTGGCGTATGAGGAAAGCGTGGAGCTCTGACAAAACCAACCAGGACAAAGAGAAGCAGAGTGTGGACATCCTGCGCTGGTGGGATGCGTGAGCCTCACGGAAGGTCAGGGCGTACATTTCACAGTCCTTGGGGCGCTTGCTCTTCGCCGCGGGGGCTTTTGGTGGAAGCGTTATGGGGGATAATTGAGATCTGGGAAGGAAGCACAACACTCATGGTGACCAAAGATGGCTTTTGGTTCATTTATTGAACAAATGCTTGTTTGAGTTCCCAGAAGTTGCTAGCCGGGACCTGGTAACCCTTCCTGTGGTACCAGGTTTGAGTTTTAAAGAAAAAACACTATTTTCATAAGCATAGCTGGGGATACTCAGGGCAGCATACTCTAAATTGGGTAGAAGTCAGCGATCAGCAGCAGTGGACTTGATAAATAAGTGTTAAACTTTTATAGCATAAAATACCATTTGCAGAAGTGAAAGAGGGTTAAGCTAGTAGGCACTGGTGTGCCCCCCTTGCTGAGACATCGCTAACTGATAGAAGAATAGTTGCAGAAGAGTGTATGTGTCGACTTTTGTTCAACAGACTAGGGGTTCTTGGAAAACACAATTCCCCTAAAAGCCTAGTAGTTTTGGGATCTGTTTGCTGCCAATTTTAGTGAAGGAAAAGCTGGTTATCTTGTCAAGTCAGGGCCCCTGACTTTAGAGTGAGCTCTGTACTTCTGACCAGTGATGAGCTTAACACTCGCCAATTTGGCCTCTGTCTCAAGATAGGTCAAGGTCCCATCTTATAAATTTCCCTTGTCCCTAACCTGGAGTCCAGTGACTGGCTTTTTCCTTTGAGGTTGATTTTCTCCTTTTAAGGTAGGAAATTCATAGATTGAGGTGTTTAAAAGAAGCCTGAGGGAGAAAGCTGTTTTTTGTCCCTGCTCTCTTAACTCCTGCTCCATGTTTAGCTTCAATTCCAACTTTATCCTGGGGTAGATAACGTGGTCTTTCTAACCCTGCAAGTAGAATACGAACAGAATTCCAAACAGCTCGAATTACTTGTACTTAGACAGGGTCTTTCTTAGCAAGGTTTTATTTCCTCCTATTTCCAGAAGGGCGAGTATGCATAGAAATTCTTTGTAAAAGAAATTTTTCTTGCTGGAGCTGAGTGAAGGCAGCAAGGAGTAACCACTACATCACCACAGTCTAGAGTTTTTCTGCAAAATTTCCTAGTATTCCAGCCTTCTTAGGCATGTTATCTCTGTCCCCAAGTGTAACAGGTAGGAAGTCAACAACCTTTTAAATATTTCCAACTTCTTAGCTTAGTTAGGTTAAAGTCACCTCCCTGCAATCTACCACATCACAGCTCTGCCAATTCCACATTGTGGACTCGTATTTTTAGTGCCCTATTTCTAAGTACTGGTTTGTGTATTACATCTGACTTTCAGTTTCAAGTGACTGAAACCTAACTCAGTATAATTTAAGATCTCTTCCATTTGCAGAACAGGGTAGTTTTTCTTGAAGTGCAGCTGGATTCCATCTAAAGCATCATAGGTTTGGGATTAACCTCCCTGAGTCACGCTGTCACACCAGGTGCACCTTATCTCCACCCCTCCGTTCTAATTCCTTGTGGGTTTCATCCTCAGCCTTCTTATACGCGGGGCAATTATAGATGTATTCCTAAGGCTGGTATCCTCAGAAGGAAGAGAAAGCCTCTTGTCTAACATTGTAAGTAGTCTTGAAGCTGTCCCATTGCCTCTCACTGGCCTGGCCGAGCTGCGTTCACCCTGAGCTGACAGACCTCAGCGGGCTGCGGCGGGGGGCAGGGGCCAAGTCTTTTGTGCGCAGCCCCGGGCACAGGTTTGCTCAGCTACGTTGAAAACACTTTCAAGAAAGAGGGGGTGATTTCCCGAGGAAAAGTGCTTTCATGACTAGAATAAGAAATTGTGGATGCTGGGCATGAAAAGGTAACTATGACTGAAATATTAGAGACAGAGAGCTATTGACAGGAGGAAAGCCTGGCTTTGAAAAAGTGGAGAGAAATAGAAAGTGCTCAGTAGGCTGAATTTTTGAGAGGCGGTGCTTCTGAAAGAGCAGGGGGAAGATATTCAAGATATTTGTTATTCTGCAATGTAAGATTTTGGGAAGACGGTGTTTTTAAGCTTACGTTGCTATGTTTTATGCTATATAATTATCTGTCTCTCCCTTTTCAAGAAAAATGAGTAAAGACTTAGACCGTTTGTCAAGGCCTTCTGGAGATACATTTGTTCTGACTTGTGGATACAAAACTGCTAATTCTAGTCTAGAGGGCATTGGCTTTATTTGGGTTACATAAGATACTTAGAAACAATTGCTAAATCTTTAGGGAGAATTACTAAAGGATACTGTTGAGTACGGAATCTCTACTTTCAAGCAACAATTTCTCTTCAGAATTCTTCCTTTTGCATAGCTCCCCCCTCCCCTTTTTTTCCTTAACTGGTACATTTCCTTTTCATAAGGATTTAGGGCCATTTATAGTACTAACAATAGCAGTAGTTAAAGGTGAATAGTATGGGTGGTCAGCCCTAAAGTATTAGAAGGCATTGAAAACATATATTCTGCAACCAGTAAGGATTTATTGTCTATGAAAATAATGTAAAGCAGAAATTCACTTAGCTGCACATTAGAATCACAAGGGAGCTTTCAAAAATACCACAACCACAGCCCAACTCCTCGTAATTTTATTGTAACTGTGCTGGAGCAGTTTTGAGGAAAAAAAAAAAAAGCCCTTCAGGTGATTCTAATGTGCTGCTGAATTTGCGAACCATTGCTCAGAGGTCAGGCCACTAGGCTTGCAAGTGAAGGTCACAGTCACATTTGAAATGCATTTGCCGAGAACGCATGCATTTTATCCAGCGCCCTTCTGTTATTTAATTAGTTATTAGCTTTAGTTGAAATAACCTGCGAACACCTAAGTATGGTGCTGCTGTTACAAAGGAACAATAGCACTGAGTCAAGTAAGCTCTCTGGGTTGGTATGAGAAACCAGGCGTCGACTAAGCCAAACAAACAGTGGGCTATTATCGAGGCCAAGCTCATACTGCTTGAGTCGAGAGATGAGGTGTTGGGGCAAGGAATAAGGACTTTATTTGGAAAGCCAGCAGCCTGGGAAGACAGCAGACTAGTATTCCAAAGAGCCACCTGGCCCAGGATGGATGCTGGCTTCTTTGATAGAAGCAAGAGGGAGAGGTGAGGAGGTAAGTTAAAAAGGCTGTAAGTCGAAAATATTTTCTAGTTCTGACCAGACCCCGGAGGGGATGTGTGAATTTCTTCTCTCCTGCAGCCATTCACAGGTGGGCCTGGTCAGGATGTTTCCTGTGAGCTGAACAAAGGTGTTTTAGCTTAATGCTCAGGCCTGGGGGGAAAGGTTCCCGGAGATGAGCCATTCTGTATACTTGAAGCTACAGGCAACATCCCTTTAGTGATTAACTTGTAGCAAAAGGCATAGAATACAAAGGGTAAAGTGAAAGAAACAGATGCAATGCGGAGTCAGATTTGTTCTCTCCTACTACAGTCCTTCTGACCGCACTTCTACACTGCGTTTGTAACAGGGCAGAGCTGGCCCAGAGTTCAAGGCCGGTGTGTAAATAGCAAAAACCTGCAGCAAAGGCCTCTGAGACCTATGGAGCAAATCTCATACTCAGTGATCTGACGGCAAAGCTGTTTTGACTCCCTGTACCTGCTGAAAGGAGGACCCAGGTCACTTAGTTCATATTTGGCAACACTAGTTCCCCTGTAGGGGAGCTGCCATGGACTTGGGGAGAAACAGTTGTTATTTTGAGTTAGAAGGGTTTTCCTTCCTTCCACCCCACCTATCCCCCCAGTCCTCACTTTGCTAGCTGGCTGCCACCCACGCCCGTCCCACCCCTTTGCCTTCCCACCTTGACTAGTGTCCGGGGAAGGTGGCAGTGGTTTGGGGGGAAAGGATTGATCTCATTGGCAGGTGCTGTGACTGATCTTCCAGAGGCTGCTCCGACCTGCACAGGTAGCATCCTGAAGGTTAGAGCTGGGAAGCAAGTCATTGCTAATTACCTGCATTTGGTGCCTCTCAATAAATAAAACACCTCCTGGTGTGGTGATTAAAAGGAACCAACCAAAATGTTTTCCATGTTGCTTTACAACACGACAGCAGGAGAGGCCAGTGACATGTATATTAATGCTGTGTGTAAATGACCCTTTTCAGGCTGCTGTCTTCCAGTAAATACCGTTTCCTCAGTCCTGTGGTAATTCTCTCTCAAAACAGCCATTTCTGAAGGTGAGGGCCACTAGAATTTCCAAATTAGAATTGGGGGTTAGAAAGTGGTGTTTCACTTGTTTTGTAAGGAAGAAGCCTTCTTAGGCTGCATTTCTGCCTAAGAAAAAGTGCTATAAGAGGCCAAGGATAGATGGGAGACAGGCAGCCGGAAGAAGGACGTCACTGGCTTCCAGGGTTGCCAAAACCCTTCTGAAATACAGTGGAGTCTTTTTAGACAAACGTACTATGCCTTCTAACCCTTTTTTCTTGTTAAAGTTGAAGGAGGTTGTATTCTTCATAAGATCTGTTTCAGGTTGTCTGTGACTGTAACCAACCGCCCTCCATCAGTGCTTTGTTCTAACCATCTCTTGCTGTCTCTGACGGTGCTGAGAGTCGGCTGCGCTCAGCGAGGGGGTTTCCACCGGGGCGTCTCGTGGGCCTGCAGCCCCTCCGTGGCTGGGGCTGGGGCTGGGGCATCTCCGAGGCCTCTGCACACGCTGGTCTGCTTTCTGGGCCTGGGGCGGTCACAGCAGGGGCTCCTCCGGCATCTTTTTCCAGGTCTATGTACCCTTTCCAAGTTCTCTTTCCAGCGTGATGGCTTCGGAGTAGCAGGACTTCATATGTGGTGACTCAAGGCTGCAAATACACTTGTCTTAAAAGAGATTGCCAGGCAGCTTCCTTCCTGGTGGCTTTTCCTCTTACAGCATATGCTTCTAGGGAGACCAGCTGCCGCACTGTGTGCAGTCCTCTGGAGAAGACCCTGTGGTGGGTCAGCGAGGGCAGTGGGCAGCAGTCCCGTGAGTGACTTTGGCAATAGACCCTGCTGCCCAGCCAGGACTCCAGAGGGCTGCAGCCCCAGCTGGTACCCTGACTGCCAGCTCGTGAGAGACCCTGAGCCGGATGCACCCAGCTCGGACCCCCTCAGGTTCCTGGCACTCAGAAACTCTGTAAGATAACACTTTTTTGTTGCTCTAAGATGCTACATTTTGGGCTAACTTGTCATTCAGCAGTAGGTAACATATATGACCTCTTTTCTGCCCTTTCCTCACCTTCCATCTGCCAAGTAGGCACCCAGTTGCTGTGCAATGAATAGATGGATGAGGAATGAATAAATGCATTGTCTTTGGCTCTGAAAGTAGTCCACTGTTTCTCATAGCACACGCTTGCTTTTGTTGTGGCAGCTTTATAGGTCTGTGTTATTGATTGTCTCATCTTCCTACAGAGCTGAAAATTGCCAAAGGCCATGACTTTATCCATCCAACAAGTCAGTGAGATATACACACAGCCTATATGTACATACATATGTGTACGTACACATACGCTGGGCTGCCAAGTATTTTTCATGCAACAAAGGCTTCCCATTTCTAATAAATAAAGGATGATGTGTGTTAGTCTGTCACGTGCAGAGATGATTTAAGTCCGAGCATAAGTATGGCATAACTCTTTAAAATCTTTTCCCTCTTTTTTGACAAGTTGTAGACGAATCTGTTTTGCTGCTGATAGTATTTATTTTTGCCTATTTACTTCTCACTTCTTGAAGTCAATTTAGGTGGTATCTGGGGGTTATAAAAATATTTTGAAGTAGACTGATTTTTATTACCTGGCAATGGGGTTATGGTTTTGAATTCTCCCTTAGAGGATACATACATATATATGCCTATATATTGATGTCTGAAAGTGGTTTTTATGCCAGGTGACTCTGTTAAGTTTCTTTGTTTTGGATCTGTAGTGCCCAAATTATGCCTTCTATTTTTCATGTAGAAATGGCCTAATAATTCAGAGAAACTGAAGTCAAACCAGAAAAAGTGGCTTGTTGCAGATTTCTTTCTGGTTACATTCCAGGTAATTTTTCTGGATACTTCTCACCTGCTGTAAAGCTCACCCAGAACTGTCATTGTGGGGGTCCCTTTTCTCCAGCTCCGTGAGTTCACTCCTAGACTCTGTGGCCCCCTCGCTTCTCTCGGCTGAGAAGTGACTTGGCTGATGTGAGTTTGGGTGAGGAACTGAGCACACGTGGCTGCGTCCCTTTCTCTTTCTTGGCTCAGGAAAGCCTGAGGTCTGATCTGCTCTTGGTCACATGGTGGGTCGGCCTGTGCTGCCTGTGACACGATGTAGCAGATGCTGTGGGTGCCCAACCGGTCTCCTCCCAGCCTTCAGTGCTGTGGGCAGAGGGCTGCTTATTACAAATACCTGCACTTTGCCTAGTGTTTTCCCCTGGTCACAGGCAGGTGCTTAGCCCGAGCATAAGACAAGCTAGAAGTGCCCTGCAGCAGAGATCCCTAGAGGCAGCTCTCAGATGCGGATGGAGTGGGAGCTGATGAACAAGGTGCTGGCTTCAGAGACGCCGGGCTGAGATAGCGCTCAGAGGTGCGTCCTCTGCTCTCTCCCCGAAGCTCCCCAGCTGGACTGAGCTCAGGCCGCCCACGGTGGTCGCAGACTTTAGAATCCATTCTTTGCTGGCTTTCTTCACGTTCCTGTCTCACTCCCTTGTTCTCCTGCTTGGATTAATTCCCAGATAAACTACTTGCAGTCAGATCCTTGTCTTGGGTCCTGCTTCTGGGTAAATCTGTTCAGGGTAGGTTGTTAGAGACCACTGCCACCTCCCACCTCAGTCACCTTCTCCAACAGTGTGTGAACGAGGAAGCTGGCATCTGCAGTCTCCTTTGCCTGACTTCCATTTATCTTGGTTAGTTCAGAACTCAGCAGGGTGAACACTTTATATTATTAGGTTTCCTTCTCAAATCCCCGTTACTTTTATTTTTCCATGTCTCCTAGTTTCTTCACATTAAAATGTAAAAATATGAAAATAAGCCTTATAAGCAAACATTAAGTGAATGTGGCTCACAAGCCACTCTGTTCTTGCCAAAGACATGGAGAAAAAATATATATATTTTGATATGTGGTATATATAGTAAGTTTCTATTTTGTTTACAATGGTCTAGTCTCATGACAAGTTTAGCATCTTTAGCTTGAATTTGACAAAAATTGCTTTAGTTGACAGTATTGAATGTTAATTTTTTTCTGTTGGATAATCATACTTGTCTCTTTAGTCTACCTGTGTATAGTGGTTTTCTCTGGAAATTGGAAACATTTTTAATAGAATATGGCTCTTTATTTTGCTCTTGGACTTGAGTCAGGAAAACATACAAATGGAAAGTTGATGCTGAGATGTTAACCCAATGTGCAAACTGGGGTTGTTTAGCCTCAGTCTCCTGATCTATAAAATGGGCATGGAATTATTTTACCCACACAACAGGATTGCTGTTAATATCAAGTACGGGTGAAAATGCTGTCTTATAAGCATAAAGTGGTATAAAAATATTGGTTTTTATTTCTTCAAGGATAATTTTGCTTTTGAGGCAAAGAGAGGTAGCTACTTCTCAGATTATGACTAATTTGTAAGTGTATGCGAGGCCCTCCCAGGAACCTATTGACTTCTGAGGTAGAAAAATTTGGAACTTTCTGGGAGGTGCCACTCTGTTCTAAGCATGGTAATTCTAGGTGCCCTAGAGGTGAGCGGGGGTTTTTACTTGATCCTTTGTGGCAGAGGCAATTCCAAAAATAGGCAGAACCTTTTCTAAACTTGCCAGTAAGAATCTAAAGCGAGGTTATTTGCCTGGGGAGCGTGGACAAGCCCAGAGAAGTTCCTTGGAACTAAGCAAAAGCTGTGATCCTCAAACAGCTGCCGCTTTCACGTGATGCTGTGCTGATCCCGGGTGGGACGGCGTCTGATGGTCAAGTCTACCCAAATAATTTTGCTATTCGCACACCCGATCAAAAAAAGAAATCGTTTTTATTTCCTCCTCCAATGCAGCATTGGCTAACTGAAACAGATAGTTTCTGGTATTATGAGAAAAATTGGGAGTTCATTAACAAACTTTTTTTTAATAATTTTTGTGCATTTCTGTGCTTGAAAGTCCCTGTATTATTATTATTAATTCTCAATATTATTAGTAAAACATGTCCAGCATGCTTTTCCCTAGTGTAAAATTTCGTCCAGTTATTTCTTAAAAATCCTAAATTCTTGATTTTATTTTCTAGCTTTCACTGACACCTGGTGGCCTCTTCTGTTCCACGGGGAGGAAAGCCATGCTAGGTGGTACGTTGGCTGGACGGCAGCCTGGTGTCTTCTGTGAAATGTATTTGGATCTCAGAGCATCTTTAGTTTCCCAGTCAAACTGTATGTCCCTTCTAGCGCCCCTGCCATGACCATCCACTCTCTGAATCATGTTTCCAGTGATGTGTTTCATTTGTTGGCTAAGGATTTTCATTACTCTACTTTTTATTTTTGCTGAGGTTAAACTTCCTTCCTACTTTATATGGCTTATTAACCTTCTCTCTGCCCACATTTCTTCTGGCTTTTTCTTTATTAGAATCTTGCTCTTGTTACTGAGAGAGAAGTGGAGAACAGATGACCCATGAGATATACTGGGTATTCTGGACTGTGTTGGACCTGCCTTTTCAACTGCAGAATTGATGTGTGTGTTCAGAGAGAGGAGGGGTTCGAACTAAAGAATTCAGTGTTGACTCTGACTCTAGTTTTCTTTGCTCTGGGGTCAAAGAGAAGCTATCTTGGAAACTGGAATTGAGCCGGTTTAGAAATCCAATTTTAAGCCTGTTGGCATTCTGAGATACCAATTAATTACCTCTCCCCTCCTGTAAGTGCTAATAAGACAAAACTGATTCAAGGGGGAAAATTATGTTATTGGTTTTTAAAATAAGAATTAGTAATTTCCAAAGCCCTGGGCTCCTTAGTTGGAAATTAAGGCAAAATTCCTACTACCTCCATCCAGATCCAGGCCTTGAACTGGCCTTGGGCAGAGCTGAATCTGCAAAGGAGACAGTGAACTGACTCGATGAGCTTTGGGAGGATCTTGGGCTGCCTTACAGCCTGCGGTGCAGGGAGAAGAGAAATATTGCCATGTTGGTCCACTTGAGCAGCAAGTCTTTAATAGCCTAGGCGTAGTGACATCTGACATGGATGCAGACCAAAATGAAAACAGACGTGGTTCATAAGGGCTCCACCATGATCTTTGTGCACCAACAGTGTTGCTACTGCCTCTGTTGAAATTCCATGCCAGCAGTATGGAGTGTCTGACACACAGGGGAGGAAGAGTAGAAACAGTGGATAGGCAAGAAGCTGTATGCCCGGCGACTCACTTGGATGCACCGGAAATTGGTGTTAGTTTGCAAAGGCGGAGGGGAAATGGATGAAAATGCAGTCACTAATTATGTAGAATTCCTAAATAGCACTGACCTAGTAGGCACTGTAAAACAAGTGCTCTTTGGAAATTCGAGGAGAATCTGAATCACATCGGGGAAAAGTGTGTGTCTGTTTCCTAGGGAAGCACACTTCCCTCTAAAATTGTGTCACATCCCAGACTCTCCATGTGCTCAGGACATGCTAGGGGTTTGCTGTGCGAGCTCCTCAGTAGGTTTCCCTTGAATGGGCATGTTAGGGTTCTCCAGAGAAACAGAAACCGATAGGCTCTCTGTCTAAACCTGCATCTATATATATGGATATCTATGAGGAGATTTATTACAGGAATTGACTCACGTGGTTGTGGAGCCGAAGTCCCACGATTTGCCGTCTGCAAGCTGGGGAACCAGGAAAGCCAGAGGTAGAATTCAGTCTCTATCTAAAGGCCTGAGAACCAGAGGAACTGATGGTGGTAACTGCCAGCCTAAGGCCTGAGGCCTGGGAACCTGGAGGGCTGGGGGCCCTGCTGTAAGCCCAGGAGAGCAGAGACCCCAGAACCAGGAGCTCTGATGTCCCAGGACAGGAGAAAATGGATGTCCCAGCTCAGAGAGAGAGGAGGGTGGGAGAGAAAGGGAGAGAAGTGTCTCACCAACTCTCTGGGCGTCCCTTAGGCCAGTCAAATTAAAATACAGAATTAACCATCCACCAATGGCCTCAGTATCCCTGACACTTAGTATATAACTTTTTTTCTCTTTTCATGGGAAATAAATAGGATTAACAAACTGCTCATTGTTCATTATTCTAAAATGTCACTGTGAAATACATTCTACATATTACACAAGGGGAGGAAGCATGTTGATCTTGTAAACACTTCTGAGATAAAATTCTGTTTCTCCAGAATTCTCATATTGCTCAGTGATTCAGTAACACGTCAGAGAGAGACTTGCCCCTTCATGACTCACAAGAAGTGAAAAAGTTGTGATTGGACAGCACAGTTTGAGGCCCAGGACATTCTAAAAGGACATGGCACCTCCTCACCTTTTCAAGTCATGACTTGGTCAAGGCTGTGAGGTTAGCTGTGGATTGTACACAAGCCTTAGGGGTCCAGGGCCGCTCAGGTGGGGAGGACACACACCATGCTCAGAGCAGGAGCAGAGCTGGTGTTGGGTACTGCTTGACCCTGTAGTTTGTCGGACATAGAGTATTAAAGGATTTTTTGGCTGGTCTAATTGTCCTTCTGGCTCATTGTGATTAAAACAATGCAAAGTCAAGTCCTGACTAGAATTGGGGGGTGCCTCTAATTTCATAAAGCTCCTAATGGTTTTGCAAAGAATTTTGACAGATAATAAAACGGTGCTGGAGAGAGACACTTGGGAAATACCTTGTTCCTGCAGCAACCCCTTGTCTGTCTTTGAGCTGGTATAATACATTGAAGGCAGGAACCATGTCTTCTCCATCCTTGGATCCTCAGCATCTGATACATCAGAAGGCACACAATAAATGAGACAAATGGGCAAAAGTTTGGGTTCTGTGGGGACACAGTGGGAGATGAGTCTAGATGGTTAGAATGACTATGGGCAACTCACAAAGGGTCTTGAAAGAACCCTGGCCAGCATACAGTTGATTTTAAAAATGAAAAATAATTTTAATTGAATATTTGGGTCTGAAGCTATCATAACTTAAAATCCAAGAAAGGCACATAATTGGAGCACTATGGTCATGAGGCCTCTGTGTGCGATTTATGAACTTCTAACTCAGATAGGAAGAGTGTCTAACTCATCTCAAAGAGTGAAGCATTAACAGTGCATCTTAGTGGCAGGTGTTCGTGGGCGCTTTCGGCCAGGGTCGGATCATGGAGAATTCCTGCCTGCGTTCCTGGAGTGCCCAAAGCGCCAGCTGTCTGTGGTTTTGATTAAAGATAGATCTGTATGCCTTACATGCCAGACTTGCAGGCTGCGGGCTTGACTTTGTGCCATGAAATGTTAGCAGCCCTGGCTTTCCTGCTTACTCCCACACAGTCATTCCACAGCTGGAAGGAGGCTTCAGGGCTGCCTGGGAGCAGGGAAATCTTTTTGTTAAAATAGCCCAGGCCTTCACTCCACTAATTGTTTAGGGAGGCATCAGTATCCTTTTGCAAAAAGCATCCTAAGAGACCTATTCAAACCTTGTTGGTGATGGCCACCAGTCTGGCTACTTTTGGCTTAAGCAGTTGAAGGAGGTTGGAAGAAGGAAGAAGGAGGTTGGAAAAATTATATTCTAGGAGAGGGCTTTTGAGCCTTGGCTTCTGGGGAGAGAGAGGGAGACAGTTCAGTTTATTATTGAAACTGTCAATGAAAGAGAATTTCTGATAAATGTTTAGATGGCACATTGGGCCTCCATTCTAGAGTGTTACAAAAACTTCAGAGCTTCCTCAGATCAATTTACCATGTTGCTTAAAACTCTTCAGTGGTTCTTTAGTGTTTCAAGAGTAATGTTCAAACTCTTCAATATGATATTCAAAGCTCTTCATAATTTGGCTCCAAGGATCTTTTTTGGTGTCGTGAGGTAACTCCTTCATCTGCTTGTTCTCCATCCTGCAGACTCTTGACAGAATTGCACACCTGTCTGGCCCCTCTATGTTCTCTAAAATAACCCTGAATTTTTTTTATTGTGGTAAAATATATACATCAACCTTATTGTTTTAACCAATTTTAAGTGTAAAATTCAGTGCATTAAGTACATTCATAATATTGCACAACTGGCATCACTACCTAGTTCTAGATTTTTTTTTTATCCCCGCAAAAAGAAAGCCATCCCCAGTAAGTAGTCATTCCCCGCGTCCCTGTGCCCTCCCCCCACCCCCCCGTAGCCCGTGGCAACCGCTGACCTACTTTATGTCTTTATGGATTTACCTATTCGGGATATTTCGTGTAAATAGACTCATATAGTAAGTGGTCTTATTATCATATAGTAAGGTGTCTGGCCTCTTTTACTTTTCATAAATTTTTCAAGGTTTATCCACGTTGTAGCAAGTATCGGTACTTCATTCCCTTTTATAGCTAAATAATATCCCATTGAATGGATTTACCTCATTTTGTTTGTTCATCCGTCCATCCATTGTGGACGTTTGGGTTATTCCCACCTTTTGGCTATCGTGAATGGAACTGCTATGAACACGTGTATGCCATTTTTCTTTTGGATGTATACAGGCACACATGCACGCCTAGGAGTGAATTTTTCCACAGTGGCTGCACCATTTCACATTTACACCAGCAATGTAGGAGGGTTACAGTTTCTCTCCATCATCACCAACAGTTGTTACTTCCTGTTTTTTGTTATGGCCATCCTAGCAGGTGTGAAGTTCTATCTCATTGTTTTGATTTACATTTCTCTAATGACTAATGACATTGAGCATTTTTTTCACGTGCTTCTTGGCTGTTTGTATATCTTCTTTGGAGGAACGTCTATTCAAGTCCTTTGACCATTTAAAACTGTCTATTTGCTGTTGCATTGTTAGAGATCTCTCTATATTCTAGATACTAGAGCCTTAGCAGATACATGGTTTGCAAATATCTTCCCCCACTCTGTGCATTAACTTTTTACTTTCTTAGTGTCTTTTTGATGCATAAGTTTTCACTTTTGTTGAAGTCCAGTTTATACATTTTTTTCTTTTGTTGCTTATGCTTTGGGTGTTTATTTTAGAATTCATTGCCAAATCCAACATCATGAAGATTTTTTCCCCTGTGTCATCTTCTCATAGTTTTAATTCTTATTTAGGTCGTCGGTCCATTTGAGTTGATTTTGTATATGGTGTACGGTCAGGGTCCAACTTACTTTCTTGAATGTAGATAATCAGTTTTCTAGCACCATTTGTTGAAACGATAACCCTGCAGTTTTGACGTTTCCTTGGAAGGCTTGCGATTCCTTTTCTTTAAGTGAAGCATGGTTTTCTCTGACACTGCTTTTCTGGCCACCTTTTCACACAGAGGGCTTTTTATCTTCCCCCTACTTTCTCCTTCTCATTGATCCTGGAAGGGTCGTTATATATTAAGCTTTCATTTATCTGCATCTTCCTCACTGGTCCATCCAAACCCTTGTTAATGCCTTTCTTTGGACACCCACTGGATGGTTGCTTCCCCCAACTTCACTGCTGTTATCCACTTACTCCATCCTATTCGATGACTTCCCCGCTTAGAGAAGTCTTTGTCTTCGAAGACTCCTGCATCACTGTGGTCATCTTTGTATGCTTCAAACATTGTGTTGACGACTGGCTCTTCGTCCCTTCCCTTCCACAATGCCAGGGTCTTGAGCTTCCCTTTTCACAGACATTAGTGAGGCCATGATTTTTTGCCTGTGTAACCCTTGGAAAGAGCTTTTTGTATGCAGTGTAAAATTCTAAACTCCTTCTCAGCAGATTCTCATTTCTTGGGTGTTTTGTTGTTGTTGTTGCACTTGATTTAGCTTCTGGCATTATTTATGACCTCTTTGTCACTCCTGATTCTTATAAAACAACATCGATATAAACACTGCTTTTAATTTTCATGCAATTTCAATCTTTTAGAAAAGTTGTGAAAATAGTACAAAGTACTCTCTACTCCATGTTCAGATTCATTCTAGGTCTTTTGCTTTATCATTCCTTTTCTCTCTTTTTTGCGAATCATTTGAAAAATACCTTGCAAAGCACCCTTTATCCCTAAATATGTCCAAGTGCTTTTCTGGGAACAAGGACATTCATTTACATGAGTACAGTAAAATGATCCAAATCAGTATATTTACTATTGAATCTTATTTCTCACCTAATTCATATTCTGTACTCAAAGTTAATCAATTTTCCAATACTATCTTCCCCCACCTCCAGCCCAGTACTCAATCCACTATTATGCAATCACTTAGTGTTTCTGTATCTTCAGTATCCTCTAACCTGAAACAGTTCCTCAGCCATTTTTGTCTTTCTAGACCTTCCTTGATATTTTCTAAGAAGACCGGCAAAATAACTTCTAAAATATCCCTCAATGTGAGTTTATCTATGGTTTCCTTATGTTAAGATTAGTGTGCTTTTTCAGCAGGAATGCTCAAATGTTATGTCTTCGCTGCATCATATCAAGAAGCATATAATGGAGCATTTTATTGATGAGATTAACTTTGTTAAGGTCATGTCCACCAGCTCTCTCTACCATACAGTCACTGTATTTCCCTTTGCCATTAATCTATAGAAGGATACTTAGAGATTGATATCCTATATATACCCTGTTCCTCATCAAATGCTCAGTCACCAGTTTTATCATCCATTGATGCTTCTCACCTAAATCAGGTCTTGAGAAGATGATTGCCAACTGGTGATTTCCACTCCCCGTCATTGTTTTTACATTTATTAGTTGTCATTCCACTTTAAGGTAAAGCTTGACTTTCTCCTGTATGTGTTCATATGTTTATAATTGTTTTGTCTCATGGGTTTTTGTTTTACTCAAATGATTACTGTTAGTCATGATTTAGATGCTTGAACTCCCCAAGATGTAGCCAGCGAGAGCCTCCTCATGCTGGTTCTTGGGTCCCTTTGACATGTCTCCATTATTCTGGGAAGGGCCCTGGAGTTACCCTGGGTCTGAGTGAGTGAAGAATTGGTGGAAGGGTTCCCAGACCTGCTGCCGCGTGGCCATGACTAGCAGTAGAAGGAAGTGTGGGGATAAGTAGTTTACTCCCCGTGTTATCAGGGAAACTTGGTCAGAATTTCAATAGACCCCAAAGCCGGGGAGGAAGCAGTAAGCAGAGTCAGTTGACTCAGGAGGCTGGGTCATCGTTCATGGGAGGAGCCTGCAGTCACTCATGCTCCAGGGGGAAACGGGGCAAAGACTCAGCAGCTGACACTGCAGCCTCCCTGGTATTAGGCCTGGAGAGACTGCTCAGGAACCGGGTGAAGGAGAAAACCCCAAAGCATGTGAGGGACTATAACAAGTTTGTACCACAGGCCTGAACTGTCTGGGTCCTTGGGCTGGACCAAGAACGGATCCACAGTTGACCCGTTTCTACCATCAGCAGAAATGGGGCTACAGAGTCAGTTCCAGTCAGAGAGAAGAAGGCTGTGTATTTCCACACTCAGGCAAGTACTTAAAGTGCGTGCAGATTCCGATGGGGTTACCATAACTTACCTATTACATTTAAAATTAGTGTGTAACGTATCTAAAGATGAGACCTGATCTTCATCTCTGTTATAGTTTTGGTTTTTGTCAAATACAGTAAAGTTCTAGGAAAATAATAACTAAGTCGAGTATAAGTGAATGATTGGTTTTACATAAAATCTAGTAGAATACTTAGTTGGCCAATTAATATTTGAAGAGTAGAAGGTTTAAATGATTGAATGATCTCTGCTCACTTTGTTGAATATTGTTTTTTGGTGAATTTCTGAATGTAGATTAATTTGTGTTTTGGTGAAGTTTACTTTGTATGGTCTGAGTTAGCTGTCAGCAAAGTGTGGCCCATGGGGAAAACTGGGCCTGCTTTCTGTTTTTGAAAATAAAGTTTTATTGGAGTATAACCACTCCCACTTTGTTTAGATACTGTCTGCGGTTGCTGTTGCAAGAGAAGATTTGGCTTGCAAAGCCTAACACATTTATTATCTGGCTCTTCGTAGAGGAAGTTTGCCAAGCCCTAGCTTAGTAAGGCAAAATGTGTTTGTGGTCTTATCTTTCACATTATTAAGTAGAGTCTGTTTTATTTCCCTTTGAGCATATTAAGGTTAATTTCCTTAAGGCACAGTGCTTTCCAAACGTGATGCTTGGAACGTTGCAATGAATGAATCTTTAAAGATTTTGTCCTCTAAGAAATGGAGCATCAAGTAGAATGAATCCTCGGACTCACGCCGACCTTTATAGATGGAAAGCAATTTTCTTTAGCTTGTTGCAGAAACGTAAGTACTTGCCAGAGTAGCTGGAAAGGAGTATCTGTTGTTTTGTGAGAAGAGAGTTCCATGAAGAACTCTCCTGCCTCCCTTTCACGTCCGTTCCGTACGCGGACCCTCTCCCGTCGCAGTAGGGCTCTCCTGCCCTCGAGACTTTGCAGAGAGTGTTAAAGTTAGACCGGGTGAGCGTGATGATGTACTGACAGGAAACCGTGACAGTGCCTTCCTGTGACATGACTCATCACCTTACAGAGAACTAGTCCACGTTGCCAATCCTAAATGTAAGCTCTGATGTCCTATTAATTGCCTTTGTCTAATCTTAAAATACTTACAAAAAAAAAAAAGCCCTTCTATTCCATCTGGATTAATTTCTTCCCGTCCGCTTTATACTGGGCTATTCCCATGTCCCATTTCAAACTGTGAACCACATGGGACTCAGAGTGCTCTTGTAAGGAGCTGTGTGGGCTGAGCACCAGAGATTCATCTTTAGATACAGGCCCTGGAAGTCATACTGACTCAGATTGGACAGGATGGAAATTATTATTAATGTTTCTAAAATAAAAATCTATATTCATTTTAGGGAAAAAAACAATGTTTGAAAGAGTAGAAAAGGAAAAAAAACATGAACATTCATGGTGCTCACCATTTCCCACAGAGTTACTAATACTACAATTTTTGTGTACATTGCTTTTCAGAAATTTTTCTAAGGACACATATTTTGTTTTACAATTTTCAGTGTGATTTTATTTGATTTTCCTTTTTGTCTCTTCCCCCATCCCCTATCTTCTTTTATTAGCCTCTTCATCATATAAGCCCATATGATTGCATTTCTTTTCCCTGGGCTTATATAATCATATGTTGCCATCTGTACATGTTCATAGTCGTTGTTCACAGAACTGAGAGCACATTACACTCACTGTCTGCATCTTGCTTTTCTCGCTAGTGATTCCTTGTGGAAAGTCTACCTACTCACTTGGTATATCTCTGCCTCTTAGGGGTGCCCCCCTACATTACTATTTTTTATTGAAGTACAGTTCACTTACAATGTTTCAGGCGTATAGCACAGCAAAGTGATTCAGTTATACGTATATAAATTCTTTTTCAGATTCTTTTCCATTATTGGTTATTACAAGATATTGAATATAGTTCCCCGTGCTGTATCTGTTTTATATATAGTAGTGTGTATCTGTTCATCCGAAATTCCTAGCTTATCCCTCTTCCCTCACTTTCCCGTTTGGTAACCATAAGTCTGTTCTTTATGTCTGTGAGTCTATTTCTGCTTTGTAAATAAGTTCATTTTTATCATTTTTTTTAGGTTCCACATATAAGTGGTATCATATGATATTTGTCTTTGTCTGACTTACTTCACTTAGTATGATAATCTCTAGGTCCATCCATGTTGCTGTAAATGGCATTATTTTGTTCTTTTTTAATGGCTGAGTAGTATTCCAGGGTACATATACACCACATCTTTATCCAAGTATCTGTTGACGGACATTTAGGCTGTTTCCATGTCTTGGCTATTGTATATAGTGCTGCTATGAACATTGGGGGTGCAGGCATTTTTTGGATTACAGTTTTCACCTTTTCTAGATACATGCCCAGGAGTGGGATTGCTGGATCATATGGTAGCCCTAATTTTAGTCTTTTAAGGAACCTCTGTACTGTCTTGCATATTTTCTGCACCAGTTTTCTCTTACATTATTTCTACAAGAAAATGTTCTGATTTCCTCTTCAAGCCTGTAATTGAGTGTGTGCTCTTCCCAGGTTGGGCAGCCACACCCAGGGTGGGAAGGAGATGGTGCAAGAAGGTTTTGACACCTTGCCCTGGGTTCTGCTCAAAGTTGGCCTGCCTGAGGGCCTTCATCTCTCCTTCTCCAAGTAGAGGAGCCTCACCTATTTCCGTGGGGGCAGGAATGCCTTTGGTTGTGAGAGGTAGACAAGGAGACAGCAGGTGCCTGTGACAACAGTGGCTGTGCTGCTGCGGGACAGACCCTACCCGGGCAGGACTCCTTTCAGCCCTGGGCCACCAGTGAGGGGCTTGTTTTAGGGACACATTTAAAAAAAATTAAAATTAGGCTATGCCGTTTGTATTGGAATGTAATCTAATCAGGAGTATCTTTCCGTACTGATAAATGGCATCCAGGAGCCTTTGCTGTATGTTGTAGACCTGCCACAAAATGTATAGAAAGCATCACTCTTTGATTTGACACGTTGCTTCCAGGTTTTCATAATTATTCATGATGCTGTGAACAATACATGTACTTAGGTACTCGATCAGATGCTTCTTTAGGTTAAATAAGGAGGGGCAGAATTACAGGATCAAAAGAGCTGAACAAATCCTGATGCTTTTGGTACCTATTAACAAATTGCCCTCGAAAGTGGTTGGTTGTCCCATTTCACGTTATTGAAGTGTCTGAGTGTGCCTTTTTATTCACATCATCACCACCTCCAGGTTATTCAATTTTTAGCGACTTTAAAATTTTTCTTGAATATGACCCAAGAGTTTAAAAAAAAATTTTATGTTGTGACTTAAAACACACACACATTCATATACACACAATGAATGCATATACATAGACAAACATATATTTAACAAAAATAAAAATCACACAAAGTAATATTAACTTTTACTGTATAAAATGCATTTGATTTTTTAATCCTATTTCATGAAAAATGCTAGCTGAGACCCACGAAGTAGATTTCATAAACTATATTAAGCTGGGAGAAATGGTGACATTTTAGGATAGAAGAAATATGACCTAAAAAGTAGCTTATCAGCCGGAGTGAAATTCTGTAACAAGATGAAATTTAACACAGATACTGTGAGGCTCCTCAACGGGGATGAACCCCACCGTCAACACCGCCACCACCTACGTCCAGGCTTCCGTCCATATGATGCTCGTCCTGCCCTCACTCGCTAAACAGCTTTTGAATTTTCTTAAGATGGTCTTAGTGGTCTCGGCACTTGATCCATCATTAAATTTGCTTCATTCCCTTAATATTCTCTTTGGCTTTTTAAAATCTAAATCCATGATGCCCCTTCCAGCAATCTAAAAGTTTCCTCAGCCTTCTCACTTTTAGGCGGTCATCTTCACATTTAATTCAGCTTTGTTGTCTGTGATGGGCCTACAGAGCCAGTACCAAGCCCCTGAGCATAGACTCCTCTTCATCGTGGCCTCCCACGATCTGGATAACAGCTCAGTTATGAGTTCAACTCTGAATGCAGGACATCTGGATTCCGGCACCAGTACTGCAGCTTCCTAGATGGGGTCCTTGAGCAAGTTCAGTCTCTCTGTGCTTCCCTTGGCTCACCTGTAGAGGAGCTTCGAGAAGCATAGTACTTGGCACGTGGGCATAGCATGAGGATTATGTACACATAGAGCGCTTAGGAAAATGCCTGGTGCATAGGAGCATCTCAAGAAAAGTTAATTTAATTATTCCCACATAACTTTAATCCACTCTGATCTAAGTAAGATTGAGATTTTCCTGTGAGAGAAGGCTGCAGGTTTATATTGCTGTATCGAAGTAGAAGAGGCATGGAAAGGAAAGTAGAAACCATCCATGTGTTATGTGGAAATAAATGTTTTTGATTCATTTCTTAATACAGATGAAGGATGAGAGTAAAATGAGTCTATTTGGTGTGTTTTGAGCTTTATAAATTATGATACCCTCTCTCCAGAGATATTTTAGATTCTGACGTGCTCTAAATATACCAAACATTTTAACAAGAAAAATCCTTTTTTTGATGAGATAAATGGCTTTTCATACTCTGACTTCCTCTACCTTGTCACCACTTTTCTTCGTCCTCCTCTGTCATTGCTAATAGCTTTTTAATGGAGTCTACCACAGAGTGCTTTCACATTTAGGAATATAAAAAGCACAGAAGCACACTGAGCTGGAAGGAAAAACTGAGATCATCTCATCCAATCAGCCACATTTGCTGGGATGTCTACTTCCCCTAGAAATGAGAGATGTCAGCCCAAGGTAATGCTGTTCTTCATGCCCCAGGAAACTGGTGAAACTGTGTGACAGAGATCTGAAAATATTGGTCCTGATTCAAATGTGGCAGATGTTCCATGACACTATGGAATAGATGAGGTACGAATAAGACCACTTCTGTGTCATCAGCTGATCCATGGACTTTTTCATGTCCTAAAGCAATCATGCCACTCTTCTGTTTCTTCCTGGAGCCCGAGGGGACATACTAACTGCCACATGTCAGTTTATGGTTTCCAACAACTCTATGTACGTGACTGGATATTTCTGTTCCTATATATCATGATAAGGTGTGTGCAAATATCGAGTCCTGAGGTTTGGCTCTTTTTAAATGCGTGCACTGCATGATACCACCTCTCTGGATCGCACTGCCGCACTGGAAGGGGTTGTAGAGATCTCTGTATTTGGCAAGAAGAGAAAACCTTTCAGACTGGGCCTTGTCACTAAAAAGCAATTTTCTTTGCTATTTTTTGTTTACGTCATCAGATGACACTATACTACCTGCCCCTGCTTAAAATCCAACTAGCGGGAGCGGTGGTTGAAACTCTCCACTTACTGATCAGCAGGGAGATTATTGTTTTTAATCGTTTAGTTACTGTTTTTTAATCTGCTTATACTTACTGGTTACACACAGAGATTTGAAGATATAAGAGAAGGGGGAAAAGCTCAGAGAGAGAAACAGAATAGTTCATAGATTTTGTTTTAGCTGAAATTATTTTGGTCGAAAAGAACAGAAACCAACCACAGTGGTTTTCAGGAAATTTTGTTGTAAGAACACTGGATATGGCGTGGACTCCGAGGACAGGAATGCTTCTGGGCTTCAGGAAAAGCAGGATTCAGGGATGTGAACCCCTGTCAAGACTCTGTTCTCTAATCCTCATTCTTTATAGGTTGATTTTTTTCCCCTCTTATTTACATGGCAGAACACGGTCACCCGGCAATAACTCCGGGCTTTATGTGTCACAGTGTAGGCACACAAGGAGACACTGCCTCAGTTCTCTTGATTCACATCCAAAGTCCCAAGGAAGGAAACTCATTGGCTAGTGGGCAGGTGACGTGATGTAACATGACAGCCCCTGTAGCAACCGCTCAGGTTGTGGAAGGATCTATTCCTGGAAGAGGAAGGCTGGACTCTCGCAGAGGTGATCTCGTGGGAGATTTTAGCCAGAATGCTTTTCCTCACACCAGTTTGGAATTAATCTCTACACATTTCCAACTCTTATCACCTCCTAAGTTACCCAGCTGAAAGAAGCAATATTTCCACGTGTCCTACCTCCACCTGGCTCAGGTTTTAAAGGGTATTTTAGCATCATAGACTTTGGTGAGTGAGTCTGTCAATCCATGCTAGTGACTGATTCATTTTTCTGTTCCCAGTCCAGCCTCACCCGTATAGGCTCCCATGTTCCAAAACTTGTAACATTCTCCCTCCTCTGATCATTGTGTTTGGCTTTCTCTGCATGTTTTCCAATTCACGAAGCCTTGGGTCTTTGACATGAGAAATGATTTCCAGTTAAACAGTTATATTATGCAGTATGAAATTCTGGAAGGCTAGTCATCTTAAATTTTAAGATCATTCATTTCACCTACTATACCCCATGACCTCTGGTATTAAATACCATACACGTCATTGTAGATGGACTGTGGCGTATTAAAAAAAAAACTGCTTTATTCAGTCTTAGAATTATTCTTGACTAGTAAAAGAAGGACGAAAATGTAACTTTCTGGGAATTTGAGAGCCCGCGTTCTCAGAAAGCTATTGCTCCTTTCTGTGTAAATTTCGTCACCTGGGCTATCTATCAGCAATTCATCCGTGACTACTGGAGCATAAATAGGGTTAGCTCAGTTTATACCAGGGTCCTAACTGGATTCTTTGGAGAGTGAGTTTTTGGATGAGGCAGGATGACTTTCCTTTTTCCTTTTCCCTACCTCATATGTTTCATCTATCTTCTCCATCTCTCCCACAACTTCTTTTGTTCCCTTTGTTGTGTTCTATTTCCTTCCCTCTCACTATCTATAAAGCATGCTGTTAGGAGTAAAACATGCTTCATACAAGCCAAAATGGTAGGATGTAAAACAAGATAGCACATGATGTTATCCATGGAAATTGTGCCACTTAAGTCGTGTTTGTTTTGCAGCTATTTAAAAATGTGTGTTTTAATCAGGAACAAGTCTAATAGCAAACAATGATGGAGAGGATTTCTACTAGCACACTGGGTTGTGGACTTCACCCACCCAGTGTTTTTTGCCTCTGCTTTATGCCATCTGTTTCTCTGTTCTTACTTCTTACAACACCATTTCTCTTTCCTCTTTCACCCATACTCATTTCTCTGATGTGAGTTTTAATTCTTCTAAATAAAAACAAGACATGTACTTGCTGGCAAAGTATATTGGTAAGGGTATTTATGGGATATAATTTAACATTAATATTACTATCTCTTCTAGACTGTGAACAGTTAGACAAGGTTTGTGTCACCAGCGCCTAGATCATTGCCTGGTATATGGTGGGTGACCAATAGTGCTTGTTAACTAGGCTAATTTTTTTTTTAACTTTTTATTTTGGGGCGATTTTAGATTTACAGAAAAGTTGCAAATATGCAGTATTCCTGTGTCCTATGACCCAGCTCCTCTGTTCTGATATTAACATGTCACACAACCTTGGTTCATTTGTCAAAACCAAGAAGTTAAGATTGATCCTATGCTGTTAACTAAAGTACAGACTTTATTCAGATAACACTAATTTCTCCTCTAATGCCCTTTTTTCCTACTCCAGGACTGACTCCATGATACCATCTGGCATTTTGTATTCATTTAATTTTAATTTTCTCTAATATTGAATATTAATTAAAAGAAATTTATATTTATATATTTTATTGAAGTATAGTCAGTTTACAATGTTGTGTCAATTTCTGGTGTATAGCACAATGCTTCAGTCATACATGAACATACATATATCTGTTTTCATATTCTTTTTCACCAAAAGTTACTACAAGATATTGAACATAGTTCCCTGTGCTGTACAGTTCACTTATTGTTTATCTGAACACTAATTTTTAAGTTTACCTTTTATGATTTTACTTTTAATAGTTAATTTGTAATGTTAAATGGTACAGAACACTAAGAAAATAAATACATGGGTGTGTAAAATAAACTATTATTTTCCAGTGAGTCCAACTTTGTTTAAATTAAGATTGCCTAGTATCAATATGGTAGAAAGAAAATGCATCAGATTTAAATTTCAAAATCTGGAAAGGGAACAGTTTCCCTGGCATCTCTTGACCTTTCAAATTCCTTTTATTTGAATGTACAGCTCTATTTATTGACTTGTAATATAGCGAAGGTTTATTTCTTAGCATTGATAATTCAAACTTTACTCAGTTGGCAAGGTTCAAACTAGTCTCTGGAAAAAAATATTTTACAATTTTATTATTGTAAGCAAACTAAATTCCAAAGGAAATACTTTTAGAAACAAAATGGGTTGGGATTTTAGAGTCAATCTTCAGATTTTTGGTGGTAATCCCGGTAGGATTTTTTAAAATTGCCAGACACACCCAGCCTTCTACCTTGATTACTGCTTCAGGTGCTGCTTTTCATGCATGCTTTCCAGCTGCAGCTTCCTGTGCACCAGGTAACTACATTAGTGTGCTCCCAAAAGTTCTTGTCTTTTCTCCATAAAAGAAAATGCCCAGTGTCTTTTTAAAATCATGTGGTAAATAAAAGTAATCTTTCAAACTGGATGGTATTACCCCCCAAAACTAGTATAGCCCTTGGCACATGATATGCATTGAGAAAAGATTTATTGAAAAGCCGAACTCAGAGACGTGGAGAGAGTAGGATGGTGATTGCCAACTGGGGGATGGGGAAAATGGGGAGATGTTGCTCAAATGGTATAGACTTTCAGTTGTAAAATGAATAAATTCTGGGGACCTCATGTACAGCAGTAACCATGCTGTACATGAGATTCCCAGACTATAATTAACAATACTGTATTGTATACTTGAAATTTTCTTAAGGGGTAGATCTAAGTGTTCTCACCACAAAAAGAAAGGTGACTGTGTGAGGTGATGAATGTGTTAATTAGTCTTGGTGGTGGCAATCATTTCACAGTATATACAGAAATCAGATCAAATCATGTTGTACAACTTAAATGCTTATAACTTTAATGTTTCAATTATACTTCAGTAAATTGGGGAGAAAAGGAAGAAGGGTTTGTTGATGAATTCAGTAATAGGAGATCTGAATCAAAAAAGGCTAGAAAAAAAATTTTTTCTGTATATATATATTTATTGAAGTATAGTCAGTTTACATGTTGTGTCCATTTCTGGTGTACTGAAGCATAATGCTTCAATCATACATAAATATGCATATATTCGTTTTCAGATTCTTTTCCACCATAAGTTACTACCAGATATCGAATATAGTTTCCTGCGCTATACAGCATGAACTTGTTGTTTATCTATTCTGTATATATCAGTATCTGCAAATCTCTAACTCTCAGTTTATTCCTTCTTTACCAGAACTTTAACTCAGTCTAAATCCCCGTCTGCCATCTTGAGGACACAGTGAGAACTGCAACAGATTCTGTCTAAACCATGCCTCCTCATGATGAGAGCAAGGCCACTTACTGAGTCAAGGAGCGAACACTACAGTTTTTAAAAGGGACATGAATTGAGACAATTATTCAGATGATTAAGATGGAAAGGCATTTTCACCAGAAGTGTGCCAATTACTGAAGCAATTTCAAACAAAATTACCCCTCAAAACTACTTTTTCCTGTGTGATCTGGTTAGAATGGAGAAACATAAATAAAATCCATGATATTTTCTTAATCCTTCAGTATCTGTGGGTCAAATTCTATTTTATTCAAGTAGTTTAGTTTTCTTAAAATCTATGATGCTTAGGTTGGAAACAAAAAGCGAAGATTATTGATAGTAAAGGAACAGTGAGGGAAGAAAGTCAGGCAAAGAAATGAATGAAGCTGCTTTGCATGTGGTCAGTGGATGTGTCATCCTTGGCATTTTTGCCCTGTAAAATCGTGCAGTGTGAGCACAGTGGAATGAGCTGTGTTTGTGGCCAAGTAGATCTGAGCATAGTCCTTTTTCTCTCTTCCTTCTTTGTCCTTCTGTCTTACCACAAATCTGCACCGCTCTTATTTTCATTCCCTTACAGAATCTTTTTGTATGTCCAGGGTGCAGCCCCTTTCTGTCCATTCACCATTGATTGCATCATCGGCACTTTGAAACTCCAAAGTGTCTGGCGCACAATAGGTGCTCTTTGTGTGAGTGGTGAGACCGCGCCCACGCCCTGTCCTTCAGCGTCCTTGGTGGGATGATTGCCTCTGTAGGATTTATGCTCCTGCAACCTGTTTTCTCTCGTGTCTTTTTGAAATGTCACGGGTATTGTTCTCTGTAATAATCACTTCATTGCAAGTCTATTCTGTTGTTCGGCCCACAGCCCTTCATCTCTACCTTCTGTCTCATTTGCCTCTTCAGTGCACGGCTTGATCCTTCTGGATGTCTCAAAATCCAAAACCACCGGTGTCTTTTCTCTTTTCTCTTATCAGCACGTACAGAGATTTTCTGCTCACTGGGTGAGTGTCTTCATACTTCCGTTGCTCTGGTTGTTTCAGTTCCTACCTGAGAGTGCATAGATTGGTGCAAATGCTGAGCCTACAAATTTCTGCACAATCCCTTTGAAAGCCAACATTTGTGAAAAACAGCACACACAGTGTGTAACAGTAACTATGTGCCAGGCATTGTTTAAAGTGCTTTACACACAGTGACTCATTTTATCCTCACAGCAACCCTAGGAGGGAAAAACTCTGTCTCTATTTCAGAGATGAGAAAATTGAAGCTTATGAATTACGTTTCCTGCCATAGCCTCAGGGCGTCTCCAAAGCAAGTACCCAGGTGACAAAAAGTCCTAAGTTGTGGGGGCAGGATTGGGCATAGACAATTGGGCTCTAGAATCTGTGCTCCGATTATCTCAGAGGTGAGAACACCTCCTGGGGCCCGGGTGAGAGGGTATTTAATGGGCTTCATTGGCTCTAGAATGATCTAATGTGCTCCAGCAACCTACAGTCAGTTCAGCACATTAACTCGAAAAGAATGAATGTCAGACGCGAGGAATTTAGATGAGAGTCTGTTCACATCAGCTAGGGCACCACGGCCAGGTTCTCAAGGAGAATGCTTTCCTGCTGTTTCTGTGGAAAACCTCCACCTGAATAGAGCTCTCCTCGCTGAAAGGTGACAAATCACGTGAAAGGGAACATTGGACTTATGAAAAAATTGTACAATCTGAAAAACGAGACTATATTTTCTCAGTGAAAAATCAGATTGCTAAAAATCATTTAAAACACATAAATGTAAATTTTATAAACTGTCTGTTTTGGGTTTTCAATAGAACACAGGAAAAATTGCTCTATAAAAATATATGACTAACATATATATGTAGATGACTAGCATAGTCATATAGTACACACTGGACAAGAAATATGAAACAGCAGTGACTTTTATGCAGGTAAATATAAGAAAAACCTGAATAAAACCCCAAAATGATGAAGCTTGATTTACAGCTTCAGTTGAAGCAGTGAAGGGCATAATCAATATTCAAGAAGTTCTGTTAGAAAAAATGTTCCTGCTCAGAAAAAAATGAAGAGAAATAAGGATCAAATATATACATGTGTAAAGCTTTACTGACTTAAGAAAGATCAACTGGAAATAAAATAGGCTCAGCAAATATCAGGCAAAATTGATGTAAAGGAAAAAAAAACCCTAGACAGATCCTGATGAATTATTTTTAAATTTCAGACCTAGAAAGCACTTTGTTTAAGTGTCCAGATGGAAAAAGCAAAAAAAAAAAAAAGGAAATGAAACTGTTTTTACAATTCTTTACAACATTAGTGTTAGACCTCAAGGGCACAACACTAATATCCAAGCCTGGGAAGAAAATGTGATCCAATATTTCTTTTTCTTTCTTTTCTAAAATTCAGCAATTTTAATTGAAATTTATTCACCAATAACATTATTTAAATTAAAGGTATACAACACATTAACTTGATAATTTTGTATATTGTACTATGATTGCCACTGTAGTGATACCTCTATCCTGTTATACAATCATTTCTTTTTAGTGGTTGGAATAATTGAATTCTAATCTCTTGGGAAGTTTTGATTATAAGACAATATTGTTGTCTGTATTCACTATACTGTGCATTAGATCTCTAGAACTTACTGACTACTTGTTTCAAATTTGTACCCTTAAATAACATCTGTCCTATCCCTGCCATCCCCATCCCCTGGGAATCACCATTTTACTCAGTTTTTAGAATTTGGCTTGTTGAGATTCCTCATTCAGTATTTGTCTTTCTCTGTTGGACTTATTTCACTTTAGCATAGTGCACTCAAGGTCCATCCATGTTGTTGCAAATGACATGATGTCTTTCTTTATCATGGCTGCATAATATTCCATTGTATAACTATATCACAACTTCTTTATCCATTCATCTGTTGATGGACACTTAGGTTGTTTCCATACCTTGGTTATAGTGAATAATGCTGCAGTGAACATGGAGTAGGTATATCTCTTCTATATCCTATTTTCATTTCCTTTGGGTAAATACTCAGAAGTAGAATTGCTGGATCATATGATAGATCTATTTTTTAATTTTCTGAGGAAGCTCCACATTAGTTTCCATAGTGGCTGAAGAACCAATTTACATTTCCACCAACAGTGCACAAAGTTTCTCTTTTCTCCACATCTTTGCCAACGCTTATCACCACGTTCTTTTCTTGATGATATCCATTCTAACAGGTGCAAGGTGATATCTCATTTTGATTTGTATTTCCTTGATTAGTGATGTTGAGTGTCTTTTCATGTACTCATTGGTCCTTTGGATGTCTTCTTTGGAAAATTGTCTATTTAATTCCTTGGCCCTTTTATTGGGGGGGGGGGAGTAGGTAATTAGGTTTATTTATTTGTTTTTTATTTTTTAATGGAGGTATTGTATTGAATCCAGGACCTCATGCATGCTAAGCTTATACTTTGCCAATTGAGCTATACCCTCCCCTACTCCTTGGCCCATTATTAAAACAGACTTTTTTTTTTTTGCCATGTTCTATGAACTATTTATATATTTGGATGTTCTCCTCTTAACCAATATATGGTTTGCTAAAATTTTCTCCCATTTTGTAGGCTGCCTTTTCATTTTGTTAGTTGCTTCTTTTGCTGTGCAGAAGCTTTTAAGTTGATATAGTCCCATTTGTTGATTGTGCTTTTGTTTTTCGTGCTTTTGATATCATGTGCAAAATCATTGCTGAGACCAATGTTGAGAAACTTCTTCCCTATGTTGTCTTCTAGAAGTTTAATGCTATCCCATCTTACATTTGAGTCTTTGATCCATTTCTAGTTAATTTTTGTGAGTGGTGTAAGATAGGCATCCAGTTTCATTGTTCTGCATGTGTTTATCCGGTTTTCCCAAGACCATTTGTTGAAGAGGCTATCCTTTCCCCACTAGTATTCTTGGCTTCCTTGTTGAATATTATGTGACTGTGTGCTTCTGGGCTGTCCGTTCTGTTCCACTGACCTATGTGCCTATTCTTATGCCAGTACCGTACTGTTCTTTTAAATTGCTATAACTTTGTTGTGTAGATTAAAATCAGGAAGGGTGATGCCCCCAGCTCTGTTCTTTCTTAGGATTGCTTTGGCTACTGGAGGATTTTAGAATTTTTTTTTTCTGTATCTTTGAAGAATACTATTATTATTTTGATGGATACTGCATTGAATCTATAGATAGCTTTGGGTAGTATGGACATTTTAATAATATTAATTCTTCCAATCCATGAACACAAAATGGTTTCCATTTGTTTGTGACTTCTTCAATTTCTTTCAACAAAGTCTTGTAGATTTTAATGTATAGATCTTTTCTCTCCTTCGGTTAAATCTATTGTTAGGAATTTTATTGTTTTTGATGCTATTGTGAATGGGATAGTTTTATTTCTTTTTATGTTTTATAATTAGTGTATAAAAATGCAACTGATTCCTGTATGTTGTTTTTATGTCCTGCAAACTTACTGAATTTTTTGATTAGTTCCAACAGTTTCTGGTTGAGTGTTTGGGATTTTCTATACACAAAATCATATCACCTGCAAATAGAGACATTGTACTTCTGCCGGTCCGATTTAAATGCCTTTATTTCTTTGTCTTGCCTAATTTGTCTGGCGAGGACTTCCGGTACTTCTCGCTAGTGGTGGGAGCGGGCACTGGCATGCTTCTTTTGCTCCTGGAAAAGCTTTCAACTTTTCACCATTGAGCATACAAAAGGTGTCTGCTTGTTGTTTATGGTCCTTACTATATTGATTATGCTCCTTCTGTACCTAATCTGTTGAAAGTTTTTATTATGAAAGGATGTTGTATTTTGTCAAATGCTTTTTCTGCCTCTGTTGAGATGATCATATTATTTTTGTCTTTCATTTTAATGTGATGTATCCTTTGAATATGTCATATCACTCTCTCTTGCCCTGTAGAAATCTGCTGATAGCCTAGTTGGGGGTTCCTTTGTAGTTATTTTTTTCCCCTACTCCCTTGCAAGCCTTTAATCTTTTCACTGATTTTTGACGTTTTCATGATAATGTGTCTTGGAGAAGGTCTTTGTGCAGTGAGACAACAGGGTGGAACTTACATGTCCAAGTTCTTCCCCAGGTTTGAGACGTTCTCAGCTATTATTTCTTTAAATAAACTCTTCCTTCTTCCCCTCTCTCCTCCTTCTGGTACATCAAGTATTTTTATATTTGCCTTTCTAATCAAATCCAATAGCTTTCCTAGGGTTTCTTCACTTGGAAAACAGTTTAATTCTCTCTTCTCTTCTAATTAAATTATTTTAGTATTTCTATCCTCCAAGTCACTTACTCTCTCTTCCTTCTGTTCTCCGCTGTTCCTGATGCTGTCTGTTGTAGTCTTCATTTCATTTATTAAATTCCTCAGCTCCAGAATTTTTATTTGATTCTTTTTTTTATAATTTCAATATTTGGGTAAAGAACTCCTTCTGTTGATTAATTTTATTCCTGAGTTCTTTGAATTGTCCCTCTGAGTTTTCTTGTAGTTCACTGAATTTCTTCATAACAACTCTCTTGAATTCTTTCTAAGTTAGTTTGGTTGCTGGAGAATTATTGGTTTCTTTTTATAATACCGCATTTCCTTGATTTTTTCATACTGTTCAAAGGTATGCACTTCTGCTTTTGCATTTGAACTTTGGTTCTTTGGTTCTTAAAATTCAACAAGCCGTCTATTAGAACTTTTCTTTTCTATTCCAGAAGGTGGCGCAATAGCTCAAGTCTGTGGTTTCTCCTACCGGAGCTTGCGCTTGGGAATATGGAGCTGGCAGCAGAGTAGAAGGAGGTGTGGGCTTAGCACCTGCGGCTTTTGGGGTACCCTGGAGCCCGGTGGGGGCTCCTCACGTGGGTCACTCCCAGCGGTCCACAGGCAGAGACCTCCTGCTGAAGTCCTGAAGCAGACAGCAGGAAGCACATTCCTTCAAGTTCTTTTATATTATTTGCCTCCTTCCTTTTCCTCTCCCTTCCCCTAGTCAGAGTTCCCTCCTCAGAAATCTGGATGTTGCTGGAGGGAAACAGGTTTCTCCAGCCTGCACAACTGGGACAGCCTGGAAGTCACTCGCCACTTTTGCTTTGTACCTCCTCCATGGGAGAAGTTGTCACTTTGCACGTCCTCTGCTGGAGAGGTCTCCACCGCCACTGCCCGAAGCCCAGCCACTTGCAGTGTTGCCCTGAGGAGGGGTTCCCACCTTGGCAAGTTCCTTCCTTTTCTCTGCATCATCCAAACTCTGGTCCAGTGGTGTGCCAGAGCCTCCCCTCAGAAAGACAGGACTGCCGCAGATTCTCTCTCTGGTACCCTTGGGTATCTGACCAGTTTTGTATTGTCCAGATTTCCTTTCTCCGATCAAAGTGAGTGAAGATGGGGCAGGCTCGTCCACTCAGCCTTGAGGCCCCTGCTGAGGTCCTGTCTGCCCATTTTCAGAAGCACATGTGGGTGGAAACCTTCTGTGCATCCTGGGATAATGTAGATTATACCATCCAGCCAGGGATGTCTAATTAGCTGTTCACAAAGGGCAGAGAAAAATAGGAGTGACTCATGCTGCCATGGTGCTGATGTCACTCCCAGCTTCCCCCTCTTTTCCCAAGGAATGTAGGAAATATGAAAATGTGAGTATATGGAACATGAAATATATGAGATAAAGAAATTCTCATAAAATCAAAAAATCAAAAATTTTATCACTTATCCATTTCAAAAAATTAATATACCTTGGGAACAATATGTAAATTAATAACAAACTAAAAAAAAAAGGACAAATTAAGCCATAAAAAGATTAAGTTTGAACACTGATATCAGTGACCCATGGATGAATTTAAACTCTTGCTATAAATATAAATTAAAAATAGTACAAATATAAAGATATGCCCAAAGAGAATATACAAAATAAAAATAATTCATGCCTAAAAACATATCTTTTTAAAAAACTGAATAGATAGATGAGAGAGAATTAAGGAAGACCAAAAATGCTAATTTTCTTATTTACATGGGAAAGTCAAGAGATTCACTTGTGTTTTTAATATTGATCATTGACAAAAGTGAGTTCGTGCTCTCACTTTTTAGAAAACACTTTGGGTAACTTTTAATTGATAAAAGAGAAAATATAGCAATAGTTCATAAAGCAAAAGACAGAAACAAAATAAGTCACAGGATGAATAAGGGGTCTACTGAAATACATACACAGAAATAACAAATTTAATAAGTATAGATAGATCACAGTTTTATATTTTAAAAAGAGAGAGAACCCAAGCTAAGTATGCTGTTTCCAGCAGACAAAACTAAAATAACAAATTATTGAGAGTGAAAGGATTCGCCAGGAGAGATGCGGCACAGAGAAATTAGCAACAGTGGTGGCAACATCAACAGTCAACACAGCGGAGGAAGCCCGTGTTCTGACAGTGAAACAGAGTAGCACGTACACTCCAAAACCAATAAACAAAATAAAAAGCCCCGCCCAGTCACACATACACGCCCTGGAAATTAATATTTGAAGAGTAGTACATATATACTGACTTCCTCACTTCGCACGCTTTGAAAGCACATTGGAACTGTTCTCTTAAGTGCCCCTGCTCTTCACATCCGGTTTCAGCCTTAGTCTTTTCTTGGCTCCTCTCATTACTTACTTCTGTGCTGTGTTTACTACTTGACTAATCCCTACTTCCTCTCTAAACTTTGTTAATAGTTTTTACATTGTAATCCTTGGTTTTCTTATCCTTCTTTGACCAACCCTCCTCCCCACCAATCTTTCCTAAATATGTATTCCCCTTAAGACTTAGTAGATTTCCCCCTTTCATTGTCCCGTCCCAATATCAATCTTGTATCAATCAGATCTATTTAGAGAAGTCAGTTTAGATCTGTCATCTTGATCTCCTTTTAAACTGCTGCATTAAAATATTAGCTGTATATGCCTACTTGGAAGGATTTACTGAGCACCTACTATGGAACTGGTACTGTTTTAAGTATGTACACACATTCACTCACTTGATCTTTGGAAAATCCTGTAAGGCAGATAGTATCACCATATTTACAGGAAAGGATATCACGTTTTAAGACATCGAGTTAACTTGTAGAGCATCAGAATCTCTTTTCAAATCTTATTCTAAGGGGGTGGATATAGCTCAGTGGTAGAGCACATGCTTAGCTTGCATGAGATCCTGGGTTCAATCCCCAGTACCTTCATTAAAAAAAAACAAATAAGAACCTGGAAAAAAAATCCTATTGTGCCCAATTCCAATGCCCAGGGCAAGGACTAGTGAACACTATGAAGTTTCAGAAAATCATCCTTTTGCCCTTTTACCTATGGAATGACCAGGTTCATTGGGATGAAAAACAAACAAAATATTTACAGGAAACTATATTCACTATCTTATAGTAACCTATAATGAAAAAGAATATGAAAAGGAGTATGTATATATGTGTGCATGACTGAAACATGATGCTGTACACCAGGAACTGACTGTACTTCAATTAAAAAAATATTTGGGAAAACTTGCTCTGTACCCAGCACTGTGCTGCATTTCGCACCTGTGATTTAATTTGTTTTGCAACAACACTAAGGGGAAGGTAGACAGGGAAGGACACTTGTAGAGATCACATAGCTCACAAGCAGTAGATTAGAAATTTGATTCTTTTCTCTCCATTATACACTTTGCCTCAGTTAATTAATTAATTAGTTGTAAATTCTGGATTAAGTTGCTTTCTCTCCTAGTCTGTGTAGTTTCCTTATTTAAAAAAAAAGTTTAAATGATAATGAAAGCCTTCTTTGGTTCTATCATTATAACGTTCAGTAGCTCTAAACAGAAAAATTGTTCTTTTGAGAAAATTAAATATCTTAGTAACTGAGCTGCAATTGGATATTTTTGCCTCAAAATCCACTCTCAGCATTCTTCGTAAACCTTCCCCTTCTCCTGTGGTCCCCACCTCCGTCCATTGTGCTGACAGACATTTGCATGTGTGCCCTCCTTATTCCGATTCAACAGATCACCTAGTCTTTCCCACTCCTATAATCACCCTAACTTTCACATCTGGCCACAGAGGCACCATTGTGGTCTCAGCTCCCCCATCTCTTGCCTGGAGCATTGCAAGGTCCTTAGTCTTGGTCTCTCTGCCTCTACAACTGCCCTTCTCTAATCTATTGTCCATAAGAGTCAAGAAGTCCCTTTAAAAAGCTAATCTCATAGCAAAAGCTTCCTGTGTAACCCCATGACAGTCGGGGTAAAATCCAATCTTCTCAGCTTGGCAGATGCCACCGCGCACGATCTGGCATTTTCTGACATGTCTAGCCTGAGTGAGTCTTGTCACTTTTGTCCTGCCTCCGGTGGCACCGTGTTGCTTGCTGTTTCCTGACTCCATCAAGTTCCCTTGACTTTGAGTCTTTACGTATCTTACTACCTTTATCTAAGATGCCCTTATCTCCACTCCTCACCTTATTTTCAGCCCTTCAGGTTTCCTCCGCCTTAAGCTTGAGTTAGGTGTCATTTCTGTGAGTTCCCACATGATCGATACCATCCTGGGTTTAACCCATGCTGTTTATTACGGGACCTTCAAACAGCCTGTTTATTATTTGTCTTCCCACTAAGCTCATAATCCACTTCTAGATGGAAAGTATGTACTGAACCCAGTGTATAGTATATCCAAGGTGCTTAGTAATATTTGTTGAATGAATGAATGAAATAATTTCTAGAAGAGTCATAGCCCCCTTTTATATCAACTCATCTTTAATCACAGAAGTGTTTGTTCTTGGGGCTCATTTTGGTCCCATTCTGCTTCCTGGGAGTACTCGTGAAGAATAATGAAAGAGTGACAAGGAAAGGGATGCCAGAGGAGGGGAGGTGATGAGGTTTGACAGACAGAGAAGACAAAGAGCAGATCAGCCTCCCTTCACGGGGTGGACTGAGCCCATTGCAAGGCTCTGCTTTTGGAAAAGGGGCCGGCCCAGAGGCGTGTGGTCAGTTACGCCAGGCGGCATGTCTTATGCTGGCGAAGAGAGTGAGAAATGCTGAAACGGAATGCCAAAGACCCCAGAAGACCCACTTCTCAATATTCTTTCAAAGTTCAAGACCAGCTTGCCTTAGATGCTACGCTCTAAAGTACACCGTCCCGTCTCTATCTGGGCTTGGGCTTTATTTCCCTCTCACAATTGTGTATAATCTCTTCTATGGCAGTGGTGCTCACTGGGCAGTCCTGCTGCTAAGTGATGTCTTAGAACTCCGTGAGGGGTGCTTTCTGCGTGTCCCAGTGACTGAAAGGCATTTAGTGATTGGGGCATCGGGAGGCTGGATGTCTAATAACGTTCAGGGGAGTCCTGAGTAGCAAATAATTGGTTTTTTTTTTCTTTTTATTTTTTTGTACTGCTGACTTTTAGAAGTCCCGCCAGACATTCATATATGTAAAGAACCTACTTATAATTTTTCTGAAGGAAGAACCAAGTGATCTTTTTACACAAATGGAAATGGTATTCTGTGCAGTTTTAGCATCAGCTGAATTTGCCAGAATACAACAACTGGATACATAGAGGTCTTCCTTTGTTTTATTTGGAATTTTACCAAGAGTTGTTCATCATGATGGGACATCTGATCACTGATGACGAGGCTGCCTGAGGTATTTGATTCAAAAAGGCAACACACCTGTGTCAGTCTGCGTTTTTGGCAGTTTGGGTCATTGTTTCTTCTAGTGTGAGTGTTTACATATTGAATTATGTATTATTTTACTATAATTTACTTTGTTTATAATTTCTTCTTTATAAAACAACTAGGGAGTTTTATGGGATTTTTTGCTTGTTTATATCTGGAGGTAAATTGTATTATCTACAAATTTATTTTAGGAATTTGAAATAGTAGCTACATAATCTTTATTTTTAAAAGTGGGTATTCAATTTGATAGGGTTAAAATCATTAATCTATATGGAGAAGATTAATGATTTAAAAGCAAGGATTGTGGAGTTGGTCCTGGGTTTGAAGCCATCCCTACTGTTTGCTGTGAGAAATTTGAAAAGCTATTCTCATTCTGTTTATTTTGGGCTCCTCATCTATAAAACAGCTAACTTGTAGGGTTGTGGTGGAAATTATATACATTTATACAGCAGAGAGTACTTAGGTACGGATCTGGTACAGAGAAAGTATTTGGTAAATGTTAGGTATAACTATTATAAGCCTTGAGTACTTCGTTATTCATCTTCTGTTTATTTTTTAATCATATCTGAAAGCATCTGTTTTAATTTTTGATTCTCTTCTGTTATTTATTATTAGACTATTAAGACTTTCCAAAGCATCCTAATCTTTGAATTGAAATGTAACTGTCAAACTCTTAATATTCCATAGTTCGAAGTGCAAAATTAATCACTTAAAAACACTTTGCCACATGTGTGGTTTGGAGAGAGTTTATGAGTATTTACGGGAAATTGTTGTAATACTAGTAAATAGTTGCAGATTGGAGTTTGTAGATTTACTTGCAGTGATATGTTAATTTAAGATTTGTGTTTGAATCTTCTTTTTGGGATGATGGCCAATGTGAAGATTAATTGGTGGAGAAAAGATGAGAGGGCAAGATATGACAGTGGGAAATTCATCTTAGTTCCTCTTCCAATGGGAAAAGGCAGCCCATAGATGTCCCCCCACACTGCTGTGCTAATGTTCAAAGCTCAGCTTTGCTGAGAGCAGTTATCACACTTATAAATTGTCAGCAGCTCCAGCTAAAGGGTGCAGGAGGGAGAAAGGCAAGCCAGAGATGGCTTGTCAGGGAGCGGGTGGAGGAGGCTCAGACGGAGGGTGGGGTGTCCCAGAAGATAGTCATGACTAAAGTTGTGGAGAAGGAAGAATGGAAGTCTGTTCCCCAGAAGGATCATCAATTATGGATTTATAGCCAAGAAATAGATTTGTTTGGCTTATGCAATGCTAAAATAAAGTTTTTTTTAATTAACTGGAAAAGTTGAGATTTAGCTTTTAAATAAAAAACTCCAGACAGAAAGTTTGAATTATATAATTTTGTTGACATATCATAACATGTTACTAATTATTATATTCCTTGGGAAGAAAATTTTTAAATTACTTAAATAGATTTATGGTCAGTAGTTTTGAGATTGACATGTTCTTAAAATCTTACTTCCACAGAAAATGGTATAACATAGATGTGTTTTCAGTATCTTTTCGCATCTAAAAATCTAACTAGTACATTAACCAGTTGGAAATTGAAAGTGTGGCATAGCCTAAGAAATAAGAATTTAATTATGATAGTTTACTAGTCTAGGAAAGGCCACTGGCTATAAAATGATATGTTTTACTAACAGGAAAACAAATAAGTAGCATTTGTTTACCTCACTGCAAAGTGCAAGTGAATTAGGTTTTTCTGACTTTGATTCTATAAGGCTGATGACATCTTGGACTTTGAGCCGAAGTCCAGCTGAAAGGACATGTGGAAGGAACAGTTAGTGTAACATGCTTACCATGGTGGATGAATATGCATCAGCTGTTACTTTTCTAGTGAGAGCATTGCTGGATATAAATGCTCTAGATGTAGAGGAATAAATGGATAGAAGAATTAATAGAATTTTAGAGCTCAAAAAGACAGCCTAGGAGGTAGGGTGGACCGCATTATTTATCAACCAAACTGGGACCTGTTTCGGTGGGAGAGGAGATGGCATAAGAACTCCAGGAGAGCAGGGGCAAACTGGGTCTGTTCTGGGATGTACGGTCATTTACTAAGAGGTCAGCCCGTGTCAGCGTACATATCAGGAAATGAAGCCATAGAGACCTGCCGTTCAGTGAAGTCATATATTCCATCAGACCAAGGTAGGACTACAACCCAGCTCTTGGTAAAGTGGTTCTTTGACGTGTTTCTACAGTCACCTTGCAAGACAGGCTAAATCTTGATCTTGGCAAATACAGAGGGAAACAGAGCAAAGGTCAATTCCTACCCTCAGCTTGTTTTTAGAAGTTGGCCTTTTTGCCTTTCTACGTGCCCATACGCAGAAGGATTAGGAACAGAACGGAAGAAGGGACCTTAGCAGCCCACTGGTTAGTGAGCTGTTTGTTAGCTGGATGTCACTGTTTGAGATTGTGGTTACTTCACCTACTTTAGGCGTGTTGTTTTCTGAAGCTTGATTTCAGAGAGTGAGTTGCCTTCACCGCTCTGTTCTCCCTTTTCTGATATCGGCACCCTGGCGACTCCGCAGGGATGCTGACGCCGTGCTTGCCAACATTACGTGTCTTCCGTGTGTACTCTGGCTTGTTTTACACAACTGCGGTTTAAGCACACTGTCCAGGCAACACCTCATTTGTAACCTGTTCTATCACATGGAACAGATCAGATCTCCTGGGGAGTCTGCAGAATGTATTTTCTGTATTTAAGGCCCCCAGTATACCCTGCCCTGGATGCTAGGGGATACCTAAGGGGACCATCAGTGGACAGAACAAGCCTGCATGTTGAGGACTTTTTTGAGCCACCAAGCACAGTGAGTTCTGCTTCCACGCATCAGGCCTTAAAGCCCTTTAGTTTGTGGGCATGACCGGAGGTATCACTGAACCATATGCCAGGGCACCTGTAGTTCTTAGCAGATGGGAGAACATGTGGCAAACATTTGATTTTACTTGCCAGAACTTTATGAAAAAAGAGATCTGACCATAATAGGATTCATGTTTTTTTAAATAATAAAATATGTTCATTAAAATGAATTTTATAAAAATCCCTCACTTATAATGATTATTTTATGCAATTAAAATAAGAATGATATTATTTTGAATTTAAGTGATGTTAAATTAAAAACATTCAAATTCTTTTATCCAGAAACTACAACTGGGCATACAGAACTGAAAAAAAATGAGGTTGCAGGAGCTCCCATTAATTGATCCCTCACTACACGGAAAGCTTGGTATTATGTGAATTATAGGTCTTAAAAACTAATCCTTAAGACAACACATAAAATACACATTGTTATGATCATACTCTAGACGAGTAAGCTGAGGCTCACAAACTTTCGGTTTATTGCCCAAGACCACACAGCTAGTAGTGGTGGAAGCCAGGGTTAACTGGGGTTCTGTTCAAACCAAAGCATGGGCCACGCTTTTTCACCTAAATAGTAGCAAAAGTAACGGAGTTCCAGCAATGTCTAACAGAGGCTCACATCAGCTAATTTGGACTTTCTCTATAATATCAAAAACTAGCTAGTTTTTACTGTTACCTGGGAGAATCAAACCATCATGAAAAATCAATCCCTGCCTTGTTCCCTTTGAGGAACACACACACACACACGTGCACGCATACACGCACACATGCATGAACACAAACACTGTGCGGAGAGAAGCAGCTTGGGCCCATCACAGCAATTTGAAGCATCTACACTTGAGGCTTTCTGTTTGGAGATCAGATTGGAAACCCGTGTTTTCTCTTTCAGTGGTGCCTTAACGTATTTGGCAAATCTCTTCGAGTTGGCAGCTATACTGGACATTCTGTGTTCCTCAGTTTCAGCTGTTCAGGCATTTGGTGTACAGCCCATAACAACAATTATTCCAGTTTCTTCTGTATAGCACAGGGAACTATGATATCTTGTAATAACCTTTAATGAAAAAGAATATAAAAACGAATGTATGTATATATATATGCATGACTGGGACATTGTGCTGTACACCAGGAATTGACACATTGTAACTGTACTTCTGCTTAAAAAATTAATTATTCCATATATAACATACAGATTTGATGACAGTGTATACATATCCTTGTTCATATACTATAGCAGTGGACAAATATATGCATAGATCAGAACTTTAATAGATCATGGTTTTTACTTTTGTCTCTGAGTCTTTTCCACTGAGGAGGAATGAATGTGGATACTTGGGGTAGAATATGTCATCTGTATAATAATTGGTCTTCCCCTGTGGTGGACATGGCTAGTGCTCACCGACTTCCTCTGGGTCTGTGACTGGTTCGTGACAGTGAAATATGAGCAAAAGAGAAATATGTACTTTTGGGTTTCCCAGCTTAAATAGCCTAGTCCAACACCTTGTTGCCCTCAGGGTAAGTACCAAACTCTGAATATAGCTTAGAAGGCTTTTAGTGCTGTGAGCGCCTTCACCTCTCCATCCCTTCTCTGTTTCATGCCTTGTTCTCTGTCTCAGCCATCCTGAAGCTTCTGGAAAGCACTTAGCTCTTTCTCACCACTGGATCTTCATTCAAGTGATAGTTCTTTCCTCCAAGCAGTGCTCTCTGACCTCCACAGCCTGCTTTAGGTGCCCTTCCTGAGTACTGCTACCCACTCTACATATTCCTCAGTACAGCACTCACCGCATTTTACTGGAAGCTCTTTCTTGGTTGTCTGGCTCCCCAGAGTGATAGGTGCTTCAAGGGCAGGGATGGATGTGTCTTCATTCATTCATTTATTTAGTATTTATTTCCAACTCTAAATACTGACCCTCCCTCTGAAAATGTTCCTCCTCTTCTTACTCATAACTCCTCATTTTCCCCTTTTTAAGAAAAATCACAAGACATCTTTGAATCCTCTTTTTTTTGTTCTCCTTCCCTTTCACATCTCATCCAGGAGCAAAGGTAGTTATGAAACTACCATTCAAATTGGATTCCTTATGTCAACTCTCCCTCCTTATTTGTGAAGTCAGGTATATATTTTCTGCTTAAAACCTGCCAATAGTTTCTTGTTTTATTTAGATTTTAATGCAAACTACTTATCATGGTCTGCGGTCCTGTGTGAACTGACTACCACCCACTCCTCTGGCCTCATCTCACACACGCTCAATACTTTCTAAGCCCCCTGGCCTCCCTGCTGTTCCTTGAGCAAAACAAGCTGGTCTGGTCCAGGTGTGTCTGTGCGTCCCCTGTGCTGCATGAATATCCCATCGGGACACAACAGAGTGAAGGCAGTGATGAAGGAGCAAATGCAGTGACACACTGTCTCTACTACTTCTTTTATTTCTTCTGCCATGTCGGTAGACTGCTGCTTGTAATTTGTTATATAGATATAGATTTTTTTTTTCATCTGCTAAAGGGAAATAGGCTAGATCACAACATAATGTCTTAGGGGATAAAGTGTGGTGTTGTAATGAAGAAAATTTTCTGTTCTCCTGGAGTGGAAACTTGCTCATTTGGCAGAGAGCTGGTGGGGAGGTAAGTGTACAGAGATGCTTTGCTGAAATGGAAGCCCCATACTGACTACGGGTCGACCTTGTTTGATTGTGCTTCACTGTACTGCATTTACACACTCCGCTTTTTTACAGATGGAAGGCTGTGGCAACCCTGCATTGAGCAAGTCTCTCGGCACCATTTTTCTGACAGCATTTTCTCACTTCACATCTGTGTGTCACATTTTGGTAATTCTCGCAATATTTCAGACTTTTTTTGTTATCATATTTACGTTAATCTGTGATCAGTGATCTTTCGTGGGACTATGTTGTGCTGAAGGCTCAGATAATCGTTAGCATTTTTAGCAATAAGGTATTTTTTAATTAAGGTCTGTACTTTCTTTTTTAGACATAATGCTGATGCGCACTTAATAGACTACAGCATAGTGTAAAGGTAACTTTTTTATGCAGTAGGAAACCAAAATATTTGTGTGACTCACTTTATTGTAACATTCACTTTATTGCAGTGGTCTGGAACCAAACCCACAATATCTCCTAGGCATGTCTGTATTCCATTCTTCAAGGCTCTCCCCATTCTTGAACAACCTAGCTGGCACTAAAAATCTAGTCATAACCAGAAAGTAACTAGAATGGGACCTTTCAAAATAGTGTAAGAAAAAATATGGACAGGGATATGACAAAGGACTGAAAATTGGTTCAGAAGAGAAATATTTTACCATTAAGCAGGCAAAAATTAGGATAGTCTTTATAAAGTTAGTTTAGTAGGAAGTAGGCTACCCTGAAGTAAATGCTCAAAGTAGAAATAAGACAACAGAATGTAACAGAAGTACTAAGTTGTCAGCACTCATTCAAGAGGCATGAGAAATAAATAAAACCACATCAGAAATGAAAAACCATAGACAAATTAGCAAAAAGAAAACTGAAGATCAGATGCTGCTGAAAATGGAATTGGGGATATGAAAAACAGGCCTGCAAAAACTGAACATGTAAAAAGAACACAGAGCCAAAAAAGGCATAGAGAAAATGTGCAAAGAAGTCAAAGGAAATAGAGACACACTGATATTCAGTAAGAGCAGAATGGAAAAAAAAATGGAATGGAATATACAGTTGACCCTCGAACGACACCGTTCAAACAGCATGGTCCATTTACATGCAGATTTTTTCAATAAATATGAGATCTGCAGTTGGTTGAATCTGCAGATGCAAAACTGCAGGTGCGGAGGGCCAACTACAAAGTTACATGTGATTTTCCACTTTTTGTTCCAGGGTCAACTGTATTAAAATATATGAGGCTAGAATTTCCTGTAGCATTATGGATGCAAAACTCTAAATATTTCTTCCACTGAAGACAGTTTTCAAAATGTTAGATAAAATAAAATGATTTTTCAAATGCATTACCAAGCTAACAAGAAGATAAATCCATTCAGGTTAAAATCTAAGTGAAAGCAGGAATACTGGGAAGTGAAAGTTTACCCAGAAGGTGTCTGTTACACCCTCAGTGACCCTAAACTTCAGGTTGTTTGATTTTTTTACTACTTTATTTCAACATAGTTTGCAAGTACAAAAAAGATGCAAGAATAGCACAAAGAACTCCTATTTATCATTCTCTCAGAAACCTCTTTCAAGTTTTGTTAATTGTCCCAGTAGTATTTTTTTAATAGCAAAGGATCCAATCCTGGATTATGCATTATACCTTAGTCATGTTTTTCTCTCTTTTTCAACCTAGAATAGTACCTCTGTCCTTGACTTTCATGACATTGATGGTTTTGCAGATTCTAGGCCAGGCATTTTTTAGAATTCCCCTTAATTTGAGTTAGTCTAGTGTTTCTTACCATCAGTCCTAGATTATGCATTTTTCCCCAAATATCACTGAATCCTTTTGGGTGGCACATTATGTCCATTCATCCCATTATTGATTGTATTAAGTTTCACCACTTTATTAAGATGATGGTTACCAGGTGTCTCCACTGTAAAGTTACCCCCAAATCTTCCTCCTTTTTCAATAATTTTGTGGGGGAGATACCTAGAGACTACACAGACTCTTGTTTCTTAACTTTCACCTGCTAATTTTAGCATCCATCAATGTGTCTTGTTTAAATTAATTATTGGTAGTATTGTCGAATGGCGGTTTTTCTAATACTAGCATTCCTTCAATATTTATTGGTTGGCTTCTACAGAAAGTAAGAAGTTTCCTTTCTTTATACTTATTTATTAATTCATATTAGTGTGGACTTCGGGTTCTTACTTTATTAGGTAGGATATAATCCATTACTATCAGTGTTTGTTTTGATGCTTTAATTTTCCCAGATACAGCCAATGGGAGTGACTTCAAATTGGCTTTTGTGTTCTTTTGGCATACCTTCTATCTGTATAAGGTATGTTAAGATCATCTTTCTTTTCATGTGTGCCAGCCGAAGATTCACCTATTTTTCCAAAGAGCCCCAATTCCATTTAGTGGAGAACAGATTTCAGAAACCAAGCTCTAAATGGGACTTGCACACGGTGTTAATGAAGTGTCACTCTTCCCAAGCTCTATTTGTGGAAAGATTTAGACATATATATCTTATATATATGCAAATACACACATATTTAGAAAAAACATATACTTACATTTATTCCTTTAACTCAACGTATGTTTAAAGCTATGAGTTTACATGGTTATCTCCAATTCTAATCCGACAACACAAGATATATTTCAGCTTTTCCCCTTTTGATGCTTGCACCTCCTACACTGATGAGAAATCTAGTTCCCACTGTCTCCATTTCCCTTTATGCAGTATTGTTCCCCTCCTGCTGGCTGTTAACCCCCTCCTGCCAGAGACTGCTTCCCTAAGACACCATCTCATTTAGGACTACCTCATGGCTTTTTGATGAAGAAAAGAAGGAAGGGAGTCAATAGTTTTTTTTAACTGAGAAGAGGAAAGCAAATGAAGAAGAGAATTGAATCCCAGTTTTCAAAGTTCCGTAAGGCTTGATGTAGGGTTAAAAAAAATCTAGGACCTTCTTGATGTGAAGAATCGAATAGAGGACACTGCTAAAGCTGGAATCTCAAAGACTCACACTTCAATGCAATGGGAAATGAGTAATAGCCCTGTCCCACAGAACAAGGTGTGACTTTGGCAGAGGTTGAAAGGGGAAAATATCTCCCTTGATTATTTGTATCACAAGTTAATTCTCACACCGTTTTGCTACCTGGATTCATATGATCTGTTTGTTTAAAAACATGTCAAGCATAACCACTTTAAATTTAGTGAGAAATCATTATAATTGAATTTTCTGAGACCACATACAAAATGAGTAAGACAGGATAAGACTCACACATGCACAAAAGATAGTGAGAAACGTCTAACATACACTCAATGAGAATTCCAGGTGAAGAAATAAGAGAGACTAGAAAAGAGCAATGTTAGAAGGAATAAATGCTGAGAATTTTCAGAATTTGGGAAAGACCCTTCAATTGAAGATAGACAAAGATAAGACACAAAATTAACAGAATAAATAAGAAGAAATTCTAATTTAGAGGAGTCAGAGTGAACTGTCGAACACTAAAGGCAAAAGTAAGCAGAGAAAGAAAATATGATGACCACAAAGAAACAGCAATTTGATGGATGGCTGACTGCTTAAGGGCAGCAGCCAAAAGACAAGTCAGTACTTTCCAAGTGCAGAAGAAAACAACTGTCAGCCCAAAACTTTATATCTGGTGAAAATATCTTTCAAGAATGTTGGTGAAATAAAGCCATTTTCAGACCACAGTAACAGAACATCTATCACCAATAAATCCACATTAGAAGTTTCTCTAAATAATACACTTAAAGGCAGAAGGAACATTTTACCGTAGGGAAGCTCTCAGAAGTGAGAATAAATAGTGAACCAAGACATTAGTAATTGTGCGAGAAAGCTCTAAACAAACATTTGTTGTGACAGTATCTGTAAGAGTATAATTTAAAATTTTTGGACTATTATCGACAAAGAGATAAAAAATGTAAAACTCAGGGTTTAAAAGGAGGATAGTGAGATATAGTCTAACATACCATATAATGTAGTGAAATACAGACTAACATACATCATGCAATGTGCAACGATGGAATTAATGTTACAACATAGAACTAAGACAGTGGAAGACAATAGCATATGAGCTAGTAGAGGATATAGAATTAATGTGTTCTAAGAGTTTTATATTTGGAGGGAGAAGAGTAAACACCTTAATTAACATTAGATTTGGTCTGGATTTATTTATGCATGGAACTTATTAAAAGAATAAACATAAATGTATAATACATAAATTAATAGAGGGTTAATAGATTGAGGGGGAAAAAAAACTTCTTGCAGTTGATCAAATAAGGCAAAATATGAGGGAAAAAAGAAGTAGGAAAGTCAGAATAATGAAAAAGTACAAATAAGATGGTAGAAACAAATTAAAATTTTTATCAATAATCAAGATAAATACAAATAAAATATACTCTCCAGTTACAGTTGTAAGACTAGATTTAAAAAATCTAACTTTGTGATATTTATGGGAGAATTGGCTAAAACAAAAGGACACTAAAATGATACTAAAATTTGAAAGAAAAAGAAATGGAAAACTAGTTATATACTAACCAGAAGAGAGTGAAATTCAAGCGCCTGACTTATCAGGCAAAATAGACTTTAAGGTAAAAAAAAAAAAAGACTTTAAAGGTGATTTAAAAAAAAAACTTATGGATTCACTCTGTAATGAAATAATATTTGATTCACTTGGGAGAAATAACAATTATGAACTGAAAATGTGGCTTCAAAATATTATAAAACAAAAATTGAAGTAAAAAGAAAAATGGAAAAATCCATTATCGTCTGGGGAGAATGCCTCATACCTCTTCTAGTACCTGGTCAAAGAAGCTGTCAAAAAAAAATCAGTTAAGTACATAGTAAATCTGAACAGTGATTTAGAAGGTAGACCTAATGGTTAAAATAGAGCGCTGTATCAAATGATTGGAGAATATATCTAGTGTCAACCTGGGAGTGCAACACTGAAGTACAAGCCTGGAAAGATATTCCTATGAGCTACCGATGAGAAAGGGTTAAAATTTAAAAATTCTTAGAGATCTAAATCCAAAGCCCTGGACAAAAGCTTCTTCGTCAGTCTTTACCTCTGTGTTTTTCTGTTCCCCTCCTAAACTTCAACTGTTGATACATAATGAAGTTGGCTGTATTTGAATTAAAAGCCTGCTGAGAGCGAGTTTCTCTTTTCCTCCATCTGTGTCTAATTGGATTTCCTTCTTCCATGGGCTGGTCAAGTCAAGTAAAGCTTGTCTGCAAGCAGAGCTGATTGTAAATTCCCATCCAGATTTGCGACCAGTCAGCCTTGAACAAGAGGGTTTATCATTTTATTTGGGACTGGCAAAATGTTCACGTGTTAAGTTTGGCTTGATCACGTTCACAGAATATTTAGTTTCCACGAATACGTTACTAACTTACATGTATTTTTCTTTTAACTTTTTTTTTTTTCCTGTTATGACCTCTTTTCATGTTGGGGCTTGTTAGAGTGGCAATGTGGCCATTCTGTATGCGTATTTTAGTAAAAAATAATGACTTGTTTATTTTATGATTCATATTGGCATCTGGTTCATGAAAATGGAGATGAGTTTGTGTGTGTGTGTGTGTTTGTGTTTCTCTCTCCTACTCAGAGAAACAATGAATGGTCATATAACATATGTAGCAATTTCATCTTTCATATCAAATCTCAAAAAACCCCCAACTTCCATTACTCTGAGGAAACTTCTGTTCTAACCAAAATACAAGGTTATAACTGTAGTTTATGTAATTGGCTGGAAAAGAAATCCTAGAAATGGCTCTTGTATCATAAAGAAATGTGGTGTATGGTTAAGGGTTAAAAATTCTGATTTCTTTTTTCTGCAGAGCTTCAAAATCCCCTGTCTGTTCTTTTCCTGAATAGGTTCTTGTTTTTAAAGTTGATACTCACAGTTGAGCTCCACTTCCTGGTCTCTTTCTTCAATTAACCTTAGAAAAGATTGTCTATTTTTAAAAATTATTTTTTCAGCTTCATTGAGGTATAATTGATCAGTATAAATTGTATATATTTAAGATGTACAACTTGATGTTTTGATATGCATAGACATTGTGAAGTGGTCACCACAACCAAGCTAATTAACATACCCATCACCTCACTGAGTTACCAGTTCCTTCTTTCCTACTTTTCTTCCTTCCTTTATTCCTTTCTTCTTTTCTTTGTAATAAGAACACTCAAATGTACTCTCTCAGCAAATTTCCAGTGTACAATTCAGTATTGTTAACTGTGGTCACCATGCTGTCCGTTAGATCTCCAGAACTTACATATCTGACTAAAACCTTGTACTCTTGGCCAATACCTGGTTTCTGCTTCTTTCCAGCCCCTGAAACCACATTCTATTCTCTGCTTTTATTCTCCACTTTTTACTTTTTTTTTTTTTTAGTTTTCTTTACTTTTTCTTTTCTTTTCAATTTTTAAAAATTTTTACACAATTGTAAAGGTTATTTTTCATTTGCAGTTATTACAAAATATTGGCTATATTCTCCATGTTGTCTAGTACATCCTTGAGCCTGTCTTAATACATTCCACATATAAGTGAGATTATGCAGTATGTCTCTGTGTCTAGCTTACTTTGTTAGCATGATGTCCTCCAGGTTTATCCATGTTGTCACAAATGCAGGATTTTCTTCTTTGTGAAGGTTGAATACTGTTCCATTGTGTATATTTGTATACTTCATTTTCTTGTGTATTTGTCTGGGCGTGGGGTGGGCTGCTATTCCTTGGACAGTTGAATGTAAGCTACACTTTCCACCGAGATGTCATTCTTATAGCTGGTTCAGAATAGGAAGTCCTCCCAGTAAATTGACTTGCCAGGAACAAAATACCCACTGTGAGGCTGTAAGGTTGCAGCATGTGTTTGCAGATAACTTAGCACTTCACAGGTGCTCGGTGCTTCAGAAAAATCTTGTCCCGACTTCTTGTTCCAGGACCACACTTGGAGTGGCAAGGGCATAAGGCGTCACATACTTGCATGGAACTCCAATAGCTGGGTAGAGTAGGTATGAACACCCTGTACAGATGAAACAGCAAAGCTTAAGAGAATTTATTTGATACTGTCAGGCAACCGTCAGTCCTCTGATTAAGCATTTCTTTCTTTATTCTTCAACTACATTCCTCTTGTAAATAATCATCTTCTTTATCTCTTGAATTCTTCTTTTTGTGTTTTTTTAGTTTTAATGTAGCAGCAACTCCTGCTCTTCCCGTGGGGTTTTGTACCTTCTTTGTAAGTTCTTTCCAAAATGGGAATATTCAAGTCAACCATAACACATATTAGCACTAGGCTTTAAAAATGTTATGTAGTCTTGTAATTTGTCCCGTCCCTTAGCTATGAGCGCCCCACTGTGTTCTGCGTAGCTGACCACAATGCAGCTTCTTGCTGACTGCGGAACACAGCATGTCACGCAAACCTAATGCCAGGGAGCTGATCTAGTTACAGGACTATCTGCTAAGGGTGGTTTGCAGTCTCTCATCAGTTTTGTAGAAGCAATTCTACCAGAAGTTTTTAACCTGGGCTGCCACTAAGAAACACCTGTGAGCTTTTAAACACTGCTGTTGTTGGGTGCTAATCCCAGAGTCTGACGGACTCTTACGGGGTTGGGCGTGGCAGGACATGGTTAGATGTAGCCATATTCTAGCCTGGGGAGCTGAGAACTATTGTTTGAAAAGAACTGGTGTTTAAGCACTGCCCACTCAGAACAGTTAAATCACACTTTTGGGTAGAACTCAAACATAGGTATTTTTTAAGTTTCTAGGTGATTTTAATGTGGAGCATGTTTGAAAATCGCTGCCCCAAATCATTTCCCCAGTGAGCTCCTTATCTTTGAGATGTATGGCTTATGTGAGTGATGTGGTTAAAAAAAAAAAAAAGGGGAGCTATTTTTTTTTCTCCCAAGAAGATTAATGAGAATTATCACAAGAGGCTTGGCCGTTAGCTTTGGTTAAAATGGTAACAGTTCTGAAAACTGAAGCAACAAGGAAAGGGCACCAGTTAGATGAGGTCAGTTTGGCAAGTCTTGAATTAGCGGTTTCTAAACGGGAATGTGGCAATTATTTGTCAAACGACTGTCAGTTAATTCCATTTGCACTAATTTTAATGTATATTTGCATTGTGTATCTTTCCCATTAGCGGTATTAAGAATAATTCAGGGACGTAGAGTTAAAAATATTTGACATCTTGTATTAGGTGAATTGTAAACCATTAATATCTGCTGAGTTCTGTGTTCATCATTTTTGCCTGTGCTGATTTATTTTCACTGTGCAAGGTCTGCTTTGTCATGTAAGCTATTTTAGCCTCATAGATTTTGGCTCCTTATCAGGTTCAATGCCATGTCCTTTAATATAGAAACAGCAATTACAACAAAGTCATGATACACTGTTTTTGGATAAAAATGAAGTATGACTAAAATTCATTGCTCGAATTTATCTAGGTTGCGTTACAGAAAAACTGTGAAGCTCTTTTCTACGGTACAGTGGACTGTGTTCATTTGTCCATACAACAAGCAAACTCAAGATTAGGATCCTGTCTACCACTTTGTTCTAGAGAGGCATTGAGATTTAAGTTGGTCCCTTTACAGTTTATTTAGGGAGAACTCACTTCCTGTCAAATTTGAAAGCAAAATTAAAATGTTCTGGTAAGACCTCAGGTAGTCAGTAGCTTAGCTCTTAATACTCTAGTTTAAATCATTATTTTGCACGTTTGTTTCATGTAGCAGCCTTTCGTGAGGTTTGTTAGTTGATGACTGATAATCAGACAGTGAGCATCTCTGCCTCATTCGGTCTCTTGCCTTTTATGAAGACCCTCTGTTTGGAAAAAGTTCTAACTTTGGTGTGCTTTCAAAGAATTGAGGCAGGGAGAAAGGAGTTCTTCCAAATGATTTATTATTATTATTATTATCTAAATGGAAGTCTCACAGAGACATTGCTTCATAACCAATGGTTGATGACAAAAAATTAAAGAAGTATTAAAAATGTAATGGGTCTTCATGGTGAACCATGAGATGCTAAGGTCCCTGATAAGTTGGTGCCACATTGGCATATGTTTTTCTTCATTTCTCCAATTCTTGCCAACCTCTCCCACTTTCTCTCATAGAATGTCCCTCTTTCTACTCGACGGTTAAACTAAACTGAATTTTCTTTCAGTTCTTGCAATGATGTTACATTGCTCTGGCCTCTGAAATTATGCACACGTTGTTCCCTTTGTCTGAATCAGCGATTCTCAACCTGTTTGTTCTCAGGATCCCTTAACACACTTAAAGATGATTGAGAACCCCAAAGAGCTTTTGTTGACTTGGGTTAAATGATCACCCCTACCACATTAGAAATCGAAGCTGAGAAAATTTTAAATTATTCATTTTTCTGATATAATGACAAGCTCATTGTATTATTACAAATAACATTTTCATGAGAAGTAAACTGTATATTTCAAAACAACAACAAAAAATAGTGGAAGTCGGAGAAGCATTGTTTTGTTTTTTAAAATCTCTTTAACGTCTGCCTTAACAGAACACAGGTGGGTTCTTATGTGCTTCTGCTTTGGGTCTTTTGCAATATATGGTTTTGACTGAAGCATGTGTGCAAAATCCAGTCTCAGACAGATAAATAGTTGGAGAAGGGGGATGTATTTTAGTAGCCTTTTCAGATGATAGTGAATATTCTTTGCTATTATACCAAAATTCAACAACAGCTTCTTTAAGATTATTTGTGCTATGGTTGCAAGACTAGTTCACAATAGAAATTAAGATACCAGTCATAGCTTAACTCCCACTTCCTGGAGAGAACAAAGAAAGCCCTGTTTTTATGAACCTTCCCCCAAATCAGCTAACACAAGCCAAGATCCTAGTGTGGATCCTTTCTAGAGCCCTCTTAGGGAGATCTCACCGTGTTTCTCCATGGTATATATTCTCCTTTGTTGCAATAAGTCAATCCATAATGGCAACTTTGACCATTGGGGATATTCCTAGTGGTGGTCTCAGGATGGAAAAAAAAATCAAAAACATTTTTATGGTCCTTTGTGAGTGGCCATTTTTAGAGTATATTTCTGCTGGTAGAAGAAACAACTTACTAACCCATTTCCAAGAGATTGTTAGAAAGATGGAGAGCAGTAGGTCTACTTTCAGGATTAGTGTTATTATAACACTTACAACTGCCTTAAATTATTTGGCTTTCCTTTTAGAAGACTGATACCCAGTAACCAATGCTAAAAGTGTTACTGAATTACAACATTTGTATCCAGGCTTTGTGAATACATGTCCTGAAATCAGACTGCCTGGGTTCAAATCTCAGCTTCCCTACTTGCAGACTGTGTAATCAGGTGCAGTTTATTTATGCTGTCTGTGTTTCAGTCTTCTCATCTGTAAAATGGGGGTAATAATAATACCCACTTCATAAGATTGTTATGGGGACTGAAAGAGTTAATATTTGTGTTCACTTTTCATAGTGTCGTGGGTACATTTATGCATGTATATTTGTTTAAAAGAGTTTCTTAACAATAGAAGCTGGACCCCCACCTATCCCCTTAGACCTTAGTCTAACTGCACAGGTTTAATTAGAAGGAAGGCAAGTATAAGATGATGAGACTTGGTCTACAATTCTGCTTGCAGTTTGTCTTACCTGGTGGTCACGATGAAATAGTGATGTGATTGGATAAAGATACCTACTCAAACAACTGAAGATTGTGAAGTTTTTTTTTTTTTAAAGACAAATAAGCAAAGTTAAGGATATGATTACATAAAGCAGGAGATAATGAAGCATGCCCCCCCCCAGAGTCCTAACATCATGGCATATTTAATCCATGTGAAGACCAGAATTTTTGCACTACAATTAGCTAAACTCTTGTACGTTAATAATATCCTGAATTTTACTTGGATTGATATGGGAGAATATACAAGTATAATGTGAATTAGGACTTACAGTTGAAATGTTTTATAATTTAAGTGTACTAGTTTTTTATTAGCATGATGTTAGACAATTACACAAATACTTAGAAAACACAGTAGAAGTTACAGGAATCCACAGATATTATTTCACATGGACTTTTATGGTGAAGCCCATCCTTATAGCTCTGTTAATGAAATGTTTTAATACATGAGGGAATCTTTGTATATGTAAGGGACTCTGTATAGGTACTAGAATTTTAACTAATACTGAAATTATTGAAAGTATAAATTTGGAACCTAATTATTCTTATTCCCTATGTGCAACTTACAAATTTTATTTTACTTAATCTATGCTGTGAGAGCAGTCACCCATTTACTTGTTTGATTTACATTCATTAACTCAAATTTAACAGTTATATTCTTTTATATAAATAATCTTAATCTACAGTGTTATTTTAAGTGTTCCAAAAGTTAGTATATCGAATTTTCTCAATAGTATAAAGATTAAACTTACACATCTGGCAAGCAAATATTCTTAAATATTTCATTAGTACTTCCAAACAAATTTTGTGTAAAATGAACTTACAAAACAGAAACAGACTCACAGACATAGAAGACAAAAGGGGATGTGGGAGGGATAAATTAGGAGTTAGGAATGAGCAGAGACACACTACTATGTATAAAATAGATAAATAACAAGGTCCTACTGTATAGCAGAGGGAACTGTATTCAATATCCTGTATTAAACCATAATGGAAAACAATATATGTATAAATGTATAACTGAATCACTTTGCTCTGCACCAGAAACTAGTGCAACATTGTAAATCACCTATACGTCAATAAAATATAGTATCTATAAATTCATCAATCTGCCTTTTATACCTTTCAAAGTAAAATCATATCTCTAATATCAATTCAAAATTCTAAAGTAAGACAGGGTGTCTAATAAATGAATAGAGAGTCCACATTGCATCGTGGATAATACATAGTATGGACTCTGGAATTTGACTATCTTAGGTTAAAATCCCAGTTTGACCACTTACTACCTGGATAATTTTGAGTGAATTACTTCTCTGTGCCTCATCTTCTTATCTATAAAATGCACTGATAATAGTACCCCTCATAGGGTGGTTATGAGTTTTAAATGGTTAATATTTCTGTACTCAGAAGGATGCCTTTTACATAAAATATGCTGTTTATCCAAGTAAATACATACATAAATTTCTCATTTTTCTAAAATATCAAATTAAACATTTAAGGACCCCAAATAACATTTGATGATATCAGAACTGATTTATAAACTTTATACCAAATTGATAATATGGATTTGATTTCCTTATTATTTCTGCCCTTGTTTTCACAACTCCTTGTTTCAGACTCACCTGTCTACATAGGGGAGAAATGTATTGTGTCATACAAGTGGACATTACTTGTTCAATATTGGTGACTGTGATACAACAATGGATTTGAGTTACTAGCCAAAGATTTGAGGAACAGGGCTTAGGATCTGTTCTGGGTTTGTGCCTTCCAAGATGAAATTTTTCTAAAATATATAACATCAGTAAGCTGGTCTTACTCTTAATGGTGAAGCTGTGCTTGGTCTCTCAGTAGAGAGCTGAGTGCCTGTAATTATGGCTATGATTTAATTTATCAATCTGGTGAATTTAGCTCTAACCTAATTTTCAGCTTCAGTTCTTTCTAATCTTGTCTCCAAATTTTAATTGCCTGAATGGAAAGGCTGAGACTTTTCAGCCCTTACATAGACTTTAATTAATTTCTTCACTATTTACACAGATCTCTTTATTGTCTGATGGAATTCTTCATTCTTTTCACTTTTTCTTATCTTTTTGTACTGTGTAAAATTCTGTCATTTTATTAACAGCTTCCTCAATTTCTCTGCTCCCCTTTTCATTTGTTCCTAGCCAAAGCACCAAGGTAACAAATTACACGATTACGATGTCTGACACTGACAATCTTGGATTACTGGACTTCTCTTGTTAAAGCTTTGTAACTCTGCTGCTGGCCCCCTTCAGCTGGGAAGCCCTGGGCCTTGTGCATCCTTGAAACATTCCATCAAAACCTGAAAGAAGTAACTAAAACATCCTGATGTTTCCTCTCCAGCAGCCTGGAATTCTTATCTCTAGTCATATGATCTGGGTCTCAAAATACAACAGGTGGTTGCTTAATCAAACAACTTTTAGCAAGAATTGAAAAATTTCCAGCCCTTAATGTAAGAAAACCTCACTGTTGGTCATTCAGTCTCCACTCAATTTATTTAGGAATCTTGATTGCAAGCAACCAAGGATTAGTCTGGTTAACATAAATTTAAAAGAAGAAACTGGGGTTATTGTAGAAACACAGCGATAACCCACAGAATCAAAGGGAGATTTGAGCAGTTTAGCCTTGGGGACGACTTTGGATCTTCTCTCTAGTGTTCTGACATTTTAATGACATAGCTTGAAATTTTTTTCATTAATTACCTAAGCCCAACTCTACTTGCAAAATACCCTTTAGACTCTAACCCCTTCATTTGACAGATAAGAAAATTGATCCAGAGAGGTTAAATAATTCGATTATAGTAAATATAATAAAGTTTCTTGGGCATTTAAGTAAATAAATCCCTCTGAATGGTCCTGGAGTAAAATAACTTCTAAAGAATTCCTAAGAGTAAATACGATTAAAATGACATTTCACCAAGATGCATTGTGTCAATTCCTTTGTTGAATCACAGAATGTTCTTTATATTTATTCATTCTTTACAGTTTCCTTAGCCCTTCTCCTGTATCTACAACAATACCAAGTAAAACTTGGTCAGTAAAACTGAGAGCACATTTGAGAAAGACTGCCTAGATGTGACAATATAGAAAAATATGATTTTCCCAAAAGTATTTCAATACTTTTTATCTAGGGGCTTGTTAAAATTAGATTACTCTGAGAAGACTTTTTTCTTTGGAATTTCATTCATTTATCTGACAATGATTTATTGACCATATAAGGCACACACCAATAGTAAAACAAAACAAAACAAAAACCCAAAATGTATCTATGGGAACTTACATTCTAGTTGGAGGATAAGTGATACACATACAAGTGAATTATATATTAGCTGATACTCAGCATTATAGGAAATAGAGTAGGGTAAGGGGTCAGAAATGGGAGAGAAGGGTTAAAATTTCAGATAGAGTCATTAGGTAAGTCCTCACTGAGAAGATGACATTTGAACAAAGACTCAAAGGAGATGAGAGCTTCCGTGTGGGGACTTGGGGGAAGAACTTTAGACTCCACTACTTTGATTTACTTTAGATTTTTAAATTAACTGTATTTATGTATAATTTACATACAATAGAATGTGCCCACTGTAATTGCAGTTTGATGAGTTTAGAAAAATGTATACCCCATGTTACTGCCATCACGACCAAAATACAGAACATTTTCATCGCCTTCAAAACTTTATGTTCCATCCCAGTCTCCACCTTTCACTGGTAAGACACAGATAACCAATGATCTTCTTCTTATGCCTATAATTTAGATTTGTCTCCCTAGCGTTTTGTAAATATGAAATTATACATCTATTTCTTTGTGCCTGCCTCCTTTGCTCAGCATAAACTTCTTCTAATTCATCTTTGTTGTGTATCTCAGCAATTCATTCCTTTTCATCACTGAGTAGTACCTCATTGTATGAATATGCTGTAGTTTGCATCTGTATTCATGGTTGATATCTGTGTTCTTTCCAGTTCACAATTGCATAGAAAGCTGCTCTGGACTTCCTAGAGAAGACTTTGTGTGGACAAATATTCCTTTTAGATGGTATCTAGGAGGAGCTGTCTTGTTGGGTCATATTTAAGTGTATGTTTGTAAGAAACTATCAAAGTGTTTTCAAAGTGTTGGCACCATTTTACATTCCCACCATTAATATATAAGATTTCCAATAGCTCCATGCTAACTTTAGGCAATGTCAGCCTTTTAAAATTTAACCATTCAAGTAGGTGTCTAGTGTTATCTCACTGTGGTTTTAATTTGCATTTTCTCGATGGCCAATGATGTTGGTCACTTGTGAATCTTCTTTTGTGAAAAATTGTTCAGATATTTTGCCTGTTTAAAAAATCCAATCATCTGTTTTGATTATATTGATTTGTAGGAAGTCAGTATATTCTGGATACAAATCCTTGGACATTTATGTGTGTTGGCTCTATCTTCTCCCAGTCTGTGGCTGACTTTTCATTTTCTTAACAGATGGATAGTGTAGATGACTGAATTACCCAAATTGCAGGAGGACATATAATATGGATAAAGCAGGAGATGCTAAATGCAGATGTGAAATAAGTGAATTTTGTATGCTAATGATATCTTTGTTCAGTCCAAGGCCATTTCTTAAAGTAAATCTTTTCTCCCTTCCTTCCTCCCTTTCTTCCGTTTCTTTCTTTCACCGTCTGCACTTGATTTATTTTTTTCGTGCAATTTTGTCTTGATTTTTCATGCAAGTCTTCTTTTCTTAGCCTGATACATTTCTCTGTCCATAGCTGGACTCTTAGCCTTCTCTCCTTCACTAGACTTTTAGGTATTATGTTTTCTTCTGTGTCTACTAACACTGGCTTTGGGCTCATTTGGTTTTTAAGAATATATTTATTCATTTGATTAGATTTGAAGTCCAAAGTCTAAGTTCTGTAACTGGTGGGTTTGTAATTATTTTTGTGATTTTCTATATATTTGTTTCAGTCAGGGGTCTTCAGAGAAATAGAACCAACAGGAGATACATACATACATATTTATGAAATTGACTTTTATAAGAATATATATGTAAGGAATTGGCTCACATTGTTAGGAAGGCTGAAAAGTCCAAAGGGACAGAGTTGGTGGGAGAGCCAATGGTATAGTTCCAGTCTGAGTTTAAAGGCCTGAGAACCAGGGGATCTGATGGTATAAGTTCCAGTCTAAAAGCAGCCAGCCTTGAGAACCAAGAAGAGTTGATGTTTCAGGCCAAGAGAGATTCATTTGGCTTTAGGCCTTGGGTGGGAACTAGGTTAAATTGTGTTCCCAGCTCATGTTCTCCGTATCACATTCTTAAGCCAAAAACAAAAAAAAAAAAAACAAAAAAAAACCACCCATCCCTTCAAGGTTGACATACAACTGGGTTTTACTTTACATGGTGAGACTGAATTTCTGAACAAGGAGCATGTCCCTAGGGGCCACTTACGGCTGAACTTTCACTCACTTTGAGCTGCAGGGGAAATCTCAGCAGTATGAATATTCAGTGAGACCATCAGTGCTTTTGTTAGAATGCATGTCCTGTTTGATTTTTTTGTAGGTTAGGTATCTCCTTGGAGATTATGAAATTGAATGGTTTTCTTCCTTTAATAGAAACTTTCAACAGGAGGATTTTTATTCCTTAAGCCAGGTGGATTCCAGTGCTATTTACCTAACCCTTACTGACATCAGATGTTCATTAATTCAATTTACTTACATCTCTAGCTATTTGCTAAAGGAATAAATTTTTTTTCTGAGATTTTTCACACGATATAGAATCTTCCTACTTAGCATATCATATTTTACATAATTCTAGATTTGGATATAAAAGTTTGTATGTTTATTTCCTACTTCCTCATATTTACCACCACTACGTTACTTTGTAAATTGTTTCTGTGGACAATAAATTTGAAACTTGGGATGTTCTTTTGTTCTTAAAGAGTTCCACACCACTAAGGTGGAAATTCATTCATTTTTGTGGCCTCTTTCAAAATAACTTTCAAAACGTTTTCAATTGTATCAGCTTTCACTTGATACAGTTTTACAGGGTGACATTTTTGGCCATCATGTCCACATCCACTATGCTTTGATCCTTATAGTCGTACATTCTTCCCGTCGTGAAAGATGCTGCGGCATGAAAAACTATAGTAGATTTTTTTTTTCGTTTAATGTGCACATCTAAGACTGACTACTGGTATTATTTCAGGAATTTTCACAGCATATTTTCTTTCTGGGAATTATGAAGTTAGTCTTGGGATCTGGACAAGTTACTAAGAATTCTGAGAATCTGAATTCTAAAAGTAGTTTTATCAGTTCAGAGGTCAGGGTAGTTCATCCAGTGAAGGGGCGATGCTGGGGCAAGTGATCTTTCATCGTGCTGTCAGAAATGCTTCTTCCCCACAATCTGCAGTGGAGAGAATGGCTGCTTCCCAAGCACCTGGCCCTGTTTTGCCACCTTAGTCTACATCTGGTGTAGGGCCCCTTAGGCTCTGTTTGGGGCAGGGACTTACTGAAGATTGGTGAGACTGATTGCTGCTCATCTCTCTTAGTTGCTGCCAAGACTAGCTACGTTTGTCAGGAAGTTGATTTCAGTTTATTTATTTTTTTCTAAGAGATGAAAATGTTTCATCAAAGGCCTAGTCTTGTCCTCAGCAATTCTTGAGTTGTATTTATGGTAATGATATCATTCAAACTGGGACACTTTTAACAGGGAAAGAGATGCCATTAATAATTTCACTGGGGACAGGTATCAACTGAGACTGTCCCAGGCAAATTAGGATGAAATTTCCTTGTAGCTGTAACAGTGTAGAGGTGGTTTCATTCATTGTATGTACAGGGAGAGTGACCAACAAGAGGAGAAACGTCCTGTCATAAGGTGAGCTAGGTGATGGATCAGTGCCATGTACATGCAGTGACCTTGTAAGTCAAGGCCACTAGGACCAACATAGGAGGGAAATAGTAGATCATTGCTTATCACTCACCCAAGCTTGCTTTCTGTAAACCAGGATTTGCTCAATTTTGTGTAACAGATACTTTTTGAAATATGATAAAAGTTAACAAAACACTCTTCAAAAGAATACACATGAATGTCAAATTTTGCATGCAAGTCCAGGGAAGTCTCATTTTCCATGAAGCCACCTATGAAAATATGGACCCTGGATTTATCAACCCTATAAGGCATAAACTACATGGTAGACTTTTAATGCTTTTTTCAAAGGTGTTACAATAGGTTTAGAAATGTATAACTTGTGGAATCCATGGAAATGTATATGATCAAAGCCCATTGTGTATCAGGTAATATACAAAATGTGTGTGGATCTAATTTATGAATGGTTACCTTAAGTTCACTTTTGTGAATGTGCAACACTGACTGAATTTTAGACCAACTTGGGGGATGATAAAGAAATTCATACCATCAGAATTCAGCATACCCTGATACCAGGAAGATTACTCCACTGGAGGTGTTAGTTTATGGCAATGATCACAACTTGGTAATACTCTGTAGCTGTAAGGATCTTATAAGGAATATAGACCGAGTTTTTAAAAAGCTAGCTTCTTCTAAGTACTTTCTGTGACCGGGCGTGCATCCGAGGACTTTACATGCACATCTCAATTGTCCTACATAAGACCTTCAAAGTATTAAATTTTAAACTGTACTTCCATTTTATAGATGATGAAATTGAAACTTGAGAGGTAAAGTAACTCCCCCACAGAGTATCATTTCATCCTATTGTCTAAGTACAGACAGGCTCTCACCCTTTGCAAAATGTAGGCCACGGTTTATGAGTACGATGCTTTCTTCTGCTAACGTTACAGGATTGCACTCCCTTGTACAAGTAGGAGGACACATGACAGCATAGGGTAGGGAAAAAAAGAAGCTGTCCATGGTAGGATGCAACTTGCTTCATGTCATTTTAGAACTGCCTTGGGAGACAAAGAAATGAGGATTTTTGAAAATTGTCTTAGGTTAGTTTTGATAAAAAGAAAATGAGGTTTTGATAGAATTATAGGTAAGAAAATGGTCCTCTGGCTAGGTGTCAGGGACGTGGATCCCAATTAGCTTTTATCTCAATCCCTTCTGATGCTTTTTCTCATTCTTTTCCTTCCCTTCTATAGAGACAAATTCAAAGGCTTTCTACCCAACCTGAAACTCTATTCCATTCCTTGTATAAAGAAATTGTAAATTGTTTTGGGCACCCAAAATTCCTCTAATGATTCCTTTAAGGAAAAATGGAATTAGAAAATGGAAAAATTATAGCATATGCATACAATGGAAATCTATGCAGTTTTAAAGATAAATGAATTAGAATTAGTTATTAACATGAATGACTTGACAAACATGTGTTGAGCAAACAAAGCAAGAATATATTCACTCTGAAAAAGACAGATGAAGCTTTGCAAAGTATGATATAACTCATATTGTATATCATCAGGGACACATACATATGTGGCAAAAGGATAAAGAAATATAATCCAAAACATCTAATCCAAGTTAGTGGTTATCTTTGGAGCAAGGAATAGAGAGAAGTGACACTGAAGTGGTACACAGGGAGCTTCAGTCCTGCTGTCTTCAGCTAAAGGATTCAAGGGAAATTCCCAGACAGAAGGGTTATCTGAGGACTGTCAGTTGCCAGTAATCCCAGCAGCTGGGGGATGGGTGTTTCTGTCCTACAGTGGGGATCTGGGTGGATACCACAGCATCCACTAAATCATTGGAAGTCAAACTTGCCTGTACATTAGAATGACCTGGGGAGATCTGCAAACTCCCCAAGCTCAGTCTATATGCCAGACTAATTAACTCATAATCTCAGGGCATGGGGCCCAGGTGTCAGTACTCATGAAAACCCCCAAAGTGATTTGAGTATGCAGCCCCAGTCATGTTGAAGAAACACTATATCTCAGTATATCCTTCACTCATCCAGGTATTTATGATGTGATTCTTTTGCATGTAGCTGTCCAATTTTCCCAACAACATTTATTGAAGAGGAATTCTTTCCTCATTGTATATTCTTGCCTACTTGGCTGTAGGCTAATTACGCATATAAGTGTGGGTTCATTTCTGGACTCTGTTCATTGAGCTACATGTCTGTTTTTGCGCCAGTACCATACTATTTTGATTACTGTAGCTTTGTAGTATAGTTTGAAATCAAGGAGCATGATACCTCCAGCTTTGTTCTTCTTTGTCAAGACTGGTTTGGCTATTCAGGGTCTTTTATGTATCCATAAAAATTTTAGAATTAATTGGGCTTTGAAAATGGCATTGGTATTTTGGTAGGGATTTCACTGAATCTGTAGATTTCCTTGGGTAGTATGGCCACTTTAAAAATATTAATTCTTCCATTGCATGAACACAGTATATCTTTGATCTATTTATGTCTCCTTCAATTTCTTGAATTGGTGTCTTATACTTTTCTGAGTACAGTTCTTTTACCACCTTAGATTTATTTCTAGGCATTTTATTTTTTTGATGTGGTTGTAAATGGGATTTTTAAAAACATTTCTCTTTCTGGTGGTTTGTTTTTAGTGTATAGAAATGCAACAGATTTCTGTATATTAATTTTATATCCTACAGCTTTACAAAATTAATTGATGAGTTCTAGTAGTTTTTGGTGCCTCTTTAGGATTTTCTATGTATAGTACCATGTCAACTGCAAACAGTGACGGTTTTACTTCTTCATTTTCAATTTAGATTCCTTTTATTTCTTTTTCTTATCTGATTGAATCAAACTAGATTACTCTCTCACACCATGCATGAAAATAAATTCAAAATGGATTTAAATTTAAGACCTGAAACCATAAAACTGCTAGAAGAAAATACAGGCAGTATGCTCTTTGACATCAGTCTTGGTTAATATTTTGTTGGATCTCTCCTCAGGAAAGGGAAACAAAGGCAAAAGTAAACAAGTGGGACTACACTAGTATAGAAAGCTTTTGCACAGTCAAGGAAATTATCAACAAAATGAAGAGGCCACCAAATGGGAGAAGATATTTGCAAACAATATATCTGATAAGGTGTTAATATCCAAAATATATGAAGAACTCATACAACTCAAGAACAACTTGGTTAAAATATGGGCAGAGACTCTGCATAGACATTTTTCTGAAGAAGATATACAGATGGCCAACAGACCCAGGAAGAGATACTCAGCATCACTAATCATCAAGGAAATGCAAATCAAAACCATAATGAGATATCATTTCATATTTGTCAGAATCGCTGTTGTCAAAAAAGATAAGAAATAATAATTAAAATTAGTTGGTGAACCTGTTGGTGAGGGTGTGGAGAAAAGGGAACCGTTGTGCATGGTTGACTGGAATGTAAATTGGTGCAGGCATTATGGAAAAAACAGTATGGAGGTTCCTCAAAAAATTAAAAAGAGAACTACCCTAGGATCCAGCAATTCCACTCCTGGATATTTATCAAAAAAAATTATTTTGAAAAGATATATGCACCTTTATGTTCATTGCAGCATTATTTACAATAGCGAAGATAGGTAAACAACTTAAGTTCCATCGATGCATGAATGGATAAATAAGATGTGGTTATAGATACTATGAAATATTACTCAGCCATAAAAAGAATAAAGTCTTGCCATTTGTGACAACATATGGACCTAAAGTGTGATATGCTAAGTCAAATGAGTCAGACAGAGAAAGACAAATACTATATGATTTTTACTTATGTATGGAATCTAAAAAGCAAAACAAAGAAACAAACATAACAAAACAGAAACAGAGTTATAGATGCATAGACCAAAGAGGTGGTAGCCAGATGGGTAGTGGATGGGGGGAGGAAAGAGTAATAGACGAGAGAGATTTAGAATGTACAAACATCCAGTTACACAATAAATGCTGAATGACTTGTGGTATGAAATGTAGAGTGTGGGTAATGTAGTTAGTAACTGTGTAATATCTTTGTATGGTGACATACTGTAACCAGACTTAAGATCACCATTTTGAAATGCACAGAAATTTTGAATCACTATGTTGTGTAATAGTAACTAACATAGTTACTTTTCATTTGTTGATAGTTTCCTTCATTGTGCAAAAGCTCTTTAGTTTAATCTTGTCCCATTGTGTCTGTTTTTATTGTATTTGCCTGAGGAGACAGATCTAGAAAAATATTACTAAGACTGGTGTCACCAAACATACTACCTATGTTTTCTTCTAGAAGTTTGTACTTTTAAGTCTTACATTTAAATCTTTAATCCTTTTTGTATTTATTTTTGTGCATGGTATAAGAGAATAGCTAGTTTCATTCTTTTACATGTAGCTGTCCAATTTTCCCAACACCACTTATTAAAGACTGTCCACCATTGTATATTCTTGACTACTTGATCATAGATTAGTTGACCATTTGTCAGTGCATTTATTTCTGGACTCTCTATTCTGCTTCATTGATCTATGTGTCCGTTTATGTGCCAATATCATACTGTTTTGACAATTATAACTTTGTAGTATAAATTGAAGTCAGTGAACATGGTACCTACAGCTTTATTCTTTTTGTTTGTTTGTTTGTTTGCTTTTAATCCTCAGCATTGCTTTGGCTATTTGGGGTCTTTCATAGTTTAATACAAATGTTAGAATTATTTGTTCTAGGTCTGTGAAAAATGCCATGGGTATTTTGATAGGGACTGCATTGAATCTATAGATTGCTCTAGGTAGTAAGGACATTTTAACAATATTAATTCTTCCAATCTATGAGGGAGCACAGGATATGTTTCTCTTTACTTGTGTCATCTTCAGTTTTTTTCATTAATGTCTTACAGTTTTCAGAGTAGAGGTCTCACACATCCTTGGTTAAACTTATTCCCAGGTGTTTTATTCTTTTGATATGATTGGTAATGGGGTTGTCAGTTTCTCCTTCTGGTAGTTGATTATTAGTGAAGAGAGACAGGGTTCTGTATTTTAATTTTAAATCCTGCAACTTCATTGAATTTGTCTATTCATTTATTGGTTCTTATAGTCTTTTGGTGGAGACTTTAGGGTTTTCTATGTATAGTATCATGCTATCTGCAAATAGTGGCAGTTTTGTCTCTTCCCTTCCAGTCTAAATGCCTTTTATTTCTTTCTCTTGTCTGATTGCTGTGGCTAGGACTGCTAATGCTATGTTAAATAGTCATAGCAAGAGTGGGCATTCTTCTCTTGTTCCTGCTCTTAGAGGAAAAGCTTCCAGCATTTCACTGCTGAGTATGATGTTATCTGTGGGTTTCTCACATATGGCCTTTATTATGTTGAGATATGTTCCCTCTGTACCAACTTTGTTGAGTGTTTTTTTTTTATCATGGGTGAATGCTGAATTTTTTCAAATGATTTTTCTTCATCTATTGAAATGATTGTGTGATTTTTACCCTTTGTTTTATGAGCATGGTGTATCTCATTGATTGTTTTGTGAATATTGAACCATCCTTTTTATCTCCAGAATAAATTCCACTTGATCATGATGTATAATCCTTTTAAGATATTGTTGGATTTGGTTTGCTAATTTCACTGAGGAGTTTTGCATCTATGTTCACTAGGGGTATTGGCCTGTAATTCTTCATTTTTGGTAGTTTGTCTGGTTTTAGTATGGGGGTAATGCTAGCCTCATAAAACGAGTTTGGAAATGTTCCCTATTCTACAAATTTTCAAAACAGGTATTTGCTCTTCTTTGAACAACGTTTGTCAGAATTCCCCTGGGAAGCCATCTGGTCCTGGATTTTTGTTTATTGGGAGTTTGATTACTGATTCAGTTTCATTACTAGTATTTGATCTGTTCAGACATTATATTTCTTCCTGATTCAGTCTTGGGAGACTGTGTTTTTCTAGGAACTTACCCATTTCTTCTGGTTTGTCCAATTTGTTGCTTACAGTTGTTTATGGTGTTCTCTTATGATTTTATTTCTGTGATATCAAACGTAACTTCTCATCCCTTGTGGTTTGATGATTTTCTCTAGTGTTAAGTTTGGTTTCATTCTTTTGTTTGTGTGTATCTATTGTAGGTTTTGGTTTGAGGTTACCTTGTGGCTCATATATATGTTAACCCTATGTTACAGGTATTTGTTTTAAACTGATAGTCATTTAAATTCAATCACATTCTAAAAGCTCCACATTTTTTACTCCCATCCCCATGTTTTATGTTTTTGATCATATTTTATATCTTCATGTATATCCCTTAAATATTTATTGCAGTTATAGTTTATGACTTTTGTCTTTTAACCTTCATGTTAGCTTTAAAAGTGGTTGATTCACTGCCTTTACTATATATTTTTCTTTACCAGTGAGATTAAAATTTTTTTCTTATTTCTTCTTGTGTCATTTTTCTTTTTCATTTAAAGAAGAGTTTTTAATTAAATTTTTTTTCTTTTTAAAGGCTGGCTTAGTGGTGATGAACTCTCTTAGTTTTTGCTTGTCTGGGAAACTCTTTAGCTCTCCTCCAATTTTGAATAATAACCTTGCTGGGTTTTCTTGGTTGTAGGTTTTCCTTTCAGCACTTAAAATATATTACGCCACTCCCTTCTGGCCTTTAGAGTTTCTGCTGGAAAACTAGCCGATAGCCTCATGGATGTCCTCTTTTATGTGCCTGTTATTTCTCTTGCTGCCTTTAAAATTCTTTATCTGTACCTTTTGCCATTTTAATTTTGATATGTCTTGGTATGGATCTCTTTGGGTTCTTCTTGTTTGGGACTCTGTGCTTCCTGGACTTGAATATGTATTTCTTTTCCTGGGTTAGGGAAGTTTTCAGCCATTTGCTCATCAAATGTTTTCTGCCCTATCTCTTTCTCTTCTCTTTCTGGGACCTCCTTTAATGTGAATAGTAGTACATTTGATGTTGTCCCAGAGGTCCCTTAATCTATCCTCATTTTTTTTTCTTTTTGCCGATCTGATTGGATGATTTTCACTATTCTCTTTTCAAGGTTGCTTATATATGTTCTTCTGTATCACCTAATCTATTTTGATTCCCTTTAGTGTATTTTCATTTCAGTTATTATATTCTTCAGCTCTGATTAGTCTTTTAAAAAAATATTTTCTACTTCTTAGTTGACATTCTCACTGTGTTCCTTTTTTCTTTTTCTGAGTTTGATGAGTATTTTAATGACCATTTCTTTGAACTCTTTTTCAGGTAAATTGCTGCTCTCCATTTCATTATGGTTATCCTGTTCTTTCACTTGGAACATACTCTTCTGTAGTCTCATTTGATTTGAATTTATCTATTTGTCTTTATGGATTTAAACTATCCTAGTCTTGAAGGCATGTCCTTGTGTAGGAGTGTCCTATTCCATCTCTGTGTACTCATTGCCTTTGTTGGGAATGCTGGAGCTGAAACTAGCATGGGCTGGAGCCTTTTCTGGGGTGCATGGGGGCTGCTGTCTCGACAGGGACAGACTAGAGCCAGGGGGGCTAGTGCCAGAGCCTGGTGCAGGCCAATACTTCTCCTGGGACATGCATGAAGCTTTTCTCTTATATCTATTTTTATCTATTGCTTTATTATCTAAAATACTATTTTTAAAATTGTATCTTCTGTAGTTGCTAGTATATAGAAATAAGAATAACTTAAAAAATCTACCTGTGTTCATCAATCCTGATATATTTTCTAAGTAATTCTCACACATTGCCTATGTTCTCTTTTATGATATCTATACAAATACTTATAAAGTATTTAATAATAATCATTTAGTTTCTTTCTTATCAATGTTTATCCTTTTAAATCTTACTTTCCCCACCTTACTGTGATGGCTTGGACCTTCAGAGTAAGTGGATCACAAGTAATGATGACAGAAATTATCCATTCTTGAATTCAGAGGGAATGCTTGTAATGATTCATTATTAAGTATGATATTTTTGTAGGTTTTATGTAGATATTTTTTATCAGGTTATGAAATTAATTCTCTTCTTGATTTTATAAAAGTTTCATATTAGCTGGTATAGAATTTTACTAAACTCTTTTCTCGCCTTTGTGTTTATCTGCATGTTCTGTTAATGTGGTGAATAACGTTTTCTGTTGTTAAAATATTCTTTCATTCAAGGAACAAATCCAACATGACTATCCCCTTTTTGTTCAATTCTCTTCATAAGTGAATTCATTGTCTGAAGTTTCCTTTTCATACTGTAATCCTGGTATTAGGGTTATGCTATTCTAAAAAAAAGTTACATGTTATTTCTTCTTATTTCTTTGGTAGAGTGTGTGAAGTTTGTAACAATCTTCTCCTTTATCATTCAGTAGAATTCATCTGTAATACAGTCTGAGATATTTGGGATTACCTGGGTAAATTTTCAACTGCTAGTATGATTTCTTTAATGATTCAAGGACTGTTTATTTTCTGTTTCTTCTTGAGGGAATTATGCCAAGTTTGTATTTGTAGGAAACTGCCATTTTATTTAGGTTATTAAACACACTGGCATAATAGTAATATATGATTATTGTAATTAGTGTCCTATTCTGACTTTATAGCTCCATAGTTGCTCCTTATGTAATTTATCTGTCCCTTTTCTGTTTTTATTGATCTTTTCTGGGGGAATGTACCCATTGGTCCCTTTTCATACTAAGGGTTATGAATATGTTTATATTTAAATACTTGATCCATTGAAAACATTAGATTTGACAGATGCTCTTTTGCAAACAAACCCAAAGTTATTCTAATGACAGATATATTAAGCATGTTTTGAGAGAGGTGGGTGTTAAACTTACGACTCGTGAGAAGCTGCCTATTCTGCTCATGGATAGTGCTGCTTTGCTCTCGTACAATACCCACATTTTTGTTCTGTTAACAATCAATTAAAAAATTAACAGGCATATCCAGAAATAAAGTTCAAAGTGTATAGCCAAGCAGTGGATGAGTTGATTATTTTATTCATTCACTTAACAAGTATTTATTAGACATATGTGCCAAGTACAATCTTAGGCATACCACATTACTAGACACTGCCATTTTCCTGGCCTAGAATGCACATTGCCCTGTAATTTGAGACATGCTATTTCTAGAAATCCTAAAAACATAGAGTATTCACAAGGGCCAAGATCAGCAATAGGATGAAAACGCTGCATCAAGCAGTTGATGGAAACCAAAACACTGGGCGTCCTTTCTACCTCTCTTCAACCTAAGTCCTTGTGACACGAGTGTATTTAGGTACGTTTCTCTCCTAGTGCTATTGTTTTTGTCAGATTGATGTCACCCACTGAGAGGATCATTTGCTTCATACCATTTAAATTGCTGGTGAAATCTGAAGAGTATATGTATTTCTCTAACTGAGTTACTTTTTTATTTCATCACTGTCATTTCTAATATATTCTGAGAGAGATTTGGTTACATGGCCATGTGCACTCACATAAGGCAAAAACATCTTGGTTTTGAGAATACTTAGCCTATAATGGTATTGCCCAAATCTAAGAGTCAATGGCCACTTACATGAGAACCATTTTATAGTTTTCACTTTTTACCTGTTGCAAATTGCTTTTTAGAGGGACAATTTTTGGCATTCTTATTGTCCTCTGGTGGCATGTAGATACTGATTCTCATTCTCCGTGATCAGTATTAGTAAAATTCTCAGAACGTGTTTGAAGACAGTTCCTATTTCAGTGCCCATTTAAGTTTGCCTTTAATACTCTTTTTATGGGACTTTAGAAGAGGGCTTCAGGCATTTCAGAATTGACTTGTTCTCAGTCTACTGTCCATCCCAACATCCCTGAGTAACTCAAATGATTTCATCAGTAAGTGAAATATCTCATTAATGATTTATTTGGAGGTTGGAGGTGGGAATGATATGAAATTTACAAATACCCCTCACAAAGTTTATTGACAAAGAGTACTATGAATATTTGTTAGTGTTTGCTATATGTTAAACACAATCCTAACGACTGAAGCATTGAGCAGAATGGTTATTGCTCTCTTGGGATTATTGGTGAACTTTTATCAGGTAAAGAGATAAGAGTTATCGTGGGTTTAATACAGGTGCTCATAGAGCATGGAGGAGATGCATGGAACCCAAACTTGGAGATCAGAGGAGGCTTCCTGAAATAAATTATCTCTGTTCTGAGACCTGAGTAACAATACTTAGCTCAATGAAGAGCTGTTAAGGTTGTGGACTGAAGGTTGGGAGTTCTAAGAAGCAGAAAACAAAACAAAAAAATCATGTGGAATGGGCTTTATGGAGTTTAATGGAGCAGGGCAGGTTGGAGAAATTCAGTATTCACCGGCCAGACTCGAGGGTGTACTAGATGAATTAAGCGGTTTTAGAACTTGGGTCTGTCCATCTTTGTTCTGTATCACTTCCTTCCTATATGCTATGTATACATTTCCTTCCTATATGCTTACAAGTGTGTGAATTGATTTGAATGCCACTCCCTATAGCTCTTACCTGCTTAGGCCCCCAAATCAAATGCATACAAGTGGCAAAAGGAGGTCTTTGGAGAACAGTGGTGGCTGTTAGTGTTCTGTCCAGTAAAAAAGAGCACTAAATTTAGTGTAAGAAAGCCTCGTTTTCTCTGGCTCAGGAGAACATTGCCCATTCTACAGAAGTCACAGATGCCAAACGCTCTGGTGATAAACATGCTGAATCCCTGTCATCAAAGAGAAACTTACGGCCAGAGAATCTTGAGAAGGGGCCCTTTGGCCCAGATTGAGTCAGAGGTCCACCTTGGCCCAGTCAGTTGTGGCCACTGAGACTGTGGTCTGCTATTACTGATGCCACCTGAGTCTTGTTCTCACTCTTGGACCAGCCAGCTATAGCCTGGAGCACAGATTTATGTAAGACTTGGAAGTTCTCACAGGAACTTTATGAATGAGGTGGAGAGCAAGACATTTTGCAGGATTAAGAAAAATCCTTGGCAACCAAAATATATCTACTACACTAAAAGTTATTAAAAATTCACTTAATTTCTCTGAGTCTAAAAAGCATCTTATCTCAGAAAAGGTATGAGTTGGCTGTTGGTATGGATTTGTATCAAATGAGATATTTATAAAGTGTTTTAAATGATAAAATTCTATACAATTACAAAATGTTTCTCTGATTATCACCATGACTTTTTTGAAGTGGGCACTAGAATCATGATCTTTAATTTGTGAAAGTAGATAGATTTTCCTCAATTTCCTGTGGTTATGGGCCAAGAAAACAAACAAAAATATTCCTTTTAATGATGTTTTATTATATATCAAGAATTATGGTAGGAGCTTTGTATATATTATCTTTAATTTTTACCACAGTCATATTAACTAAATAGTCCAACCAAGTTCACTATAAATTGAAGAGGTTAAGTAGATTAAGCTTCTATTAAAAATATCAAAGAGAAGATTTAAATCCTGGTCTGGGAAATTCCAAAGATGAGGAAAGAATGGCATGGATTTTAAGGAGTCATTTTAACTTATTTTATGAATATTATAATTCATTTTTGTTGTTCATCTTTATAATTCAGTTATTGTGGTTGTGTTGTTTCTTAACTAGTATTCTATTTGGTGATCTAGTGATTGTATTCAAAACCCTATCTTTTAGAAAGACATGAGAATTTCATACTGTGGATTTGCCAAGAGCTGCTCTACTAGTTGAGAAATGAAAAATTTATTTCTGAATGAAAAACTCAGTCTGTGTAAACAACTGCAAGTAGAAAGGGACAAATAATCACAATTTGTCCTGAAACCATATGTTAGCCTCCAGGATGGTTTCTGGAAAATTCTCAATAGCAGGTCAACATTTTTGGTCTCAATAGTGGAAAGTACAAATAATGAGCAAATTATTGGGATTTCTGGATTCTGAACAGCTGAACAGAATACACCCTCTATTCTTTTTAAATTTGTATCAAAACGAGGAGGTACCTCGCCTGTCTGAGCATGTGTGATTAATTTGGTGGAATTACATTTTAAACGCGAATATTAGTCTTCTGATTATTTTTGTGAGGCAAAGCTTTTCAATCATATAGCAGATACCAAAAAAAAAAAGTCTCCTACATTTCTATTTCTTAATATAATGAAGTGTTATAAATCCTGAATTACATCCAAAGAGATGAGTGAGCCAGCTGTGTTCTTATCACTGGGATATTTTATGACCCTTTCAAGTATTTCTGAAAACACATGGGAGACAGAGTCTACTCTTCATGAAGCCGTGTGTGGCAGCCCTCTTCAGTGACTCAACATTGTTACTGTTTACCTCTTAACTTCCAGAAAGTTTCTGTGCTCTGCCTTTCTTTTTTGACTTGATTTTAGATCTCTTCTCTGTTAGTCTGATGCATGTACTAAATGGTTCTCTTTCAAAGAGTATTATCTCTTTTAAAGTTTAAGCTCCTTTGGGAATTAATCCAAACTTGTGGCTTCACGTAGTCATCTAAGAGTCATGAAATTACTTCTATACCTGAGGGAAAACAATTTCATCCACAACACATTATGACATCATTTACTCAGAGAATATTTATTTATTTATTTATTTATTTATTAACATTTTTTATTGATTTATAATCATTTTACAATGTTGTGTCAAATTCCAGTGTTCAGCACAATTTTTCAGTCATACATGGACATATACACACTCATTGTCACATTTTTTTCTCTGTGAGCTGCCATAACATTTTGTGTTAATTTCCCTGTGCTATACAGTATAATCTTGTTTATCTATTCTACAATTTTGAAATCCCAGTCTATCCCTTCCCACCCTCCGCCCCCCTGGCAACCACAAGTCTGTATTCACTTAGAGGATATCTAGATGTCTTTGGACACGGCTTCTTGAGAGTGGGTTATCCCTTTCATGTACCAAAAATGTATCAGGTACACATATAGCTTTTTTACCTGAAAATACTTTGAAGCATGGCGTGCTGTGATGTTCAAATGGAATGTTACGTTATTACTGTTTTGCCGATGGTAGAACTAAAGTTTACAGGAATGACATTATACAATGTCATATGACAGATTAGGAACTAACACTCAGGTCTTCTGGCTCTTGGCTCAGAGTCATTTCTGTGATTGCTTTACACATCAGTTTCCTCTCCATTATATAATTTGGTTCTTAAAATAATATGGCATGCAGACAGGAACATATTTGGTCCTCCACTAGTTTACAGATGAGAATGTTAGGTCTTAGAGAAGGCTACACAATAAGAAATTTGCTTCCAAGTCCAGGTTCATTTCCTGCCTTTCCAGTTTGCTGGCTTTCCAACTTTAAGTCCTATATGGCTTACTTAAAATTTCTGCAATCTTCTGGTTTTTAAAAAAGTTTTATTTTCTTGATTGCTTATGTTTATAGTATTTTAAAATATATATTTCATTAAACTAATAAAGCAATACTTTCTGTAGAGCTTCAGCCCAAACTCTTTAGGGAACCTGACCTGCTACTCTCAGAGTACTAACAACTGCAGCAAATAGCTTTAAAAAAATTATTTAGGTAACGCTGGGTTATAGTATTATGTAAGTTTCATGTATGCAACATTATGTTTTGACTTCGGCATACACTACAGCATGCTTACCACCAAAAGGTTAGTTTCTATCCATCACCGTCGAGTTGACTGCCTTTGCCCATTTTGTGTGCTTCGCACTCCCCTCCCCTCTCCTCTCTGCTAACCACTACTCTGTTCTCTGTATCTATGTGTTTGTTTTTGTTTGTTTATTTTCCACATGAATGAAATTATACAGTATTTGTCTTTCTCCATCTGACTTATTTCACTTAGTGTAATACCCTCAAGGTCCATCCATACACACACACACACACACACCCCCCACATCTTCTTTATCCGTCCATCTATCAACTTGCACTTAGGTTGTTTCCATATCTTGTCTATTGTAAATAATGTTGCAGTGAACATAGGGATGTGTATATATTTTTGAATTACTGTCTTCATTTTGGATAAATATGTAAAACTAGAATAGTTGGATCTATCCTTAATTTTTTGACAAATCTCTGTACTGTTTTCTATAGCCGCTACACCAATTTACATTCCCACCAACAGTGTATGAGGGTTCCCTCTTCTCTGTGTCCTCCCCAACGCTTATTATTTCTTGCCTTTTTAAAAATAGCCATTCTCATACGTGTGATACCACACTGTTTTTTTTTATTTGCATTTCTTTAATTATTAGCGATATTGACCATCTTTTCATGTGCCCGTTGGCTATCTGTATGTTCTCTTAGTAAAAAAGTCAGCTTATGTCCTCTGCCTGTTGTTTAATTGGGTTGTTTGGGGTTTCTGTTGTTTTTGTTCTTGAATTGTTCAAGTTCTTTATGTATTCTGAATATTAACCCCCTATTGGGTATATGATTTGCAAATCTTTTCTCCCATGTGGTAGGTTGTCTTTTTGTTTTGTTGCTGACTTTGCTTGCTGTTCACAAGCTTTTTAGTTTGATGTAGTCCCATTTGTTTATTCTTGGTTTTGTTTCCCTGGCCTGAGGAGACATAATGAGAAATATATTGCTAAGGCTGACGTCAGTAATGCCTAGGTTTTCTTCCAGTTTTATGGTTTTAGGTCTTATATTGAAGTCTTCATTTAATCAATTTTGATTGGATTTTTGTGTACAGTGTGAGATAGTGGTCTGGTTTTATCCTTTGGTATGTGGCTGTCCAGTTTCCCCAGCACCATTTGTTAAAGAGATTATCCTTTCTCCAATGCAGGTTCTTTGCTCCTCTGTTGTAAATTAATTGTCCATATATGTGTGGATTTACTTCTGGGCTCTCAATTCTGTTCCATTTATCTGTATGTCTGTTCTGGCAGTATCATGCTGTTTGATGACTACAGCTTTGTAATTTTTAGGATTACTTTGGCTATTCTGGGTCCTTTGTGGTTCCATATAAATTTTCAGATTTTTTTCTATTTTTGTGAAAAATGTCAATGGGATTTTGATAGGGATTACATTGGATCTGTAGATTGCTGTAGATAATAGACATTTTAACAATGTTTCTTATTCCTATCCATGAGCACAAAATATCTTCATTTCTTTGTGTCATCCTCAATTTTCTTCAACTGTGTCTTACAGTTTTTAGTGTACAGGTCTTTCATCTTCTTGGTTAAATTTATTCCTAGGTGCTTTATTCTTTTTGTTGCAAACCAAATAACCTTTTTGATTGAGACCTATGTCTATTCTGTTGCCAATAAAATGAACATTTCTTAAATGATATGTGTGATTTAAAACTTTTTTAAAAAAAGGAAATCTTTTCATCTAAGCCAAAATAAAAAAATTTCTTATGATTCTTTTCCTTGAAAATGAATTGACATTAGTTTAAAACCATCATTATCTGTGTCTTTCAGGACATCTGTAATTTGCTAAATTTCCACTAGGATGCAGTTCAATATTTAATACCAGGAAAATAAAGGTATATTTCAGTTAAAAATACTAAATTACTAAAAATGGAATCCAACAATGTTCTCTAAAAGCTGTGTTATCTCTAAAAGCTCTATGACTTTGAGAAAGTCACTTCTCTTTTCACTATGATTCTATATTAGTTTTCTATTGTTGCCATTACAAATTACCACAAACTTAGTGAGTTAAACACACAAATTTACTTTCTTTTATTTCTGTAGATCATGAATCTGACCCAGGTCTCTTTGGGCTAAAATCAAAGTGTTGACAAGGCTGCACTCCTCTATGGAGGCTCTGGGCAAGAATCTTATTTTCTTGCACGTTCAGCTTATTGTCAGGATCCTTTTCCTTGCAGTTGCAGGACTGAGGTTCTTTGGTGGATGTTGGCTGGTGGCCATTCTGAGTTTCTGGATGCCACCCGCTTTCCTTGGCCTATAAGATGAAATCTTCAAAGTCAGCAATGACGGATGGCTGTCTCTTCTTGCCTTCTTTCTCCTCCATCTTTATCTGTCATCAGACTTCTCTGACCACAGCTGGGGAAGATTTCCCACTTTTAAGAGCTTATGTGATTAGATTAGGCCCACCTTGATAATCCAGCATAATGTCCTCATCTCAAAATCCGTGACTTTAATCGTATTTGCAAAGCCCATTTTATGCAAAGTAACAGCCACAAGATCTGTGAATTCGGGCACGGACATTCTGGGATCCATTCTTCTTCCTACCACAGGTCACTTATGAGATTCTGTGACTCTCTCATTCAAATTTATATCTGCAGAATAGCTGCCTTTGACCTCAGAGAAATAAATATTTGGCATATTGTGTCTCTTTCTCTGGGACTAAAAGTCTTTCAGTTTAATTGCATTGAAAAATAACTTTCGGGGGTGGGTGCAATGAATAAAGGTCATTGGTAGGTATAAGCTTCAAGTTACAAGTTCTAGGCATATAATATATGGCATCATGACTATAGTTAATAATATGTATTGTATATTCAAAAGTTCCTGAAAGAGTAGATCTTTAAAGTTTGTATCACACATACACACATACTCAAAATTTTAACTATGTGTGGTGATGGATGTTAACTAAATGTAGTGGCAGTCATTCTGCAGTATACACATATACCAAATCATTATGCTGTACCCCCCAAACTAAGAAAGTCTTATATGTCAACTATCACAACTAAAATTTAAAAAAAAAATTAAAACATTACAAACTCCTACTGTAGGCTATAAATGTGTAGGAAAATTCTTAAAAATAGTAAAAACTATATTTAAAATATTTTATCTAAGTTATTTTAAAGATTGGAAACATTGAGAATTAACGTGTGTTATCTCTTTGTAGAAAAAGTTCTCAAGAGTAGTTTCAATGCTTGCTTCTTTTCATCATATTAATACAGAGCAAATACCTTAAAAAAAACTTTCTGGAAAAACAAACTCTATGTCCCAATTTACGCTGCGTATACTGTTCAGTGACAGACCTGAAACAATTTAGCGATGAATTTGATGTCCTTTATTCAAGGGAAGACAATCCATGGACTGGGGGAGTGCAGTGCACTGTGAGGAGCAGAGCATTCCTCCCGAGGGATTTTGGGCAAGAGCAAATTTTGTAGACTGTTAGAAGAAGCGGTGTGGAAGGGCATTGTTGGCAGTGAGGCTGGATGATTTTCTGAAAGGCTGGCAGGTCCCGTTTTCTAGAGTAAGCTGAGGACTGTGGTTGGTGTTCACTTTCCTTGACAGTGAGGCATCTCCCATGAGTGCAGGCTGACTTGAGTTTAGATTTGTGATGTGGACTGGGCTGCTGGGTCTGCCTCCATTTCATAGATCCCAATATACAAATTAATTTTATCAATACCAAATAAAAGGTTATTTTTGTTAATTAGTCAATGCCATGGAAAAAAATTATACTCTTAGTTGTTAATGCCAAGGGACTGAGGTCCTATTTTCAAGGTCTGAAGCAGTGCCATGCAAATAATCACAATAAATATAAGTGGACTAAAAATCACCCACGGGAAGAGAACATTAGATTAAAGGAAAATGTAATAAAACATAAATATTTAGTCTTTGTCCCTGGTTCCTGGCAAAGAATTCCTAAAGCCCTTGGAATCACGAGGGTGGTAAAAGTGTCTTATGTATGCTAATGAGATGTCTGGCGGCTGTGGGCTCCGAGACAGCTTCAGGATGGGTGCCGGTCACCTGGAAGTCCAGACTATGATTAGAGATGGAACCTTCAGCCGCATCCCCTGACCTGTATGTTTCCTTAAGCCTATTCTTTCTCTGATCTATTTATTGGCATTCACTGAGCTTTTAAATTTCAACATATATAACTTCAATTATATTTTTTATTTCTGTAAATCACAACCTTCTCAGTTGTATCTGCTTATTTCTCATAGTTTTACATAGATATACTTATTTTTGTCATTGCATTTTTTCTTTTACAAATTTCACATAAGCTATTTTCTATTATGTCAAACAGTTTCAGTATTTGCAGTTCTTTCCACTTAAACCTTTGTTTCTTGTTCGCTGATGCTCACACATTGTGGCTTATTTTTCTGTGCGTTTGGTGATCTTTATTTGCAAGCTCGTGCTTGCTTTCAATCTATGGGAGACCAGTGGGCCTATTTTAGGGAAGCTTTCCTCTAAGGAGAGTTTGCTTTTGCCTCTACTTTGGTAGGTAGGTGGGAGGGTGATGTATCCCTGACACTTCAGATCCTCTAGTCTCAGCTGTGGTTCAGAAGAGGAATCTCATACTCCACTTTCCCTCCTGGTGCAACTCCTACAACATTGTTGCCTTGGGGATATTCCTCTCAGTGGGGCCTGTTGGTTAAGCCCTGTGTCCCTCTGGCTGTCCACTACTCAAACTCTTGACTTCTTGAGCCTAGACTCTCTTCCTCTGTGGGCCTGGCTCCAGAACATTTCATCAAATCCTTCAGAGATTCTGCTGTGTCTTCTGCCGCACCCAGCCCCTGTCCCCTGGGAGTCCTGTGGTCAGCTCTCCTTTGCTGGCTTGTCTGTTTTCTTTTAGGGGGAGGAAATAATGACTCCAGAAACTGTCTCCTACCTTTTGTGACACAAGTGGTGTCTCTAAGAATGTGCAGTATATGGTTCTAGTTGTGCCTAAAATGTTTGCTCACACCTCTTATACACTAGGAAGTAAAATCAATCCAATGGCTTCTGGGCACTTGGTTTTACAAGTGGGAATCCCAGAATATGTCTACATGGGTACCAAAGGAGTGAAGAAGCTATATTAGGGGGGTTAATATTTTGAGAAGCAAATGTGGCCAATGACTGTCTCACTTGTATTTGTGACCAGCTAACAAGAAACAGCAGCCAGAAACTGGACAGCATTGCAAAGGTAAAAGGAACAGTCAGATGTATGCGTTTTCTCAGTGGAAAGAAAGGGTTGAGAGTTTCCATGCTGCTAAGAATATTCTAATTATTTAAATATTAAGTAGCTTTAAACATGAACTATTTTCTTTCTAGTAAGCATAAAAATCTGGGTACTATATGAATGACCTAGATGAGGAAAATTCATTTTCTGTGCAAGTCTGTATATAGATGTATAATTTGGAGGGGTTAATGCCACATTGTCCAACATATGTAGATAACCTGTGAAAAGCTTCCGAGAATTAAAGAATCGTATAGTTATAAAGGATCATCTCCATTCAGCTCCTGCAGGAAACCTAGTTCAAATAAGGCAAAAATGCCTTGTGTGAGTATAAAGAGCCAGCAAGTGACACAGCCGGTTCAGGATAAGGTTTTGATTTCCAGACCAGTGCTCTCTTCACTGTGACCTGCTGCCAGTCTAAGGTTGGGTGAACAGGGCTTTAGGGACCAGCTGAATAGAGGGCAAGGGTCTTTGAATTAAAACAAACCTAAAACTGGACTTGGCTTTGTTTAGGCCTTTAACAAAAAGCACTAGTTTGTAAAGAGATGTTAGCAGGAACAAATCTTTCTTGAATCATCACTGATTGAAATGTCATGGTGTCTGCTGATGAAAACAGTGTGTGCAAGGGCAGGAAAATCTGTGGCTTCATTTCTTCCTAATGAGGTGGAATTTGGCATCCATCTAATAAATTTAAAATATGTTTTAATTTTCATGGTGCCCATTTCTATCATTTTATGCTATTGAATAGTTAATGAGAAAACATATAGGGAACAATAAAATTTTGAAAACATTTAAAAATTAATTTTTTAAAGAATAATAGTTACAGCAGGCACTTGATAGTACTGGCAGTGGGCCAAGCATGGCTTCAAGTTGTTCATGAATTTTAACCCAAGTCATCCTCACAACAACCCCATGAAATAGGCCCTAATATAATCCGTATTTTAAAGATGAGAAAATGGGAGGCACTGGAAGATTAACTTTCTCTGAGTCAAACAGACAATTCAGAATATGAACAAGTCTCAATATTAAATTTCCAAAATGAAGTATTTTACAAATCCGTATATATTTAGAAATGAATAGCAGAACCAAGATGACCTTATAAATCTAAACAAAGATTATTTGTCGCAGTTTGTTGGGTGGCTTCTAAAAAGCCACTTTCCCAAGTTTGAGCCTGAGATTTGAGATGTACTCAAATCCATTCATTTTGCTAATAGTCCTGTCCCCCTTTTCTAGGCTGCTTTTGTTGATGCTCTTCAGCAAGGCACGATTATACTCTGAAAATAATTGACATCTACGAAGGATGACAGGCAAGGTCAGAAAGCTCTAGAGAGCAAAGCACTGTCTACAGTGGTGCCAGTGGCAGCACTGTTGTGTAGTTCCCACGTGAACACAAATGGGGGACGTCTGTAATGAGTTCTACTCATTGGATAGTTTTAGGTGATCATCACCTTGAGATGCCCAGCCAGTGGTGGCAGTTACAGAAAGAATGGTTTCAGAAAATTAAAAAAAAAGTAAAATTGAAGATGATAATAGAAAAAAATGTTGATGGCAAGGGATGTAGAGATTATTGGATTGGCTAGAAGGATATGAACTTGAATTGAATTGAAGAAAAGAATATGATCTTGAATTGAAGAAAAGAATTTGATCTTGTTTATTCAAAATTCTTTTGCAGATAACACTAGAATGTTTCTCCAACATCTCAGTTTCGGGAAACTAGCGCACACAGCACAGAGTATCAAAAACAATGATCAATGTTTTAGTCTTTAATTTTGCACTTGGTTCAGAAATGCCATGTGGAATATTATACATAAAGAACTTGACATAGCCTAAATGGTTACATACGTTTAGTGTAAATAAATAACTTAACTTGGAAGAACATCTTGGATTGGATATTTCCTTAAGTCATAAGAATGAAATTCAAGTCTTAATAGAATGCAGAGTAGGAAATCTCTTACGTTTTCGCTGTTTGTTTGTAGGGATATTGATAAGGACGTTGCTAAGGATGCTATCTCTCATTTTCTTTCATATGTTGACCCACAGAGGAAATGTCTCACAAATTCCATGACATGAAAAGTTGTGCTTCTCTTGAGTCATTGCTTTTAAAGTTCTTGGGTCATTATGTATCTGATAAGTGATTATGTTTCTCTCTTTGCTTTGGGCACTAGGAATCTCAAAGCTAAATTTGCAAAGCATTTTAGTAACCATGTAAGCTCCTACTGGATTCCATTTTATGTGCTGAATCCATTTAACGGGTCTGCCTTTATTCTCCCTTGCACTCATTTCCCTATTTTCTATTTGGCTCTGTTGTGGTATCTATATTTCTGTAAACAACTCCAAATCATTCTGAGAGAATGTAGGGTACAATTACCTGAACACATGCTCTATTTTTCCTTATCAAAACTTTTAAGTATGATATACAGCGATAAAAAATGAATTACCAACTATGCCATAATGACACATCAGAAAGCCACATACCATTATTTTGAATATGGGATTCCAAAGTATAAAGAAGATCAGAAATAGAGAAATCTTAGTTGTTTCAATAGAAAGGGAGATAGATAGATACATGATTCAAATAGTTGCTAAGTGTTATTAAAAGTAATTAGGGCACCAAAATCACATACAGTTTGAAATTTAAAACATGGTTATGTATTGGAAAAGCTTCAGAAACCTTTGAGATATATGAGCTTTGTAATCTGTTTTACTTAATGTAAACCAGTTGTAAGTTACCCTACTTGTTTTTCCATGTTAGTAAGAGTATTCAAGGGACCAAATTTCATTTGTCATACATTCACTTTGGCTTATTCCAAGGTCAGATTTTTGGAACTGAATGTCAATAACATAAATAATAGTGATGGAATTGTGCTTTGGGGCCAGGCGATTGCTGATCTCATCCTCTTTATCACTGTGTTACATTGTTTGTATCTGTAGGAGTAGACAAAGTTAATGTGCAGTAACAAATGACCTCCCCAACATAGGGGCTTTAAACCATAAAAGTAGGTTTCTCCTTCACATTTATGTATTCACCCTGGGCTGGCTGGGGCTTTGCCATCTGTCGTCTTCAATCTTGGACCCCAGGCTGATGGAGATGTTTCTACCGGGGGCATTTCTGGGCTCATAATAGAGGGAAAATAGAAACATGATTCATGTGCTGGATCTGAAAGCTTCTGCTATAAGGTGATATGTGTGTCCCCTTCTGTTCACATTTCATTGTGCAAAGTAAGTCACATGGCTAAGCCTGCTGTCAACAGAATGCGGATATATAATCCTCCTGCAGAGCAGCGTGAATATTTTGAGTGCTAGTACAATATATAACATTGCTGCAAACAAGAGTCTTATCTCTTGTATTTTTTGTTTAGCTAGATTGAGCTTGGTATGATGTGTCGTACCTAACCTGCACAACCATCTGTCACATACACACACTACCGGCCTATCTGATCTTGATCCTGGTACAAATAAATGTCATTTCCTTCTTCCTGTATTATCTCAGATGACTACTCTTTGAGGTGATGAAAACTGAAATAACAGTCTCTAAGTATAGCCTACTTTCCTTACCTTCTTTTCTAAATGGCTTTACAACAGATAAGCAGGAAGTATATATGTGACCTTGGAAAAGGTATGAAGTGTGGCATATGTTTATCTCACAGGGTTGTTTTGGGGATTTAATATGATTTGGGAGTGATCTTTAGCAGGGTGTTGGGCATATGGAAGATGCTCTGTAAATTTTACTACTATGATTAGTATTAATTTTACTAGTATATAATCTGTGGCTATTTTCATAGATCACCTAAAGCTTGAACAGTCATGTAAAGAAATGACTTACTTAACACTTGAAAAAAAACTATTTTATTCAATAAATTTGTATTTTATGAATATAATAGTGTGTACACACAGGCGCGTGCGCGCACACACACACACACAAAACAAGAAGAGATATCTGTGAGAGACATCATGTATTTAGTCTACTAAAAAGGCAAGATGGGTGTGCCAAATTATTTGAAGACTCTGTATCCTGTAATCTGCTTTGACCCTCCAAAGTTTCAATGTCAACTTCTTGGTGCATATAGACAGCTGCTTCCACATCTGCACCGGAACACTCATTCTATCTCTGGCCTCTTATTAAATGTCCATCGTCAAACTCAGTATTATTCTGTAGGTTTAGCTGATCTTACTGGCCAACATCAGGAAGTTCACATAAGTCTTAATGATTTCAAATGGACTCAAACTCTTCTGAATTAAAATTTACAATAACACACACATGGTTTTAAAATGGAAGGGCCAAAATATTCCATAAAATATATTTTGAATTTAATGAACCCAAGGCTGTTAGCAATAATTTGAATCCCAATGAACTCAACATGTGTGGCAAAGATTTGTCTACGCTGGTAATGCACTTGTGCACCCATTTCAACTTTAAATTTTATAGAACTGTAATGGAAGAGAATGTGGCTGCTTACTGCAGCTCAGCGCTTTAAATCACTTTCTGAATAAAATGGAGCAAACATTGCAGGAAAATAAATGAATGATATCATTCAATACCATACATATAATTGAGTTGACTTTTCTCCAGAGAAATTATATATTATCATGTTAATACCATGCCTTGCATTCCTCTAGAGAAACATTTTCCTTATGGTGGAAATTCAATGACTTCTTTCCTTACAATTGACATTTTCTGTTTGTATGAGGCCAGAGCAGAGCAAATAAGATGGAAGTGAAGGAAGCTGACAAATAAATGTTGTATGGGAGCTCTTTCCTTGTGTGCAGGGAGCACAGACATACATGTGGGTGCTGAAGTAGTTGTACATCATGAGAAACAAGCCCATCTCTGAAGCAGTGTGAAATAATGTTTTGGAAAATGGGATAATTGATTCCCACTTATTCCCATTCGCCTTATATTTGGCTTTTATTCCTGATTTTTTTAAACAATGTAACCCTCTTTTCCAACCTTGAAAGTATCTATCTTCTATGTGTACATAAAAATTGGAAGGTAAAAGGATACTGTACGATTTATAGAATCTTGAGATGAGTGAGCCCTTTTGGGAACGAAATACACGATTTTAATGGTAGTAATACCCTTCAGCTGATCTCTTTTCCAACTTGGTCTTTTAATATTTGGTTATATGCTGTGGTTTTTGAAAGTGAGTGTATAATGAATTGACTTGTACTGTGAATGATTTTCCAGTAATTTTTCTCCTTTGGTGGTGTGGACCAATTACATGTTAAGTTTCAAGGGATAAAGAAAGCATGGACCAACTCATCTCTGGGGATGAGACTGGGCTGGGTCTGAGGAATTTTGCCAAAATGATGTGGACCCTGATGTTGGTGGGGCAGAGGTCTCCACGAAGTCCCACCTGTCTTGGGTAAGGGAGGGCTTCCATCTTTTTGTGCCCAGGTTCCCCTGGTAACATGGTATGTTATGTGCCTTTGGCATTAATAGTGGCGTATCTTGTTAAATTAGAGCCAGGCCTCAGCTGCAAGTGCCTTTGCTTCCTGATTTATGAGAGAGAGAATGATTGAGAGAAAAGAATTTGTAAGTAGCAATTAGAGGTGCAGAGGTAAAGAATTGCACTGAGATTTATTTTTCCGGTGCAGTGCAGTTAATGGAGCGTGTAAATGGAAAGGACTTTCCCCTCTTTGGCTAGCTGGTACCTTCCTTGATTTAATCAGACGAGACGGCAGTGTGCCTTTTACTTTCTACACAGTCTGACAGAGGTAATTTAGGATGGAGCTTTTAGATGAGTGTCGGCTGCCGCCGCCAGGACTTACGTCTTTATGAAGGAAATACAATTGCAGACGTCTTCTCAAGCTGAGTGATAGGCAATAAGAAAGTGAAACAAGAGCTCAATCTCCAAGAAATGAGAAAACGTTGTGTTTGTGAAATGGGGCAGAAAGATATCTGCCATCCTCTTGTGATTTTTGTGTCTAATTCCGTGCCTGTGCAGATCTGCACCACGGCACGTGAAACCAGAGACACATGACCAGTGCATCATGCTTCATTTGAGTCATAACATTTCCACTGAACTGCGTATCCCCTATTGCTCCAAAGCCAGCCTAAAATTTTTGGCTGATTAGGATTATCCACGTTTGTAAATTATTGATGTTGGATCTGGAGAGAAAAGAGAATTGCTGGGTCAGGGGCTCTAGTACATGTTGTCATTAATAGAATAATTTAGATTCAGATCCTCGTTTTCATCCTCAAGTTATTCCCTTTTGCTCGTATAAAGTCAAGTCTATGTACTAAAAATTGAAGACACTATTCTAAGGCCACAGTCGAGATTACTGTTTATTACCATAGCACGTTCCTTCTCCCCCTCCATCCATCCTTACACGCTGATTGCATCTTTATGTACCTAACACAGACACTGCTGTCTGCTGTGGAGGCAGACAAAAACCTGAATGATTATAATGCAGTGTGTCTAGACAATAGTAAATAATATCTAGACTAGAGGATTAAGTCTGTGTAAGGTGTTTGGAAAGATAGAGTCAGTAACTTGCCAGAGGGTGGGGGTGAGTCAGAGAAGACTTTTTGCAGGAGCCCAAGGAGAAAAGAAAATTTCAGCTAGCGAGAACAGGCAGCGCTACAAACAAGTGAAAAAGTAAGGTATTTTCAATTACTCGGCTCTGGTCAAGACTCTAAGGAAGGCCTAAGAACAAAGAGTCATGACATCAGCTTTCCCATACTTCTAAGCTGGATGTCCATGTTGACTTGAGTGGATATAAAAGCGGATAGAACTTGAGGAAAAAGATGTAGTCAGGAGGAAAGTTTAAACATTAAATCTCTCCTTGACAAAGCTCTCAGGTGTCTGAGTGACTGTAGCATGCACCGCGGCAAGGTGCACATTGGTCAAGAAGATCCAAATATTTGGCAGAGAACAAGGAACAGTCTAACTTTGGAGAAGGTATTAACAAGCAAAAGCGATGATTGTCAAGGGATATTGTGAGATTTCTGTTTTGGATTACTCATGATGTTTATACAGGTATTGGACAGGTTAAGTTTGAAATACTAATGAGTCAGGATAGTTCCCGTAGCTGGAAATGAAAATTTAGATTCCAGGAAAGAAGCTGCGATTTCAGACATACATTTGAGAGTGCCTATCATATAGTTGGTAGCTAAAGCCATGAAGTAGTAGATTAAAATGCCCAAAATCGCTGTACATGAAATTCTAGAAAGCCACACACTTTAATTCATGGTTTAGGGGCAAACTGATTGGCATTTATCTGGTCAGCTGAGCAGCAATTCCTCCCCTCTCCCCTTCCTAACAGTACCCAGATTTTTGTTTGGGCATCCACGCGTCTTCCCATGATGCTCCTGATGTGTGTCCCAAGAAGCTGACTCAAACCCAGCTCTAGGGAAGAGCCCTGGTTTGTACAGCTATTCAGAGTAACCCTAGACCGCTGCCGTAATGATGGGTTCAGATAACCCAGGCTTAAGACAATCGGAGCATTTCTAGGGTGAGAAGGGTTCGTTTAGGAAGGAGCAGAGACCCAGTTAAACTTAATTAGACATGACGGGAAATTTGCTGGAGTTTTTGGAAATAAAAAGCTCCTGAAAGACCCTCTTCTCCTTCTGAGAGGCCTGGCATACTAGTGTGATGCTTGGGACTGTTACCGCCTGGGGTGAAGCTGACATCAGGGAAGCTGAGTGCAGGGAAAGAAACCAGGCTCCTGATGAGCTGCCTTATCAAATCAGCTCTGAAACCTGCCTTCGTTGAAAATTTCAGTTATGTTACCTTCTAAGTTGTTGTTGTTAATGCCAATATTAGTTGAGTTTCCCTTTGTTGGCAGTGGAAGTCATCCTAACAGGTACAGTTGCATTATCACGATCAGGAAGACATTGAGTAAAGTGTCAGATGTCAGAGGTTACTGAGGGAGGCAGAGGTTTGGCAATGACGGCTTATTCCCCATCTTTGCTAGAGCAGCCTTGGATGGGATGGGGACTGTCGGGGTGGGGAAACCAATTTCAGTGGCTAGAAGAACGAATGAGAACACGAAAACAAGTTCAATAAGGGCGAGCATTTTTATCTTTTTAAAATGTATGGCTGTGTCCCCAGAATCCAAAACTGCTCACAACACCCAGGATGCCCTCAATATGTGCTGGAGACTGAATGAACAAATTGATTATATAGCTCTCATTTAAGAAGAGTAAAGAGGAGACACTAGAGAAGGTGTGGTCCCATGCTGAAAGACAGTAGGGTTAAGTAAAACATAATCTATAATTGAAAATTTTTTAGTTTAGCAAAGTCTTACCTAAGTACTTAGAAGAAATCTGGAAAATGTAAAAGACAATAGAAAAGGCTGGAAAAGTGAAGAACAGGCCTAGAAAATTTCTGATACGATGGAAGAGGCAAAGAGAAAATCTTGCTAGTTTCCAGACTGAGAAAAAAATAGACCACTTACAAGGGAAGAAAAATGATACTGGAGTTCTGAAGGAGGATGGTGGTCTAACTGCTATAGACTCTGAGAGGGAAGGGCTGTAAGCTGAGAATGTTGATATAATTCATCTGCTAAGGGAAAGGAAAGGCTTGTGGATCTGTGAGGATTCAGAGAACTTGTCAAGCTCACATCCCAAATGAGAAAAATACTTAAAAAAACACAAAAGAAACCTCAGTAAAGGTGAAGATAGAAGAAAGAATGGCAAGCAATAAATTTCAAAATGAATGTAAGTAGAGATAAATATATGCAAATAGTATCATGTGTGTAAGTAGATGTATGCAAATCTATGCAAACATTATTCCATATATGTACATGAGTAGTGATATTGTAACAAGACATGTATAATTTAAGTGCTGAATGCAAATTATTAAAACAGAAGAGACATGTGGAAAGGGAAGCTGCAGTTTACTAAATGTTTGCCTGAAACTTAAAACTTAGATGTTGGGAAGTGGGGCAGAATAAAGAATGGAGAGGCATTTTACAGAACTTATCACCCAGAGACAGAGAAAGAAAAGCCTCGTAGTGGTCTTGATGGAGAAGGGAAAAAAAACATTGGAGAAACAGCTCATCTCATCTGGGAGAAATAGTTGTTATTTTGGTTTCACATAAAAAGAGATAAATAAGAGTGTGATTATGAGTGTTGGAAAAGAGAAGGTAAATACTGGCAGAATGGAAAAGGACAAAATTTCACATTAAATACAGGAGAAGAAGGAATCGCAAAACAGCGAAAGCAGGAGGAAAGAAGGAGTAAGCAAAAAGAAGGCAAAGATAAAGGAGCAAACAAGAAGATGTGAGGAGTGAAATAAAGAAAGTACGTAAATGATTACATTCAGTATGACTTGGCCAAATTCTCTTATTGAAAGAAACTGAGGTTGGGATTTAAAAAAAAAGGAAAACAAATACATTCAGTTTAATGAAACACACTTGAAGTGATGAAGTTTGGAAACAGAAGGATGGACAAGAGAAACCAAAGGCCAACAAACGTCTGAGAGTGGTAATATTAGATGAGGCTGAATTTAAGACTAAAGCATCGAATATATACATGTGCCCAAAGAATGAGTTAGACCTACGTCAGCTCTCTTGGTGAGATTCCCATGTGTGAGTGAAACGGTAGATTAGGGACTCCAGGATGGACATCAGCTGTGTGGAACAGGTACACAACCTAGGTCCTTGTGAGGGTGAGTGTGAATTTGTGTGATTCTGTGACCAAGGGGAAGGGTGTGCAAGGATGCATACTAGTGTTTAATATTGCTACCTAGAGAAGACTGGGGCAGGCTGTACAGGATCAGGCCAAGGTGAGGCTGGAGGAGGAGAAATAAAGGTTCAGTAACATCTAACTTCGAGCAGATGCATTGGTGAAATCACCGCCACCAGGTCCCGTCAAAGGTCTCGGGAGTACAGGGTTTAGACTGAGAAGGAGCCCTTGGAAAAATCGAATCACCCAGCACAGAGTGGATCTTAGAGAAGAGGTTCTAGAACTGCCCCCTAACTACTTTCTTAGCCACACCACATAGGAGGAGAATGAATTCTTTTTTTATTGGCTTGTGTGGAGGTATATGAAGAAAGCTGCAGAGAGTTTGCATTTTAAAAAACAGAAGCGTAAAGACAATATTTGATAATAAAATTGATTTGCTTTCTTGTGACTAAGCCTCCTAGGCAGATACACATGAATGTGTTCCTACAGTATTGTCCTGGGTGAACACATATTAAGCAGCGTTACTAAGTCAGTTTCCCCGAGTTCTGGTACCCCAGGGCTAATGTCTGTCACAAGGGTTCAGCGTAAGGAGAACAGAGTCCACTCTATTCCACCCTTTCACTGACATTTCCTAAAGGCAGATGAGTTTTGAAGAGACAGATAAATGTATACATAAATGTATTCTTGTTACTCCTCTGATTCCAGGTAATTGCTCTGAATATCCAGCAAAGGTCTGGAGTTAGTTACCTTTACTTGAGTGATTTTAAGTAAAAGTCAATTTAGTGTATACAATCTTGATAATTCAGAATTTCTCTGTGTGTTTCAAGGTCCAAGAAGTATAACCATGATATACATAAATTTCAAAGTGCAGAGAATTTCTCCAAATCAAGCATGAAAGAATGATCTGTGTAAAAAAGCAAAGTAACTTGGTGATAATATTTAGATAAATGTGTCAGAGGCGAGATGAATCTTTTTTTTCTACAGCCACAAGAGGAAACTAGCCAAAATGCTGTCTGCTTAAGAGAAGATTTGTACAATGAATTCATGAACACAAGAAGGGTAAGTTCATTGTCGGGGGGTGGGGGCTGGGTTGATGATAAGGCTGATATTGGTGGGCACGTCCATAACTTATGTGTGTAAATTTAGCTTCTGATAACAAACATTTTTTAAGTGAATGGGTGTGATTTCCTATAACACATGTTTCAAAGGTTGGTGGTCACCGAAAGCTTTACTGTTAAGAGTTACATTCCTGTGTGATTAAACCAAAAGGTTAGTTAAGCAGTTGGATACTAAAGAGAAGAGCTTTAATCATGCTAATAAGAAACAGAGCTTGTGTAGATTTAAACTTAAGACAGTTGCTCCTTCTGGCTAATCTCTGCATCACAGGCTACCCTCGGTCTCTGTTTCCATTGGTAGGTTCGACCAAGGAGAGGCAGAGGCAGGTGCTGCAGGTCGGGAGCGGGGCTTGGGGTATTTGCGCCCTCAGTTCCCTCCCTGTCCTGTTGCTGCAGGTGGTCTGTGTTTGTCTCTGGAAGTCAAGGTCATCCAGCAGCTCCTTTGTGCACACTCTTTGGGTTCCATAACTGCCCTTCCCCTGCCCCTTCTGGCCTGGGTGTGGTCATGGCCTCTGCCGCTTGGCTGCCCTGCTCTACTGGGAGCCACGCATAGGACCCGGCACCCAGCCCTCCTCAATATCTGGTGTCACTGGGCCCAGTGTTTGCGATTAGGACCCCGACCAATACCTCCTACTCAAACCACCTCTTCTGCATCTTATTCAGAGTGCAGTTTCAACACAGGAAGGACTTTTTTTTTTTTTTTAACTTTTATCAACCAGGTAGTTCTCAAGATTGTTTTCCTCAAATGCAAGTGTGCCTTACATTTTGACAATCAAGGCCAGCCAAAGACATTGAAGTGCTCTAATCCTGACTTTCATAGTTGTATCCTGTGTTGTCAGTTGCTACTCCTGGACTGTCCAGTGTTGACATGGATGTGGTGAACTGTGGGTTTCATTACTGTATGTGTTCCCAGGTTTTCTCCTGTATCTCTTTAGACTGGAATTAACGTGTTGACATTTTCTGGCAATGATGTCACTTTAGGAGACTCCAGAGCAAGTGTGAGTGACAGTGATTTATCATTGCTGTCCTTGTGTGTGAGACTGACAGGCTCAGCAGGGCCCTTCAGGGTGCCGAAGGGGCCGTGTGAGTATCTCAGTCTCCCTAGGAGAGGGCTGTGTGCTGTGGATGGCAGTGGAGAACGGCTCTGCTGGTCCTTTCATCCTTTCAGTTAAGAAGTCTTGCGCACGTGGAAGTTTGAATCCCTCGAGACTTTCTGCTGCGCCAGACACCCCCAAACTAGCTGATGACAATGAGGTAGTTCTCAAGTTGAGAAAATCCAAAAGGGCTTGATGGATGATAACCAACTGCTAAGGATGGGGGGCCTGACAGCCCAGCGTGCACGTTGTTGAGAGGTTTTGTGAATCTTAACCTTCAAGCTTGGCTTGCGTTTGGGAAAAACTGCTGCCAACAAAATACACTGGACTGAACTGTGATTGGGATGCAGCCCCTTCCTGACAGGAAACAAATGTGAGAAGGCTTCTGGATAGGATTTCTGACCCTGTGATTAGTGCTGTGCTGCTCAGGGCTGGCATCTCTTCCCAGGAGCCCTGCCCAGGGATCTGGGAGGTATGAATGGAAGCAGAGGTGTCCCAGCTCAAGGACTGGCACTGTTCAGAGGCATCATGTGAAAATGATGGTGCAATGAACAGGAGAAATTTAGAGCCTTGGGGCAATTTCCCTCTGGGTTGGAAAAAAAAAAAGAAGTAAGGGCCACTTTGGAAGATGGTTTGCTGGTTTCTTACAAAACATACTCTTACCCTGCGATCTAGTAATTTTATTCCTTTGTACTTACCCAGATGAGTTCAAACCTACCTTTCACATGAAAACCTGCACACAAATGTTTATAGCTGCTTTATTCATTATTTCCAAAACTTGGAAGCACCCAGGAGTCCCTTAGTAAGTAGATAGATAAATAAACTGTGGTACATCCAGACAATGGAATATTACTCCACACTAAAGGGATGAGCTATCAAGTCATGAAAAGACATGGAAGAACGTTAAATGCACATTACTAAGCAAGAGAGGCCAGTCTGACAAAAGCTGCCACAGAGAATGACTCCAATGGTGTAACATTAAATTTTAGAGACAAAACAAAGCGGACAGTGAAAAAGGCGTTGGGGGTAGGGGTGGCGGTGAGGAGGGCTAGACAGATGGAACACAGATTATTAAGGCAGTGAAACCATTCTGGGTGATGCTATAAATGGTAGAGAGACATTATTACACATCTGGAAAAACCCAGAGACTGGACAAAACCAAGACCAAACCGTAATGTATCTGTGGGCTTTGGGTAATGATGTGTCAGTGCAGGTTTACTGACTGTTACACATGTACCACTCTGGTGCAGGGTGTTGATGGTGGTAGAGGCTGTGCACGTGTGGTGGCAGGAGGTATAGGGGAAATCTCTGTACTTTCTGTGAACCTAAAACTGCTTTCTAAAATGGTCTAATTTGAAAAAAGAAAAGAGGCCCAGATTCAAAGGTGAATTAAGTACGTGAGGCAGTGTCTCTCTGGAGTCTCTGGCTCCCGAGATCCTTCCACGCTGGGTGTCACGCTAACAGAGCAGAGCACATAAAGGAGGAGAGGTCATTCAGTGGTCATGGCCCATACCCTTGTCTCCAGCTTATTCTTCCGAAGCAGTCTATGCCCATGGGAATCTAATGAGAAGTTTAATAAACACTCTCAACCTATTAAAAATTTCTTGGCTATTGGTGGCATTGGCCTTTTAGTGTGTTTCTCAGAACACTTCCTAAATTACTGCTTGTGTCCTGGAAGCCCTTGGGAGGGGGGTCCTATTTCTAAAGACAAAGGATTCACTCTGCATAAGATTTTTCTAAGAGGATAAGAGAAGAGGGAAAACTTGTACTCACTAAAGACCAGCTGAAATATTCTGTGCCATGATTGTACGTTTGGAATGCTGAGGCTCTGGGGCAGTGTTTTCTGAAGCCCTTCATCTTTCAGTAGTTGCCAACTGGCCAAGAAAGGGAGCAGCAGGAGGGCACATTTCTGTATTCTACTGTTCATAGAAGTTTGGGGTATTTTCCCCAGAGAAATTGGTGATCCTTTGGCAGACAGTAGGTAATTAATCCATCATCCCACCCTTACAGAGGAGAAAGGGTTTTCTGATTTAACAGATGAAGGAAATGTGATCACCAGTGGAAGACATACTGGCAGAGGTCAGGGCCTTGTTTCATGGTCGAGTGGCACAGCCGGACCCTGTACACTCCTGGTGCTGCTGGCTGCTGCTGCAGTTTCCAAGAAGAGATTGGCTTGTTTGTCTGGATGTCCTCATTTCAGAAGCAGATGAATAGACAGCGTACATTTGGGGCAGAAGGGTTCAGACATGTCTCGGGCTGTGCATTCTTTGGTCTCTCGTGGAAATTCAGCACATGCATTTATCCCATTAGCGGTGGGAGAAAAAGTTTTGATGACCTTCCAATTCATATGATGTATGTCAGTGGGTTGGAGCAGGGCTGGGATGCATTCTTCTCTGCTGAGGCTGTTCCGTGCAATTAAGGTTCCCTGAAGTCTGCAAACAGCCACACTACAAGCAGCCGAGCCCCCCTGTCCTAGCTCCTGCTTAGGTATGGATTTCTATTTGAAACAAACAAATGTCCTGATCCAAGCTGCAGAACTCTGGAGGAGATGATGGAAAGTCCTACTTCGAATTTCAGTTCTTTGTGGTGGTTTGTCATGGTTTTATCAATGTAAACGTAGATTAAAAAAAAAGACATATCTTTATCACACACACACACACACACACACACACACACACACACACAGGCATAACAACAACCACATCAACAGACCTAGCTAGTCTGAGCTTCAGAGCGTTTTGTCCGTGTTTTGTGTGACTACCTTTAAGGTGGTATGAGTATCACGGAGAAATGTCAGCATGCTGCTGGGAGAGGAACACTGGGGTAACTTTTCATGTGGGATCTATTTCCCTACAGCAGAATGATGTCGAGAAAGAGTTGGGTAGGCCCTTGTCTTAATGTCCATTGAGTCCTGTCGCAGTCAGGTCTAAGCCAAGCACATCTGGAGAAGTGGTTGGGCTGGGCCCCCAGCTGCATTGTTTGACTCTCATGACCTGTGTATAGACTGAATTGTGTATGTCCCCAAAATTCATCTTTCGAAACCTAATTTCCCATAGGGTGGCATGTGGAGGTGGAAACTTTGGGAGGTGGTTAGGGCATGAAGGTGGAGCCCACATGATAGGATTAGTGGTCATAAAAAGAGACCCTAGAGAGCTCCCTGATCCTTGCACCATGTGAGGACACAGCAAGAAGACAGCTGTCTGTGGACCAGGAGATGGGTTCTTACCAGACACTAAATCTGCCAACACCTTGGTCTTAGAGTTCCCAGCCTCCAGGATTGTGGGAAATAAATTTTCCAATTTTTTTAAGCTCTCTTGTTTATGGCATTCTTTTATATCAGCCTGCACTAAGAAAAGTCAGAAAAAGTAGATTGTATTTATGGCAACAGCAGCAAGAGGCAGTCAAGAGTAGGGATTTTGAAAGGTTTTGGGGTTTGGAGGCCCATGACTTGAATCTTAACTTTGACCTTTAGCTGTTGCACAGTCTTGGGCAAGCTTTAATTCTTTTTGTACATCAAATGGTTTCAGGAAGGAATAAATGTAGGTAAAGCACTTGGCATAGTTTCTGGCCTATAGTGAACATACACGTATAATGCAATGATAATGGTCATCAGAAAGAGGCTAACTTGATTTTTGGATCAGAATCCTGTAACCATTTCCAGCATATTCTACAGAGTTACAGAATCTGAACAACTGAGATTAGGGCCTGGATGCTGCATTTTAGAAAGCTCCACAGATGACTGTGTAGGGGTTGGATAGAAAACTCGCCCTTTGTGGGTTGGGACTTTCTCTGACCTCTCTCAGCTTGGTCTCTGATTACCTGACTCAGGTAACTTTAGCCAATACTCTGTGCAACTAAAGTCCTTGTCCTGACTCAGTCTGTCCCTGTTACGGGGCAATCCCTGCCTCATTGCCATCACCCCAGGGCACCGCCCTTCAGGGAGTGATGAGAGGGTAGAGAATGACGATTAAACTGAAGTAGGACAGGTCTTTTGTGTAGAAGGTGCAACTTCTGAAAAGACGTTAAATTGAGGAGTGGTAGAGCCATCTATAACCATACCTTGTTTTATCCTGCTTTGCAGATATTGCATTGTTTTTCACAAACTGAAGGTTTGTGACAACCCTGTGTTATCAGATGATGGTTTACATTATTTAACAATAAAATATTTTAAATTAATGTACATACATTTTTAGACATAATGCTGTTGTGCACTTACTAGACCACACTATATTGTAATCATACCTTTTATATGCACTGGGAAATCCCCAGATTTGTGTGGAATGTTTTGTTGTGGTATTTGCTTTATTGTGCTGGTCTGGAATTGAACACCTGATATCTCTGTGGTGTGCCTATAATGTATGAGAAAGTTGCTCAGGCAAAATTGAAAAACAATTTTTTTCTGATTGATCTGTATTATTACTGAAATAATTTTATCTAAATTCCCAACTTCCCTTGTGTCAGGTGTGCAGTAGTAATAAACTAACATTTATTTATTCAGCCTGACAATTGCGGTGTTAACTCTGTTAGTTGCTTAGGGGATGGTGGACATTTAACTGTCCTGTTCACCTATGAGGTTAAGGAACAATGGAGATTCCTGTTCACCTGTGGGCAGTGCCAGGGTCATAGAGGGCACAGGACTGGGATTGAGCCCAGGTGAGGAAAGCATGGCTTTTCACAGAGCTTTTAAGAAGAGATCCAAACCTTCAGGGTCAGTGAACATTGTGAAAAAGTGAAGACCATTTCAGAGGTTGGGGAGTATGGCCAAGGAACTGGAATCCTGAGTGAGGCTTCTAGAAGTAGAACTTGAGATCAGAAGTCCAATCATATGATTCTGGCTGGATTTTTGAGATGTTGACTCAGGACCAAATAAAATAGAGACACCAAAGAATAGTGAACAGGTTGCAGATCAGGAGGGATCAGCCTGGGGATGCCACTTTTTCCAAGTTAGGGACTAACTTAATGCTTTCAGCCCCTTAGGATAAGATTTCCTGGAACGGAATCTACAGTCAAAGAAGATTGGTAGGTGTAACTATGGGGAAGGTAGGACAAAAAGGAAGCAAAAGGCAGTGAGGAGAGGGCTCTCCAGAGCATGCCCAACTCTGAATTTCCCTAAATGCAATTTGCAAAGTAATATTGCAGGTATCACCACCACCTAGCATTTCAGTAAGTACTTACTATGTGCTGGGGACTGTGCTGAGTATTTCACGTGTATCATCTCTTTATTCTTCCCAGCAACCTTGTAGTTAAGTTTCTTTCATCACTGAGAAAATTTTCACAGTAATGTGCTCAGCAGAAGAGCTAGAATTCAAATCCAGATGTGTTAACTGCTGAATAACAGAGATTAATTACAGATGAGTTTCCCTAAAATTTGCTCATTTGTATTAAATCACAATAGTCCTTCCTGAAGTACTTTTCTTTATTCTTTTCCGCTTGTAACTCCAGCTTATGAAGAGATATGAAAAACCATACGAATATACTCACATTCTCTGTCCCCCTCTCACATTGCTGTTATCTGCATACATAATTTGTATCTATGTATGGCTAAAGCAGCAACAGTTGTTAAACTATACAAACACTGAGCTCCTATTCTGTTTTAAGCATTTAGTAAGACAGTGTGAAAGATTCAAGCCCATAGGAAACATTCTCCCTGGGCCTAAGGAACCTATAATTCAGTTGGGACAGTAAGACAAATGCCATAAGAATGTGATGAAAGTTGTATGTATCACATGCTACGCAGTCAGGCCAACAACATGCTATGGGAGTCCAGAAAAGGGAAATCTCCCTTTGATAATTGGGGATGACTTCATGAGCAAGGGAACCATTCAGTTAGGTCTTCCTACTAGTCTAAAAATCAGCTGACTCGAGTTTTTACATTTTTACTGGGAGTGCCTAAGACACAGTAGGAGTCAGTACGTTTTGTATTAAGAGGATAAGCCAGCGAATGATATTTGTTGACCACTTAGTTCTACTTTTGTAACCGATTTATGGCTACACACAAATCATTCCCTTTGTATGACTGTTACATATTTAAAGGATAATTACATTTACTACCAAGCCTTTGAATCCAATCATCCTCTAATATTTGTGGTTATTGTAAGGGACTCTCAAAAAAGGCTGGAAATGGAAAACTAAAAAAACACTTCGACATGGAAAAGAAACTCAAAGTGTTTTGAATTACACTCATTAAGCTGTGCATATCTCTGTTTTTCCAGAAGCAGAAGCTTGCAGAATCTTGTCAAGAAGCAGTTCTTATCCCACTGAAAGGGACTCAACAATGTTCCTTTCATCTTTAGGGATCCAATGTTAGGGTTTCATTCTCTATTAATTGTAAATAGCGTCAATCTTCTAGCCTTCCTCCTGCAAGGCAGTTGCATTACTTATCTATTTCTGTATAACAAATCACCCCAAAAGTTACCAGCTTAAAACAACCAACATTCATTATCTCAGTTTCTGGGAATTGGGAATTTGATGGCAGCTCAGCTGGGTAGTTTCACATCAGTATATCTCACGGCATTGCCGTCAAGATGGCAGCCTGGGTTGCTGTCATCTGAAAGGCTGTCTGGAGCTGGAGGATTTACTTCCAAGTTGTATCACCTGTTGATAGGAAGCCTCAGTTTATCACTGGTTGGTGGTTGGAGACCTCAGTCTCTTGCCACGTGGACCTCTCCATGAGGTGCTCAAAACAAGGAAACTGGCATCTTTCAAAATAAATAATACAAGAAAAAGAAAGAACAGTGTTAAAGCCTGCCTTTTTATGACTAGTCCCTGAAATTGCATGCCTTTGCTTTCACTGTATTCTATTTATTAGAAATGAATCACTAAGTCCATCAAAAAAGGGGAAGAGAAACAAAGAATCTGCTGAGATTTGTTTAGAACCACACGGTCACATATTTATATTTCTCTATACATCCTGCTTTAGAATTTGAGTGATTTTTTTCTTTGAAAAGAATGATGTGCAATTTGATTTATATCTGTGTCCATACTGCAAATGGATTGGTGTGGTAGTATTGGATTCTTTTGAAGAGTACTTTAAGAAAAAGACCTGTGTGAAATTGATTGTTTTCTAAAATAACAGCTATCATCTGTTGAGTGCTTATTAGATGTAAATCGTTTTATGGATATTATTTAATGTTCACAAAGACCATTTGATGTAGGGAACATTATCCCCATTTACAGATGATGCATCAAGATTAAAAATAGCTAGTTATTGGCGGACCAGGATTCAAGCCCATGTGTGTCTAACGCCAAAGTCTCCCCATGACACAGGGCACACGTAAGGAAATGGCCAAGATTCCTGACCCCCCAGCCTGATTCGCAGTGCAGCTCTCCTCACAGTCACTGCGGATCAATCCTGCTGGCTCAGGAGAAGACACTAAGTTGCAGTCTCTGGGTCACAGGCTTCCTTTCTGTGGTATGAGGGGTTGACTTCCCAACTGTCTTGTGTTTTGTCCATTTCTCTCCCCGCCCCTCACCAATATAAAACAGAACAATGAGAGAGCACTAGTGGAACAGGGACTAAAATTTATATTCTGGGAAGGCACAGAGAGCTTTGTGGACTTAAAATATTTGACAAGTATCTTTGAGGGCTCCATTTGATTCTATAAAATTCCCTTCACATTTCTGTTTGGACTTTGGGATTGAGATTAGTGTTTCACTTGATATTCAGTCCTACTGCCAAAATGAAATGCTGGCCGCCGCCTTGTTTTTAAAACAAATCTGTACAAATTACTGAGCCATGTAGAATTTCTACCTGTGTTAATAAACTGATGACCTAAAATCGGAGAGGGAGGCATGGTATGTATTTCATTTGATCTGTTGGCTGGTGAAGGCAGAGAATCAAGTTTATGAGATTCAAATTCACATTTTGCTTTCAATCAACTTTTCTCTAAGTCTAGAGAAAATTTTTTTCCACTTTCAAATTTTCCACATGAATAGATTTTGGAGTAGTCTATGCAATCCATTCTATGACAGGTTGACAGGGATGGAAGTCCTTGAGAGGCATAAGCTCTCTGAGCTGCATGTGGTCTGTAATGTTCCTCTATTGATTTAGCTCAGGAAGAACTCAGTTTATTCAGCATCAGCGTATGAGTATTAGTCGACTGTTGCTCCTGCTTCATTTGCTCATATAGATGGTGTTCTATTTTAGACCAAGGGATATAAGTGCAGATTTGAAGATATTATATAAATGGTGGATATTTTTATAGCAATCTTTTTATGTCTTTAGGGATTGAATTCTTTTAGAAGGTAGATTTATCAAAATGCTGAAATATCTTAGAAGTTGAATACAGCAGTAAAAAAAAATTAGTCTCAGAGATTGAAGTAGTATAATTATTTGACTTTTTCTAAAATAAAACAATTACTCTATCCTCAGATCTATGAAAGTATAAAAGAAATTTTCTTCTCAGGGATGGCTAGAAAACTAAACATTTCTGAGGGAATATTTAGGAAAGACATTGACTGGGTATTTCTTTCCTACATCTTTCTGGCTCTAATCCTTTGTTTAAATTTGTAACTTCTGAAGAAATGGGCCAAAAAAGATTTTATCTGATATAGCCAAATAACTGAAGCCAAACTTGGATCTTTAAATTGTTCAGATACTTCCTGAAATTTCTCTTGTCACTGAAACTAATAATGAAAGAAAAAAATATTCAGCTATGTATTGGGGATGGCAGAGAGTTTCTGAGATACAAAAAACATACAATGTCTAGGGTTTTGGATATTCATTCATTTATTTGTTCAACAGTTTTTTGACTACCCACTACGTATGCACCAGGCAGTGTTCTAGGTACTTGGATTCAGCAGTTAAAAAAAAAGTGAACAAAACAAAGACAAAATTCTGTATTCTCTTAGAGCAGAACATCTGGAACTCTGAAGGGACTCAGATGGACACCCTGTGGAGTGTCTTGGTGAGGCCTTACATTATGGCTTTAGTATGTGTAGAGACATGCGTGAACTTGATTTATGTTTTAGATGTCTGTGAGGCAAGAAGTTCCCGGAAATTTTATCCCAATGGGAGCAACCAATGATAAGGATTTGCTGTTGCAATTTATTGAAACAGATAGATCATTGTCAATGGCCTGTGAGTCTGCAAAAATGTGCAGAGAGGGCAAATTTGGTTCGGATGTTGAGAATGAAGATGTCACACATGCAACAAGAGGAAAAGTTCATCACCCAGATAGTGGGACTATCCAGAATGGCTTAAACAAAAGAGGGACAAGTGCCCTTGGTTTTTATTGTAGTTGGAGTCGGGGCTGGGGTGAAGGATGTGTGGAGTTTGTGTGGTTTGAACTTCCTTTCTTGTGCCAGAGGCTTTCTTATGGGCTCGCCTAAATATGGGGCAAGAGAAAGGGGAGGAGGTATGGGGTTTGAGAGCAGTCAGGTGTCAGACAGGAAAATGAAGTCGGAATCTTTATTATAGTATGTTCATCATAATTTTGTTTATATTGAAAGAATTAGAATTAACCTGAATACGCAAGGAGAGCATTGAGTGAATTTGTAGATCCATGCAATGGGATATTGTGAAGTTAGAAATATTGTTAGATGAGGAAATTCAGTTATGCAGTATAATTCTATTTTAGTGTATATCCAAACACACATCTAAACATATATATATACACATATACATTTAGAGGGAATTCACCAAAATTTTAACAATGTTTACTTATGTAGGATTACAATGCTTTTTTATTCTGATTTTGTTTATTTGAATTTTCTTTTAGTGCAACTTATGTGTGTAATTTTTTTTTTAAATAGGGTTTTTGCGTGGAAGTAGTTCTTTCTTAAAACCTTTGGTTTAATGTCATTTCTAGCCATGGGGGCACATGTAGAGCTGAGGTGAGAGTTGACTATACTGCATGTGAATTTGGTCCTGCTGCCTGTGTGTTTCATCATTTTGTTGGTCTAGTTTAAAGATGATCCAGATGGCCAAAAATGCTATGTTGTGTAAATAGCTTTGCTGCATGGTCTGCTTAATTCTGATTTACCATGGTTCAGAACATCTTGAATTACTTTTGTATTTATTTTGCAACTTTGTAAAACCCCCAAATTTCAGAGGTAGAAAGATACGGTTTACTATGGTAAATTACCTTCCCCTCCATTTTTTCAGTGCCTTGCCTAGAAAATAACATCTTTATAATAAAATTAGTGAATTCTGATAATTGCGTACGGTGAGAATTTGGTCCATGATAATGATTATTTCATTAGTAAAGTGTGTAACTTGTAGAGGATATGGATAGTTACAGCATAAATGAAGTACAATAAATGAGGTTAAGTAAAAACTACCCTAAAAAGTCTCCAAATGTTGCATGTTTGAAAGCAGCATTGCTTTCTAGTGATGAAAATGAAATACTCTCGTAAAAAAGTAAAGATCATTAAACATGTGTTAATGCTTAATCATAATTACTGGGAAGTGTATATGTTTAAAAGTTGCTTCAGTAGGCCATCTAAAATTAAGAAGGCTTTATTATGTGGCATTTACTTTCATTATCAGAATATTAATTAAAGATATAACAAACAATGTCCAGTGGGTAATACTGTAGAGCTTTCTAATCTGAAAAAAAGAGGGCTCATTGGATTCAAAACTGGTGGCAATACTGGCATTATCACATTCTAATTATTTTAGAATTGGTAATTTACATAATGTATATTTTTACCATTTAAATACACTAATCCATAAATCAGAAAACCTATTTTCCCATTGCCAAATATAAGGAATTTATATAATGTAGTTTCCAGAGAGTGAGCGTTATAAAACTGGGAGAAGAAAGTACACTCATTACTTGGCTATTATGTGCCACACAGCCTGGGTCTTTACCCGTATCATTCATCTATTCCTTGCTTTTTAAAAATTGATTACTCTAACAACTTTTATTAGCGTCCATTATGTGCCAGCCTTGAATTAGGGGTCCAGGTCTCTTCCTTGATGGAATTTATACCTGTTTATAGAATTTCAACCTTACTACAAGTCTTCAAAGAAAGTCTCTGTAGTTGACCGATGGGCACAGGCTGTCTGTCCTCCACTTTGTTTTCTCAGCCTCCCTCATAGCTGAGATGTGGGCAGCCTGAACTCAGAATTTGAGTAGGAAGAACAGGTCCTAATGAAGTGTAGGCCACCAGGAAAAAAAAAAAATCTATGCTTATGACTGATGGAAGCAGTGGGGATGGAAGGAGACATCCATTTTCCCGAGGTGGCACAGTCTCCTACAGGCAAGCTGAGACGTCTGCCAGTGGTGGCTACTGCGGAGCTGGTCAGCCTCTGAGCCTGGTTCTCTGCTCTTCCCTGAGATCCTCTGGACCACCCATTACATCCTTCAAATAACGTCTTGTGTTTTTTGTTTTTGTTTTTGGCTAAAATCAGCTAGAGTCAGTGTGTCTGTTGCTTGCATCTAAGAATCTAAGTCATTTGATAGTATTCATCTTATTTTATCAAAGAGGAAACATCATCAGAAGAGGCTGCGAAGCCCATGCTCTTGTTAATGTATCCGGCTACAGAGACAGCCTCTCTTGCCAGCAAAGCGACTTCCGGGTTCAATTTACAACCGGCTGGGAAGCCACTCAAGGCTTAGCAGAGCCCACTGCCCTTCTGCAGCCGCACCTCTAACGAGGGCAGGATGAGGACTGTCATCCTGACTCGGGTTTTATCTGTGGTGCTGAAACAATCTTCAATTCGTTCAATTCAGTGAGAAAGACTACCAAAAAAATGGCTGTACGGGTAAAGCTCAGCACCGTGAAAGTGGCTAAGTGGACTTACTGCATATTTTAGTTTTTGAGGTCATAGTTTTGCTATAAAGTGTAAAATAACAGTTTTTAAAGTAAAACCTGGTCATCTATCAGAACGGGCAAGGCCGTCTGAAGTGTGACAGGGCTGGCGCTGGGGCTGTGTTAACACGGCTCATTCCGCACGCTCCTGCTGTTATGTAGAACACGCTCCTGAGATTTATGTTTGTTTTGAAGTTAATTAGCCCAATGTAAACCTTATGGGCTTTTGATTAATTGGTTTCACACTGGCGGACTCCGGCGCGCATGCGTGATCTTAACGCAGATGCAAACTGGCCAACCGTTCAACCGCGGGGCTGGCGGGGCTGGGAGGGGGTGGCTGGGGGGTCTCGCCGTAAGAAGCCACTCCGTTCTCTTTGTTCTCAATTGTCTCCAAACAAAAACCTGAGTACGTCTTACAGTCTCAGAGGGAAAATTTGTGTTCCATAACCCACATCGTGATTTCATGATGTATCATGTTTCACGTTGGAATTCATTTCTGACAGTTAACAGTATTTTTTTTTTTTAACAGTCTCAGGGTGTATTTTGTAAAATTCTGATTGTTAGGTCTCTTTTGGGTTCCCAAGCCCTGTGCGAATAAAAGCTCAGTTTGTCAGATTGCATCCTCACCCCTTCTCTTTCCCAAATTGACCACTTGGCCTTTGGCGCAGTCCGAAGTGTGGGGACGTAGTGAAGTTTTCAGCCTCAAAGTCCCAGAGTTGTTTTCTGGGTCCTTTTTGGGCTCTGCTTCGTGATGACTGTTCTCCGTGGGGTCACTGCTTGACCTGCTGGCCTTCCTGCTGAAGCCCTTGCCTGGGTTTTCTCCCACATGCCACCCCGATCCTCCTTTCCTTCCCCTGCTTCCGCCGCCCCATTGCCTGAACTCCCCTGCTCTGCCCTCCCTTCTCTTGTCTTCTCCTAAGTCCTGATTTCCAGAAGGAACCAGTCCACGCCTGTCCTCCCTATCCTCCCTATGCAGTGCACATAACAACCTTTGAACACTGTCTGCGCCATGCTGGGGTAGCTGACAGGAGTTCTCTAGAAGGATGAGCTCAGGCAGTGCTTCTCCTCCATTGCACATTGCACTGTGTTTACTGTGGGTCTGCTTCCACAGGACAAAATGGGAAACCAGGCAAAATGGGAACTCTTGGGTTTTCCCCTCAACCTATCAAATATGCCTCCAGCCCCAACCTAAGATTTCAACTTCTAGTGGGGAGGAGATTTTCCTCTTTCCACCATCTTCCAGGCTTGGAATAGACTTCTTTCTTTTTCCCAAGATGACCTCTTTCCTGTCACTGTCTCTGGACCTTAATAGTTGGTCAAATTACAATCAAAGAAATTGGCTTATTTTAAAAGAAGTTCCCCAAATTTTATGCTCTGTGTATATTGGCCTTTAGTTCTGTTGTCCTTGTATGTATACATAATATTTTTCTATACCTTGTAGTTAGAATTTAATGACATATCATACACACCATTCTTTTGGGGAAGTATGTAAACATAAACACTTAAAAGAATTTTGGAAAAAAGTATACAGGAGTCCATTGGAAAGCCATAGTCACCTGCATTTCTCTTCCCTAACCCCCAGCCTGTTCCCCAGAAGAAACCATTTTTATCTTTTTATATAATTTCTGTTTACATTTTTCTGATCATTATCATTATACCACTAGGCAGTACAGTGTCATTGTGAGGAGGGGAGCTATTAGCCTGCAGGGAACTTCTCCACTCCACCTGGAGGTGAGCTTAGAGGAGAGCCCAGGGGTTACAGGCTGATGCAGAAGTTGCATCTGTGACACTGTCTCTCTGTGACACTGTCTCTGCAGACTTAGAACCATCCATTTCTTACTGAGAACTCATTACATACTAAATGCATGAGTATGATTAAATTTGCTATAGCATTTGAATTAAGCATGCCCGATTATTTGCAGATGTCTTAAAATGTCAAACCACAACATTTATAATGAAGATTACATATATATAATAGGTATGTATAACCGATAAATTGAAAGCATGACTCATGGGATATGATCAAAGCTTTGTCTCCCAGTGCCCCTTTCAACTTTCTTCAGTAGAGGGAAGACTTTCCTCACCTACTCAGTAGAGTTCTTGAAGTAATAAACTGTCCCAGAGTAAATTTATATTACAAAACAGTCACAATTAAAAAATTCAAAGCATGTGTCCAATTAACACTTCAGTCTTTATTCAAAGAGATGTCTTCTCGCCTTCCTCCAGCTAAGGCCTGGGGTGTAATGATCACCAACAGGCTTGCTTTCTTATTCTGTCCTCCAGGGCATGTTCTGTCTATCCCGGCAGTGATCAGGCATGGGGAGAGAGGAGAGGTCATGGGATGCAATCGTTGGCTGGATGCCTTTGTGCCGTCTGAACTTGGCCTGGTTAAAGCCTGCTCTTCCTCTTGCACTTCTTTCCTTTGGCTCTTTTGAGAATCCCAAGTGGGGGACCTCTTACTTGCTGTTCCCTTGACCCAGAAGATTGACTGTCTACTTTGCCTAGTGACTTGAGTCTCCTTCTACAGCTAATAGGAACTTGCTTCTATCCCTAGCTTCTTGCTGTAGGATCTCTGCCCCTTCTAGAACAGACCCAGAGTGACCCCTCGGTGGCTCTGTGTCACCTATAGCACACAGGAAACACTCATGCATTTCTTTCCCCAACAAACTCTGGGGATGCAGCTCAGTGATGAGGAAACTCCTGGCTCTGCCACCAACATATGAAATCAGCTGGTCTTATACCTTCAGTTTTCTCCCTGCATAGAACATTCTCCAGCCGATGGCCAAACATTCCTCCATCTTCTATCCCCGCTAACACCCTAGTTCACTATGCTTCCAACTTCAAGGGTCACAGATTAAGCTCTCTGCAGGGTCTAATTGAATCCGTCCCCAGCAGAGCTTGAGATGAGGGGCCACATTTCACAGTCTTCCCCCTTAGGGAATAGGTCCTGTAGCATTATGTGGCACTCTCCCAAACTCCTCTTCACACAGGGATTTCTTCATATCCTACCTCCTTTCCACCCTGGCCTCCTTTACATTCTTCATCTGGCCATGATGTCTGAAGAGTCATGGACCAAGTTTTGACTCTTGTTTTATAAATTCTGTATTTTTGTTTGGCATTTCACCTTTGTAAATTCTATTATTTTTTTAATCTTCATAATCCATTTAAAACTGAAACTATAACACTTTGTCACATTTTTTTCCATTCAGGTTATTGATCTTTCTTAACACAGCGAGTTGATTATAGTTCACTAGCTTGTAGCTTTTAGTCTCAGTTCATCCCTTGTCCTGTTTTCCTTTATCTGCAATATTTAGAACTCTTGGCATTCTAACTTAAAGAAACCACCTAAAATTGGCTTATGCGACTGGTCATGATGACAATTCTTTCATGGAAGTAAAAAGCAAGAATGCAGCCTGGGCTTGGGGTGGATTCGAGCCAGAACGTTCCCACCTAGGGAGCCTAGGGAATATGCTCATTCTGTTCTATTTATATACACACATATATATGTATGTGTGTATGTGTATGTATGTATGCATGTGTATATGTATGTGAATATAGTTTTTTCCTCTCTCCCTCCAGACAGTCTGACTGGCTTTGTTACCATCACCTGTCGGGGAGAGAAATGATCACTGATGATGCTCAAGTTCATTTCTTACAATGCTAGTTGCAAAGAGAGACTAGAGCTCTTATTTCTAGGAAGTGGATCCTGATTGGCTCATCTTTGGTCAGGTGTTCATTTCTTGTTCCCATAAAGAGGGGTGGTAGCAAAATAAAAGAAACATTGTTATGGCTTCATCTGCCCATTTAAAATTTTTATTAGTGTATCAGTGTTTAAAGGAATGACCCATGGTTTCATCAAGCAGACCTGGTTTGTGAAATGAATAGATAGATGAATTTCACCAATTAGGTCTACTTATACTTTATGGAAAAGAAAGGAGAATATCTTTCCTCTTTCTGCATGACAATATGCCAGTTATTTGTAGAATAGCCTTATTTCCTCCATGATAATCACAAATAATAGCAGTTTTGAAACTTTCAGTACCCTTTGTGCCTTCGTCTAGATTGTGCTATGATATCCTGAAATAAATAATACATGACATAATATTTGTTCAAACCATCATGTTGGGTCTCATTTGCTTTTAAGATGCAAAATTTGTGGCTCACTGTAGTCTTTTTATATTGTGGTAAAACATAGAATATATAACATAAAATTTGCCACTTTAGCCATTTTAAGTGTACAGTTCAGTGGTGTTAATTACCTTCCCAATGTATGAACAAACATCACCACTATTTCCAAAATTATTCATCACCATAGTCTTTTATTTGACCAGTTTCCCAAGGCCTGGTTTCTATAAACTGGTTACTAAGTCTTCACACCCATTGCACTCTTTCTATTTTTAACTTAAATAAAGGAATGTATATTTAGTTCTTCTAATTGTTACTGATTTTCACACCTCACATCAACCTGCCAAGATTACTTTGAATTTTTAAATCATACAGTCTGCAGCCTTTTCAGACTGGCTTCTTTCACTGAGTAATTTACAGTTAAGTTTCCTTCATGTCTTTTCATGGCTTAGTCATTTCTTTTTGGAGCTGAATAATACTCTGTTGTATGCATGTACCACAGACATTTATCCATTCACCTACTGAAGGACATTTTGTTTGCTTCTAAGTTTTGGTAATTATAAATGAAGCTGTTTATTAAAAAAAAAACCCACAGTGAATTGGGGTTGGTGAACAGCAAATACATTAAAGCTGGCCCCTTTAACATCTATGATAATTTTTCTTGTTGAATTAGCTGCCATGTAAGTGTCAATGTAATTACTGAATACCTTTTAAATACTAGTTTCTATTGCTGCTGTAACAAATTACCACAAACTTGATTGCTTAAAACAACAAAAATTTATTGCTCGTAGTTCTGTAGGTCAGAAGTCTGGAATGGGACTCAATGGGCTAAAATCAAAGTATCTGCAGGGCTGCATTCCTTCTGGAGGTGCTAGGGGAGAATCAGTTTCTTTGCCATTTCCGGTGTTTAGAGGTCACCCACATTCCTTAGTTCCTGCCCCCCTTCCCTCTTCAAAGACAGAAATGGCTTGTTGAGTCCCTTTCAGGCTGCATCACTCTGACACTCACTGTCTTGCCGCTTTCACTTACAAGGACATTTATGATTACGTTAGATCTACCTGCATCACACAAGATAATCACCCTACCTCAGGATGCTTAAGCTAGTCACAGCTGCAAAGGCCTTTTTGCTGTGTAAGGGAACAGAATCACAAGTTGGGAGGACTGGGCATGGATATCTCTGTGGGGCCATTATTCTGCCTACCACAACTTTCATTTGTCTACTTTTCTCTCCTGACTTCTCTGTATGTTGTACTTGACCCTATGCTTAATGTTTCTTTTTTTTTTTCCTTCCTCTTTTCATGGCTACTTTAGCCGGTCACCTACATCTTACACAGACAAAAATGATATTCCAGTGCTTTAGTCTGTTCTGCCATTACTTTCTTGATGCTTCAGGAGCTTACTAAGTATTTATTGGATGGACTTGTAGGTGAAAGATTACATACCAAACAGATCTTGAGAATGTATGTTCTTGCAAGTTGATGAGATCTCTAAAGGAGCAGAAAGTTAATGAGATAAAGGGATGGATATGAATAAGCTAATTTAAGAGGGAGCATTCTTATTAGGAAAGGAAGGAGACATGGGTTGTATGATGACAAGGAAAAGTGGTATCTTGGAAGTGAATGAAAAATGATACTCTTTGATTATGTGATTTTCCCCAAAATTAGTGAAGGAACCAACAAAGTATCACTAATGATTTTAGCTATGAATAAAAGCAGGAAGGTCAGACAAATTAATAATAATGTACCTTTATATGGGTAGTAAAAATAAAAATAATGGCTATCATTAGTTGGAAACTTAGTATGTGACAGGCATTGGGTTAAGTCCCTTATGTATACAATCATAATAATAATCCTGCCAGCCTAGGTACTATCATTATTCCCCTTTGTAACTGGGAGACTGAGAACTAACCAGATGATGTGAATTTCCCAAAATCACACCAGCAGTAGGTAAATTGGATTTAAACCTATATAGTTCAGTTATACCCTACAGCCTCCTCATTATATCAGACATTAGTCCAGGTCCTCTGCTATCTGTCCAAGGACAGTAGGTCTTAGGTATCAGCAGGACAAAAAATAATAATAATAATAATAAAGGAAGAAAAATGAAGAGGTGAGAAAGGAAATGAAGTAGAAAAGTGGGAAAAAGCTAAGAAGGGAAAGGAAAAGAAGTAATTTAAGGTTGAATAAAACTTAAAAAGTGTTCACGGTGGACAGGGGCAGATGCTGCTCTGTTTCCCTGCTACGTGCCTGGAGTACTTGCATCCTGTTCAGCTGAACAAAATATTCCCGACCTCCCAGTATTTCCTGTTCTTTTCCAGTGGGCTGAAAGCTAAGCTGTGCTGTTTTTACATACTCATGAGTCATTGATAATGACCAAGCTGTACAGTCAGGCAGGGGGTCATTTAAAATCAGACTATTAAGGGCATACTCTTAAGGCGCGTCCCTCAAGGAAACAAATTGGCATTACCTTGACCTTGGGTTAAGGGCGGTTAGATGGACATGCATTTGGATGCTGTCTTCCTTTAGATGGCACCTGATAGTCACACTGATTAGAAGAGCTGCTGTAACCTCGTTTTTGCTTTGAAGTTGTGTTTCTCTGCTCCTGGGTTCCCCTTTGGTATGAAATGATGACTCCTATTGAGGAGAGTTCATTGCTCCAAAAAAGGACAAACAATCTGGCTCATGCTCAAGGCTTAAAGACATGAGGACCCCAGGAAGGGGGGAGTTAAAGGATGTATAACTTTTTCTCCCTTTGGAATATATATATGGATAGGTACCCTCAAACTGCTTCTTAGAACTTCCCCAGGAAGTAGCCCAGAGTTAAAACTTTTCAAAAAAATTGACAAAATATTGCGCATTCCCTTGAAGGGAGGACCTAAATTTAACATGCTTCTGTAATCAGGGTGTAGATGGAGAGACAAACCTGTCTCTCTTCCAGATAACCTCTCTTTCTTACAGGCTAGCAGTGGTTCCTCAGCAGGCCTCTCCTAGTGCCACCTCGCAGGCAGTTGGCACCAGAGAATAGACTGTTTCGCTTGCCAGCAAGACCAGATAGGATGGTGATCTCAGCCCCTGTCTAATTCCTTTATAAATGCAAGAGGTGGCCAGAATCTAGGTCCCTTTCCAGGAAAACAGTCCACAGTGTTTATCCATCACTGATTCTTGCACATCCCTCTATGGGTGATGAGAGGGGGATAATCTAGGCTTAGTCCTATGACTTTAAGACTGTCAAATTTGCCCTCATCCCTTTGATGCTGATGATGGTCTTGTGATCTTTCAAAGACTCTATCTTAAGGTGAGAAATAGGCCATTTTTAGTTTCTGATCCCACAAGTCTATTGGCAATAGTCCATTTGAAATTCTCCACATTTAGCTCATCTCTACCTAGGTCTAGCTCCCTAAAAATCTGAAGAGTTTTCCTATGGTCTGGGTGGGTGAAGGTCAAGGTGGTGGGAGTCAGGGAAGATATGATTTTACTCATGACACATGATCCTAAATCCACGCTAGAGGTTCTCCAGTGGAAACATGAGAGCTAAATCTGGTCTATTATAACCAATATATAATGTTTAATTTTTAAACTTAAATTTGTCATCATTCAAATGAGAATATATTCTACATAAATCTGGGTGTCTACTTGTGTTTTTTTTCTTTAAAGGAAATCCTGAGTGGTTTCCAGCACTTGATGGAACATGGCCTCTCTGGCTCAGTATAGTCCCCTCTATTACACGATTACGAGTGTTAGTTGCCAAATATTATCACACAATAGCCTGAAATTCTTCTCAGTCTAAAAGTATGAGAATCCATAATTTTAGCTGTAATTTCAATAATACTGAACTGTTTATGAATTTCCATAAGAAATAAAATGGTAAAAGAATTGATTATGGGTGTAGAATGAACAGGTAAGTTTCAGCTTATTGTATAAGCTTTAACAGGGCTGTGAGATACTCTGATTTAAAAAAAAAAGTGAAGCAGTGATTTTAATTCTAAAGGGCTACAGTGAAAATCAATAATTATTGCTAAAAACTTGTGATTTTTTTTCTTTGATGGGACAGAGACTAAGGGCAGGTGAGAAATGTCAGAAACCCTATTTCCCAGGCACAGGCCTGGCTCATTTCTTCATGTCCAACAGCTCTGCTGAAATGTTATCCGGGAAGCCTTCTCTGACCAGCCTGTTTAAAACTCGGCACTGTTTACTCCTTGGCAGTCTCTTTTTCCCTTCTCTGCTTTATTTTTTCTTCAAAGCACTTAACACCTCTTAAAAATAGTACCATATTTAATTTTTTTTGTTTATTATTTGCCCCTCTCTCATCTTAACTAGAATGTAATTTCAATGAAGGCATAAACTTACATTTGTTTGGTTCATTCCCATGACCTAGAACAGTGCCTTAAGTTTAGTAGGTCTTTAATCTGTATATTTTGAATGGACAGTTGCTGAATGAAGAATCAACATTTGCTGAATGGATAAAGAATGTGTGCTTCCATTTTAACTGATAATCTAAACAAGTATTCTCCAAAGCAGATGTTTCTAAGATTTGAGAGTTGTGAACTATTTAAAAACAAATTAAATCGGTTACTATTACTTTTAACCACAGTACTTTGCATTGTTTAAATGAAAGTTTACTTGGCAGTGGGTAGGGGAGATCATGGAAGATTTTACTGCTCTTGTCTTATTTTTAATTTAAAATTTTCCAGAAGAGCATTCATATTTCTTTTTTGATCAGAAAAAAAAATCCATAAATACGTACTTTAGTGATTATTCTTAATGTTTGGAATTTGTCATGTCTGGAATAAGGACAAATCCTGAAGGCTGTTAACAAACGAGGTATTCATTGTTACTAATTCAGAGTCATCTGAAATCTCACTATCTCTCGTAATGGCATGCTTCATTGCTATGTATTTATTACCAGGGCCAAAGAGTGAAATTGCAAATTCAGAAAGCATCTAGGAAAATTCTGTATATATCCTAAAATATTATTATAAGCAAAAGTAAGCTAGTTCAAATGAAAAGGAAATGGCACATTTAAACTCCTATTCCTTTTTACTTAATTCAAGAATTTTTGTTGTTTTTCTATCTAAATTAATTTTGGCATGCACTTATTTTATTTTTATCTGTGCTAAATGTTACTGAGAACATTGTTAAAGGTTTCTTCTGATTTGGGGGGCTTTCTTTTGCTATATTTTATTAAACCAAGAGAATATAACATAATAATATGAGGCTTCTTTAGAAGGGACATTAAGGTGATTTATTAAAATTGTCTTAACAGAGATATATGTGGAGCAAACAGTTTATTTCTTGGTGCACTTAAGTTGAGTTTTTATCTCCATTCACCATATGGTGTATTTTAGCTCATTCATACATATTTTCTATGACCCACATCCCATTGAACTATCTGGGGGAATTTGTAGAATGTAATGATTTAGCATAGGATCTTCACAAATAGATGACAAGAAGCAGAAAAGAGCTTGGATCTCTCAGCTGTTAAAGCAATGTGTTTAGTTCTGAGTACAGTAGTAAAAGTTGGAGGATTCTGTTGTATTTTTGGCTTTTTTTATTATGAACATAGAGCAATGAAGAACTATGGCTTTGAAGTCATAAAAGTGAATCACAATTTCATATTATAATTTAGGGCTTAATTTCTCTAAGCCTCAATTGCATCATCTGTAAAATGGGTGCTGTTTAACACACACGTTAAACAGTGCTTACTAGTTTGTCTGTATAGAAGAAATCATATGAATTAGCCACTGACTGTGACTTTATGATATTGATCAGGGAGTTTTAGTGACCTAAGACCTTGTAACTAGTTATTGGTAGAGTCTGGCCAAGGCTGGCACAGCTTCCAATACTGCATTTTTCTCATTATGCCCTGCAGGAATCCATTAACACCTGCCTTACAGGACCAGTGGCATACAAAAGACAGAGCACTAAAGAGTTGTAAACAATAAGAGACAATGAAAATAAGTGGCAGAGCAAATGACAGAGAAGGGATAGGTTAGTCAGGGTCTAAAGATGTTTTCTTTCATTACAATTTTTTCATTGAGAAATAATTAACACATAACAAATTATCAGTTTCAGGTATACAACATGCTTCGGTATTTGTACATACAAATCACACAAGATCACAAGAAGTCTACTTAACATCCATCACCACACATACATTTTTTTTTCTTATGGTGAGAACCTTTAAGATCTGTGCTCTTAGCAACTTTCAAGTATATAGTACAGCACTATCAGCTATAGTTACTGTGCTGTACACTACATTCCCAGGACTAATTATTTTATAACTGTAAGCTTGTAGCTTTTGAACACCTTCTCCCATTTTGCCCATCCTCCCACCTCCCATCTCTGACAACTACCAATCTATGGTCTATCTATGAGCTCCATCTTTTGTTTTGTTTTGACTTTTAGATTCCATATATAAGTGAGGTCATGTGGTATTTGTCTTTCTCTGTCCTACTTCAGTTAGCATAATGCCCTGAAGGTCCATCCATGTTGTCACAGATGGCAAGATTTCCTTCTTTCTTATGGCTAAATAATATTCCAAATATATATATACATACACAGACCACATTCTTTATCCATTCATCCACTGATGGATATTTAGGTTGCTTCCATGTCTTGGCTATTGTAAACAATGCTGCAATGAACAGATATCTTTTCCAGTTAGTATTTTCATTTCTTTGAGATAAATACATACAATTGGAATTGCTGGATCTATTTCTATTTTTGATTTTTTGAGGGAACTCTGTACTGTTTTCCATAAGGGCTGCATCAATTTACAGTCCCACCAATGGTACATGAGGGTTCTATTTTCTCTCTATATCCTCGTCAATGCTTGTTATTTCTTGTCATTTTGATAATAGCTATTCTAACAATCATGAGGTGATATTTCATTGTGGTTTTGATTTGCATTTCCCTGATGATGAGGGATGCTGAGCATCTTTTCATGTACCTGTTAGCCACTTATACGTCTTCCTATATGTCTGTTCAGATCCTCTGCCCACTTTTAAATCAGGTTGTTTGGTTTTGCTTTCGAGTTGCATGAGTTCTTTATATATTTTGGATATTAAACCCTTATCAGGTACATGCTTTGCAAATATTTTCTCTCATTTGATAGGTTGTATTTCCATTTTGTTGATGGTTTCCTTTGCTGTGCAGAAGCTTTTTAGTTTGATGCGGTCCCTCTTGCTTATTTTTCTTTTGTTGCTTTTGCTTTTGGATTCTAAAGATAATTTTATTGATTAGCATAAAAGTGCAGTGAATTCTAATCATGAAAGTGGACCTGTCATATTCACATTTCACTTACCCAAATTCAACTACATCTGCTATAAAAACATAAACAATTATCTATAACTTATTACAGGAGGAACTTTATATATTAGCTAAGTACTTTATTTGGTGCCCACCAAAAAGAGAAAAAACAAAAAACAAAACAGCAATCAGTCTCTTGTTGGAGAGAGAGAGTGCACAAAAACGCGTCTTGTAGTTTATGGTGATTTAATGGGTTATTAAGTGTAATTTTTACAACATGCAGTTTTCTCCTTATGCACTTATTTTAAAACAATCCATGTTAGAGGTGATTTCATTGTGGTATTAATATAAATGGTTTTCTGTGAGTTATATTAATTTTTGGTTAATCTACTGTAATTCATGGATCTGTGCCAACACTTTACATTCTGCAAAAAGCTTTAACTAGTACAGAACTGGATTTTCTTATGGTGATACGCTTATAAATCTGTTAATTCTTAGTTTGTTCATATTTATATAGTTTACCTTGTATTCATATTTTATATTCATGTGCATATAGAGTCAGTGTTATAAATGGTAGTTACTGCTCCGTCAACCTCAGAAACTGCAATGTACCTGAATTACACATTCTACATTTATAATGAAAACAACAGCACAATACCAACTTGAAAGGAAATTGTCCTGGATGACTCATATAGCAGAAAAACTTACCCACAGAAATGCTTTGAAAGCCTTGGAAGAAATGTGCCATCAAAATGCAAATATGTTTTCACTTAAAAAGAAAAAAAATTTCTCTCTGGAAACTGGTTTACATAGGATTTGGAGTTAACATTCCAGTTTTTCAACTGATTGAAACCATTGGCTATTTTATTTACCAATGTTCTTTGGACTTAGTACCATCTGCTGTTCATTGCTGGAGCATGCAAAATTCCTGGGATTATGTATCCTCCAGCAGATTTCTTTGTTATGGTGCATTTTTGTAGGCTGTTGGTTTAACTTTTCTTGGTAGCTCCAGTATTCCTTTTGCTAAAATCTGTGTTTTGGTGTAGTTCTTCCATGACCCGAATTACGAATTCCTAATTTCCAGAAGATATAACAAAGCATATGTAAATTGGAATAGCTTAAATTATTCCTACCTCATTAACCACATTTAATTTTTTGCTTTTGATGACTAGATGCGTTTCTCTTCCTCTCATTTTTACTTCTTCCCTGAACTAAACTTTAACTTATGTTGTTACCTAAGGTATTGTTAAACAGTATCTTACTTTGCTCGCCCATTACACAGAGCTCTTCCTGATCTGTTGCTTATTGTAATGGATTGATTATGCCTCCCCTGGTACCTGTCAAAAAAGATGTATTGGAATCTTAACTCCCAGTATCTCAAAATGTGACCTTATTTAGAGGTAGGGTCTTTACAGAGATAATCAAATTAAAATGAGGTCATTAGAATAGGCCCTAATCCAATTTCTAGTGTCCTGATAAAGAGACGACACTGGGAAACAGAGACATGCCCAGAGGGGAGAACACCATGTGAAGACTGGAGTCATGCTGCCACAAGCCAGTGCTGCCCATTCTATTTCTTCATGCCCTCTCCTGTTCCCAAACTTCCCCAGTTCTTTGCCCTTTTCCACTGCCATTTCTTTATCGTGGGCTGCTCTTCTTTCACATCGATGTATTCCAAGTTAACCTTTTATTTAAGACCCTGTTTCTCAAATGCCAGACTGTTTATGAAAATTTCATAAACAATAAGCTCATAAAATATGGGACATTTCCTCCCTGATGTCCCATTTTGAGATCTTATCTTAATCACAGAGGGCTAGCCAGAGATTCTCTGCATCATGGTAGTAGATACCCAGGGCCCACGTATTCTGGGAAGGTGTGTTAAATGAGTTACTGGAAGAAGACGTGAGATATGCATGTGGAAACGGATAAATACAGGTCTGGTGAGATGAGTGATGGGTGGGAAAGCTCTCAGTATCTAAACCAAGCTCCGTTAGTTTCTGGGCATTTCCCAGAGGCCGTAGGAAAATTTCTCCTCTTTTCCACTTATCCTGGCTCTGCCAAGGTCGCAAAACTACTGCAAAAATATTCTCCTATGTTTTATCCTAGTTCACTTTGTTTTAATACTTAGACTTTAATATGAAATTTATTTGGGGTGCAGTGTAATTTTATTTTCTACAAGTCAGTTTTTCCAACTCCATTCAAATAGAATGACCCATTTTTTTCTTTGCTGTGCAATGATTCTTTTATCATATACTAAAACTTCATACATGTCAAGAGCACATTCTTCTGTTGCTTGGTTTGGGGATTAAGTTTATATTATTTTAATTAGTAAATCCATAAAAATCTGAATATTGTGCAAGGCATATCACTTTTATTGGCTTCGTTTGTTTGTAAAACATATTAACTAGATGTTTATTATTCCAGATAAATTTAAATGTATTTTTATCTTTGAGTGTGACTTAAAAATTTATTATAGAAAAATGATGTCTTTACAGTATTTAACATTGTCATCATTTAATGTGAGTTTTTATTCTTTAGGAAAATTTTGTTTTATTCATATCTAATATGTTTCTTATTGAGTTAATTTATCATTACCATATTTTATTATTTTCCTTCCACTAAATTAGAAGAATGATTATTCACTTGGGAATAGTTCATTTTTGTTCAGATTCTTTACTAAAGTAGTATTTCAATTCTAGTAAGCTTTCAGTCAGTTCCTTTTTTAAGTAGAGAATTATTGAAATAAAAATTTATTTCTTATTTTTTAAACCATTTGTAAAATTGAAGTATACTTTACAATGTGTTAGTTTCAGGTGGATGGCAATGTCATTCAGTTATGTAGATATTTAGTTATATTTATATATATATATAAATATAAATATATATTCTTTTATAAATGTTATTTTTCAGATTATTTCCACTATAGGTTATTACAAGATATTGAATATCCTTCCCTGTGTTATACAGTAGGTCCTTATTGTTCATCTGTTTTATATATAGTAGTGTGTATATATTAATCCCAAACTTCTAGTTTATCTTTCTCCCCTAATTACTCTGTCTAGGGCTTCCAATAGTATGTTGAATAAACATAGTGAGAGTGGGCATCCTTGTCTTGTTCCTAATCTTAGAGGAAGTGCTTTCAGCTTTTCACCATTGAGTATGGTGTTAGCTGTGGGCTTGTCATATGTGGCTTTATCATGTTGGGGTATATTCCTTCGATGCCACTTTGTTGAGCGCTATTAGTATAAATGGCTGTTAAATTTTGTCAAAGGCTTTTTATGCATCTATTGAGATGATCATGATTTTTAGCCTTCATTTGTTAATGTGGTGTATACCACATTGATCGATTTGCAGATATTAAACCATTCTTGCGTCCCTTGAATAAATTCCAGTTGATCATGGTGTAGGATGCTTTTAACATACTGTTGAAGTCAGTTTGTTAATACTTAGTTGAGGAGTTTCCCATCCATGTTCATCAGGAATATTGGCCTGTACTTCTCTTATCTTGTGTCATCCTTGTTTGGTTTTGGTATTAGGGTAATGCTGGCCTTGTAAAATGAATTTGGAAGTGGTCCCTCCTCTTCTGTTGAGAAGGGCTGGTAATAATTCTTCTTTAAGGGTTTGGTAGACTTCACCAGTAAAGACATCTGCTCCTGGACTTTTGTTTGTTGGGTGGTTTTTATTACTGATTCAATCTCCTTACTGGTAATAAATGTGTTCAGATTTTCTATTTCTACATGATTCAGTCATAGTGGATTGTGTGTCTCTCTTGCTCTGTTCCTTTTAATGATGATGTTCTGGAGAGGCATGCTTAGCTTCCTTTCTGTGTGTTCCTACTGTAGGTTTTTGCCTTGTGGTTTATCAAGAGGCTTACATAAAACAACTTATAACAGTCTATTTTAAGTTAGTAACAACTTAGGTTGGAATGCATCTCAAAGATCTATATATTTACCTCCCACACACATTTTTAATGCCTTAATTTACATTTTTTCTGATGTATTATTAACTATTCATTATAGTTACAGTTATATTTACTACTTTTGTTTTTTAACCTTCATACTAGCCTTATAAATGATTGACTTACCACTTTACAACATTATTCTAAATTTTACTATATATTTACCTTAACCAGTGAGATTTATACCTTCATGCATCTTCCTGTTACTCTTTAGCAAGCACCCTTTTATTTCAGCTTAAAGATGTCCCTTGAACGTATCTTGTAAGCCTGGTCTAGTGGTGATGAAATCCTTTAGCTTTTGCTTGTTTGGACGCTCTCTCCTTCAATTCTTAATGACAAATTTCATTTTTTCAATAGGTACTTATGTGTAAGTCTTTTTTGTTTTATTTTTTAAAATAGTTAATGAAATTTGGGATACAAAATTACTTTTACTGCATGTTTGTCATTCTACACCTTTTGATACATAGTATCATTTTTATTATCCTATAAATTGTCTACTGCTGTTTTAGATTTTCTCTTTGTTCTTAGCTTAAAAAATTGTTAGTTCCCATGGTTGGGATATACTTTCTTTCATCAAGCATTTCAATGTTTAACTTTTTTACATTATGGAGAATTATGGGTTCCAAGGTTTTACTTAAAGTTGAGGAGAAGCTCAATATTAGTATATGTCCCTTGGCAAATATGGAAGTATTCGTTTCCTTTGTAGGATAGGAAGTTAGTTATCTCTTTTTATTTAAGTTTATTTATTTGAGTAAAAGCCTTTTATTCTTTCCTCTTCTTGTTTGTGTCCTTTATCTGTCAATAATTGAAAGTTGTCTGTTAAAATCTCCCACTATGATATTTTCACTAATTTCTAATGGTGTTTTTTGTTTCTGTTTAAGCATATCTGTCTGAACCTCAGAGGCAAAGGACCGAGGGAACCACACACTTCAATACACAGTGCATAATCACTGATGGTCCTGCAAGGCCTTACTCTTTTTTTGTTTCATGTATTTATTCCTTTTAATCCTTATTCTCTATTCCACCTGTCTCCCGACCCTCACCCGTAATCCCAAACTCAGTTCTAACTAGTTTGACAGATGTCCTTTGGTTTGTATATGTGCTTGTGAAGATGAGTTGTTCCATGTCCATTGTTATTTTTTAATTTTCATAAATGGCAATGTAAACTATATATCACTTGTTTATCTCACTTTTTCACAAAATACTATGCTGATATGACTATCAACTTTGCTGTGTATGCTGCTTCTGAAATAGGCTTGGCGCTACATAGCAGTATGTATGTCTCTACCACATTCATCCATTTATTCTCTCAGTAATGAGCACCCAGATCACAGCATACATTTTCTTATATACTTCTCCTCATGGACTTATTTCTTCGGGTTATAGAAGCAAGAGAAGGATGGCCAGTTGGAAGGATATTAATATATCTCATTTAACCAGGTGGTTTCCAATTTCTGAGAAGCTTTGCACAGTTTGCAGTTCCAGCAGCAAGGCATGAAGAGCCCCATGTTTTTAATTCCAGCCAACACTGGGCATTCTCCAGCTTTCTAATTTTTGACAGTCTGAAGGGTATAAATTTCACTTTCTGCATTTTGCCTGCTTTTTTGCCTTTGGCCTATTTGGTTTTGCTGTTCTTCTTTTATCCTGTTTGTTTGCAAAGCTGCTTTTACAGACTAGACCAGGGGTCAGCAAATTTTGGTCTCTGGCCCAAATCTGACTTGCTGCCTATTTTCATACAGACAACAGGCTAAGAATGAAGTTTACATTTTTAAATGATAGGGTAAAAATAAAGAGAAGACTAATATTTTGTGACACATGAAAATTATATAAAATCAAATTTTAGTGTCCGTAAATAAAGTCGTTTTGGACACAGCCACATTCTTAGTATATGTATTGTGTATTGCTGGATTTATGCTACAATGACAGAGCTTAGTTCCAGCAGAGATCATATGACTCACAAAGCCTAAAGTATTTACTAGCTGTCCCTTTATGGAGAGAGTTTGCCAACCTCTCATCTGAAAGAGAGTTTCTGATCGATTTCACACATGGTTAATTTTGCCACTGTGATCTCTAATCAACAGCCATTATTTTGATATAATCAAATTAATCAATGAAAAAATTTTAAATTTGATATTCTATGCTTCTAAGATTATGTTTAAGAAACTCAGTTCCACTCCATTGTCACAAATATATTTTCTTGCATCATCTACAATTAGTTTTATAATTTAATTTTTACATGTAAGTATTTTATAAATCATGATTCCATCTTTGCAAACTATATTAACTGAATTTTTCTCTGTATAGTGAACCAACTTTCCCAAAACCATCTGATAAATTCTCTGTTCCTTCCCTTTAACACATTAATATATGATGCCAGCTTTATTATGTATTAAGTTCCTGTATGTTCATGGGTTTGTCTCCAAGCTTCCTCTTTTAATCCATCATGTCTGCCTATTTATTAGTTATTATAACAACTGAAAAGCCAGTGTTCATCTTTGCTTTTTTGTGTGGGTCAACTTAGTTCTTTGTACACTTCTTTTTGTTCATGGAAATTTTAGAATACGTTTGACTTTTTCTTTAAGTATTCCAAATGGGATTTTTTTGGATTCAGTTGAGTTTATAGATTAAGTTGGGAAGAGCTGATATCTTTATAATGTTCAGTGGACTCATGCACAGCACAGGATACACACCATTTATACAGATAATTATCTACACACTTTAGTGAAGTTTAAAATTAAAAAAAATGGAGTTTTATGCATTCTTGATAACAGTAATTCCCAGCTACCTTAAATTTATGCTGCTGTTGGGAAGAAGTTTTATAGTTGCTTTTTGCTGTTATAGAGAATGCCATTGGTTTTTGTATATTGGTTTTCTCTCTGACAACCTTGTTGAACTCTTAGTCATACTGTTCTTTAATTTAGTTGGTTTGTCTAGGTAGACGATGATATTGTCTGCAAATGACATTTTTATCTTTCCTTGCACCTTAGTTCATCATCATCATCACTGCTGCTGTTGCTACAATCATAATACGTCATCGTACTGGCCAGGTGTTCCAGTACTATGTTAAATGACACTTGTCGGTAGACATCCTTGTTCTTTAAAATGGAGTTACTTTCAAGTTTTCCAGTAAGTGTACTATTTATCAAAGCTGGATTGTGTGTGTGGGGGTGTCAATATAAACTTTAACAAGTTAAGGTCGTCTCCTTCCGTGCTAGTTTGTGATTTTTTTCCTAATCTGGAAGTTTTTTAGAAGTTTGTTGTCTTTATTGAGGCAATTACATTATTTCCCTCCTTTTTAAGGTTGCAGATTACATTGTCATCTTTTGCAAGATACTGTACTTTTCAAATTCAGAATTTCTCTTAGGTTTTTTTTTTATAACCTATTGGTAATCTCTACCTGCTGAGATGTTGTTCTCATACTTTCGTTTAGTTCTTGAGGAATTAATTCCTTTAGTTCTTTGGACAGATTAAAATAGCTGATTGAATCTTGTCTAGTAAGTACAACATCTGTGTTTCTTCAGGAACATCTTCTGTGTATGGGTCACATTTCCTTGTTTGTTTCCATGTCCCATAATTTTTTGTTGAAAACTGGACATGTTGACTAATGTGGCAACTTTGAAAATCCAATCTCCCTCTCTCCCGGACTTTGTTGTTACTATCTGTTGTCACCGTTGACATTTGTTTTCTTAGTGATGTTCCTGAACTAATTCTGTAAAGTCTGTGATCTTCGTTGTGTGGAGCCTTTGAAGTCTCTACTCAGTGAAAGCTCAGATTATGATTGGACAGTGATTTCCTTAAATGCTTGGAACTGAGAAGTCTCCCAGTTTTTGCCAAGGGGTTGTGTGTGCATGTTAATGCAGGCTTTCCACTGTCAGCCAGGCAGTTTAAAACTCTGCCTTAGCCTTGATTTCCTTGAAGTCAAGGTCAGCCAGAGATGATTGCTGAGGGCTACCTCAGGTCTTTCTGGAGCATGCACACAGCCCTCCACGTGCGTGCAGCCTTCTTGAGTCCCAGGAATATGTAGGAACTTTTCAAAGCCTCCTATGCCTGCTATTAGCCACATCCATACTGATGCTCAAATGGATGTTCAAAGTTGAATGCTTCTCTTGAGGATAGTTCCAAGGGGTTCCTCAGAGATTCCCTGACTGGAAACACTTGGTTACTGCTTCCCGATGCAGGCAGTGACTCCTTGGCTGCCTGCCTGTTGCCTTTTCCCTCCACACCCAGTTTCTGCCTCCAGTGGTAAACGTTCCCTTCATTGTACGAGTAGCATTGCTGTTCAAGCTCCAGAAGGCTGGCATCAAGCTCTCCAGTAGTTTCTTAGAGTTCCTCATTCGGCATAAGGGGACACTCCTTTTTTTTTTAACCTACAGGGGAGAGGAAAGAAATGCTACTCTAAAAATTTTTACCATGGAAATTTTCCTCTCCTTTCCTCTTTAACCTGAAGATAATTATCCTCGCTGTAGCTGTCGGGCTGAGTATTACCAGCTACTTAGCAGCTACAACTGTTCAAAGGTATTTACCCCATTTTTACTTCATTTTGTTCTTGGCCTCAGGGACTCTTTTAAAACAGAAAGGGACTCATTTTAATGTTCTATTATATATTCAATATGATACTAGTTATGTTTTCTAATGACAATGCAATGAAATTAGAAATTGAGAAGAAAGTGATAGTAAAATTTTCTTTAAATTAGTCAATGAAAACTTTCCACACAGCAATAATGGTTAAGATAGTGTAGTAGTGGATAGGATTATATAAATAGGTAAGTTACGTGGAACAGAGAACCCAGAAACAAGGCCATAGGCACATGAGAACACAGACTATGATGGAAGTGTTCATGTAAATTAATGAACAAAGCACTGAAAATTAGAAATGATTCTTGGAAAATTGATGACCCAAACATAAAAAAACAGAAAATTGCTGTCTCATTTTATATACAAAATTCAAATTCAGGTAAAGAAATTATGAAAATCAAAACTTTAAACTTTAGAAGAAATTATAGAAGATACTAAAACTTCAGGGTAGGAAACATTTTTTTAAACATTTTTATTGAATTATAGTCATTTTACAACGTTGTGTCAAATTCCAGTGTAGAGCACAATTTTTTAGTTATACAAGAACATATTTATTGTCACATTTTTTTCACTGTGAGCTACCACAAGATCTTGTATATATTTCCCTGTGCTATACAGTATAATCTTGTTTATCTATTCTGCATATGCTTGTCACTATCTACAAATTTTGAAATCCCAGTCTGTCCCTTCCTACTCCTCTCCCCCTTGGCAATCACAGGTTTGTATTCTATGTCTATGAGTCTGTTTCTGTTTTGTATTTATGTCGTTGTTTTTCTTTTTTTTTCTTTTTTTTTTTAGATTCCGCACATGAGCAATCTCATATGGTATTTTTCTTTCTCTTTCTGGCTTACTTCACTAAGAATGACATTCTCCAGGAGCATCCATGTTGCTGCAAATGGCATTATGTTGTTGGTTTTTATGGCTGAATACTTTTCCATTGTATAAATATACCACCTCTTCTTTATTCAGTCATCTGTTGATGGACATTTAGGCTGTTTCCATGTCTTGGCTATTGTAACTAGTGCTGCTATGAACATTGGAGTGCAAGTGTCATTTTGAAGTAGGGTTCCTTCTGGATATATGCCCAGGAGCGGGATTCCTTTTGATCATTTGTATTTCTTCCTTGGAGAATTGCTTGTTAGGTCTTTTGCCCATTTTTGGATTAGATTGTTTATTTTTTTCTTATTATGTTGTATGAGCTGCTTATATATTCTGGAGATCAAGCTTTGTTGGTTTCATTGTTTCCAAAATGTTCTCCCATTCCATAGGTTGTCGTTTTGTTTTACTTATGGTTTCCTTTGCTGTACAGAAGGTTGTAAGTTTAATTAGGTCCCATTTGTTTATTCTTGCTTTTATTTCTATTGCTTGGGTATACTGCCCTAGGAGAACATTTTTGAGATGTATGTCAGATAATGTTTTGCCTATATTTTCTTCTAGGAGGTTTATTGTATTTTGTCTTATGTTTAAGTCTTAGATCCATTTTGAGTTTATTTTTGTATATGGTGTAAGGGAGTGTTCTAGCTTCATTGCTTTACATGCTGCTGTCCAGTTTTCCCAACACCATTTGCTGAAGAGACTGTTTTTATTCCATTGTATATTCTTGCCTCCTTTGTTGAAGATAGTTGATCAGGAAACATTTAAAAGTATAACACCAAGAGCCTATTTCATAAGTATTGTTGAAAAATTAATGTTTATGTAAAAATGATCAAAATTAGAAGTCAGTTAAAAAGTAGACAAAGGAGATTAAAAAGATTACCATTCTCTGAAGAGGGAATACAAATTAGTAATATATATACTCAGTATCATTAGTTAAAGAAAATGAAAATTAAAATAAGATTAAAGTAAGACTGTTTTATATCCATTAGATTGGCATACATTAAAAAAATCATGTAATAGCAAGTATGTTGATTTGCTAGAGCTGGTGTAACAAAGTACCACAGACTGGGTGGTTTGATCAACAGAAATTTACTGTTTCATAGTTCTGCAGCCTAGAAATCTGAGATCAAGTTGTTGGCAGGGTTGGCTTCTCCTGGGAGCTATGAGAACCAGTTCTGTGCTTTCTCTGAGCTTCTAGTAGTTTGCTGGCAATCTCTGGTGTTCCTTGGTGTCTGCTACATCACCTCAATCTCTGTCTACCTTTATCTTTACATGAGTTTCTCCCAGTGTGCAAATCTCTGTATTCAAATTTCCTCTTTTTATAAGGATATCGTCATTGGACTAGGAGCTCACCCTACTGTAATATGATGTCATCTTAATTAGTTTCATTTGCAATGATCCTGTTTCCAAATAAGGTCACATTTGAGGTATTCGTGGTTGGGACTACAGTATGAATTTTCAACATGATTTCTTAAGTCAATTTTGGATGAGGACACAATTGAACTCATAACACCAAGTATTGCCAAGTATGTGGAGTAATGCAAGCTCTCAGTCACTATTAGTGGAAACATAAATTAGTACTAATGATTTAAAAAGCAATTTGACAATATCTATTATAGTTATGTATCACTACCTTTAACTCAAACTTCACTTCTGGATGTCTGTCCTAAAGCCACTCTTATACAGGGACAGGAGATGCTGTGTTTAAGGATGCTCACAGTAGCACTGAAAGGAGAAAATAAGAGACTGGATAAATGGACGTGAAAATTAGAGAGCTGGAACTTCATGTTCCAACAAAGGTAAGTGCCAGAAACAAGAGATGAATTAAAAAAACCAAATCATAGAGTGATGTCTACTCTATGATAACATTTAAAATTGATGTGTACATAGTGTTCATAGCTGTCTGCACATGTAGGGTTAGGTATGTACAGCTGGGCTGATAAGGATACATTGCACCTGCAGGATAGTGATTTTACTGAGGAGACAGGGAAGGGGATGAGATTTCAGAGCTATCAGGTGGGCTGTGACTATACTCAATGTTTGGTTTTCTAAAAAAAAAAACTGAAAGAAAATATGGTATAATGTTAATAGTTATTATATCTGGGTTTGGGCACATGGATTTTCATTATATTAGTCTCTCTAAATTTTCATATGTTTGAAATATTTTATAAGAAAACTATTTTTAAAAATCTCAGCAGGGTGCTAACAATAACAAGATAAAAATTAGGAGCAATAAATTAAAACATAATTCCAACCTGGATTCAAACAGAAACCCCATCAATTGGATGTATACACAATAGGGGGCATGTGGGTTAAAAGAAGAATTTGTTTAAATATCTCTGATTTGATTTGACGACAATTTCCTGTGTCAGTACTACTAAAGCCTGCCAACAAACCTAATTTGTCCTAAAGCTGCAAAGTATGAGTGAAATGGCAGAAATAAAAAAAGGATAGGACTGTTCAGCTTTGCTTTAGTCAAACCTTATGTTGCTCAATTTGATAGAAACTGGAAGCTGTTTAGAGGGACAATGACCAGAATGATGAGAGGAACTCAGAGTTGTGTCAGGTGTAGCACTGGCAACTGCTTGGCATAGAGGAGACCAAGGTCAGGACGGGCGTGGTAACATCATGGTTACCATGATGGTTCCATCCTGGCCTGTTGCTGTCCTGTAGAGGTAGGATTTGGCTCATTTGCTGGGCCCTGAAGGGTAGAACAAGAGCAAAGAGCCAAGAAATTGCAAGAAGGTGATTACAAACATTATGTTTCACCTCAACATAAAGAACTTTGCAGTAGGACTGGCCGAATATGACATTCCTCACCACAAGAATTGCTTAAGCAAAGACCCTGACTGTTTGATGGTTGGCTGGACTTGAACAGTGATTCCAGAATTCGGGGTTTCAGGCACCAGTAGAACTTCAAGTGAATAATTGGCAAACCAGCGAAAAAAAGTTTCCAACATACTAAGGAAGATTCTTACAGACAGACAAAAAAATAAACCCAGACACTATTTTCACCATTACTTTGACACCAAAATTAATGAAGTACATTCTCCCAGAATATTTTTCCTTCTCAGGAAAAAGACATTGGCCACTTTGCACTGATATTTTTAAAAATTTATATTTAAATATTTTCAAGTAGAGGAAAATGTAAATATATTTTTTGGCTTTATTATATGCTATGTCATTGTTTCCTCGACTAAATATATCAATTTGGGAACTCATATAATTGTATAGTATGAAGTAGAATTCAAATATCCAAACTAGTCCTGAAATTTATGTTTGTTTATAGTCATTGTCAGACATACTGCTTGGCCTAGAGGTGGAAGTAAAATTCCAAATGTCATTTCTCTTAATTTACAATATTCTATATAGGCTGAGAAAAGCCAAAGAACATCACCATTATAGTTCTCATCTTCCTTTTGTGCCATTTTGGCTACAGTGGGTCAGGATCTGAACACCAAATCTGCTAGAAGAAAGGAGCAGGGCAGTGGGCTCCAAATAATTGCTTACAAGGAAGACCACCCTGCTTAGAAATAGGGACAGAAACCCCACCAACTGAACGTATGCACAGCAAGGGGAACATGGCTGCTCACCATGAGGACTGCCAATATCACATCCTCAAGATCGTGGTTCCTCCCAGATTGGGCTGATCTCGGGGACACTGATTCTGAAACAGTGTTTCTCATCCTCTGCATCTGATATTTTCAGCCCTATTTGCTCTCTTGTCAAGGACTGTCCTGTGCAGTGTGGGATGTTTTGCCACATTCCTGGCCTCTACTCATTAGATGCCAGGGGCACCTCCCCCTACTCCAGTTGTGACAATCAAAAGTCTCCAGACAGGCCAAAGGTTCTTCAGGGACCAAATTGCTCCCAGTGGAGAACCACTTGTTTAGAAGACCTTTAGACTCTTCCCAGCCTAGGGATGTTAGGATCAATCTTTGTGAACTGCCCAGATGTATCTAAGAGAGGGTTTCTAATAGTAACTAAAGAATCACTCACTTGTTTTTATGATCTTTAAGGATAAATGAAAATCAGGAAGGCCATGAGGGTGGGCAGTTTTACAGGCTCTCTCCTATTAGTCAGAGATATTTCTTCTTTTGGACGTGGATAAAAATATCTGGGAACAAGTTTCATCTGCATTTGAGTGTAGGGAAACTGGTGAACCTTTAAATACCAGAGCTGCCCTTTTGGCATTAATCAGTCTTGATGAAGGCTGTAGCCCCTTTATCATGCTGTTTCTTCTCTTTTAAAAATTACCTCAAAGTATTTGGAAAACATCTTAAAGTTTTGTAGTCTGACTATTACATTTCCATCATCCTCCAAAAGCCATCAAAAAGTTAACGTCATTATTTGGGGGAAAATCCCTACTTATGTACGCAACTTTCTCTCAAACACATACATATGGCTTCTCTTATTCTAGGTTTGGCTTTCTGCCTAGATCAAAAGTAGGAACTGATCTGTATTTGTCTTTGAGGAGGGGGTTTGTGATCTGACTTTTGTTTTCCAGTGCTATTACAACCCCCCACTCCCCAGATGTCAAAGAGTCTCTTTTGTTCATCCCAGTGGAAAATTATACTTTGTATAGAGGGACTTGTGAAAACAGCAAAAGATTGAGTAAAGCACTACACCAATTAAATGAATATTTTCAGGGATTTATTTAATTATTGCAGTGAATAAAGAATGCAGAGGTTGAAGCAAAGCATAATTTGCATGAAGATATTATTTGGTGGTAGAATTAGTACTTCATAAAATAAATTTCATATAAGCTAAAATCCATCTCACTTCCTTGATGGAGCTGTATATGGTGTCTGGACCCTATGCTTTTCCAAAAGCTTGACTTTTTGTGCCCAGAATCCCTTGTATTCCAATAAGAGAAAGAAATCCAAGGCACCAGTGATGGTAGGTGAATGTTAGTGATCTGCTCTGGAGAGGTAGCTCAGAGAAGGTAGAGCTAGGAGCCCCATAACTCTAAGATCTAACCCCGGGCACTGGAAATCATTAACTGCTGAGAGAAAATGGTAAAATGAGGTAATAGTCAGAATGGTGGGTTTTTTTTTTTTTCCTGCTTATGTTATTTTGTTTTGTTTGTGAATGGGGAAGACTTCTTATTTCAGATACAGATATGGCCAAAGGCAAAAACAAAACAAGGAAAACCCCAACTTTTCAAATTTCCCTTGTGGCTGCATTACTTGGTTCATTTCCCTTTGGGGTGCTTGAGAATAAAGATTCCCTTTCAGGAAGGTCAAGGTCACCAGGTGAGTTCTGGGTTGACAGAGCTCTACTCTGTCATGTGTTCTTCCCCGACCCCTTTTGTTTTGTAGGAAATTAAATGATTATATCATCTCTTGCTATTTTTTGCCCACAGTTTTCTCTCAGTAACTATTTGAATACATATTCAAGTCTCATTTTGTTGCTTTGCTCAGAGTTGCAGAGAATTTCCCAATTATGACTTGTGCAAATGTCTCTGACTTATTTTATATTACTCTTTTTTTCCCTACTTTTCAGATGCTGAGAAGTTAATGACTGTTGTTTTATGTTTTTTATATCTGTACTCCAGATGAATACCTTTCTATAAGAATTTATTACTGGTTTCAGGAAGGTTCTTTGTGTGACACATAAGCTGCCTTTCTACTAAACTATAAGTATCATATATACAGATTTTATTTTTATAATAACTGTTAACAGATTTTTATTGTATTTTTCTCTTAGGTTCCTCTTACAGGAGGGCAGAAAGATTCCTGCTCTCAAACTGGCCAGTGGCCCTTTGGAGCAAGTGTTACTTAGGGATAGATGGTTATTGATAAACCAGCATCAGTGACAGTAGCTCCAGGACTGCTCGAATATCCAGAAGCTCAGTGGGAGCATGGCCATACGGGAAAGGATGAGACCCGCAGAGAGAGTGAGGCGGACAGATAAAAAGCTGTGATCCTGATTTCTGCAAACTTAAGGTGAGAGAAGTGAACAATCTTTCTAGTGAGACTGTAGATGGGAAACGCAGGGATGATTAGCACACGATCAAGTTATAATGAAGACTTTTCTACGCAGGGTCAGTCCCTTGTGCCCTAGCTGACCTAGCCTCATACCGTGTGGAATTCGATAGACTGACCAAAGAGCGGACTGCCAGCTTCTTATACCAGCTACTTATGTTAGTATCTGCATGTACTGGTCTGTTTCATGTATTCCCAGGAGTGTTAGAAGAGCAGCTAATTTAGAAAAGGTCTTTGAAATAATTTACCCAGAAATTCTCCTCAGATGGCACTGACATAGGTCTCACACCAAGAATTTCAGTTTATTGGCGGTGAGCCATCCCTGGGTGTGGCGCCTGTTTTGCTCACCACTGTGTCATTAGTGTCCTGAACAGCACGTAGCACGTAGGAGGCCTCCAATAAATATTGAAGGCGATTAATATTCAGAGATCGTAAGTATTTCACTCTAGATTATACAGCTCAATCTAGCAAATAGCAAAGCAAAAATTCCAATCCAGATCTATCTAGCTCCAAGTTCATGCGTTTCGTGTTCACTCACACATAATGTAATTTATTTAATGCACCCTTAGCATTTTTTAGCAAGCCAGATTATGGGGTACATTAAACGATACAGAAAAGCTCTGATTAAAATGTCATGATATTTGATACATATAAATAATTGATGTGATTTTATGAAGCATAATAACATCAACCCTGGTAAACTAGATTAAAAACTAGAGTGTTATTGACATCAGTGAGTTATGTGCATATTCCTCCAAAATTCCATTCCTCTACTTCCATTCCAGAAATAACTGATATATTATTCCCTTTCCTTCTTAATATTGATGTATGTAGCAATCCCTAAATAAAATAAAAAGCTGTTTGTAAAATTTATCATATATAATACAGGTAATTCTGTAATTATACATGTATATATTATGCATTATATAATTTTATAATGTGTAATTTTCTTCAACTTGCTTTTTTTCACTGAACATTATTTCTATGATTTACTTATCATGTTTCAGTAGCTATAGTTAACTCATTTCCACAACTATATAATATTCTACTGTGTGACTATTCTATAATCCATTTATCCAATTTTTTTTGGTCAATACTGTTGTTACCTGATTTTTTCTATTTTAAGCATTGTTGTCAATTATACAATTCTTGTACATATCATCTGGCACTCATATGCAAGTTTCTCTAGGTTTTGTTTCTAGGCATAAAATTCCTGGGTGAAAGGTAAGTTCATGTTTAAATTTATAAAATGATGGATTTTCCAATTAAATATTCCAATTATTTGTCCCCTAGAGCTGAATATATTTTTCATTACTCTGCTTCCTTGCTAGCAATTGATATTATCAGAATTTTAAATTTTTTAATGTAACACAACTAATATTGCATTGTGATCTTAATTTGCACTTCTCTGATTACCAGTGAGGCTGAACCATTAGTATTTTCTCTCATTTGAAATGCCTATTTGGTCATTTATTAGGTTTTTGTTTTGTTTTATTTTTTGGATGGGAAGAGGGTAGTTCTTTTTCATGTTGCTTCATAAGCATAATTATACTTAATTGATATACTAATGCTTTGTTGATTCCATATGCTGTAAATATACTAATGCTTTGTTGATTCCATATGCTGTAAATAGTTTGTGGTTTGTATTCTGTTTTCTTTATGGTGTCTTTTGATAGATGGCAATTTTTTCTTTTAATGTAGTTGAATTTAGCAAATTTTATCTTCATTTAAGGTTGACATTTTCCCTACTTTGAGACTATAAACATTATCTTCTAAATTTTCTTCTGAAAGTTTAAATAGTTTCCCTTTGGAATTAAATATTCAGTCTACCTGGAATTTATAGAATACGTACATATAAGCAAAAATGAATTTTATTGTTTTTTTCGTATAATTACCTTAGCTCCCTTCTCCAGTGATCAGTAATATCATCTTTCTCCTTATCAAGTTCTGTTAAGCGTCAGTCTGTTTCTGAGCTCTCTAATCTTTTGAGTGATCTGTTCCAATGGCCAGTTGGTCTCTCCTTGAATTAATATCACCCTGTATTCACTGGCATACTTTTCTTTATTAAAGCTTGGTATCCAGTAGCACAGATTTTCCCACCTTATTTCTTCTTCAGTTATGCTTTACCCATTGTTGGGCCTTTGCTTTTTCAAGTAAGTTTTAGAATTAATTTGTTTCCTCCAAAACCCTGTAAAATGTTGATTAAATATATAGTGAGACTTAAGGACAACTGACATTTTTATGATATTGAGTAATCTTCCCATCCATGAAGATGGTATATTTCTTTTTATATTTGTTTTAAAAATAGCTTTTAATAAAATTAAGCATCTTTCTTCCTTAGCTTTTGCACATATTTTAAAATATCTTTTTCTTTGTATTTTTATATATATTTAAATTATACTTTATAAATTTGTAGCTGGTACATATTAACACATTAATTTTAAATATTGTTATTCAGGCACCTTGATAAACACTAATTCTAATATTTTGTTGGTAGATTCTTTGGGTTTCTATGTAGATAATATTGTCTGTTAACAGTGCTATTTTAGCTTTTTTCTATATTTGTTTTCACTCCTGTCTTACAAACTAGATGGGCCCACTAGTAGATGTAGCTACAAGCACCAGAAATGTAGGTATTATGAGCAACTGAATTTTTAATTTTAAATAATAATTTATGGCTAATAGATATTGTATTGATCTAGTATTTGTTATTTTTTAACATGTTAGTCATCATTTATTATTTTTATATTATTTCTTTTTAGATCAATGTACACATTTACAAGTTTCTTTGATCAACATTTCTCCTTGTATTTCCTGATCTAGAGTCGTTCCTCCTTTAAGTGCATCATTTAGAATGAACATCGCTAGCAAAGGTCTCTTAGTGGTAAACTCTGGTTTTTGTTTGTTTTTGTAAAGTCTTAATTTTAATAATGATCTTGAAAAAGACTTTTTATAACAACACAATTTAGGTTAATAAATTATGTATCTCAGTATTTTGAAGATAGATACTTCTTTAAGAACATTTGACTTCCATTGAAGCTTCAGTTCAGAAATCTATTAGACTAAATTTTGTCTTACAAGTGTTCCATTTTTCCCTCTGGCTGCCTTTCAGATACTTCCTTTGCTGATGTTCTCGTTTACTATATAGTATGTTTTACATATAGATTTTTCTGTGATTATTATGCTTCTGTCATAATTCTCATAAGGCTCTCATGTTCGTAAGACTCAGCAATTCTCAGCCTCATTTTCAGTCATTCCATTATTGCCCCTCTGTCTTATTTTTTCAAGGACTACAATTAAATGTATGTTTGCCCTTCTTGTGTTTATTCTATCTTCAGTGATTCTTAGCCTTTCTTTTATATTTTCATGCCCTAATCTCTCAAATGAAAATTCTTCAGTTCGTTGTCTCTTGAGCTTTGCCTAATGTTATTTAATTAGTCAGTGAGCTTTTAATTTCAATAACTATTTTTTATTTAGAATACTTCTACTTTTTCCTTTTACAATCTCCTTGGTCATTTTTAATAATCTCTTGTTTCTTACTGATTTTTACTATTCCTTAAAAATTTTTTAGACATTTCAGAATATCATTTTACATTTTTTCCCATATTCTAATGTCTCTAGCTTTGAAAGTTTTGTTGTTTTTTGGATGACTCTCATTCATGCCAGACTCTTTCATTTATTGTTTAGTGGTTTATTTAAAATTGGAAATTTTCTTTTAATTGTAGGCTAGGTTTCTACCCCAGATTTGCATTTGCTTCACTGATGCCACTGGCACGTATATATATCCACAACCACTTTAGCTCCTATGAAGTATCCTGCCTCAACATCCGGCATCCTTACCTTGCAGGACGGCCCAGGTCTCCTGAGCCCAGGCTGCTGTTAGAATTGGGGAACTTTAACTTCTGTTTTTGTTCACTGGCACTGTTCAGGGTTTAGCTCACTGTTCTTTTTATTCTTCCCTCGCCTATCTTTTCTTTATCTTAATATTTAGGGATCTTCAATGTTTTGTCTTTTTCCTGAGCTCAACTCATTATAAAACAAGTATGTTGTAGTTGTGCAGGATCAACTTGCATTGCCATAGGAGGACCATTTGGAACATCTATCATTTTGCTAACTCAAAAGCCAGTGCCTAACTTTTATTTGATGGCACATGGGCTTCTTCTAGATTGGAGACTGCATTTATAGAGCTTTGAGCAGTGAGATTAAATTGATTGACTTGATTTTCCCTAGATTCCAGACTTTTTTGAGCTTCATAAAAATCCAATTATGTTATCAGATAATTAAACTGATCATTTTAATAAAATATGGACAGAAAAAAATACTAAATCATATTTGAAAAGCAGATGTAGGTTTCACATTCATGGTCCTCCTTGGAAAAAGTTTCCAAGAAGGCTGTAGATACATTAACTTTTTCTCAAATGTATCTTTCTGATCCATACTGTCTAAAACTACAGAGAAAGGCAAGAGGAAAGAGTACTGAATTTGGGGTCAGAGAAATAACTGTAATCTCAGCATAGACACTAAGCATATGATTTTTCAACAAAGTAATTAATGTCTATGAGCCTGTATTTCCTCATTTATATAATGAAGAAATTTCGATTTCTCACTGTTATTCTAAGAATTAAATCAAACAAAATAGTACACGTGCAATTACCCATGATAATGTCCAGTAAAAGAGAGCAGAATATGCCACCCTCAAATATTTTTCTTTGGCATAAAAATAGACAGCAGACACAGGAGAAGCTCTGAAAATTATGTAGAAGCACACTCCTTCTAAGGGAAATCTCCATTTATAAGTGTCTCCCCTTCTGTTCTGGGAAGAGAAGATTACTGAATCTCTAGATGATACTCTTACCAATGGAGAAGGCAAGTATACCCCTGTTTATTTTGCTTTGCTTGATAACCTTACATAACTGTCTTATCTCTCCCTTTCCCAACATCTTCTTTTGTCTTTATCTGGAGCTGCTATGTAAGGTGTGGCTTGGGCCATTTTGGGGGAGGTTCTCCCAGGTATACATGTTATTAAACTGCTATGTGTTTTTCTCCTGCCTTTAAGTATAAGGGGTCTCAACCCAGAACCTAGATTAGAGGGAAAATTATTTTTCCTCCCCATCAGTTTGTCGCCCCATGATAGGACCCACTGAGACACCATAGTCACTCCAGAGCCTGCACCTGGGATCCTGAAAGATGAGTAGAAGCTGGTGGCAAAAAGTAAGAATTCTTACCAAAAAGCTCTCTCAAATCTCTCTATGCCCAACTGAGAAGAACAGGTAAAACTTTCTTGTCCTTTCTTTTCCAAATTTAGATTAGCAGGAAAAACATTTGAGTGAACTAGCTTCTTGGCAGCTGCTAAAGATTTTTATTATGAATGCTCTCGTTTTCTATTTCTCTCTTCCCTCCCAGAAATGGTCATTGTTTTGCCTCTGTCTTTTGTGTCCTTTATTATAAGGAGGAGAACTATGGGTAAGAGAAAGATTTCCTTTTGTCTTGAGAGCTTAGCTTTGTGGCCAGTGAGGATATTTCTCTGTCAGCCAAAAATGGCTGAGGGCCCATGACTTGAAATGACAAGCAACATTCTCACAGGGAATTTGTCTTACAGGCTCCTGGTCCTTAAAGGGCCTTTGTCATTTCAACCTGTATTGTCTGTTTTGACTAACACCATTCTTAACACCTTACCAATGAATGTCTTTGCTTTCTTAGGCTAAATCTGGGAGTGAACATTTTGGTTCATGGGGGCTGCACCTTCTGCAATTCCTTTTTTTTTTTTTTTTTGGTCCTTTGTTAAGCCATTAAGAGCTTATTGGTTTGCATCACTATTGAGATACATATAACATTGAAGATCCTACTTGTCATTGGCCAGATGATGAATCTTTTGAACTGGAAAAACTTTTATATTGGAAAACATTTTTAAACAACTGTCTTAACACTGCAAAGAAGACACAAAGGAATATGGCATCTAACCTTGGGGATTTTATTTTGTTAAGGAAACCCCTATTTTTTTTTTTTTTTAAACTTCCAGCTTCAAAAGATCCTACCAAAGGCACAGAAAAATTGGAAAGATCCATGAACTTTCACATTTCCACCTACATGGAACTTAACTGGCTGCTAAGGTATGTTCTTTCACAGAAAAGCCAGATGGCTGCCTGGGGAAAACTCCCCTCACCAAGGTAACAGAGGAACAGAATTTCTCCCAGGCCCTCTTACCAGTGAGCAGGAAATGGCTCAGCTGGAGGTTGATGTTGAGCTTTGTAAGAGCGGTAGTGGAGCTTTTTCATCCTAAGGTGAATTGGTTGAGGTTGAATTGTATACTCAGGAAGAAAGGTGAGCATTTACCCAGCCTTCACAAAGGAAGCTCCTGAACACAGGAGTCTTGGTTTCCATCTTTGTTTATATAATTCAGGCCACAATCCAATTCCTTGAGGACTTAGAAGCAATTGTCAGTCTTAAAAATCTTTACAAAACCAGAGATGCATCTCTAGAAGCAATTCAAAGTCCACCTGTCCTTAACAATCCCCCACATTTTCCCTATTGATCTCAAAATGCTTGCAGATACTGTAAAATATTAGGACACTGGAAACAGAATTGTCCTGTACTTGAGGAAAAGCAGGAAAACTGTAATTACACTAGTCCTCTAGTAACTGGTAGACACTCCAAAAATTTCACCTTGAAGAAAACTTGTATACTTTCTCTGTGCCTTTGAAATGCAAACTTAGGGAACTCATTCTCATCAAGAGGGGAAAAAAGGAGCTATTTAGAAATTGGGCAAATAAAAAAATCTTACGTCTTCACAAATATTAGTTTAAAAAAAAAAAGCCTTTGTCATCTAAGCAGGTAAACTTATTCCATCTGCCGGAAACCTAATTTGGACCCAACTTTCTTTTCTTTTTTTTTTTATAAACTAGTGAGCTTTGTATTGTACCTGACTCAATGGCTAAAATTTGAGAATGAAAGCTATACTATTTCTGTTTGTATCTGCCTATGTAATTACATATGTTATTTTTCTATATCTACCTACATGGTATCGTCAAATTTAATTTGTAAAAACTATTTGGTTGGCTTGAAGGAAAACGCTGGATGGATTGAGTATTCCAAAACTCACAGAAATAGAGAAACTAATGTTTTTTAAGTACCATAATCTTTGGTAAATTAAAGCGAGTTAAAGTTTGTTGGTTTAATTAATATAGACATGCAACTTTTGAACCCTTAAAGTTTTCCTGAATTGCATGATATATATTTATTGAATATCTAGATCATTTCTAAATAACATAAAATTTTGAGCATTTCTCTGTAATAGTAAAAAAAAAAAAGTAGATAAACCAAAGTTACTTAGGTCTATTAATAAACATGTCTCACACCATACTGAAAAATTATACTTAAAAAAAGGCATATGCTTCTAGAAATTGAAATGTATTCATAGACTTACCAATCTAAATGCTGTTGTAACAGACCGTTCACAGTTGCTTACTTCTGAGTTTTCACTAGAAATTAAGGTTTCTAGGGGTTAAGAATTCTAATAAATATATGTAAGTAAAACTACTAACAGTAATAAGAGAAACTCTTCCATCTCTGTATACAAGGAGAGTGGGGTCTGTTTTTGGGTGACAGAGTGTGAGATAGATATGGAGATGCATTTTTGTTAAGGGAAATGAAAGTAATTTTGTCCTGAAGAACAACTGGCTATTTCAGAATGGAAAAGACAAGAATGAAGAACAGTAGAAAAGGGTAGGAAAATTTGGGAAGAGAGAATCATACCTTGTATGGTTAAGCTAGCTAAGATTATTATAAGGATTTTTAAAATAAGCTTTAATATCAATATTGTACTTATATAAAACTAAAACTTAATTTTGTTTCATCTGCTAAAAGGACAAAATGTACTTACCAGGTGCAGAAAGCTCAGGCTATCTTTATTAAATACGTAATTGCTTGCAGGATATAGGTCTAACTTTGGGAGCTCACCTGCAAGTCTGCCTCCTGAAATGAGACACTCTTGTTTAACTGAACTGATCTATTTCAAGGCTGCTTCAATGAGATAATGGAGCATTCCTTCAACTCAGCTTCTGTATGATGAAAACTTCTTGCAGACATTTTCAACAGCAGGACTAGAGGTTAACAGAATATGCCACTCCAAAGTGTGCCTCCCTGGCACATAGATTATCTTGAGCTGGTTGTTTTTAAGAAAAGGCAGGCACAGACAAGCTCTGAAAACCAGTAGAAGCTACCCTTTTGTAAGAGACAGCCACATTTCTAAAGGAAATCTCCTTTTATAAGAGAGTTCTCCTCCTCTGTACCAGGAAGAGAAAAATGACTAAATCTTTAGAAATTTTTTAATTAATGGCAATGGTAACAATTTAAAGTCACATAATTACCATACCCTTCTTTACTGAGTTTTGCCACATAAGTGGCTTCCTTGCTCGACCCCCATCTTCTTTTGTCTTTAGTTAGAGATGGTATTTAAGGTGGTGGCTGTAGCCATTTTGGGGAGTTACTCAGATTTCCTGGGTGTTTCCCAGGTATACACATTATTAACTTAACTTCTGTTTTTTTCCTCATTAATCTGTCTTTTATTACAGGAGGGGTCTCAGCCAAGACCCGGGAAGGGTAGAAGAAAACTTCTTTTTCCTCCCCTATATGAGCACATAGTGGACACTTGGTCAGTATTTTTTTTTTCCTTTCTCTTAGCATCTTTGGGCTAATGTGATTAAATGTATGATTTCCGAAAATACATCTTGAATTTTCCTTCTCAGTCACTTCTAGAGCAGATCTATCAGCCTTATCTCTGTACTTGAGAGTTAATTAAAAAAAAAAATAGAGCAGGGTCTAACTCCTACCTATATAAATTAAGTTACTTTCAAGATATGGGAATTTAGGTCTGATTGTACTTAAAAATGTGAACAATGCTTATGTAACTTTAGTTAGGCAACATCTGGAGCTGATTTCCTAACTTTGATTAACAGAACCAGCCTGATGAATCCCAGATGTTCAAACATGGCTGTGTTTCTTAGACTTAGTGGATTATGAGAGTGAGCACATGGAAGGAAGGGAAACATTTACAAGAACTAGGTGTCAAAGTGGCCAAGGGGGTATTTGGGTGTTGGCTTCGTTCTGGGGGCGGGGGGCATCTTTCTAAATGAACATTGCTTTTAAAGTTGTATGCATGTTATTAAGACAAAGGTCCAACCTTTGATGACCACAATAGTACGTCATTATAATGTGACTCTTATTTATTCCTGCATAAGTGTATTTTTGAACATCTAAAGTCCTGTGGTTAGAAAGATAAAAAATAAACATTCCCTGTCTTTGAGTCACTCAGTTTAGAGAAGGGGTCAGGCATGTGAACAGTAATTATGATCAATTTTAAGTGTTGTATATTGAAGGGCCCAATATAGAAAGTAACCAGGTCTTCCAGGGACGATAGGATGGTTTCAAAGAGAAGGAGACCTAGGCTCAAGATTTCTATACAATACTTCCATCAACTGCATTTAGCTGTGCTAATATTATACAGCTTCCATATATAATTGTATGTGCCATAGACCATGGAACCATTTACATGTCAAAAAGATACAGTAATTTCTGAAATTGTACAGCTAAGGTATTTTGATAGTCCAATCCAGTGTCATAGTGGTAAAAACATGATTAATAATCATATGGACTTCTCAACATTTGGTAAAGCTTTTGGAAAAACAAATATTTTTAGTCTTTCTTTCCCACAAATTGTGCTTTTAAGTGAAGAAATGCCTTTGCCTTTTGTGACCTTTTCCTTACTCTCATGCCCCATGTTGTGGACAGAAAATCAGAAATGTTTTTAGATCAGAATTACTGTAGACGTCTTTGGGGGGAAAGGTGGAGTTGTTTTTGTGACATACTGTAGTTCTTGTAAAACCAGCTTCATTGTTCTTCCCAAGGAAATATCAGCTCTGAGTGAAAAACAAAGTGTGCACCCAAAGGAGAGGAACCCCAAATGCCCTCTTGACAGCAATTTTGGGAAAAAATAAAAATTCACTGTTAACAGTGCGCTTTCAGAGGCAGAGAGGGATTAAGTATAAAATGGTAAGAATAAAAAGGCTAACTCATTCTTATGCAAAGGTTTTCAGTGAAAACTGAGGGCCCCATAAGGCTCAAATGAACTTCAACTCGTTTATCCGGCTATCACTAGCAACTTCTTGCTTTTGTTTTATATTCCGTGTCTCAGTATCTCCTTCTCTAACACCGATCAAATCTAAACCTTACTCCTGTAAATTAACAGATATTGGCCACTTTGACAAATACACCAGAAAACCCATACCAGTAGAGCTGGGCTGTTTCTTCTTGGACAATCTCTTCAACCTTCAACCCTTCACCCAGAAAATGCCTACTTCCCTTTCACAACCTGGTATAGACCTCAGATCCCGAGAAAGGACCTCCCCAGTCCTTCTAGGCTTGGTAAAATCCACTTGCTGCATTTGCTACAAATGCCCATATTACCCTATTATGTGTTCCTCACCACACCTGTAATTGCATGCTCGGTGTCCGTCTGTCTTACCCGATTTTAAGTTCTAGGAGAGCAGCAACTTGTGTCTGTATTTATCAATCATTTTAGCCTCAGCTCATTGCATTCATGAAGCAGATACCTATTGAAAAGAAAACATTCAAAATCTTTATCACTATAATACTTTAGGTGCTTACATTATCTCTCTGGAAGGTATGTCTTACTTTTGACACACTGTTCTCTATATCTATATCTAGACCAACTGTCTCCTTAAGTGTGGACCTTCAGGTCTCAGCTGAAACCTCACATCTTCATGAAAATCTGCTCTCACCAATCTAAATGAATGGGATTTGTTTTCTACCTTGTCTGGTTTCTTCATGGTGCTCATCAAGATTTATAGTTAGCTATTAAATAAGAAAAAATTCAGTACATAAGTTGAGGGCAGGACTGTGTTACCCAGTGCCTAGCCAGGTGTTGAACAGACAGGCAGATGCTTATTGTTTTGTTTTAAATGGAATGAGTAGAAGTTACATATGTGAATTTGGTGACTATCATCTCCCTAAATATATTGTAAGTTTCTTAGGCACAGGGGTGCTGGCTTTTCATCACTATTATTCTATATCTAGCAGGCTTCTTTACATATATTAGGAGTTCACACTTTTTTATTAACTGAATGTGTAAATAATGTTTTATTCATCCAAAGAACTTTTAGTGTCTTATTATATAAAACTTGTCATTTATCTATAAACTTTGGATCTATTAGGTATGCAATTCATCTTGGATTTTTTTCTAAGACAAAACATCAATTACCAGGATATAACTATATACCTTTTACTCAATGAGTATTAACACCTGGTGAGCAAGGGGCTATTGACCCCTCTAAACAAGACAGAGACCGTCTACTTAAGCAGTTTCATTATTGTAACTGGGGTGGCCCTTGCCTCATTTCAGGGGTGTTACTATTGGGTTCCAATCCATCAGGGATAATATGATTGACATCTCTTTCCTTATGCATTAGGAGTAGCAGCAAGTCCAAAATAATTCCCTTCCCAGAGATCCCCTGGGGTGAAACACTCAGAATCAGACTCTCATTATTGACCTGGTGAATGGATTAGGGACTCAGATAGGCAGTTCTGGTGTGCAGAGCCTGAGGTCCCCAGGGATCTATTCTCTCCTGAAGCTCCTGGGGAGGGTCACCAGGGACTTGGAGCCCAGGGGCTAAGCAGGGTGCTCTGTTGAAGGCACTTTCAGGGACATTGGGAGCCCGCCTCTTTATAACCATTCTTACTTTTCACTGGCACAGTCACTTCGCAGGACAGTGTAGGGGAAGAATTGTTCTCTCTCTGCCCTTCTGGTTGGGACCCCATCCCTGTAATAAAATACAGAAACAGGAGAAAAACAAACAAGTTTAGGAACACTGTGGATGGAGAAATCAGTAAACAGTGGATTGAGAAAGAAAGGGAAAATTTTATTTGAGCCAATCTGAGGATTATAACCCGGGAGAGAGGCTTTCAGAAAGCTCTGAGGACTATTCTGCCCATTAGACGTCAAAGCACAGTTATAAAGTTTCTGAGACAAAGGGTTATACTTCAAATGATGTATTATTGGTGTTTTACACAATCCAGATCGAGATGTACAAAGACACAGGTAGTGGGTCAGGACTCATCCTGGCCCCTTACAAGATTCAGAAGGAAGATTAGCTCCTAAGGAATTGTGACCTTTGATGAGAGTAAGAAGGAAGGTTATCTCCTAAGGCATCTGGGTGATAATGCTGATGCACAGCACACACCAAGAGGGAGGGGCGAGGCCCAGGCGGGCAAGGGAAAATTTTATGTTTCAATATTTCTCATCTTGCCCTAAAATATGGGTTGTATTCCAGCCACATGTGTACCTCCTGTACACATGGACGATACCCTGAAAAGCTAAGTAAGTAAAACTACCTGAACTGGCCCCAAGCTGCCCTTAAATACCAGCTCCAGCAAAAGTCATTTTGGAGGGGATCCCAGTTCTGGGGGTGACCAGGAAAAGCTCGGTAACCAGGGTAAGGTTTGATTTGCAGGTTTAAGTTGCCTTCTCCAAGGATAAGAGTTTCTGGAAATTGGGAGTCATTCTTCTCTTCCTGGGACAGAGGGAGACACCCTTACACATAGAAATTTCCTTTCCTTTTGGAATGTAAATGTCCCTTACAAAAGGGTAACTTCTATTCTGTTTTCAAAGTTTCTCAAAAATAATCCTCTAAATATGATCCTTATGCCAAAGAGTTACTTGGGTTGGCAGATTCTGCTCCCCCTCAACAGCTCCAGAGGGGGCGCCAGGAGTGGGATGAGCATCTGCCAGCTAGTGGGCTCAGAGGCAACTCTCCCACTCCTGGGGCTGCCCTTAGTTTAAACTAAGAAATACAAAAAGCTTTGTTCTGCTTTCTTTCCAGGGACAATGAGGGCCACCCAGTCACATCCATCTTAATAAAGTAAAGCAACCTTTAGTGGTTCCAAGTGCCTTTCTCTCCTACAGGTAGGAATGATGAGTTGGTGATTACAGAGTGCACCCCACCTCAGCCACCCACCCAGCCTCGTCTAAAAGATGTAGATCTCATTTTTTTTTTCCCTTTTTAAGCATTTTTCTCGCTGGAGCAGAAAGAGAAAAGTTCCTGAGTTTAATCTATGTTAGGAAAATCCAAATCTCGTAATACTGGACAAAATGAAAGCTTTTCAGATACAAGGTAATGAATGATGAATGCTGAAGGGTACCAGAATGTACCACCCCAAATACACCTCTTTGGCATATGGATTATTTTGAACTGAATGTCATTGAGAACCCGCAGAGGAAAGAAAAGCTCTAAAAACAGAGCACAAGTTTTCCTTTTGTAAAGGAAATTTACATTTAAAAAGGAAACTTTTCTTTGTAAAGTACTCAACAACTCTTATCAATAGAGAAAGCACTTCTTAAATATGCATAACAAACCTTACTAAATGATTCTTTTTCTTTTTTTAACCATACTTCCCCTGGTCACACCCCCTTAATTGCCTCCTTTGCTCCAAAGCCCCAAACTCCTTTACCTCTGTGTAGCTTGAGATAAACCCAACTTCTCATCACCCCTTTGAGTTACTCTATGTTAGGTGCTCCCAGGGTACATTTGTGATACAAATAATAATAAACTTTTCTCTGATTAAACTCTCTCTGGCCAGTATAATTTACTGGGCCCCACACTGGAGAATCTCAGATGGGTAGAGGAAATTAATTTTTTCTTCCCCTACAATCCCACACTTAGTAGCATGCATAAATAACATGTGACATGAGTACATGGGTTTGGTAAAATCACATTTCCTTGCAGGAACCCGGACGATTATTGGAGAAATGGCCTTGGAAGTCCCCCTTGAGCAGAACAGAGCTTGAACTTCTGGCAGGTGGAAGAGAACATCAACTGAATGTAATCATTACAGTCAAAAGTACAGTGGGGAGAAAGCATAGGACATGCCTGGAGAGAGGACTGGAAAGTCAGTCAGTGCTAGGGACAGCTTGTGGATGTCTTTGACTGGCAAACCAAGGGGACTTCAGTTAGCTGGGCTAGGGGATGTGTGGAGAAGTGATATTAAAACGTTCTGGGAGAGAAGTCAATGAGATTTAAAGCAGAAGCAGTGGGAAAGGAGAGAAGACAGATGGCCTGGATTGAAAGAGGCCCAGTGATTAATGGTGCTGGATGTAAGGAGAGCGCAAAGCAGCTGCCAGTTCCTGGTGGAACAATCAGCTGGCATCAGAGCAGGGCTCAGCCCAGAGCCTCAGGCTCTTGTTCTGCCCCAAGGATCAGTAGTGTGGTGGTGGTGGTGGTTGTTTTAACACTTTTGCCTTAACATTTTGAGAATTTTCAGAGTTAGAACATAACTTACATAAAACTGCTTTACCCACTCAGGGATCTTCTATGAGCTTTCCTTTTTGTCAGGTGCAAGGCTTTTTGCCCAACAGGCAAGAATTTCCTTGAGGCATCTATCCTGCAGAATCATTTGTCCACCCTTTTATCAATGAGGGGCTTCCTAGCTCTTGACATGCAACAGTTGTTATAACTTCATAAGTAGGTTTCATATACTCTTCCTCATTATATCCTAATCACAGAATCATGAGAAAGGCATTGAGGCTCTTTTATAGGTAAGAAGCAGTGCACTTTGTTTAGCTGCCATTGAACTTACCTGGGAAACTGGAAACAATTAAAAGCCACCCACGCGCAGCTGTAGCAGACGCATGAATGTGGGGACAGCTGTAGTTTTAAAGATCCATCAGCGTGCTGTGTCAGAGCCCAGGATCTGTAGCCAGATCTGGGAATAATACCTTTTCAGGCAATTACCAGCTGCATAATCTTGGGCAAATTACCTAGCTTCTCTACACTTTAGTCTCCCTCATCTGTATAATGGGGTTATAGTGAATAATCTCACTAAGTGGGGAAAAAAACATGCTGGGATCAGTAACAGCCCACATGCTGCATTTCTTGTTTACTAAGTACCAAACATTCACTAAGAGTTTTACAAGCAAAATAGCCCTGGGGTAGGTACTAGCTGTATTTCCATTTTAAAGATGAAAACCTGAAGGCCTTTGAAATGCTGATTTGTCTAGATTACAACCGTAGCAAAGTGCCAAATGAGGATTTAAATCTGTATTGGTTGATATTAAACTGATGCTTTTAAATCATTATTCTATACCATCATTGTATATATGTAAAGTACTTAACAACATCCAGAATGCGGTAAGTACTGAATATGTAATATTATTATGATTCTTTTTAGTCTTAAATTACAACTTCAGTGGTACAAATATATGTAGTCTGCAAACTAAATGTTTGATAGATCTAAAGTTCAAGTAAAAATGTCAAGCAGGGTAGAATCAGATGAAAGCACCAGATTTTAGAGAATTAATATAGAACTAAGATAAAAATGGATTTTAGAATGAATTGGGGTTCAAAGAGGAAAGTGTTAAGACCTGAAAACAGCATAGATGCAGGGAGGGAAGGAGCGCCATCGCTCATGCTAGCATTTTTGCCATCTCCCCCCAATGAACCAGGGAAGCAGTGGCTGCAGGAGACCCATCTGCAGGCCTGGAGTCCATACTCCAGGCAGCCTGTGCTTGGACCACCCCTAGGAGAGTCTATCGTATTGTACAGGTGGCTTAACGGGGCAGTATGAATTGCACATGAAATTTGTTGGCCACAGGTACCCTGGTAGGAGGCCAGGGTAGAAGTCCTGGAAGGAAAATGGTAGAGATTCTTGCTTAAAATGGCTAACCCAGGTTCTGTGGGATTAAAGCGCTCCCCAGCACACGGGCCTGTGAATCAGGCAGTGGCTGGAGGGAATCAGTGGGCTGGAGCAGCCAGCATGCCAGAGAGAAACCTCAGCTTGTGAAAGGATGAGGCTCTTGTTTCTACCTGGAAGAAGTTGAAGTCACTGGCCAAAAGGTCTCCTGCGGACTTCAGCTTGATGTCAGTAAGCAACACAGGGTTCGACTTGAGGTTGGCCTCCAGGGGGGCAGATTTTATAGCACCTCAGTGAGATTGCTGATGTCGAGGGCCAGTAACCAGGTTCATACTGCCAGCACAGTTCAATAGCAATGCCTCAGTCCCAGATTCCTAATCTCTTCAAACACCTGCATGGGACCATTTTAAGCTGGACCCATCCCTGTCACCCTTGTAGCTTGCTGACGTCTCCTGAAGTGTCTGGAGCTCAAGGTTTTCCCCAGAGAACATCATACTTTTGAGTCAAACAATAAGATAGCTGTACTATACCTGCCTATCTTGGGCTGACCGAGGTAAACCTTCCTACAGAAAAATGGCACCAGATGAAGACTGACCTTTGTGAAACATGGTTGGTTAGTCATTCCTAAAAGTATAGCTGAATCCACATTTAAAGAGTTTATAGCCTACATTGTGCTATTTCAACATGGTTTTTAAAATAATGAAAATTAAATTAACCAGAAGATTGAAAATCTGTCTATACACAAACAACTTTGATTTGCATGGTGAAACGATTGTGCTTTTGTTTCACTGAACTGACCAAGAATGTGATTGATTTAACTGAATGAGCCAGTTATTTTTGTGCTACGTTGGCTGTAGAAACCATGCATGTAGTCTGTAGACATTAAGCCCTGCTGGCACAAATAAGCAAAGACTATGGAGTTCACTTTTTGTGTGTTTTAGTCAGTATTGTTCATGTTCAGAACTTGAAACGGAACACAGAATCCCTCATGGTGAATTTCAATTAAAAATGCAGATTCTTTTAAATGATTTGTATGGATAATCTAACATGGTTAACTTTATACAAGGGGCATTTTATCTTTTTGTGTCTTCTCCCACCTCCCTGCATTCCAATAACAAGTATCTTTACTTTCTTTCTATGCTACTTCAAATAATCAGTTTGAGCTGTGGAAAATACTGGAGAGTCTTACCTCAAAAGAAGAATTTTGGCAAGTTTTGAGTGAAAACACAATTATAATCGAAACCACTATGCATACCTCTACCGCTGAGAGCAGACCTCATGTTTTTACAGTCACCCAGTGCTAATGCAGCAGGAGGGCCCTGTCCTAGATTCTTTGTGGCTCCAGACTACTTTATTTCCTTTCTTCTCACCGTAGGAGAATGTTTCCTTTTTCCCTGCGTCTTAGGGCCTATGAGACATCATTAGCCCTTCTGGCTCTGTATCTTTCTATTTATCTTTTTTGCTTTCTTCTGTTTCAAATTTCATAGTTTACTATTTCTGCTTCTGTGTGAACAAGGCTGGATTCACTATTAAACTAAAACTGGAGAGAACAGCTCATTATTACCACTTCTCAACACCTGTTATGTGCCAGGGGCTAGATAGGTGCTTTGCATACTTTATTTCTAATAAAACAACCCCATGAGTAAGGTTAATAGTCACATTTTACAGTTGTGGAAACTGACGCTCAGAGACCAAGGAAAAGCTTGCAGTCAGTAAGGGACAAAACTGATGGAAGACCTCAGGGCTATTGCCTTCCAAAGACTATACTCTGAATCTGTTCACCGGGCCTCGCTTAGCCTGGGTCACCTTCCCAGGCTGGTGACACTAAACTTCCTGTGTGTGATGGCTGTGGGACTGATCTTTATCTAAGGATTACATGTCTTCTTTAATTTTGCAGTATTTCTTTTGCCATCCTGTCCGGAAACTCTAAAGGAAAACCCACTACACTGTGCAGTCCTTTCTAACTTTGCATCTTGCTACACTTCTTAGCAGCATGATTGCTCAGTTATCATCCATCCATCAAGTGATGGAGGCTACAACAAAGTTTAAACTTCAGTGGCTGAGTTTCTTGGAAATGCTTTCAAACATATAATTGGAGCTTTCTGACATACCCTTTTCTAAACTGTTCTCGCTGAGGCAGTATCAGTCAGAATACAGCTAAAAGTAACAAAATTTAGCTGTGTGAGGCAGAAAAGGATTCAAAACAAGGAAAGAGCAGCATCTAGGTAGGTCCTCCAGGAATGACCCTCAGAGTAACAGTGAGGATCCCACCAATCAGGGAAGCTGCTCCTTCTGCTACACTCAAGGGGCAGGAATGGTGAGGCTACCTTAGCACCTTTACAGCTGCTGCTGGACATCTCTGTGGCAGCCACTGGAACACCGTTTTAGACAGATTCAACATCTCTGGCAAGTGAAGCAAATCACTGGCCTCCACCCCACTTCCATCTTCTGAATCTTGCATGAGTGGCTCTCATTAAACCCTGCCTGGTATCTAGAACCCTAGCTGTAAGGGAGTTTGAAATGCAGTTTTTAGTTTTTCAGTCTCTGCCATACAGAATACCGTACAGAAAGCAGATAGAATGGAGGGCCAGTAAACCAATTAGTCAACACTTGCGTATTTGGTGAACACTCTTTTCCTTTGTTTTGCGTTGAGATGGAGAATTTTTGGCAAATAGTTTTAATCATGCAAAAAGACAAGAATAAAAGCACACCCTGGGAGTAGGGTTTTCCTTTCTCAAATGCATAAGTACTCTTTTAAGTGGAGATACTTTGTCTCAGTCTGTAACTCCAGGTAGAGGAAGTCAAAATGCAGACTGTAAACTCTATAATCCTTATGCTATAGAAAGACCAGAAGAGAATGGAATGGAAGGATATCTTCTTGGAAAATGCTAGACCTGTTATATTGTAGATTAAACTAAAAAATAATGTTACTATTACAGGGAACCTTAAACCTATCAAAGCAAGCTAATCAACTGTGAAGAAGTCAGTTAATACTGGATCAGCCTGCAACAACAATGAAAGGCTAAGATTCTTTATCTAAAAGAGAAAACTCTCGAGATCTCAGCAATAGTAGTAATGATGTTAATGACCTAACTCAAAGTGACGACGGTGTGAAAACTAACATAAACTTTTCACGTCTTTAAATGAAACTTGAAACTAAGCATTCCTTAACCAACTTATTGCTGGAAATAGCTATTATAGGAATAACAAGAGACATTTATCCAATAAGTGAGATTCTTTTCTTTGAATTATTTTTAACTGGGCTGTAAACTAGTCATCTGAAACAACTATCAAAAAATATGCTTATGATAAAACACAGTGAAGGAGACAAATCATTAATGTTCTTCGAAGACAAAGGTAGCTTTTAAGAAGTAAAATCTAAATATAATACCAACTTTTAAAACCTGGATAATGTAAAATTCTATTTTGGCTGCTTTAAATCAATTTTTATCTTCCTGGTCTACTATTTCTGATGGGGGTGGGGGTTGTGAATAGGTTCCTAAGGCTAACTATTCTTCTCTGTTTTTCGAAAGTACTTTCAATTGGGTTTTTCTTAAATACTAAAAACGCTTTACTTTCATTTTCTACGAGGCTAGTCGGTTCCAGAATTTGAGACCTGAGAGTTCTGGTTCAAGATGGCAACATTGGAGGATCCTGAACTCACCTCCTCCCATGAACACACCAAGTCTATAGCTACACATGGAAAAATACAAAATCCAAAGCCAGCTAAGCAAGTCCTATAAACTAGACAAATGAGAAAGAACTCACACTGAAGTGGGTAGCAGAGGCTGAGACACAATCTTGCCTTAAACAACACCACAGGCACAGCAAACCACAATCAGGAGGAGACTCAGAACCCTGAGCTTCTCCCTGAATAACAAAGGGTTTGAACCCCACAGCAGGCATCCTAACTTTTAAGACCTGCACCTGAGAGATGAGCACACAAAACTCCTCACTTTGAAAGTCAATGGGCCTTGAGTCCAGGAAAACCACAAGGCTATATGGTAAACTGAGAAACAGTTCCTAAAGGGCTCCTGTGCATAAATTCTCCCACCCCAAGGGCCAGCACAGAAGTAGCCAAGACACTGAAAAGCACCCAGACACTCTGTGAGGGACTGATTTGCCTGTTGCTTATCTCAGAGCATCAGCCTGAGGAGCAAGTGTCTCATTTAATGCACATCTAGCGATGTACTGAAATACTCTCCAAAAACAGGGGCCAGGAGCTGCCATCTTTGTGCTCTCCTTCTGTCTCACTTCAGGTTGCTGGTATCACCTGGAAGGCAGCTTGTACACTCATCTGGCACCCAGGGAACACCTCTAGATCACCTGGCTCTGATGACCAGTGGAGGTTAGGCCTGCAGGTCCCACAGGACTAATGAATGGAGAAAACATTCTTCACCAGCTACCACCCACATGGCACAGCAGAAAGGCAACAGATTGAGGTGCCCAGTCTTTCTGTGAAAGAAGCCTACTAGTTTATCTTTACAGCTGTAGCCTAAAGGGCAGGCTTCTAAGTGTACACACTTCTAGGGGCTGACTACACTCTCCCCAGAGACCAGGGAGGATGGAAGTCACCATATTCACATTCCCCATTTGCTATACCTCAGGTTATTGGTGTCTTCTAGAAAGGAGCTTGTGTATAAATCTGGGTCCCAGATTGTGTCTGCTGCTTAGAGAGCAAGCCCTTGAAATCCCAGCTTTGGTGGCCAGCGGTGGTTATGTTTATGGGTTCCACAGTACAGTAGCTAAATGAGAAATGGCTTTTATCTATCACTCCAGGCCTTGGCAAAGAGAGAGGAGACAGAAACGCCCATATCCTAGTCTTCCCTTAAAAGAGGTACATTTCATATTTTAAGAGTTGCTACCTGAGGAGCTGGCTTCTAATCAGCCAGAATCTAGGTGCTGACTAAGATCTTCCCCTTTGGACAGTGGATTTGGTATACCCTCAACTACTGGGATCCACTAAAACCAAAGTAGGCTGCTTGGACAATCATAAGGATTTCAGAGGCCAAAGGGCTAGGGCAGAGTTGAATGATAATATTCATCTCCTACAGAAGACCGCTCCTTCAAGACTGGGGGAGGTGGCTGTTTCATCTAATGCATACAAATGCATAACCCATACAGAGAGTCAAGGAAAATGAAGAAATAGGAGTATATTTCAAATTTAAAAAAAAAGATAGAACCTCAGTAAAGAATTTAATAAAATGGAGATAAGAGATTTACCTGATAGAGCTCAAAATAATGGTCATAAGGTAGCTCACTGAGCTCAAAGAAGATTGGATGAATAAAGTAAGTTTCGCAAAGAGATAGAAAATACAAGAAAGTACAAAACAGAAGTCACAGAGCTGAAGAATACAGTAATTGTACTGAAAATACAATAGAAGGGCTCAATAGAAGACTAGATAATGCAGAATAAAGGATCAGTGAACTCAGAGATAGGGCAATGGAACTCCTGTAATTAGAGCAACAAACAAGGATGAAAGAGTGAAGACTGCTTAAGGGATTTATGGGACAATCTGAAGTGGACAAACATTCACATTATAGTGATCCCAAAGGAGATGAGTGAGAAGAAAGGGACAGAAAACTTATTTGAAGAAACAGTGGCTAAAAACTATCCTAACCTGGGGAAGGAAAGATGGTTCCAAAAAAGATGAATCCAAAGAGACCCACACATTATAATTAAAGTAGCAAAAGTTAAAGACAAGGAGACAATCTTACAAACAAGAGCAAACAACTTACTACATACAAGGGAACCCCCATAGGACTAGCAGCAAATTTTCAGCCAAAACTTTGTAGGCCAGAAGCAGTAGCATGATATATTCAAACTACTGAAAGAAAAAACAAAAAAAAAACAGAAAACCAAAAAACCTGCCAACCAAGAATACTTCATCCAGCAAACTTTTCCTTCTGAATTGAAGGAGAGACAATTTCCTGGATAAATGTAAGCTAAAGGAACTCATCACTACTAGATGGGCCTTTGCAAGAAATGTTGAAGGAAATCCTTTAAGCTGAAGCAAAAGGGCACTAATAGTAATAGGAAAACGCAGAAAAGTACAAATCTCACTGGTGAAGGTAAATATATATTAAAATTCAGAATAATGTAATATTGTAAGGTGATAGATTAATCACTTATAAAGTTAGTTTGAATGTTAAAAGGCAAAAGTAATAAAAATAATTATAACCACAATAATTGTTACTGTATATACAAGCTAAAAAGATGGAAATTGGGACGTCAAAACAAATTATGGGGGGAGGACTAAATATGCAGAGCTTCAGGAAATGTTCAAATTAAAGTTGTTGTCAACTTAAAATAGATTGTTACAGATATAAGCTATTTTATGTAAACCTTATGGTAACCACAATGCAAAAACCTATACACAAGTAGATACACAAGAGACAATGAGAAATCTAAGCATACCACTACAGAACACCACCAAATCACAAAGAAAGCAAAAGAAGAAAGGAACGAAGATATTACAAAACATCCAGAAATCAATTAACAAAATGGCAATGGTTACATATTTTATCAGTAATTACTTCAAATGTAAATAGACTAAATTCTTCAATTATAAGATATAGAGTGGCTGAATGGATTAAAAAAACAAGACCCATCCATGAATGACTGAAAAATTGTGCTGAACACTGGAATTTGACACAACATTGTAAAATGATTATAAATCAATAAAAAATGTTAAAAAAAAAAGACCCATCTATATGCTGCCTACTAGAGACTTATTTCAGATAAAAGGACACACATAGACTGAAAGCAAAGGGATAAAGAAAGATACTCCATGCAAATGGAAATTTTAAAAAGCTGGAGTAGCTATAAAGGCATACCTTGGTGATATTGTGGGTTCATTTCCAAACTACCACAGTAAACGAGTATCACAATAAAGTGAGTCACAAAGTTTTTGCTTTCCCTGTGCATGTAAGTTATGCTCCTACTACATGATACAATGCTATTGCAAACTTAGCAGACTATCTAAACTATGTACCTTAATTTAAAAATACTTTATTGCTAAAAACTCTAACCATCATCTGAGACTTTAGCAAGGCATGATCTTTTTGCACTAGTAACATCAAAGATCACAACAAATATAACAAGAATTTTAAAAGTTAGAAATATTCCAAGAATTACCAAAATGTGACACAGAGACATGAAATAAGCAAATGCTATTGGAAAAATGGCACCAATAGATTTGCTTGATGCAGAGTTGCCACAAACCTTCAATTTGTAAAACACAGTATCTGTGAACTGCAATAAAATAAGGTATGCCTCTATGTAGACAATAGACTTTAAGAAAAAGACTGTAGTAGGAAAGACTGTCATTATATAATGGTGAAGAGGTCAAGCCAACAAGAGGATATAACGTTTCTAAGTATGTATATATCCAATATAGAAGCACTTACATATATAACACAACTATTAACAGACCTAAAGGGAGAAATAGACAGCAATACAATAATAGTAGGGGACTTCAATACCCCATTTTCGTCAATAGATAGATTATCCAGAGATAGAATCAATAAATAAAAATTAGCCTTAAACAGTATGTTTAAGACCAGTTAAACTTAACAGACGTATGCAGAACATTCCATCCCAAGGCTTGTTTGAGGTCTGTGATCTATCCTGGAGAATGTTTCATATGCACTTAAGAAAAGTGTGTGTTATAAGGGGACTGAATCAGTAATCAGAAACCTCCAGCCAATAAAAGTCCAAGACCAGATCACTTCACTAATCAATTCTATAAAACATTTAAAGAAAAATTAATACTAATCCTCTCAAACTGTTCCAAAAAAAATAGAAAAAGAGGGAGTCCTTTAAAGCTCATTTTATGAGGCTGCTATTAACCCTGATACCAGAATCAAACAAGAACACTATAAGAAAAGAAAAATACAGGCCAATATCCTTGATTAACATAGATTTAAAAATCCTCAAGAAAATATTTGCAAACCAAATTCAACACATTAAAAGAATCATACAGCATGATCAAGTGGATTTTATCCAGCAATGTAAGGATGGTTCAATGTCTGCATATCAGTGTGATACCACATTAACAAAATGAAGGATAAAAATCATCCCAATAGAGGCAGAAAAAGTATTTGAGAAAATTCAACATCCATTTATGATAACTCCTAACAAAGTATAACAACATTATGAAGGCCATATATGACAAGCGGTATCTAACATCACACTCAATGGTGTAAAGCTAAAAGCTTTAGGGTCAGAGACAAGAAAAGGAGGTACAAGATCTGTACACTGAAAACTATATGAACTTAATGAGAGAAGCTGAAGAAGACACAAATAACGAAAAGATATTCCTTGGTCATGAATCAGAAGAATTAATATCATGAAGTGTCCATATTACCCCAATCTACAGATTCAATGCAACCTCTATCAAAATTTCAATGGCTTTTTCACATAAATAGGTTCCATAAAATCTGTATGGAACCACAAAAGACTCCAAAAAGCCATAGCAATCTTGAGAAAGAGCAAACTGGAGGCATCACACTACCTAATTTCAAACTATGTTACAAAAGCTATAGTCATGAAAACAGTATGGTATTGGCATAAAAACAGAGACAGATTAATGGAACAGAAGAGAGACCAGAAATAAACCCACGTATATACAGTCAATTTTCTTTAAAAGAGCCAAGACTCTACAATGGACAAAAAGCAGTTTTTTCAATAAATAATGTTAGGAAATCTGGACCACATGCTATACACAAAATGTAACTCAAATGTATTAAAGATTTGAACAGAATACCTGAAACAATAAAACTTCTAGAAGAAAACATAGGTGGTGAGCTCCTTGACATAGGTCTTGGAAATGATTTATAGATATGACACTAAATGCAAAGCAGTAAAAATAAAAACAGGTGGGACTACAGCACCCTAAAAGCCTCACACAGCGAAGGAAGTCAACAGAATAAAAAGGCAACCAACAGAATGGGAGAAAATATTTGAAAACTATATATCTGATAATGGATTAATATTCAAAATATATAAAAACACATACACCTCAATAGCAAAAGAATCCAATTAAAAAATAGGCAGATGATCTGACTAGACATTTTTCCAAAGAAGACATACAGATGGCCAACAGGTAGAAGAGGAGGTGGATTGGAAGAATTAATATCATTTAAGTGTCCATATTACCCCAAATAATCTACAGATTCAATGCAATCTCTATTACTTATAATCAGGAAAATGCAAAGTAAAACCACAATGAGATACCATCTTACACCTGTCTGAAGGATAGCATCAAAAAGACAAGAAACAACAAGTGTTGCTGAGGATATGGATGTGCACTGTTGGTGGGAATGTTAATTGGTGTAGCCACTATGGAAAACAGTAGGGAGGTTCCTCAAAAAATTAAAAGCTGAACTACCATATGATCCAGAATTCAATTCCTGAGTGTTTATCTAAAGGAATTGAAAATACCAACTCAAAAACATATCAGCTACCCTCACAGAACTAGGGAGGGGGGTACAGTGGCTTATAAAAGGGGATTTGGGTTGGAAATCATACATCTATTGCAATAGAAAAGAAGGACCTACAATTGGCGTAATTCACAAGAATCATAACAATTGCTTCCCTCTGGCCCAACCTAAGGAGAAATTAACTATCAGCAATGACTGCAGAAGGGGTGAGTCTGGATGATCATCTTCGTATCATGGGATAATGAAAGCTATACATGACTGGAGAACCAGGGCTAGGCTTTGAACAAAGGGCAGTCAATCCATATGTTGTCCAATGAACTATAATAGGATCAGATTTAAAAGATGGCCTGGGGTGATCAGCTTTTTTAGTTTAGGTGTTTTTGAAGTGGGCAGTACTGGGAGCAAAAATTGGAGAGTCAGAGAGGTCATGATAATATAATGTATAGGCTGGAGTTACAAGCAAGCAAGCATGAAGCAGAGAAAAGGCATACAGACAGTATAGGGTGAGGAAATTATTTGCTGTAGAATTGGAAAATGGAAGACAAAGTAGAAACATAAAGGGTAGCTAAATCATATTGGTAGAACTCCAGAGCCAAGAATCGCAGAATCCTGGTGTTAATTTTATTTCATCAGATGCGGAAAGATTTCAAAGAGCAAGATCAGGAAACACTAGACTGGATAAATTGCCTCTGAGAAGGCAGACACTTTATTTGTATAATTTTGTTTTCTTTTAAACACTGAAATGCTTTTGGTATGCTTATGCTTAACGGTGGAATTGTTCTGCATAAGACAGACTAGAGAATCCTGGAGGCCAGGGTGCTACCAGAAGGAGAATGGTAAAGAAGGTGACTTTGAAGAAGACACATGCCCAGGCAGAATTTTAAAGTTGTGAAGTGTGCAATGTAAACGAATTTACATAGTGATTTTTTTTTTTGGATGAAGTGTGACTGGACTATGGGGATGAGGGAGCAATTGATATCTGGACTACCCAATATTATTTCCCTCAGGAAGGGAGAGAGGTGTGCAAAGAATTCCAAGTGAACTCCCAGGAAGAGCACTTTCAATCCAGGAAGGATTTCTGGAGGAGCAGAAGCCAGAGACAGACCCTAAGGATGGACAGGGGTTGGTATGGAAAAGAGGAGGGGAGCTCTGGTCACTATTCTGGACAATAGTGAGAAGTGCTGGACTGTGGGTCTTGCTAGCTTTGACTTTTTTAGTATTCTTGACTATAAGATCTGGGGCATTTTGATCTCCTTCAGCAGGTGCAGAGAGAAACTTAGGTGGCCTGGGCCAGAGTTTAGTAAGGCGAGTCAGCTCTACAAAGCGGTGAGGTTTCTGAAACAGTGATAAAGTAAGGAGGCTGGAAGCTGGTTAGGTTCACAACTCATTCCCTCACCTGCATGAGAATATTCTATAAGAGGTATTAAATATGCAATTTTTAAAGTCTAACAGAGGCAAACTCTCCAGGAACTGCTAGATCTTCCTTAGCATTTGAATTACAAACTCTTTGACCCAAGAAAACAACATGTATGTGTGTGCACACATGCACATATGAATGCACAGGTGTGTTTTTGTGTGTGTGTTTGAAAATACAACCATAGGTCCACTTTTATGAGGTCAAGAGAATCTCAGACATATTCTGTTGTTTCTGCATTTGCCCTTTGCATTTAAGGTTTGTTCAAGTGATTTCCTGAACATGCTATTAAAACAGATCTCAAGATAATAATAAATGAGGTACAAAATACACAATAAAGTGAAATAATACAACACTGCCAAGAAGATGGAATGGAGTAGACTGAGAACAAGTGTATGACATGGGCCTTCATTGTATGGGACAGAGGTGTTTGTGTGTAAGTGTGAGTGTATTTGTGAATGTGTAATTCTAGGATAGGGGAACATTTAACATCAATTCAGGAAAAACACCTCAGTAATTAGTGATTTAACATCCTTGGGTTCCTCTTGTTTCCTCTTGAAAACACTATTTAATACTACTACAGATCTTTCCACCACCTTCCTTTCTGAAGAATATCTAAGAGATAATTTCCCAGCTTCTGGTGTTAACGATGCTAATCTTAGATATTTAGAGTCTTTAATTTTAAAAGGGATATTTTCTCTGTTCCAACTGAGTGTTGTCATAAATGAAATACAACCACAAGAAGAAAAAGTATTAATCGCATCAGTTCAAGGTTGGGACTTACATGGAATGCTCTAAAAATCAAAACAGTGTGCTCCTAATGTGATAATAAGTATTTATAAACAGGGCTCTGTGGTTGATCCCATCAACCACTTTGCAAACTCTTGCCAGTAATATTATTGCCATAAAAATTGGAGAGTTGATTAGTGGGTTACTTAAAACTGTAATCTTAGCCTTTAGAGGATTTATTTAACTATAATTTTAAAAGAGTTCTTTAATATTTATTTTAACAGAAGTTTACTTAGAAATTTAAGACTAGAAAATAGTTTCAAATGAGTGCTGCTGAAACTAAAAGAATTTGGTTATGTGGCTTTTTTCCAAGGTGGTCGTCTTTCCCTCAAGGCCAATTTGTCATTGATGAAACGTCTGTCCAAAACCATTCATGTGTGTTTTGAGAACCTAGGATCAATCAAACTCTCTATTTGGATAGGCAACTATTGTTTTCTAAGGAAAGATGGATGATGATAGGTGAATATATTTTTAGGTTTAACTTTAATGATGTCTATTTTTCTGAAATTGGAAAAACTTTGTGCTTTTGCCTTATCTTACAATTAAGTTCTTATTGGAAACTCAGAAAAGGAAACAGTCGAAGGGTACTTAGAAGTCTTATGAAATACTTTATTTTGTGCTAATGGCACTTTCTCATGGAACTGTCTGACTACACTGCCAACGTGGAACTGGATGTTTATAAAAACAAATTACTGAGGATTTTTCTATTTTGAAACACTTTCTTTTTTGAGGAACAAAAACAACGATGTCATTCTACTCTTCAAAGGTCTACATGCTCCATTTTCTACCCCCCAGGTCTTCGCCTTCCCTGTTCTAGCCACAGACATATGAGGTGTAGTGTGCTAATATGTACATGAACTGAAAGTTTTAGTCTTTGCCAAGATAGGATAAACCATTACCCTAAGTTGAAATCTCTGGAAAGAGTTACACACTACAGGTTAAGGTTTTCACTTAACCATTTGTTCATTTATTCACTAAGCATTAATTGAACGTCTGCTGTCAGGCACATTTTACATTACGCTATAATGAGCTGTTTAATGATCTCTTATCAGAATGGGAGAACTTCTGTTTCAGTGATGGGTTATGATATGGCTATCATTTAGCATTTTACATACATGACTTGTCAAACAAACAAATGAGGATTCAAGAGTGATCTGTTCTGAAATGAAGGGAAATGGAAGCCAAGACACCTAATGTCTAGCATGTAATATATATTAGATACTTTGTGAATCCCTTCACTTACGTTATCTTCTTTATTTTATTCAACTCTTACAGTAAACCTCTGAGAAAATATGAAAATAACGAGAATCAGGGAGACCTAGTGACCAGCACCAAGTCAGTAGGCTGGTGAGTTGGAAGGAACTGGAACTCATGACCTCATGTCTGTATCACAGAGTCCCTGTGCTCAGACTGCAACATCTGACCACCACAGGAAACCCTTACCCCTCTACCAGTTCAATAAGAAAAGAAGTCTTATCACTGTGTTGAGTTAGAAGGAAATTTAATACACTGCAAAAAGCAATTATATAAAAAAAAAGTTCTTATAATGAAGTAGCCACTACTCTGTGTTCTCTCTGAAACTGGGGTGGGGGAACAACAAGGGTGATTACTGTTTTAAAAGTTCCAGCCAATTAAAAAGGATACAAAACAAAGTTAAATCTAAGAAAGTAAGAAAATGTCTTTTGTAGTTAGTGTGTTTGGATACCTACAAGGCTCAAAACACTCAACTAAAATTAATTCACTTGAGTTTTAACAGTTGTTAAGTAGCTAGATGCATGAACCCATAACAGCCATGACCATTTTATCTTTAATTCATTTAATAAATATTATGTAAAGTTACTATTCTAAATACTAGGGATACAAAGTGGAACAAGACAGACAAAAATCATGCTCTCACTGAGCTTACGTTCTTAAGGAAGGAGGCAAATGACATTTATTCTAACAATTAGTGTGTATGTCATGTCCATGTACCAGATACTTCATTTTTTCTATTCTTTTTTCTGTCTCACACACAAACACAATCTTGTTTAAATCACATGATTTAACACCCTTATGAAGTAGATTCTATTATTATTCCCATCTTAACAAATGTGGAAAATAAATCATAGAAAGGTAAAGAAGTCTGCCAGGGTTGTAACAGTGAGTAATGGAGACAAGATTCAGTTCCAGGCAATTCATGCTTCTATGTCAGGTGTATTAACTATATTAAGAAAAGGAAAAGCAGAGGAAAATTGCTAAGATGGTGGAGGACACATAGCTCACACTCTCCCATGAAGTAAAGCAGAATAAGGGGATAGAGAGCAGTAGGGGTGCTATTTTATTAAGGGCATTGAACAAAGGCCTTGGGATGAGGTGGCATTTAAAAGAGAACTGATTTAAATAATAACTTAGTCACGGTGTTATCTTAAGATAAAAAAAACTCCAAGAAGTGGGATCAGTAGATGATGCAAAGGTCCTGTGGCTTAGAATGCTTGATATGTCCAAAATATAGCTGGGATTCAGGGTAGCTAGAGCAAAGTGAGTAAAGAGAGTAATGGAAATGAGGTCATATAGTTAGTTGTGGACTACAGTATGGGATCTGTAGACCATGTTTGGACTTTGATTATTCTGTTAGGGATGGGAAACCATTAGGAGAATTGAGCATAGATCTGGCATAATCTAACACTTAACAAAAGTCTCATTCTAAAAGTTACATAAAGACTAGACCATAGACTTGCAAGACTGGAAGCAGAGAGGGTATTTAGGAGGCTTTTTACTATTGTTCAGGAAGAAAAGTGCTTGGACCAGGTGGTGAGAAGTTGGTAGATTTCAGATGTATTTTGAAAGGTGAACCAATGAGATTTACTGATAGATTGGCTTTTTTGGTGTGTGAAAATGAAGAGGCAAGATGATTCCACAGTGTTTGGCCCCTATGATTGGATAAATAGTTGCCATTTACTGAAGAGAATATTGAGAGGAAACCACGTTGGGGGTAAGGAGAATCAGGAATTTTGTTTTGAACACTTCAAGTTTTAGATTCTGATTAAACAGTTAAGTGGAAATGTTGAGTAGGTACTTGTGAGTCTGGACACTAGGCTAGAGCATATATGAGCTGCATATATGAGAGTCTGGAGACTCCGGCCAGAGCTGCACATTTAGGAGTCATCAAGTCTGAATGATTTTTAAATTAAGGGCCTGGATGAGCTCATTGAAGAATGAGTAGAGACAGAAGAAGAAGATAGAGATGAGGTCTGAGGACTGAGTTAGAAGGTATTCTGACATTTAGAAGTTGGAGCAATGAGGAGGGCCCAGCAAAGAACCTTGGGGAAAAGTGGCCAATGAAATAGGAGGATACTTAAGTGCCTTCTGTCCTAAAGGTCAAGAAAAAAGTGTTCAGGTAGAGGGAGTCATCAACACTGTTAAATGCTACCAGTGGATTAGATGGGATAGAAACTGATGATTGGGTTTGTTGACGAGGAGGTCGCTGGTGACCTTGTCAAGAGGAGTTTTGGTGCAGTGGTGGCAATGAAAGCCCATGTGAAATGGGTCCACGAGAGAATGGGAAGAGGAGAGGTAGAGAGGGTGGCAATAATGAACTCCTGAATTTTGCTCTAAAGACAGTAGCTTTTTGGATGATGTAAGACTGAGAGAAATTTTGTCAATATGAGAGTAATTACAACATGTTTGCATGTTCATGAGAATGAATCAGTCGAGAGGACAGTGCAGGAGAAAGGGGGCCATTGGCTGGAGTGAGGTTCTTCAGTGGACAAGGAAGCATGCAGTCTAGTGTACAAGCAGAGCCCTCAGTACCAAAAGGAAGTATGTGTATTTCAGCCATTTTAACAGAAGAGGTACAGAGAATAGGAATTCAAATGTGGTGGGTTAATAGATTTGGAGGCAGGATGGTACAGAAGTTCTCTTTTGATGTCATTTCTATATGAAATAAGAAGCAGAATCAATCACTGAGAATGAAGAGGGGAGATGCTATGGATGGAATTGTGCTCTCCCTTCCCAAAATTCGTATGTTGAAGACGTGACTCCCAGAGTGACGGTATCTGGAGATGAGACCTTTGGGAGAAAAGCAGGTTTAGATAAGGTTATGAGGGTGGGGCCAGGGACCATCAGGATGGGATTAGTACCCTTATAAGGAGAGACACCAGATACTTGCTTTCTATCTCTCCCCTAAACATGTGGGCACACAGTGAGAAGGTGACCATCTGTAAGCCAGGAAGAGCCTTCACCAAGGAATCAGAATGCCAGCACCTTAAGCCTGGACTTTTCAGCCAGCAGAACTATGAGAAAATAAATTTGTTCTTCAGGCCACCAGCCTGTGCTTTTTTGTTTTGGCAGCCTGAGAATACTGATGCAGGAGAGGAGGTGAGGGAGACTTCAGAAGATATATAAAAATAATATAGGAGAAGAGTAGAGAGAATTGACTTGGGTAATAGTATGTTTGGCAGGCAGCTAGATGTGTCTTATAACTTAAAGCGTCAGTACAAATACTTCAACAGTAAGTATGTCAGAAAGCCTTCACTCTGAGTCCCTAAGGAGGCTGGGTGCGAAAAGAACAGAACACAGAAGTAGCCAGGTTCTATGCCACACGTAGAAGTATTATATAGTTGTGTGAAACATCTACAGCAAGAAATTATAAACTAGGAACCAAGATTTTCATTTCAGGTTGCAGGAATTACGTAGAATGAAGTTGTAGTTATAGCTTGTACATATATGGTGCTTTATGTGTGGGACACTCATTTTCTAAGTGTTACACACACACACCAGTTCATTGAATCATTATAATAGCCCTGTGAGGTAGGTACTATTATTCTTATTTTTTGCAGGCAGCAAAAATTGAATCACACAGAGATTAGGGGCCTTGCCCAGAGTCATACCAGAAAGTGACAGTGAAGTCACACCAGAGAATAACACAGGTCAGAATTCCCATCCCACACCAGCCTCTGGCATTTCCTCATTGTGATGTGAGCTCTGCCATTTGAGAATTTCACTCTGGAAGAACAAAGGTTAAGCAATGGAGTGGACCGAAAACTACAAGGTTTTTTTTGTTTGTTTGTTTGTTTTTTGAGAGGAAGGCAGCAGCAATTCATCCTCTAACTGAATGTTATCTGGACTGTTGAAGATGGAAAAAATCAGCTCATGAGCAGAGCTAAGTAAGAACAGTTGACCCAACCTGTATTCTTGTGGGTGACAGGGTTGTTGGAATGAGACTGGCAGAGTGGCCCAGGGATAGATGATTGAATGAAGCATGTTTTGGGCCAGGAATTAAGACAGCAGCTTTTGTGTTAAAAAAAAAAAAAAAACCCAAACATCCTGACCTTATGAGTAGAGCCTTTTAGCACATGCCAACATAAGGACCCCCTTCCTCTCATTGTCAGGGGGAGGTGGACTGTCTCACCTGACAGATCAGCAATCCAAATGGGAAAGGATACATTTCATGTTGCTCCAAGCCTCTCAGCCTGCAGGTACACAGTCAGACAAGGCAACAACAGGGGCTAGAACGTGTTCTGCCTCTGGGGAGTAGGAGATGGCTGTATGTTTGTGGGGCAAGGGAGGAGCTGCAGAATTACTGTTTCCTAAAAGGCCTTGTAAGGTTTTTAAGTCTTTATGTGCATATATGTCTGATTTTTTTAAATGAACTAAGAACTCTAACGAGACTCAATTTTTCACCTGTCAAATTAGCAAAGATGCTAGTGAGCCTGGAATGAAAACACTAGTAAGTATATAATGGGATACTTCAGTTACTGCTGGCGGCAGAGTTAATTGGTGTGACCTTTCTAGACAGCAATTTATCTTTCTGAAGAGTCTTAAGAAACCTGATGTCCTCTGATCAGTAATTCTGCCCCTGAGAATACACCATAATAAAATGGTCCTAAATGCAGAAGAGAGCTTTTCATTCAAAGAAGTTTATAGGATCATCATTAATAATTGTGAAAAACTGGAAACAAACAGAATGTCCAACCATAAGGAAAAAAATTAAATAAACCATGGTACATTCACTCTTTAAAATATTATGTACCACTAAAAATATTTTAAAAGAAAATGTAATAAAATATTAGTAGAATAATGGTAAGAGTAGGATACAAAGTCATATATACAATTTTTTTAAGTGCACATATTTTTGTCAAAAGCTTAGAAGACAAAAGACTTAAACAATTAGAAAAAATAGTTGAAGGAAGCTGGTAGGAAAATTGAGTTTCCCCTCTTTGTTTCCATTTGCCCGAATTTTCAAGTCTGATCATGAATATGTTTTGAGTGAAAATTTAAGTTATATGCAATTAACAATGTAAACGTAACCATCAGAAAGAAAGAGGGGTTGTCATAAAGGAGGCTGAGCCCCGTAGCACACTGTCTGTCATTAAGGCCAAAGGGAAGTCCCAACACTTGAAAAATGTAATTTAATGTTCTAGTGTAGCTGTTACAGGAATAGCTTTCAAAATGAAGCTCATAATAGAACCTAAAATTAATAAAGGTTCTGGATATGTGGCAGAGCTTGGTTTATTTGCAGTCAGTTGGCTCGGAAACTTTGTTGTGATTAACCTGCATAAGAAAGCTGGAATCGAACTTGAATTTTTTATCATATTGCATTCAATCTTGTTTATTCCACTGAAAAAAACTCATAATGTATTGGGAAAGGTTGGAGGTAGGAAGTGAGGAGAAATTACAGACAAACATGTTTTAGATTAGAGACTATTCTAGACCATGGCTCTGAGGTGGAATTCATCATTGGCACGAATGCTTCTGCACCATGTGCAGTTTTGAAAAAGAGCAAAGGTGTGTGTACGCCGGGTTTCCTCAGGTCTCTCGTGTTTCTGTGTAGTCACTTCAAACAGGATTTGAGTTAGGAGACGGGAGTCAGGGCTTCTAATCTGTAACCCACTAACATAATTTTTAAAAAAATTTCTTTCACAGGACTGGTTACTACTCTTAGTGCCTAGCTTTTCAGAAATGTTTAAAAGCACAATAAGTAACACCTCTTGGTTACTGCCTTAAAATGTAAAAGAAAAAAATCCTGCCATTTGCAGCAACATGGATGGACCTTGAGGGCATTATGCTAAGTGAAATAATTCAGAGGACAAATACTGTGTGATATCACTTATATGTGGAATCAAAATAAAGAAAAAGGAAAAAAAAAAACACACCTCACAGATACAGAGAACAGATTAGTGGTTACCAGAGGTGGGGGTGGGGAGGCGGGAGAAATGGGTGTTGGTGGTCAAAAGGTACAAGCTTCCAGTTACAGAATAAGTAAGTCCTGTGATGTAATGTACAGCATGGCAAATATAGTCAGTAATGCTGTATTGTGTATTTGAAAATTGCTGAGAGTAGATCTTAAAAGTTTTCATAAAAAGAAAAAAGTTACACCTATGCATGGTATAGGTATCACTTTGCAACATGTACATGTATCAAATCATTACATTGTACACCTAGAAACTAATACAATGTTAAATCAATTATATCTCTATAAAAGACTAGAAAATCAAAATAAATACTTTTAGCTATAGAACTCTGAATTACACTGGTCTCGAGAGATACTGCATATAATTGTTCTTTTGTTAAAAAGTACATCTTGTCTTTTTTCCCCCAAGTGTGGCATTAGTTATTATTTTTTATTATAAAAGAAAATATAACAGGATAGCTCCATCTATACATTTTGGATATTTGCGATTGTAGAGGATAGATATGTGTAATAGATCAGGTCCCTACTTTTTGGCTCTTCTTTTGCCTTCCCAGTAAGATAATTATATGACGTGAATTTGTACATTCTGTCTATGCTAACACTATCTCCTATTTTTAGTTTCAAACTTGACTGCTGCCTTCAGCATTACACAGTGTTTGGCTAGCATCATGTTTTGGCTGTGTCAGGAGTTTCTTGTGTTATACATTATTGCAATAGATTTTGTTATTGATTCCAGATATGTTTCTATGTCTTTCTTGTTCTCAGTTTTTGGAGGTTAGTCTGTCTAGTGTTCCTTTTCTTGCAGAAAGGAATCTGGGAATCTTTGAGAGCGAGACAAAACTCACAGAAAATGAAAAAAAAAAACCTGAATAGTCTTGGGAGACAAAATTGAAAACCGAGTCAAAGGAAAACCTTCCATAGGTATGAAAAATCTCAAATTTAGAAGTATTTTTATGTATAGTCCCATCAAATTGTTGCCGAGTCTCAGAAGTAAAAATAATTGTTCAGTGATACATTTTAAAATGCATAAGATGGTCTATAGGCTTCTGAAATGAAAACTGGCTCTGTAGTTGGCCAGCAAAAAGAGCAGCCTGGCAGAAGCTGCCAGTACAGTAGCTGGTAGTGTTTTTCTTTAATCAATATAACGGACAGGTGGACACAGATGGATTTATCCTGAAAGCCATTTCAGCCAACCTGGTTTTCATAGAAAGGGCTCCATTTTAATCTCTGTCCCAATGTAACCATATGGATACACATGAATCATTGGATATAGTCTCAGTCAGTTTTATTTGTATCCCCCCTTGCTCCTTTAAAACTTATTTAGTTGAAGAAGGCTTTTCTCTGTCCATCAGATTAAAAGTTAGCAGATCACAAAATGTTTCCACTCACTCTTGCAGGATGCAGTTACTTTAAGCGATATGACACTGTCTTAGTGCACAACTTTAAAAATCATCCAGTGCAAGGTATTAATTAGTATTTCGGTTTTTAATCCAAAGAAGCTGAGGCCTGTAGATGGTAGCCTGGGGCATTAGGGGAGGAAGAAGAAAAGCTTATCAGTAACTTTCCTGGACCTGGACCTGTCAAGCTGTATTTTAGCCCATGCCATGGCTGAAGAGGGAGCAGGGAAGAAAGGGAAATAAAAAGGCACGTTCTTTCCTGGCTGCTGACTGGTGTCTCCATAAACTGGCTTTTCGGTCTGTTCCCGTCAGGTGTCTGTAGCTGACGGTACTTTAAAGTAGCTCCTGTGGGTATTTTTTTTTTTCCTCCCAGGGGCTTAAAACAACAGGAATTTATTCTGTTACAGTTCTGGAAGCCAAAAGTCTGACATCAAGGTGTCGGCGGGGCCGTGCTCCTTCCAAAGACTCTGGGGGAGGATCCTTCCTTTTCACTTCCAGCTCCTGGCGGCTCCAGGTGGTCGTTGGCTTGCAGCTGCATCAGTCCCATCCCTGCCTCTGTCTTCATGTGGCTTTTCCTATTCCCTCTGTCTCTCCCTCTTCCCTGTGTCTCTCCTCTGTGTCTCTTTTTTTTTTTTAAACCCAAAATGCCTGTGGGTACTTTAAAGACCACTGTGCAGCCCTTTCTATGTGGAAGCTCTCGTAGCACGAGAAATGTCTTCCTTCTGCCCTCGGCCCTGCTTTTGGGATAGCTGCCATCTTGGTGCTGCATCCAAGTCTTCTGTGCTCCCAATCAGCTCTTCCCCCACACGCCCAGGTCCAGTGCACAGGAATCAAACATTCCTTGACTTTTACCAGAGTTCGAATTCCTTTGCCAGCATGGCCTCGTCCCCTCTCTAGTGTCCTGAAAGAGGCCACATCATTAGTCCGTGGTTTCCCCCAACTGTGGAGAGAATTAGGCGCTCCAAGGACTCTGGCTGAAGCCCTTACTTGCACTGAGACGAGGGGCACCCACCTCCTCTTCTGACCCTGGGGGAGTGGAGGTGGGGCTCAAGGCCAGCTTTTCCCGTAGAAATGTTCCCCTCGGTGTCTCTTTCATTCTCTGAATGCTATGACCACTTTTAATATTCTGGATCTCATGGAATGGCCCCCAAAGTGTGAAACCAGTTTATATATTTTATGGGTGAGTTCTGCGTTTTGTCTGGCCCCTAGCTTTGACATGCAGTCCCGTTTGTATTTTGTTGCCTGGACCACAACTTTAGTTAACACACTATTACATTCATGTGACTCCAGTCACGGTCATGTTACTTTGATCTCTGCCTAAGATTGACAGATAAAGTAGAGGACACACATTTAAATTTGAATTTCAGATAAACCATGAATACTTTTTTAGTATGAGTGTGTCCTATGCACTACAGGAGACATGTGTAAACTAAAAAAAATGTTCATGGTTTATCTGAAGTTCAAATTTAACTGGTCATCCTATACTTCATTTGCTAAATCTAGCAACCTCCTCTTAGCCAAAACCCTTTAAATGCAAATGAAAAGTATTTTGATTGACATTTCGTTACCTGCAGGGCTGTATGCATGTGTGGTAGGTATATATTTCTCTCATATCCAGATTAGATAATTAGGTACAACTGTGTTAGAGACGATGTCTCTTCAGCAAATCTGTTTTGATGACAATATGTTATGATTCTGCTTCTGGGTGTGTAAGATTTGTCATCTTCCTGGCTGCTAATCTGTCTTGTACTTACATGTATGTATTGCATCTTGAGAATACAATGAATCCTGTTTTCCCTTAGCCATGTTGAGACCTGCTTGGGGAGGGTTATAATATGATGAAAAGCATTTTAGTACAGGGAATAAGCTGTTTATTCTACTATTAGACACTTTTTAACTGCTTGCATTTGTCTATTTACTCTTCAACTCATAAATACTTTTATTTATAAGTTGTCTTGTAAGGAGTTCAAAATGCATTACAAATGCATCCTATTAAAGCTCTCTGATTCCACTGTTGATATTATTGGATATTGTGCTATGATCATGGTTTTAATGATAAACAAAGAGGCTGAACAATGAGGTTACAAAAATTATAGAGCAAAAAAACAATTTATCAAATCAAGGTTTTTACTCAACATTTCAGTTCACATCATGAGATTCATGTAATCACACCCTCTTGGTGAGGAATCTTTTTGTACTTGTATGTGTTCAAGATGTTTGGTAGTAGATAGAAAGACAGGTTTGCCACAGTGAGACCGATGAGGTGTACAGAGGGCAGAGTTCCTGAGAGGAGTGTGGGAAGACATTTCACGGAATATGGGATCCTTTTTACTGAAAGTTTTAGCCAAACATGGTGTGGTAGAAAAATATAATTTATGAAAATTACCTGTGTGATGCTCTAAATATATAACAAATGTTTCTGATTATAGACAGCAAAATTTATTATTTTTCTTTCATAGCCTGAGACTTTATAGCATTAGCACTGTAATAATTCACTGTTTAATTTCTAAACCTAAAAGGACAGGGTCTCACTAAAGATTATTCTAGATTTGTGGAAAATGCATAGGATAGAAAGGGAGAGAACTACTTAAAAAACAGCTAATGTAGGAAAAAGATACACAAATCATAAACATCTTCTGATCATCTTAAACTACAACCAGTTCAACATAAGCTAATCCAGTGAAGACATTGGATTCATGTTTGGTTTGAAATCATGGAAATGCATTGGTATGATGACCTCTGTGCTCAGTTCTGGGTGTAATGAAAGGTGTGTAAGAGCTCACAGTGTTTACGTAAAAAAGATGTTTCTACTACCTTCAAATATTCAGAATTCAGAATGCTCCCTTATGTAGAAGACGAGCGTACTTGGGTAGTTGCAGAATATGACCAGAGCATCAATGGATAGAATTTACCAGGAGACCCATTTCAGCCTGTCACTGGCTAACAAACAGAATGACCTAGAAAAGAAACTGGGTGCTCTGCTTGGTAGCAAATGGTCTATTGAGAAAGAGCTTACTTAAAACTCACATTAGAACTCACCTTAAAGAATGTAGATTATTTAAGTTCTTTCTGACTCTATGATTTCACAAATCTATGCTACTCTTACAGAACATGAGAATAGTTAAGTTGTAGAGAGTACCTGCTATCTTCAGGCATTGTCCTAAGGGCATGTACTTATTTATTCATTCATCCATCCATTCATTCATAAAATATTAACTACTAGGTACCGGGCATTGTCAAAGGCCCAAGGGTTATATCAAATTGCTGCCTTCATTGAGTGATATTCTAAATAGCATAAGTAAACAATTTTTATAGTAAATGAGAAAATGATACATGTTAAAGAGAAAAAAGTCAGTAAATGGGATGGGGAGTCCTAAGGAAGGATTTATAATTTTGAATTGGGAAGTCTTTGTTGAGATTATATTTGAGTGAAGGTTTGAAGAGGGTGAGGGAGCAAACCACATGATTATCTAGGAATGATCCAGGCAGAGGGAACAGCAAATGCAAAGTCCTAAAGCAAGATTTGCTTTTGGTTCTGGAGACCCGTGTGGCTGGAGACAAGTGTTGCAGGGAACAGGAGCAGGAGTTAAGGTCAGAGACATATTCATATTTATAGATGTTATATATGATGGACATTACACTATGCATACAGCTTTGTATTATGTTTTTTCACTGACATATGACATTTTCCCCATGTTATTAAATTCTTATAAATATATTATCTATTCATAATTCTTCTAAGCATTTCCCTGTTCTAGAACTGACCTGTAACTTCGTAATATCTTTAAAAAATACTTTTTTTGGCATGTTATGAATATTTTCCAGGTACAGCTGTTTGTGTTTGGAATGAAAACATATGGAGACCGTGCAGTCAGGGATGTGCTCGTTTTGTTGTGAAGTTCTGTCTGACATGGTCATTAGTAAGCGAGAAAGCTTGCCAGCTGATACATCACTTCGCTGGAGATCTATGCTTCATGTTCCTTGAGGGTTTGATACCATTACTGTTCTTTTTCACGTCAATAAACTTTGTCACAGACATCTGTTCTACAATTAGGCAAAAGAAGTGGTGTGCCCCACGCCAATATTTGTACTTTTGCTACATTTTGTCACATCCAAGAAGAATCTTGGAACTTTTATAGGAAGTGATTAATACAAGCTTCTCCAAATAACAATGTGAACTTCAGTTCTACTTTGATGATTTTTTTTCCCACTAAGTGGTGTTTAAGCGTTTAATATTTTTCAGGGATTAAAACTAGGCTAATGCTGCAATTATGATGAACACATTGGGACATGTTTGTAAATTTCAAGTTTTGGGGATTCAGTTTGCTAAGTGCTCTGGAAATGTTGTTGTGTGTTTTCTTACATATCATGAATATATTATGGTATTGATCTCTGATTATACTTGGACAGACTTGATTGGAATATAAATTGATTTTGACAACACAGTGATCAATCTATGGTGATATTATGTGCCTATTTTATTTTTACCTAGGAATAAATGACTTTAAATTTCATCAGTTTTCATGGAGTATTTGTGGTAGATCATGCATGCTTAGGTCAAGTCTATAATATCCAAAAAGTAAACCTGATTGAATAAAGATGTAGTCAATAGCAAATTATATTTAAGAAAAACTTATTATATAATAGGTATATGGCCAATTTTAAAAGTTAAATATGAAAATAATGTATACCTAGAATTAAGGATATGCTGAGTAAAATTTAATCTGTACATTTTTTTTGGATTATAAGAGATTCATATGAAAATATCAACTGTTCTTGAATTCTGAATACTTTGATGTTTACTAAGAAAAGCCTAAGAATATTGGAGTTGGAAGGCTTATAAACTTAACATAATAAAAACTTATTAGAAGACTGGAGTCAAATAATTTCAAATAATGCAGAGCCACAGATAAGCTCGAGGTTGTCTCACCTCTCATTCATGAACTTTTTTCCACAATAGGACATCAGTCACTTTCCCTTATGAGGCACAGACTTGTAAAAATGACTTATTGCTCAGTTAATTAGCTTCCTGTCCAAAGATCCTGAGACAGGAGTGACATTACCAAGATGGCAACATAGGTCATTTTTAACTTTACTTCTTTTCACAAGGACAATAATTAACAACTATTCACAGACAAGATAACCCTGGGAAAATCCTAGAACACAGGGGTGAGGCTGAGCACTACCCCCTGCACCACAGAGACCAAGACGCTGTATTAGAAGTGTCAGGGGAGTGACTACACACTAATGACGAGCCCCACCCAGGCTGGCGCAGCCCCACACTGAGAAGTCTCCCCTGAGCCTATGGTTCCTCCAGTGGGAAAGGAGAGCCCAGGGGCCCATGATGCTCCCCCAGCATTGTGGGCCACTCGGTGGGAACTCCCACTCTGGTCTCATCCCATGGGATTGCAAGGGACTCTGTGAGGCTTGACCCCTGGCGGTCAGACTGTGATGGAGAATTGGGGAGAGGCTTGCAACAAGCAGCACTCAGATCTTGGTAGACTGAGTTCCTACCTGCAGTGCCCAAGTAAGTAGCCCAAACCAACACCTTCGCTTACTGGCCGAGCAAAGACAGTAGCCTGACTAGGGAATTTGGCAGGGTACAAGTCTGTCTGAATTGGTCTTCAAACAAAGAGCATTGCCAGCTCTGAAATTTAGACAAGACCACAAATAAAGAGACTTTCTGGCCTTGAAGCCAGTTCTCCAGCTTTTCCCAGACATGGGAATGAATTCATAGCCCTGCCTGTTGATGAACACAGCCTTCAGCCTACCCCATCAGTGAACCCATTTAGGGTACATAGGAGGCTGCATAGCCCATCCAGCAGCCCTCTGTACAGCAGCATGAACAGAGCACAGACATGGCTTTCTCCATTTGCAGAGCAATGGCCTCATTTGACCAGTGAATTCAGCATGCAGTATTTACACAATGAGCTGTGTGAGCCCTGGGGCCTATTTTGCTGCCTTGCCAGGGCAGGCAAACTAATTCACAGCCCTGCCTACTGCTCAGAATAGTAGCCAGTCTCAACATCTAGGAAGCCTGAATAGAGGACCCAAGCAACTGCAGAGTCAATCCTGCAGCCTTGCTTGGGCAGTAAACGAAGCCAGCAGTCCTATCCAACTGATTTTCACCAGCAGCACAAACCCCTCTCCTAACTTAAGAGCTTGGGAGGGGACGTGCCCCAGAGTAGACCCTGATAGCAAGCCCCACTTGCCAGGGCATTACCAGCAGACCTAGCCAGAAACCCAAACTCAACTGACTGCTGAAGAATTGCTTCTGCCAAAGTGAACCTATGAAGTCTGGAAGAGGAGATTTGTTACTCAAATGCATAGGTACCAACATAAGGAATCAAGAATCATAAAAAATTAAGTCAACATAACACCGAAGAAAACTAATAAAATTCCAGTAACTGACCCTAAAGAAATGGAGATCTATGAACTCAAAGAATTCAGAAGAATCCTGAAGTTTACTAAATTACAAGAACAGATAGACAACTAAATTAAATTAGAAGAACAATGCACGAACACCAAAAGAAGTTCAAAGTAGGAAAGCATCAAAAAAATCCTAGAGCTGAAAAATCAAATGACTGAACTGAGAAACTTTATAGAGCTTCAAAAACAGGCTCAACACTCAGGAGAACAAACCAGTGACCTAGAGACTGAACATTCAAAATTATTCAGAGGAACAAAAAGAAAAAAAGAATGAAAAGAAGGAAGAAACCCAACTGGACTTAGAAGACACAAACAAAAGGAACAATATTCACATTATGGAAATCCCTGAAGGAGAAAAAAGAAAGGGACAGACAGTATATTTAAAGCAATAATGGCTGAAAACTTCCCAAACCTGAGGAGAGAAATTAATATCCAGATCCATGAAGTACAAGGGACTGCAAATAGGTCGAGCCCAAGTAGGAATCACCAAGATACATTATAAATAAATTATTAACAGTCAAAAACCGCCCCCCCCAAAAAAGAACTTTGAAAGCAGCAAGTGAGAATAGACATGCTACATACAAGGGAACCCCCGTAAGACTATCAGTGGATTTCTCAATAGAAATAGTTCAGGCCAGGAGAGAATGGGATGATCTATTAAAAATTTCAAAAGGAAAAAAAAAACCTATAAACCAAAAATTCTATTCCTGGAAAAGCTGTTTTTCAAAAATAATGGAGAGAGAAAGGCTTTCAGAACAGATAAAAGTTGAGGGGATTCATCACCACTAGACCTGTCTTACAAAAACTGGTAAAGGGAGTTCTTTAGGTGAAAGTAAAAGGATGCTAATTAACATCATAAAAACATAAAAAGGTAGCATAAAACTCACTGGTAATGGTAAATATATAGTCAAAGTTAGAATCTGTAATATGGTAATGGTGGTTGTAATTCAGTTACAACTCTAGTTTCAAAATAAAAGAACGTAGCAAAAATAACCATAACTACCATAATCTGCTATTGGGTACACAAAGTAAAATATGCAGATGGAAAAGTCAATAACCTAAAATGTGAGGGAGAGGAGAAGTTAAAGTGTAAAGTTTAGGAATGCTATCAAAGTTATCAGTTTAAAATAGGGTGTTAAAATTTTAAGATATTTTATGCAAGCCTCAAGAGGAAAACATGTAGTAATTACATGAAAGAACATAATCAAAGCAAACTGATACCAGAATACAGCAAAACACACAAAAAAGACAGCAGGGTAAGAAATAAGATACAACAGATACACAAAATAGCCCAAAATTTACAAATTGGCAATAGCAAGTCCTTACCTATCAATAATTATTTTAACTGTGAATGGATTCAATTATCTAATCAAAAGACATAGAATGGTTGAATGAATTTAATAAAACTAAGATCTAATGTTATGCTGAATACAAAACTCACTTCAGCCTTAGACACACAATGACTGAGAGTGAAGGGAAGCAAAAAGATATTTCAAGTAAAATGGTAACTAAAAAAAAAAAAAATCCCACAGGGGTAGTTACACATATCAGACAAAATAGACTTGAAATTAAAAATGGTAAAAAGAGACAAAGAAGAGTGCTACATAATGATAAAGGGTTCAATTCATCAAGAAAATATAACAGTTACAAATATTTCTGCATCTAACATTGGAGCACATAAATATTTAAAGCAAAAAATACAGCTAAATAGAAATAAACAGCAATCTATTTAAATGTTAATATTTATATTTATTTAAATATTAATGACTTCAGTACCCCACTCTCAACAACAGATAGATCATTGAGACAGAGGAAACATAGATTTGAACAACTCTATAGACCAAGTGGACCTAACAGACATATATAGAACATTTTATCTGACATTAGGATATATTTTTTTCCACAAGTGCACACAGAACATTTTCTAGGATAGCTCATATGTTAAGCCATAAAACAAGTTTTAGCAAATTCAAGAAGATTGAAATCGTACCACATATCTTCTCTGACTACAATCGTTTGAAACTAGAAATCAGTAATAGGAGGAAAACTAGAAAACCCACCAACACGTGGAAATTAAACAAGTTTCCTGATCAATGGATCAAAGAAGAAATTAAAGGGAAAATTTAAAAATATCTTGAGACAAGTGAAAATAGGAACACAGCATGCCAAAACTTACCAAATGAAGCAAAAGCAGGTCTAAGAGGAAAGTTCATAGCAATAAACACCTACATTAAGAAACATAAGAGATTGCAAGGAAACAACTTAGCTCTAAGGGACTAGAAAAAAATGAACAGAGCCTGAAGTTAGCAGAAGGAAAAAAAATAACAGAATAAAGCAGAAATAAATGAACTAGTGAATAGGAAAGCAGAGATGAACAAAATATAGTTGGTTCTCTGGAAAGATTAACAAAATTAATAAACATTTAGCAAGACTAAAAGGAAAAAAGAAAGGATCCAGATTAATAAAACTGTACATGATAGAGACATTACAACTGATATCACAGAGATACACAGTAATATAAGAAGCTACTCTGAGCAATTATGCATCCACACATGGACAACCTAAAAGAAATGGAAAAATTCTTAGAAACATACCACCTACCAAGACTGAATCAGGAAGAAACAAACTTTTAACAGATCAATTACTCATAAGGAGACTAAGTCAGTAATACAAATATCCCAATGAAGAAAAGCCTGAGGCCAGTGGCTTCACTTGTTAATTTTACCAAACATAAAAATTAATACCAACTACTATATATAAAATAGATAAGCAGCAAGTTTATACAGTATAGCATGTGGAACTATGTTCAATATCTTGTAGTACCTTATGGATAAAAAGAATATGAAAATGAATTTATGTATGATCCTATATGACTGAATTATTGTGCTGTACACCAGAAATTGACACAACATTGTAAACTGACTATACTTCAATTAAAATATTAAGAAAATTAATACCAATTATTCTTAAGGTCTTCCAAAAATCAGAGGAAGAAGCACTCTCAAACTCATGGGAGGCCAGCATTACCTTAGTATGAAAGCCAGAAAAAGCCAAGAAAATAAAACTACAGGCTAATATTCGTATAAAAGATCAATTTAAAAATTCTCAATAAAATACTAGCAGAATGAATTCAGCAGCACATTAAAATTATTCACCATGATCAGATGGGATTTACCTGAGGGATTCAAGTATGGTTTAACATATGCAAATCAATAAATGTTATACATGCATTAATAGAATAAAAGAAAAAAATTACATATCTCAATAGACACCAAAAAAGCATTTCATAAAATCCAACATCTATTCATAAACCTTCTAAACAAATTAGGCATAGAATGAACATATCTCAACATAATAAAGGCCATATATGAAAAGCCCACAGCTAACATCATACTCAAAGGATAATGAGTGCACTTGCTTGAAAAGATATCTGCACCTCCATGTTCAGTGCAGCATCATTTACAAGAGTCAAGGCTTGGAAACAACCTAAGTGGCCACTAATTGATGAATGGATAAAGATATGATACATGTATACAATGGAATATTATTCAGCCATAAAAAAACCTTGCCATTTGCAACAGCATGGATGGACCTTGAGGGCATTTTGCTAAGTGAAATAAAATCAGAGAGAAAGACAAATACTGTCTGGTCTCACTTATATGTGGAATCTTAAAAAACAAACAAAAAATAGAAACCAAACAAACAAACAAACAACAACTCACAGGAAAAGAGATCAGATTTCCAGAAGTGGGGAAAGAGGAATTGGATGAAGGTGGTCAAAAAGTACAAACTTCTAGTTATAAGATAAGTAAGCATTAGAGATATAATATACATGATGACTGCAGTTTACATTTTTGTATGGTATATTTGAAAGTTGTTAAAAAAGTAAATTCTAAAGAGATCTTAATACAAGAAAAAAAATTTATTACCTATATGAGGTGAAGGATGTTAACTAAACTTATTGTGGTGGTGATTTAACAATATATGGTCAAATCGTTATGCTCTAAACTTTACATTTATATAGTGCTCTATGTTAATTATATCTCAATAAAACTGGGGGAAAAGATCCTGATAAAAACTTAGGGCTATTGTTTTGATGATATGTTTAAACTACTGTCATATTTTCCCAGTTTTAAGATGTCACCATTTAGTTAATGTAGTCTATCTAATTACAGTAGTTCAGGGGAAAAAACCCTACTGTCACATAAATGTTATAACACTACTGATTCCAGAAATAGTCAATTGTATACCTTAGGTTCAAATATGTAATCATATATATTTTGGCAGGTGTTTGTTGTCTTTTATACATTTAGGCTCTGTTCAGACAGTTTAGAGAGACCATTTATGACCTATTTTAGAAGTGCTTCCTGTGACAGAGCCACTTCTGTCAGTGAGCCATGGTAGTGACTGCCGTTGCATATAGGTCCTTCTAATTTACATGCTTTCCTTAATAATGTCTGAAAAGGTTATTTTACTTGATACTTTATAAGATCAACAAAAGACTTATTTGAAACTTAAAATCTGCTCTGCAAAGTATTCAGTTTGCAGGTGACAGAAGCTTAAGACAGTCACTGCTTGCAGGTTGCTTGCAGCATTTTTCTAAGCTTCAGATTGCAAATCTGTGCACACTCCTTATGGCTCTTCTGCCTATGGACAGCCACTAAGCTAACACGTGGAGCTTCTATGGAATGAAATCCATAAAAGAGCACCCTTGCAAATGCTATCCCATGATGTGAACGGCTTCTTCAGTTGAAAACTTTATCAACCCTTTCTTGCTACTGATGAAGCACCTAGCTGGGCTTACTTAGAATAATGTACCTATCAGATTCTTGGTCTGTTCTAAATTTTCTTTTTTCTTAGTTCTCTTTCTGCCTCTGACCCATATGGTTTGCTTCCATATCCTACATCTGGGGTTTGTGGAGAGCAGCAAAGTTTCCCTGAAATTGTTCAAAGCACAGTTTGTAAAGGACAGATACTTTCTTTCTGAACTCCACGGAGCCTATCAATTGTAATTTTACTGTCTCTTCTGTTTCTATCTACTACTGCTCAGATTGATAAAAAGGAGGAGTTGCAGGAAGTACAGTTTTCTTGTGAAACTCCCTCCAAGTACTCTCAAGTAACAAGAACAACTGAAATACTTTTTGAATGAGTTTTGGCAGGAAATATAGTATTGCCTGTACCAAGAGCTGCTGGGAGACATTCTCTCATCATGGAAATCCCTTCTAAATCCTATTTTCTTCATAGTTGTTGGCTGCCTTTCGCTTAAAACCAATACAATCAAAAATAAACATGCACTTTAAAACCCCCCACACAAAACTCTGTTGCCCTGTGGCCCTTCATCCGTAAAAGACCATAGAGTTTTGCTTATAACAACATGTGAACTACACTGGGGTCTCACAATCACTCTTGGCTTCTGGCTGTTTGTGACCCATGTAGGATGAGGGTTGGAGTTGATTTATAGGAAACTATGGAGGCATGTTATTTTTGCATATTTGGATATTATGACCTGACAATTTATACTTGCCACATATAACTGACTTCTTCCTATCTCTGTTGTAGAATGTTGACTGGAAATGATCCTCTCTTGGAGTATAGCAGAATCATTTCTTAAAGATTTGTTTCTTAAACCAGAGTGTAAAGCAAAATTGTTTATAATGAGAATCACTCATGAAATCCCTTAAGCCAAGCATACTGGACAGGAGACAGGCATGTCCTCATTCAATACTTCCCACACAGGCAGTTCTTCCTTTTGGGCTGGAGTATAGCTATTTCTTCAGGTGACACTGGAGTAAGTTATATGCTTTGGGGGGTTATTTCCAGATACTAGGTTGCAAGATGCTTTCAATAGGTGACGCTCATGCAATCAGACATTGAGTGAGGGCAGATGCGCTCTTCCCACCTGCTGCTCTGAGACATGGCTCATTCAGTAAATGCAGGCTGCTTTCCCCACATTGTTTAGTTCTTTCTCCCACACATGTGCTTTCGCTCACCTGGCTCTTGTATATTTGAATAAACTGTACATAGGCAGTTGGATGCTAATGCTCATTCTTTGGTTTTGATTTGCAAGTTATGGCTCTGGGCTGATGGCCTCTGTAAACATCCTACCCAGCCTGACAATTTTGGATTGGATCCAATAAAATTTAAACAGCTTCTTCTCTCCCAATGCTAAGTGTCTGTTTTCCATATCATAAGGTTAAGACAATATGGGCTTCCTTCTTCACCAAGTATACTGAAATTTTGACAGTGGTCTGACATTTTCAAAACTACACCTCACTGAATTCAATAAGTAAGTGCTTATTTGTAACAACAAAGTTGAAGAATATCTGGCCTCTAACTTCCCACTAGCAATGAGTCGTTATCTTCAAGATGCAAACCCATTGTTGATGGCGAATACTTCTAAAAACAAGACTAGTTATGCATATTTAATTGTGAGCTCAGATCCCATAAGTATATTCTTTAAAAGTAAAGTTTCACAATAATTTTTAGCTAGGGAAAACAGATTATACTGAATTTTAGTGTTACTGATTTTCATTGTTAGTAATGACTATAATAATCATAGGCATAATTACAGGTAGAGGTTTTTGTGGGACTTTAGGAAGTTTTCTAAGAAAAGGGATATATACAATTTTACAAAGATAAGGTTAGGTATTAAATTAATTTACGTTGAGATAACTTAAAATTTTGTTTTGCTTATTAAAAGTTGACATCCACAACAAAGCCACGTTACCAGGGCTTTTTTCAGAATCTTAGAAGATATCCCAAGCAAATGAAGCAACCAGAAACATTTTATTAGCTGCATGGCAAATCTCACTCAGCACAATTTATTGGACATTTATTTTATGTTAGACATTGAATTAGATACTTTATTATCTCATATCTCTTATGTCATATTTCATATTATCATCTTACTTGGAAGTTAGGAAGGCAAAGCTTAGAGAGGGTAATAAACTTGCCTAATGTCACACAGTTAAAAAAATTTAATAAGTCTGATTTGTTCCAAATCCCTTATTTCCCTTTTATAATAGCTATTTAAAATTTAATTACATAATTTAAAACGTTACTTAATGTCATGTAAGTTACAGTTAAATATGAAGAGGCAGAAATATTTCCTTCCTTCACTCATCCTTATAAACTATTTTACATGTGAATTAAATCTTGACCATCGATATATGAGTGAAAAGCCAACTCTGACAAACCTTAGACTTGTGCCTAATTCTGGGAACAATTATGTTTTGGAGTAGGTTCTGGGTAAAAATCAGGTTAGGCACAGCATTTTAAAACCCTAGGAGTGCTATTAATACTCAGGTGAATGACTACATTCCCCTCAACGATTTGCTGAAATACTGAATGCTCTCAAAATGTTTATCTAAAATTTGTTACATATTGTGGTACAAAGAATTGGTGTAAATCCTGGCTTCAGACTGGGGTTTGTAATCCACCTGAGCCCCAGCTCTGAGTCTCACAGATATACAGAACACCACAATTTTTTTTTCCTGTGCTTAGATTAGTGTCTGCTTAGTTTATTGATTTTTGCTTTCAGCCTGGGAGCTTGACACTGAGTATGCCTGGCTAATACGGGCATTAGGACTAGAAGTCTTCAGGTTGCAAGCACAGGGTGGCTTTGGTTTGGTGGATTTACGATTTTTCAGGCTTCTGGGTATGTTAAGTTAGAGGTAAAAAGGAAAAGAAAAGCATCTTTCATAATGTGTATATAGATGTGTGTATAGATAGAGTGCGTACTGGTAAAGGTTATTTGTGTTCAGATGTGGCTGTTCTTGACATGACGACCCCATCCCCTCCAAGTCCCTCACCAGTGGAGATTTCATTCTGCTTCAAGAGTATGTCTTGGTTTATCTGCTGCCCTGGAATCTTTGGCTGTGTCATCCTTTTGTTTTTACCCTCAGTATTATGGTAGGTTTTTCAAACTGTGCCATAACTTGGTTCACATCATCTTGACTTTAATATGTCACAGATCAAGTATCTAATTATATGCTTTCTTGCTTCCTATGAACTCTCACTGCTGGTCTCCTGTCAACACCAGTTTTTAAACTGAATTCCTTTGGCAGCCATGCCTCTGAAATTTATATAGATATATTACACATGATATATAAATAATATGTGTGTATATATATATTTTTTGCCCTGGAGTTTGGCCACAGATTTTTCAACATCTGACTTTTAATCAAGATTTTAATTTTATTTGTTTTCCCTAGTGACTTCCAATGGTAATTACTACTTTCTCTGGGCAGTACTTTGGAAAGGGAGATATGAAGAGAATTAATTCCTCATTTACAGAAATATTATCAATGTTATGTATATGAATAATACAGACATTTTTGATCCTTAGAATAAGATGGTGATTGCTCTTCAGGTATGAATGGGGGAATCACACCTTGACAAAAAGTCTTTTTTTCTTTTATTTAATGCTTGCTAATAAATTTTCCTCAAATTCAGGGCATAAAGCAAGCACTGTTCAAAGAGAATTAGAGTCTTATTGTATTACTCTAGTATCTGGTTTTATTTTGTTCTATTATTCCAGGAAATGGTGTTATTGATTGAGATCCAAGAAGTGATTAAAAACATACATGCCTTATAAAATCATGTATTTTTTTCAGTCTTTTCCATAAAAGTGCTTGCATTCTGCGAAGAGGGTTTAAATCTAGTCATTGCTGATGTTATGTAGAATGTGAGACAATTCAAGTTTAGTTCAGTCCAAACATTGACTCTTGGGTGCCTACAATGAGGCAGCAAATGTGCTTGCTCACCATTGAGAATATGAAAATCACTAACACATGCCCCCCCCCTTCAAGAGCTCTCTATCCATTAATGATGAAACAGAATGCTGACAAAAAAGGAGGTAGGCTACTTGTTAAAGAAAGAAAAGGAGACATAGTGGCATAGTAATTTTGTCTCTGAGAAATTGCAGTGAAGATTATCTTCAAGAAATGTGTCAATTAATTACCTCTGTTCAATTAAATCATGTGACACATACCAGAATAATTCATCTGTGGTCTCTACAAATTTATTTTCTCAAAGGAATTGGTAGGGAGGGAGTACAGCCTCATAATCTGCTGTCAAGAGACCTCTATGTGAATCTTAGCTCTACTTCCAACTGTTGAGTGACTTTGTTCTTGTATCTAAAGTGGGGATAATATTACATATTTGATAGAATTTACTGTATTAATTAGATTATCTATTACATAATGGTTTGATAACATAAGCCTTCAAAAATATTGCTTATTAATTTGATTATTATTAGTAGTAACTAATGGAGCAGAAACCTATATCATGATCATCTCCAGGCTACTTTGATGAGAAGTCTTCTCTCGAAGTAGCCTGGAGATGATCATGATATAGAGGCATTTTTTCCTTCTCTAAAATAAATGATAAATGAAAAAAGTAATTGGATGTTCTTAGAAAGATTTTCAAAATATTCATGGAACAGAATAATGCTGTAGAGCATTGATTCTCAGTGTGTGGCCCCTGGAACAACTGCATCAACATCATCTGAGAACTTGATCAAAATGCAAATCCTAGGGCCCCACTCCAGATCTTCAGAGTCAGTGCTGGAATAAAGTCTTCAGATGTTTCTGAAGCATGATAACATTTGAGAACAACTGTTGTGGAGAATATTGGCATCAATATCATGTCTCATTCAACAAGTCAGTTGTCACCAGTTTGTCACAAAACACTTATTACTAAGCCTGTATTTAGTCTGTGTTTAGGTATTTAGTATACCCCAATTTACTCTCACATGGAAGCTTTCAAAGCCATTCCTTGTAACAAAAATTTCATTTTTATTTCATTTATTAAAAAATTACTTTAGTCATTAGGGAAGAAGAGGAATATAGAGGAATGAAAAAAACTGAAATAAAGTTGAAGTGGTGAAATTTAGTATAGACTGGAGCATGTAAAGTAATGGAATTTTCTGATAACTTTTTCTGTGGTAATGAATTAAAGGTAAGAACATTTTTTGGTTTCTCCTGATCATAATGTTCTTGTTACTATTATTTTTTCCTTAGCCGATTCTTCTTTTTAACATCTTTTGGGAAGTAATTATTCTGTCAAAAATGCTTTCTTGTTTTCATTTTGCAGAGAAGATAAGAAGTATTTATAAACCTACTAGATGGAGGCTGCTTGAGGACTTGAACCCTGTTTAATACAATTTTGCATCGATAGTGTCTACGAATGTGCCTGGTATGTGCAAGTGTTTCATAAGTGTTTGTTAAAGTTATATTAAAATTATTACAATAGAACAAAGCTGAAAGTGACCAATGCCATAGATCAAATAAAGAAAAAATCATCTCAGGCTTCATAAAAGAGAGAGATTACTTCCAGCTGTAAGACTGAGAAGTAGTTCACAATAAAGATGGAATTTAAGTTAATCTCTTGAAGAATGAGTAAAATCTAGACCTGCTTGGATGGACGAGTTGGCGGGCATAAGGAATTCTAGGCAGAGTGAATAACATTTTGCAATACACACAGACAGGAAGTGCAGGATATGTACTTGGAGCAAATAGTTCTACGTTTCTTAACACTTATGGAAAGTAGCATGCCAGACCATTGATGGATAATAAACTTGGAGTCTGAACATTATTCTATGAGCAGTATAGAGGCATTCTAGGTTTTAGAGAAGGAAGTGAATGCTTAGAGCTATGCTTGAACAAGATTAGTCTGCTAAGTGTAAACTAGATTAAAGATTAGGGGAATAGTGATTCAAAGGAGGAGTGATAGAACAGGGGCTGAAGAGTTTTAAATTTGAGGCATAATGAATTTGAGCTGCCTTTAGACTGAATAAGAAGTCTAGTAAATAGATAAATATTAAATATTGCAGTTTTATAAAGAAGTCAGGTTGGACACACAGATTTGAGAGCCATCTATTTAGAAATGATTATATTGATTATGATTTTCCAAGGAAGTGCAGGAAAAGTCCAAGACATAGCCTTAGAGGGTATCTAGATAGTGTGGAGGAAGAAGAAATGAAGAGAATATCTGGAAGTATCAAGTAAGCAAATATAAAAAAGGAGGAGGAATGAGAGAAGGCCCCCTAACAGATGATTATAAAGTCACTAGTAAATATCAGTCAAGAAGTTTGCTAGAAATAAGATTGAAAACCAAGTTTTATAATATTTAGAGGAGATAAACAATGAAGGAATGAAGGGAGACATGGAAAGTTTTCTTTTAAGATACCTGTCTTGATTGAGAGTGACATTAGTGTCATGGTGATATAAGATGCCCTTCCTTTTCATCCCCCATTTTAACAACTAAAATTCTACACATATACATGAACAAAAGTGCCTCTGTGGGAGTTGTGGGATCTAGCACCATACACCAAAGGAACTGGGAGGAGTCTTGCCCACTTGTGCATGGAGTAATAGGTAGACAGACATTAGTGTGAGCTGTGAAAACAGCAGAAGCCTATGAACTGGCCTCAGCCTCTCTTGGCTGTGGTTGGGGTACACCTAGAGAGGGCAGACACCCAAAGATGAAAGAGCTCTTATAGAAGTCCAGGTTTCCAGAGTGGAAATACCAGCACTCCATTGGAGAAAAAAAATATGCAAGTTTGAATGCAGTAGAGAAGGTAAGAAAGTTTGCCAGTGCTGTGTCTCCAAGATGGCATGGCATGGGGCTGAAGTAGCTGGTGGTGACCTTCCCTGTGCGAAAAAGGAGAACTATCAGTTAGTGCCCAGCTTCTCCAACTGCGTTGTCACTGTGCAAGAAGCCCATTTATCTCCTGTGAGACCCAGAGTGTGGAGGTGAAACCTCCTTGGTGGAGGAGGGAGGAGACTGAGATGTATCAGAGAGCATTAAAGGGGTGTGGTTCCTGCTGACCACATTCTGAACTTCTGGCAGGAAGCCCGCCCATTAGCTACTGGAAAAACCTGATAATCACTCAGCCTGGCCCATGGGCATCCCCAATGCTGCAAGTACCAAACCCACATCCTCCCCACTCTGAGGCTGTCGCATGTGAGCTCTGGTTCCTTGTGTGGCTCCAGGGGCAGCAGTGAGAGCAAGCTCTGGTAGACAGGGAATGAGCACAGAAAGAAGTTCAGAATCTATGCACAAGAGAAAAACCACAGACTTGAGCTGTAGCACCATCTTTGGGAACACAAAAGAAGTTTCCAGCATCTGGCCTGATGAGGTCTGATAAGATCAAGAGAAGGCATACAAGCATAAGAATTCTGCAACAATCAATATGATGAAATAGGATTATGATGAAAACACTCAACAAAGTGGGTACAGAGGGAACATGCCTCGACATACTAATGGCTATATAGGACAAGCTCACAGCTGACACCATACTCAATGGTAAAAAAACTGAAAGCTGTGCTTCTAACATCAGGACTGAGACAAACATGCCTACTCTCACTTTTATTCAATATAGTACTCAAAGTCCTAGCTAGAACAATCAGGCAAGAAAAAGAAATAAAAGGCATCCAATTTAGAAAAGTAAAACTGTCACTATTTTCAGATAACAAGACACTATATATACAAAACTCTAAGCAACTCTATGAAAAAAATATTAGAATTAATAAATTTAGTAAAATTTCAGGATACAAAAATCAGCATACAAAAATTTGTTGTGTTTATATGCACTAACAAACTATCAAAATGAAAATTAAGAAAACAATTCCTTTTGCAATTGCATCTTAAAGAATAAAATACCTAGGAATAAACTTAACCAAGGAGGTGACAAACCCATACACTGAAAACTCTAAAATACTGATGAAAGAAATTGAAGACATAAATAAATGGAAGGAGATTCTGTGCTCATGCATTGGAAGAATATTATCAAAATGTTCATGCTACCCAAGCCAATCTACAGATTCAATGTAATCCCTACCAAAATTCCAATGTATTTTAAATAGATACGAGAATGCAAATTTAAAAGTTTCATGAAACCACAAAAGACTCCAAATAGCCAAAGCAATATTGTGAACAAGGGACAAAGCTCGATGCATCATGGCTTCTGATTCAAACTATATCACAAAGCTATTGTTATCAAAACAGCATGGTATGGACATAAAAACACAGGTATAGATCAATGGAACAGAATAGAAAGCCCAGAAATAAAGCCACACACAAATGGTCAATTAATTTATGACAATGTAAACAAGAATATACAATGGGAGGAAAGAACAGACTCTTCAGTAAATGATGTTGGGAAAACAGAACAGCCATAGGCAAAAGTAAGAAAGTGGACTACTATCTTACATCATGCACAAAATATAATTCAAAACAGATTAAAAACTTAATCACTAAAGTAGCACTATTTACAATAGCCAAGACAAGGAAACAACCTAAATGTCCATTGACAGATGACTGGATAAAGAAGTTGTGGTATATTTATGCAATGGAATACTACTCAGCCATAAAAGACAATAAAGTAATGCCATTTGCAGCAACATGGATGGACTGGAGAATGTCTTTCTAAGTGAAGTAAGTCAGAAAGAGAAAGAAAATTACCATATGATATTGCTTATATGTGGAATCTAAAAAAAAAAGACAAATTTATAAAACAGAAACAGACTCACAGACATAGAAAACAAACTTATGGTTGCCAGGAGTGGAAGGAGGAGGGAAGGGATAAATTGAGAGCTCAAGATTTGCAGATACTAACTACTATACATGGAATAAATAACAAGTTTATACTGTATAGCACAGGAAACAATATTCAGTATCTTTAGTAACTTATGGCTAAAAAGAATATGAAAATGAATATATGTATGTTCCTATATGACTGAAGCATTATGCTGTACAACAGAAATTGATACAGTATAAACTGATTTATACTTCAATAAAAATATATTAAAAAATAGATAAAATTGCAAAAAAAATACATTAAAGACTTAAATGTAAGACCTGAAACCATAAAACTCCTAGAAGAAAACCCAGGCAGTCAGCTCCTGGACATTAGTCTTGGCAATGATTTTGTGGATCTGACTCCAAAAGTAAAGGCAACAAAAGCAAAAATAAGTAGAACTACATCAAACTAGAAGGCTTCTGCACAACAAAGGGAATCATCAACAAAACAAAAAGGCCACCTACTGAATGGTAGAAGATCTTTGCAGATGATATATTCAACAAAAGGTCAATATACAAAATATATAGAGAATTCATACAACTCAATAGCAAAAAAAAGTCAGATTGAAAAATGGGCAGAGTCAGAATAAACATTCTTCCAAAGAAGGCTGCACAACCAATAGGCATTTGAAAAGATCCTCAACATCAATAATTAGGGAAATGCAAATCAAAACCACAGTGAAATATCACCTCATACCTATTAGAATGGCTATCATCAAAAAGATAAGAGATGATAAGTGCTGGAGGAAAGGGAACCCTTGTGCACTGTTGTTGGGAATAGAAATTGGTGCAGCTACTATGGAAAATATGGAGGGTTCTCAAAACATTAAAAATAGAACTACCATATAACCTAGTAATTCCACATCTGGATATTTATTCAAAGAAAATAAAAACACTAATTCAAAAGATACATGCACTCTCGTATTTACTGCAGCATTATTTACAATAGCCAAGATAGAAACAACCTAAATGTCCATCAATATACACACACATATAATCACATCTATATGCATATATACACACACACATATATATGCATATATACACACACACACATACACTTACATAACACACTTAACACACACAATGGAATATTATTCAGCTACAAGACAGAAGGAAATCCTGTTGGGACAACATGTACGGACCTTGCAGTGATTATGATAAATGAAATCAGTCAAGTAGAATTATTTTTGTACACTTTATGATACCATTTATATGTGAAATCTGAAAAACAAGTCAAAACACCAAATGCACAGATACAGAGAACAGACTGGTAAGTGCTGGGGGTGTGGGATGGAGGGCAAAATCAGGGAAAGACATCAACGGGTACAAACTTTAATCTATAAAATAAATAATTCATGGGATATAATGCACAGCATGTTGACTATAGTTATTAATACTGTATTGCATATTTGAAAGTTGCTAAGACAGTATATTTCAAAAACCTCCATTGGAAAAAAAAGAATTTTTTCAGAAGAAGGAACAAAAATCATGAAGCAGGTATATCCATACAAGGTTGAAGAAAGCCCCAGGTATAAGTAATACCAATGAAAAATATTTCCTCCTGATGGCAACTAGTAAAAACTGGGGGATGTAATTGTGACTTCAAATGCAAAAACAGCAATACAAAATTCAAACATCAAGAATAAAGGAAACATGACATAACCAAAAGATCACATCTAGTGATAATCATCTGGTAATTGAGCCCAAAGACACAGAACTCTGATTTACCCAATAAAGACTTCAAAATAGCTGGTTTGAGGAAATTCAATTTTGCTACAAAACACAGACAATTCAACAAAATCAGGAAAACATCACGTAAGTAAAATGAGAAATTTAACAAAAGAGATAGAAATTACATAAAAAACAGGTAGAAATTCTGAAATTGAAGAATTCAGTGAATGAAATGAAGAAAACAAAACGCAATTGAGAGCATCAACATCAGAACAGACCAAGCAGAAGACAGAATTAGTGAGTCAGAGGGACTTTTAAATAGCTCAGAGGAGAACAACAACAACAAAAAATTTGAAGAAAGCCCACATGGTCTATGGGATACCATCAAATGAAATATCACAATCTTTGGCAATCTAGGAGGAGAGAGAGAGGGGGACAGAAAGTTTAAAGAAAAAATAACTGAGAACATCTCAAAGATGGAGAGAGACTTGGACATCTGAGTTTATGTAGCTAATAATTCACCCCATTATCTCAATTCATAACAAACTTGTCCAAGATACTGTCAAAAATAAAAGAAAAAAGAGATAATCTGAAAAGTAGCAAGAGAAAAACAGACTATAACCTACAAAGGAACCCCCATTAGACTATCAGATTTCTTAGCAGAAACCTTACAGACCAGGAGAGAATGGAATGATTTAAGGTGTTGAAAGAAAAAAATTGCCAGCCAAGATAATTATATGGCAAAGTTATTATTCAGAAGTGAAGGAAAAATAATTATTTTCTCAGACAAACAAAAGCTGAAGGAGTTCATCACCAGTAGACCTTCCTTAGAAGCAATGTTGAAAGTTTAAGCTGAAATGAAAGACATTAATTAGTAACATAAAAACCAATGGAAAATACAAAACATTGGTAAGGCTAAATATACAGTCAGATTAGGAAACTGTGATTTTGTAATATGATTGTCTGTTAAGAACTTAACTAGAGTGTAACTGTTACAGAAAAGGAGTATTTAAAATAACTAGAGCTACTATAAGTTATCAAACACTCAATATAAAAAGAGGTAAATTGTGACATCAAAAACATAAGGGGGAGAAAAAAGGTAGAGCTTCTGTATGCAATTGTTTTAAGTAGCTATCAGCTTATAATGGAGTGTTTTATCTATAGGATGTTTCATGTGAGCCTCATGATAACCACAAAGCTAATCCTATAGTAAGTTCACAAATGATGGAGAGAAGAATATCAGAGCACACCACCACAGAAAATCACCAATTTAGAAAGGTAGGCAAAAAGAGGAAAAAAGGAACAATGGAACTATAAAATATCCAGAAGTAGTTAATGACATTAATAAATCCTTACCTATCTATAATCAGTCAGTCATTCTAAATGTAACTAATTGACATCACCATCAAAAGGCTCAAAGTGCTTCCATCCAGCAGCTGGATGGATAAAAAGTTAAGGTGCAATTAAGTACATGTTACCTACACGACCACCTTCAGCTTTAAGGATACACAATGGTTGAAAGTGAAGGAATGGAAAAAGAGATCCCATGCAAATGGAAACATAAGGAAAGCCGAGATAGGTATACTTCTATCAGACAAAGTAGACTTTAAGCCAAAAACAGTAACAAGAGTCAAAGAAGGTCAGTATATCATGATAAATGGGTCAACTAAGTATGTATATATAACAATTTTAAGTATATACACACCCAACGTTGGAATACCTAAATATATTAAAAAATACTAACAGATCTGAAAGGAGAAATAAACTACACAATGACAGAGGGTGACTCCAACATTCCAGTTTCAGCAATGGGTAGAACATCCAGACAGAAAAAATCAACAAGGAAACATTGAAAGTGAACCATATTTTAGACCAAATGGACCTAATAGAAACGAAGAACATTCCATCCAACAACAGCAGACATTTGTCAAGTGCACACGACATTCTCCAGGGTAGACTATATGATATATGAATTCTCCCAAACATTCAAAGAATTACTTGCTGCTCAAACTCTTCCCAAAAATGAAGACGAAGGAAAGTTTCAAACTCATTTTATGAGGCCATCATCACCCTGATACCAAAACCAGATAAGGGCACTACAAGAAAATTACAGTTCAGTATCTCTGATGAATACAGATGCAGAATTCCTCAACAAAATATCAGCAAACAAATTCAACAATACATTAGAAGAATTACATACCACGATCAAATGGATTTTATTCCAGGGATGCAAGGATGATTCAACATTCACAATCAACGTGATACACCACATTAACAAAATAAAAGACAAGAATCATGTGATTATCTCAATAGATGCAGAAAAAGCATTAAACAAAATTCAACAACCATCCATAATAAAAACTCTCAAGAAAAAACTGGGTAGAGAGGAAAACTTACTCAACATAATAAAGGCCAGAAAGGACAAGCCCACAGCTACTATACTCAATGGTGAAAAGCTAAAAGCTTTTTCTCTAAGATTAGGAACAAGGCAAGTGTACTGATTCTAAACTTTTATTCAACATAATACTGGAAGTCCTACCCAGCATAATTAAGAAAAAAAAAATAGACACCCATACTAGAACAAATAACTAAAATCATCCATTTACAGATGAAATTATATAATATGTGGAAAACCCTAAACACTCCACCAAAAAATGTTAGGTACATGGATTTGGTAAACTTGCAAGATACAAAAATAATATACCAAAATTAGTTATATTTCATACTCTGACAACAATCTCTAAGAAAAATTAAGAAAACATTTCCATTTACAATTGCATTAGAAAAAGTAAAATACTTAGGAATAAATTTAACCAAGAAGGTAAAAGTCCTGTACACTGAAAATTACAAGACAATGATGAAAGAAATGGAGGATGACATAGATAAATGGAAAGATGTTACGTGCTTGTGGATTAGAAATATTGTGAAAATGTCGACACTACCCAAAGCAATCTATGGATTCAATGCAATCCCTATCAAAATTTCATGGCATTTTACACAGAAATAGAGCAATCCTAAAATATGGAATCACAAAAGATCCCAAATAGCCAAAGCAATCTTGAGAAAGATCAAAACTGAAGGCAACCTACAGAATGAGAGAATGTATTTGCAAACCAACCATCAGATAAAGGGTTAATGTCCAAAATATGTAAGGAACTCATACAAGTTAATAAAAATAGCAAAAAAATGATCTGTATAAAAAGTAGGCAGAGGAAATTAATAGACATTTTCCCAAAGAAGACATCTAAATGGCCAACAGGTACATGACAAGATGCTCAACATCACTAGTCACCAGGGAAATGCAAATCAAAACCGCAATGAGCGAGCACCTCACACCTGTAAGGATTGCTATTCTCAAAATTACAAGATGTAACAAATGTTGGTGAGAATGTTGAGTTTAAAATATTTAGACTCCTAATCCAATAAAACTTTCTGAAAAGAAGAAAAAACATAAACCTATAAATCAAAAGGGTCCACTATATATACCTACTAAAAATATTATCAGGGCCTCCATGTAAATGATTAAATTATTCATAGGGTTTAAAAAAATTTTTTTTTATCTGTTTATCTGTTTATTTATCTATTTTCATTTTAAGAACCGAATCAATTTTATAAATCATTTTGGTACATTATTCACATTGTGCATTTCTCATCACATAGTTATTTCTTTTTTTTTTTTTTTGAGCTCTTTATTTATTTATTTATTTTTTTCACATTTTTTTCTCTGTGATTTATCATAACATTTTGTGTATATTTCCCTGTGCTATACAGTGTAATCTTGTTTATCTGTTCTACAATTTTGAAATCCCATTCTATCCCTTCCCACCCTCTACCCCGCCCCCCCCCCCGGTAACCACAAGTCTGTATTCTCTGTCCATGAGTCTATTTCTGTCCTGTATTTATGCTTTGTTTTTGTTTGTTTGTTTTTGTTTTTTAGATTCCACATATGAGCGATCTCATATGGTATTTTTCTTTCTCTTTCTGGCTTACTTCACTTAGAATGACATTCTCTAGGAGCATCCATGTTGCTGCAAATGGCATTATGTTGTCGGTTTTTATGGCTGAGTAGTATTCCATTGTATAAATATACCACATCTTCTTTATCCAGTCACCTGTTGATGGACATTTAGGTTGTTTCCATGTTTTGGCTATTGTAAATAGTGCTGCTATGAACATTGGGGTGCAGGTGTCATCCTGAAGTAGATTTCCTTCTGGGTACAAGCCCAGGAGTGGGATTCCTGGGTCATATGGTAAGTCTATTCCTAGTCTTTTGAGGAATCGCCACACTGTTTTCCATAGTGGCTGCACCAAACTGCATTCCCACCAGCAGTGTAGGAGGGTTCTAGGGTTTAAAAAATTAAGTTGGTATCAGACTTCTCAAGCAAATAACAATACAAGGTTACAGTAGGCTAATATTTTTAAGAAATTCAAGGAAACAATTTGTGAACCAAGAATGCTGTATTCAAAGTGTCCTTTAGTTATGAGAGCAATAGAAAAATAGTTTTAAACATGTAAGTAATCAGGGAATATTATTTCTGAGTAATTTACTAGTAAATAAATGTCATCCAACCTAGTGATAACTAGGGAAACTTTAGCAGCATAAACCGATGGTGAGCTAAAATATTTATATTATGGTGAGCAAACAATATACTAATTGTAAAGCCAAGACAAAAACACAAGTGGGAAGATGGGAGGAAGAATATTTGTAAGTTTTATGTGTTTTTATAAGATAAGCCTACAACCGAAAATAAGGGGAAGGGAAAAGTGGAATGAAGCTACTGTTGTTGAAGATGTAATTGGTGAGAGTCAAAGAATGTAATTTAAAAAGACTACATAAGAAGGTAAGAAGGAAAAAGATTAGCTGTATAACACTATAAATACAAAGGTAACCACTACAACAAAAATGCAAATCTTCCTAAATTCCAACAGAAAATTTTATAAAAGTGAAGAAGGCATCTCCAGTAGAGAAAGAACAGCAAATAAAATGGAATATAGTAATTATCATGTAAAATTATGATAGAATTGAGAGCAAGTGCAGTCAATAAATGTAAATTGGATGAACTTTTCTATTAAAATACTTTCAAAGTATTTGAAAGTCCAAAAGATACATACATACTTATGTACATATATGAATACATAATTAATGGATATTGAAAATCACCACTTGTCAAACGCCATAGTAGTGTGCTTCAGGCAATAACTATTAATAATAATGAATAGATGATAAAGCTTAGGGGAGTAGGTGGGTAATGGGCTATCTGATGAGGAACAAGATGTTTATATTGTTCTTAAAGTGTCTCCCCCCAAGACAAGAGCTAGATCAGGGGCAAAAGGGAGGTAGTACTATTATAATGACAAAAGAATATATTATCTCAGGCTAAATATTAGGAATTAGGCACTACTGGACATCATGTGTCCCTGGTGTGATGGCAAAAGAAGGTAACAACATCATACTTGTACCATTCAGGCTGAAGAGATATACCTGACTATAATCACAAGGAAGTATCAGACAAATTCAAACATGGTATCATGTACATAAAATGCCCTGTATGAAAGGTAAAAACTAAAGGAATTTTTTGGATGAAAAGAGAGTTACAGCTACAGTGACTAAGTGCAATAGCTGATTCTGGACTAGAACCAGTATTGAAAGGAGGGGAAAATATTATAAAAGACATAATTAAGACTAGTCACAAAATTGGAATGCAGGTTATAGATTAGGTAAGAGTACTGTATCAATATTATCCACCATAATCAAACTCAGAAAATGTATCTAGGAGAATACCCTTGTTTTTAGAAAATTCACACTGAAGTATCAAGGGTTAAAATCTTTTAATATATGTAGCAGGCTTTCAAATGGTTCAGAAATATAAATAATTGTGTGTGTGTGTGTTTGTGTGATACAGAGAGAGAATAATCAAGCAGCAGGAATTTAACAGTAACCAATGTTAGAAACTGTTAAGTCTGAGTATAGGGGTTCGTTTCATTCTTCCTCCAAATTTTAATTTTTAAATTATTTCAAAATTTAAAGCTATAAAGGAGTAATGTCTCAATAAACAGTTTTACACTCTTTGCTCTTAATCTTTCAAGTAGATATTTTAACAATTTCTCTCTTTCTGCCATCTGTGACTAAGATGCATTTAACTTGTGACAACTTTGAGAATACTAATTTTCTCATGGGTCACGTGATCATGACAAAAATCACATTTCCTACACAGTCCCAGTAAAATGCATGTAATTTCATGTACTCTTGCTGTGATTCTAAGAATTTGACGTAATCTAAACCAAGGAGCATCAACTGAATATACAACCAAGTTACTGGTATAGCCCTTTATAACACAGAATTCCAGTATCCAAAGAATGCACAGCAAGAGCACAAGCTAAGGGGTATAATATTCTTATTATTTAACAGCTCATAAATATGGACAGCAACCACCTTCTCATACAGACTAATGAACTGCAAGTTAGTTCAGAGTAATGTGTAGCACGACCTCAGAATTCAAATAGGTTCAGTTATAGGAAGTCAAATGTAGTAAGAAAAAAAAAATATCAGAAACAGAAAATTCTCAGCAACTTTCATATCTTACCTGAGGATATGTTCACACTGTCCAGTTACACATATTGCATATTAATATGGACACAAACTCATACACAGCTTTGTAAGTTATGAAGTATATTTATATACACTGTGCCATTTTAGTTTTGAACTAATATTTTAAATTAAATGGGTAAGAAATCACCACCCATTTTACAGGTTAGGAGACCAGGTAAATGATTAAGGATTTTGCTCAATGGCTATTAAGTTACAGGGACAGACACCTGCTGAACTCCGTTCTTATTCTAAGTTTACTGCCTTATATTCCCTCCTTAAGAAACCAGTGGAGTCACCTTAAAATCTCTTGTCTATATTTATAGTAACAGGAATAAACAAAGAATTTAGAATGCTCTTCAATAACTCAGGTCAAAAGCAAAAAGGACTCTGATTAATTGTTAGCAAATATGTAACCACCACCAACAGTTATGCAGAGTACTGGGTGGGCATATTCTGATGGAATCCAATCCTACTTCATACAGATAGTAGGCTATGAGAACCCTCTTCATGTCTCTGTGATATTTAATACTATTCTAGTAATTGCATCTAGAGTTGAGGAATTGAAGGACAGTTTAACTTACTTAAAATATAGAAACAAACCAGGCATGTTTACATGACCAGCATGTTACAGAATATTCCTGATTGAAGATTTTGACTGAACCAATCATCTGCATTTGCTCTTTGGGGAGGTATATTTGGAATGATGGATACTTGGACGACTCAACTGATTGCACTGTTGGATAAAGAACTGTAGATTTCCTGTGGGTTTTGGAGCTTAAACAGTGAACTTTTCTCCGACCCTTAAAATATAGACTCCTGCCTTCTTCCAATAACATTAGTATATATTTATCTTGTGAAAGGACAATGTACCCTCTAAGCAGTTTCAGATTCCTTCATCTTTAAACATACACATTTTTGAGAAGATAAACAAATATAAAAGAAGCACATTTAGCTGTATAAGAGATTAACAATACTTAACCTTCTTATATTTCAGTTGAGCTGATGGTAAGGATTAAATCATGGATGCCAATTACAAGTTGAGCCTGGTCATCTGCCAAATCCAGTAAAGTGTAGAGCCTATGAGCATGAAGTTTAGAGCCAGATTTCTGGATTTGAATCCTTGTCCCATGCTTGTCAGCTGGGTACCTGGGACAAGTTAATTAACCTCTCTGAAACTCAGCTTCCTCCTCTATAGACTGGGAATAATGATAGAATCAATGTCATAGGATTGTTTTGAAGATTTCATGGGTCCATACATATAAGGAAACCAATATATAAAAACAGTGCCCAATATATTACAATTAAATTACTAACTACTTGGAAGTGCCAATGTAGAGAATCAAAACCAATGCTGCTTCTGTCATAAATCCTCAGGGAGTAACAAACACTCAAAACTGGATCAAGCATTTCTGGGGTATGTGCACTTCTGATAATGAGGGCATTCACGTACTCCTACTTGAATGTATGGAAGCGGGGCCACCACAAGTGGAGACAGGGCACCAAAAATAGCAAAGCTGAGAGCCATAACTGTGACCTGAGTCAAACCATAAAAATGTCCAAATAGAGGCAGTGGATGCCTAGACCCCAAGCTAATCTCTTGAGTGAACAAGGGTTGAAAAGGTATTATTGAAGGCAGCTGGCTGGCAAGGCAGTGCCTTCCTGCATTCTGGGCATCAGTTTTGCAGGACTGATTTATTTCTTTCCCTTGCTAGACTCTGAGATTCTCCAAGGCAGCAATCATTATTATACTTTTACTTTAAAAATATTCCTATGCTTGGCATGTTATCAGATATGTCACAATTAGGGTAAGCATATGACTCAGTTTGCTTTGGAAAAGCCTGACTTATATCTATCGTCCCAACATAATTATTAATAGCATTTCCATTTCACTCTCAAAAGTATCTCAGCTTGGGTAATCTATTACACATTTTCCCTATTAACAGTGGTAGCAGAATGAACAAATTCTCCCTTCCCATGTATCTCTGTCTTCTACATCTAATATATGTTCCCCTATCTTTCCAGTATTTTTCACTACAAATAAATGAAGGAAGTATTATATTCAGTTAGAATAGACTTTTTGTATTTTTATTTTAATTTCTTTATTTTTCCTTTTTATAGAATTGAAACAGAATAGTGCAAAGTTTCAGAATGTTATTTAATAGAAAAGAGCATATCTTTAAATATATTTAACCTTTATGAGAGTTAACATAAATATAAAGGAAAAAGTCACTTCAGAGAAAGTGTATGGAGAGGCAATTTTACAATCTAGTAGAGGCATTTACTATCAAAATTGAGTAAAAAATACTCAGTTTCCTTGATCACATCTCCTCTGCATGTTCGAACCATCTGTGGGCAGCTGTTGTTTCAAACGATTTTATTCATGCAATAACATTTTGAAGAACAGATCCAAATAGATTCAAATGTAATAGAAGGTTTCTCAAATTTGTTTTTAAAAGGATTGCAATAATTAAATTCACTCCAAACTGGAAATGTCCATAATTGGATGGAAGCAACTCAAAAACACTGTAAGAATTATTTTTGCTAATATACTCAAACACTGCTATAATCAATCATGTTTCTGCTTCCTCATCCATTCACTATGCCAGATATAATCTGATCCAGTTAAAAATTCTTCAGGTGTCTTATCTTTTACATAGTTTATCCCAACTGAAGTCCAATCAACCAGAGTATCACCTTCGTTTGTTGCAATGACACACTCAGTTACTAGTTATTAAAGGCATTGCTCAGACTCATTTCATCTTATAACTTGCGTTCATTGGAAATTCATACCAATGGAAGGAAAGTTAGAATCCATTCTAGGGGCTTATTGTCACTATTTTTCAGAAAATCATCAAAACAACAATGTTGGTAAAGCTATGGCTTCTCCTTCTCCCCAGCTCTCTCCCCATCCATCAGCTTGGCTCATTTCACATAGTACTTCTTATCACATTTGCATCATTTAATTGCAAACAAAAATATATCAATTTTAGTGGGATTAAGCCACAAATATTAGTCTGAATGTGTTCCTTCACTTTCTTTTTTAATATTTTCCTCCAAAAATGTAAAGCAAAGCTTCATTGTTTATCCAATTTGTGGTTAAGTTATGAAGTTGAGTGTCATAAATCTGTCTTACATTTTAAATCTTTAAAGTAACATAACTGCATGATTATAGTTTTAAAATATCTATATATTTTAGCCATGTACGTACTCATTGTTTAACTGCTAACATTTAAATGATCAAGAATGCTTTTACATGGCAAGTCTAATTTAAATTTTGAAAAATCACTAAGGATAAAATCCAGTAGAAACGTTTTTATTAATATTTAAAACACATGTTCACCACATCTAAACTGGTGGTGTGCTCATCTGCTTTTAATTCCTATTTTAAAATCCTCTGCATCATGGATGTCTGGAAAGTCTATAAATTTAAACAATCTATTTTCTCATTTTTTTGTCCTACAAAGTTTAATAAATAATGTATCACACTACTGACTTTATAAAGTATTCTTGACTACATATTTAGGATGCACTCTGAACATACAAGCTGGAAACTGGTGATCGATTTTGATTATAGATACGGAGTAATGTAATTTAGAGAAACTGATTTTTCAGTGGCTGATTATCTCCATGTTGTAAAGGCTTACTTCCTTCTTCCTTCCTTCTAATTCAAGTCTTTTCTGAAGACAAAGAAGCAGGCAATAACTGCTTTAAAAGCCTGACAACAGATACACAAAAGGAATAATCTACTATACTTAGTTTGATCATGCAAATTAGGAATGGAACTAGCAGATTTAGTTGGCCTCAGTGGTGTTTTAATGGTAAAATTCTATACTAATCATTTAATTACTCACCCCTTTTTTGTGGTCAATTAGGTACCACTTTGCTAGATTGAAAATTATTTTCTAGCCAAATAGTAGATCCTGCAAACAGGTGGGTGATCAGTTTGCTACTCACATCAGCATAACCTAAGCTTCACTGACAAAAAAAATCATAGGTCACAGCAGACGTTGTTATCTGAGACCCTGTCTGTTGACCAAATATTGTAAAGAATTCCATTTGGCTGTGCATGTGAACATCTTTGTAGGGACTGAGTTCTGAGCTTTTATATAACCCTCAAAAGAGCTTGAGACCAAACGATGCTTGAGAAGAGACACTACCACTTTATCTATTCAACTACCTGTGTATCTCCAGAATTTGCCCAAGGGTTGGTTGACTGATTGATAAATTCTATATTTATTGAACATCTACAACATGCCAGACCACAGGAGACAATAATGATTAAATATGGACTCTACTCTAGTAGTTCACAGACTCTTAAAGGAGACAGAACAGTAATTATTACAGAACACTGTAAAACCTATTACAGACTGTCTTCAAAGAACTGAGAAACTGTTCAAGACCAGATTTGATAGTTTGAATGAGTGGAGGTCTCACAGAGAACATGACGTTGACCTATATCTTGATTGGTAAGAATGAAAAGAGGATTCTGAGCTTTTGGAACAAGATAGGAAAAGGGTTAAAGAGTAGAGGTGTGGAAAATTTGAGGAACGGCAAAATTAGCCAGAGTATAGTATAAGGGGGGTGCAGTGGACAATTAGGCCAGAAGTGGGAAGAGACACAGTGTAGAGGGATTTACATGACAGGATAAGTAATTTAGTAAGATAATAGTTCTCAATTTAGGGGTTCATCCATTCCTTCTAGTGGCCTGGGAAGGCATCTAAACACTATTGTCAATATTTCAAAAAGCCTATACAGGTAGATATTTGTCCAAGATAAAAAAAATTTAGCCTTGTACTGAGATTTTATTTACAAGGCACTAATGATTAGCGCATTTTGGAAATCAAAACATTTCAAACCATGGGTTTCATGGAGGAAAAAATTTTAAGACATCTTTTGCAAAGTTTGCAACATGTTGCTGTTGAGTCATTAAAGTGGATGGATTCTAGATTTATGAATATTTCTCTATTTGGATACAGAGATTAGGGAGAGTGGATGAATGAAATTATCCCACATATTTCTAATCTATACATAGATAGATAGATAGATATCCTACTTTAGATAGAAAGATATTCTATTCACTTAGGGAATAAAAGGAGCATTCAATTGAAAACTTCAATAACCCACTCCTGGAGATTAGGGTTGGATATATCAGTAGGTTATTGAGACAGTACAATATAAGAGAGAGGGAAATCTTCAGGAACACATACACTTAAGAGACAAAGGGACATGACAGCTAAATGCAATGTGTGATCCTTGATAGAGCCTAGGCTGGTGGGTGGGAACATCAAAGGACATTATTGAGAAGTTGGGCAAATTTAAATATAGATTATGTATTAGATAATAAAATTACATGAAGCTAAGTTTCCTAAGTGTAATAACTATTCTCAGGAAATGCATGCCAAAGTATTTAGAGTGAAATGTCAAGATATTTGCATTTAACTTTCAAATAATTCTGAAAAAAAAATATATATATACATACCACAAATGTGTATGTGTATGAAGACAGTGTGGAGAGAGTGAAATTAGGAAAATGTGGCAAATTATTAATAATTAGTGAAGCTAAATGAAGGTATTTGAGTATTCACTATACTATTCCTGCAGCTTTTCTGCAGACCTTTAAACATTTTAAAAATAAAAAGGGAAAAACAGGTAGATGTACAAAATAATAAACTGGTAAAAAAAGATTAAAAAAACTGGAGTGAAAAGCAAGATAGACAAGCACTGGATGGGAGTGTTGGTAATGGAGTCAGCCACCACTGATGCTCTTGGAAGGACATCTATCTCTGAAAGAAAGGAGAGAAACCATTTAAACGGAAGGGACCATTTTCAGGAAACTATTTGAAGATTGATGTGGGAGACTTGGAAAGGAGACCAGCTGTAAAATTTGAGCTACCAAGCCCAGGAGAAGATTCAACTAGTACTTAAAGGCAGATGAATATTTTGAAGGAGGACTTTACAAAGACTGGTTTTGGTTTTGATGGGTTTGTTGAAGACTAAAATCCTTTGAAATTTTTCCTTGATGATTTTTTATTTCAATTATTTGAGGCCATTTCAGAGTTCATTAGTTAGTATTTGATACAACTCTTTCAGAAAAAGCTATTTCTTCCAGAGAAGGTATTTTCAACTTCTTAATGGCGATAATAATATAAAAATAATAATAAGCATCTTTTGAATATTTACTGTCATCTAAGTACTGGGCAAAGAGCTTTGGCTACATAGCCAGGTTTAATTCTTGCAAAGATTCCATTTGGAGAATAAATTTTATTGAAATTTCAATTTTGCCAATTTTACACGGGAACTTGGTAAGGGAGATGTAATTACATGTCTAAGGTTGTAGAGCTTGGAGACCTTAAAGTCAGGACTCAAACCAAAGCTATCTGAGTGTAAAGCCTGTGCTCTGAAACACATAACATCTATTTTGTTTGAGAAATGTTAGAACCCTAAGCAGTATTACCAACTTCTCACTAATTGAATATTATAATTTCAATGGCTTGTTTTAGAATTAGTATAAACTTAAATCTCAATGTAATAGGTTTATAAGCTGCCCTGCCCCCATTTTTTTCCCTAACATGAAGCATTTTGCAAATTAGATTGTCTATTCATTCACTCATTCATATCCATTTACTTGGTAAATTGCTTTGCCTACATACTCACAACTGATAAGGCACATCGTTGCCAAGTCCTGGGGGAGGAGGGATGAGAGAAATGTAAAGATTCTAATAAAGGTCACACAGTGGCGTAGTGTAGAAAACCCCCCTGTCTCTCCTTCCCCTTCTTACTCCAGAACACCACTTTCCAAGTCCAGTTGGCTTCCTCCTCAGCCCCACTCTTATTTATAAAGGCTTCTTTTAAAGAAACATCTCTAAAGTAAAGCCTTTGTTGTGAAAGGATCATACCATGTCTGAAAAAACAACACTTGAGAATTCACTCTTCCCACTGAACATAAGTATTCCCAAGAAGTCACATAGAACAAGAGGCCGAGATTAAAACTCTGGCAAGATTCTTGGCCAACCCAAATAAAAAACCTAGCAGATGCTGCCCAAGGCCAGCAGTTCTGGTAAGAAATGATGAGTCACTCTTGTAGGATACAAGATGCCAGACTTCTGTTCTTTTAGAAGAGACCTACTTCTGCTTATGGAAAAGCCTAACTGAAACATGAAGAAAAGAACCACCTTTATGTGATCGTGGATAAATATATTTTCAATGGAAAACAGGTATCTCGATTAGTCTTCTAATAGCATGATACTTTCCATAAATCCAGCAGAAATTACAAGAGGTTACAAGTGATTACCAGTGAAAAATCAGGGTCAAACATTGTCTGCTGGTTGAATAAACTCACATGTTTCTACTAATGCTTTTTCAATTTCTTATATGAAACTTCTCATGTCAAAGTAGTTTCAATTTCCTATATGAACTACTCTACCTGCTCAGTTAAGCCTTATTCCAGGCTTTCAGAAACGGTCAAGCTAGTGATCGGCACTGAGGGAAGTAACAAATCAGCCATGGGTGACAGATGGACCAGAGGAAATAGGATGGAGAAGAAATGAGGGGAGAATGAGTTAGAAGTTACCTTAGAGAGATCCAGGAGGCTACCAGTTGTATTAATTTGACAATACCTAACTTACAAAAAAGTGGATATTTTGGTTAAATTTGTTTTCGGCACAGTCCCAATAAAACTTACCAAACACTTGAACAATTTCACTTTAAAAAACTAACTTAAATGGTGCAACCACCTTGGAAAACAGCCTTGCAGCTCCTCAAAAGATGAAACAGCGTCACCACATGACCCAGGAATTGTACTTTTAGTTATATACCCAAGAGAAGTAAAAACACACACCCACACAGAAATTTGCACATAGACGTTCACAGCAGTATTTTTCACAATAGCCCAAATGTGGAAACAACCCAAATGTTCAACACCAGATAAACTGATAAAATATGGTATATCATACAACGAAATACAAAAGAATGAATTATTGCTACATGCTACAACATGGATGTTGAACACAGTATGCTAAGTAAAAGAAGCATGTCACAAAACACCATGTATTTCATGATTCCATTTATATGAAGTGTACAGAAGAGGCAAATCTATAGAGAGATGTCAGTGGTTGCCCAGAGCTGGAGAGATGGGCATTGAAAGGTAACAGCTAAAGAGAATACATTTCTTTGGTGGATAATGGAAATGTTCTAGAATTAATTGTGATGAAGGTTGCACAACTCTGGATTACTGAAAAAGCATTGAGTTGTACACCGTACGTGGGTAAATTGTGTGATACGGGATTTATTTCTCGTATTAAAACTGTTACAAAAAACCTACACCTAATGTAGCTAACAGAGGCAAAAAAATTTTTTTTTAATTTATAAAGCAAGAGTCATTTCCCCTTTGTCTCCTACTTTCCTGCCACTGGTGGCTGTTTGTGAGGATGCAGGCCTCAGACCCCTTATTTTTGAACCAAGTTGATCTCACAGCAGTGGGTAGTGGAAACATAAAAGTTCTAGATGCATAGCTTACATCATCTTTGATTGGGGAACAGCAAGGAAAAATACAGAAAATCCAGGACTCTCAACAAGGAAAGCTGGAGCTGGGACCTGGCCCTGCCGATAACTCTCCGGTTGACCTTGAAATGGTCAACTATTCTTTGTGAACCTCAGTCTTCTTGATTTGTACAATTGACTGAATAACAACAAGAATCTTACATATCTGTAGACCAAAAAATAGGTCCATTCTTTCACTCAAAGCTATGCTAGGGTGACACTGCGGGGTTGCAGAGCCCTGGGGAGGCTAACAGAAGCCAGTTTGAGAGCAGTTGGGAAAGTACTTGATCCCGATTAGTAAGACAATAACCTCTCAAGAGAGGTGATGCCTCATCAATTCCTGAACAGGGAGGATTTAAGTGGGCAAGAGGGTGTGGTGGTCGGGGGGTTGTTTGAAGAAGGAGAAGCTAGAGGAAGGCTCAGAAGTGCATCTAAGTACGATGTTCAAGAAATTTTGTGTAGTCAGATATGATTAGAGCAGGAGTTCTCAAACCATGATCCCGAGACCACTAACATTAGCACCACCTGGGAACTTGTCAGGGATGCAAATTCTCAGCTCACACCGTGGACCTACTGAATCAGATTCTGGGGATGCAGCCTAGCAGCCTGTGCTCTAATAAGCCACCCAGGGGATTGCGATGCCTGGTCAAATTTGAGAACCACTGGACTAGAGACTTGGGTACTAGTAGCAAGAGATGTGTATGTTTATACTAGTTGCATATTTATACAGTTTACAAGAGCTGTTTTACAGGTTGATTTATAAACTGTATAAATTACTTACTTTAGGCTATTTATTAGAAAGTACAGAAAAGGTGAAAGAAAAATGTAATCTCCCTATCTAGATATACATATTGTTAGTATTTGGTGAATTATATAAATATACCTCTTTATTTTTCACAACATTGGGCCATAACATACATTTCTTTTGTATTCCGTTTTTGTTAACTTAATATTTTATGAGTATTTTCCCATGGATTTTGAATTCTATCAATCAGTCCTAAAAACTCATGGAAAATATTTTTAATGACTGCAAAGTGTTTCGTCCTGTGGACAGACCATAATTTAATTTACCACTCATTATGGCTGGAGATTTAGATTGTTTCAATAACTTCTATAAGTATATGATGGAAAACATTTTACATGAGTATTTTTTTTTCTGCACCTCTATTTTCCTGTAGTAGATTCCTAGAAATATAATTACTGTTCCGAGTACCTACTCTGCTTGGCTATGTCTCTCCTTCTGGTAACAGATCCACCTTCTCTGGCTCCAGGACTGGCAAGTGTACTCAACAAGGCCAATTATAATGCCCATTCCTCTGACCACAGAGACTATTCAGATAATTATGCGACTCAGGCTGGCCCAATCAGGGTAATGACTGCACACTGCAGGGACGTCATGCCCCTCCCCCGCCCGAGAGTAGAAAGAAACCAGTCAGCTGTAGGAAGCCATCAAGTTAATTTGAAAAGAAAAGCAGAGAGGCAGAGAGCGTCCACATTTTCAATGTTTTCTAGTTTACTTACTCTTCCAGAACGAAATCGCTTTTAAAAAAATCTAGTTCAAGCTGGATTTATTAGTCCTGAGTAATCTATAGGGCCTTGAAGGATATGAGTGTAACTGTATTAAATCTATACTTAAGTCTGAGAACACTGAATATCTTTATAGTATTTAGCCCTCCTATTTGGAAGCATATTATGTTTCTCCAATTATTTTGAGTTTCTTTTCTAATTTGCAGTAAAATGTTTCAATTTTCTTTATATTGGAGCAACATATTCCTTATAAAGTATACTCTTATTTAGACATGTCATTTTGGGTCGCTTTTGTTATGAAGAGCATTGCCCCTGTATCAGATTTCTATTTAAGCTGTAACTAATTACTACAAACTTAGTGACTTAAAACAACACATTTATTATCTTACCGTTCCGGAGGTCAGAAGTCCAAAAGGCGTCTCGATGGGCCAAAACCAAGACGGTCAGCAGGGATATGTTCCTTCTGGAGGCTCGAGGGGAGAATCTGTCTCCTTGCCTTTCCAGCTCCCGCAGGCTGACCTCTTCATCAGCTACTGGCGCCCTTCCATCTTTAAAACCAGCAACGCCAGTTGCGTCTTTCTCACAACGCCGTCTCTCTGCTTCTGCTCCTTCTACCTCCTTCTTCCCTATTTAAAGATTCTTGTCTTTACATTGGGCCCACCTGGACAACCTGCTTACTTTACGGTCAGTTGATTAGCAACCTTATTCCACCTGCAACCTTAATTCCCCGTTGCCACGTAACATATTCGCAGGTTTTGGGAGTTGGGATGCAGGCTTCTTAGGGGACTATTATGGTAACTCCTGCATCCCTCATATACATATCAACTGGCTACCGATTTTTTTACATATATGTATGTTTATATGTGTGTGTATATATATATAAAATTTTTCTACTTTCACAGCAAAACCTCCCAAGCAAATTCGCTCTTGATAATGTCTCTTGAATGTGTTGCAGTCATGCTTTCACTCTCCCCATTCCACTAGAAACTTATTTCAAGCTTCTCAATTCCCTACATCCTGCCAAACCCAGGGATAACTCATTGTTCCCATCAGGTGTTCCATCATCCCCTAGAGCCCTAGAGTCCGCCCCTGAATCCTCTGCATACAGCTGGCAGATGAGGGAAGAGAAAAGAGAGGAAAAGGGTACATAGTTTAGTTTTTTTCAAAGGAGCTAGGGCTGGAACAATGTACATGATGTGCAATAAAACTTGCACACCCCATTCGGCATAATTCATCCTCCTCGCCCCACCTAACTGCTAGACACGGTGGAAATCAGAACTAGCTGTGTGGTCAGGAGGAAAGAAAAATGGGGTTTAGGGAACACATGGCATTGGGTCTGCTGCTAACCAGTCGTGCATTTGGTGCAATTGGTAATTGCCTTCCTGGGCCTTTTCTAGTTCCCTGAGACCAACCCAGAGAGTGTCTGGAAAACTCAGCCATTTCCAAAACCAATATAATTTGCACCAAATTGAAGTCATGTGAGATGATTTAATTCTGTACTTATTTTTCTCTCCCTAATTTTTTCCCTTCACCCCATTTTCCACTTACCTTTATTAGCGTTTTTCCTATTAATTTTTTTTTTTACTCTTCTCCTGGCTGTGGCAATATTTTGCCATTTTCAACACATCTTTTGGAATTCAAATTCCATTGTGAACAATTACCCTCATCCTCACACTCATTACTCCCTTCTAATAATGTTCTATTTTGATTAAAAAAACTTAAATATGGACATTTCTCAGTGAATCTCTCTTGTGGACAATAAACATTTTCCTCAGTTCACATAAAAAAGCTGGAAGGGGAAACTGGCACTTTTTTTTTTTTTAACAAAAATTCTGCTTGTTTTTTCAAGCCAAAGTCCTTTTGTTCTAAGCTTTGGCCATACAGAATGTAATACTATTATTACTATTATAATAACAACGCTACTAAAGCAAGAGAGCATTTGTTTATATATTTGCCAAGCATTAGGTTAAAGATTTATATATGTTCATTTAACCCACAAAAGAACAAATTCTTTTTCCCTTAATTTCCAAGAAAAAGCTCTCTCTTCCTTTAATGCATCAAATTTCATTTTGTTCAACCTCATAATTATTATCTCAAGGTCTTTTCTGATTATTTATTTTTTTACTTGGTTCAATATTTGATCTATCCAAAGCCCTTTTCATACTGGTAACAGCTACCATGCCAATTATGGGCCAAAACTAAGAACTGTAGTATATAATACTCGGAGGCATTGGTGCTTCTTACCTCCACTTTACAGAGCAGAAAGTAGAGGCACAGAAATAATTAAGAACTTGCCTAAGATCACATGGTTTCACAAGCGGAAGAGAAGGACCGCTAATGTAGACCCAGCGGACAGATGGACTCCAGCCGCCGTCGATGGTGTCACAGTTTCCCAGACGATGGTGTACCTCTCACTCCTTGCTCGGCACTCCCATGTGCCGACTGCTCTGCCTGGCATGTTCCTCCTCCTTATAGCATGGCTCCTGTCTCTAGCTAATTTTCTGTGTTGCATCTCTTTTACCTATTTTACAAAAATGATCATGTATTAAATGAAAATAGAAATGAGGTGGGGATTTTTTGCATGTATTATTTAAAAATAATCGTGTGTGGGAGGGATAAATTAGGAGATTGGGATTAACACATACACACTATTATATATAAAACAGATAAACAAGGACCTACTCTATAGCACAGGGAACTGTATTCAATGTCTTGTAATAACCTATAATGAAAAAGAATATGAAAAAAAGTGTATAACTGAATCACATTGCTGTACACCTGAAACTAACACATTGTAAATTAACTCTACTTCAATTTTTTAAATGACTTAAAAAATTGTGTCCATAGATTTTCTTTTTCAATTCTGAATTTGCAGAATTTTGATGGTAAAATTAGAATTAGGGTTTGATTTTCAAGGTTGTAAATTAGCTACATTTAAAACTCTGCACTTTTATTCATTTAGTAAAATTTTGCTACATAAGATAAAATTTTGGCATGTAAAATCAAGCAAAAATTCAGCCTACTTCAGTTCTATAGATGTTTTTCTACAATGGGAAGAACAGAGGGTAACTTTTAAGAAAGATTCAAAATTCAAAGTTCAATATTAATAATGATAAGCATAATAAATAAATAAGCATGATAAATAAAAAAGGAATTAAAAACCAACATGTGTATGCCCATATCTGGATGAGTTTACTAATCCATGAACTTCCAGCATGGGTTCAAGTAGGCAATGAGCACAAAAGTTGTCTCATCTCCTTCTTGACTAATCAAACTCTTAATAGTCAACTGTGTAGTCATGAGATTATACACAAGTCATTGTAAATCAAGTAGAATAAAATAGGCTTTGAGGTAATTTGATCCAGAAAATCTCCTGGCTTTTCTCTAAATCCATGTTCAATAAATTCTGGTAATTTTAATTTAGCCAATTCATGTGCCAAGAATTAAAGCCAATAAAGATATCTTTTCCAGTATCATTTTTGGAGAAAAAGTCTTCATGTTTATTGACAGTAGAAGAAAATTCAAAAGATTGAGGTTATTGTTGAAATTTTCATTAATAAAATATTCTAAAAATGTTTGTTAGGCTTTAGTTATAAGGAATGTAGATTACATTCTTATTTGAATACCAATGTTGACCTCGACCCAATGACACTTGTCAACTTTGAAAGTGAAGAGTGTAAAACTGCCTGGATTTCCATGGTGATTTAACTTTGCTGACCCTTTTCATCAGTTCTTATTTTTGAGGATTTGTAAGTTCAAAGAAAAGTCCACAGTTTAGCCCATTACAAAGTAGCATATGCTCAAATCCACATGAACTGCACCAAACATTAACCTAGATTTACTGGATTTCTTTTGCTTCCTAAAGACACTGCAACTACTTAGCAAATGTTTCCTAAATTTTGATTTGATTTGATTCTTCTTCTAGGTTCCCTGAAGTACAATCTGCATATCTATAAGCTATTTAAAATTCTTTTCAACAAAAGCTATAATATATGCAAAATAAAGGGTAGAAATGAAGTCAATTATCCAAATAATGCAAATAGATACAATCTCACCTTTAGTCCTGCTACTAGCTAATAAATCATAAAAGTTTGCTCTTCCTTTTCTTAGAGTATTTTTGAATCAAGTCAAGATGTTGGTCACCAGAGTTACTGTAACCTTATCATCAGTAGCATATTAATTATTCTATGATTTTCATTCTGCTCTTCCTACCTCTAGACGTTTTCTGCTTTTATTAGTTTCTATTAGGTCATATGACATTTATTTTTAAAAAGTACATTTTTTAAATGTAACATTAACTTACAAAAGTTGAAAAAATATCATGACATCTTAAGTCTGGATTAACTGTAACATTGCAATCTGTTCTGCTGACCAGAAAAGCAGCAATGTAATGAAGATATTTTCTAGCATCAGTCATGTAGGTTTGGAATTAGCAGGGAGGTGGCTCATTCGGGCAACATACTTCCCTCGGGTCTGATGCTGGTTAATTTAAGGCTTATAGCTAATGGGTCTTATCACTCCTATGACATAGAATTGGCCAGGGGCCCAGACCAAGAACATTTAATTGGATGAGTGATCATTAATTCTAAGACAATATAAATCAAAGGATTTAAAGGATGGAACTGTTAATGTTCATCACGACTGGCATCTTTGGTGAATTGAATAATTCCCATCCTCCCAGCACTGGCAGACCATGTTAATCTCGGGGAGGATTTCAGCATAAGGAAAGGTCCAGGCTAATGTGATCTCCAAGCTCTGTGGCTCAGACTCCAGGCAAGGTCGATGTAACATTATCTGGGAGCCACCAGATGTCGTACATACATTGTTCATTATTTGATTTTTCCAAGTATGTGTAGTAAGCGCTGGAAAGAAGAAAAAAGGTTTTTGCAGCTGTTAAAAGGTTAAGAGGACTGTATCCAGAGCAGTGTTGCGTTCACTGATAAAATTTGCTTCCTCTACCTTTGTATGTGTAGTTTATAAAAGAACTTCTGCCTCATTCATGGGAAGCATTTTAAGTTAACATGAAACATAATAATTATTTCATGATGATTCAGTTTTCCTCAACACATTATTTTTTTTTCCTTTCAAGTTGACTCCTTGCGTATTTTTCATTCATTTAATGTACGACTCCTAACTCAGTATCTCCTATATAATCACCAATAGTTAGGTGCTGGGGATATGGAACTAAATAGGATTTTCCTTGTCCTCAAGGATCATACAGCCCAGTCAGAGAAGTAGACAGATAGAACCCAGATCCTGTGAGATCTCAGGCGAGGCTCTCTAAGAGCAGCTGTTGAGATGGAGTTTGGGATGCAAGATGTTTACTATCAGAGATGAATCCTCATGAAAAGATGGGGTAGGAAACAGGATTGGGCAGGGGGAAAGTCAAACTGAAGCAAGTCTGCCAAACTGTTGGCTAACATGATGGGACATTCTGGAGCAAGTATTAATAGCTCATCAGACCTGTCCCATGTCATGCTGGGTCTTTAAATTTTCAACTTTGCTCAGTGGCTGGATGTGGGGTGCCCTAGAAAGGGCATGACCGTGGGGAAGGTCGCTCTCTGCAGCTGAGGCAGACTCCAAAGCTGTCAGTGGAAAGGCTGTCTGATGGCCACCCTCCTTGTAAGCTGGGAAGCAAGTCCTTTCTTTTAGGGAGCTCTTGGTGGTGCATATCTCTGTTGACCACACATGGGATGCTATGGGAGCCTGGAAGAAGGTTAGCTCAGTCTTGGGAGGTAGTTCATAGAAGTTTAAAATGAGGCCATGATAAATCTGAAAAATAATACTGGCAATAATAGCTAAGATTTATTGAGCAGTTACTATATGTCAAGTATCATATTAAATTATTTACATGGATTCTCTCATTTAATATTTACTCTATACCCTAGGAGATACAGATGTAACTGTCATTCTCAGGTACAGATGAGGATATAGCAGATGGATGATTAAGTGACTTCCTACAGGCTACCCAGTCAGATTCAATTCTAGGCTGTATGCCTTCAAGACCTATTACGTATAAGCATATACACCAAGGAGTGTGGGCCAGGCTGTTACTTTGGGAAACAGTGCATAATAACATGAACTGGTTATCAGAGCTCCCCACCTAGAATGTGAATTTAATAAGTATTTGTTGAAGGAGGTAGAAAAGGAGGGAGGGAGAAAGAGAAGGATGAAGGGATAAAGGAAGGAAATGACAAAGTAAAGGAAAATGGGGATGGTTAGATAAGTCAGTCCCAAGCCTCGTTAAGAATCTCCTAAATTTTTCCTAAAAAGAATTGAATGGGTATCAAGCATGTTCTCTGTGTTCTCTGTATAGGAAGATATACTCTTTCTGAGATTATTTCCTCTAATCCACCATTTTTTAGAACCATACATGTGCTTGACAGTTCTTCCTCCAGTGCGCATCAGAGGTATCCTGTGTTGTGATTACTTGCAGAGGTCTTCACACCTCACTGGTGGCCTTAGGGACCACATGATTCTTGTCCCCTCTCGTCTCCAGATGCTCACCCTCCCTAGAGTATGACAACACACTGCCCACTGGATTCGACTCCTCAGAATTTGATGCTTATGCTATTTTCGCTTCTATCTTTGTGTCTCTTTCCCAGCTTTCTCCCTTTCTACACATTTTGTCTAACGGCCATCTCATCTACCATCTAGCGGTACTTGTGTCTCTTCCTCAGTTAGCAAGCCTCACGGAAAGGCGTTTCCACAAGACACAAGCCTGATTTCAGTCATATTGGAATAGCTGCATTCTTGACGATCCTGTCTACCTTAGGCATATAATATTGTTCAGGGTTATTAAAAAGTGATGCTACTTAAGATAACTGCTGTTATTATGACACTTTGTCTTTTAATCTTATATAAGGGTTTCAAGATCTTGTTTAGAATTTCTACTTCCTGGTTGTATCTTAACTTATGTGACCCTATCCTAAAGCCCATGACTCATGGTTTCTGGAGTTGAGAACAGTACTATCTATAAATAGAGCCTTATATTTAAGATACTGTAATGGAAAAGAATGGTGAAATAGAAGAGGTGGGTGACAGTGTATTTGTGTTCTACATGAGTCTGGAAGAGATGATATATCAGAAAAATCAGTTCCAATGGCGCTGGCCAATGGGCCTCTACCAGAAGCTCATTTTTAAAAATTGACAAGAATCTCTGTAAAAGAGAAGCTGGGACCTGTACAATAAGCTAACGAGATAGATTCAATCAAACCCCTGCAGATGTCTGAGTTTTGGTTGAATACTGGTGATCTGGACTGGCCCCCGTGTGCTGTCCAACCCCAGAGCAGGAGTTTTACCTGAAATGATTTAGGAAGCAAGACCAGAGGAGTGAGTCCTGGAAGAAGCACATGCTTAGTATCAAATCCAAGGTTAAATGAGGGTTAGTAGACAAGAGGTGATCAAGTACAGATCTGAACATACTGTTGACCACGGCAGGGAGATGGGATGAGAAGCCCACGATGCAGTTAATAAAGGTATGGTCTGGGGAGCATCTCCCACCTAGTCCAGGAAAGGCTTAGCTTCACTACACGAAAGCTTGATAGTGGCAGTGGACAGTGATCATGTTAACATGGGGAACAGGAGAAAGAAGGGAGGTATGAGATCTCAGAAAGCATCTCTACTTTATTTTTTGGTTTTAGCTTCTCTACTTATATATATAAAACAGTGTTTTACAAAGTATTTTTACTTTACTAGTGGGCAGAATTCTACATGAAACCCCGAGACAGAAAAGAGATAAAAGCAGAGCCACAGTGGTTGGAATGGGGTGGTATTGGGGCCAATGCCTTCCTCTTCTCTCAAGGGGCCCCTAAGAAGGAATCTTTGCAGTTTCTACAGGCTTAATGGTTTGAGACGAGGGATGAGATTAAAGAAAAATTCTTAATTTAGAGTGTTCAAATTATAGAATATTTTTGTCCACATTTTATTTGTGCTATTAATGTATAGTTATTTTGAGATTTAGTCTTTTTAATTGAACTGAATTAACTAAATTTAATTTTTGTTATCATTAGGTCATTTATGGCATAACACATAGGTTGAGAGTACCTCTAAATTCAGACTGCCTGGGATTTTATTCCAATTTCACCATGTACCTTATATAAATTCCTTCTTTCTGTGTCTCAGTTTCCTCACTGGTAAAATTGTATCTATGTCATAGATACTATAATGAGGATTAAATGAATTAACACATATAAAACTCTTCAAATGCACTCTGGCACACAGTATATGATACATAAATACTTTCTGTTATTTTTGTCATTATTAACATTATTTTCTGTACCTTGCATTTGCAAGCAGACTGTAAACTTCCTGAAGTCAGAGGCATTATTTATGTCTCTTTTTATCTTGTGACTAGAATAATGTTTTGTATGTTGTAGATATTCAGGGAAGTAATTGATTAATTGGGCACCTGCCGTGATGCAAAGGCATTCTTGGGGTTTGAGAGCATAAATATGAGTAATTCAGGGCTCTTGAGAACCTTGCAATCCAATGACCCTAAGTTAAGTAAAATATAATAGAGTTAAATATAATTAATTTAATGTAATTTAATTTAGTATAAATTAATGTAATAAAAGAGTGATAATAGAGGTATGCAAACAAATTTTTAAAAACACTTTGGGAGAACAGGCCCTTGGGTTACATTTTTTCCATTGGTAACAGTACCCTGAATTTTGTTTCAGTTAAATTTTGAGGAATGCATTTGATTTTGCTGGTTCTAAAAAGTGTAAAAAAGAATTTTGTCCAAAAGGATAAGTGTAAGTAAGGGCACAGAGGCAAAAAGCAGCATGACATTCAGAAATAGCAAGGCTTTTAGGTTCTGAAAGAGTGAGAAATTCTTAGCTGTGTAAGATGTAAAGAATAGGAACTCGCACATGGAAGCTCGGAGTGCCACCCTAAGATTTAGGACTTACTCCTGTAGGAACTGAGTAACTGTGCAGGTTTCTCCGCATAAGTATTTGCGGATCCTGATGATTTCTATTCCGGATTGAACAACTCTGTCAAGTTCCCTTTGAGGCTTTTTTGGATCTTCATACATAGATACTTTTTTAAAATGAAAAACTAAAAATGAAGAACTTTGCTCTTTAGTGGCTCCAATTAGCTGTCGTTAAAGGTCGCTACAAATAACTGAGAAATTGTGTATTTTGAACTATTCACTCTCCCAGGTTTAATTTTGAAATCCTGTTTTTCTGTAGAGAAATTAGATTTTTCTTTTTTATGTAGCAAAACGTCAGGAGCATAATTGTGGGAAGCTTTTACTTGGACAGGAACCACAAGTTCATAGTCTACTGTAATTTTGTAGGAGGAAGAACAGGAGCTAAACTTGGCTGTAACACATTCCTTCTCTAGATTTAGCAGGATGAGAACCACCAACATACACGAGGCGGCCTGTGAGATTTTGTTGATTTAGCTGAATTTTGGTTTTTCCTTTTGTACTTTCTGTTATTTATCTTTAAAACTGGTTTCCATCTTTACTGTTTTATTAGGTATTTCATGCCTTTAAGTTTCTTTTTTTAATGCTTGCCTTACAGTAAAAATTTGATAAATTGTTGTTATATAAATAAATAATACAGTCTGACTTTCCATACCAACAAATTAATATAAAATCTGTGACAAATAATAGATCTGCTATTTGCAAACAGGAATGGAAAATCCCACCAAATCTCCATCCCTTTAATGCTATAGTAATAGTGGGAAAGAAAATCTTCCAACTTAACCTCACCCCCAAAGGCCTTCCCCATCCTTTCCGCTGCTTTCAGTGCTAATGGCCTCCCAGCTCCTAGATCCTAGGAATGGATCACTTTCTCAAAGTTGACCTCTAACAGGTAACATGTCTTTTTTCTTAGAGGAAAGGAAGAGGGAAAGCAAAACAAAATGCAAACCTTGCTTACTTTGTCAGGGCACCAACATTTTCCAAGTAAGACCATTACCTTCTGTGGAAAAGCACACGCTTTGCAGAAGTAGATCTGGAATCAAAACTGGGCTTTGATTCTTGTGTGACCAAGATTGTGACCTAGGTCAATTTACATTTTCAATCATAAATGAGGAATAATAGCACACTGCTCGCAGGGTTGTTTTGACGATGAAGAAGACAAGCACGGTCACAAGCAGCGCAGTAAGCACTGTCTGTTACAAACAGAAGTCTTCCAATACCCCCTGGGCAACCTTCTCGCTCCCAAATTACGCCTCCTGGCTTTTGGAATCCACTGTCTTTCTAGAGACCTGAACCATAAAGCTTGCCTAAAAATAGTCCCTGAAAATAATAGTCTAATGAATTCTTTATGGTTGCTTACATTGAGTGGTATGGCAGACCTTTCCAGTATAAGAAGCCCTCTTTCCCATGGTTCTGTGGTTGAGATAACTCTATTTACCCCATTCATCTATCACAGGGGTGGTCTGGTGGTCATAAACCCCAATCAAAGTATTTCTTCCTTCAGCCAGAGAGCTTGGTTAAGAAGTGCGCCTGTGGCATGTGATCGCAGTCAGGATAGTTCTTCCCAAGTCTTTCACCATAAATACCACTGAAACTCTCGCTTTCCATTGGGCTTGATAGATTGACAGGGTATGAGTCAGGGGTTGTCTTCAGCTATCTCGCGCACCCCAAGAAGATGTGCCCGAGGAAGGAAAAAAGAAAGAGACAGAATCTTATAGTACCAGTTGAATCCCTGGATATAGATATTCCAGAAGCCATCTTTACCTCTAGATTTCTTCACTGTATTCTCACACTGTTTGGGTTTCTGTTATTTGCAATAAAAAGAATTCTGAGAATACACAGTTTGGCTTCTGGAAGAAGTTACTTTGACTAAATAGATTTAAAAAATCAATCAGCCCTTTATAATTTTTAATTTTCTAAAGACGATTTTATGTTGGAAAGGATATATACAAAAGTATTTGATGTTTTCCAATTTTTTTAGGTCCTTAGTATTAATAGCTAGTCTAAGGTTTGTAGAGTAGGGTCACACTTTCTTGTGTTGAGAGAACCGTGTTAATATTGAATCTGGGTGGCTAATTCTTATATTAAAATGCACCTCAGAAGCACCTCAGTGGATTTAGAATCCACTTGGATTAAGAATCCTAAGGAAAGTCAGCACTAGCACCTAACACAAACCTTAGACATGCTGAGAATATCTAAAGGTGTTAATCAGGACAAGTGCTTGACTAAGCTGCTAGATACAAGCCCCTGACAGCTTCTCTAGAATCTCTGAAGTATCTGCAGTGTGGTACTCTACACCTCACCACTCTCCAGTGACAAGGGATTTAGTACAATTAAGGTGGGGAAAAAAAGTAAAAATTAACAACAATAAAAAGAATAGAGAAAAATGACTGATTATAATAATATAGAAGACTAAAAATGTGTTTCCCCAATGTCAGGAAACACAGGAACTCAGTCTTCTTAGAGACGCATCAGCACCTGTAGCATGCTACTAAATCATCCGGTACCACTGATTCCTCAATAGATTCAACAGATAGTGCCCATTCAATGCTAGTTACTGGTCTAAATCCCGGCGATACGGCATTGTACAAAGCAGAAGGAAGTCCCTGCCCTCATATAGATTATATTCTGGGTGGAGGAGACAATTTATAATAAAAGTAAGTAAAATATTAATGTGCTGAATGCTGCTAAGTGCTATGGGGGAAATAACACTGCATGGAAGGGGGAACTCTTTGGTGGTGGTGGAGGCAGGTGTGGAGTTGGAATTGTATTTTTAAGAAGGGTGAATGTTGAAAGGTCTCACAAAAAAGAGGTGAGGGAGCAAGCCACTGAGGCACCTGGGGAGGAGCACTCAAGGAGGTGGGAAGAGGCAGGGAGAGCCAGTGTGAACGTCCCCAGAGAGGAGCATGGCTGCTGTGCCGAAAAACAGCAAGGAAGTCAACATGGCCAGTGAAGACTGAGGGTAGGAAAGGGCACAGGGGATGAGGTCAGAAAAGTCTCAGGGGCCACATCTTGTAGAATCTTGGAGCCACTCTAAAGAATGGACTTTTATTCCACACAGAAGGGAAGCCATTTAAGGGTCTGAGCAAAGGAGCCACATGATCTGAATTAAGTTTTGACAGGCTCCATCCTGCTGATTAAAAGAGAACACGTGGCATCTAGCCCATGCTCCCAAAGAGTAGTTAATCAATACCTTTATGACAATATTCGCTACTCAGAATTACAAGTATTTACACTGTATCTGTTTTTTCCTAATATACTGTGAATATTCTGAGGGAACAGACTGTGTCATATGCAGACATACACCCCCATCACCACCTGCAGAGCTAAATTTAGGCTCCTAATAGAAAGTATTCAGCACTTACATCCTGAAAGAATGAAGGGCTGTTTCTTACTCCTGGCGTTACAACTTTCACTGAGCTTTCAAAAACACATTTTAATATTTACAAGCTATTCTTCATAAGCTGCTCTAATACTTTTGGTTGATTTATGTAGAAAACCACATCTAGGAATCTATGGTTTAAGAATACACATAGTATCTTAAGCATCTCATTTTTTGTTTTTTACATACACCTTTAATCCCTTGGATCTCTGAAGATAATTTTTCCAACACTACCATTAGACATGGAAACTATGACTTGCATAGAAAAATTGGTACCCTGCCAGAAGGAAATCTACTTCAGGATGACACCTGCACCCCAATGTTCATAGCAGCACTATTTACAATAGCCAAAACATGGAAACAACCTAAATGTCCATCAACAGGTGACTGGATAAAGAAGATGTGGTATATTTATACAATGGAATACTACTCAGCCATAAAAACCGACAACATAATGCCATTTGCAGCAACATGGATGATCCTAGAGAATGTCATTCTAAGTGAAGTAAGCCAGAAAGAGAAAGAAAAATACCATATGAGATCGCTCATATGTGGAATCTAAAAAACAAAAACAAACAAAAACAAAGCATAAATACAGCACAGAAATAGACTCATGGACAGAGAATACAGACTTGTGGTTACCGGGGGGGGGTAGAGGGTGGGAAGGGATAGAATGGGATTTCAAAATTGTAGAATAGATAAACAAGATTACACTGTATAGCACAGGGAAATATACACAAAATGTTATGATAAATCACAGAGAAAAAAATGTGACAATGAGTGTGTATATGTCCATTAATGAGTGAAAAATTGTGCTGAACACTGGAATTTGACACAACACTGTAAAATGATTATGAATCAATAAAAAATGTAAAAAAAAAAAAAAAAAGAAAAATTGGTACCCTGTTCCTTTTTCTGGGCCCTGCTCAGTGGAAGTGTGTCCCCATTTGCAGCAATATTTTCTCCTAACTTCCAGGGTCACTGCCAGGGCACCGGGACAAAAAACTAAGCTGACGCAGAATAGGACTATATAATTCTACCATCATCCACTCCATTATATTTATTTTACGGAATTTTAGAACTCTTGAACTGGGAGCAGACTTGAGGATCATCTTAGTCTGACTTTTTTCTTAATGCAGGAATCTAGTGTATATCACCTCTGACAAGTTTATAAAAGTTCACCTTCGAGTTCCAGGCTCTGAATCAAGATTCAAGTGTGTGCCCTGGAGAAGGAAAGAATGTGTTTCTGTTTTATACTCAGAAAGCTTCTTCAAGGGTGTTATTTCTCAGTCATCATCATAAGCTACCAGCCTTTTGATTTCATAAGACCTCAGCTTTCAGAATATATTGCTTTTTAAAGCATATTTTTCTTTTAGGAATTTGGAGAACTTTCTTTTTTGAAATTACTTGACTGGAAATGGTAATAGTTACAACTCTGAATATAACTATGACTTTCTTTTATTTATAAATATGCACCTATACCTAAGGCCAGGGTATGTGAAATGAAAATCTCCACCTCCTTATTATTTAACAAGTATTTGAGGACCTTCTAGGTACTAGATAGTTTTTCTAGGCCCTGGAAATAAAGTGACAGTCTCAAAGCTATGGCTCCTGCCTTCAGAAAGCTTGTAGTTTTGAGGGTAGAAAGGTAATTAAACAAGTAATCCTAATGGACTTGCAAGAATTTTCTGATGTGAAGAAAATTGGTGGAGTAGCTATTAAAAATGCCTACCTGGTTTGTTTTCCTGGATAATAAATGTTTAAGCTGATACCTGAAGAAGGAGAAATTATCAAGATGAAGAGAGCCAGGAACCTGTATTTGATGGTCCAACGACCAGAGATATCATGATAAATAAGTTAAAGGAACTAAAAAAAAAAAAAATCAATATGGCTGGTGAATGATTAAAGAGGAGCATCAAATGAGATTGGAGAGATGGACATGAGCCAGAAAGCGGAGGGTCTTGTAAGTTCAGTGAGGGATTTGCCACTTAGTGCTCAGGGAAATGGGAGCTACTGAAGGTTTTAAGCAAGGAGATCACAGATGACCAGCTGCATGAAGCAGCACATGGAGGCAGCGATGGGCTTGAACCAGCTCACACCGGCACAGGAACGCCAATCTTTAAGTATTCAGGAACTTCGTTAACTGGTTGTTTAGCTGTGGGTAGCTTGAGACAGAAGAACATGGTGGGAAAATTTACATGTTGGAAACTGGCAAACACAAGTAGGGGTTTTGGTTTTGGAAGGCTAGTTTACCAGCACTTCTCTGGATAGATGTAAGCAAGACTGGAGACAATGGGAAACATGATAGCTGGGACCAGGGTGGTAGTGACAGGAATGGAAATACGTGGTTACCTTTGAGAAATACTTAGCTATGACCTGTCTCTGTGGAAGCAGACACAGAGATAAAACAATAGCATAAAGTCACCATATACACTAGATTCCAGCCTGCCATGGACTTCTAACTTGACACCCTTTAAGTAGCTCGTTTGAAAGCAAAGTTCAAACTCTTCGGGCATTCCGTTTCATGTTCAGTCATGCCATTTGTTTCTTAAGAAAATGTGTATTTAAAAAATCTTACCGTAGATTCTTCTGAACAAATGAATAACACTGTACTTCAGTTTTGATCATACTAGCAGTAACAAAAGGCAAAAAAAGCCTTTTTCTCTCCAGAGACTTGTTTCCCTAGTCTGGCATTTATCGCTGATGATCTCCAAGCCCTCTCAAAGGCAACTGGAATGCCAAATGTGGAAAGCAATTTGGACATTAAACTATATATCCTCATGTGATGCTGCAAAGATGACTTTCCTCCAGGGGAAGCTGAAGCAGATGTTACGATCCTGTGAATATTTTATTTGTAATTTTATGAGATTAGGCTACACACAAAAAATCCATATGGTATGTTCTCTTTGGTTTTCAGCAAGAATTATATATATTAGGGAGAGGTAAGAAGCAGAAGAGAAAATATTATTTATTTTGGCCAATTCACTTGCTAAGCCAACTCATTATTTATGCCCTGGGTTGAAAGTAGCACATTTTGAATGTGGATCAGAATATTTATTTTTTCTCGATGTGTCAGATTACAGGGGTTGAATTGCTTCCCCAATAGTTACCCTTTCTGTGACTGTAAAGCCATATCCTGTCCTTTTTACGCTCCAGAGATGATTCTGTTTAGATAGAGGCAAGTGTCAGGAATGAAGCTTTCTGACAGCAGGGTGAAACTCTCACATTTAAAGAATTCTCACCAGAGGTGTTTGTAATCTCTCTGCAATTTTCCCTTCCTCCCAAAACCTGTTTGAAGATAAAGCAGAGTGTCACCTGTGCCCTGTCAACTTCCTGCAGAGTGTTAACTCAAAAGCCTCCAGCGGTCACCAAGTGCATCATGTAACAAGTTCCTGGTGATCGGGAATGAGTTCCAGATCGCTTTCCATACGACCGCCTGTCTATCGCCCAGGCCACTGTAGCTATGCCTTACATCTTGGGAAGGAAGTATCTAGCTTCACGATTAAAGAATCTTGGAACAAGGCTCAGTGTGATTCCTTGTCAGCAAACTCACTTCACCTCCCACAAACCAGGAAAATAAGAAATGTCTCATGAGAATTCGATAGCTTAAAAAAATACAGTATGACAACACTCTTTGATACCCAGGGTGTGTTGCTGTTGTTGCCATGGTCATTATTTACTTTTAAGATACAAATGTTTTTTTAGTTCAATTAAAAAAAATCCTCTTATACATTACACCTGGATGTTGGGGCTATAGTGACGAACACATAGATAAATTCCTTGCATTCTAGGAGTAAATGGTTGATTGAATGGATGAATGAATGATGCCCAAAGGCAGGAGGTTGAACGAATTTTTCACTGAAGATGCCTCTCGGGTTTTTAAAACTTTTTTTGTTTTAAAATAATTTTAGTCTTATGATGAGTTGCAAAGATGGTACAGAGGGTTCCTCATTCCCTTAAGGCTATCATTCTACATCTTGCATAGTGAGATGACCAAAATTAGGGTGTTAACATTGGTACAGTACTATTTACCAAATTACAGATTTTATTTGTATTTCCCTATTCCCCCTAATGCCTTTTAGCTGTTCCACGTCTAAGCCTGGATATCACACTGTGGCTACTTGTCACGTCTCCTTAGTCTCCTCCCATCTGTGACCGTCCCACTGTCTTGCCTTCTCTTTCAGAGGTTTTGTAGTATATCTCTCAGTTTGGGTTCGTCTGTTTTCTCATGATTAGATTGTGGTTATGGATTTCGGGGAAGAAAACACAGAGATGTGTTCTCATCATCATCTGAGAAGGATCATGATAGCAATGTTTTATTAAAAGTGATACTAACCTTGATCTCTTGGTTAAGGTGGTGCCTGCCAGGACTCACTACTGTGTTCTTTAGACTCCAGTCACAAATTCCAACTCACACTCAAGGGAAGAGGGAGTTAGTTTCACCTCCTAGAGAGGAGTATCAAAGAGTTTGTGGGTATATGTTAAAACCATCACCGTAATGAATAATTATCTTAAGAGAGGAACTTTGAGGCCATGAAGATTGCCTGTTTCTCTTTTGAGTCTTCATCCCTGAATCTTGCTTGCAGAAGTTGTCACTGTGGAATTCTAGTAGGTGATCTTCCATTCCCTTCATTCATTCAAGATTTCTTACTTAGAACTCTTCTGTGAGGAAGAGCTGTCCCTGCGCCCCAGTTTGTTTGTTCTCGTCATTTATTTGTATCGGTATGGGCTTATGAATATGCATTTTATTCTTTGGGTTATAAAACAATCCTATTGTTAATTATTTTGCTGTTCAAATTGTTTGAGATTTGGGCCAATTCATTTTTGGTTAAATGCTCTACTGTTTGCAACCGAGGGTCAGCACTGTTATTATTTTTCTCTGTGGGGCACAGTGGCGCTTCCTTCTGGGAGAAGAGAGGCAACTCCGTATGAGATGTGTGAGCTTTAGAAAGAAAACTGCAGGAAAGAAATTGTCCTCACTCACTCTGAGAATTATTCACACATACATTTACACAAATCAACTGCCTTTTGGTGAATAGAAGTAATAGCCCTTGCCTGGACGAATAATGAAAGCTTACATTAGCTTTGGTTTGCGAATGCATTGTTAGGAATAATCATGCATCATGCATTAAGTGAGATGCCAGCCTGCAAGACACTTGTTAATCTTTGAAAGTTTTGTCTGAGCCTAGCAAAATGTCATGTAGGAAAATATAGCTAATCATTACTTAATGAGCTTTATCTGTATAATACTCTACAGTCCATTTTGGCATGGAGAAAAATAGAAATACACATGCTTGTTGAACAAATAAAAACATAATTCCTGCACTGAAGAATTGTAATGTTTGCCAGTGAGATAAGATGAAAAAATATAAAGCAGTTATTTCAGAGTACAATGTTATATATAATAGATGCATATATATATATATAGGTAACTTTACATTTCATGGAATAGATAGTAAGGGATGCTCCTAATTAGAGATGCTCCTAATTGCTTTTTGTTGTTTTTGTGATTAAGCTTTAGGAGTTTCAACTGTGGTACACTGAGAACTGCAATGGTTATGAGATACAGTTCAGGACTGGTTAATTTGTCGATTATAGAAGGCAGACAATATGTTAAATGTCATAATTTTTTTCCTGTTACCTGGCATCCTAACTTAAAATTACTGTGAATTAGATTTCTAGCTTCGATATATTCTAATATAGTATGCTTCATGTAAGGGATCTCTGAAAGACTTCTTGATTTAAGAATATTGTTGTTAAATACTGAGTCAAGATCAAAGTGTGTCAAAGGAGAACCATTGAGATTCTGCAGTGTATTTCCTCACTCTAACTTGGTCATATCCACCACAGCATGTGGAATGAATGATCATTATTCTATAGGGATTTTCTCCGGTGTCCAGATTCAGGATTAGCTCACTTCAGTGTGCAAACACAAAGCCTCATGAAGATGTGTGTGCTCACAGATGCTAGGCTTACTCATTAACTCACTCGGCACAGTGAGCAGACATCCTTTATAACAGGATCGGGGTCAGCCAGGATACACAGACATAGACACCATGTGTCTGTGAGGTCACTCAGGAATACTCAAAGTGGGGAATTTAAATTTGAGAATACCAAATATGTAATGTTCCTTCAAGGCAATATTTGGAAAAAAGAATATTTTATCAGCATCAAGTATAATTTTGTTATCAGATCACCAGGCTTCTTTGGTCTTTATATTTTGGTATTTTGAAATCTAGTGGTCAGGGTTCTGTATTTTCAGGAGCACTTGATCTTGAATGGAGGATTACAGTCCTTCTTTAATGTAACAAAGTGGGATGTCTGCTGGATGCAGGCACTCCAGTAGAACCGGCTTTTAAAAACAAGGAGTCGGGCAGCTGTCTCTACATCAAGGTCTATGTTTGATGGAATCCAGCTTGTGGAGAAGAAGGAATAATGTATGGGAGTTTCCCTACCACGGCCTTTGAGAATGTATATCCCCCACATCTAATAGTATATATTAGAGTGTAATGTAATATAATATAATAAATTTAATTTTATCAACTGTAATGCCTGGGCCAACAATGATAGTATTTTAGGACAGAGCACCATAAAGATAAGCATCAGAATTAGAGAAACTGTAGGTAAGATTAGGGGAAAAATGATCGGAGGAAACTGCTTTCTAGAAGACCTTGTTGGAAGGGAGGGACCAGAAATCACTCATGTACAATTATATCTTGTTTTTTTTTTTTTTTCTTATAGGTGAGTGGTTTTTCTCTTGCTTTACATATAGATTTCATCTCCCTCACACACCTCAGTCAAGATGTAATACTCCCAGCGTTGTTACTGCTGGATTACTTCACTATTTCTCATCTGCACATCTCCCCGACAATATTACTTTTTTTATTCATATATATGTGAATACACACACATATATATTTATATAAATCCTTAGAGTTTAATTGTTAGACTTCCCTCACCATCATCATAACCATGTTATTTACTGGCTACTATTGTCCAAAATAATAATAATGGGCAAAAAAATAAATGGCAGGACATTTTTTTAGTTCTCAAGCTTATACATTGGACGATAGCTCTTTTGGTTAGGGTTTGGAAATTAGAAGATGTTCGTTATTTCTTAACTTTTTAAATCCTTTTTCCCTCCATTTCAATATAAGAAAGATCGCCTGGTCCTGATGGTCATTAAAAAATTCCCCTCAAAACAGAAAAACCAAACCAAATATAAACAGAAAATTCTACCACTGACAACAGTGAGGGAATTACTGTTAACAGCCCTCTTTTCTTTATTACAAATTCTGGCTTGGGAGGTCTGGCTTCTAAGAAGTCTGGTTATCTAATGAAGTAGCTCTACATAAATTGAGATTTAACATTACCCAGAAATTTGGCTAAGTTTCATAACTGACACACATCTTATTACTCGTAGATGAAATTTTAAGGAAGCAGACATTTGCCTGTTTCTGATCACGTAGACTCCACTCTGCATAGTCACATTTAGATTAGAGAAGTTTAAATGACAAATCTTACTTAAAATGTGAATGCCACTATGATAAGAAGCTCATAAATAAAAACATGAAACACATTTAAAGATTACAAGCCTTATGAAATAGATTCAGGAACCTATCTTTAAAGAGTGAGTTACATATGGGAAGCTTCTCTTGCTAATAAGAATTATTAATACACTCAAAAATCAATACTATTTCCTTGTGGTCGTAAATAGTAACCCACAATTTAACATTGCAAATCAAAGAACCCTTTTATTATTCCATCCAAAAATTCTGTTATGCCATTATTCAGCTGGCATTTCCCAAGTTTAAAAATAGGGTCATATTTTTAAAAATTAAATATCTACAACAACGGACAAATAAGGATAATATGTGCACTTTGTTTTATTTCAAAGTCTCATGATACTATATATTTTTCATCAAATTTAATACTGATACATGACATTTAATTCTAGTGTCCTCCCTCCAAAAAGAATCAGTAAAAAAAAATTTACCCTTCTCAAGGACAGCTAAAAGCTTGTAAAAAATTGTAATAAAGCCTTAAAAATAGGTTTCAGTTTGTAATTAGTTCATGGGTAGCATAACGGATTATGGTATTGTGTTTTATGAAATATGCAATTAATATATGTGAAACAGTCAATTAAAAAAATAAGACATAGACTAATAAAAATGCCTTATGTTAACTTCACACGCTTAAGAATGGACCATGTATCTTTACCGAAGTGAATGCTTGTCTAAAACAATTCACGGGTCCCCCAAGCCTTTTTTAAAATGCCTGCTACTACCATCATATCCAAGCCCACAACAACCGTACCTAGTATCACCCAGCTTGCTAACTTCTCTCACTGCTTCCTATGTTCTTTCCTATTATATCCAGACTAATTTCAATTTGTTCTCATCATGTCATTTTATCACTCACAGATCTTTGTTTTGTATCGAGTGTCCAAGCTATTATTAGCTCTTAAAAGCTTTACATATCCAAGCACAACATGACCTTTGACACTGAATATAACATTATTCTTTCTTACATTTTTCTTCAGCCAGTGTAACTTGTTCGCTGTCTCTTAAAGGAGAAACACTGTTGCTTTTGTAACATTTTTCTCAATTATACTTGATTAGAATTTTTGTCCCTCTTCTCAATTTGGATCACCTTTCATTTCAGTAATCATTCCAATCACCTTTATTTCCAGGTCCCATTCAACTCCCAGCTCCTTTTCGATGGTTTCAAACTGCACTAACCTCTCCTCCCAAGCATTTACCACGTTATAGCAATATCTTAAACTTAATCCCATGATACATTTTGACATATCTTATGCCTTTGTAATGTGCTATAGTTTAGTTCTTGGGCTGTCATTTAACTGTTTGTTTTCAGAGTCCTTTAGGGCAGACACTGTATATTTTAACCTCTGGAATACTGTGCATAGAACAATGCATTGATTTGAGAACAGACAATCCTAAGATTTGAATCTTGACACCTCCATTATTAGCTGTGCCAGGGCCATTTTATCACCTCTTTCAGCCTCAGTTTGCCCACAGAATGAGTGAGACAAACTAATTTACCAATTTATTTTAGGGTTGTAGTGACAAGAGTGGTACTTGTGTAAAGCATTGAGTGCTCAATAAATGTTTTTCTCTCCTTGCACCATGCACAGCATAGTTGCTCAGTAATTATTTATCAAATGCATGGAAGAGGCATTCACATTTGTTTGTTCAACTTTTCCTTTAATTAGTAACTTAAAGATGTATCAAAATCCAAGTCCAAAAGATTTGAAAGCTGTATGGCTCTCCATGGAAAATTTTTTGCGGATGGTATCCCTGAAGCATTTTACTAGCATCAGCTATATTCTGGCTCAATTTCATATAAATAGGATGAGGTTACCAAAAACAAAATTCTGGAAGAAGCCAGTCATCGGAATGCTGACAAAGCTGCCTCAAAGCCAGTTCTGTTGGGGTAGTCACACACAAGAGACAGAGGACAGCATGAATCCAACCCAAGCGCTCCTATATTTCTACATAAGGTGGGCTGTGTGACACAGAAGTGTCACATTAACATCCAGGGAAAAAAACTTTAAACAGAGCACCATAAGTGAGAGATTTGGAAAATAAGAGCAGTGAAGATGGAAGAAGTCGTATTCAGCTATTTAGACCTGTCCCCAGTCCTAAGCAATGAGGTGGAGCCCAAATCACATCAGACTGTTAGCAACAACAACAAAAGCTGCATGAACATGATAGTAATAATTATTAATATAGAAAGTTATATGGAAAATTGGATGAATTGCATTGATCTTTAAAATCACATTCAGACGTGAAAGTACTAGTACAAATGTATTTAGGAAAATATCTGTGGTAAGGGTGTGTAACACCTAAAGAACATTTAAGTTATTAAATAATAATAACTCATATAAATAAATGTGTACTCAATACTTTAATTGTTCAGCAAATGATTAAAAGGATGTGAGAATTCAGTATGGATATATTTACAAATAATATTCATAAATCTAGTTTGGCCACAGAGATTTCATGTCAAAGAATATAATTCACTATTTAAAAAAAAAAGAAGGCAAAGGATATGAATTGTCAGGCTGCCTATGTCAAAGTACCATTTCTCTTTCCTTTAAAAAATACTGAAATGTTCCTAACATGTTTTCAAAATATTTATATACCAGGAATGATGACTCTTTAGAATGCTTGGGAAGTGCTTCAAAAGGTGTTAATCACGACTTTTGATACATGTCATTACATTACTGTTAGTAAATACTGTACCTAATTTATTTAAATCTATAATTCTTTTAAAGGATTAAGAAAGCAAGAATATCTTTTTGCTTTCAAAGATTTTGATGAGATGAAATGCTTAGTGTTCAACATTCTGGGTAAATTTTTGCCATTTTTTAAAACCCACTTTTCTTCTCTGGTACCTAAGAACATTCTGCAGTGTGCACGTGATCAGCCAGCAATTCCTACTCCACTACTCAAGCAACGATACAAACAATATAAACATTTGTTTCTCCTTTTCCCTAATAAGTTTAAATAATGATTTTCAGACTTCACTTGAGAATCAAAAGCCCCTGGTAAGTCAGCTAAATGGCTTGGCTAATTCTCTGAGCAGGAATCAGTTAAATCAGTTTTCTGTAGTGTTGAAAACACAACTGATTCAAACTGGGTGGTTTCTATTTTCAACTGGCTGTCTAGACCTCACCCAAGATGCAGGCATAGAGATGGCCCTGGGAGCCTGGCCTTTTCACCATCTGCCACTGCAGTGGTGTCACAAGGGGGTGGCTGAGGCTCAGCCATGTTGACCATCAAATCTAGGCAATTACATTTGCACAATCTGTAGACTCTTTAATCTGGCCCTACCTACTGTTATCACTGGATTGGAGTAGACAGATGTCTCATCAGTTCTCTTCAGAAAGAACTCTTATGGGTGCGTATATTTAGCTTTTTGGGTTTTGGGGTTTTTTTTTTTTTTTTTTTGCTTTATCTGTAACCACAACTTACAGAGGACATAATTTATAATGTCCATCCAATTGTCTTAAACTCTATCATAGCAAATGGAAAGTGGACAGGAAGAAAGTAAGTTCAAAGCTTCTGTTTAGACAAGCCTTTGCCTAAAGAAAGTTTGTTGGACAGGAAGTTTTATTTAAATTGATTGGGGAATCACTCTAGGTTGAGGTTTATTGTCATCACCGTGCTACTTTAGTTGCTTCTCATTTTATCTCAGGAAAAAATAGTACTCTGCAATGTGCCCTGAGACATTTGATTACACACATGAATTAATAAATTCCAAAATAAAGAAATGTCTATAAGCCAGGATAACAATGAAAGAGATGACAAATCTCCCCAGAGACACAGCCACACATGGGAAAGCAGTGGGTTCTTAAACTTCAGTTTTCTGAAAATATTTTCTTATCCTAAAAATAGATATGTGTATATTTATATAGACATACAAGTACATGTGTGTGTATACATACATATGCACACATACATATACCAACATACTCCATTAGAGAAAATGAGATCATTTTCTATTTGTACCCTTAAGATATTCAAATACATTTTGTCCATTTTATTAAAGTAAAGCCTTAATTATTCAACCCTCTTGTTCCTGGATCTTTAAACTTTCCAGAAAAGCCAGGAGTCAAGACTGAAGAAGCCAAAGACTTCAGTGAAGAGTTAGAGCAATTCCTAAGAGCTGAGTGAAAGATGTAAGATGCACTAGAGCTTCTCCTGCTGTCCGGAAGCAAGGATCAGCATGTGATCAGAGCCAAGCCTCACCGGCGCTAAGTCAAAGATGTTAGAGAAAGCATTTTAAAAAACAAAAGGAAGCAGCTGCTCCAGTAATGTGTGCTGGGTACAGAAGCAGTGGATGGCAGAAGAAGACCTGATGGTGACTAGGAGAAGTCATGGGGGTTGAGTGAAGCTGATAATAGTAACATCAGTGAACAGATTCATAGGCAAATGCCTTAACTTCTCTGAATTTGAGTTTCTTCATTAGTCAAATTGGGATAATAAAAGTATCTACCTTATAGGATTATTACATTATTTTAAAAGATATTCATGTAACAAATGAAAAGTGTGTCTGGATCATATAAACTGAGTTCTTACTGTTAGCTCTACAACATGAAGTTTTCAGAAACTGGTGTCTCTCCTGATGTTCCATGGCTGTCCATCTACCTGAGGTTTATGCTGATTGTGTTACCTGTTGGTGCGTTGGATGGTGTGTTCTCATCTTCCTACGTAGCATGCCAGCATTCCAGTTCACCTCCAGTTTTGTGATGGTGTGTAGTGTTATGGTTGAATTAGTGGCTGTAGAAAATTTTTAAGAATGATATATTCTCAGTGGAAAAGCGTAGTGAAGTTTAATATCACACAAGTATCAACTAATCGGACTAGATACTGGCTCAATTTGGAAAATGTACCCATTATACATAATTGGAATAGATATACTACTATGTACCAAGAGAGAATTTGTCCTGCCTATGTGATTCCAAGTTCAATTAGTCTGTTGTGGGGACATTTCACTGGGTGGATTTCTATGGATGAAGAAACCTCTGCTTTCCATCTGGTACTACAGTTTTAAATATGAGTCTGCCTAGTGATACTGGAAAGAAGGAAGGAAGAAAGGAAGGAGGGAGGGAGGAAGGAAGAGAAACAACAAAAAAAGCTCAAACTAAAAACTTATTTCACCTAAAAACAGTTTGCTGATTTAATCCTCTAATGATTACGTAGCTTAAACCTGAAGTACCTTTGAGTGTTAAATACTTACTAAAGCAATTGAAAATAAGTAAAGGAAAATAATTAAAATGTGGGCAAAATCCTCTTTCTTAATTTAGATAATATATTATTAAGTTCCCAAAGGTTAAGAAAAGGAAAGGATGAATACAAAGACAAAACAATGTTTTCATTTTTGAAATTCTGTAAGTAATATAAATATTTATGAAAAAATTAAGTTGGATGTAAATATAAACAAACTAGTTTTAAAAATCTTGAAAAGTCTGTGTGAAAATGATAAAAGCAAGATGTCTAAGAAGATGGCAAAACACTGCTCCAAACTTGAATCATTGGATGCCTGAATTGCGAATATAGCAGGATTAAGTAGACTTAATGATCCTCCAAGAACTAGCATTATCATAAGCGTAGTTGGTCCCTGAGTCTTCTTAAAAGAAGGTCTAGTGTTTCTCTTGGGGAGTCCCTTCTAAATGAGCTCATTAACGAAATATGAAAGGTAGATAAACAGAACTTGGACTATATGGAGTTTTGCTGAAAACATAGAAACTTCAAATACATTAGTCTAAGCAGTCTGATGTACCAAGAAGGCAGATACAGATGTCGATGAATAAATGGGACAAGTTATGCCCTGAAGCTCCACTACTTGGATGCAAACATTACCTGGGGTTAGCTTAAAAATTATGATGACTGGGCTTTATGTAGATTGAGGATTTCTGCAAGAAAGTTTGAATAGTATATTAGAAAACCATCCAAATATATTACATCTTAACTCTAGTCTTTCCTGGGGCAGAATTTCATGGAGTAAACCACTCATTAACTAATGGGATACAATATTACAATGGTTTATAGGCATCAAGAAGTTTGCATTGGCTTAGGTGCATACCCAGAGGAGTTTGCAGGTACCCTAGAAGGCCAGCTTTTTTGTAGACATAGGATTCTCTAATACAGGTAAACAAACCAAACTGCATTGGTAACTACACTGAATCCAAGGAGGACCCACTGAGCCAGAGGCTTTTGGCGTTTTTTTGTTTGTTTGTTTCTTTGTTTGATGTTAGGTCAATTGCAAAATAACAGTTGTGCTGTAAGGCCTAATATTTAGCTTCCTAATTGGAAAAGTCTCCTTGGTATCTCATATATTTAGGCAACATCTAGAGTAAAGGATAGACTAGACCTGCAATCTCAATTGGCCAGAAATGACTGCTTCACAAGTATTCTGTCAGGAAGCACAGTAAATACAGGCATTCCTCACTTCGCATGGCACTGTGCTAATGACACCTGTGTATTCCAAAACAGTCTGATTGCTTTGTATGGTCCCACTGTACAAAGACAGGAAATGGGTCTGACATGCATGAGTTCCCATTAACATAATATCACGCAAAGTGGCAACTACCTGTAGTTCCTCCAGGACATGGTGGGTCGCAGGTAGGTGACAATATAATTTGTTATTCACACTGGGATGGGTTTGAAAGTGAAAGTGGGCTCTATTAATTATCACATTGGGACAACAGTTGCATAACTAAGAACTGTTCTAGGCAAAAAATATGGTCATTGTGATCTTAGGTTTCTGACCAGATGAAACCAAAGGTGAATGGAAAAGAAGTGGTAGACAACACCATGGGTGCCAAAAACTCTGTCCAGACACAGGGCATGGCCTTGAGATGATTAGAGTGCTGGCCTATTCAATTGCCAACTGCTTGACATTTATCATGTTGTGGCCCCAAAGGCAGGTCTTGGCCTGCTCTGTACTGTACTGGTAGCTCAACACTCCTGCAACTGGCAAGAGTTTTAGGATCAGTGGAGGTCAAGCCTCATTCTCCCCCGTACTCTAGGATGTGGCATTTACCAGTGATGAATGGTGATGCAAAATGGATTTGCCTGTTTAGTAACACCTGGTACTAATAATTCAGCATGCTTGGTATTTAATAGACAATCAATAAATATGCAGAAAATGAAATACAAGATGCCGTCACACAGCTTCCTTGACAAATGGACATCTGGGCTCTGCCAGAGACTATCACCTGGGACAGAAAACACACAGCTTCAGAAGGAGTCAATTTCACTGTGTGGCCAGCTCTAGTTGTTTAATATTCTCTCTTAGCATTTGTTGATCTGAAGGCTGTCTTCCTGCCCTTTTCTGTCTTCTGAATTAATAAAGAACAAGTTCCTTCCCTTTCTTGGTACTCTTATATTGCCCCTTGGACCCTGACTTTACTCCAGGGAAAAAATGTCCCCGTTGCTTCAACCACTCATTATATGATTTGCTGTAGCTACTTAGGAGAAAAGTATATTAGCAATATCTTGGGGAGATGCCTGGAATTCTCTAGCTTTGTGTCAGAATGAACAGACAAGTTGCACTATTTGTTTTCTCTCTGATACAGAGCATTAACGTCTTGATACATGAGCTGCACTTATTACTGATGATAAATTTTACTGCCCTGTTCTGTTAGCTATTATCTTTGCTTTTTCTCATTTATCACTTTTTAATCTACTTGGTGAACAGTCAGATCTGTCACTAGAATTTCAAGAAACTATTAAATAAAACTGTTTTCTAAGAAAATATACTGTCTCCGTAGAGTTATTTTGTTTAAAAAAGATTTACAATATTCCTGCACCATCCTCCTGTCCCTAATTCACCATTGCTTCAGTGTTGTTAAGCTAAGCTTCAGTGGATATATTAATTCTTTTAATCAGCATTAATTCTGCTGATTTCTTTTTTAAAGAGTACACCCTATATATGCACATTTGACATCTATGTTGCCAAGTTTCTGGCAGGGAAGTTGTTTAAATTTGGAAAACTTAAAAAAAAAAATGTGTGTAAACCACAAACTTCTCACATGATGAGAAGGAAGCTAATGAATAACTCAGGTTTGCTTGGTAATAGCAGAGTACATTTATAAAGGGCATCAAAGGTCAAAAAGCACTTTTGTGGATTTTATCTTATGGGGTTCTTAAAAAAAAAGTGGAAGTTTTTAAAGAAAGAAAACTCTCAGTGCTATCTGCAGGAAAACTGCAGGAAGACGTTTTCCAGAGTAGATTCCTGACCTTCGAAATGCAAAGGGATGGGACCAAAGGAAGGGAGAAAAGCAGTCCAGTGGCCTGGGTAGACTTAGGAAGGCTCTGTTCAACACATGCAAAGTGGGGGGAGGGCACTTCTGCCCAGTGGTTGCCTTTTGAAATCAGCCAGTCTTGGTGATTTCTGCTCTTTGTAGTTTATTCTCTTATGCCAGTTTTGAACCAACAAATTTTCTATAAGTATCATCTAGGTGTTCACAGTAGGACCCTTGGATTAGTATTTCAGAAGCAGAACGTAAAGGAGGAACTGTTTATAGATTTGGGTAATTTGAGAATTGGATGCTTATAAGTTGGGGGGTCTTGAAAAGAATCAAGCCAGGAAAATTTATTATTCCAGATGCAGGATTTCTTGAGTATTTCTCCCCAAACACTTTAACTGTAAACCTATCCATTTTTAAATCACTCTGTTTTTTAAGATACACATATTTAGCTCTAAGACAATAAAGATCTTGAAGTTGCCCCTGGGTCAGCAGTTGCACTCTAATTGCTGACATTAGGTAAATACCAACCAGCTAAATCACAGTGGCTCCAGAATGTTTTAAGGAGCTGCGTCTGCACAGTATATGGCCTCAAGTGCAAAATAGAAGATTGCTTATACAAACAGAAGTGTGCACGCACAAATTCCTTTTTGTGTTGAGAGCTGCTTATTTTGTACAGATAATTACCAGGGCGCATTTCTACTAAGTATATTCTGCTGCCTTAAATTGGGGGCTTAATTGTGAAAACTGATCCTTTGAAGTCATGAAACTCTTTGAAGGTTTCTTTCCTGACTGCAAAACTTTATGGGTTTTGTCTATAAATTGAGTTGTGCAGGACGACGAGGCTGATGGATTCTACTGACTGAGGCCCAGGAGTGTCACATTACCCATTGTCTGCCAGAATACTGTCTCTGGCCCAAGAACTCATGGACCATAAGTAGATGGTGACATTAACTCTCCAGTAAGTCAGGTCTCTGCTATGGACATTTTCCTGATTTGGAGACTTTCTCATTATCAACAATGGGAGCAGGGAGGGAATTGGAAAGTATGTTTCCATCAGGATAAAACTGTCATATGGAGATGAAGGTAGTATTTACCATTAACAAATGATTCTATTTGTTACCTACATGGAACGCTCTGAGCATTCAGAAGATATGGGTCTACAAGGTCCATTCTCTGTACATCATTTCTAGGGAGAAAATGGCTGCTGAGACTAAGATTAGGGACCAGGTCTTTCCACAGTGCAGGATTAAAACATATCTGACCTGTAGACACAGAGACCATCTACACAGACAGGCATGTCCCGCAAATTTACCTTTTAGAATCTTAGTTTGGAGGCTCACTGGAGTCTTCTGTGACTGTTTTTATTTATTTCCTTCTCTGCTCTGCTGGTGTCATCCTACAGGATTAATATGTGATCCTGAAAATGACAGTTTTAACCTTGCTGGGAAAATTAAAAAAAAAAAAAAAAAGCATGTGACTGTGTGACCGGCATGCAAGGAGGTGTGAATACTTGTCTGTGGTTTGCACTCCAAATCGGGGTTGTTGCTGCTAGCTACTCTGTAACTTTGCCTCAAACATTTCCATGAAGAGAACCTTCCTCATTGCCACAAACCAAGCCTTTCAATCTGCTGTGGTTTGGCCTGGAAGCCCACATCTGTGCCATGCTGTGAAGGTAGGTCACACTGTGGTTTTAAATAAAACACTGTCTTTAATATATTTTGCCTGTGAATTGAGGGAACTCTACTGAAGGGAAATTCAGCTGTATCCATTCAAAGACTTAAAAATGCCTACACTCCATGACTCAGCAGTTTGGCTTCCTGGCATTTATCAGAAGGAAAAAAAAGTGTGTTAGATTTATACATATAGTTCTTTAAAGTGTTAGGCATAAAAATATTATGCCACATAATGAAAGGCTGTTCCTATAAATTCCATAGTATTGTAAATCAACTATACCTCAATAAAAAATAAATAAATAAGTAAAAATAAAATAAATTCACAGATTAGAATGTTATGTAGTCATTAAAAAATCATGTCATGTGGGATATGGATATCAGGAAATGTCTATACTTGTTTAAATACAGAAAAAGTCATTTTGGAAAATATGATCACTTTGAACTCCTTTTTGTAAAAATGGAAGTAACTACGTAATGATGAGCATTGTCACATTACATAATGTGTGTGCACTAACTCTGGATGTTTTTTATTTTCTTCTTTGTATTTTTTGGTATTTTCAAAAAAGCAAAACAAATAATGACTGTGCATTAATAGTATTATAATCAGTTGTTCTATTTCCCCCCCTCTCATATAGAATTTCCCAGGGCAGCAGAGAAGTCTTAGGAATAGAGAAGTAATGAGTGGGACTTCAATTTTTAAAAAATCCTTTAAAGTCGTCTAGCTAACATGCACTGTTCTCCTGCCTTCTCCCTTCCTGTGTGCAATAAAAATGGCCGCAGTTTGATTCTGCAGTTGATGTCCATGCCTTTCCAAACGTTACTGATCTGCTGCATGGCAGTGGCCATCACCCCTTTCCTGCTGCAGAGCTTGAAATAAACAATATCTCTAAATGCACAGCAGACTTAATACTTCAACCAGTGAAGGGGTATGCTTTTATGAAGCTGTTTCTATCACACTGGAATTTGAGGAAGGACTGAAGAAATATTAAATAGAAAAGAGATTGATGGGGTGTGGAGATTGGGAGGAGGAGAGTTTGACTTCCAGTTTTCTGGTTTGAGCAATTGGTGAACTGCGGTGCCATTATCCAAAAAAAGGGGGAAGGAAGAGGAGCAGGGATGGATAAGGAAGAAAACAAATTGGATTCTGAACATTTATAGCATAAAAAATAGCAATGACACTTGCCAATAAATGCTGCAAGGTTGTGATGCATTTTGACACGGAAACAGTTTAATGGAGAAGCCTTTCTTGTAAAAGTTCTGCAAAAAACCCAAAAGAGATCCTTGACCATGGCTTCTTGCCACTCCCACTGGACTGCAGGTGTCTTTGTATGTTACACTCCAAGTATGACTGAGCTGCAACACCACGTCCCATCACTGAGGCATCTACGGGTTAGCATGCAAGGTGTAGGAATCTGGAGGTGGATAAGGCACCACTGTCTACCCACGGGAGCTCTCAGTGTAGAAAGGGAGAAACAAATATCATAACGCAGTATAGTTAGCATAATAATTGATGTACGTATGCTATACTGCCAGCTCTCAAGAAGGAATAACTACTCTCTGGACCTTGAAACTCTATTTAGGTTTCAAAAATAGGGTGATGCCTGATTTGGATCTTGAAGATTGAATAGGCATGAAAATTATGAGTTCTTACAAATTATGAGTATTACAAATTATGAGTGGTGACATGTGGCAAAGTAGCCCCATCATTTAGGGTTTTCTTAGACCAATGCAAAGGTCAAATTTGGTTCAGTCAAGGGAACCACTGGAATATGCCATTTTGAATTTCACATATATAGCCTTCTCCCCACATGCCATCTAAGAAACACCAGAAATTTCACAGCAGTGAGAAATGACACAAGTCTTCAACATCAAAGAAACAAGACCCACGGAGGCAGCAGATTCTGTTTGTGAAGCACACCCTTCAGAACAAGAACAGATAAATGTTGGAGAAATGAACTTTCAATCATTTCACCAATTCATCATAAGGCTCAGTTTAGATTAGTGTTTCTCAACCTGATTTTCATTATCACTCCCCTGCCAAAAAGCCTTTTTAGAGTTTTTTTTCCTACTTGCCCCTGCTCCTCAATGAAACTTCAATACCACATATATATTTTATTTGTTTAGATACAACTGCAAACCACTGTAACATCTAAGATTCTTTCACCTTGCAAAAACCTTTTTTTTTTGCCCCATTGGGGTTCACATTGCCCCCTCTTGCTTATGTCTGATTTAGATCAAGATGTCAGCACAAAAATTTGTCCACTAGATTGCTTGCAGCCAACATTATTTTAAGAGTGTATAGTTTGTTTTGTTGTTTACATGCCTCAAATATATAAATCAAAAGTCACACACTGACTGCTATCCAACCCTTCACTGTGACCCCAAACAGCTATTCAAAGCAAGAAATCTTGTTCAGATTCTTTACAAAATTATTCTCAACTTCTGAAGAGTAGTTCTCCAAAGATTTTAACTGTTTCTTACTTCTCAGATTTTCTAACAATATCTCATTTCTGTTTTCACATATTGTGAGTAATAATTAAAAAAACAGACAGATCAAAAATTCTTCAAATGGACAGTCCTCCCTTTTTTTGGCCATAATTTCCCCTGGCTAACCTCAACTACACAAAATCACAGCAACAAGCAGTTAGAGCAATTTCAAAGGACACACACATACTCACAAACTAAAAAAGAGGCATAATTTTATTTGGCAAACACAGACTGTGGCCAAACTTGTTATGTAAAGTATAATGCCTCAAAAAATAGCAAACCCACAACTATGCATCATGGATGCTCCTTGTGAGGGAAAGTGGAGGCTGACTGGGGGTGACAGAGGCCTCTACAGGAAGATAAAAGGGGCAGCTTCCAAGTTTGGAAAGGTTACAGTGGAAGACATTTGGAAAGGAGATGGGCTGGGGACTTCAAGTGAATGGGGAGATATCCCCTCTTCCCTGGACATATATAGGATCTGAGGAGCAAAGGGCTTTCGCTCCTTTCCCAGGATAACCAGTATGTACATGAGGGTCCTCAACAAAATGCAGAGGGAGCCCCCAACTCCAAAAACTGAATGTCCTGGGGACTACAGCTTGACCATCAGAAAAGCATGGAGACGCCCAACAAAGACTTCCCCAGCTTCCACCATCATAGTCTGACCACATGCACCAGAATTTTATGGCTCAGGCAAAAGCTTTTGCTAGTTTCATACACCAATCACGGAAATGACACATTATTAAAACAATTAATTTATAAAACTAGGAATAAAATATTTTAGATATTTTCCCCAGGAGCAGTGGAAATTGGGATGAAGAGTTGAGGAGGTTTGGGGCTATGTCATCTTGTCATCCACGAGAACGTTTACAGGAGGAAATTCACGTAGGCATGGCCAGAGACGGGGTCCTAAGCAAAATGCGCCTCAGAGGTCTTCCCTCTCCCTGGTTTTCCCCTCCATCTGTGGATCTCTCTACCGCCCCCTAGGGTTCCCCTTCATTCCTTAGGCTCCTGCCCCCTTCACCCCTGGATGAGAGAAGAGTTACGGTCTCAAACACACTGACATGGCTGATTTATAAACTTTCCATTGGTCTAAGGCTTACGAGTCACAAAATCCTGTCCTAAATGGATGGTAGATGTACACAAATAAAGTGCTCCATCTCATGGAAAGTCATGTTGAGAAATCCAGGATGAATAAATTTAAACAGGTTTACCAACATGCTAACAAGCACTTGATTCTTCAAGAGGAATAGTTTCCTAACATATTGAAAGAGAGGTTGAGAAATGCTAAAACGCGACTTTCTGTTTTACCTGCAACTGACTAATAGAAACTGATATTTGCTCACGTAAATTTTGTTCTGAGGTTAGTGGCAGGAATAACTCCTGGTGAGCAAAAATAACTCTTTGTGGTTACTTGGGATCTAAATGAATATTGAATTTATTGAACTTGACAAATTTTAAACACGTAGCTTTCTTTTAGCTTTTCGATTCAACCTATAGGTCTTGATCTTCTCTCTATACAACTACTATTAATACTATGAGAATAAACTCACTGTCACTGGTATCAGAGTACAAATTAACTCAATTCGAACAGGCTAAATCACCTCAAACCATTAGTTACATTTAAAATTTAGTTAAATTCCTCTAAATGTTTTATCTGCATTTAGTTATTTGATTTTCTTAAGTAACTCAAATATATGTCAGGGTACAATTATGAGCTTAACTTGCAAAAAGTTTCTAAACCCTTGCAGCCAATATTTATATAGTGATTACTCTGCCAGATAATGTTCTAAGCATTTACATATATTAATTTATTTAATCCCCTCATCAATCCTATGAGGTAGCTGACTATTCCAATTTCTATTTTACAGTTGAGGAAACTGAGATATTGAAGTGTTGAGTAACTTGTTGGAAGTCACACAGATAATAAGTGGCAAGGTTCTTATTAGTTTAAAACAATGAATTTAGCAGTAAAATAAATCTCTCAGTCATGCCAATACTTTTGACTAACTTAAACTCGCTATTAACCGTCACTTAAAAAATGACAAAACTGGTATGTCAGAGTCTCTCAAACAATACCTTAAACAACAAACACAGATTATTTGGAATTTAGCATAATCTTTTAATACTAAAGACGGAGTTTGATTTTTATTTCTAAGTGTTCCCAGAATTTAACAGGCCCAAATAAAGGAGAATTATCATCTCAGATACACTGATGTTATCAATCCACAAACTCAGGACCACAGTACAGTTACTTCTCAATCAGAAATCAAAACCGAGAACATGGGGCCTGGGAGCAAAAGCACTCCAGACGACCCTCCTAGAATCACAGTTGCAATGTCAGGTCATTTATTTTAGTACTGCCCGTGGGGCACTGTGTTCCACGGAAATTGCAACCTACTTCTGAAATTATAACCTACTTCTTCTGGTGTGTGTGTGTGTGTGTGTGTGTGTGTGTGTTTGTGTGTGTGTGTGTGTATCTAAGAAATGCTTGGCTGGATTTACATGCTTTTTTTTTTTTTTAACCTTCTCATAGATTTCTGTACTCTTTTCATGTTTTCCTTTTAGCAACAACTCTCTAGTCCTCCTAATGGTAAATCATTAGCAGCAGTTTGCACATAAGGAAGCTGAGACGCTAAGAATTAATTAACTTGCCCTGGGGCCGATAACTGGGTAAATGGTAGAGCGGAGACACAGCCCAGGTCCCCTACGTCCCAGGGCAGTGCTGTGTGCTGCTCAGAACTGGTGCCTAGTCCACCTGTTGTGGTTCCTCACGTTGAACTTCAAAACTGCCATGCACAGCTCTGTACCTCAAACTGAAATTATATTCCCTCGACTTCTTCTGTCCGTGCCTTTGAAAATCCTCACAGTTCCTATTGGGTCAGTCATTATTTCATCAGCCAGTCACAAAGTATCTACTGGGTTGCTGTCAAATGCTGGGTTCTGCTTTTAGCATTTAAGGTATTGTGAGTACAAAGTATTCATTTCTACTGAGAGAAGGGTTAGATTGTTTTTAAACAGACCCGTCACTTGTGTCTTTGTCAGGATGTTTCCCCCAAGAAACAAATTCAACTTCAATTCAATTAAATTTAAAGCAAATGGATTTATCTGTGTAAATGAAAACTCTATAGGTAGGAAGCCAAGCCTTCATGTGTGGCTCAATCTGAAGCCTGGAGGATGCTATCAAGTTTACCTCTCTTGCTCTTGCAATCTGTTTCTACACATTTTCTGTCTCCAGGTCTCAGTTTGCCACATTATGAGTTCTGGCCTGATTTTTTCCTGCTTCTGACTTCTTCCATTTGGCAAATGAGTGACTGCAAATCTCCTCATTTGCATTTCCTTTCATCTTGTGATTTAGGGAAAAAAAATAAGAGCATCCCCTCTAAATGCTCTTGGAGAAGAAATCTTGGAAAGAACATTAATTGATCCTTCTCTTTGAGCTACATGCCCATTTCTGAATGAATCATGGTGACCAGGGCTTGGAGAGGCTTGGACCACAGGTCCGGGGTGGAACCATGCCCTCTTAAGGAATGGTAAAGGAAGGGTGATGGGCAGAGGAGCCTCCTGGGCCCCATTTGTATTATCTGTCTCCCTCTCTCCAACCCTGCCTTCTTCCCTTCCTCTAATAGTTACTGTATGTCTGTTATGTGCTAGTTATTACAAATAGAGTCCAGAAGAAAACATAGATAACCTTGCTTCCTTGAAGCTTAGTCAACTATTAGGGGAGAGAGACATCAAATGACTAGGTCATTATTCAGTTTATTTAACTTCAATTGTGATAAATATTAAGAAGCAGAAGTATAGGATGTTAACACAGTGTGTAGAGAGGTAGTAACCTGAACTTGAAAGGCACGGAAGGCTTTCTGGAGAAAAATGTGATCGAGATACTTACTGAGATTCAAATGAAAAACAGTAATTAACTAGAAAAAGAAGAAAATGGAGAGCACACCAGGGAGAGGGAAGTGTCTGTGAAGACTGAGGTGGGCAGGAACGTGGTGATTTGCATGAACTAAGGGACTGGTATGACTGGGCTGTACTGAGCACGGGAGAGAGAAGAAAACTGCTGGGGTTGGGGGCTGGATGTGGGGAGACCAGGGGCCAGATCTCTCAGGGTCTTGAAAAGTCATGGCAAGTCTTTGTGGCTTTAGAGAGACAGTGCCCTACTTGTCTCGAGGTTGTGAAATCCAAAGGAATGAAATTAATGGTAGGAATTTCTGGCCACTAGAAACGTGGCATGGGAAGGCAGCAATATGTCAGAAGAGTTCAGGGCACTTGGATCTTGCAGAGTCTCACCAATCACTCCACGTAGCTGGCAGTAGACCTTGACCCGGGTGTGGAAAGACCGGGAACAGTCACTGCTGAGGGCTTCCGCCCGCCGTCGTTCTCAGCTTAGAGCACATTCAGTTCTGTTTGTAAGGGTGAGTGACGCTATTCTAAAACTCTTCTGAAATGTAAAGTCCGTCCCACTTTTGAATTTTGAAAAATATGAAAATGAACTGTCTTTATGCATCCCTTCATCTTTAATCCTTTGCCAAGATAACATGTATTCATTCTTGGATATAAGCTCAGCCATCACTTCCTTTGAAAGCCTCCCCTGATGTCCAGTCTAGATCAAGATCCATCTGCTACACACGCTTTACCCCATTTCTCTCACAGAGCACTTAGTTACTAATTACACGTTTGTGTGATGCTAGATGAGGTTGTGATAACAACTCATCACACTGGACTGTAAGTTCTAAGTGTATAATGACTACATTCCCCAGTGCTGAGCACATAGCAGGTGATCAGTAACTACTTCTGTATAAATAACCCTAAACTGTTCTGATTTATATTTAGATCTGGTGATTTTCTATGATTGTGGTTGGCCTCCACTTGAAGACTTGCTCATAATGGGCTCTCAACTGTATTTGCTGAAAGGAATTAAATGAAGAATAATATATCAAGACTGTTTTTAGAATGCCTGAGCCATGTAACTTTTTACATATAATTTGATTAAGAGATCAAAAGCACAGAAGAAATATCCAAGTAATCTCCTTTTGAATTCCATTCTTTGTGGAGTCACACATTCATGACCTTTGTTCCTGTCTCTGAATCCCTCTGTCAGAAAAATGCCTGCTGCTTCAACCCTGGAGGGGGACGAGGCACCAGGAAGATGGGACAGAACCTCTGGGCCAAATAGTAACCTCATCTCTTCCGGCAAACACCAGAATATTCTATGGCTCAGCTCTTGTCTGGAAAGATCTTCTTAGACATTTTTATTTATTAACTGTTCAAAGTTTAAATGATTCTTAATGGAAGAGAATTAAACACACACACACACACACACACACACACACACACACACACACGCATTTCTCATTTGCTGAAGATGTCTCTTGTGTTTAGTTTCTGTGCCTAAGCGTAACTCTTACAATTTTACATTATCCTCTAACCTTCAGTTTCCTCTTGAATAAACACCACGCCCAGCCTCCAGCAGTAGCTGTTTAGAACTGCACAGTGGCCACTGGGAGATGAGATTTCAGTGCTGCTAAAATATTCACGGCATCTGGACTCACAACGGCCGCACTATTCTAGAAAGGGAATCTCTAGGACGAGCTGACACAGCTCCATCAGCAAACATCCCACCGGATGTTTTCTTAAGCATTCTGAACAAAGTTCAACTGCCCTTTGGGAGAGAACACACATTTCTTCCTAATTTATAATTTTTGGAATGATACCAACAAAAAGAAAAAAAAATCTGAAGAGTTCATTAGAGGAAAAACTGCCCAAATATGACAATACTTTGCTGGTCCTTTCATCCACAGGACCATAGAGTTATTTTTTAAAGTATCTCAGTAGTTAATTACTACCATTTCTTGAGGAAGGCGGGAAATGTTAGCCACATTTTACAGCTGTGGAAGCAGACACAGGAAGGGTTTACTCTTCTGAGTTAAGAGCCTTCCTGGAAGAAGATTAGCTTCTTGGAGAATGTTAATAATTTCATATCATTCTTGTTTTAACTCTGTACACGGACAGCGGAATTCAATGTGACCAACATAACTTTTATTTTTCCAAATACAGGCTGACTTGTGGGGTTTGCTTTAAAAGGTGAAGGATCTAATGATTAAGAAAACTTGAAATAGTTAAGTAACTGAATGTGGAAAATATTTACTCTTCATTTAATTATGTTTACTTATTTACCTTACTTTTCTTTAGGCCACTGCAGCCTGTCGTGCACTGAAGATCATAAACAAAATAATAGCTTTTGACGATAGCCCCTTTCCAGCAGTATCAACGAAACCTGAATGTTTTAAAACATTTATTCCAGTTTAAGTAGTGTTTGGTTTCTCCCGTGCATGCAGGAGAAGCTAAGGGATTCATCTTTTTCTGTTTTATGATAATCATCCTTGTATCCTTGTTTGTTCTAAATGCTCACTGATTAGGTTCCCTGCCCCTGTCTCCAGCCTCTGGCAACTACTGATGTTTTACTGTCTCCAAACTGTCGCCTTTGCCAGAATGTCACATAGTTGGTATCATACAGGATGGAGACTTTTCCGATTGGCTTCTTTCACTTTGTCATATGGGTTTAAGGTTCTTCTGTATGTTTTCATGACTTGATTGTTCATTTCTTTTTAGTGCTGAATAATATTCTATTCTCAGGTTACACCACAGTTTGTTTGTCCATTGACCTCCTGAAGGACATCTTGTTTGCTTCCACGTTTTGGAAATTGTGAATAAAGCTGCTATAAACAACTGTGTGTGGGCTTTTGTGTGTGTGTGTGTGTGTGTGTGTGTGTGTGTGTGTGTGTGTGAAAATAAGTTTTCAGCTCCTTTGGGTGAATACCAAGGACTGTGATCACTGGATCGTATGATAGGAATACGTTTAGTTTTGTAAGAAATTGTCAAACTGTCTTCCAGTGTGGCTGAAACATTGTGCATTCCCCCCAGCAATGAATGAAAATTCTGCATCCTTGCTAGCATTTGGTGTTGCCCGTGTTCTTGGATGTTGGCCATTCTAATAGGTGTTCAACATTCATCTGTGTGATTCATTCCCATTGATGTGTATAGCTGAGGATTATTCATTTTCCTTGTCTGTATAATATTTTATTATATGGGTTGTCACTTTAAAAATTGCTTCATCTCTTGTTGGACTTGTGGGTTCTCAGCAGTGTTTTTAATAATCTGAATGATTCTCTTGTGAACATTCATATCCTGTGGAATTCTGTGTAAATATGTACAAGTGTTTCTCTAGGGTATATGCCTTAGAAGTAAAATAACTGTTGCAGAGTTAATAAAATTTTAGTTTAACATTACTAGGTGAGGCTCAGCTACCGTCCAAAGAAGCTAACCCTATTTATATATTCACTTATGATGAATGAGAATTCCTTTTGATTTATAATCTTATCAGCATGTGATCTGACATTTAACATACATTTTTGCTACTCAGTTTAGTGTGAAATGTTATTTCATTATTAGCAAAGTTGAGTATTTTTCACATTTTTATTGGTCACTTAGGTTTCCAGTAAAATGTTTGTATATTTCCTCACTTATTTTTCCCTTGAATTATCTTTTCCTTATAGACTTGAAGAACTAGTTTACAATTTACATATTTAAGGTCTTATTTGAGAAATTTTTCCCTAACTGTAGGCTTGTAAAGTTTCTCCTACATATTTTTCTAAAAGTTTTGTCTTTGAGATTTACGTCCATAATCCATTTGGAATTATTTTTTGTGTGTATTGTGAGGCAGAGATCCATTTTCGTTTTCACACACACAGGTATTTTGTTCTCAGTGCCATTTACTGAGTAGTAGTCTTTCCTTTCCTCACCTATCTGCAATACATCTCTGCCCTGCTTCTGTCTCCATGGATTTTGTATTATTTCCAAGCCCGAGATTTGATTTCATGAGAAAACCTGTCCATGTTCTTCCACTGTCACAGTCTTGTTCACTGTAGCTTTAAAATGTTTTGATATCTAGGACGTCATTGCCCACTAGCTAATTCTTCAGGAACGTTTTAGGTCTTCTTGGTCCTTTGATCTTTCATATAAATTTAACATTCATCAAAAAAATCCTATTGAATTTTTTTATTGAGTTATAGTTAGTTTACAAATCCTATTGAATTTTAATTGGACTTTATACAAATTTATAGATCAATTTAAATAGAATGGAAAGTGATGAGTTTAAAGCTGCTACTTCCTATCCCATAACTATGCTATACCTTTCCATTATGTAGGTCTTCCTTAAAGTATTTTTAACAGTTTGATAAATTTCTCTAAAATAGTTTTGTACATCATTTACTAGATTTACTCTGAAGTGCTTTGTATTTTCAGTTGCTACTGCAAAATTTTAAAAAATGTCTTGTTTAAAATGTTTTCTCTGGTATACAGAAATATAATGGACTCTTGTGTATTAACTAGATATCAATGTTGCTAAAATCTCCAGTGAAGTCTAATAATAATTTGTCCACTTAAAATTTTGGGGTTTTTTTTTTGTGTATACAATCACAGAATCTGCCAAAAAAAGAATTATTTATTCCTTTCTAATTATTATATATTTATTTTTAATATTTTTGTGTAATCTAAGAGATGATCTTTCTTTGTTAATAAAAAGGACATTCTTTGAAGGTGTATTTGGTAGTAATATGAACCAAAATATCAAGGCCAAGAAATGTATTTGGGGGAAAAATTTAAATGACTGAAAAGAACTGTTAAACTGCTGTAGGATTGCTCTGGTTTTATTTATTATTTATGAACATTTGTGTACTTTTTAAATCTAAGAATTAATTTCAGCTAAATTTTCAATATTTTTCTTAAAAGTTGTTTATAATATTATTTTATCTTTTGTGTCTTTGTTTCCTCTCTAATCCTGCCACCTTTATTATTATTAAATAATACCCAGTTTTGAGTATTTAAAAATTTTCAGTACTATCTCTTCTTTGATACATAAATGCTAACATTTTTAAAGGCTTATTTTCTAACTTCTAAAACTGAATTTGGATAGATACATATGTCTGTACATAAAGATGTTTGAAATTTGTTTTGAAATACTATATGAGCTTACATATATAATTATATATATATATGTATATATATATACACACACACACACACACACAATTTATGTTAGAAAAGACTATGTACTTGCAGTGATGGGTCCGGTATTCTGAATATGTCTGTAAAATCAGTTTTGTTGATCATATTCAACCATATTAACTGTGTTAATTTGTATGGCCTTATTCATATATTTTACCTGCTTATATATCAATAGTGAGAGAAGTATTAAAATGTTTAATATTCACAGTCAATATGTCAATCTCTTATGTAGACAAATCAATCCTTTCTCTTTATATTTTGAAAGTTTTCTTATAGATGCATTAAAGTTTAGAATTGTTATATCACCCTTATGAATTAAACATTTATCACTTTGTGATGGCCCATTTTATCATTAATATTGCTCTTTGCCTTAAAATACATTTTATATGTTATTAATATAGGTAAGCTAGACTTGTTTTGATTTACATTTATGTAGCATGTTTCATTTTTAAATTTAAACTTTTGTTTGTTTCTTATAAAAAATACAAAATTAGATTTTATTATTCAGTCTAGCAAACTATGATTTTTAAGAAGTCATTTTATTTACATATATTATAATTATTGATATATTTGGATTAACTTCTACCATCTTATATTCTACTTTCTATTTGCTCACTTCTCTAATTTTGTTCTTCTTTTTGTTGGATTGATATTTTCTTCTTCCAACATTTTATATTTTCTCTGATAGTTTGGGAGATATAAATTATTTTTCTATAGTTTTCTACAGTTTATAGTTTCAACACTACACATTTAAAAACTGGGGGGGGGTAGAGGGTGGGAAGGGATAGACTGGGATTTCAAAATTGTAGAATAGATAAACAAGATTACACTGTATAGCACAGGGAAATATACACAAAATGTTATGATAAATCACAGAGAAAAAAATGTGCCAAGGAGTGTGTATATGTCCATGAATGACTGAAAAATTGTGCTGAACACTGGAATTTGACTCAACACTGTAAAATGATTGTGAATCAATAAAAAAATGTAAAAAAAATAAATAAAAAATAAAAACACCAAAGTAACCTGTTAAAATTTAAAGATAATAAATACCTTTATTTTGACTAATACAACCATTTTAAAGTGACTTAACTTCAATCACCCACTTAAGGTAGAGATACACGCTTCATTCAGTTCAGTCTTGACCTTTTAATCCCGTAATGATTCATTATTGTTAAAATTTCATACATTTCTATTAAATCATATTTTTGCATCCACTGAAAATTTTCTTTGCTCACCATTCATCTCATATCTTAGATCTCCGTCTGTAAGGAAACCCTTTATTAGTTACTTTCACAAGGATATTTGTGTAATAAATCTCTCAATTTTTCTTTACTCGAAGTTGTCTTTATTTTGACCTTTTTCTTAAAAGATGGTTTTATTGGCTATAGCAACTGGTGTATATTCTAAATGCCATTACTTCTATTTCTCTGCACTTTCACTGTGTTATTGCCCATTCTATGCTTTTTATCATTTGAATCATGGCCCCAGTTCTATAGGCCATTTCAGTCTTAAACCAAGACTGGGTTACAGTGTGGTGACATACATTTTTTCCTTGACTCTAGTCCCACCAGCAAAGTTAATGGAAACCCAGCTTCTCCTTCTGAGTCTCTATTCCTGGGAGGTCCCTACTGGCCTCGTGTAGTGGGAGCTATTTTCTTTGCCAGGTTCTGTGCCTCCTCCAGGTCTCATGGCCTATAAACCCTCATGGGAGGATGCACCTCTGCTGGGTGTGCCCACCACACAGGTCTAAGATTCCTGCCACGTCAGGGTCCCTCATCTCCAGGCCCCTGATGGTGCTCTTCTTGTGTCTGTGACAGGCTGTATTCTCCAGAGATCCACGAAAGGGAGAAACATCTCTCTCTCTCTCTTATGTTACACTAGCAGAAAAGGAACAAGACCTCACAAGGATTGCGATGAAACGTTTTTGGACTCTTGTTGTATTTGTTAATTGTTCTTAGTATGATCAAGCTCCTTTCCTAAGCTTCGGATGTAAGTGTGGAGAGGAAGGGGCAGACGGCAGGCAGGTGAAAGGAGAATACACTTCAGCTGTGGGGGTTTGTGGGCAAGCTCAAGATATGGCAGGTGCTGGAGAAGAGACACCATGCTCCTTTAAGAGGCCTGCCCCCCAGATGACTGGTGTATTGTTAACTCAATAATCTCAAATGCCTGTCCTTTCCTTCTTTAGAATAAGATCTTTCCCAGATACCTCTTTCTTCCATCAGGCAAATAGCCTCCTGGCAGACCCTACAAACCTTCCCTACAAACCCAAGCATACCTGAATCCCAGGCTGAAGATTTGGCGATAAATTAAAGCTGGAGTCTCCTGAACAGCATAAGTTGGATGTTTTATACGTACATTTATACCCTTATTTTAACATAACACTCTATCTCATTCTTTACTGCATCTCTCTTAATATGCTTTATACTTAGATACAATGACTTGTATTATTCTTCTGAACTTTCTGCATCGAAGCATATGCTATTTATTTAGCTGACTTTGACCTCCGTACCTGTCCTTTAAATATAATTAAGCCCCTCTTTCTTCCACTTGTTGATGGTTTCTTCTACATTAAAAAATGATTTGTCTTATTTTTTAATTTCCTGTTTTCTACTTGTATATTTTTAGCTGATTGCATTTTCACATCTTGAAAGTTGAATTTCTTGATGTCTGTTTCTTCTTTTATCCTTTGTTTTTTCATTCGAGAATTTTTTATGCTTATTTGTATTTCTTATCCTTCTTCCGATGTTGTTAAGACTTTCTTAGGTGATTTACTCCCTGGTCCTTTTGACATACTTAAAAATTAATTGAATAAAGATTTTGCAGAAGAAATTTGGTCTGTCCTATTTTAGACATATTTTTATTTCAACTTTTACTTAAACTTAATTTGAAGCTTTATAAATATTATTTAATCTGTTTTGCATTCTCAAATGAACATAAGGACCACGTTCATTGTATTGCAGCTAAAGCCTCGTAAAATGATATTCAACTCACAGCTCAAGAAATGTTGGCCACCACCAGTGAGACCATCGCTGACTCTTGAGAAAATATAAGAAGTGGAATCTGTAATATATATTAAAAACTTGGCTTGAACTTGAAGAAATAGAAATGTTTTATCCTTTGTTCTCACTTTAATATCAGAGTCCAAAAGTATAACTCCCTGTTTTAAATAATCACATTTATCTTAGGAACGCAAAGCACCATCAGAACACATGAAACACGAATAAGCTTTATCCATGGAATCAGCACTCTTAAAGGCAATAATGTTGTGTATCTGTGTGTGTGTGTGTGTGTGTGTAGAATCTCAGCCACTTTTTAATTCTGCCAGGTATTGAGCTTCTTATACGTACCTGGAATTCTATATATACTTCGGTATATGTATGTTCAATGTTGCGTAAAGTGATTTAGAATTTTGTCTTAAATATATGCATATATTTTACAGACAAGAGTTGAATACATTTATTCCTAAATTGCCAGGTTGCATGAGGTGTTTGTTTGCAACCTTTGTAAAAACCTCCTTACTCTGATCTTAACATTGGACACTAGGGACAGTACAACCATCACAGAAAATGTATTAGTGATTGCTCGTCAGTCAGACACAAGTCATCTATAGGAATGTGCTGAACAAGCCTTTTCACCAAACTGTTCTCAGCAGTGTCTTCCCTGGCAGCCAACGTGGAGGAGTTTTTCTACCCATTTCTGCCAACCACGCTCTCTGCAGTCTTTCCCTCTGTGCTCCCCGTGGAGCCTGTTACTTCTGAGGCTTCTGCTCTCACCACCCCTTCACCACTGGCCTTCCAGGGCCACTTTCACACCCCACTCCTCCTTCTTCCCACAGTCCTATTCCTTCTTTTTATTTTCCCTTCACTGGGGATACCTGTCATGCAGTTCCAATTGTTTTTCTTTTCTTCTGGATTAAACAAGAAAGGCTTCAAATCCAAGAAAGTTTGGGGAAATTGAAAGGAGCCAATTAGAAAAACTTCCTGGTCTGATCTCAGTGCCATATCTCTACAAGACCAACAGATCTTGGCAGAGCTAAGGTCTGTCTTTTGCAGGATTCCTGGGCACTATTTTATCAAAGAGACCCTCTGCCTCCTGTCTTTCTCAGGTGCAGTGAAACTCTTTCATTGTCTAGGCTTTCTAAGTGCAAGTTCCAGAAGGGCAATGGGTGTGTTTTGTGTTCCAGTGTGGGGACAAGAAAGAGGAAGACCTCTTATATTCCACAGCTGTTGAAAATGAATTTGAGTACATGGACAAAGCCACCACAGATGGCGTTGGACAAACAAGTAGAAAACTGTAACATTTCTTGGTAGGTCTTGGTTTGAAATCCATTAGCTTAACACGGAGTTGGGAAAGTAGATCTATACAGGCAGATGAGAAGAGGAGTGTCGGGTTCAGCCCGAGACATTTTCCCAGCCCTTCCCTGAGCAAATCATGCCTGTGTGTGGTTAGTGAGGAGCTTGTGGCTTTTGAAAGAAATCTGCTTTGAGGGCAGAATTCCAGCTGTTTGAGCAAATACTAGTTCAGTCTACACCTGCTCAATGTAACGGACCTTTTCAATGCTTTCTGCACCCAGGGTGCTCTGCAGTTAGGAACCTGGGCTTGAAGATTTGATTGCTGATGTATGTGGTCATTTAAAATATTCCTGGACTTGTCTCTTCTGTTTTTGGCAGAGTGAAGTTATAAAGTTAAGCTCAAAATTCTGTAGGGAAAGCAAAGTGAGTGCCAGCTTTCAATGTTCTTTGGAGATTTTTTTAAAAGACATTTATATGGAATTTTCTGTACTGGTAAAATATACATTTCAAATGTAAATGGGGACATTGCTAAAGTCGTCATTGTTTATTGGGATTTGAATCTATTTTCATATGAACTTTAGAACATGCCCTGGGGTAGTATTTAATCCTCTTAACAATGTACTTGACTGTCATTATCTAATTTAAGGGATGCCTAAAAACTAAAAAATGAGAACAATACAATTCAATGTACCATGATTAAGTAGTTTCTTTATCTAGAATATACATTAATTCTTTACAGTCTAATATCATACAAATCTCATGCTGATGATTTTTGAGATAAACATGATAAAATCCTCCCCCCTTGAAAAACAGCATAGGAAAAATGACATATGCATGCTACAGAAGTTTCCCTAAAATGACTGGGGTTATTGTCCTCAAATGTCCTTGTTGCTGTGTCTCATTTGAACCTCTGAAGCTTAGAAACATCCAAATGCTTACAAAAGTGTAAGTTTAGGCTTTCAGTCTTTAAATGACAAATGACCTAAACAATGTAAACAGTGTTTCTTGAAATGTGAGCTATAGAATAATCGTATCCAGGAATATTCATACATGTGAATCACTCACACAAGTTCAGTTTGGGGAAATTCTGGATTAAACAAATTTAAACAGGATTCTTTACTGAGGGCTGTATCATATGTTAGAATGCCTCATGGCTCTAGATAGCATTCAGGCAATAAATATTTATCCAGTCCCTACTATGTGCCAGGAACAGCACTGTATTTTGCTCAAACAAATGTCAACAAATCAGATATGGTTTCTGTCCTCCCAGGGTTTTCAAAGTAATAGGAAGAGAGAGATTAAACAAATAATGGCATAAATATTTAGATTGCATAAATATTTAAATGGTATGGTGCTACGAAGAGAAAGAATAAGATGCCATAAGAATGAACAAGAGGTACCAATTTAATTGGAGGATGGATTTAGGAAAGGACTCTGGTAAGACATGAGGTTTAAGCTAAAGCTTAAAGAAGTAGGAATTAAAGAGGGGCATTCCAGGCAGGGAGATCAGCAAATCCAAAGCCTTGAGGCAGGAGAGAGTTCGCCATACTGGAGGAAGAAAAGACCAATGTCGTTAAAGTACAAGAGGCTCATGGAAAAAGCAGAAGAAATAATGAAGGGTAAATGCATGCAGAATCTTATAGGCCGTGTGAAAGGTGATTTTTATTTTAAGTGCAAAGGGTTTTAATGAGGGAACTCGTGTTAAAATACCATTTTCCTGAAGAAAAATAAGGTATTACATTTATCACCCCCCAACTATATTTGACCTTGGAACCATTCTGCTGATAAGTTTCCTAGGAGCAATATCTTTGGAAATCACACTGACAATACTTTAAGAAATCCTACTCTAACCAAGAATTGTGTCCTCAGATGGTAAGTGACAGAAAACAGGAAAAGAGACTTTACTGGTTCAGACTCGTGAATCAGTATCAGAAACATTCAGAAGGAGGTCTGCCAACACGGACAGATTTGGGGTTCAAACATCACTAGGACTCATCGACTAGCCCTGTTTAGTTTTATTCTGAGGCTCATTAATGTGATCCCAGAAGTTCCAGCATTTTCCATTGTGGGAGCAAGGCGAATGAATCATCTCCTCACATGCTCCCAGACTGCACGTTGGTGGGAAAGAGGTCTCTTTCACAACATTTCCAGAAAAATTCCATTGCCTCTTGGTACCCCTCATTGACATGCCCATCTGGGAACCAGTCACCAGAGTAACCAAAGTAATAGGATATATTGATGGACTGAGGCCTAGGTAACCTGCAGCCTTGACTATTTGGATTCTCAAACAGAAATCTAGGATGACCACTACAAGCAGGAACAATGCTGGAGAGGCAGAGGGCAAAACTGCAGAACAGATTTTTTTTGTTTTAATTTTAGTGTTTTAAATTATGTGGATATTTTTGAAGTAACTATGTTGCATTTCTGGTTAAAAGTATAAAAGGGAAATGCAATAAAGGTTTTAAAATAGCACAAAAAATGTGCTTTTTGTTGCTTCTGGGTGGTTACAGAAAGTAGAAAAATTATGGAACAATGAAATAGGACACTTCTGTTATTACTACTACTAACAATTCACCTCCATTCATGACTTTTTCTTTTTTTTTTTTTTTTGGTCCTTTCCATCTGCATGGAAATTATCCTACCTAGACTAGTGAGTTACTAAATAAATGATGTCATGTGCTTCATTGAAATTATTGTCAACAGCCCATCCACACACATACGTGTATAATATATATGCATATTTGTGTGAATATATAATATATATGCCTTTACAGAAATATAAATCTTCAGGATTATAAAAAAGGATTTTATGATTAGATTCTTTAATCAAAATGTCCTCTAGAGTACTTTTAAGATAGTAATAAATATTGGAATTTATAAGAGGCAGTGAGTCAAAGTCCTGCGCATATAAAGTTTAGAAGTATAAAAGGGAAAAAATGTTCTTCTATGAGAAGATAATATGGTCTAAGTGATCAAAATAGACTTAGATAAATGGTCGAGCCTGCATAAAAACTACAGGTCAAGGAAAAGCTATGACCCTTACAACATCAACTAGCAACATATTTTTAGTCTTAGAGAGAGTGGGTTAACACTCTGGTCATTTATACTTTGTTCCTCATTTTATGACTGTCATCTAAATATAGCTGAGGCCATAGCAGGGCAAGAACTGCTAGGGAGGAATTTGTGGATGAAATGAGACTTCGGGGAATTTTTCTGAAGGGTGCCGTTAGGAGTGCATGGTAGAGAATCCTAGTAGGATGTCGAACAGTGAGGGAAAGTAGTTTGGCAACTGGAATTTTACTGTTCACACCTCAAAAACAGGTCCTATTTGCCTCAAATCCCAAGAATGGCCCTGTAGCAAATTTCTTAAGGATTTCTAGACTGGCAGACAACCACAGCTAGATTATATTTTCTGATTTCATTCCGGATATTTGTGTCCCTCTGAATTCCTCTCTCATCGTAGTGAAAGCACAGAACTGGATTTGCCTTTAGAAGCTAAGAGAAAGTCAAGTATGTACCCTTTGTTTCTTTGTTTCTTTCTTTCTTTTTTTCCCCTTCTAAATTAGGTATACACATATAGAAGTTTGAAAGTCAATGAATTTAAGCATAAATATTGTATAAGTATACTTTTTCCTTAGCAGTGACTGAATATTAAAACACTTAGTGTATAACATATCCACAGTTATCCTGACATTTAATTGGTTTATGTACTCCTGTAAAAGGCCAAATTTACGAGTTTATTCCTGAAATCTAAAAATACAGATGATTATTCCTAAATATCTGTATCTTTAGACTTTGCAAGAAAAGAAGCTAGCAAACAACTAATTGTCATATGGCTCTGAAGTAAAGAGGGCATTGCTGGCAATTCTATTAGAATTATTTTATTAACATAACTACTGAGATTATTTCTGAATCATACAAAATCCCATGCATAATGTCCTGGTCATACAATGAAATGTTTAAAAAAATTATCAAGTTATATTAATTCAAACCATACACATACAGGAATAATGTTCTATTTTCTGAATAATTCCTGGAAAATTAAGTATTACACCATGTTTATTCCTTGCTTTAAATGATAGATTCTTGCACTCTATAGTATTAATGCTTGTATATGCTTCATTAATTAAATTATGCTAAGGTGATATATTAGTGTAAACATATTTTTTAACAGATACTAGCAACATGAAACTTTGGCAATGCCATATAGTATAAATCATAAGGTATTATTAAACTAATATTAATTTTAAAAACTTTAAGAAGGGTTTTTCCACCATGAATCTAGTTGTTCAGAAACATGGCATTTTTAAGTTTTATTGAGGCATAATGGACAAGCAGGAATTGTACTTATTTAAGGTATGCAACTTGATGTTTTGATATATGTATGTTTTATGAAATTATCACCACATTCAAACTAATTAACATATCTATCACCTCAGTTATCATTTCCTTCTTTCCTTCATTCCTTTCCTTTCTGTCTCTTTCTTTCTCTTGAGAACATGTAAGATTCACCCTCTCAGAAGATGTCAAGTCTACAATACAGTATTGTTAACTACATTCACCATGTGGTATTGTAATAAGAAGACAACAATCGTCATGTTTTGTTTGGTATCATATTTTGCATTGAGCGCCTATCTGAGGATTTTAATCTGTCACATTATATTTTTTGTTTGTTTTCTTTTAGATTCCACATACAAATGAGATCATACAATATTTATCTTTCTCTGTCTGACTTACTTCATGTAGCACAATGCCCTCCCAGTACATCCATGTTGTCGCAAGTGCCACATTGTTTTTTAAAACAAACAAAAATGGGATTATAAAAAAAAGTTGACTGATATGATGGCTAAATTCACATTAAAATAAAACTCAAGAATTCTGATTTTCTTTCTCTTAATTTATGTCATAATGTGAGAAGCCTCTTAAAAACACAGGCTGTGGGCTAGACCATTACTTTTGGCTGATCTTCCTTAGCCTCATTATGTGGGTAAAACAGAGAAGTAAATCCTTCTCCAGCTTACCTCCCCACCTATTAAGATTTTACATGGCAAGCTCTATCCTGCTCTCTTCACAATTTCTGGGGGCTCCTACCATCCCGCCTGAGCCTTGTGTTCTGTCTATAGGCCGTGATGTAATGAATTCCTCCTACTCTCATTAAAATGTCTTCTTTGAGTACATGATATACACAGGGGCTTATCCACCTATGATCCAGTTCCCAGAGTTCTTAAACTGTCTTGGTGCCAAATTAAGGAAACTCAGCAATGATAGAACAGTGAATTTTCCTTTCAAAATTGCCCCCCACTCCTCAGTCTCCAAATGCACCGAATCATGTATCTATCACCCAAAATCACAAAACCCAAGTGTCAATATTATTATCACTAAGGGCTGATGTTTTTCCTCTCCAGCATCTATACTGTGCATTTCTCCGTCTCCACCTTCATTAGTTACGGTGTGCTTAGATCTCATCTTGATTACTAAAGTTTACTTTTAAAAAAATTAAATTCTGATACCAACCCATTATAATTAATTAGCAGTGTTTTCTCTTCATTTTGGAAAACATGACATCCTCCACTTTGGGATCTTGCACTGTTTCCAATTATACTTTTCAATGAGTTCCACTTTTCTAAAAGCAGGATGGATACATCAGAGAGTGTTATATGAGATGCAGACTTGTAAAAGAAGTTTTTACATGGCATTGGTCAGGATTCTTCCCAATGCAAGTGACAGGCAGAAATAACTGAAACTGTCTCAAGCTTAAAAACAAAATAAAACTTTGTGTGGTTATCCAGAGACTCAATATCAATTGAACTGCATTTTACTCTAACTTTCAGTTTTGCTTCCTTCTGTGTTGGCTCACATCTCAGAAAGACTTCCTTTTCCTGGTGGTTATTACCATCTTCAATTTACCATTTATCTTCTCAGCATTCTGCCCAATGGTTCCAATAAATGACTTAAAATAGAATCTCACAGGCTCTGATTGGGACACATGCTTATTCTTGAGCCCATCACCATGGCCAAGTGACTTCAGTGATCTAACTGGCCATATCTTGGTTATATGCCACCTCTTGGATCTAAGGGTGGAAACATCTTCTATAGAACCATATGGACCAGAGTAGAGAAAGAGTGGCTTGTAAAAGATTAGAGTACTATTCAGAGAATCCCAAACCAACAGATGTGAACACTATGTGAAAGGAAGAAATGTATATAGATATTATCACAATAAGGGAGTGTATACAAAATATAAACAAATAGTCATGAATCCCAGTACATCATGACATAGTCTTGGAAATATGTGACATCAGGCAGTAATCATAGAGTAATCCTTACTTTTCCAAATACATAATATTTGGGTTTATTTAGAGAATCACAAAAAAAGTAGATGAAAGACTTTTCCATCAAGCCCTCTCTAACAAGTTTTCAACTGTTTTTTTCAGGAACCAGTGATCCCTTTCGCTCTTGACATGGGCAAATAAAGGCAGATTACCTCCAAGGCACAGGTACATTCATATAAATCTCAGAAAATCATCCAAACTCTTCACTATTACACATTTTTCCTATTCTCACCTAGATATATATTTCAAAAGTGTCATTAATGGGATACTTAACTTCTTAATATGTGCACTAGTAGCAAGGAAAGTGTGAAAGAAAAAATGGATAACAAAGATGATTATTACAATCTACAACTTCAATCCCTTTCAGGTGTACTTTGCTGCCCCTAAGGCAGAGGTAAGTAAAGTTCACAACTGTGTACAGCAGCTGCTTTTTCTGAACCTGACTATAATCAGCAAAGTTGTAATTAGAGTAGGTTGAGAAAGACAGATACACTTATCGAACAGTGCTTCAGACCCAGAAACAACTGCATCTTATGGAGAAATAATTGGATCATGAGTGTTGACTGATGACTGAGAAATACCCAATCTAATTTAGGAAGACTAGCCTTCAAATACAGAGACCTGGCTTCTGGTCCTGGTTTATTAACTTGCTGTGTGTTATTAGCTAAAACTAAGGACTTCACCTTTCTGGGCTTTAGTTTTTTCATATTGAAAATGTGTGTGTGTGTGTGTGTGTGTGTGTGTGTTTTCTGTTTTCTAAGTTCACTTCTAAGTACTGAGATTCTATAATACAATTCTATAATATAGAAGAGAGATAAAGTCACATGGATCAGATAAGTAGGTTGTAGAACCTGTACAATTGCATCAGGGCAGTTGCTTTGCTACTAAAATGAATACTGCAGGAGGGGTCCACGCCTGGGAGTAGAATGGCACCAACAGCACTGGCAGCCAAGACCCCCAAGAAATGACTCAGGGAAGGGAGGGTGACAAAGATGGTGAAGTAGGAAGACCTAGAGCTCAACTCCCCCCATAGACACATCAAAATTACAACTGCTTACAGAGCAACTATTGATGATAAAGACCAGAAAACTAGCAGAAAAAACCTTCTACAATTAAATATAAAAAGAAGGAACCAGGACCTGACCCCATACATCAGTGTATCAACCACTAGCACCAGAACCATGGGAGGCCCCATAGTCAGCTGTCAGGACTTTGGCCTGCCCACCAGCAGGCCCCAACTCCAGGACCCCCAGGGCCATGCAGACAGAGACCCAGTTCAACCCATCAATGAGCCAGCACTAGTCCTGGGGTCCTCTTGGTCATGGTCCTTCCCATGAGCAGGCCGACACCAGTTCTAGTACCCCTGGCACTATAGCAAGACCCAGACTCACTCATTCGTGAGCAGGCACCAGCCCTGGGATCCCCTGGGCCCTAGCCCTGCCCACCAGCCGGAAGATACTGGCCCCAGGTCCACTGCAGCCCTGCATCTGCCATGTCAGGACCCAGCCCACCCACCAGAAGACCAACATCAGTTCTGGGACACCTTGGGTCCCTCAGCCAGCTGTCCTGGGATCTGGCCCCATCCACTAGCAATCTGATACCAGCTTCAGGAAATAATAGTCCTTCAGCCAGAGACCCTGGGACCTGGATCCACACACCAGTGGGATGGTACTAGCTCTGGGACCTCCTGGGCCTGGCCCCACCCACCAGCAGGCCAACACTAACTCTGAGACCCCTTATTTCCTTCAGCCAGCTGCTCCAGGATTCAGTCATACTCACCAGTGGGCAGACACTAGTTTAGGACACCCAGAACCTCACAGCCAGCTGTGTCAGGAATTGGTCCTGTCCACCAGCAGGCTGACACTGGATCCTGGACCACCAGCCCTGCAACCACTCACTCCAGAATCTGGCTTCACCCACCAGTGGGCAAGAAACAGCCCAGTGACCCCTTGAGACCCCAGAAGCAGCAGCCTTATGACTAGGTGCTGCCCATCAGTAGCCAGCAGCCTCTGCCCAAGCTGGGGCCAGACAATCAACCAAACTGGGACAAGCCATGCCTGTCAGACCAGCCACAGTAGTCAGCCACTGCCTTCTACAATAGAAGGACCCACAGTGCCCAAAGAGTGGGCATCTCTGGAGCATGTAGCTCCGCTGACCAGAGGGAAGTACACTGATGGGATGCATAGGAGGGCTCCCACAAAAGGCCACTTTTCCTAGGTTGGGAAAGATAACTAACCTACCAGATATATAAAGATAAAAATAGCTTATTAGGCAAAATAAGGCAACAAAGTAATATGTTTAAAATAAAGGAAAAATATAGAAAGAAGAACTAAGTGAAGTATAGACAGGCAACCTACCAAGGAGTTCAAAGTAATTATTTTAAAGTTGTTGAAAGAACTCAGGAGAAGACTGGATGAATAGAATGAGACGTTAGAAGTTTTTTTTAACAGTTAAAAGTATAAGAAAGAACCAAGTAGAGATGAATAATACAATAACTGACATGAAAAATACATTAGATGGAATCAACAGTAGATTAGATGATACAGAGGAAAGGATCTGTGAGCTGGAAGAAGGAAAAAGAATGAAAAGAAATGAGAAGAGTTTAAGAAACATCTGGGATACCATCAAACATACTAACATTTACATTATAGGGATCCCAGAAGGAGAAGAAAGAGAAAAGAGCAGAGAATATATTTGAAGACATTATAGCTGAAAACTTCCCTAACTGAGGAAAGGAAATATTCATCCAGGTCTAGGAAGCACAGAAAGTTCCAAACAGGATCAACCCAAAGAGCATTACACAAAGACATATTGTAATGAAAATACCAAAAACTGAAGATTAAGAGAGAATATTAAAAGCAGCAAGGAAAAAGCAACAATCTACATAAAAGGCAACTCCATAAGGGTAAAAACAGACTTTTGATTAGAAACTCTGCAGCCCAAAGGAGGTGTCACAACATATTTCAAGTGAGGAAGAGAAAAAAAACCTACAACCAAGAATACTTACCTAGGAAGGCTTTAATTCAGATTTGATGGAGAGGTCAAATATTTCACAGACAAACACAAACTTCAGCACCACCAAACCAGCTTTACAGGAAATATTAAAGAGATCTCTCTTAGTTAAAAAGAAAAAGCCACAACTAAAAATAGAAAAATTACAAAAGAAAAAAATCTCACTGCTACTGGCAAATATATAGTAAAGGCAGTAAATCAACCATGTACAAATCTAGCAGGAAGGTTAAAAGACAAGAACAGTAATATCATCTATGTCCAAAATAAGTAGTTAAGGGATACACAAGAAAAAATTTTAAATATGATGTTAAAAACAGTAAACATGGTGAGGGAGTAGTAAAAAATGCAGGGCTGTTAAAACATGTTTAAACTTAAGAGAACATCCAATTAAAATAATCATGTATATATAGAGATTGCTATATATAAACCTCATGGTAATCAAACCAAAAAGCTACAATAATACACTATATACAAAAAAGAGAAAGGAATTCAAACATAACACTGAAGATAGTCATCAAATCACAAGGAAAGGGAGCAAAAGAAGAAATGAACAAAAAAGAACTACAAAAACAACTTCAAAACAATCAACAAAATGGCAATAAAGTACACATCTAAGAATAATTACTTTAAATGAAAATGGATTAAATGCTCCAATCAAAAGACATAGGGTGGCTGAATGGATTAAAACAACAACAACAACAACACCCATATACGTACTCCCAACAAAAGACTCACGTTAGATCTAAAGACTCAAACACACTGAAAGTGAGGAAATGGACAAAGGTATTTCATACAAATGGAAATCCAAAGAAAGCTGGAGTACGAATACCTATATCACACAAAATAGACTTTAAAATAAAGACTGTTACAAGAGACAAAGTTCAGTTCATAATAATCAAAGGATATCAATCCAAGAAGATGATATAGCAATTGTAAATATATATGCACTCAACAAAGGAGCACTTAAATATATAAGGCAAATATTAATGGACATAAAAGGAGAAAACAGTAACAGAATAATAGTAGGGGACTACTTTACATCCAATTTACATCAATGGACAGATCATGTGGACAGAAAATCAATAAGGAAACACTGGCCTTAAATGACACATTAGACCAAATAGATATAATTGATAAATATAGAACATTCCATCAGAAAACAGCAGAATACACATTCTTTTCAAGTGCACATGGAATGTTATCCAGGATAGATCATGTGCTAAGACACAAAACAAGCCTCAGTAAATTTAAGAAAACTGAAATCACATGAAACATCTGTTCTGACCACAATACTATGAGACTAGATATCAAGTATAAGGAAAAAAAAAACTGCAAAAAACACAAACACCTGGAGCTAAACAATGTGTACTAAACAATGAAGGGATCCCTGAAGAAATCAAAGAGGAAATCAAAAAACACCTAGAGACAAAGGAAAACAAAAACACAATAATCCAAAACCTATGGGACTCAGCAAAGCCAGTTCTGAGAGGGAAGTTTATAGCAATACAAGCTTATCTCAAGAAACAAAAAAATCTCAAATAGACAACCTGACCTTACATGAAGAAACTAGAAAAAGAAGAACAAACAAATCCCACAGTTAGCAGAAGGAAAGAAATCATAAATATCAGAGGAGAAATAAATGAAATCGAGAACAAAAGAAAGAAAGAAAGAAAGAAAGAAAGAAAGAAAGAAAGAAAGAAAGAAAGAAAGAAAGAAAGAAAGAAAGAATCAATGAAACTAGAAGCTGGTTCTTTGAAAAGATAACCAAAATTTATAAATGTTTAGCCAGACTCATCAAGAAAAAAAGGGAGAGCCCAAATCAATAAAATCAGAAATGAAAAATAAGTTACAACCAACATCACAGAAATACAGAGATGGAAAGTATACTGTGTTCATGGATTGAAAGAATAAATATTGTTAAAATGCCCATACTACTCAAGGCAATCTACAAAGTCAATGCAATCGCTATAAAAATGTGAAGGGCATTTTTCATAGAACTAGGACAAGTAATTTTAAAATTTGTGTGGAAACACAAAAGATCCCAAATAGCCAAAACAGTCTTGAGAAAGAAGAACAGAGCTTGGAGCAATCACATTTCCTGACTTCAAACTATACTATAAAGTTATAGTAATCAAAACAGTACAATACTGGCACACAAAAAAAAAAAAGATACACAGATCAAAGGAACAGAACAAAGAGTCCAGAAATGAACCCACACATACATGGGAAATTAATCTATGACAAAGCAGGCAAGAATAGACAATGGGGAAAAGACAGTCTTTTCAATGAAATGGTGTTAGAAAACTGGACTACTACATGCAAAAGAATCAAACTGGACTACTTTCACACCATACATAAAAATAAATTCAAAATGGATTAAAGGCTTAAATGTAAGACTTAAATCCATAAAACTTCTAGAAGTAAAAATACGCAGTAAGCTCTTAGTAATATTTTTTTGGATTGGTCTCCTCAGGCAAGGGAAACAAAAGCAAAAATAAACCAACTAGACTTCATCAAACTAAAAAGCTTTTGCCTAATGAATGAAACTATCAACAAAATGAAAAGGCTACCTATTGATGGAGAGAAGTTATTTGCAAATGATATATCTCATAAGGGGTTAATATCCAAAATATACAAAGAACACATACAACTCAGTATTTTAAAATATGACTGAAACATTATGCTGTACACCTGAAATTGAAACAACATTGTAAACTGACTTTAATTCAATTTAAAAACTGGGAAAAAAAAAAAAAAACCCAAACAACCTGACTAAAAAATGAGCAGAGGACCCAAACAGACATTTTTCTGAAGAAGACACATGGATGGTCAACAGAAACATGAAAAGTTGCTCAACATCACTAATCATCAGGGAATTGCAAATCAAAACCACAATGAGATATCACCTTACACATACCACAAACCACCGTACTGAAAGGAGAAGAAATAACAAATGTTGGAGAGGATGTGGAGAAAAGGGAACCCTAGCACACTGTTACTGGAAATGTAAATTGGTGCCACTGTTATGTAAAACAGTATGGAGTTTCCTCAAAAAATTAAAGACAGAATTACCATATAATCCAGCAATTTCACTCTGTGTCTTATCTGAAGAAAATTAAAACACTAATAAGAAAAGATAATGCACCCTTGTGTTCACTGCACTATTATTTACAATAGCCAAGATATGAAATGAATCTAAGTGCCCATAAGCAGATGCATGAATAAAGAAGACGTGGTATATACATGCAATGGCATATTACTCAGCCATCAAAAGCATGGAATCTTGCAATTGCAACAACATGGATGGACCTACAGGGTATTAAGCTAAGTGAAATAATTCATACTGAGAAAGACAAATACTGTATGACTCCACTTATATGTGGAATCTGAAAACAAAACAAAACAAAACAAATGAACAAACATAACAATACACAACAAAACAAAAAGAGTTTTAGACACAGAGAGCAAACAGGTGGTTGCCAGAAGGGAGAGGGATGAGGAGAGAAAAGCAGGGAAGATTAAGTGGTACAAACTTCCAATTGTGAAATAAATGAGTCACAAGTATGAAATGTACAGTGTGAGGAATATAGTCAATTACTATGGGTATCTAAGTATGGTGTCAGATCTTAACTAGACTTATCATGGTGATCATTTTGAAATATATAGAAATAGAGAATCACTATGTTGTGTACCAGAAATTAAGACAGTGTTGTAGGTCAATTAAATTTCAAAAGACAATTAGAAAAAGAGACTACATCTGTGGTTACCAAAGTGGGGTTGGGATTCGATGAAGATGTTCTAAAGGTACAAACTTCCAGTTATAAATAACTTACTAAGGATACAATGCACAACATGATAAATATAATTACCACTGCTGTATGTTATGAATGAAAGTTGTTAAGAGTAAATCCTGAGTTATCATCAAAAGGAAAAAATATTTTTTTCTATTTCCTTAATTTTGTATCTATGTAACATGATGGCTGCTCACTAAATTTATTGTGATAATCATTTCATGATGTATGTATGTCAAATCATTATATTGTACACCATAAACGTATAGCACTGACAAACAGTGCTGTATATCAGTTATATTTCAATAAAACTGGAAGGAAAGAATGACTCAGGGAGAAGGTAGCTCTTCCTCTCAAGTGTATGCTGTCTAACATAAGAAGAAAGCTGGACAGTTGGAGAAAGCTGGCGATTTATATGGCTACCTGTGAAAGTCCTTTCCTAGAAACTAAGGTGTTCCTTCCTACCATTAACCCCATCCAGCGACATGATTATAGCAAGGAGCCACCTGGCTTCAGTTACTAGACCAGGAGTGGGTTCATGAGCCAAAGTAGACTAGTAACCATTTCCTCAGAAATTTGGATACGGCATTAGCAATTTCTCCCTCTTGAATGGCTGACCTTGCAACCCTTGGAATATATTTATGGTCATGACTTCCACTCTGTGATCAAGAAAAGGGGAGAAAATAAAAAGGAAGGGAGAAGGCCCAAGTGGATATTCAGGAATGTGAAAAGACAGAGACAGAGAGATTCCTGCTGGTTGTGGAATTCCTCTTCTAATTCTTCCTGAGACCCAGCGGCACTCCTGTCCTGGGGTTCTATGAAACTCCCCAGTATTATTTTGAATTATTATTAGTTAATTATTTCTTTCCTTAAGTTAATTTGAATTTGTTCTAACCCTTACCAGCTGGTGGTAACTGGAGCCAAATATGTTTGATTGTAAGCTAAGCTTTTAATATTTCCTGTAACTATTAGGGTTTTTTGTTGATGAATTAATAGAGACTTGGTATTAGACACAGATTATTTTCTTGAATGCCCCTACATTTTATGAAGTGGGCAATGTTATTCCCGGATGACTAAGCTGATATTTAGAAAACTTTTGTTACTCACCTTAAATTAGACAGCTATTAAGTGGTGAGGTTACTGTCTAACAGACTTCCCTCAGCTGGGTGCTGACTCTAATCCGTTTAACCTCAGGTCCATGCTTTTAGCCCCTAATTCGTAAGATTAGGTAAGATGATTTGCTAGTGGGAACTCTGAGATAGAGAAAGTCTACAAAATACTGATTTTCCTAACACTTTTCAATTTTCCAGAAAAGGAAATCAGTGTAATTCGGGGTTAGGAATGCAGACAGGAGGAGAGAGTGGTCGGTGTTTAGGGGGCTGGTTACCAAAACGTATCCCATTATGTCAGCTCTCTATAATTCTAAATATCGGAGACTTCGTGGAGTTATGAAGGAAAGGACGTTATGTAAGGTCTAGTCATTAAGAAGTGAAGTCTGAGCATCACTTGGTTGGTATTCACCAGTGCCAGAGGTCAAAAGCTACCACTTCAAGCATTAGTGGGTTCTCCCTCAATGAACTTCTCCCAGGCAGGACTGTATAACTCTTTTCAAGTCTAGCAGTGTTGCTTTCACAAGTATTTTTAATCACAAACATTCAGTTGGCCACAAACACATTCCTGTACAATTTCTTCATCGGTGCCTTCTTAAGAGTGAACTGAACTGTTAACTTACTTTTAAACAAAATGGAATAGTTGAAATGTCTGACGGCTTCCTATCAGCATAAAAAATATGAACAACAGCTGCAACTTGTTTCTGTAGGGCTAAGTTTTACCCAAAGAAGGACAAAAGAAAAAAAGTTGTCTGTACTAAGGGAAGACTAATGTTGTCAATGGAGAGAAATGAATATACCTACAGCTTTTTAAAATGTTGGATAACATAAAAATGGCTTTGAAGATTAAACGAGGAATATCCTTTTTACTATGATTCATCTTATTTCCAGGTGATTAGTAGTGTTGGACCATAGATTGTAAATTTACTAAAGGACATGCAGGAGTAGGGTTTGGAATACACTGCAAAAATTCAACAGGAGTAAAGTGGTTGATCAAACTTTGTAAAATGGCATGGCTGCTTTATAAAGAATGGTAAAAACATGCCTTTGAGGTCTCCCCTCATTGACAGCCCTAGCAGTCTTTCCCCATGAGTGAACTAATTGGTATATTTTCAACTGACCAAAGTTACACAACCATATTAAATAGATGTTAAAATATTTTACGAGCACTCATAACCCACCACTGCCAACTAACAACTCTTCCAAGCTTGCGTTGTGCAGCAGCAGTAAATGAGAGAGGAGATCCTGCAGCCACTGGCTGGACCTCTTAGCACTAGTATCTGGGCTGAGCCATGGATTCCGTGGTCAATGCTTGCTGCTTAGCATCAGAACTGGGCGTTCTCAGCCTACCTGGAGATGATCAGTTTCTTAGTAGCCAACTTGCTCATCAAATCATTCAGTAAATCATTCCAGAGGCATGGCACAGAGGACGAGAGAAAGGATATCAGGAGCCAGCTGCTGGATGTGACTCTTCCTTGGCGCTCCCCCTTGGGCATATGGCTTAACCACTGTGACTCAGCTTCGCAATCAGTTAAAGTGAGGTAATACCAATTCTAACCTCATAGGATTGCTATGAGAATTAGAAATGGTATTAATTAGAAAACGTTTAGGATGGTACCTGACATTGTATAGTAAACACTAGATCATTGCTGAATATAAAAGCGAAATTCATTGATTTGTTCTGGCAGTACTTACTAGGTGCCTACTGGACGCCTGGCACAATGAGTTGCTCAAGACTGAGAAGGTACCTGCCCTCACAGAGCTTATGTTCTGGTTGGAGAAGGCAGACAATGAAAAAGTAAACAATTAAATAGACAAGATTATTGCAGATACTGAAAACTTCTGTGAAGGCAATAAAGTTCAAAGTAAGTGATGAAATGAGAAGATCTGAGATAGAGAGATGGGGAGCAGGTATTGGTCAGAAAAGCTCTCTTTAATAGTTAATATTTGCATTTGAAGCCCAGAGAGGAGAGCTAGAAAGCTGAGGGAGAACAGTCTAGTGAGAGTGGAGCTTTGCTGGAGGGGAAGGGGACGGTATGAGGTTGCGGAGTCAGACGAGGAGCTGATGATTAGGAGCTGGTAGGGCTTGCTAAGGAGTAGAGGTTTTGTTTTTAATTTTAAAGAGAATACATTTCTATTATGACTTCTTTGGTTACAAGTCAATACATTTTACTTAAAGAATAGGAAAAAACAAAAAAGAAAAAAATCTCGCTGCACCTATTCAAGACATATTCTTGTTCTGATCCAGGCAGAACTAGACCTAGACCTTCAGTAAGGACTTCGGGACAGTTTTTGTTTCACCATCTCTTTACTTTCTCTGTTTTGGTTCCACTCCCAGACAGGCTTTTACCTTCCCATGGCAAGGATGGCCACCAGAATTTCCACACCAGCATTTGTTTTCCAACAGTTATAGTGAAAATACCTCAAGATAACTCCTAGTTTTGGATTGTCTCATGACAACAACTCATTTTGGAAGCAGTCGCTTTGCCACCAATCTGCCGTGCCTGGGTGACTTGCCAACCCTAGAGTCACAGGGTGGGGTCAGTCTCACAGGCGCAACATGCACAGAATGGAAATTTCCCAAAGAAAAATGTTAAGTGCTCCTAGCAGAATAAAGAAGTGAATTCTGGCAGGTAAGTGCAAAAGACCTCTATCAGATATTTGAAGGGTAAATTATATGCTCTTGGTTATATTTATTAGGCATAATATTTTTGATCCATAATTTGTCCATCCAAAAATATATATATTTTTAAAAACTTTTCTATAATTTAAAATAGATCCTCTCTTGAGCTGCCATTCTCCCTGATGGCAGAAAATATAATCTTATCAATACCAGTAAACTCAATCAAATGAGCAATTCCCCCCTTTACTTCAATCCTCTTTCCAGCTGAAATGATTTGGACGCCAGTGGGCCTATGTAGCACCATGTCTTTATGAGGTTGGGTTTCGGGGACCAGGATTATGGTCCAAGATCCTATGTGTCTGCTCTGACATGCACCAAAATATATTTCATCTCCATTCTTTTTTATGTTTTGGCATCTGTCTCCACTGTTATCTATGGAGAAGGTAAGTTCCCATCTGATGTGCAGGCACTGGTCCATGCACATAGCATCCTCTTGGATCCTCAGAGGAATTGACCCTCTCTGGGACTCTTCGGGACCTTTCTGTGGACCAGTGAAACTTTCTGATTCTCTCCAGTGCCATCAAAACTTGGTGGTGGTGATAGGGTACATCCAGCCCCTCTACCTGGACAGTGTGGCCCTGTGTCTACTCTTCCCCTGCGAACCACCCTGGGTGTGAGGATCACAAGAAGGTTTCCTGCCTCCTTAGGCTCACTCAGAGGCTACACACATAAAACCTGCTTTCTGATCCTCTACCCCTCTTTTGGAAGGGGGACAGTACAGAGAAAATGGGATGAGGCGCTCCTTCAGAACATACCCAACCCGAGTCCCCACTGCCCTCTTCTCAGGCTCTTCTGCTGCTTTAGCCCGAACTTTTTTTTTTTTCATGGTTTTAGGGTAGAAAAACTGGCTCTTATGTTACATGCATTTTTTTCAACTCTATTGGTTACATTCCATGATTTGAATTTTGGTCCTCAAAAGCCAGGCTTAGGGAACTCAAAAATCCTTTATTATATCCTATATCCTTTGCTTCACATTTTAAAGCCCCCCCCCTTTTTTTGAGAATTGACTCTTCCCTGTGCAGTGTGATTTCCTTTCTCCAAAGCAGCGAGCCCAGTCCACATAACTGATGTCTGAACTGCCCTCTGCTGCTCTGTGCTCCAGGCCCACTGTCAGTCTTTCCGGGACAGTGAAGGCTGTACCTCAACAGGTTAGTTTTTCTGAATCCTGTTTTCCAGGTGACCACTCTCACCTTGTTTACATCTTTTCCTAAGACAGAACTTTCAAGAGCTCCTCCAACGTGCAATTGTAAAATTCAGTCTTTGACTGTAAGCATCAAAATCTACCCTGGCAGTTTTAAGCACAAAGGGTTTACTTGGATGACATCTGGGGCTCACAGATGGAATGGCATAAATCAGGAATTTAGGAAGACTGTTACCACTACAGTGGTAAAGAATAACCTCTGACCATGACTCACATCCCTGCATCATTTACTTAGGTCCGGGTAGAGCATCCCATTGGCTTGGCCAAGATGACATTCCAGCCACTGCATGCAGTGGGCCATAGAGAGGGGTTATCTAATTCCCATGACTCTGCAATAGGAAACAGAAGCTACTTCCCTCCAAGACTGCACACAATGGGGAAGAGATTACTCCTTGAACAGAAATCAAGGTGGGATTAGGCAGTCAAAGAACTCATGGACAGGCTAAATGATTAGGCCCACTGCCACAATTCTGATTCTATATTTTATATATAATATTGCCTAGGGCTAGAGATATCATTAAGGTGCTATTGGGGAATATATGACCATGACCTCTTTCTAAAGATTAAAAATGGAAAAATCACTTCCATCCAAATCCTTCCATCAAGAAAGAACTTTTATTTTATAACTTTGGGTGCTATTTTAAAGGGGATTGTTTCTTTAAAATATCTGGGAATAAATCTAACCAAGGAGGTGAAAGAATTATACATAGAAAACTATGAACCATTGGTGAAGGAAATTAAAGAAGACTTTAAAAAATGGAAAGATATCCCATGCTCTTGGATTGGAAGAATCAGTATTGTTAAAATGGTCACACTGCCCAAGGCAATCTACAGATTTAATGCAATCCCTATCAAATTACCCAGGACATGTTTCACAGAACTAGAACAAATCATAATAAAATTTATATGGAACCATCAAAGACCTAGAATTGCCAAAGCATTACTGAAGAGAAAGAAAGAGGCTGGAGGAATAACTCTCCCAGACTTCAGACAATACTACAGAGCTACAGTCATCAAGACAGCATGGTATTGGTACCAAAACAGACATATAGACCAATGGAACAGAATAGAGAGCCCAGAAATGAACCCACAAACTTTTGGTCAATTCATCTTCGACAAAGGAGGCAAGAATATACAATGGAATAAAGACAGTCTCTTCAGCTAATGGTGTTGGGAAAACTGGACAGCAGCATGTAAAACAATGAAGCTAGAACACTCCCTTACACCATATACAAAAATCAACTCAAAATGGATTAAAGACTTAAACATAAGACAAGATACAATAAACCTCCTAGAGGAAAACATAGGCAAAACATTATCTGACATACATTTCAAAAATTTTCTCCTAGAAGAAATAAAAGCAAGAATAAACAAACGGGACCTAATGAAACTTACAAGCTTCTGCACAGCAAAGGAAACCAGAAGTAAAACAAGAAGAAAACCTACGGAATGGGAGAAAATTTTTGCAAGTGAAACCGACAAAGGCTTGATCTCCAGAATATATAAGCAGCTCATACGACACAATAAGAAAAAAATAAACAACCCAATCCAAAAATGGGCAGAAGACCTAAACAAGCAATTCTCCAAGGAAGACATACAAATGATCAAAAAGCACATGAAAAAATGCTCAATATCACTAATTATCAGAGAAATGCAAATCAAAACTACAGTGAGGTATCACCTCACACCAGTCAGAATGGCCGTCATTCAAAAATCCACAAATGACAAATGCTGGAGAGGCTGTGGAGAAAGGGGAACCCTCCTACACTGCTGGTGGGAATGCAGTTTGGTGCAGCCACTATGGAAAACAGTGTGGAGATTCCTCAAAAGACTAGGAATAGACTTACCATATGACCCAGGAATCCCACTCCTGGGCATATATCCAGAAGGAAATCTACTTCAGGATGACACCTGCACCCCAATGTTCATAGCAGCACTATTTACAATAGCCAAAACATGGAAACAACCTAAATGTCCATCAACAGGTGACTGGATAAAGAAGAGGTGGTATATTTATACAATGGAATACTACTCAGCCATAAAAACCGACAACATAATGCCATTTGCAGCAACATGGATGCTCCTGGAGAATGTCATTCTAAGTGAAGTAAGCCAGAAAGAGAAAGAAAAATACCATATGAGATCGCTCATATGTGGAATCTAAAAAACAAAAACAAAAACAAACAAACAAAAACAAAGCGTAAATACAGGACAGAAATAGACTCATGGACAGAGAATACAGACTTGTGGTTACCAGGGGGGTAGAGGGTGGGAAGGGATAGACTGGCATTTCAAAATTGTAGAATAGATAAACAAGATTACACTGTATAGCACAGGGAAATATACACAAAATGTTATGATAACTCACAGAGAAAAAAATGTGCCAAGGAGTGTGTATATGTCCATGAATGACTGAAAAATTGTGCTGAACACTGGAATTTGACACAACATTGTAAAATGATTATAAATCAATAAAAATGTTAAAAAAAAAAAGAAAGAAAGAACTTTTAAGACAATGTACTTAATTCCTCCTTCTGTGCTTTAGTTGGGCTACATTAAATGCATGGAAGAAGAGAGCACATCGACATTCAGTTCCTCTGCCCACTTGCACAAATCATTCTTTTCTATCAGCAAATAGAAAATGAGTGAAATGTCAGAGCCAACATAAGAAACCCGGCTTGGAGAAGAATCAGGGGATACAGAAAAAAACAGGTAAAAGAAGGGGAATGAGAGGAAGTCAGAAGTGTGAGATAGAAAGAAAAAAAAGAAAAAGATTTCCATGAACTGAAAGAATCTCCCTCCCTCTACCTTTCATCCTTCTTTCATTCCTCCCTCACTCCCCTTCTCTGTCTCTCTCTCGCCTTTCTCTTCAAATTTATTTTGTCACCAATATCCATTCCCTAGTATCTGCTATCGGGCAGAAGACGTGTGAAGTAACTTCCTGCAATCTTAACTATGTTCCTCACCCAAATGATCACCACAAAACGACAATGTAACAAAAAATTGAAATACTATAGAGATTTCTGGGAATTTTTTCTCCTTCCCTTAAAACTTCTAGAATCACCTTTAATGTGTTCATTGGAGCCAATCTGTAACTATTTCCCATACGAAGCTAACTTAACAGCTTTGAGTTTTTTGTCATGGTAATGCGGTAAATAGTCATAACATGCTTTGAAAATATATAGTTTTGTGTAAATCTAAACTACAGTTCCATGTAAGCTTGCCCACAAATGTGTTTTCACTAAATCTGGCCAGCATACACCCAGTGGTGAGAAACATATAGAACTCCGTTTCCCTAGCTTTAATGATTTCTTCAACAGAAGGGCCCTTTAGGTCTTAGTTGGATGTAGACCAACAAATTCATTCACCCAGATCAACAAATTCATTCACCCAGTTGGATGTAACTGTTGGATAGGTGCGTCATTGGATTGGCTGCATGTTTTTGATAGCGTTCAAGTTATGTGGCTTCTTGCGATTCAAGTTATATGGCTTTTAATAAAAGGAAAAAACCATTGCCGTCATTATCTTTAATAATTATTGGACACTATCTTTCAGGAACTGTGCTCAGTGCTTTAAATGTAGTGTTTCATTCAATCCTGACAACCACTCTATGAGACTGTACACTGTTATGTATTGAGGCATGTACTGTCTTTGTTCCAACCATCTCCATTTTACAGGTCTGATGAACAGCTAGTAAGCAGTGAGCTGAGCTTCAAATCAAGGTATGCATATTCAAGAGCTCATAAGGCATTACATAGTCCTGAAAGTGACAGGCTAGAGCATTTGGGCAAGGGCTGCTTTATCAAATTTAGCTTTGTAACCAATACTTAAACTTAGGAGACTGATGATAGCAGTCCTATATGCACTGAGTTGATGAATTGGAAGAAGGACTTCTGCAAAGCTCACCAAGACACTCTGAGAGGATCATTCTGTTTTACTTTCCTCACAGCACTTCTCCAAAGTGAATGTGAGCTGAAGAGAGCAAGGACTTTGCCTGTCTTTTCACTGTTGTTTTCAGGGCATCTTAAAAAACTGACTGACCAATGGCACATTCTGAATGAATATGCACTGAATGTTAAAGCTTCATATTGAATTTCAGCCGTAAAAATAAGCTCTGTGCCAGATACCCAGATGAAATGAGAATCAGGCTGTGGTCCCATGGGTAATGTAATTAATCTGTTTTCCCAGTTCTTTCCTTTCTGCATTCATCTGCATGTGTGTGGGCATTTGTATATATGTGTTTGTGTACTAACAGAGGTTTAACTTCCATGTCTGTAGGGGAACATTCAAGTATTTCCTCCAACCTTAGTAGCATGGAGTCTGAAAATGTGCCAAAAACAAATATTTAAAGCACCAGTTGCCTTTGAAAATTATTTAAAGGACAACATATGAAAACAATTAAAAATATGAGCTGTTAGTCTGGCAGCCTAGGTTAAAATCCCTATAAATCCTAATTTCCTAATTAGTTACTATATTCTCTTTATGTTTCTCATGCTATATTAGCATTTTCTTTCCCTTGATTACAACGTTGATATATTTCATTCCATTTTCTGTGAGTATTTCACTGGCTAGAGCTTCCATTTGAATGTTGAATAGAAGCAGTAATAGCTAGAATCCTTGTTCTGTTCTTGATTGTAAAACAAATGCTTTAATTAAAATAAATTGCAAAAGTTGTATATTCTTGTTAGATTTCCATCAGTAATTGTGCCAGTTGTCAACTTATTTCCTCTTGGCTCCAAGTATATACTTTCTTGCCTGCTCTTTGAAAATGGAGACGGGCCCTTTAAATGTTTTTCCTTTGACAGCTGGCATGACGTTAAACTTTGGCAGTAGAGAGCAGTAGGGAGACATTGCAGAAGGAAAGGGTTATCTTTCCTGGTTGCAGTGTGCTCACTGGGCATGTTCCTGCAGCTCATAGAGATTCTCCAGTGCCTGTCTCCTACAGTACAGGTGGCTCTCCCAGTATCTGGCCTTTGAAGCACAGCAGCTTTTCCAAGGTCAGGATTCTACAGAACAGGCAGCTTCTCCAGCACCAGGCTCCTATGGCACATGCAGCTCCCCAATGTCCAGCTCCTGTAGCACAAGCTACTTCTGCAGCATGATGCTCCTGCTGTGCATGGAGGTCAGGAGCAGCCAGTGCCTAACAGCTTCCACTGACATCCCTTTGTATCATTTCATTGCATAGTTCCTCTCCAACAAGACAGCTCCCCATGAATGCTTTCCCCAAAATCCTAGAGTACGTATTCAGCCATTTCTAGAGGGCCTATTTCCAGCAAGTTCCACTGGTATGACACTATACTAACTTCTGTGCCCTCCTTCCTCTAAGGAAATCTGGATCTGAGCTGGGGAGAGAAGAGAAGGGGTCCTCCTTGGGCACTGGGTCTCTGCCATAGGGGTGGTGCTGCCTCTTGTAGTTGCCATGTTCTTTGGCGTTCTCTTTACCTCTCGCTAACCAGTCCCTCACTGATTCCAACAGCTTGTTATAGTTAAAAATTCTTTAAGCTTTCCCTGTTCAAATTGCTGTGTTGTTTCTGTCTCCTAATTGGACCCTGACTGATATGCCAGGTTAAGTAAATTTTTTTCTATACCAATTTTGCTAAAATTTTTATTGTAAACAGTATGAACAGGCACTGAATTTAATCAAAAGCCTTTTCTGCACAAATTGAAATAATGATGTCTCTCTTGTTTTAAATTTGATAATGCAATGCTATGTGTTAATTTTTAAAAATATGAAACCATCCTTTTACTCCTGGGACACGACTGAGATTTTTTACGCACTGTTATCTTTGGTTTGCCAATATTTTCTTAGTGTTTTTGTGTATATGTACAATACATGTAAATTTAAATTATAATTCTCTTCTTGTTTGTCCTTATCTGGTATTAGTTTTGAGCTTATGCAAACCTTATGAAACACCTTGGAAAGAGTTAGACCACATCTATCATCCCAGTTCCTTTTCCTTCTGGCCTTCTTGTCTTTTTGTTTGAGCGGCTGCTATAGAATCTCTTCATTCTCTTTGCCTTTGCCTTAGATCCCCACCATCTTTAATTTGGGCTCTAACAAAGGCTTCCTCCTTTACCCATATTGTAGCTATCCAAGTTATCAGCTTCAGACAGTCCCCTGTTTTCTTACATAATACTCTTAAAAACTTATCAAAGGCAAATATGTGCAAGCCACTGATAGAACTATGTATTATAAGAAAAACTCTCTTCCTGGAGGACTAAAAATTGATCCCAAATTCCTAATTGCAGTTTACCCTTTAGACACAGACTTTAAAAATTTATAACTAATACATCATATGTGTTCTTTTACTTTGTTCCCTTTTTCCTAATTACTCATGTAGTCAACAGGTTTAGGTTCAATGAGTCTCTGTGTTTAGACTAATGATTCCCATCTTTGTCTCAAGTTTATTAAGTTCATGAGATCTTTGCTTGTTATCACTGGTGTCAGCACTTTTTGGGGGTAATATTTCTCTTTGTAAAATAATAAGAGTAAAATGCAATTAAATATACAATTAAAAAAATTTATGTGCTAAGATGCTGACATTCTTATAAATTATAAAGCAAGCACCACCACCACCACAAAGGTAATTTATTGAATGGGGTATAATCATGTAAATTTAGAACATAAAAGGCAATTTTAGAGTTTTCAAACATAATGTCTGAAAGTGAGTATTGTTTGAAGATATCAAAATGGTCAAGGGCTCTATTTATAAAAGCTTTTGGTGCTTCCTCATTCCCTTAGAAACAAACCTAAACTTTGGAGCACATCATTCAATGCCATCTGCAATCCCAGCTTACTTCTCGAGCTGGGCTCTCACTGTTCTCCCACTTCTTCTTTCCCCATGGACGACTCACCGTTCTCAAGTGTGCCTGGTAGTCATGCCTGTTTCTGTGGTTATGACTTGCTGTCAGTCAGCCTTTACCTTCACATCTTCCCTCCTTTCAAAGTCACTCTAATTCTCCTGTCTTTTGGAAACACCAACTCCAACATGAATCTTTTCCCTTTTCCTTTAAGCACCTCCAGAACAAATTAATTTCCCCTCTATGTTCCCATAATACTTTATTGTTCGGAACTGTATCTTCTGATTAGAGATAACTGTACCAGTTTGGGGTGCAGTATAAAGCACATTTCCTTTTACTATTTCAATTAAATAGCCTTGGTCATCATCCAACCTCTTTCAGTAACGTCCTCATGTTCCCCGGGTCTACATTGTAGAATAATTTAGAGAATAATAAAAGTTCAAATAGCTTGTTGGCACTTGTGTGGTGCTTACTATGTGCATTTTGTATATATTAAAAGTACATTAATGCATTTGGTTATGACAACAACCCTGTAAGTAGATATTATTATAATACTTACTTAATAGAGCAGGATACTGAGGTTCAGAAAGATTAAATAACTTGCTCAAGATCACACAGCTGGCCTCTACGGCCTGGGTGCGTCACTCTGAGGCTTATGGAGAGAGATGCTGCAGGCAAAAGGTGAACACACTGGTTTTGTGAGTGACTCTGAAAACCAGGGTGGCACAGGCAGCTTTGGGGGCTCAGGTGACAGTGTGACACAGAGTAAGAGAGACAGACACCCTTCTCACTTTGGAGTGGATCTCATTCTGGCTTCAGTGCAGTGAGGATTCAGGGGAAGCCAGTGGCTTAAATACCTTAGAGGGTTCCGCTTGGGCAGCTCTGAAAGCCACCATTCTTAGCACATCTGTTGGCCATCATGAGGGGCAGAAGCAGCACTGACACAGGAAAGGCTTCAGGCTCAGAGTGTGCTGATGAGGAAAGCTTTGGGGTGTTAACTGTTGCTGGGGAGAGCTCTCTGGAAATGTCAAGAGGTAACCAGATGAGACTTGGACAAACGGTCCTCTGTTACGAGGGACTGGGCAGGAGATACTGAAATCTGTATTGTTACGATTAGTGAGATTCCATAGTGCTTACTGCTTTGTGAAGTCTAGAACCATTTTGGATGCCCAGATGATCGTATCTATTATCCACAATTAGCTTTCAAAGTATGCACTGTTATTTCTGTGTTAGAAGTCTAAAAAAAAAGGAACTCAGATAATTAAATAACTTACTCAAGACCAGGATTCTTGTTTGAAGCAGACCCGAGGTTCAAACCCAGCTATTTCTGACTCTGAAGTTCATATTCTCTCCACTGTGCATGCTGTCTTCCCAGAATGATGGGGGAAAAATACTGTTGTGTATCCTGTTTGACACACACAGGCAAGGCATTCCTTTCTCAGTGCTTGGCATTTCTCATGACCTAGGAATTAGAATTCATTGATATTTTCATAAAATGAAGTCCCCAGTGAAAGAGTTTTGTCCTCACCCAAGTTAGATAAACCTCTGAATGCTGCTACAATCTCATGATTCCCAATATGGTTTTCTTTAGAAACCGTGAGTTCAGATGTAGCTATCACTTTTCATGTGTGGATGAAGGCGTGTGTATACTACAGTTGTTCACTATCAGCTCATATGGCAGACAGATGAGCTAGACCCTCCATTTCCCACAGTACACGGTCCAGCCTCACAGAAGTAATTTCTTCATGTTTACAACAAAGTGTGTTTCCCAAGACATTATATGCCTCAAAAATCTGCACGTTATCTTACTGAAGAAATTCTCTGAACCTCTTCTTATACTAAAAAAAAAAAAAAAAAAAACAAAAAGTGAAATTGTGTTTCAAAAGTAGGAAGGAGAGAGGGTGTTATAATATTCTCAACTGAAATATAATCCAATCAGGTGATTCTGCATTATATTAGATTCAGTTCAAATCCGTTTTGATGAAATTGTAAATTTGATTTTTGTCATAGGAAATGTGATGATGCATCAAATTTAATTTTGGGTAATTTATGATACCATAATTTGAAGAAACTTCAATTCATTCCCAAGAAGGGGGAACACCCTTGCTTATGGCCAAAGTTTCACTGAGAACCTTAGTTCAGTTGTTTGCTGATTCTATGTGGGTCAGGGAAGCATATCTGATTCATTTGGACACCTCAGCTGAGGGTGTGAATTTTCCCCAGGGTGGACTACTTTATTTTGTAATTAATTAATTAGTTAATTATTTTAATTGAAGTCTAGTTGATTTACAATGTTGTGTTAGTTTCAGGTATATAATAAAGTGATTCAGTCAGATATATATATATATAAATACACACAAATATATATTAATCTATTCCTTTTCATATTCTTTTTCACTATAGGTTATTACAAGATGTTGAATATAGTTCCCTGTGCTATACAATAGGCCCTTTTTGGCTATCTATTTTATATATAATAATCAGGGAGGGCTGCTTTAATCTGTACCTGCTTCTGTTTCTCAGCCTGTCTGAACTGATTGAGTCAAGTTAGTAAAATGACTCCATCTTTCCTTCCCTGTACCTAATTCTGACTGGCTAAAAATTAGTGAAGTTTCAGAAAATAAATCCTAGTTGGGTTAAGAATATAAATTCCCATGTTACACAAATAGGGTTTTTGCTGGAATGCACAAATGTCACAGATTTATACTTACGTAAATGTATACTTTATAAAAACTATGTGTAGAAGAAGGAAGAGAGAAAAAAAATTTGTGCCTGGGAGTCAGTCCCTTACAGTTACATAAAAGTTTCCAAACCAACTGCCTGAAGGAAACTCAAGGATATATTTTGCCAAGAATGTTTCCCTCTAGTATTTTAATCTCAGTTAATTCTGGATGTCTCAGAAAATGAATCCATTCTTTTCTAACATCTTTAATTTGTTGGTGTTCATGATTGTTGGCATTTTATTTTGAATCAAAGTGTGAAATGGAACATTAGTTCCAAAAAGATGCACTTTGAATTTTGTACTCGGTAAAAATCTAAATAGGTTGTTTTGAATATTTGAGGTTTTCCTTCCTCTTTTAGCAATCACGAATAAACTACTGTTCTTGCACAATCTGGATGATTAAATGACAAAACTTGGAAGTGAATTCAATCATGGAGTAACACTGAAGACACATGAGGGTTGTACTGATGCTGGGTGAGGTATTTCATTGAAATGGTGGTTGCTTCTTGACAAATGACGTATCACTGCTTTTGAGTCTGGAGTGTGGGAGGCTGATGGACTGCTGAAAATTTAGCAGACTGTTAGGACATCTTAAGAGGGAAAATTGGTCGAAAAAAAATCTTTAGAGTCAGCGTTAGAATCAGAAAACCTTGCACAATGAAGGCTTGCTCTGTTCTCTTAGCTAGGAATGCACAACCTCACTATTCTTCCACCACCCCATCTCCCACTGGGCACACTCTTCTTATAGTTTTAAATTCAGCTCAAATACCACCTTCTCCACAAACTCCCCCCATATTCTCCTTGCTCCTTTAAAGTCAGTTCTCTTCTTCAAATGCCCAGATTATTACCTGTATCTTTCTTGAAGCAGATTTACTCCTCTTTGTTATGGTCATTTGAATCCCTGTCTTACTTCCCCTACTTGATTCCAAAAGTTCTTACATTTCAGGTTCATTATCTGATTCATCTTTGAATTCTTCATAGGGCTGAAGTTGTGCTGTACACCAGCCAGGAATAATCATAAACACAGCTTACATTTAATGAGAGTTTACTATGTGCCAATCAGTCTGAGGGGTGTCATTTAATACTTCAGAAACCATGCAAGGGAAGTACTATTTTTATATCTATTTTCATAAGTGGGAGATCAGAGACTTAAAGAGAATGAATAACTAATAAATATTCAAACACAAGACTCAAACCCAGACAGTGTGATTTCAGAGATGGGGCTGTTTTGGAAAAAAAAAAGAGATATTAAATCAGAAAAAAAAATGAATTTTCCCACAAATTAACAGAATCAATACCAAAGAAAGAACAGAGGTTAAAATTATGTGGTTCCAACCTTCCACTACAAAAGTAGTCAAATAATCTAACCCTCATCTTTCAAGCTCTAACCCTTGCTGAACCATTACAAAAACAGCAGTACACGTTTTCCCTCCATCCACAGTTTTCTGATCAGATTTACTCTAACCTGCAGAGCCATGATTTAAGTCCAGGAATACTGAAGTCCAAAGCTGTGTTAGCAACCACTCTGCTAAAGCCTGTTAAGCCCATGAAGGTTTGCCCTCAGCTGCTGTTGTAGTCATTACAACCCATTTCCACTGTGTCCCTCTGTCACCCTCTTGACAACTCATAGAACCTCTCCCTTTACAGCCTGACTCATATGTTCTTAAGCTTCTGATTTCTCCCCCAGCCTCCTGTCTCTAAGGTCAAACAAACCACCTTTATCACTCTTTCCTGGAGGTCAAATTTTCAGGCCTTGCAACATTATTACCACTCATCTTTGTGCTCTCTTCAAGTTATGCACACATACCATTAATATTAAGTGACTGCTCTGAATCATTCAATTGTTGATCTAATAATTGTCATATGCATTTTTCTGAAAACAATAATTGCAAGATTGCACAGGCCAATTTGCTAACTCTGCTGTCATGTGCGTGAATATTAAATAAACACAAGGGAGCAGATGAGAGGACAGGGAAGTCATTGCCAGCTGGAACTTTAGAACAGGATGATGTTCTGTAACTTCAAGAGCCACTGAGCACAACTGAACCTTGTCTGTTTTTGGCAATATATTAAGGACACACGAAATACTGTGGCTTCCCTTCCCTGCCCGCTATGCTTTGGGGGCATATAGAACTGATCTACGTATAATGGCAAGCAGCCTAGGAAACCTGGTTGCATGGTACTTCAAGTTAGAGTGTGGCTCAGAACAACTTTTGGCATTTTTTTTTTGACGTATAGTCAGTTTACAATGTGTCAATTTCTGGTGTACTGCATAATGTTTTAGTCATACATATACATACATGTATTTGTTCTATTCTTTTTCATTATAGGTTACTACAAGATATTGAATATAGTTTCCTGTGCTAAACGGTAGAAACTTGCTGTTCATCTATTTTATATATAGTAGTACCTGCGAATCTCGAACTCCCAATTTATCCCTTCCCACCGGTAACCGTAAGTTTGTTTACTATGTCTGTGAGTCTGTTTCTGTCTTGTAGATAAGTTCATTAGTGTCTTCTCTTCTTTTTTTAAAGAGTCCACATATAAGTGATATCAGATGGTATTTTTCTTTCTCTTTCTGGCTTACTTCACTTAGAATGATGATCTCCAGGTCCATCCATGTTGCTGCAAATGGCATTATTTTATTGCTTTTTATGACTAAGTAGTATTCCATTGTATAAATATACCACATCTTCTTTATCCAGGCATCTGTTGATAGACATTTAGGTTGTTTTCATGTCATGGCTATTGTATATAATGCTGCTATAAACATTGGGGTGCATGTATCTTTTTGAATTAAGGTTCCCTGTGGATATATGCCCAAGAGTGGGATTGCTGGATCATATGGAAAGTCTGTTTTTAATTTTTTAAGGAATCTCCATACGATTTTCCCTAATGGCTGCACCAAACTACATTTTCCACCAACAGTGTAGGAGGGCTCCATTTTCTCCACATCCTCTCCAGTATTTATCATTTATGGACTTTTGAATGATGGCCATTCTGACTGGTGTGAGGTGATACCTCACTGTAGTTTTGATTGCATTTCTCTGATAATAAGCAATATTGAGCATTTTTTTCCATGTGTCTATTGGTCATTTGTATGTCTTCATTGGAGAATTGCTTGTTTAGGTCTTCTGATTATTTTTGGATTGGGCTGTTCATGTGTTATTAAGTTGTATGAGCTGTTTATATATTCTGGAAATTAAGCCTTTGTCAGTTGCATCACTTGCAAATATTTTCTCCCATTCCATAGGTTGCCTTTTTGTTTTGCTTATGGTTTCCTTTGCTGTGCAAAAGCTTATAAGTTTAATTAGGTCCTATTTGTTTATTTTTGCTTTTATTTCTATTGCCTGGGTAGACTGTCCTAGGAGAACATTGCTAAGATTTATGTCTGAAAATATTTTGCCTATGTTTCCTTTTAGGAGATTTATAGTGCCTTATCTTATATTTAAGTCTTTAAACCATTTTGAGTTCATTTTTGTGTATGGTGTGAGGGAGTGTTCTAACTTCACTGATTTATATGCTGCTGTCCAGTTTTCCCAACACCATTTGCTGAAAAGATTGTCTTTTCTCCATTGTATATTCTTGCCTTCTTTGTCAAAGATTAATTGACCATAACCCTGTGGATTTATTTCTGGGTTCTCTATTCTGTTCCATGGATCCATATGTCTGTTTTTGTGCCAGTAGCTCTGTAGTGTTGTCTGAAGTCTGGGAGGGTTATTCCTCCAGCTTCATTCCTTTCCTTTAGTATTGCTTTGACAATTCTGGGTCTTTTGTGATTCCATCTAAATTTTAGGATTATTTGTTCTAGTTCTGTGAAAAATGTCATGGGTAACTTGATAGGGATTGCACTGAATCTGTAGATTGCTTTGCATAGTATGGACTTTTGTCATTTTCTTCCCATTAAGACTCATAATGACACAGTAATCCTGGTTCTTTTCTATGTTCCAATATTTCTGTGCTCACTCTATAGAAATCACTCAATACAACTTTTCTTATACACAGGGCATACAGATTTTATGATATTATACAGAGCTTTAGTAGTGATCTCAGGGTTTTTTTTAAATTAATCTCTGTCAAAATACATGGAGTTAGAAGAATTTCTATATTTTCTTGCACACACTATAAAATACGATGCCACCCCAACCAATACTTTAAAGGGTTTTTCTTTTAACTTGAATTTCTCTAACAGAAAAGGTATACAAAAGCAAGCACTGAGTTAACTATAAAACACAGTCTAAGTCATCAAACTACTATTACTATTGTAGTTATTATGTTTATTGATGTTGTTAGCAGAGAAACAGTCATCCCAGCACCGTCTTAGCACATTCGGGAATGTGAACATTTAATTTACTTATTTTGGTGATGAATTCCCCTAAGAAGTCTCACCTAATTATGTACTCAAGCCCATCCAGAATAGGCTCTTATTACTGAACCACACATCATTGACATTTGCCCCTGCATTGCCTTCTTTTGCCTTTGATTCTAACCTGCTCTCTTAAGATCGTGTATGTCTCAGGCCCAGTGTTGCCCAACTTTGGAGAACTTCAAGGAGCATACAAGTCACCTGGAGGTTTCATTGGTAGCCCTGTTCTTAGAAGGTCTGGGTGGGCTAGTTCTAACAAACTTTCCAGTGTTGCTGAGGTTCTGTGGACAACACTTTGAATAGAGAACAGCTTTATGTATAATAAGTTCTTAATTAAACCAGTGTAAGCGGTATCTTTGACTCTTTTCTTAAGGGCAAAGCTAATCAGTTTTTCAACAAATATTACTGAAGCCCACCATGTGCCGAGTAAATCAAATATTCTTTGTTCTAATGAAGAGTCACTTACTTTTTTCCATTTCCACTGCTACTACCACCCAAGTTCATGCCCCTGTTATCTCTCTTCTGAACTTTGGCAATAGCTGCTGAATGCATCTCTCTACATACATTCTTGCTTCTTTCATTTTTTTTTTAATAGCAAAGGAATGGACTTTTTAAAATACATTTCTAATCATAGCATTCTGGTGTATCAAATACTTCAAAAGCTTCTCATTGACTTTTAAGATAAAATCCCAAATTTTTATTGTAACAAAAATCAGCAAGAGCCTGCTTACATTAAGACCTTCATCTCCCATCACTCTTTTTCTGGCTTTTGATGTTCTAGCCCGTTTGGCTCTCTTTCAATTATTAAATTTGCTAAGCTTCTTCTCAACCCAGGTCTTTGGCATATGCTGTGGCTTTGCCTGAAATGTTCTTCCTCTCTTTCTTTATCTAATACTACCCATCCTTCATAACTCAGATTAATACTGCTTCATCAGAGAACCCTCATCTGCCTTTCTAGATGAAGTCAGGATATTGGGTTACAAGTTATTTTAGTGTCACTCATTTTTTGGGGAGGTCACTTTCACAGGCATAATTACATTAGTCTGCTTCCTCTGATAACCAGTTGCATGAGGGCATGGATTTTGTCTGCCTTTTCTTGAATTTTATACACCTAGTTCCCAGTGCACTGCTTGGCATATGGTAGATATCAAAAAATATTTAATAAATGAATGATCAAAAAAAAATAGAAAGAGACTGGAACATTCTATTCCATGTATCCCTCTGTCGAAAACAGAAATAGTTTGCTAATTTTCAAAGAACCAGTCTAACAAAATATACATCATTTAAATGTTTTCTAGTCTCTTAGATGTATCCATGAGGTGTTTTAGCATCTTCCAGTGCTCCCATGTCACTTCCATGGTATCCGTTTTCCTCTAAATTTCATGAGATGACTCATAGAAAACTTAAATTACTTGCAGGTGAAAAAACCATCCAGCTGTTTGAAAAGCATTTAATATACTGCCATATACAACCTCCTGCTGCTTCATAAACTGTTTCTGATGACACACACTCTTCATATACAGTGAATTATCATATGTGTTTAAGAATCCTTTGTCAAAAAGGAAGATGAATCCCTGGGAGCTACATCCCAGAAAAGCTTTGTAATTACATTATTATTACATTATTTGGGTGTCTGATAAAGTGATATACTCATCTTTTCTCTGGTTGACAAAGTTCATTTGTGAAAATATGTGTTGAATCTATTTCTTGAAATTCTGCCACCACTTTGGGGCACAGGGGGAAGGAAATGGAGGGATTCCTCCTGATTATCCTTGAACCCTGCAAACCTCCAGGATCTCTTCACAAAGCATTATTTCAGAATTTTTTTCAAGGTCTGGAAAGTTATCTTTAATTTTCTGAAATCAGTGGAGAAGCAAAACTAATTTTGGAAAATCCATCTATCCATCTTCTGCATAGAAAATAGGAAAATACTTCAAATTGGAGGACTGAAGTAACAGTTTGTGGCTTGGTTCACGTATCTCCTGAAGGCCTCTGTTACCGTCCAGCCCAAGAAGGTGGCAAGCGGTGACCTAGGCCCTCCCTGGGGTTAACACATTCTGCATTTCCACAGTAGTAATTCAGCTGCATTTTAAGCCCCGAATGAAGTAGGGGGCATTATTCTCCGCAGGTCCGCCGTGGGCTCCCGGCCAGCAGCAGCTGTCAGCCCAGCGGGTGTCAGCTAGTGCTCAATGCAGACTGACATGGAGCCCTTGGCTGGGACAAAGGAGAGCCTTGTACTTATGGGAAAATGCTTAAGTTGCCTACTCTCTTCTTGTGGTTGTTGCTTTTCAGTTCAAGTTCCACTTAAGAACCATCAGAGAAAAGCTGCTCCATCCACAGAGGCGGTGGAAACATCCATTCTCACTGGCACGGTGCGTTAACACAGCTCAGCTGAAGGTCACTGAACTCCTGAACCAACCAACAGGGGATGGTAGGTGTTCTGTAACTGAGGGGGTCTGAATACACCTCACCAGGTTGCCCTCGGTCCCCTCTTGGCCCTGGCTCTAAGTCGTACTCACTTCTTCCCTGTACATCTCTAGTCTTAACCCTATTTCCACAGCTTTAATAATACGGATATAATAAGTACTCTTCTGTCTTTTTTCTCTCTTCTAACAAAGCTTGTTTCAATTTTTTCTGCCATTTTCATTAATCATTTGAGTCAACACCCTTAAGAAGTTTAAGCTTTAATCTTTGAGCTGAATTTCCTAGTTTACAAACAGAGTAGACGGTTAAGTAACCAGTCTATGAGTGAGTCAGGAGGGTCAGTTTGTTCCTACAGAACATTTGAAGACTTTTTGTTTTTGTGGTATTTTGGATATTCCCCTCTGATTTTCCTTTCCTTCCTAAGGTCACATCCCATAGTTATATCCCCAGAGAACCCCAGGATATGCTAACATACACCTTCACCTTGCCAGTTAGGTTTTGGGGGAAACAAAGGATTTTAAAATGACCTGCAGGAAATAAATCACCTCTCATCTTCATTCTCTCTCCTCTCCTCCACCAGGTACATGGATGTCTCTCCTCTCATCTTTGCATTTCACTACAAAGCCTTTCATTCTTCTCTTCATTCACTCATTTAACAACACTATACCAAGGCCTGCTGTGTTTCAGAAGCTGTACTCGGTGCTAGGGATGCAGTCATGAGCAAGGCGGAGCCTTTCCCAGCCCAGTTTGCATTTCAGTGAGGAAAATCAACAGCAAACAGGCAAACCAAGCCATAATCAAGGGAGTGATGGGTTGCTATTTAGAAACTAACCAAGACTGGTTTCTTTCTACTTCAAGAAACACTCTACCTTGCGTTTGGGAAAACTTTCTCTGAAGAGTTCTATTTAAGCTAAGACCTGAAGAGTAAGGTCAACTGAAACATGCAAAGAACCCAGGGAAGAAGCACTTCAGGTAGAGGGAAAGGCAGGGGAAAAGCTTGTCGTGTTTTAGAGACTGGCAGAAACCCAGGGTAGCTGGTGGATAACACAGAGTGCTTGTGATTGAGCTTGATAAGTGAGCCCTGGAGGTCAGAGCACACTCTTAAAGAACAGTGGTAAGCATTTTGTGAGGACAAACTTGTGATGGCTCTGGTGACTGACAGGTAAAACCACGAGATAAGTCCAAGGAAATCACCTGCTTGGTAGATTATGTGTAGACATGTTCATCCTAGACCTAAAGTGGGCATCGAGGGAGAAACTCAAGGAAGTCCATTCTCAGGACTGCTGTCCTCAGAGAAGTGCCCAGAAGAACCAGCCTTCTCATTTTCAGAGTCCATTGTGTGACATAATCTATACAGTGATGTATATTCCAGCACCTGGCATGTCTCCCCATGTTATTCTCAGTCCATATATTCCACCCACTGGGCCAACCATCTAACTCCACATCAAGACTTATTTACCAGGCGTCTAACTCAGGCAGGCCAATGCAAATTTCTCAGCAAATGTGGCTGAGCCCAGCCTACTTGAAAACAGACTGAAACAACCTATAAAAGATAACTCCTTTGAGCTTCCCATTCCCACAGTTCTTTCCTATGTGGATGCCTACTGGGTTAGTACTTCGTACACTATTCCACATCTGTTTGTATTTGGCTCTTTTTTTCTTAATATGCTTTCATCACCGTTCATGGTTACATGTTAAAACGTGATCGTTTGATTCCTAAATCCCCCTCTTCTACTTGGTTTTTGTCGGAGGATTACCATCAAGTTGTAAACCCTAATACTTTGGTAATAGTTATAGAAACTTAAAGTACAAATGCACTTTCTGCGTTATTTTCCAACATATCTTTTTTTTTTTCAATCCTACTTCAAATGAACAGTTTAATTGGCTTCCTTAGACTCTTTGAATAGTAGGTTGAGCCAAAGGTGAAATGACATCTTATTATTTGCATTATTGTATTTCAGAGCGTGGGACCAACTCTGGTGGAGAACTAGGAAAAGTTACATACAAAGGACCCAGATGGTGGGATACCACATGTTCTATGTCTTAGTATGAGAAACAGCTCAATCAAGTAAACTATTCCCAGACGTTTATTCCATAGTCCGGGTCTAGAATAATTATTGTGCTTCTGGCAAGAGGCAAAGGTGGAAAACGGACATTTAAGTAGAGTTAACATTTAAGAAATTATTGCATTCTTTTCTGAACATAATCACCTGTAACTGAAAAAGTTATGGTTCCATGTCATGTTCTTCATTGATCTGTTAGATATTTGCACTTGTTTAACCCAAGTGTAGGTGTAGAATGTTGCCAACAGATATTCTTGAGAACTTAATAAAACCAAGTGGTTATCGTGAATACAGCAGTATGTCTAATATTTCCAAAAATATAAATAGAATTATTTTGTTGAAATACCTATTACTTACACAATTTTAAAACAAATTGACATACATTTTGCACAGAGTGCAAACTGTGGAACAATTTTGTTTGATCACATTGTACATATACTTCTGAGTGTGTATAGCAAAGCTCTTTTTCATGACATTTAACATCAAAGTTATCATTTCTGAGCTGGGACCTCAATATCTTTTTTATTTGTTATTTCTTCACTAACAAATATGTCACTTCTCTTATTAAAATTACCTAGATTACTTGAATATATGTTTTATGGCCAAGAATGAAGATTATACAACATGAGAGCCTTTTGATTAATAAAGCTATTAGCACTTTTTTTTAAATTCAGAAATTAGTAAATGGACCAAGGTAGGTTCCAGCAAATACCTGATTTCAACTGATACCACCAACAAAGTACATCCTGCTTCCCTGTGCATAAAAACATAGTCACCTAGAAGAGACAGCTTCTCAGAACTCCAAAGAGAAAATCACAAATGAACAACTCTAGGTATAAATCACAGTCCTCTTGGCTGTGATAAGACAAAGTACAATAATGAGAAAGAAATATTTATCCTGTATTTCTTGTATGAGTTTTGTCTTAAGATCTCCAAATAGCTGGTAAAGGAAAGTTTTTGTTTATAGAATAACACAAGCTAATCAACTCGAGAAATGAAATTTAGAAAATCACCTAAAATATTCTTGAAAAAAAAAAAGTATAACTCAGGCCAAAATGTCAAGACTTATATCCTGTTAATTTTAAAAATATCCTGTATGACAGAATTTCCAACACTACTACACTATCCTTTTTTTTTTCAGAATGGAAATTCTGACCCAGAGAAGGAAAGGGACGTGGCCCAGGTCATGCAGGAATCCAGTGGCTTTACTCACGCTGGAATCACAAGCTAATTATGTCCTTTCGAGATAACAAACTGCTTGTTATTTTGGTGCTCCATTTATGACACTGGACGGAGAAAGTTCCTCAGGATTCTCCTGGGTGACAAGGGCAACGCATCAGAAAATTGCTGTTGTCTTCATTTTAATTTTGCTGGGAGGAGAGCCGAGAAATGAAACAAAGTGAGTAAAGACTTGGAGGCTTCTCCCCCCAGACTCTTTCTCGAGTGAGGTTTATAGAAGTCCATGTTTGCGGGATGTGCACTGATCAGAATCATGACTGCCCAGAAAGTTTAAGCAAAAACCTTCGGTTCTTCATAATTAGTGGGTCTGCGGAAAAAAGGGAGTCTTCCCAGGCTTTTCCAGAACTCTCCGTGGCTAACTGCTGGGAGAGGAGGAACAGTATGAGGAAAACAAACAGAAACAGGCCTCCTTTGTGCGTTGGCCCTGGGCCTGCCAAATCAGCCGGCTGGACGCAGAGGCAATTTCCTTAGTGTTTGTGGCCTTACGCTGACTTCTGAACAGGGAAGTTGGGCAATATTTATTGTTGAATGGGGCCCTGGGAGATTATTCTTGGAAGGAACAACCTCTGTGAAGCTTTGTGTGTTGATCGAAAATCTCCCCTAGCCAAAGTTTCACAAACTAGATGTGACTGCCTCCCTCTAACACAAAAATAACTGGGAAACAGAAAGCTCTTAAAGTTTGGAAATCCAGTCTTATAGACGTGGTTTCTTCTTACTCAAGGTGATTTATGTCTCTGGAGCACTGAGTTAGGGAACTGTGGAAATAGGGGAACACACTTTAAGATACTGTGAGCAACTTTCTAGGATTTTGTGAACCATTGAAATTTAAAAATATCTATTTATTCACTACTCATTTATAGGGGATTATCCCCCCACCCCCACTCCGGCTTCCTTCCTTCCATCTGGGCGTGCAGAGGCATTGTCAGGTAGTGGAAGAGATGCAAAGAGGAAGAAAGCATGATCCTTGACATGAAAATGCTCAAACTATTCACAAAGAAACCAAATAATAAGAATAAACCATAGTGTATAAATATTAGTCTGATTTAAATAGTCCATTTAAACACCATAAAATAGTCATTCAAACACCATCTCTTGTCACTCTTTCTCTCCCTAAGTTAGTGTCTGAGCATATTGAGAAAGGGATGCCAAGCACAAAACCTTAAGTCAACGGAAAGGGCTGGGCCCTGAGGCTCAAAGCTGTCTGCCACCTGGGGCTCTAGGACAGCGTCCCTCATCCAGCGGTGCTGCTAGTCCTCTTGTCATTTGCAGCTGACGTGTGCAGCTGGCCACATTCATGAGCTGATCTCTGCCAGCCTGGTCAGGGCTGAGCAGGCCTCCCTGGCAAAGAAGCCTAGTATTGGCCTCTGCTGGTGTACAGACCTTGCTTGGATCTAACTCAGGCAGCGTTGAGCCTTGCAGGCTGCTTGGCAACCCTTCACACAAAGTCACGTTGTCAAACCTGTGTGGCAAGCCCCCCCAGCCAGAGTCTTCGGTTGCTTTGAAACCCAGGGTGACTCCACCAAGTTAACCTTTGAGGCCTCCCTCTGCCTGGCCACCTAACATTGCCCAGTTGCTGTGGCCACTTCCCAGCTTGGTGATGTCTCAGAGGTGTTCTCTTTCTAGAGGCCTCAGTGTGGCAAAGGCAGCCCTTCTCTGCCTCCAGTGTTTCTGTCACCTCTCCAGAATGTTCTCTCCTGTTCCCCACAAAGAGGATGGCAGAAGATGCTGTACACTCTCCCTTTTCTCTTTTTCCCACAAACATCCTAGGGCTGGAAAGGCTGGACATGACTTCCATTCCCCTCAAATCACATCTTCTCTTTACAGTCACCTGACCCAGATGGAGCACACTCTCCACATCACAGTGAGCCCCTGGGGTGTGTTTTCATAACCAAAGTCTCGTGGAACCTGAAAATTCTAGTCTCATAACAACCTGTCTATTCTTATCTCAAAGGCCAAGTATTAACTTGCCCTTTTTCTTCACAATATCCAAACGTCCCGAGGCAAACAGATACTTTGGGGCAACAGGAGTGAAGAACTTATATTCAGAAAGGCAAAAGGAAGAGCATGTAGAAAATATTTAATGCTTGTCACTAGATATGGTGGGCTTGTCTTACCAGCCGAGTGCCAAAGGACTTGTGACTTATTCCTCATGGGAGGAGCTCTACAGAAGAGAGCGAGTAAAACTTTGTTTTTCAATGTAATCTCCTTGAAACAGTGAGACCAGAATCTTTCAACAACTCCTTTCAATGATGAGAAATAGTTCCAGAAGCTTCTATAATGACAGAAGCCATTCTCAGCTACAGTTATGAAATTAATTGCCTCCAGACAACTACCACTGGCTGGCAAAGCCTTCTTTGGTGCCCATCAGCCTTTGGCCAGCCCCAGCCGGAGTGAAAGTGCGTACACAGGGGAGCTGCTGATTCCGGGTTCATTAGCCAGAAGAAGAAAATGAAGAAGAAAGAAATGGAAGAGGCTAAGAGTCCTTGCCTACAGAGCACAGGGAAGCCCATCTGCCTGGGATTTATGGCACTGTTCTGGAAGGAGGTTCGGGGGGTCCAAGTTGCTTAAACATCAGTAACAGGTTGGAGAACATCAAACAGCTTACCTTTCTCTCTGTTTTCCCTCTATTGGGACCTAGGAAAAGTGATAGCAACATGTTAGATCACAATGGAAATGACTGTACCCATAGAATTACAACTTAGAGTATTTTAATCTCATTTGATATTGCTGATTTAGTCTCATTCTTTAAAAATTTAAATGCTGTCATTTTATCGTTACTTTTTAAAATTTGTAAGCATCAAGTCATTCATAGGTGAATTGGTTCAGCAGCCCATTTGGTTTCTGGATAACAGAGACAAGACAGACCAAGAAACTACTTCTCAGGGTCATGATCCCAGTGGTGGTGAAATAGAAAGGCCCTTTCCTCCTGCTCTTTACACATAACTTCTGCTGATTCTACCTCCCCCTTCTCAGCTCCAACCCCTATACTTAAATGAGATCCCCAGTATACTCTCTCATTGCATCCTCCCCTTTGCTTACTTAGCACTTATCTTGATTTTTAATCATATGCTTTTTGTGTTATTCTTTTTTAAAAGTCTGAAATACGAGTTCATTCTTCAGACAGCCAAGGAGGAGACGGGTAAAGAGACCCTCGTTACAGATGGCAGGTGGTGCCAGGGACCTGAGAAGAACACAGAGGAAGCCATCTGACCATCTCAGACTGGTTGCGTTTTGGGGTTTACACCAGAAGGGCCCCAGATCCTCCAGCACCTTCCTCCCCTGACTTGCTGAGAGCCCACTTTCATGATCATTTCTTTCCCACCCAACTTCTAAATTATTCTTCATCATTTTTTTTTCCTCTCTCTGCTGCATCCTCTGCCTGAGCCCCACCCCCAGGGAATTAGATTGGAGGGACATTTCCAGCTGGTTGAGAAGGGACCGATTATGGAGGGGTGGTGGGATGGATGTTACAAACCACTGAAAAGCTCAAATATTGAAAATGGGCTTCTGGAATTGCATGTCGGACCACGGGATGTGTACCTCTCTCTAAATACATGGTTGTGGGAATCTAGAGGAGTAGCAGAAAAATGAGAGTTGTGAGCTTAAAAACACGCCCATGGTCCATGGCAGGTTGGGAACTGAACCCTGGCCAACCAGAATCCAAGGTGCACGACCTTGCTGTCATCCAGTTGCTTGTTGCTCACGGCTCAGCATCAAGACTGACCAAAATGCAACTGTATTTCTTACACTGCACTCTGAAACTGTACTGAGCCCTTTGTTTGTTTTTTAATGACCAAACCCCCATTTCAATGATGTTTAGCATTCTATCTTTTTTATTTGTCCCAACACAGCTGTTCAATAAGAAGATTTCCTATCGGTAACAGTGGCTTATGACGACAGGGTGGAGGCGGGAAGCGGGTTCTGGCACGGATCCCCTAGGAGAAAGTGCTCCCTTCTATTTCCAAGAATCCTTTTAAGGCCTTTTGATTTCAGAAGCAGAGTCACTTGGCTTTACTCCTTGCTTTGTGAGTCTCCCGTTATCCTAGCATCTCTAGAACAGGGGCCCTTTGGGGTATCAGAGATTTATTCCTTAACATACCTCCCCGGTACGAGCTGTCGCCGTACTTCCCAGATTCTGATTGCTTTTCTTCCTCAACCTCTGGGTATTGCCTGCTGCTCATTCCTGTCCGCCACCACCCCTGCACTCAGCCTGGCCTCTCCTCTCATAACCCCAGCACACCCAGCACCAAGCTTTCCTCACTAACTGGGATGTCTGCCAGCTGTTTACCATGAACTTTGGGAACATGTGTATAGATCTCCTTCTCTTCAGTTCTACTCAAATAAGCCCCCAGAGGACATCCTTGTGGTCTGTCTGGCCGCCAGGTCTCCATCATTTCAACCCCACCACCATTTGTCTGGACCTTCGCACCACAGACATTCACACAGTTATCCCTTGTTCTTTATTGTTAACTTGAACCGTCTTTTAATAGCTTCTTCATGGATAAATGAACTTTAAAGAGGCAAATGTGTTTTTCTGACACACATTTTTATATGAATTCTTGTTTTATAGTCTCTGAATGGGTTGACTTGTTCAGGAAAACACAATAGAGCACAGATGTTTAGGCCAAGTGTGCTCGCTAAAAGGTATTCTCTGTAGAACTGCTTTTAGGTATATGAGTATTCACAACAAAAGATGGACATGTTTTCCCTTTAGAGGGTTTTATTTCTTCTCAGTCTTGTCAAAAGTTGGATTTATAAACTAAATCTGTGGAATATTTATTTTAAAACATCACTAGCAAATTGTATGATAACTCTATATTAAAGTTTATGAAATCGCTTTCATAAGAATATTGAACTTTTAAAGGTTTTCAAACATTCTTCACTAGTTTGGGACCTGTTGGTTCATATTTTTGCTCAGAAGAATTTCTATTGCTTTTCCTCTGAGCCTCTGAGAATGGCTCTGCTGAGGCTGTGTTGGTGGAGCATGGCAGGCTGCGGTGCCGCTGGGTGGGAACTTTGTCAAACACCTATTCTGTGGAACTCTCTGAGGGAAAAATCACTGCCTTTACTGTGAGTTTGCTTTCGAAGAATTTCTGTTCTTCGTGGTAACTGTGGTCATAGCAATTACCTAAAACAAAATTGGTCATTGATCTTTTTCTCCCGATTCAAAGTGGATAAAGGCTAACGGTATACGTCTGGGGATTTTAACATTAGTTGTTATGTTTTTTATTTTTAATCTTTCAGTGTTTTTGCTTGTGAAGGGAAGACCTACACGGAAACAGAAAATAACAGGTAGAACATTTTCAGTGAGTAGTAACAATTATTCATATTTTCATGTGAAGAGGTTTTGAATATCTAAAGTTTTGGACTATCAGTTCCCCAGTAATGCCTGATACGTATACCTGTAGATAGATAGATACGTACCTCTCTTTATAGTTATACCGATAATGGATATGTCTCCAAATTTCAATAAACTGATCAAGTCAAATACATTCAGTTCACTGTGCTATTTCAGAGAAGTTCAGGATAAGGTCACATCTGAAAAAGGAGCCCTCTCTGCATTCTGGAGAAAATGCCAGATTGGAATTTTCATATTTAAGATACCCCTTGCCCCTGCCAATAAAATATAGGTTATATGATTCTAAAGTTTTCAGTTAGAAAGTTTTGTTTTCATGGCAGAGGAAAACTGCAAGTTATTATATAGCCCATGATGTGTATTTAGGGAGACTGGGGGGATAACACATAATTTCAACTTATTTCTGGACTAAATTAATATGATTATATATTATTTCATACCAACAGGGTAAAACTATTCTCTTGTAGAAGTTGATTCTTCTCCCCAGTGAACTTGACTGTTAGTTATTTTGATCAATATTTTTTATTAATACTACAACCAGCCAAATATTTCAAGGAAAGAATCAAATCATGTTTGTCACTAGTCCTATCTCAAATTTAATAATAAGAAGCAGGTAACTTGCAGACCGTGTGCCTGCTTTTTCTTTAGCCTGTTAGTTTGAATCTGAGGGTGGGGAAATCATGTGTGGTTATCTGTCTACACAGCTTGCCCAGAGCATACAGTCATTAGAATACTCTAGGTTCTGCTATGTAGACAGATGAGCACTATGGACTAACTAAACATGGCTGCCCTCTTGAAGGGAAGAAATGTGGACACGTATGGAAGGCACTGGAATGGGGGGGTGCTGTCTAAGAAAGACTTTAGAACTAAGATTCTTAATTGATATCCAAGTATGTGTTTTCGAAGGCATATTATTAAGGAATATTCAGGAGATTAGTTACCATAAACTTACTCAAGATGAACGGAGGTATTCTCATTCAACCAGGTAAAAGAGAGAGAATTAGAATTGAGAAATGTGCCTTTGCTCATGTTGCCTGGTCAGCATCTCCCAGCTGACCCATCAACTAAGTAGAAAAATGTGCCTCCCCAATAAAGGGAAACTGATGTCTGTAATATAGAGCATCACAGCTCCTAAAGTGTTTGGGTTAAAAAAAAAATTCAGAGAGAGTTGATCTACTGTCCAGGCCACTAGAATTAGAATCTTGAGTATAGCTCCTTGAGAGGGAGTTTACCAGAAGAACGTGAATTGGTAAGAATCTCATCAGTCTGTTATGCCAGACCCTTAGAGAGAGGCGCGTCTTACAGAGGAGGCAGTGCTCCTGCAGCCACGGTGAGTCACTCCCCAGGAAGTGCCCTGAGAACCAAAGGTGGCTAGCGGTAGTTTTCAGAATTGCGACCTCTAGGATAAGTCTTTCTGGGCCTCTTTTTTCTCATCTCAAGAATCAAACAGATGATTTCCTTAATAAATATGACAACATGCAAATTGATTAGATAATCAAAAATGTGTTCAGACAAAATAAAACAGTGAAAATCAAGCTAAGCGAAAGCACTTAGAGCAAATACTGATAGCTCTTATTTATATTATATTAAGTAAAGGACTCATTAAAAAAAAGTAAGAAAAGCCTCAAGAGTCTCAATAGACACATGTACAAAATGTAGAAATAAATGTACAGAGAGAATAGAAACATTTTTAACATCAGAAATAACAATATAACTGAAAATGATCATGTAATACTATTTCTGGTGAAAGATGAAAGGGATGTTCTGACCCCATTAACTGTAGCACAGGAAAATGATTTAAAAAGTGAATTTCTAGAAATCAATGGGTCAATTCTTATTAAAAATTTAAGTATTAATCACCTCTGGTCTAGTAATTTAAATTCTAAAGATCTTATCTTTAAAAAGAAATATAAATAAAAGCAGAAAAATTATGCACAACCATATTCCTCAGAACCTGACAGATTTGTGATCACCCTGGCTCCTTCCCTAACTAGTTCTGTGGCTTTGAACATTATTTCTCTCTGAATGAACCTCAGTTTCATAATCTGTAAAACATGATAAGAAGGTGAGAGGGACCTCTATCTCATACAAGTATGAATGCTGAGATGGTAGATATGAAATGCTTAGCAGCATGTACTCAATAAGTGACAGAAATATATTACTAATTCATCTCTAACATAGGGAGATGACTATTAAATCTGATATATCACAGGACAGAATAGTATACACTCATTAATATTGACATAAACAAATAATATTAAATAATGTCTAAATAAAATTCTTATCTTAGAATCTTAAATTAATAAAATATATAAAACTGTACAAAGAGACTAGTCAACTCTCTTAGAGTGGAAACCGCCACAAAAGTGAACTGGGGTGAGGTAGATTAGGGCCCCAATTCCTGGCCATACCTAGAGTAACGCTTCCACCTTCTGAGAGGGGACTGGGTGGAGGAAGCCTCGCACCCTCAACTTCCCAGCCTCGCTCACCTAGAACATAGCCTCTGCCACAGGAAAGCGGAGGGGGATGAGAAGTGCTGGCGTCCGGCCTGACTTGGGGAGAGACCATAGCCCTCAACTGAGAGCTGGGGGCTGGGAAGAGAGGGAGCAGGAATTTTCAACATTGAAACAGAAAAGAAGGAAGGAAGGAAGGAATGACAAATGAAAGAAATTAAGTCTAGAAAAATATCCTGGAAGGAAATGGAGTAAGAGGTTAGCAATAGTTGTTTACAGTTGTGTAGCTGAAAATGCATTGAATAGGTGATCCACTTCCAAAATGGAGGTGTGAGAAGCTCTGTAGACCTGCTCCCCAGCAGAACAACCATAAATGATAAAAATTATTTAAAAAATTTTTTAACTCTGTAAATTTTCCTAGGGCCATATAGCTAACAAAACCCACAAACATTTATTCAAGGAACTCTATTAAAGTCTCAGTAAGAACTGTGGCAGTCTGGTGCTTCGGCATGACCTACTCTGTCCTACCTTTGCCCCCAGCTCAACATGAGGGAAGCTCTCCTCTGGGTCAATATAACCAAGAACACAAGATTCCTGCTCCCTCTCTTCTCACCACCGAGCTCTCAGTATCTCCCAAATTTGTGCAGGACACCAACACTTCTCATCCCCCTCAGCTTTCCTGGGGCAGAGGCTATGTTCTAGGTGAGAGAGGCTGAGAAGCTGAGAGTGGGAAGTTCCCTCCATCCAGTCCCCTCTCATAGGGTGGAGGCTATACTCCAGGTGTGGCAGGCCAGGAATTGGGGCCCTGATCCACCTCACCCAGTTCATTTTCTTGGCAGAGTTTCCACTCTGAGAGAGTTGCCTAGTTGAGAAGTTGAGAAATTGAGAAGACTAGACACTACTGTCCCTGCTGAGTGACAGGCTCATAAAGCAGGACTATAACTCCAGGCCTGGAGGAGGGTCTCAAAGATTTTGACCACGGGTGAGAAGAGGGCATAATGACAAAGAGTCCCAAAGCTTTTCCCATGGAACTGACTTTGTTTAGCACAGACACAGGGGAAGTTCCAGCCTAATGGTACTCTTACAACAAACCATGAAGATTTTAGTGGTAAGAAATAAAGAGGAGTCTGGTAGCTCCACGAAAGCAACAAACTAAGTTCCAAGCCAGCTAGTTCACCACAGAGAACCAGAAACAGAGCCGACTAAGAAGAGTGCTCCTGGGGTCCAGAACAAACTTCAAAGCCTGGCCTCAAAAAATACCCCATCAAAGACATTTGAATTTAAATGGACCACACTGTGGAGTGGTTTATGACCCAGGGAACTGTTGAAAACAACAGAGAAGTCAGATAGCAATGACTGGAAGCTAACAACTGAATGTGACACCGAAAGAGGCAGCTAGCTTAACGCAGATCAGGGAAAAGAAGCAGACAGAGACCTCGCCACCACTATTGTTGCAGCGGGGGACTGTGCACGTGCCCAAGGCGTCAACGAGCAACATCAGAGACTTTGTACTGCAAGGAATCTGCACTGGCCTGGCCAAGCCACTAAACAAATAAGCAGACAACAACAAGCCCGGGTCAGAGGTGGACACGTAGGCATTGTCATATCCAGAACCAGTGAAATATATGCTCTAAAACATCCAGTTTTCAACACAAACGATGAAACATGCAAATAAACAGGAAAGTGTTTCTCATACACGGAAAAAAAAAATAGAAGGCAATGTGAGAAAGCCCATATGCCAGACTTAACAGACACAAATTTCAAAACAAATATTATAAACAAGTTCAAGAACTAAAGAATCATAATTAAAGAAGCAAAGAAAAATATGATGACAATATCTCACAGAATAGAAAATGTCAACAAAGAAACAGAAATTATTTAAAGGATCAATGGAAATTCTGGAGTTGAAAAGTACAATAGCTGAAAGGAAAAATCCGCATGAGGGGCTCACAGTAGATCTGGACTGGCAGAAGGAAGAACCAGAAAACTTGAGGATAAACTGATAGAGATGATCAGATTGTCATAATCTGAAGAGCAGAAGGAAAACAATGATGAAGAAAAAATGAACAGAGCCTCAGGGAAGTGTAGGACACCACTAAGCTCACCAACATGCCTGTAGCATGGGTCAAAGGAGAGGAAAGAGAGAAAGGTTAGAAAAAAAGAGTTAAAGGAAACGACCCGAATTTGATGGAAAAAATTACACATCTAAGAAACTCAAAGAATTTCCAGTAAGATAAACAGAAAGAGATCTACACACAGACGTATCATAGCGAAAATAATAAAAGCCAAAGATAGACAATCTTGAAAGCTAAGATAAAAACAACTCATGTCACAAACAAGAGAACAATGCTATTAACAGAAAACTTCTCATTAAAAGCGATGGAGGCCCAAAGTAGGATGACATTAAAATTGCTGGGGTAGGGGGTGGGGTAAGCCTGTGAGACTCTTACATCCAGCAAAACTATGTTTAAAAAGTGAGGGCCAAGTAAAGACATTGCAAGACCATCAAAACCAAGAAAAATTATTGCTAACAGACCTGCCTTGCAAGAAATACTAGAGGAAGTTCTCCATGCTAAAAGCAAGTCATTCAATCCACCCGAAAAAAAGAAGAGTTCCGGTAAAGGTAATTATGTAGATAATTATAAAGACAGTAAAAATTACATATTTTCTCTCCTTTCTTTTTTAAACTAATCTAAAAAGCAATCATATAAGACTATAGATATACATATAGATATATCTATATAAAGACTATATATATAAATATGAAATTATGCCATTGGCCTACAATATATGGAAATGTACTATGTTTGACAATAACAGCACAAAAAGATGGGGCAGGAATAAAGCGATAGCAGAGTAAGGAAGTAACACCAGATGGCAACTGGAATCCATAGAAAAAAATGAAGAGGTCAAGAAATATTAAATAAGAAAATTACTATCAAGTTAATATAAATCTGAATTCGATTTTGGTAAGTTTAGGTATATATGATAAGTCTTAAAGCAATCACTGAGAAATAACTAAAAAAATGATGATGATATCATTAAAGGAATTAAATAGGAATAAAATTTTGGTATTTGGTTTTGGCAAAGACTTCTTAGATATGACACAAAAAGTATAGGCAACAAAGTAAAAAAATTAATAATTTGGATTTCATCAAAATTGAAACCTTTTGTATTTTGAGTACCATCAAGTATATGAAAAGGCAACTCACATGATATAAGAAAATAATGCTAGAGAGGTAACTTGTATTTAGAATATATAAAGAACTCTCTCAACTAAACAATAAGATAACCCAATCAAAAATGCACTAATTGGATAGACATTTTTCCAAAGAAGGTATGCAAATAGCCAATAAGCACATGAAAAGATGCTCAACATCATTAGTCATCAGGAAAATGTAGGATACATTCAAAATCTCAAAGAGATACCACTTCATAAGCACTGGGATGGATTTAATTAAAAAGTCAGAAAGTAACATATGATGACAAGGATGCGAAGAAGTTAGAACACTCATCCCTTGCCACCAGAAATGTAAAACAATGGAAAACCATTTGGTAGCTCTTCAAAAGGTTAAACATAGTGTTACCATATCACCCAGCAATTCCACTCCTAGGAGAACATGTACAATGAAATGTACAATGAAAACATATGTCCTCACAAAAACTTCTACACAAATATTCACAGCAGCATTATTCATAAGAGCCTCAAAGTAGAAACAGCCCAAATGACCATCATCTGTCTAATGAATGATATGTGTATATGTATATCTAATACGATATGATTCCATTTATATGAAATGTCTAGAATAGGCAAATCTATTGAGAGAGAAATTAGATTAATAATTACCTGGGGTGGTAAAGTTGGGGCAAAATGGAGAGTGACTGATAACGCCTATTGGATTAGGATAGTGAACGCGTCCTAAAATTTACTGTGATGATGAGTTCATAACTCTTTGAATATAAAAGCTACTGCATTGCATACTTTAAATGGGTGAACTAGATGGTTTGTGAATTATATATTAATTTAACTGTTAAATAATTAAATTAAATAAACTAATAAATAAAATGTATAACAAAGCGTGCACAAACACACAATATACCTTTCTCTATAGAAGTAGATTATCTTATAATGTTCCTAAAGTTAAATGCTGTGATTCTATAAGAATAATACATAAGTAGGGAAAAAAATTAAGATTTTTATAATGATAAGTGGAATATAATCAGGTGGCAAAGTATAAAGAAACCTTAAGCATGAGGAGGAAGTATTGAGATCTAGGTATTGCCAAATTTGGGGGACTATCCTGGAGAAGATGAAACTTGACAGAATCCTTAATGGTGGGGTAATTGGTTAAATAACTCATGAATAAACATGTTTTGTTTTAAAAGGCTCTTTTTCTAAGGTAGTTGCTATCCTGTCAGGCACTTTTCAAGGTGTTTTACTCACACAATAGATTTTACAAATGAGAACACTAGAGCTTTTTAAAAAGGTAACTTTGCCAATTTTCACATAACAAATACATGGTGGAGTTAAAGACTAAAATTCAGGAATGCTTACCACATCATTGTATGCTGATTATTGGAATTTAAGACTGTGTGAGAGCCACGAACAAATGTTATTAAAACATCTTTTGCATATTACTTGATTCAAAAAGAAGGGGAAGGAATTGAAATTTGTGGTCAAATTCATGACTCTGTAGATGAATTCAAAAGTTCCTAGGGAAAATTCCTGGGATTTCTTAAATATTAAACCTTAAAAAAGGTAGCACTTCAGATCACGTCAGCAAATTTTCCAAGTGAAAATAATGTTTTTTTTTTTAGTTCTTTCTGTATAGATATCACTAAAGATTTTTATTTCTCATTCAATTATTTTAAAATGATTGCATAAGGCCAGTCAATGGAGAAATCTTGGTCTCGTTTATGAAAAATCTTAGGAGATTGCTTGTCTCTCTGACAGGAAAATATATCACACCAGGTTATTTCTCAGCTCAATATATTACAGTAATGTCCCTTATGTAAATAGTGCCTTGAACAATATATGATATACTCGAACACTGCACTCAATCTTATAACTTTAGATATTAAAGGAAGAAAACACCAGGTTTATGAGGCTTTTTAAAAGTTATCTAAAGGTTTGCAGTCAGTTTTGTACAGAAATGTGTTTTCCCTTCATGGAGAGGTAAACCAGCAACAGAATTTTGACAGGGAGATTTGTATGATTCCAATCAGAATTTAGGTCACAAAGAATAACAAATATGCTGGTCATAATCTCCTGCTTGTGTGAGCCTCTTAGAGTATGCAATTCCTGATGAGATCATGCTTTGCAGACATCACTTCTCCAGCATCTGGTCCTAGAAATTGATTTGATCATCAGTTTGATTCACATAGGTTGATTCAGACAGGACTATGTTGATTAGAGGGAAGAGAAAGGGTGTGTTCCAATTACAGCTTAGACTAGAACTTTATCTTTAGAATTGATTTAGTTAATGTGTTATAAATTTATGGAGTTCAATTCATTCATCCCAGTGGAACCTCAGATAATTCCCAGACAGGCAAAATGTCCAACATGCCTTTGAGAATAGACATGCACATTATATGATAGCTGTTTGTGTCTTTTAATAGAAAGGGAAGATATTTTTGCTTTTGAATTTATTTTCTTTGACCAGCAGAGTAGAGATATTGTGGATTAAGATGAAAGGGACAAAAAGTAAAAGGTAGATCACAGGATGCAATCACAGGGCAATGATGAAACAGAACAGGCAATGGTGATTTAGATAAATGAGGCATATTAAAGGCTAAAACACCACTTACGGGGTCCCCACCCCCAAAACGACTTATTTTAAATCTAAAATAGATTCACATAAAAGCACAGGATCTTTAAAAAAAAAAAACAACACACATGGTCAAACAATGACGGTCTACAACTTTTTGTTTTAAAAACTATTATGTAAAAAATTTGCATTGACTGAAGCTCTCCCCATATACACACCAAAATAAATGCTCTGGAAAAGACTAACACTGGAGAAAGACATCCCTGAGTTTCAGTTTCCTTATCTATTAAAATCACAGTAAAAATACTTGCCAGTTTGAACTTTTGACCTCTGAGATTCTTTCCAAATTAGTTTTTATGATTCTAGGTAAGATATACTTATTTTAAGTTCAAGGTGTCACAGTTAGCAGGAGGATATGAATTTTAATAAGTAACGAAGAGGCTTCAGCACCCAATGGGATGAACCTCTAAGGATGAACTGTCATGCAATCTGACAGGTTTGTGATGGACATATATGTGCGTGTTAGGAGGGAGAGACTCCCCTCAACCTTTAAATCATACTGCCACTTTCCAAAGTGAATTCTAACAAGGAGTTCTCAAGCTTAGCTGCATATTAGAAACTGGGGAGCTTTAAAAAATCTTTATGTCTAGGTCATGTCGCAGACCCCTTAAATTGAGATCTCTGGGGATAGAACCTGCACATCAATATTTTTTAAAGCACCTGAGGGAATTCCATTGTGAGCCATTAGGAGGAACACCGCCTCCTGCTTTCAGGTTGCAGAGGAGAAAACTGAGACCCTCATAAGCTGAGTGAGTGAGTTTAGATCAAGGAGGCTGTGGGGAAGCCAGGACAAGGGTCCCGTCTCCCAACTCTCCATCCTATTCTTTCTCCTACATCCCTGTCTTTCATCCCTACCCCCCTTATTTCATACCATTGCCTCTAAACTGGCCTGCTGGTGGTCTTAATTTCAGATCTCCAGTTCAGCACCTCTACATACTATACAACAAAGCCGTGAGACGTCTTTCCTGGTACAATTTTTGCATATAATTTTCCTTTTCATAGGCATTTCTTTCTTAGACTTGAAGTTTAGAGTTGACCCTAATTCTTTCATCTTATTGACGAGAAAACTTGAGCAACAAAGAAGTTAAGTGAATAGTTTATGGTCATTTAATCCAGCAAAGAGCAAGATCCAGAACTGAAATTGCTTAACATTTCATCCAAGCTCTTTCCCATCTCCCAAGCCTCCAGCTTTGATGGAGGGAATGTCTTGCAGAAGACACTGGCACCTTTGGCCAAGGAACTAACCTACATTTGTCCCAAGAGGAGAGACACTGAATGAGAACCAGGCAGCAGCCATCTCATGTTTGATGCTTGGAGGTCAGAGCAGAGCTCCAGATGCAGATGCAGCTCAAACATGCTATTGCTTATGCCCTGGCTCAGCTGGTTGGGGAGCAGCACATCAGAACACAGCTTCTCCTGCAGGACTCCTTCATCATTAAAACTGGAGGCTCAGGAACAGTGAGGGACCACTTCAGGTTCCAATTCTTTTTCCATTTCAGCCTTATAGGTTCTAGTTTTCCCTTCATGTCCGTTCTCCCTTCTTAACCAGGTCTTCTGAACTTCAAGTTTCAGGGTGAGACAGAAATAACAAACAACAGCTTCAAATAGACTATGTAATTAGCTCTGACAAGTTGCATAAGGCCAAATTATAATGAATTGTATCTATATGTATATTCATATCTATGTCCCCTAGAGCTCTATTTTTCTGATTGGAACCCTGACCCCTATAAGGGGCTAGGACTGGGTAACAGAATCAATTAACATCATTATCTTGGCTACGACTTTTTTATCTATAGGCAGGCAATTGGAACTGAAAAACCCAAGATCTGACTACACCAGGTCTTCACTGACCTTCTGACAACAACCTGCTGGAGCAGAGTAGTGACTGCCCCTACTTCATTTTGCCACTGTCTCCATCCCTGTCTGTGACATCTTTACAGCGCCTTGTCTTGTTCATTTACCTTCCCTGCGGGAAGTATTCGAGTTTGCATCCTACAGTCTACTCAAATCCAACCAACAATACCCAGCTTTCCCAATAACCTTTTTCTGATTCCCTATTTGACCATTTCTCTAATATTTTCATGACTTCCCTGTCTCTTCAAGTATGTTTGTGTTATTACTAATGTTCTCATTTGTGCTGCTCCTTATTCTTTGCTAAATTTTTATCATTAAGTTTAGAATGCAACAATTCTTACATGCCTTCTTATCTGTATAAGGATTAAGATAGAGTTAGGAAGGGATAAATTAGGAGTTTGGGATTAACAGATGCATGTTACTATATATAAAATAGATAGACAACAAGATCCTACAGGATATAGCACAGGAAACTATAATCAGTTTCTTGTAATAACATATAATGGAAAAGAATCTGAAAAAAATATATATGTATGATATACGTATAACTGAATCGCTTTGCTGTACACCTGAAACTAACTGCAAATTGACTACACATCAATAAAAAATAAAATTGAAAAAAAGGGACAGAGTTAGGAATGTAACAGAGGCTCATTGAATAACTATTGAAATTAATAGATTTTTTACTGAAGATCCACTGTTTATTTATTACTATGCTTGTAACTATGCTTGTTCACCTAGGGCAATTTCTGTCAACCTTTAGGACATCTTAACACCTAGAGACCTTGCTGACAATTTTGTGAACTGGTTGTAGAAAGACAACTACTACATATAGTCTCTGTAAAACTTTACAGCCACAGTATTTTGAAAAGTAAAAAATTCTTTATACTCAGTGACTCAATAATAGAGAACAGTTTTCTTCAAATAATTTATTTTAGTTTTCTATTTTTAGAGCAAAATCAGTAATCTGTTTTGAAAAAAGCATATTATGATAATATATTACATGCTATATACCTCATTTAGCCTTGCTTTTGAAGTCTGAGGTGACGGATTTTTTTTACAAGTTATAACTGCAAATGATTAGCTCTTTATACTTGTAATGTGTATTTAAAAATATTTAAATAACTGTTCTGTATATTTTTAAATAGAGAAAATATAACTCTGCTCTGATGTAAAAGAGAAGTGTGAAAAACTCGAAAAACTTGACACTTGGAAAACAAAATAACTTTCCCTTTAGAGATACAAAATTTTTCATTTCAGTATAAATATGTGCATGATTGGATACATAGATCTTCCTTCTATGTATAAAATTTTATAGTCTGCTCAATTTTCACTTAAATGTATTAGAATTTTACATTAAAACCTATTTTTATGCCCACGTATTTTATTCCATAAGTATAACCAGTTTGCCTAATCAATCTCCTATTGTAGGAGATTACATTTGATTACAAGTAATGGTTCAGCAATGCATCTTTGTTCATCAGTCTCTTTGCCTATGATTTTAATAATAATCTCAAGATAAAAATTTCGAGGCAAAGTTGTTTAAAACATATGTACATGTAATATGTGTTTCATACACGTTTCCTTTTTCTTAGAAAGTGTATACAATTATATTTTAATCAATAATTTAGCCTTTTTTATTTTGCCAAGTTGATAAGCCCGAATTTATACAAAATTATTGTTTTAATTTGCATTTCCTCAAATCTACAGTTCCAAGGACAATAAATATTTTTATACCTCAAGATAGTTTGTGGTTTGGTGTGCTGATGGATGCATTTTTTTCCATCAAACTTTTAGTTTATCAGGTTTCTTTTAATACAATAGTGATAGCAAACACTATTTTCCAGAAAAAAGGAGAAAGAAACATAATTTTGAAATAAGAGCAATGGAACCCAAGGAAGTAGGAAAAACTGCAGAACAATCATTTTTTTCCCATACAAACAAGCAGTGGTGGACAGAGGAGTGAGATTGCCTGAAGTAGGGATTAAGTTGTTCTGGATATCAAGTGGAGGGTAAGACTGTGCGAACAGCTTTGGCTGGGACTCTGCAAGCGTTAGATGCTACAATTAACAGGGCATCAAGCCAAACATTATACATCCAAGACTGATAAAGGAAGTTAGAGTAGAAACTGGAGAAGTGTCAGTCGATATTTTCACAATTTTTCTTGAGCTCAGAATGAGATCTCCGAAGACAAAAACGATGATGAAAATAATCCCATTGTGAGAAAAAGGGGGAAAGGAATGGCAGGTTACTCAAAAATTATGCTCTATTCTGATCTAATTTAGGAGAGAAACTGTGCAAGCCTTTTGAGGAAACCAATAGAGGTACAGTTATCAAGCCCATGGTTTTATGGAGACCAGCCTCCTACTCTTCTCGTTCCTTGGCTCATCAGAATATTTTGAGGATCTCAGGAAAGGGAAGGTGCTAAGCTATTTTCAGAAAAGAGGAAGCATGGAGTGTGTGCAGTTACTGCTTCGTCTGTGTGGGTTTGGAGCTGATACTGCCTGCTGAGAGGAGACTTCATTTGTAATCATGCTCAAGCTGGGAATGACTTGGGCCCTTCGGAAGTGATTTGTATAAGGAAACTCTTTTTAAAATTCCAAAATTCTGGCGAGAAAAAACCTCCTCCCACAAAGGGAACCATCCCTCTATAAAGAAGACCTGAGAACATGGCAGTTTTGAGAACAGTCGGTTTGTATGGCAAATGTGTGAGGTGGCTTGTAGGCAGTCTAAGCCTACAGCTTCTCCAGTATCTCAGGGAACCCTAAGAGGCAAAATAGCCCGAAGGCTGGATTACTGCCCAAAATTCAAAGAAAGGGAAAGAAAACAGATGACAGGAGGATTTTTTAAATTGAAATATAGTTGATTTATAATATTGGGTTAATTTCTGGTATACAGCATAGTGAGTCACTCATAAGTAAATATACTTTTTTCATACTCTTTTTCATTATAGGTTATTCAAGCTATTGAACGCAGTTCCCTGTGCTACACAGTAGGGCCTTGCTGTTTATCTATTTTATATATAGTAGTTTGTACCTGCTAATCCCAAACTCCTAATTTATCCCTCCCCACTCCCCACTTTGGTAACTGTAAGTTTGCTTTCTATGTCTGTGAGTCTGTTTCTGTTTTGTAGATAAGTGCATTCCTGTTATTTTTTTTTTAGATTCCACATGTAAGTGATGGCATATGATATCTTTCTCTGTCTAACTTCCTATGATAATCTCTAAGTCCATCCATGTTGCTGCAAATGACATTATTTTATTCCTTTTTATGGCTAAGTAGTATTCCACTGTATATATACACACACCACAATTTCTTTATGCATTTCATCTTATCCATTTCATGGCATTTCAGTTGCTTCCATGTCTTGGCTATTGTAAATAGTGTTGTTATGAACATTGGGGTGCATGTGTCTTTTCAATTTGGAGTCTTCTCCAGATATATGTCCAGGAGTGGAATTGCTGGATCATATGGCAACTCTATTCTGAGTTTTAAAAGAATCTCCATATTGTTTTCCATATTGGCTGCACCAAATTACATTCCCATCAATTGTAGGAGGGTTCCCTTTTTTTGACACCTGAGAGAATATTTAAATGGTAGAAGAAAGATAATGTACAACTAAAAATTCACATAGGAAGGCTTCTAAGGACAGTGCTCTTCTACCCATTGTTCACTCTTATCTTGAGTCTTTCTTATATCTAATGTCCCCTGGGCCCACAAAACTGGGCAGGAATTTTTTGAGCCAATTAGTTGCTTGACAATTCTTTTCTCACATGTAAGGAAACAGTCAGAGGACAACTTACCATTTCCTGCCTCAGACACAGCTGGGAAAAAAAAGGAGCACAACGCATATCATTAGCTCTCAAGTATACATGTCAACAGAATGAAGATTTATGATGTGAAATTTTTTAAATGTCAGTAATCAATAATCTGCCTGAGACAGTGAGTACAGCCTGCTGTTCCATGGACTTAGGCTTGGCCAATCTAGCATCTCCCTAGTAAACAAACAAAACAAATTTAAAAACTAAAATCTTTTTAAAGATTTGAGTCACTATCCTTATCTTGGAATCTATTGGATTGCTTCTATTATTGATTTTCTGCCCCAGTTTAGAATAATTTCCTGTAATCTGGACCTGGTGGTTGTAAAACTGAATAACGCAGAACATTTACAGGTCTCTTGAATAAACCATCCTGCCTGGGAAACAGTTTTCTGACTTTGGCCGCATCTTTGAAGTCTAGATCAGGGCTTCCTTGGACAGAATGTGCCGTCCTGGCTTGATGGACACAGGATGAACAAGACTCTCAGTTGCACCTGCATGTTCAGATGGTACCCATTCTTTGTACTTACTTTCAGAAACCAAGGACAATATCACTCCTTTTTATTGAGCCACAGTCCTAGTTGTGGAAGATCACTGAGATCAAATGTATTGGCCTAGAACAAGCTTTGGCAAGCCTCTGGGAAGAACATGTCTTTTTTTGTCCTACTTGAGTGTATTTCCAACATATTTCCTTGCCTCAAATGGGGTCATCCAACCATAACTCCTCATGGTAGTATCTTTTGATAACCAAGCCTTACTTTTTATCTGGATATACTCAGTTCTATCTGAGTTCCTGGGGTAGTTTATAGTGGACAAAAAGAAAGAAGTTATGGCCATCGTGCTAAACTGATTCTTATGATATCAGTCACCCTTTGCGAGAGGACCACGATAGTCAAGAGGTGACATAGAAGGTGAGAAATGGGAGAATTTCTCAGGATTGCTTATGCCCCCATTAAATTAATAATGAAAGACTACAGGGTCAATTTAAAAGCAGAAAATCAGATTTCAGCCAGTAGGAATGTTTCTACAATTAGGCAAAGCAAGTGACTGCATGTTTAATTATCATGCATTTTTCTCCACAACCTCAGCATGGAGAATCGCTTCTCCGAACTTCATAATTTCATGTGACATCTCCTTCTATGCTATATCTTAAACTAAACATTGTCTCATAAGACTGCCATGTGTCTCTTATGACACTAATGAATTATAAGCAATTTGAGGGCAAGTTCAAGTTGACATAGGACCTATAACAGCACTCAGCAAATGGCAAACTTCCACTGAAAATTTTTCGCTAACTCACTGGCATGAATTTGGGATTCAAGCAGCTCATCCTTCTCTGGTGTACATTTAAATCTTTTCCATCTTAAATATCAGTCATGCTACTTGGACTTCTCAGGAATAAAACTGCATTTCTTTAGGCTTGGAAGTTTCTCAGTCTTTAACCATGTTAATTAAAAATGCAAATACAGAGTGAACTTGGGCAGAGTGAACCCAAGGTTTCCTCTTCTGGCAATGTGTGCCCGCTCTCCCAGGTTATTTCTCTTTTTCAGGTCCTTGCTTTCTAATATCTTCTTTATCTGTTATCTGGAGAAGGGATGCAGAAGATAACATGGATGTTTTATTGTCCCTTGCATGGAGCTTAAAATAGTTGCCAATTTGTTTTAGTGTATTAAGTCAAAGAAGTCACTCTACTCTTCTTGAAATTTTTGACTTGTAACTTTGACACATCTATAGGTTAAAAACCAAATTCTACTTGGCCTTTTTAAAGTCCAGAGTAATTTCACTCAGGCCCAGGATTGCTCATTTGCATAGTTTGCTTAGATAGTGAGTAGTTGAGCCTTTCTCTGAAAGGCTTCACCATTTGAACTATCATGGTGTTCCTTTTTGGTATTCAGGGGGAAAAAAAACACACATTAATTTTCATAAAACCCACAAAGACAAAAGATGAGTCAAAGTGGTTATGGTCTATATCCTCCTATTATGCATAGATATTCAGTGTTGGAAAGAAAACAAATATTCACAATTTTAAAAAATTTATCCTCCAGCTGCCTTAATCCACAAGGGAAATGTTAGGATTGCAATAGAGGAGGAGACCTGTTTCTAATTCATAGACAGCCCTGCTGTCTGTGGATCTGAAGCCTTTTAAAGTTTGGGGAAATTCATTCCCTTGCTCCTCGCTTCACTGTGAAGCCTTTGCATGTTCTCCACTCCTCTCTGGCTCTTTCAAGAATAATTAGTACCTTCATCAATTTCCCTGCTCTGGCTCGTTTGACAAACAAATGCCATTTGAGTGAAATGTTTGCATTCTTTGCTGAGCACAATTTGGGGGCAGTTTCTCATTCTACAGATTTCACAGCAGTGATGCTCCCTAGAGAGTCATAAGTGAATTTGCGGTAACACAGGCAGTTTTTGATGACCAGCAATGTTTGAACTGGCCCTTCATTTCAGTGATTAACAGGTGTGGTGCAGGAGGCCCTTGGTTTCAGCTTCACTTAATTCAGCAGCCTGCTTCTGCTCTGCTACCAGGTCTGAGAAATGATAACACTGGACAGAAGAGTAACTAGACTTCTGCATATTTAGACTATTTCAGAAATGACTTGGCTAGAAAATTCTAACAAATTACACCAGGCAGGCACAATTTTCTAACTCCTACTTTTTACAATTTTATAAATAGGATAACTTATTTCAATCTATGTGTCTTAACTAAAAGATCTCTTTTAATATCAGAACTCCATAACAAATTATGATTGCTAACTTATAAGACCAGTCCTGAATCATTAGCCTGAAGATGAGCTATTTGCCTGAATTTCTTCCTTTTTTTCTCCAAGTTCCTGCATGTGGGTAATATACTTCCAGATAGTTTCTATTGTAAATAATCAGAAAGGAGAGTGAGAGGATGTAATAATAATAATTTATATTTCTACTTGTTTTCAAACAGTTTAAAAGTTAGTTTGAAGGGTTAACCAGAGAAGAGTTTCTGAGGGAGTGAGACAACACCCTGGAACGGGCTTCCCAAATTGCACTGATGCCCTTCTCTGAATCCGAATCTGAAGTATCTACTGCACACGGAGCATTGCAGTTTGGCTCTCGGTGAAACACCAAAGAAAGAAACACATTGTTTCCGGCTTTCTGAGAATGAGAGACAGGCCAGTGACACATGAAATAAAGAGTAATACAAATAACTCAAAGGGTCAGGAAACTCAAAATAAAGGGATCGACACCCTGGAGCTGAGACTGCCAGAAAAGGTTTTTCTACTTTGAGGAAGGGAAAGGAAAGGCACCGAAGGCAGAGGGCACAGAAACAAGGAGAATCGAGCACATGCACCAAAGGGTAAGGCTGACTCAGCTTCCCATGCTGAGAAGGAGGACATCATTCAAGTGTCCCTGGACGAGTTATTCTTAGGTTAGGAAGAATGGCATTTGTAGTGAGAGAGAGAGAGACTCAAGTTTCCTAACCAGAGAATTGATGCAGAGAAAGCTTTTGTGTATTTAGTTACTGCAATCTGGATTAGACTCAAGGTTCAGTATCAGTTAAAGCTCACCTATGAAAGAACAATTTGAGGCAAACAAACATTAATAATAAGATGAATAATCAAGGAAGTGCTCTAAATCAACTAACTCTGGTTGATTATCCTGGGGTTGAGATGAATCAACACAGTAGATGAAATTAATGAGTTCCAAGTAACTTCAAATATTATTTGAGTCACTCTAGCCATCCATGTTTCCAAATGATCCACCTTAAGTAATTATGGGGCAAAACTATTACCTGCGATGTGATCAAATCCAGACATCTAAGACAGGAAACCTACAGAGCAGGTTATTGACATATTCCATTCCTTATCACGACACTTAAAACCCTGGAAAAATAAGGGCCCTTATTCACAAATTTATGGAATTCACTAGAACCAAGGATGACCCTGTAATCCCTGCAGTCAGTCTTCAGAGAGATCTCACCCACAATATAACTCTTTGAAAGCAGACTTGTCTTTATAAGATCTTGACTTAAAGTCGGAATTTACGATCAGTACAATATTCATGATAGGCATTTTGCAGTGTGAATTAGGCTTTGATATAGTTTGACATTCACTGGGGGATATTTTAAAGGCAAAATTTGGCTATAGTTTTAGTCATTGGTTGCTTCATTATCTAAAACAGAAGAAAGCATTTATCAATGCATCAGTCAAAGTTATGGAGATCTCAGAATGTAAAATTACTTCGGGGGACTCAGGGGAACCATCACAAACTGTCTATCTAAAATGACTTCAATGTTATTTTTATTTTTTTACTGTGAATACTAAATTTGTCTGATTATAACAACTTTGCCTTATACTTACTTAAGAACAGATTCATGACCCTGCTTTCAAGCTGAGTTTAAACCTTAGAGAGATTTCCAAGGTATAAATAAAACATTATAATCAATACCACCCTTTAATAAGACTCTGGGAAATAAACTAGAAATTCCATTCTTCTAGAATGAAACATAAATTAATAAGATTTTCAAAATGTAGTTTATATGATGTATTTGGCTGCATCCTTGGTGTTATTTTCAAAACATAGAAATTAAACTATAGTATATTGAATTGAGAACATTGCACACTTTGGAACCAGTAGGAACACATGCTATGACTTTCCATGTATTGTTTTCAAGTTTATTTATTCATTCTACAAATATTTAGTACTTATTATGTATCAAAGACCATGAGAGATGCTAGAACACAAAAAGAAATGAAAAGGAAAATTATTTTTGTCATTATCCATTCTCCCATTATCTCAAGATAACTCTTTCCAAGTTTTCAGACTCTGGCCCATGATTCTTTTCCCCCTCAACAGAATCTAAAGGAAGTTTCTGCCAGAATGTAAATAAAGATTCAGCTCAATGTATGGATGGTTCATCTAGGCTGATTATTAATGGCAGGTTAGAAATAATCAATGTGTCTCCCTATCCCTTTAAGACTGGTTTTGCAAGTAGGCTGCTCTGGTCAATTCTTGATCTTTGGACAAGGGGTCCTAAAATCTTTCTAACTCTGGGAAAAAATTAATCAGATTTCAGGATGTCATAAGAGAAAGTATAGAGATAATTAGAGAATGAAAGGGCTGAAGGGAAGCCAATATCTATCTTGATTTCAGGAGTCAGAAGAAAGAAGACAAAGTGTAAATAAGGATGCACATGCGGCCACCTTTGAAGGTACTCATTTGTTAAGAGTTTATAATATTCTGTAGAGAAACGGTGTGTATGTGTGTGCATTAATTATGTTAGAATCTCTGACAACCACATTTAATGTGGACAGAAAAATCAATCCCAATTAAATGAACAAAAGAAAGGGAAGTCAGGTGTTACCATAATTCTTCCATGTGATTAGCAAGGCATGGATTTCTTCTTTTATAGCAAGTGTGGATATGCCGTAAACATTACGGACAAAATGTGAAAGACAAAAATGAACCAAGGGAAGTATTTTCAGTGACCCTCACTTTGGCTGCCTATGAGAACTGCAAGGGTGTGATCCTCTTATTACCAATGAAGACAAGCAAGATAGAAGCACAGCCTGGGGGGATAAAGCAAGTATTATGCTTGTCTACATGATGATAGGTTTGCAAGCTGTGAAATGTGTGGGCAAAAACATCTGAAAGCTTGTAAGTGTAGGTCTGGACAGGAGGAGGAGGAAGGTTGGCTTAGAAAGGTAGATCTGGGGATGATCTGCAAAATCATGCCCGTGTAGCTGAAAGAGCACAGGAGTCTGCCAGGGAGAGGGCGTGGTCTGGGTCATGCATTCCAGGAGCCAAGCCACGGCAGAGCTGGTCCCAGGCACTGGGGGAGGGCAGCGGGGCTGAGACTGCACAGGGCACGTTTCTGGAGCTAGAGCTTCAAGATTCTACTAATCCTGCCTTCTCCCTATGGCTAGGGCGTTTGCATTTCAGAAGCTGAAAACTAGCAAAAGTAAACAATGACAGCAACAACAAAACCAAAAATGAATAGAAGACAAATGATCACAAGAACCGGCAAATGTGAACAGAAAATGGAGCTGCTACCGAAGACCACGCACAGTGAGAAAGGGTGAATGGAATGTCCATCAGATAGAGTTCATCACTTTAATCTTTAATAATTTTTGTTCACATATTTTTTAATTCAAGAAATACACACTTAGCACCTTGTGTGCCTAGGCTTTGTGCTATGACCTGATGATGCAAAGGGACTGAAACCATTTTCCTGCCTTCAAGGTGCGGCCAGCCTAGTGTGGTTAATAGTAAGTCATCAAACAATCACACCAACATATGTGTAATTTCAAACTGTGATGGATGCAAAAAGGGAAAGACAGACGATGCTGTGAGAACACAGAACAGATCTAGTTTGTGGGGAGCATTGCCCAGGAGTGGGTATGGGTGGGAAAGGAACAAACACCAGGCGGAGGGGACACTACACGCAGAGGCTTGGAGGGGAGAAGGAGCTTGGGTCATAAGAAATAGAGAGACAGGGTTGGTCTAGCTGGAGCCTACTGAACAAGCTACTCTATTAAAAAAAATTTTTTTTTTTAATTTTGAGCAATTTGCTACAATATCTTGCTGTGCGACTTACAGTGTATGTTTGAGTCAGGTTTTAACTGTACTTGATGACAGTGACATTATGGATTGATATTGTGGGTCAGCACTTGAGAATCAAACTCTCCTATTCTGTGCAGACCACCTCCCTAGTGTCCTGGGTAGTGAGAAGACGACTTTGAGGAGTTGGCAGTCTGGCTGAGAAACTAAGACTGATGAAGAAACATTAAGCAGGGACCAGACGTATGCATAGCTCATGACTAAGTTGGGAATTATAAGTCTATTATGGTTGCAGGATTTCATAATTCGCAGGATCAGTGCAGTCTAGAAAAGAGTACAGGGGGTGGGGGTTAAGGAAGAGGACTCCAAGCTGGGCTTTGAAGGATGGGTAGGATTTGACTAGATAGGGAAGGAGAAAGGCATTATGAATATGAGAAATGACATGAGTATTAGATTAAAAATGACATATTTGAGGTCTAGTAAGATAACCAGGCTCTCACGAATAAATCGTGTGTGTTTAAAGGTTGTGGGAGATAATGTAATTTCGATGAAGGAGAACTTGGGGATCTGGGATGAGGAGTTCAGATTTTAAGCTGTTTCCAGGTGACTTGCCCTCATGTTTGGAAGGTGAGGCCTGATGGAGGCCTCCAAGGTCTCTGACTTAGAGGAGCATGGGAGCCTAGAAGAGGTAAGGGGTGGCGGGGCAGTGTCCCTGCCCACGTCACAAAGGGCCAGCTGTGCCCTCACTCCCTTCACTCCGGTAGAAATATTCCACTGCCCAGAAGCTAACAGCTGGTCCCAGGCCTCAACACCAATCAAAGCCTTATGCTTTAGACTTAGCAGTTGCATAGCTCACGTACGTTAAATGAAAGCTAGAAACTTAGCTCTTAGCACAGAATGCGGCACATGGTAAGTGGCGATAAATGGACAACATGGCCTCTTCTGTCCCTGCAACCAATATACCCTAATTTCTCTGTTCCCTCCTTGAATTTTCTTTCTTGAATTTAAATGCTATCACATTCTTTATTTTTCTAAACAGCTTCTGGCTCTGTAACACCCACAACAGTAGATCGCCAAGTGTAATCCCCTGACAAGCATCAGCATCACCTGGGAACTTGTGAAACACATTCTCCTGCCCCACCCAGGCCTGCTTAACCAGAAAGCAGGTGGGGCCCAGCGAGCTGTGTTTAAAAGATGCCATCCAGGTGATTCTCATGCACGCTAAAGTGGAGAAGGACGCACTCACTGGACACGGTGATGGCTCCTTAGACTGTCACACAAGGCTCTTTACAGTCTAGTCCTAATTTACTTCCCCAGCTTCAGCCCTTGCCTTGGCCACAATCCAACTGACACCGAGCACACAGTTTAGACAACGCACAATTTTCAGAGTCTCCTGACCATGCCAAACTCTTTAACGCATCCTTGCTTTTGTGTTAGCGTCCCTACGATCTTGTCTAGATTGCACTACGCTCGCTCTGGTAAACCTGCCCCTTTCCTTTCAAGTCCACCCTTAACATACCTTCACCATGACAGGCAGTTACTCTCTCCTCAGCCCCGAAGCCCTCTGTTCAGCCAACTGATACAATAACTGTCGCAATGAACTGAATGCTCTGTTTATATGTTAGCCTAGGTTTGGGACAGGAATCTTGTCACGTTCAACTCTGAATACTTACCCATATCGGAGAGTGGGACGCGGACTGCAGTCCCGGCTCTGCTGACCCTGGGTGCCCTCAGGCTGTGCCTTGGCTCTTTGACTCCGTCTCCACCCCTGCACCTGTTAAAATGAGGGGGTGGATTAAATAATCCTCGAGGAGTTAACACGTGGACTTTGCATTTCTAAAAAGCAGCCAGGTGAGTCTTACAAACTCCAAAGTTTGAGAACCGCAGTTTATGGCTTCCTTACCGCTACAGAATTAAAACACCTCCTGCTATGTATTTAGGAAAATTTCATCTTTTGTTCTTGCCACTTCAAATAATTCAACCTCCTAAATTGCTGCCCTACCAGGCAAATCATAATGCGTAAATCGGCCCAGGGCTCCTCTCTGCTATCAGCTGAGACTGATTTAAGGAACTTTCTCCTACTTTCAAAAAGAGGCCCAGCAAAGAGCTTAGCTGGAAGCTCCTTAAAGTTATCAGTAACTTGGAGAAGCAGCTGAAATTAGGTCTGGGAAGGAAGTGAGAAATTTCCCCCCACAAAGTGTGTTGGACACATTTCTGTTTGACAAAACAAATTAAAGAAATTCTTAAACAAATTAACAATCATATATTCACATAGTTAAATGAGTTCCCAATCATAGATAAAATGGGAGGGCCTCTCCAGCCCCAATTTCTCATGAGCTGATTGTTACAGTTTTTGTAAAAGTGGTAAACATCCAGGAATGTGTATATCTGAATATTCTTTTTCTTATCAGCCAGTGGCAAGGACCGGCCACCCACAGTACCTTGAAGCTGCAGTTTGCTACCAGCAATGATTTGGTTAACCTTTGATTAAACATCGGAATTTAAAGCATGAAAAGGTCTGGAACCCGACACAACCCTTTGACACCACGCTGTCTGTCATTAATGATAATCCACCATTAGATGTTCAGCTTTGAAAATGGAATTAGACGACTCCAGTTTTCAGCCCTAACCCCGCAGCACTGTAAACTGAACCCTGCTGTGTTTGGAGACTTCCTGATTTACTGCTCTGCCTTTTAACTGTTTTCAGGCAAATGGGAATTGAGGGCAGGGTAAAAGAGACCAGGGATCAAGTGAGTACAAACAAGGCATCTCAACTACCATCAAGGGAAGCGACTTTCTGCTTCGATAAGTCACCAGGTCAAAAGGGCTTTATTCCCAAGTTGATTTAATCTTCCTTTTTTTGCTTCTTTCTTTCTTTTCTTTTCTTTTTTTTTTTAAACTAGGTGTAAGAATTTCCTTGTTGGGACATCATGCAAGAAATATTGGGTATCCTTTTTCACTTCCTTTTAAAAACAACAGCAATAATGTTAGTGTTCCCCCAGGTCCCTCCTAAGTCTCAAAGGTGGTTCCCTTTTAACCACAATACATCAGTGTGTCTGAAGGCTCCACATCCCATTTCATGTAGAGCGTGGTGTTCAGAGCAGGGCACAGTATGTGTCTAAGTGCTTGTTGAATGAACAAATGACCAAATCTGCCTCCTAGTTTCAGGACTGCGGTTTGCACATAGGCAAGTTTTAGGCAATAGGAAAATTACAGGCCGTTGACTCAGATTTCTTTTGCTGTTAACCGTTGACTTGTTATTCTTAGGCTCACTTTTTTTGGCTCTGGAGTCCGTGGCGATCCCTCTCCACTCCCACCCCATAGATTTTAGCTAATTGCTGTTCAGCATCTCTCTCAGCTTCAGCTGGTGGAACGAGGGGTCTCAATGTCCAGGCTCCTTCTTCAGTCTCCATCCTGCAAAACCCTCAGGGAGGACTGTGATCCCTCTTCCCCTTCCCCTGAGAGGAGAGAGATTTAGGCATCGTTTTCCATGTAAGTGCGAAGGACTCGAGCAAACTGTATTTTCTTTGGATCTCAGATGCAGAGATGGCCTAACATAATTTAATCGTTACATTCTCTTCACCAAATGTGATTACATTGTACCACTGCCATACAGAAACTTGTCAAACTGTAATAACCTCCAAGAAATTTCTCTTTCAAGTAAAGGTTTGTGGAGTACCACTACAGCCACAACATCAGTGTTACTTTGGGAACCTGGAGGCTCTCCCAGATTAAATCTTCCAACCCTACTGTGCTGGGAAACGTTATCATATTTAACAAACACACATAACATTTACAATGAAATAGATACTGTTTTATGTGCTTTATAAGTTTTAAATTTGTTTAATTTTCAAAACAATCTAAGAGTTAGGGACTATTATTAGCTCTATTTCAAAATGAGGAAAGAGACACAGGCCTCTAAGAGATCACTCAGGCAAGGAATGGCAGAGGGAGTATTCCAATCCGGAGAATTCCAGCTACAAGGCCTGTGCTCTTTACTTGACTCCATCTTCTCAAAAAAACTTAAATTACAGATAAACGATATTTAATGGTACCATTAAATATCATTAATAATAAAAGAATAGGATAAGTGATTTTATTAACAATAAGAGATATATGAGAATTTCTTCTATTATTATTTTTACTATGATCCATAGGTACTATAATATTAGCATTTCTTTTCTGTGATATATGTCATAAAATTTGCCATTTTAAACATTTTTTTAGTATATAGTTCGGTGGCGTTATTTTCACAATGTATGCAACCATTACCACTATCTCTAAAATTTTCCATTACCCCAAGAAGATGCTCTGTACCCATTTAGCAATAATTCCCTATTACTTCTTTCTGTAACCACTAAACTACTTTCTGTTTCTATTAATTTACCTATTCTAGATGTTTCATGTAAATGTAATTATATAGTATTTGTCCCTTTATACTGGCTTCTATTACTTAGCATAATATTTTCAAACTTCATCCATATTGTAGTAGGTATCAGAACTTTAGCCCTTTTTATGGCTGAATAATATTCTACTGTACATATATACCACATTTTGTCTATCTGTTCATCTGTTGAAGAGCCTTGGGTTGTTTCCTCTTTTTGACTGTTGTGAATAATGCCTGAATAAACATTGACACACGTGTTTTGGCTGAAGCCCCTGTTTTTCAATATTTTGGAATTGCTAAGTCATATAGTAGTTCTATTTTGAGCTTTTTGAAGAACTTCCAATAGTTCTCAATAGCAGCTGTATTTTACACCCCCACCAATAATGCACAAAAGTTCTAGTTTCTCCGTATTTGAGCAACACTTATTTTCTGGGTCTGTTTTTGTTTGACTATAACTATCCTAGTAGGTGTGAAGTAGTATCTCACTGTGATTTCAATATGCACTTCTCTGATGACTGATGAAGAGGCTTTTGAAGTGCACATTGGTCATCTACATATTGTCTCTCAAGAAATGTCTGTATCAGTCCTCAGCATATTTTTTCAAATTGGGCTGTTGAACTTTCTGTTGTTGATTCTGTTAAATCTATGTCAGATTTAAGATTTTCAAATATTTTTCTCACTTTGTGGGTTGTATTTTCACTATCTTAATTGCAGCTTTTATGTACAAAAGGTTTTTGGTTGTTGTTGTTGCCTGAACTTTAGGCATTTATTTTTAAAGAACAGTTGCCAAATCAAAGGTTGTAAGGATTTGCCCTATGTTTTCTTCTGATAGTTTTATAGTTTTAACTCTTAGGTTTTAATCCATTTTGAGGTAATTTTTGTATATGGTGTAAGGTAAGGGTCCAACTTCATCTTTTTACATGTGGATTTCCAGTTTTCCCAGCACTATTTGTTGAAGAGACTGCTCTTTCCCCCACTGAATGGTCTTGGCAACATTTGTGGAAAATGATTTGACCAAATGTGCAAGAGTTTACTTCTGGGCCCTTTATTATATTCCATTGGTCTGTATGTCCGTTGTGATGCCAGTATCACACTGTTTTTTTATTACTGTAGAAAGTTAATATTTATACAACTAGGTTCTAATCAGCCACTATAAGATTGAGGGTCAGCAGCTTTGTTATATAAGTAGATCATTTGTGTCCCATAAACACTGAGCTCACTTAGCTAAAGCTAATTACTCTAATAAACACATAACTCCAATATTAGAGAATTGGACCTCACCAATATCCAGTTTTCTTGTCACTCTGGGCAGATTGAAGACCTCAGGGACCATATGACTAGTTCTGGCCAAAAGGCCCTTAATAGGCATGACACGTGTCACTTCAAGGCCAAACATGAGAGACTGGCTGTGAGACCTTTGTGGCCCTCTTCTGCTTCAACAGCCACTGCTGTGGGGGGTTCTGATGCTGCAGCAACAGGGATGGACCCAGCCTGTGTCCCTGAGTGGCTATGGAGCAGAGACCCCCCCCACCAACCTTCACCCCACCCTAGACGGCCTGTGTTGGACCAGTAGCATGTGTGACAAATGACCTTTTGTTGTGGTAAACCACAGGGATTTGGGGCCATATTTGTTAAAACAGCACAAGTATTCTCAAAGTGTGGTCCCTGAACCAAGGGCATCAGCTTCATTAAGGAGCTCATTAGAAATGCAAATTCTCAGGCCCCACCCCAGAGTATTGAGTCAGAATCTCTGAGGTTTTGGACCAGAAATCTATATATTAAAAATCCCTCCAGGAAATTCTTATGCAAGCTAAAGTTTGAACACCATGGCAGGAGCATAATCTGGCCCATCCTAATACTTGGTGATAGGCTTTTTAAACTTATTGAATAACTAAATATAGTTTTTTTTTCAGCAAGTAGAAGATCAAATTTTATTTACTACCTGTATAAAAAACATATTACACATCAAAGAATCAAAAGAAAAAAAAAAGAGAAGAAAAAAAGGGGGGAAATAAAGAAAAGATTATCTACTAAAGACTAATTTATAGTTTATACAGCATAAACCTTCTAGAAATTGATCTTTTCAGTAGTTCAGGTTGTATCCGAATGGGCATGACTTAGTCAGCTTACTGTTTTAACTAAAACTATGTTTGATTTTTTAAATACTGCAGATTTTAATAAATAAACTAAACAAAGCCTCAACGCAGAACAGTCACTGCCAGTAAAACCCAATATCCCTGCAGATGAGAGTGTCACAAATGTATTCCAGTGGTCTGCAGATTTTCCTCTACATACAACATTTAAAAAACACATTAAAACAGACCAGCTTCCAGACTAAACTAATGAAGAAATCACAGCTCAGTGCAAAATATCTTAGACTGCATTTCCTTCTAGTTTTCCTCAGGTGAAGAAGTGGTTGCATGTTATTGAAAATGTAACAAAAGTGGCTCATGCCTTCATACTCCACCCACCTCCCCATCTCTCTCATATTTTAAAAACAAAATAACATTTCCTATAGCCAGCAACCTTTTTAATGTTACATATACTATTTCCAAGGCACATCTGATGACATAGTTTAGAACACAGTTGGTGTCCCAGTGTGTTTAACATGCAGTTTCTTCAGGATCCCTCTCCTTTCTGAATTGCAAATGGAGGAACTGAAAGTGAGAGGTAAAGACTGGAGGGCCACATTCTGTCTTCGGCAATTGTGTACCAACACTATTGTCAAATGTAATGTGAAAGAATTGTAAACTAGGAACTTCTACAGTTTCTGAAACACGCTTCAGGACTGCTGCTTCTTGCGTATTTTCCTCTTCCTGAGGCAATCATCTTTTCATCTCCTGGAGTCTGCTGTAGCTTCGAAATGTCATCGCCAGAAGCACTACTTGGGCCATTTATTGCCGTTTCTGAAGGGCCATGCTCTTCATTCACATCTTTTGCCGAGCCCATTTCAGTAGCTGAAGCTGTATCAGATTCAGTCATCCCATCCATCAGAAAATGGAAAAAGTAAAACTGACTGCACATTCTTCATCGTGATCTTCTCTACCATCCCTACTGTCACCACCTTAGTAAGGGAGGTACTGAGTTTAGCTGCAGTACAGGATGTGTGAAGAGAAGTGGTGGAAAAGAAGATCGTGAATAAAGGTTTGGGCCACAGCAAGCATGATGTATGCTCAGTAAGTGATGGTTATCTTCCTCTGCCCTTTGGCTCCTTAGTACCTCTTGATTGGACTAATGCAGAAACCCACTAACTCTCTCTTCTGTTCAGTTTTTCTGGATTCTAGTCCCTCCTGCACTACATGACTAGTTTGCATTAACCTTTCAGAAGTTCATCTTTGATTACATCATTTTTAACAGCTTTAGTGCAATGGGATTTTCCCTGGGGAACCTGGAATTAAGGGATGCTTTCCATCGTTAGCAGAATGGATGAGAATGGTTCATTATGCATAAACTGTTTGCACAAAGGATGTGGTTTATGCTAAACTCTGCTTTCCTTTGGGGATTCTGGAATTTTTGTACAAGTGAGGCAGAATGCCAGGGTGACCAGCTTCCAATAAAAACCAGTCTCTTAAGAGCTTCCCAGCTAGACAACTTTCATGTGTGTTGCTACAACCTGTGGATGGAGAATTATGTATCTTGTGTAACTCCACTGGGAAAAGACTCTTGGAAGCTGGTACCCAGTTTCCTCAGTGCCACACTTCATTCACCTTTTCTCTTTGTTGATTTTACTGTGTCACCTTTCACTGCAATAAATTATAGCCCCAAATACAACTGTCTGCTGAGTACCCTGGTTGTCCAAATGAATAGTGGGCTGAGGGGGTCTTGAGGATCTCCAACATAACCTCTGACTGTTAACTTCTACTAACTGCTAACCCAATTGCTCTATTGTTTTTGACAATGCCATGGGGTATAAATTACTTCACAGTTTAATCCAATTAATGACTAGCCCTCTGTAGGGGTAAGGTATTGCCAGACTTTGAGACGTGCTTTACCCCAGAAGGGCTCCTCTTAGCTGTCTCTTTCCCTGGTTCTCTCTGTTTATTTTTAAGCTGATCTACCATTTTCCTTGTTGCTACTAATATCATGGAGCTACTAGTTTTTTCTCAACTGCTCAGGACGAAGGTCACTAATGTTTGCAACTCCTTCAGGCATAAACTTCCCCATGCTCTATTCCAAATGAAATCTGCTTCCTTAGAGAGATGGAGAACTTCGGAGCTCTCTGAGCCCATGGCCTGATTAACTCATAGTCCTGGGGCAGAACTTCTATTCCACAGCAATGGAGCAGGGCCTGGGGATGCAGGCCTGCTTCTTTCCTAAAGATGCTCTGCTCTTCCAGCAGGGAGGACTGGATGGGGAGGCAGCCGTGTTCTCTCAGGTTACCCTTCTGGTGTGGATCCTCCACCCTGTGAGAGGCAGTCAAGGCCTCGTCTTCCAAGCCAATCACTTCCAGGTAGGGATCCTGCCCTGTGAGCGGGGTTGGATAGGGAAGCAAGCTTCAGGTCTCTTTGCTGTGCCTGCCTGGAAGAGTTTTTGCAACAGAGGATGCAGGAATGAGAGAGGGTGGCAGCCCTTCCTGGAGTGAAATTGTAGTCCTAGACTAGGAGTTGGGGGGACAGGGAGCCCCATCTTCTTGGCCACCCCTGCCTGGTGTGGAGCTTCTGTTACCTTGATCAAGGAAGAGGGGTGGGAGTAGATTGTAACTAAGATGCCACAGGCTCTCACTTTCTTACTAAGAGTTGGTAGAGTTTCTTGAATAAATATTTCCATATTTAAAACTTCCACAGACAAGTGGTTTTTTAAAAATTATCACTTGTAATTTTCATCAGTTAACTGGCTCCTTTACTGGGCAAAGAGTCCCTTGAGTTCCTTGCACTACCATCCTGGAAGTCCTATTTCTGATCATGTCATTATTACATTCAAAATTGTCAGAGACTGGCTATTTCCTACTAAAGTAGAGCCTATATTCCTTAGCTTGCTTTTCAGTGTCCTGTATAATTTGACTCCATTTGGTATCACTATAATCACGACATAACAAGTCTGGTGGTCCTTGAACATATCTGATGCTGCTCACTCTGTCAAAACTTTCATTTCTTCAGATGCCCATTGGACAAATGAAAAGATGCTGAAAATCACTAATTATTAGAGAAATGCAAATCAAAACTATAATGAGGTATCACCTCATGCTGGTCAGAAAGGCCATCATCAAAAAGTCTACAAATAATAAATGCTGGAGAGAGTGTGGAGAAAGGGACCCCTCCTACATTATGGGTAGGAATGTAAATTGGTGCAGTCACTATTGAAAATAGTATGGAGGTTCCTTAAAAAACTAAAAATAGAGTTGCCATATGATCCAGCAATCCCACTCTCAGGCATATATCTGGAGGAAACTCTAATTCAAAAAGATACATGCACCCCAATGTTCACAGCAGCACTATTTACAATAGCCAAGACATGGAAGCAACCTAAATATCCATTAACAGATAATTGCATAAAAAAGACGTGTGTGTGTGTGTGTTTGTGTGTGTATTTATACAATGGAATACTACTTAACCATAAAAGGGATAGAAATAATGCCATTTGCAACAACATGGATGGACCTAGATATTATCATATGAAGTGAAGTAAGTCAGACAGAGAGAGACAAATATCATATGCTATCACTTATATGTGGAATATAAAAAAGTGATATAAACGAACTTATTTACAAAACAGAAACAGACTCACAGACATAGAAAATAAACTTATGTTTGCCAAAGGGGAAAGTGGGGGAGGGATAAATTAGGAGTTTGGGATTAACAGATATTTGCCACTATACATAAAATAGATAAACAGTGAAGTCCAACTATATTCAACATTTTATAATAACCTATAATGGAAAAGAATCTGAAAAAAAATCTGAATCACTTTGTTGTACACTGGAAACCAATACAACATTGTAAGTCAATTATATTCAATATAAATAAATATACAAATAAACTCATTTCCTTAAAGAATATGTGGTATACACACACACACACACACACACACACACACACAAAATGGAATATTACTCAGCCATAAAAATGAAGGAAATATTTCCATTTGCAGCAACATGGATGGACCTAGATTATCATACTAAGTGAGTAAGTCAGAGAAAGACAAATATATGATATCACTTATATGTGGGATTTAAAAGTCATACAAGTGAACTTATTTACAAAACAGAAACTGACTCAAGGACATAGGAAACTAACTTATGATTACCAAAGGGGAAAGAGGGGGAGGGGAGGGATAAATTACGAGTATGGAATTAGCAGATACACATTACAATATACAAAAAATAAACAACAAGGATTTACTGTACAGCACAGGGAATTATATTCAATATCGTATAATGATCTATAATGGAAAATAATCTAAATAATATATATAAATAAAAGAAAGCTTTCATTTCCTTTCATATCATAACACATATTCACAGTCTTTATTTCTTCAATATAAATATCCCTCTTGTGTCTTTAATAATTTTTCAGCTCACAGTTGCCTCTCCCTATGTCACATTCTCTTTTTCTAGTTTTGTCCAAGTATTAATAGACGTTATCATTCGCTGCAGGTAGTACAATATCCCACACATAGTAGGCACTCCAGAAATATTTCTTGTTCCGTGAGCAAATGGCTGAATGAGAACAAGTCATAGCAGAGAGTCAAAAGTAAGGGCTTCACCATTTAAAGAGGACTTTCTCACATATGCTTCCCATTTGCCAGTCCCAGCAACAATGTTGGTGAAGATTGTCATTATTACTCCCATAAGGAAATTGAGGCTTTAAAATTTAAGATTTATACCCAAGATCATACAGATACTGACTAGCCACTTGCAGATCCGAGTTCAAAGCCTGTGCGCTGTTAAAAACCAAACTTTTTCTAAACTGAAAGTGCCTTCTCCTATGGAGCCCTGCTCATTTTTCAATTAGAAAGGCATAGGGAAATTAAAAATAAGGACAAAACAGATAAAGGAACCCCTTTCTGAAACTTTTGCTTAGATATCTAAAATGTAAACTTAAGCCTTTGGTAATGAATGTTGGTTATATAATAGATAGGAACAAAGTAAGTCTATTCTTCACAAAAATGCTCTGTGTTAACCTAACCACATGGCCATTTTATTACAGTAACTATGTTGTTTTGAAAGATAACGCATTCCACTGGAGATGAAAGATAAGCAACTGCAGTATGTGGAGGAAAAAGGGGAACTTTTGTTGTATATATGAGCAAGGCTAAGGTCAGGTGAGAGTTGCCTGAAGAAAAGGATTTGGAAAGGAATTAACTTCTGGGTGAGGGGGAGTGCTATTTAGAAATGGTATTTCACCCCCTTCTTTTAGTTACTGAATCACTGTGGACTCATTCACTGAGTGTTATCCTCATAAAAAGCCCCTTTGATTGTCAGGAGGTAGATTTTGTTCACAACCACACTTGGCATTCTGATTCCTCCACTTAGGTGGGCAGTTATCAACAGAAGGACTTTTTTGGTAGGTGTTGGTTAAGAGTTAAAAAATAACTCTTTATCCAATGTGTGGAAGAGGCAGAACCAATGTGATAGCACTGTACCTTGCACCCCGAACCCTGAACCTTGAGCAGCACTTTGCCTATCTTTAAAATGGACATATTACTTCTGTTTATGTGTGCCCCAAAGATGAAAAAATATGTGAACATTTCTAACAAAATGCCTGGCATATGGTATGTGCTTAAGAAAGTTCTACTTGCCTGCTGTGCCTCTCCATCATTGCTACCCTCTGGATGTGGTCCCAGATTCCCTGATTGGTTTTATCAAAATGGATAAAAACATATACAAAAGAATGCTAACAATGCAATGCATTAAGGGGGCTTGGAATTCCCCATCAATCACTTACTTTAACCATGCCATAAGAGTGGTGATGGGGAGTGGGTGTAGTAAGGGAAACTGGAAATGTTACATGTACAGGCAATCATACAAGTAATAGATGATTTACTCTGTGTGTGTTCCAGTTTGAAAAATATTTTCATGTACATACTCCCACTTGATTCTCCCCAAGCATGATGATGTATATGTGCTTATCTTCCTTTTGCAAATAGAGACTGAAGTTCAGATGATACACCAAACATGTTAGAATGAAAACATCAATATGGGTGACCAAATTTTCTATGGAGAGAAAATAAGTAGTCATTTAATAATACTTTGTAGAAAGAAAGATGGCAACAACAAAAATGTTAGGAGATTCCCAAACCTGGACATAAACTATATACCAGCCGAAGGAAGGGGACCGCTACATCTGCAAAAACAAGAACAACATTGCAACAATTTATTGATCCCTATGGAAGCCAGCGCCCCCCACCCCAAACTTTTCTATAAGCCCCCTACATTCTCTCCCCAGCAGGCTCACAGTCTTGGAGGCATTAGCCCACTGTGACCTCCTTTGCCTAGCAAAGAAATAAGCTGACTTTTCTACTTTAAAAAAAAAAATAGATGGCAACAGATAGGTAATTTCATATTAGGAACGAGGTGTCAGATATATTCATGCTTGGGGGAGATGAACAATACTTATTTTGGGACTACATTTGTCATTATGTAACTTCTCATCTCTGTTATCAGATTTTTTTCAAAAAGAATTTTTCTCCTTCTTTTATGTTGTTATCCTTATAGAATTTCTGATAAATGCACATCACACTTAATAGTGAAAGCATATACACTTTCATTTGTCATATATTCCTCCATACAAGAAGCACTCATTGGATAACAATAAGGAATTTAGAACAGCATTAAAGAGTCGTATTTTATTGATCAACTTTTAGTACATTTGTAATGGATGAGTTGAAATGTTGTATTTTGGCAATATATTTTTATTCACTTTTAACTTTAAGTCCCTCTGAACATTCTGACTACTTGATGTGTTATTTTTAAATCCTAAGGATTTTCATTTCTTTCTCTATCTATTATTTGATAAGAATTAATGTTTTTGCAGCTTGTTTCCAATTAAAACAAGAGATGTGTAATTGTAAATACTTATTTCCTGGAGTTTGGGAAAAATAAAATAAAATAATGTGAATATTTTTGGTGTCTGAAATTGTATACTAATAATTGAATTATTTGGAAAATTATGTTATTTGCATTGTATATTATTATTATTTATTTAACATAAACAACAAAATTTTAGAATGCATGGCTAAGGACAAAGGAAATTTAACATGAACAAAAGAGAGTTTTATTTCTCCCTAGAAATATATATTAAATTTTATTCTGGGTTCACTTTACAAAAAATTAAACCTTGATTTATTTTTAGTCTGACTTTTTGCTAAGAGATTGAAATCTCTTTTTAAAAATTGTTGTCTCTGATAACATTGCCCAGAACACTTGCTGAAGATAAACACAATGGAATCAACAGAGTAATGTGATATTTCCTCATGGAATACCAAGCTTATCCCTCGTGGGACGCAAAACCCATGATCAACTGGCAGGGTTGTGAAGGTCTCTCTTACACACTAGATTGATCTGATAATCCATACCATGTTTGGACATATTTTATGTGTTATAACTTATATTCTTTTGTTTCTATGGCAACTGATAGCTTTGTAAATTTTTGAAGCACTAGGGAAAGAAACATATTGGCAGAATGCTTAGGTTTTCATTTTTCCATAAGATAGAAAAAGCAAAATACTCAACGACTAGCTATGATGATGTGACAAGAGATTATTTAATTATTCTTGACATGCTTCTATGTAGCCAAGAAGTAATCTTAACTTTGTTAAAGGCCTGCATTGATTTAAAAACAAACTCAAATACAAAAATTTATTTTTCTTATTTTAATGAAATCATGGATTATTTAGCACAACAACATCATGTGAAGTATATGTACTGTTTTGGTACAACTGGAAAGGAAACCTTGCAATTTTGAGTAACCAAATGGATTTTAGTTTTTAGTCACTATGTTTTACTGACACAAAATTAGATTTTTTTTTTAAAAAAATCAAGTTTCTTAAATTTATTCCTACGTGAGAAAATTTCAATAAATATTTGCAGTTTGTTCATCAAAACTTTTTAGTTTTCTTAATTGGCTAATGACTTCTATTGACATAGGTCAGGAATTAGTAAACTATGGCCAAATTAAGCCTGTTGATGTGTTTGTACATCTTGTGATTTAAGAATGATATTTACATTTTAATAGTTGAAAAAAAATTTAAAGAACAATATTTTACAACACATGGAAATTATCTGAAATTCAAATTTTAGTGTTTATAAATAACGTTTTATTGGAACATAGCATGTCTTTTCATTCATGTGTAGCCCATGGCTGCTTTTGCACTATAACAGCATATTGAGTAGTTGGGACAGAGATCATATCTCTCACAAAGCTTAAAGTATTCTTTATCTGGCCCTTTACAGAAAGTTTGCTGGCTCCAGAGATAGTTACCTAGTTACCTCTAAATCCCAGATGGCTACTAAAGAGCATACACACACACACACACACAAAATGCACCCTGGGTGTGTGTCCTGTGAAAATATTTTCATTCCAAATACTTTGATTCCTGGGAACTATCACTTACATTTTGAATATATCTTTTCAAGTTTAAAAATTATTAAGAAAACAATTTTCCATCTTTACCATCAAGATCATGACAGTTTAAAAAAAAACTGAAAAACCAAAGACAACCTATTGTGCAAATATAAATCTCATGGGTTAAATATACTTAAATCCTGGGTCACAAACGTTACTGATATACGAACATCTATCTTCTCCTTCCTCATTCCCTACCATTGGACTGAAACATCATATAGTCATTATTAGGACATTTGTTGTCAGATGGTTGATACTATTAGTCAGAGTGGTATGTTGGATCGTTACTGAAAAATGATGGAATCTAGATTTAACTTAATTTTAATAATTTGTATTATCTTGACGGGAAATCCAATTGTATGTTACTTAACAGTCTGATGCCTAATCGTATACTTCTATGATATGATAAGACATATCCAACAATTTACACACTGATCTGTATTTTCCAAAGAAAGACAGCTCAAATGAAAATAGCTTTCAAATTGTTTAGAGCTCTGGGGAGGGGATAGCTTGTGGGAGAGATATAAGGAAAAAGCCAAAGGGTTTAGGACTCTTGACCTTTGCCTCTTTCAGCTAAGCAGTTTTGTTTTCTCATACTGCAGGTCCTTCCTGAGGACTTTTAATATTCTACTGTTGCTAAATGCAGTGGTTTTATACTATGTCAACTTGAGCTAACCAGAACTACATTTTCCAGCAATCCCTTCCTTGTATGATTCTAGATTAGTGTTGGCCACAAGGGAGGTCTTCATTAGATTTGGTAGCCACGTGGAGAGGTATCATTATGCCCTGAAGTTCAGTGTAGGGCTAGCTCATGCACATCATCACTGACCTGACAGATTCCTTTCATTTGCATGAATGCATGTGGTCCGCCAGCTCCTTTAGCTTCTCCGTGTCCTCTGCCAGTCACAATACAACTCTCCTATGGTGCAGGGTACCAGTTTCTTCTGCAGGTCACCCACATAGTCATGGGTGGAGGTGGTGAGAAGCAGAGGCAAATTCCAGCTTGACCCCACAGCTTTCTGTTGTCCTTGAGAGTTTCAGTTTGTGCATGCTCTATCTGTTTCATGTTCAGGATTTCTCCCCAGAAAGGCTGAATCTGCTGACTTCAGACCCACTACCAGACATAGATGCAACCACCTTCTGCACAGGTCTTCATAGATCACACCTCTGTATATAGTATAATACCAAAAATAAGTCCCTTATTCCATATCACTTCAAGATGTATGCCTCTCTAATAGAACCATAGCAGGTATATTAAAATTATCTGAAAGCTATTCATCACCCATACACACTGTTTCATAAATGAGGAAACTGCAATTTATAGAAAAAAGAAGTAATAGTCGTCATTGTCATCATAGGAGTGGTAGTAGGAAACATTTATCCAGGCTTACTCAGGAAATACTTAAACATGTGAAGTCACCTAATCCTCATTCTAACCCTCTAAGTTAGCGTTACCATTTCCCCCACTGTAAAGGCAAGGAAAACTGAAGTAGAAAGAATGTGAGTTTAAGGCTTGAGGTCATAGCTATTTAAATAGTGGAGTTAGAATTTGAATCAAAGCAGTTTGAGTCACTCCAAGCTCTTAATAACAGCTTATCTTTGATGGCAGAGATTTTATCTTTGATGGTAGAGATGAACTGAAAAAAAGTATATTCCAGGTCTCTGTTTTCACAGGCAATTGCTTGAGCAATTCACAAATACTTACTCAGTATCTACTATAGGGCCTGTTTTAGACGAGCAAGACAAACATGGTCTCTGCCCGCATGGAGCCAGCATATATGTTATTATATTAGCATTTGTGAAATGAAAACTGTGCTCCTGTTTGAAGCTATATCTATATTTATCATTCTCACTCTATCTCTCAATGTAGCTGTATTTCATCATATTTGAAACATTCAAACATATTAGAGGTGATTTGAAGAAAATCATAGGCATTGAGAGCAATTGTTTTGAATAGTAAGGAATAATAAAAAATTTATAGTTCCTAAAATATTTAAAGTAGAATTTGTATTTTCAAAAATATAATCATTTGACATGAAAATTATGATATACATGATTTGGGAAGAAAATTATAAAGGTCCATTTCTCATTCACAAATGAACAGACAGGTCAATTATGTACTGTGGTTGACCATATGTTTTTGTAAGTAAGCTATAGTAGTAAAACCCTTCAGACCCTTACACCTGTTGGAGAACCCTGGTAGTGCTCACTCTGAAGATTCTTGATAACATACATAATTGACTATAAACTAGAATCAATTTTAACCTTGAATCTAGCATGGAACTTCTGTTATCTAAGAATTGTCTCTCCAGGAAGCTCAGGATTCTTTAACAAGTTACAGCCTTTAAGCGGCCTCCTAAAATGAGTCTTTCTATGCTTACGAAGAAGATGCCCTAAATGGCAAAGAAAATCTTCAGGGCCTGTCCTTACTCAGGCTGCCATGCAGAAAGGATTTTCTGCTGGTTGGTGTTGTCAATAAATGTCATTCTTTCATGCATTAATTGGGAGGCTTGTGAGAGAAGTAACAAGAGGTGAATGAGCCAAGAAGAAGGAAAAAAGGTTCAGACAAGGTAAGAGAGCAATAAAATGAGATTCCATATAGAGGTGATTGCAATTAGAAGTGGCAATAGGAGGGGTGAGTAGCAAACTCTGGGGGGAGGGGAAGGACCACTTGTGCTTGATTAGCCCTTAAATACAAAGGACATCATTAAGTCTTAACTTAAATGTGTGTAGCGTTGGATGGAGCAGCTTCCTTTCCCTCTGCTTTCTCTTTACATGTGGTAGCATCCAGTCCTCCCCCTGTTCCCTGACTCACTCTTCCTCTTACCATGTATGGTGACTTAACTGTAGAATTTTTGAGAAGGGCTGACTCTCTGTAACATTGTCCTTTTTGCTCCCTTTTCTCTCTGGGACTATCCTGGCTATTGAGAGCATGTGTTCAGCAATGGGATGAGTTTAGAGGAGAAGGTTCTGCCTCTGCTATGGGGGAGTTCTGAGGTTGCTCAACACTTCCCACGACGGGGGGTAAACCTGACTAATTCTGAGGTCCAGTGTTGGGAAGTCCACCATTCCTAGCTCAGGTACCATCATGTCAGGCCATACTGGAACTTAGATGGAAGTATACTCTGTTCTCTTACTGATATGCTGAGAGATGTGTGGCAGTACTGAGGAGAAGGAGTGGGAGATGTGGCTTATCTAAGTAATTTATTCCATTGTATCTTATAGGAGGTAGAGGCTGCCCAGTATATGATACATCCACTGTCTGACGTCACACACTCATACCCAAGGGGTCCTATCCTCCCCAGGGCTGGGGAGTAATGGTGGCATTATCGCATTAATAGAAAGGGCCTCCTACTCCTCTCTCTAACCCTCTTAATACCCATGACAGGAAAGAAGGCATGTAGAGAAACTTGGACAGCTCTCTCCCAGACTTTAGGAAAATATGCTCATTTTCCTTTGGGTTCATCTTTCCATGACTTTTACCATTTACAGCAATGGGACTAGAAAGAACAAGTTTGGATCTGAGACAAAGGTTCTAACAAGTCTGCTTATGCAAGCCTCAAGCAAGAGTGTCAAAAGGAAACCATGTGTCTCTCACAATAGCCAGCCTGGTATGTAGCATAGAAGACGAGAGACTTGGGCCTAATGCTTGTCAAGTAACAAAGTGTATTTCTGCCCAGAGTGTCAAGTTGTATCCTTCCCAAGATCAGTGTTGGAAAAAGGCATCTGGTCAAGGATGGGGCACTTCTGCATCCTGGCTGTGTTTCCTTCTTTGTCTCAGAGGTGGTTCTGATAAAACTGCTGCCTTTTTCTCACAAATAAATTAGCAGAAGCCCTTGGTCAGTGCATCTAAGGAAAGATGCTCTGGCCAAAAGTGTATTAATCTATTGAATTCTGCTAAACCTTTTGTGAGTAACATAATGATGCTCTCAATTCATGAAACATCACCATATAGGTTACCACGGTAACTTCTCCCTTTGGAACCCTTTATTTTCTGGCCTCATTTATATACTTGAAAACGTCCCTCAGTTTTTATCAATTTGCTTATTCAGACTGCTACCTTGAAAATGTTTTTGAAAATGTTGAATTCTGCCAGTTAACCCCAGGCATGGTGTTGTATTTGCCCGTTTGCTTGGATCTGTAGCTCTCTGTGGCCCGAATGCTCTGTTCCTTTTGTCTACTCTTTGTTGGATATGCCCTATTGACACAGGTGATGGTTACATTCTCCTCCTTAGATGGGAAGAATTTCTCATTTCTTTATTAGGGTTGGTGCTGAAAACTAGATCCCCTGTAACATAGCACCACACACAGATTTTTGGTGTAACACCATTACAGTAAGGTCAGGGGCACTGTTGCTAAGTGTGACTTCATAACCACTATTATGTGGGATTTGAGATTTGGGGACTTGGCTATCAGTACCTCATTCCTGTGGCTGTTGAAGGCATTAGAACCGATAGGATGAGCCAAAATATGGTTCACAGCACATCTAGGAGCATAATAATATTGTTTGTGCTGTAGATAACATTTTTTTTTTTTACAATATATGATGTGTTCTAGGGAGCATAACTTTTGAAACTTTTGGATAATGGTTCAATGAGAAAAGTATTTTGATACTGGGAAATTCTGCATATTATAACCATCTCATGGAAAATTACAACTATACTAAGTATATTAAAAGCAAGGAATTTTGCAATAAATATACTGATTTAATTTTAAACCCAGTATTTTATTTGAACCTAGACTTTTCTTTGTTCTTATCAAATCATTTTTTCATTTGGAAGATGATAATGAATGAGTGCAGAACCACATTACTGGTTGTGCTCACATGAAGAAAGGAAATGGACATCTGATTATACCCAAGAATGGGAAAGGTCAATGAGGCAACATGGTATAAATTCACATCCCTTGCTTAACATCAGGGTTCAGAAAGGGCAGTTATGGAAAGTCTTTGTAGGTCTCAAAGAGTCACAGACTACTTGAGGAAAGAGACACGATTAAATACCTCATCGAGTGATGTGTTGAAACTGTGCTCTGAGGACCCTTTCCAACCCCCTTGATGTGTGTGGTGGACGTGGCTGGGTTTCTTCAATAACCGCTTCTCCTGTTCTGCCAGACATGTGGAAGATTCTATTTCTTGGTCCTCTCACTTGCTGGCTGGGCACTGGGATGAGTAGTGGCCAGTGAAGTGTGGGCAGAAGTGACACATTTCACTTCCTGGTAAATGAGAATAGAATAAAGACTCTATGAAATTATCCAGTCTCTTTCTTTCCCTGTCCTCTGAATCAAGAAGTCCATGAGCTTCTGAAAACAAAGTAATGAGATGGAGAAGTCTCCTTAAAGTTGGATCCCTGAGTGACTGTGAGGAGCTTAATCCACCGCTTCCATTTTTCCTCATCCCATCACTCCCGGTTACTTATCTTAGTCACACAGTGTGAGCAGAAAACTCTTGCTGACCAGAGTGACTGAGAATTTGAGGCCACTTGCTGCAGCATAACTAAGCCCCCCGAGTGTGTGTGTGTGCGTGTGTGCGTGTGGTGGGAGATGGTAGCTCAGGCCTCTGTACTCTATGTTTCCCTTTTTTAAACCTTCTATCCCTTTTACTATAGTCAGAGAAACTATATGCTGCTTTGTATATCAGATTGGATTTCTAAAACAGATTTTCTTGAAAATATTGAAAGTTATTGTTAAATTTCATTTCTACTTTATGTTTAAGAATGCTGAAGAACCTCTCAAATGAACAACTTAGTAAAATTTCGTTGACAGTGGTGGAAGCAGAAATAGAACTCAGATTCTTGTTGTGTTTTATCTTACTTCAAGTTTATTTTATTGTACTACAAAGTCAAGAGTTAATAATTAAAAACAAAAAAATACAGAATAGTAGAAGAGCAAATATACCCAAAGGCAAGCACTCTTTATATTCTCATGTGTTTATGATCTTTTAAATTAATAATAGTAATAATCATCTGTATTCATTGAGTCCTTCCAGATGCCAGATGCCCAGCAGTTAAAGACAAGGCTTTTGGAATCTGCCTGGTAAGTATCCATACGCCTACACTTATCAGCTGTGTGAGCTTGTTCAACCCTCTGCACATAAGATTCCTCATCTTTAAAAACAAGGATTTTACTATGGTTTCAAAAGGACTGAATAAATTTTAAAATATGTGTAAAATATTAATACTTGGACGAATGCCTGGATTGTTGTAAACACTCAATAAATGTCAGCAATTTTACTTTTTATTTTTCCCCAGTTAATTTTCACATCAAGTCTATGCAATAGGTATTACTCTTCTTCTTTTTATAGATGATGTAAAGAAGGATTAGGGAAGTTAAACCTTTCCCACAGTCACACAGCCAACAGGCAGCCAAGACTTATTTCAGAACCTGTTCTCTTGATTACTAAAATATACAGTATGCCATTTTCGGCATCTCTAATTAATCCACAAATGACAGATACTTCTGTTTCTGATTTTTTCACTATTATAAATAATATCTTGCATACAGTAAATGTTACTGTGAATTAAATATCCTTTTAATAAAGGCCTTTGTGTGTTTTCATAATTGTTCCTCAGGCTAGATTACCTGTAATGAGGGGAGGGAATGGCGGTTGAGAGAAATACGTGAGGGAGATTAAGAGCTGCAAACTTCCAGTTACAAAATAAATGAGTCGTGTTTTCATGCTGATCATTTTGAAACTTATAGAAATATCAAATCTCTATGTTGTATACCAGGAACTAACATAATGTTGTAAATCAATTTACTTCAAAAATCAATCAACCAACCAACCAACCAACCAATTCGTAGAAAAAGAGATAAGATTTGTGGTCACCAGAGGTGGGGGGTGAGGAGGGAGAACTGGATGAAGGCAGTCAAAATGTACAAACTTACAGTTACAAAATAAATAAGTACTAGGGATATAATGTATAATGTGATAAATATAATTAACACTGCTGTATGTTACATATGAAAGTTAAGAGAGTAAATCCCGAGAGTTCTCACCACAAGGAAAAACATTTGTTTCTTTTATTTTGTATCTATATGAGGTGATGGATGTTCACTAAATTTATTGTGGTAATCATTTTATGACGTATGCAAGTCAAATCATTATGCTCTACCCCTTAAACTTATACAGTGCTGCATGTCAATCATCTCTTAAGAGACAGAGAAAAAGAAATAATGTTGTATTTTTAGATTCTTGATTCATTCCTCTAAGATGCTGTCTAAAATTGTTTTACCAAATCTATCAGTTGTAAATAAGGATGTGCTATCAGAGAAAAATATTTGCAGTTCAGATTTAAAAGGAGAGGTGGTGATGGTTAGTCACATAGATTAAAAAAGGAGCTGATTCTAATTTTCAGTGCTTCAATGTCCAGTCTTTACCGATAACATTTTATGTACTATGATATTTTATATAATAAGGCACTTAAATTAAAGTATTATATGGCCCTAAGCCATTCTTTAATTGAACAAGAAATTTAAAGCCATGTTTCTGCATGGCTTATTCTCTGCCCTCTTTTCTCCTCACTGCACATTCACACCAGGGGATGTCATCCTCACCTGAGACTTGTTTTTCACTGCTATCCTGCTGATTTTGAGATCTCCATACCTTTAGGTCTCCAACCCAGATTTTTCTTCTCAGCACCACCCCAGACATCCACACATGGCCTGAAAAATGCCATCTGGTTATTCCTTATGTACCTGGAACTCAAATTGTCCAGTGCCTCACTCATACTCTTTATCTCCAGACCAGTTCCTCTGATTTTGTTCTTTACACAGTGACCTGGCAATTAAAAACAAAAACAAAAACAAAAACACTCATCTATCAGATTGCCCAAACCTGAAATGAGTTTCTTTTCTTGATTTTTCTTTCCTTCACACTCCAAGGCACATGGGTTCTGAGCTCCCAAATATCTCTAAAACCTATTCCTTCTTTGCACCCCTACTGCAGTATGTATCCTCCCTTGGCTGGAATCAATAAACCCTGGTCACCCTTTCCTATCCAATTTCCATTTAATTCAACTTTCACATTACCTCCAAAATGACAGAAGATGGGCATTCTATCACACCCCCCATTAAAAATTCCTGATGTGTTCTCTACTTTGCTTATATGATGAGACCTAATTTTCATCTGAAAATCTGAACGTGGAATGCCCACCTCCAGCATCACTCTCTGCTGCCTATGCACCCCTTTCCTCCACCCCATGTGTACTATGCTAGAGCAACAGTTTTGGGGTCTGACTATACATTAGAATCATCTTGGGAGCTATTAACAAAGACCTATGCAGAGACCCCATGCCCAGAGCCTAAGAATTTGAGTGAAACCTAGACATTGGTATTTTTAAAAAACAAACATCAAAGGAGTCTAATGTATTGCCAGAATGAGATCCACTTCTTGCTAAATTAAACTACTGTAATTCCCTGAATTCTCTTTTTCTGTCTTGCCTTTCTGCCAAGGATGCCCTTGCTTATCATTCAATCCTGGAAATCTCTGTTCATCTGTAAGTACTCAGCTGAAATTAGTTGAGGGGAGAAAGAGATGGAGTGATTTTGGCATACTCCCCAGTGTTGGTCATGTCCCCTCCATATTTTCCCTCTTATGAACACCTAACATTTTATCAGTCTATAAAGTGCTATGCAATAAAACTCCAAGCCAGCCTCCTGTGACCAAATTGCTGCCCCTAAGACTCTCATAGACAGTTATTCCAAATCCACTGGTTCTAGTGCTAAAACCTCAGTGAAATCTTTTCTGTTCTTGGGTAGACTGGAGTGCCCCTTCCTGTAGGTATACATGGCATCTTGCATTTCGACAGCTCTTTGAGAAATCTTGTTGCCACACGGTACAGTAACTCGTCATTTGTATGTCTGTAGGGCCACTGAAAGCCGCAGAATTCAGTGGTGGCTGCAGCAGAAGCATCTTAGCCATCTTTGTATCTCTACAGTCTGGCATAACGTCTGGCTATATAATAGAGATTCAATGGATGTTTATCCAGCTACAGTCTTTGTTAATCAAGCCAGCTACCACTACCTGCCTACCACAAGCCCTGCAGATACCGAAGGGACTGAGGGGGGTGAGGAACTGCTCATAAGGAAATTACTCTCTGCCCTCGAATCTTGGCTTACCTACCAAGTTCTCCTTAGGGTTGTATTGCATTTCTATTATTAGTCTTTATTTTTAAGTATTTGCAGTGTATCTGGAAAAAATCCTTCCCATGTGTTAGTTTAAGTGAAATAGTTTCAACCTTTAAAACATTGATTTCTGCTTCTGAACTATGGACTATATACTTACTTACTCCATTCTTTCTGTAGTTCAGGAGTTTGGGATATTTAATATGTTCAGGATGTGCATTTCTCCAGTTTCTTTACATCTGAATAAATCAAATTAATGAAAAGCCGTTATTTACTGTGTTTTTAATAAGGCTAATAGTCTTTAAACTGGGATAGGCAGAAACGTCCAATTTATTTTTGTGTTTCTTAAGGGAAAATGTGACCCTTAATCTTAATTAGCTTGTAGGAGTGTGTTTCTTTCTTCTGTACTTTCAACATGACTGAAAATGTCTCAGTTTGTTGGTTGACAATGCTTATCCTTGAGCCTGTGCACTCTGATAAGGCCCTATTAAGCAATAATCTTCCCCTTGAGATGGGGGTTAATAGAAATAATACCAATAGTACTACTACTAACAAAATGATTGCCTACCATGGACCAGACAATGAGCCAAGTGTGTTTAATACATTTCGTATTTAATACTTATTACTGAAGTTCAAAGAAGTGATTTCTCAGTGTCACGTACCTACTAAGCCGTGGGGCTGGCATTGCATGAATGAGCTGAACACAAAGCTGAGCTCCCTGAAAGGCTGCCAGATATAGGACTAATGCATAGACACAAGGTACTGTACCTCTCTAACCTATGGGTGTAAGCTGCTGGATACATCCGAGAGGTGGCTCCAGAGGTTTCTCATACCCCTCCAACCCCCCACCAGCCCTGTAACCATGAGTCACTCCACGCAAGAAGCTATCTGAGCTTTTCCTGCACAATTATCTTGAACACAAAATGTGTTCTTGTATTAAGTATTTATATAGCATACAATAAAATAAAAGAGATATTTAAAACGTGACGTGAGTCATTATACCTGCTAAACTTGACCTTTGTATCTTTGCCTTCTGGGAAGGGTTATTTTTCAACGAAGAAACATAGATAGAGGGTTTGTGATTGCCAACTAAAGACTGGATTTCTGGAAAGCTTGCCTCTTAAAAATAGATCATACAATTTCAAAACAATTTTGAACAGAAATTTCAGATTCAGAGCTGGTTGCCCTATAATAAATTATACTTCTAGTTTTTAAAAATATATTAAGTCATTAATTAGTTAAAATAGGCTTAATTAGTATTGTCTTAATTCCACATGGATCATAGATGTCTGTTCTGTCATGTCCATGTCAACTTCCATTTTAGGATGTTCAAGAAGTATTACTGATTCACCTTTTCAAGAAAAATTAAGTATTTCTGAGTGTTAGTGATTCTTCAAAACAAGGAATTTCTCTCTGGTGGTCACTTACTTGGTGGTATTTACTTGCTTGAACAAATAAAATGTCATATGTTGTGTTAACACTAGGAGAGTTGTATATGATTAGTGATAGATTTCTGACGATGGGGCTGGGGAGGCAAAGTGAAAACATTGTGTATGGACTCATAGCATGGCCTCCATTTTAATTAAAAGTGGACTCATTCTCCCAGTGGAAATCATTTTATAGCACTCTGTATAAAAGGAGATGAAATTGCTTTTCATTAATCAAAAGTTTTCCCCCAAGATAGCTTGATTTCTGTAACTAGTGTAATACTTACCCTTTTGTTTAAATTTCACGCTGTCAAAGAAACTGAACCACATTCCCCAAGGATGACTAATTATTTGATAAAGATGTTAGTGAAGGATCTTTCTTTCAGCCTCCACCTTTCCTCTTTCCTCCTCTCTCTCTTTCTCTTTCTCTCTTTTTTTTTCAATCTACTTTCTGAAATTCTCATTGAGCGCAATGAGAATCATCTATGAATGTATGTGAGCTCAACATGTACCTAAAATCAGGCTTACTGTCTTACATCCCAGGCTCACAATTTGAAAGAAAATTTAAATTCAGTCCATACCAACAACAATAAGAGCAACAAGAAGGAGTAATTGTATTTTGGCAATACAATATCAGAGTATCCTTTATCTGTATTATTAAACCTCTTCAAATCATTCTGTGTCTTGTGGTACTCCCTCCCTCTAAAATTAAACACACATGAAAGACACCTGGCTTTAAATTCTGAAATGAAATGCAAACCAGATGGATTTTGTTGAAAATGTGGTCCTTGACTCATGCTGAAATGGGAAGTTGATTTTTGTAAATGACATCTACACATACACACTTAAAAGGCAGCTTTTGTTGGTCAGATGTTAGGGCTTTTGGGGTTTTGGGCTGTCCCAAGAAGCTGTCCTGTAGTGTATTTGGCTTCTTGTAATGGAAGATAAGAAAATATAGAGACCTAGTACTTAAAAGTCCAAGAAAGTTACTTTCCCCCCTAATTTTGGGACAGCATCATTGCTTTAGCACAGTAATTTAAATTATAAAGTGGCAGGGAAATTTTAATCTTAACATTTTTTTCAAATTAATGATGTAGTTTAAATGTTGTAAATTACAGTATTAGCTTATTTTTGAAGGCCTACTTTGTGTCAAGCCCTGGGAATTCAATGATAAACAACCAGATTTGGTTTTTACCCTCATTCAGCTTAGTCTTATGAAACTATTTTGTTTATTGCTTGAAAAGAAATGAACAAATTAATAACCAATTAGTTGAAGAAAAAAAAGACACATAACAATTACTCTGTACTAGGACTGAGCTAGGATTTTTCCCTCTTATTTAAATTTTCCGGTAACCCTGCAAGGTAGTTACCATGATCCTCATTTTATAAACAGGAAAACTGAGGCTCAGAGACGTGAAGGAACTTGCTTAAAGTCACACAGCAAGTAAATTAATAAATGACAGAGTGAGTGCCTGAATGCAGGGCTGATTCCATAGATGGGCAACCCTCCTGAGTTTAATGCCATCTCTGCTTTAAAGAATTTTGATTCAGTAGCTCAGAGTGCCTTTTCCTCTGCTCCACTAAATGATTTACCTTTATCAAAAGAAATAATGTGCTGTAGAATACAAAACACCGGACTGAAAATATGGAAATCTGTACTCTTGATACTGTCGTTGGCCATTGGTGCCTTGATAGTTTTTTCTCTGACTCTTCTCATAGGGCTAAAGAAACTGAGTAAATGTTCCTAACAGATTTAAAAACTAAAAATCCACATAAATAGGAGGAACTCTTTTTCTTTGAAGCTTAGAAAAGAGGCCAATATTTAACAGTAGCATTTTGACAGTATTTGTTGTTTGACGGTGTAGCCAGGTTGAGGTCTTTGCTGGGTAAAATGAGACTTTATGAAAGCTGGTTTTCAATCATTTCTAATTTTTCCTCCAGAGAGTTACCCTCAGTGGATGCTCAAATCCTTCCAGGACAACTAATGCAAAACTTGAAGCTTATTTTTTTTTTTTATACACGTCTTGAATTCTCTCTACTTGCCAAGTTTCTTCTAGCTCTTCCTTTGAATATCTGCAATGATAGGAATCTGTCTTTTGAAAGAGTTTCTGTGAACATCTTTGCCTAGTTCTAATAATCAGGTCATTTTCCCTCAAAATATAACAATGCACATGTAGTACCCATGTACAGGACATAGTTAATTACTGTTTTGTGTGGCAGTCATTCAGATCTATCCCAACAGTCTTCTGTGTGGCAGCCATTCAAACTGATAACTACTTAAAAATAACTAGCATGATCTCTAGCTGTTACTTGCATTAAACATCTCCAATTCCATCACCTGCTCCTGGGATAACAGAACTTTGAGTTTCTTCACTTAAAGATAGAACCAGAGCTAAGCCTCACATTCCCAATGTGTACACCAATTCTAAACCTTTTTCCTTTATTCTACTATCATCACTATGCTTTTATAAATAAGGTCTAAGTTCATGTAGGTATATTTTAAAAGTCACTTCTTAATTTTGGCTAACATTGAGTTTACTCTCAGTGTGCAATCCTGTGCTTTTAAACCTGTGCTCTGTTTCCATTCTCAGCATTACCATCAATGTTGCTTTTTGGATGTTTACCATCAGTCTAACTTTACTTCCAATATTATATTATTCATCTTTTCTCTCTACTTGTTTTAAAATTTTCTTTAGTGTTCTGTGGTTTTATTATGATAACCCTAGTTGTAGATTTGCTGTCTTTCCTCAATCTAAACATTTATACCTTTCACTGGTTCTGTAACTTTCTCAGCCATTTTATCTTCAACTTTTGCCTCTCCTATATTCTCTGAATTTTTCTGCTTCTCAAATATAACATTTTAGACTATTTCACTGTGTCCTCTCTGTCTCATTACCTCTATTTTATATTTGTGTTGTGTAGTGTTTTGAGTACTTTATTCAGATCCATATTTGTTGCATGGAATTTTTTTAAGCTGAATTAAGTTGGGGTATTTCTAGGGATTTTCTAGTAGCTTATCTATATTTTTACCTTTGATGTATAATTCTACTTTCGAAAGTTTATGTAAATGTACAAAGATCTGTGTATCAGAATGTTTATTTCAGCATTAAATATAAGCAAATTGAATTGCAATCTATAGGAAATTACTTAATATATTTTTATACAACTGTTAATAAGAATTAAGTGTGTGAGTGCATATGTATACATACATATTTATGTAACTATATGTATACTTATATTCATATAAAAATGTCTAAAAGGATAGGCAAGAAACACTGAAGAGGGATTACATTTGAGGAGTGAGTAGGAGTTGGGAAGGATGGGAGAGAATCCTGTAATTTTTATTTTATACTGTCATGTTCTGTTTGTTATTTTTCTAAATTGTTTTTTTTTTACAGTGACTATGTCCCTGTATATTTAAAATACAATTTTAATTACATCTTATTAAATTCATCTCCTCACCCCATTTATCTTTTCTTTTTTTGAGTGCTGAAACAGAGATCTGACAGATGGTCAATAGGTTAGATAGCCTCTTTTACTTCATGTCATCGGAAAATTGGTTAAACCTGAATTCTATAACATCATCAGTCATTGGTAGAAGTCTGGAATGCCTTTCAGAAACCTCCTTCCAGGGAGGTCTTATCAACTGGTAACCCTGGCACAAAGGAAAAGGATCTGAATCCATATTTTCTGCCTTGCCTCTTGCCTCTTTCTCTTTCTTTGTTCCCTTTTAAATTTATTTCTGTCATATCGACATTTGTGTGTGTGTGTATAACATATCAAGCACTCTTCCAAGAATATTTATTTCCTTTAGACAAATTAAAAATATGAAAATATTGACACATTCATTCCTTGTGTATAAGGAAATCTACCATCATCTTTTCTGTACTATCAAAATTACTTGGGATTACTGAATTGTAAAATCCATATCTTGATCATTTCCCAAATCTTTTAATCCTTTTATTATGTCAAGTTACAAAAGCATTCTTGACCTACGTTTCTGTCTTGACACTCATAAACTTCAAGACATAAGTCTAAGAAGAGCAGACCATCTTGAACTGAGAAGGAATTTTGCTATAAGCCACAGAAAGTCTTTGGTTTGAGACTTTCTTTCCATTTCACACTTCTTCAATGTATCAAGTTAAGAGTTCAAATTAATGACAAAATCTAAACTGAATTTTGCAAAATCTGAAAAGAGAAATTAAACTGCTTGCTAGGAAATAAGAGTTCTGTACTGATTAAGTTTGATTTTTTTTTCTCTTGAGTAATGCTACATCTGAATATATTTCTGTGAGGCAACATGGAGTTGAGAACGTAAAAAGTGTGCCTTTAGTCACAGACATGGAAAACAAGCTTATGGTTACCAGTGGGTAAAGGAGGCGGAAAGGGATAGATAGGGAATTTGAAATTTGCATTTCTTGGGGAGTAATGGAAATGTTAGCTATCTTGACTGTGGTGGTGGTTTCATTGGTGTACATATCTATCAAAATTCATCAAATTGTACATCTGAAATACGTGGAGTTTACTGTGCAGGAATCATACCACAATAAAAGTGTTAAAACAAAAGTGCATTTTTAGCACTGCACATTTTTAGCTCTGTAGTTTCTTTTCCAAAGCACCCCACGCCTTGTGGATGCTGCTGAAGGAAGTTCCTGGGAGACCATCCAGAAGCTTCATGCCACTTAATCTTTTCTATTAAATTCCTGGAGCAAAACAGGACAATTATTTGCAGTCATTATCCTGACTGTCCATTCCTAGATACCATGCAAGATGTCAATTTAAAACTACACTTCTTTGTGTTATTATGACTTGTTAGTTTTGGGATCACTTCTGCTCCCCCTTTATATCCCGTGAAGATGAATCATTGCACTCATCCCCACTGGATCCAACTATTTGGAAAATCTGATGTGAGGATATTGCACTTTGGATTCTCCTGCCTGACTTTCAGAGAACAGATATATCTGACCCAATGTGTATAAGTAAAATCATCTTTTGTTTCTTCTAAACTGACAAAGCTGTAAAACTTAATATTATTACACCCACTGTACTTAAACACTTTACATGATTTATTTTATTTCATCCTTGATACAAACCTAAATTAGAGGAATTAATATTGTTAGTTTCATTTTGCAGGTGAGAAACTGAGGTTTGAAAAGGTTAATGGACAGGCCCAAGGTCACCCAGCTGATAAGGGGAAAATTTGTTATTAAAATAGAAATATAGGTCAGTGCTGGAGCCCAAGTGCAGAACCATTATACCAAACAGCCTTTCGGTTTTTCTCACCTTTCACATGTTAGACACGTTTGATACTGACTGGTCTAGAAACTCCATACTAAGGAAAAAGTCAAGTTTACATCTTAATCTACCTGATATAGGAAGGTTTTTTAAAAGGCAAATGCCTGCATAGTAGTGGCCCACAGTAGAAATCATAAGGGTGTTATAGGTCAATAGTTACTGAGGAGAATTTCAGAGATGCTTGTACTAGGTCTGTTTCTAATTAGTAGTTCATTGTGAAGAACACTAAACACAGACAGGCACTCAAGATTAAGTGAAAAAAATAAAAGGCCATTTTATCCAATGGAAAGCTTTTAAAAATTGTCCTGAATAAATTGTTGCATACCTAACAGTTTTCTCCTGGTGTTTATTACAGGATGTTGCCAAAGTTTGCCTATTTGGTGCACAGCCAAAAGTTTTGCAATTTCCCTCTGATCTGAAAACATTCTTGTCCGATTTTCTTTTGAGTCATCAACTTTTCCAGACATCACACAGTTGAGTCAATTAAAATAAAGTTAATTGGAATTTTTGTCCTTTGTCAAATTAAATCATTCCATATGGAGGGGCTTGCAGATTGCTGGAGATGTCTTTTGGGAAGGTGAGAGTTCAGAGGTGAAGGCCAAGGAACTGTTTAACTCCTTTGGAAAAAAAAATACGTGATCTATTTCTAAAAATAAGAAATGTCATTTTAAAATAATCTAGATGCCGACAATGGGAAAATAATCCCTTGGGTTTCCAAAGATTTTTACCGAGTGTGCCCACAGAGGGAAGTTAGGTAAAACTAATTGTCATAGAGAAATCATCCTAAGAGATTGTTCTCTTTTATAAATGTTTAATCATATTATTTCATTCATTACTTTGTGTTCTCTGTTTAACTCTTAAAATACATATTTGGAAGTTGAGCTTTTATTGTGTGAATTTGTGTAAATTTTAGTTAGTATTCACATGTTCAAATAACTTCTTAACCTTTCTTACAAGCCCTTTCATGTAGCTCTTTGCAATTCTGTAAGTGATTCAGGGGCCAGAAATGGTTACAGGTTCATTATATTCTTTCTTTTAATCAAGAAATGAGGCTACATTGGTTATTGTTATTTAAAACACTTAAATAATAAAAGCTACTATTTAGTATATCTGCTATGTATAGGGTGCTGGGATGTGAAATAAGTTGATATATTTTTTCCTTGACCCTTGTAATAGTCTTATGATGTAGAAATTAGTCCCATACGGAGACTGAGGTTCAGACAGGTTAGGTAATTTGCTCAACCTCACACAGTTTTCAGTGAGAGTCAGCCCTTTCTCTGTATGTGACAGCGTTATCTTCCAGACCTCATCTATTTATCCTGAATCTAGTTCTTAGTATAGGTCCAGAAATGACGAAAAGGTTATCTCTGAGAACTGACTAGGAGTTTTGACAATATAAAGGCACAAACAATTGACCTGAGTGAAAAGAAAAGCAGTACATAGAATGGGACCTTTTAAACAAATAATCATGCCTGTCCTGGTGGTGAGTAAGTAGTATCCCTGGCTGCAGCAGGAAATATACAATAGGAAATGTGCAGCAGGATATGTGCAACAGGGAATGTGCCAAAAAGAAGGCACATTTACTGAGAGGACACTGAGGAGCAGATCCTGAACCAGAAAACATCCACCTCTTGCCAGAATTCTGTTCCAGTGGATTATTTTGATTCTGATCATCCTTTAGGAATTTTTGGCACCAATTTTTTTTTTCAGTAGAGAAGTATAATCCATTGTTACAAGATCCTCCACCATCAGAAGAAATTTACTAGCTTTGGGAACATTTTATATACCTTGAAAGTTTTTCTTTGTGGAATTGATCTTTAAGGATTGTTTTTATTCATTATCTTCCTAAAATTTTCCTCAGTAAAGATATCTGCAAAAGAATGAAAACCTTTGACTGGTCGACATTTCTGCAATAATACTTAGGATAATATTTGGCATATGCTCTGTGCCGTAGTGGTGTCAGTACTAAGAAAAGGATGTACGGTATTATAGATCCAGCTGTAGTTCTCATTACAAAACAACAAAAAATTGAGATAATTAAAAAATTAAATCAGGTCACATTGCTTGTTGCTCAAAACCTTCCACTGCTTCCCACAGCACATGGAACAAAACCCAATTCCTTAAAATACACTATAAAAGACCTACAGGACATGGTTGCTGCCAACCTCAGGAAACTCGTTGACGATCCCAATCCTGACTCCCTCCTTGCTGACCTTCTGTCTCCCTGGCACACCAAGCACATGCCTCTGGGGCTTTTTATTTGCTGTTTCCTCATCTAGAACACTCTGTCCCCAGAGGCTTTGCCTAGTTCACATCTTCACATTAAAGTCTCCTTAAAGTCTTCATCTCACTATTGACTGCCCAAGTTCCCTAAACTGGGCCCCTCATCTCCTGCCCCTTCATGCTCACATCCTACCCTACTTTACTTTTTTTCCTTTTTTTAATTGAATTATAGTTGATTTACAATGTTGTGTTACTTTCTGGGGTACAGCATAGAAAAAAATATACATATATATTTTTTTCACATTCTTTTCTATTATGATTTATTACAGGATATTGAATATAGTTCCCTGCGCTATACATTAGGACCTTGTTGTTTATCTATTTTATATATAGTAGTTTGTATCTGCTAATCCCAAGCTCCTAATTGATCCCTCCTCCACCCCCTTTCCCCTTTGGTAATCATAAATGTTTTCTATGTCTGTGAGTCTGTTTCTGTTTTGCAAATCAGTTCATTTGTGTCATATTTTTGGATTCCACATATAAGTGATATCATATATTTGTCTCTGTCTGACTTACTTCATTGAGTATGATAATTTCTAGGTCAATCCATGTTGCTGCAAATGGCATTATTCCATTCTTTTTTATGGCTGAGCAGCATATCTATATCTTTATCTATATCTATATCTATGTCTATCACAACTTCTTTATCCAGTCATTTGTCAGTGGACATTTAGATTTTTTCCATGTCTTGGCTACTGTAAATATTGCTGTTATGAACACTGGGGTGCATGCATCATTTCAGATTAGTTTCCTCCAGATATATGCCTAAGAGTGGGATTGCTGGATCATATGGCAACTCTATTTTTAGTTTTTTAAGGAACCTCCATACTGTTCTCCATAGTGGCTGCACCAGTTTACATTCCTACTGACAGTGTAGGAAGACTCCCTTTTCTCCACACCCTCTCCAGCATTTATTATTTGCAGACTCTGATGATAGCTATTCTGCCTGGTGTGAGGTGGTACTCATTGTAGTTTTGATTTGCATTCCTATAATAATTCCTACTTTACCTTCTTAATAGTCTCTGTCATTATCTGAAATGATATCATTAAATTATTTATGTATCAATTAAGTCTCCCCCAGAAAAATATAAACTCAGTGATGTAGAGAGTATGTTGGTCTTGTTCCCAGACTAGTGCTGTACATAAAATTTATTCGTTGTATTCACTAATGAACAAACTAAAAGTAAGTAAATGTTGCAGGAGGTGTCTTCTAACTCCTTTTCCATTCTCCCAGTAGGGCTCTAATGTCTCCATGTTTTAGAATTTGGGCCAAAGAGAAAGAGAAAGCTTTGCTCCCTATCAACCTAATCTTATCTTCCTAAATCGGTGCTTTCTCTCCAGGTTTTGGACATGAGAATGTCCTCTGCATTCAGGGGAAACACCATCTTCAGTTTATCCATTATTTGTTGCCAATGACAACTTCCTAAAACTATTTTTATATCTTATTATTGGAATCTCCTAGCATCATCTCCCTTACCCAACCCTGGACTGGGCTTTGCTGTTGGTCTGCCTTGTTTATGGTGAGATTTCCAAAAATAATTTTGGGCTGTCTACTATTTACCCAGCTCCACCAAAATGTTAATATGGTTACCTCCTTCCCCCACAACACAAATCAAAATTCCCACAAATAAACTTCCACGTATCTACCCAGGTATAAGCTCAGACTTCTCATAACACTAGAGCAATTGATTCCATTTTTTGACGTACATCTAACTGGTGCTGATTCCCTGGCAATCTTGTCTTTCTAGATTGGGTCCTCCATTACTCTTGGCATGCTTACTAGTAATGCATCCTGCTCAGTGATGCGTATTAACCTCTAGAAAGCATAAAAATTCCCATTCACTGTTTATGGGCTGGAACTAGGAGCCTTCAAACAAACAGAATTTGGGAAACTTGCCTCAGCATCCCAAAGACCTGAGATGGAAACGATGAACAACCTCTCGTCTGGATCCTCAGTACGTTGCCGTCAGCATGCAGAGTGTGACAGAATCAGGGACAAGCCCTTAGTATCACAGAAAAATAAAAACACTTCAGTTAGTTTACTTAGTAATGTTCCATTCGATTTCCTATCAGAGTGACTAGGATGATACTGAGGGTGTGACACAGTGGTATCCCAACTGAATTGTTCATTCCTTGTAATAAAATGCTTCCTTTGTTTCTGGCTATCCATGGTGCCACTACAGCATTTTCCACACAGTGGGTGCCCCATAAATACGGACTAGTTGGAATTTGGAATTTCAAGCGTTATAACTTAGCGGTTATTGGCTCCTTATAATTGCAACTGTGAACTACAAATGTAGCTAAAATTGGATCTCTTCCTTAAATCATTTCCATTCAGCTTCTGGTCTAAGTTACTCAGCAAACCTTTAAGGTAGAAATTATCCTTTCTTTTTTTTTTTTATAGCTCCAAGTCTATTATTTAAAGCCAATAAATAGTGGTTAATAATGGAGAAGTCTTACATTTCAGGCATGTTTTTAGAGACTATATCTAATAATATTATTAAGTGGAGGGAGAAAATATTATTTGTTTTGGTAGTAGTCATTAAATATCTAAGAAGAGCACATACATCATGCCCCAGTAATGGTTTTGTGGTTTGACTCTTCCATCCTTAAATATAGGAAATGGCACTGAGAACAGTCCTTTTCCTTCCTTCCTTCCTTCCTTCCTTCCTTCCTTCCTTCCTTCCTTTCTTCCTTTCTTTCTTTCTTTCTTTCTTTCTTTCTTTCTTTCTTTCTTTCTTTCTTTCTTTCTTTCTTTCTTTCTTTCTTTCTTTCTTTCTTATTAGAGTCTACCTTTTAAACAAAGCAGATATTTGTAACATTCTAAAGCAGATTTCAGATATTTGGGGAGTACTTATTTTTAAGAACTGTGATAAAATACAGCTTACTTTAATGTCATTCATGTTACTGTTAAACACTGATATATCTATAATCAGTGTCATTAAAAGGTGAGTGAAATGAATCTTAGATTATAAACTAAGTATAGTGAACAAGACAAAATTTCCTCTTCTAAAAGAGTAATAGCACATATAACTTAATCAACATCTGGTATTTCAGTCCTTCTTAGCTCCAAAAACAGTTATCTAGCTTGTGCTGAATACTGAACTTGGATCTAGGTTTACAAATATGTCCAAAACTTTAGTCCCTACCAAGAAAGAGTGGAGTGGTTTCAAAGTAGGGTTCCTATACCAGAGGGTCTGAAGGACAGGACCTTATTATAGGAAGAAATATTATAGGAAGAAATATTAAAACACCTGTTTCTACTTATAAAATTTTAAAATCTTAAAATAATCTTAAAAAAGGAATTAGTAAAATATAAAGTCCAAAATTGTCCAATACTAAGAAATTAAGACTAATCACCCACATGGCCCCCTTGTGCCTTGACTCTCTCACATTTAGTATGAGGAATTTTGAGGGAAGTAGAACATAGAAATAAATACATCTTTGCATAACATTTAAAATAGTAAGATCTCAACCAGACTTTATGAAATTGTAGTAATTAAAACAATCAATGTTTAAAGGTTTTTTCTGAGGTTTGTTATTTGATGATGATATATATTTAAATGCATGCCTTTGTCATAAAAGCACTGAAAAATGCACAAGATTGATACAGATGAATAGACGTGAGCATTAGAAAGAAGTCACCCAGCCTGGGAATTTTGCAATGCAGATGAAGGAAGGCACAAATGTTACTAACATGTCTCAGTTGATGGTATTTTCTCGATTCTATTTCAATAATGAAATGCACAAAGAATTACTTATTTTTATAAACCACTAAAGGAAAGATGCAGCAGAGATGGTGCAGCCTCAGCAGAAAATTATTTTCTTAATGAAAACAAGGTTTTGTGGAAATAACTGTGAATTGTAAGCACTGATGAAGCAGCTGCTTTTTACTGTAATTTTTCAAAGAGATTACAGGGAAATGTTGAGGACAGACCATCATTTCCCAGTTTCTTCATAGGTAAGCTATTTAGGCAAAAGGGTGCAGAAATTCAGTGCATACACTCTTAAAGAACATTTTCTATACAAAGACAATGCATATTAATACAGTAGATACAACAGAATCTTTAAAATACTTTGTATTGAGATAGGGAGTAGTCATAAAAATTTTGTGTATAAACATGTCACAATTGGAGAGACAAAGTACTCTAAAGGAACTTGTAAGTGTTGGACTTGAAGCTAATCAGCACGCTTTTGTTTATTTAAGCATAGTTGATTTATAATATATTACTTTCAAGTGTACAACGTAGCGATTTCAATATTTTTATAAGTTATATTCCATTTAAAGTTATTATAAAATATTGGCTATATTCCCTGTGCTGTACAATATACCCCTGTAGCTTATTTACTTTATATATAGTAGCTTGTACTTCTTAATCTTGTACCCCTATTTTGCCCTTCCTCTCTTCTCTCTCCCCACTGGTAACCAGTAGTTTTATATATATATATATATCATCTTCTTTATCCATTTGATTACTGATGGACACTTAGGTTGATTCCATATCTTGGCTATTGTAAACAAACCCATTATGAACATTGGATGCATGTATCTTTTCAAATTAGTGTTTTCATTTCCTTTGGATATACATCCAGGAGTGGGATTGCTGGATCATATGATAGTTCTATATTTAATTTCTTGAGGAATCTCCTAACTGTTTTTCACAATAACTTCACCAATTTACGTTCCTACCAACAGTGTACTAGGGTTGCCTTTTTTCCACATCATTGCCAACATTCATTATTTGTGGTCTTTTTGATGACAGCCATTCTGACAAGTGTGAGGTGATAGCTCATTGTGGTTTTGATTTACATTTCTATGATGATTAGAGATGTTGAGCATCTTTTCAAGTGTCTGTTGGCCATCTGTATGTCTTCTTTGGAAAAAATGTTTGTTCAGATCCTCTGCCCATTTTTTAATTGTACATATTTACTCTTCTGCATGAAAGAGTATTATAAATTTGTTGAAGATAAATGTATATTACTAGTATGATAACTAATGGATAATTAAAAATCCATTTATTCTAAACAAAATTGATATTCAAAGAAATATATCCTACGGAAAAATCATTTTGAAAAATAATGTTAAGAAGTTTTTCCAGGTTAAACAATTTTGTTTCTGAAAGTGGTTTGAGTGTGCTTACTCTGAAACATTAATCTCTTCACATTTAAAAAATACTGGAAACATTTCCTTCACTTGTTAAAAATCTTACAAGTAAAGAGTTCTTGTGGGTTTTGAATCCATTTATAAAATATTCAAATGTAATATTTTTGATTAGTTTGCAAAAAAGCTGATCACATGAAGGAAGATGAAAAGTTATTGGTCAAATTTAAGCAAAAATTTGCATAATCTATGAATGAGATTGAAAAACAATTTTTAAAAATTATTAACCCCACTCTCTAATACACTTCTCCCATTTGGACTTGTGTGTCTTTTTAAGATTTCTCTTTCAAATTTCTCTGATTGTCTTAGTTTGTTCATTTAAATAGGAATCCTATAAGCTAATAGTAACATCTGGAAGCTGGATAGGATTCAGGTTTGTTTTTTGACAAGAATGCTTCATAAACAATGTTGTATGACTTGATCAGAAGTCACATGGCATTCAGTTCTTTGTTTTTATTAATGTAAATAGCTACTGATTAGACCCACAGGGGTCATTAGGGGCTGCAAAATGGTGATACTGTAATTCTATCATTCTATAAGGAGAAATAGTTTTATCAACTATTTAGTTACTCTGAGGTACAGTTTGTCTAGAATAGGCAGGATAAATGCCCGATTCTTTCCCTTCATTTATCACTTTTCAACATAACAATTTTGCTCCCTGGTATTGCCTGCAATATCATATACATAGTGTATATGATACATCAGATATATCGTATCATTCATAATATACAAAGGCATAAGGGAGGAAAGAACCAGATCAACAGGATCAACTGAAGGTTTAATAGAACTGGAACACAGAACGAGGAGAGGGAGAGGAAATGGTGAGATTCTTTCAACAAATATTTATTCTGATGTATCATATGCAATAAGGTTGAATTTTGTGCGGAATTTCCAAAACACTAGATCTTTCTCCTGATAAGCAGAGTAACATTATACCCTTTGCTTCTCATCTATCATAGGCAAAATTCTTTGCTGGCCTCTAAGATTGTTGTACTTGCCCTGTATAATCCCCAGGGCTGTGAATGTGATGGATTTCACTCCTGTCTCTGACCTCCAGATCCAGATTTACAAGGCTCGCGTGATTAAGTCAGGATCATACAGACAATCTGCCGTAAGAGGGGCCAGGAGCTGAGTATGGTCACCAGCTCACATCCAGCAAGAAAAAGAGACTTCAGTTCTACAACCTCAAAAACTTACTTCCGCCAATAGTGAGCTTAGATAGATCCTGAGCTCCAGATGAGAATGTGGCTTATTAAAGTCTTGATTTTGACCTTGTGAGACAAGAGCAGAAAGCTTGGTGTAATAATACAAAAGGATATGACAGTTTGAAATAAATATTTTGATAAAATGTTTCTTGGGGAAAATAAATAAGGTTTTCATGTTGGAAAACAATAAAACATACTGAAATGTTTTAAGTCAAATACATGTTTCCCATTGAAATAGTAATACTGAAAACCAGCTTGACTTTGCATTTAATCACTTTTAAGAACATGAAAGACTGACTTATGTGGTTTATAGGACTAGAAATGGTGCAGGTCCATATAATAAGGGAGAAATGATGTTGGAGCAGTAGAAAGCTAGCAGGGAAATGAGGATCGGGCAGTGAGAGGCACGCTGAAATGGAAGAGGAGAAGAATGGTATAGAAGTAGACCACTGGCTTGTTTCTTGGCCAATGTAATCAGTACATACAGAATGCATTTAAATCAAGGGCCACCCTAAAGAAATCTGATGACTCCCTTAGTCTGAAATAGTGCAGGTTACAATGGCAGAAGCATCTTCTCATGAGGAAGGGCAATATAAGTCAACTGCTCTAATTCATAGCCCTCTAGGTTCTCTTCCTTCTTGGAGAACTTCCCAGTCCCTGTGGCCATCCTCCAAATTGCCTCAGGGATGATCACTGTGACACTTCTGCTCTATCACAGAGTAGGTACAAAGCCTACTCTCAATTATCCGTGGTATATTTGGCTCTAGCCTGGCACATTAACAAAACTTTATAAAGGAAGTATAATGGGAACAGAAATAAAAAATAATTCACGAGTGGTATCTAGATGAGTACTCTGAGAGACCACCAGCTCCATCTGTCCTCTTACAGCCACCTCTCTGACTGTTCCTGTTCAACTGGCCTTTGTCAAAGATATCTCTCTGTTTCTCAATAATCAAGAATGCACCTAACACATACAGACATCTCTTGGATTTTGTCAGAAGCAGAGCATGAGAAAGGGATTTGAGGGTAAGTAGTTCAGTTGAGAGGTGATTCCAGGAGCACTGGTAAAGGACTGGAGACAAGACATATGAGAGAACAGGACAATAAATAGTGTGCTACCAGGCTAGTTGCCAGTGTGACCACCTGGAGCTCATTTTTGCTAGGGAATCAGGGAGACAGTGTAGAATATACCCCAGACTTACCTTGATCAAGTGGGAAGAAGCGGAGGTATTAATCTACAGGTATCTGTCATCTGTTGAAGACTGCTTATTGAGACATTAACCATCTGGCACTTCTAGCTCACCATGTGTGGAAGCTGAGCCTGCTCCCCTGGTCAGAAAACAAAAATAAACAAACAAAAACCCAACAACAACAAAAAACATCAATTACAGGTTGCAGTTTTTCCAGTAAACAGCTTTTCTTACAAAGAGGAAATCCCATAAGGCACAATGGTGCCTGCTGTGAGGCTTCTCAGAGTCTTGAGACCCAGCATCAGTTGGTGGTCAACAGGTCAGCACACTTTTACTGATCCCTGTCTACATACCAGGCACCCTCTCCAAGTGGCTTGTCTCCACTCTCAGCCTACAGTCTCACAGAAGTAGTAACACCAGAACCTAGCAGTCCAAGAGTGACTACTGCAGAGGCTTTTGTTTTTTGTACAATAATAGAAATTCCCATGTCTCATTTTCCCTGCTCCACTGCCCCCAGAAATGCTGTCACCCTGCTCTCTGGGTGTCCCCTCCTGGGCTGGGGCTCAGATCTACACTGTTGCTCTCTGAGTGTTAGACTCATTGTGTTAATCACTACTTTAGAAATAGGCAGCTCAAATATTATCAAATGTTTTTGTTATGCTAGGATCTAGTGCTTGTTTCTGCTTGTCCCTTATACTCTAAACAAAAAATGTTCAATTCTGAAAAAATGTTACCCACATGATTCTCATTAGTATATAAATAATCTGATGTTGTTTTTTACATGAGCTCTTTGATGTTTGGGGGGAAAATGCACCTTTATAATATTTTTGTTGAAAGCAGAAAAGGATTTTTTAAAAAATATAAACTGTCAAGAAGAAAATGGCTTATAGATCATTTTTGAGTTCCTACAGTTTTCACTCATGTGTCATGTGTCTGTCTATCCCTCCACCCACTCACTCACCTACTCAACCTTTACTTACCATCTAAGCTGTCTTCATATTATACTGGCTCCTGCAAACACAAAGTAAAATAAGACACAGAACAAGAACTCAAGTTATAGTCTGGAACAGAAAAAGGCAGTGCAAATCACCTGACACTTAATTGTGTTTCAAGAATGTTCTAGGCACAATGTTACTTTCTAGTAAGACAAAAAGTAATTAAATATGATCCCTGACCCTCAGTGCTCATTATCTGGACAGAGAACAAATCTGTTCATAGTTGACTGGAACACAAGTCAAACTGAAAACCTTGTAACATAAGTAGAAGTAAAATACCATGAGAGCATAGAAGAAGGGTGAGTAAATGAACTTAGGGGGAGTTGGATGGACTTCAAAGAGGAGATGATTTTTCCTGGGTGTGAACGTTCACAGGCACAAATGCTGTAGGCTGAAGTGGGCACTGGGGGCTGCAAAGTGACCTAGGTGCGGCAGAGTGGGCTTTTAGGTGAGGTTATTTATTTCATTATTTTCACACATATGAAAATCACTGGGAAAAGTGTATTAGTCTGTTCCACTCATGATTTCCAGTCTCAGTTAAACCGTTATAAGCACTTGGTAAAGTTGTATAGCTCCTCTGGACTTTTAGCTCTCCCATTTCCTTAAGTGGTTTTTCCAAACCTATTTTCAAACACTGTTTAATTGAACTGCTTACACTCTCATAAAGTTTCCTTCCCTTCCACTTCCTCTGTAAAATAGAAGCCATTAACTGGCTGTTTGCTCAGTGGTATTTCAGTCTCTTTCTCTTAGAGGAAGAGATGTTTCTCCTCCTATTCAAACTAAGCCTCCTCTTGCTGGCTCAACTCAATCCCACATTCTCAGCCACCTCAAAACACTTGCTCCATCAAGGACCTTTATGTTCCTTTCTTCAGCCTCAGCTCCTCTAAAGGCTCATTTTCCTTAGCCTGCAGGTACATTCACACACCTGTCATCCTAAAAACCATCCCTATCCTTGTTCCTGTCCCTCTAGTTTCCTCCCTATCGTCTTCCATTCTCAGCCATCTTTCGAAAGTCTGATCTAAACCAAAGCTGCTCAAACTTTAATGTCCCTGAGAGTCACCTGAGGATCTTGTAAAATGAAGATTCTATTTCAGTAATGGGGTGTGGTCTGAGATTCTGCATTTCTAATGAGTCCCCAGCCTGTAACGGTGTTCTAGAAGTCATTCTAAATAGGGAGGAATCTGAACTCTAATTTTCCACTTGTTCTTACCTTCCATTTATTTACAACCCTCTTGCTATCTGGAGTCTAACCCCTACACCTCTAACCCTGCCCTCACAAAAATCACCAGTGGCCCCTTGAATGCCAAATTCAATGCATGCTTTTCAGTCATAATGCCCTCACCCTCTATGGTGAGTTAGTCATCTCTGATTCTAGATGCAATCTACTCACCCAACTTCTATGACTTCCTCCCCTCTCAGTGATTTTTCTCTTATCTATCTAGCTGTAATTTCTCATCTTCTTTTTGAATTCTCTTTGTTTACCTGCTCCTTAAAATTTTTATATTCTATCAAAATTTTCACTGAGATCTACTTCACTATATACTCTCTTGAAGTAATCTCATCTACTAATTTTAATTTCTGCTTGGGTAGCATAGAGTCCACTACCTTCCACTTTAATCCTGCTTGAGCTCAGAGTCAATATATCCCATTGTCAAGCTTGACTCACTAGTATCTCTAACTCAAAGTATAAAATTAAACTCATTAGACACTCCCCCAAATCTGTGTTCCCTATTTTGGACATTTGTGCCATCTTCTACCTATGAATCAAGACAAAAATTTGGAATGACCTTGACCCTTTCCCCATCTTCCATCTAATCATTGAATTATTTAAATTCTTTTTCCTTAAAACCTCTCAAAATTCAACTTAATCCAGTCCATCCCTTATTGTACTGCTGTATGGTTCAGGGCCTCATCCTAACAGACTTGTATAATAGTGTCCTCACTGATTCAGACTTCTCCAGTTTCACCTCCTTACGATGCATCTACTAATTGCAGCAAGTATAGTCTTTCTAAAGTGTGCAAAACCCTTCATTGTCTCCCTTTAACAAGAAAATAATACCTAAGCTTAGGAATGACATGAAGTCCTGTGTTATGCAGCCCTATCTCCAGCTTCATTTCCTGCTGCCCCTCTCGCAAATAAACTTTACAGTCCATTCATACTAAACGACTTAGGTTCCTCATAACTCCATGCCTTCTGACACATTTATGCCTTTGCAGTTCCTCCTCTGTCTCTCTGCAAACTCCCAATAAACTTTCAAAAGAAAGCTCAGACACCATCTTCTATGAAATGTATTGTGTAAATTGAGGGAGGCCTACATATTTCTTTAAATATAAAAACATGTACATATAAAATTTACTATTGAGTAGTCATCACTCATTTGTTTTCCTTACATACATTGTTATTATACACAACTATACACAACACGACCTTCAGCACTTAGTCACCTTACTTCAGTATTCTCATTACAGCTTAAACAAACTTGCAACTCATTATGAATATTATAGTTATACCTTTCTCCTAATGGAAATGTTCAAATTAATTTAGAGCCTTAATAATTTTCTTCTCTAATCTTTCATATCACTGTTTTGATATTTAGACGTAGTATTAAAGTACACACAAATGAATATTGCCTGCTTATAATATCTTCTCTTAAATTCATTATTTAACTTACAATGTTTTAGTACCCTTTTAAAAGGTCAGTTCTGGTTCCTTACAGCATATATAGGAAGCATGTATGTATTTCTAAATTTAATTTATATAAGAGGAACTTAGGTAAGGTAGTCTCAGTTCTGTGGAAGAAACAGCTATTAATGGCACCCCTCCTGGCTCCCACCATCACGATATGCACATGGACTCTCCCTGAGGGCCAAGGTGAGTAGATGGATGTGCAGGAGGGTGAGTAGTCTTATGAGTGAATGAAGTAGGAGCTTGCCTGGAAAAGATGATATTAGCAGTCATTCTCTTCTCCACCAAAACAAAACAAAATATCCTTTCATATTTTGATTAGAGTTAATATATCAAAATTTGAGAGAGTTTGTCTTGGGTTGAAAGACAAAGCTCTGGGAGTTACTGTCACTAATCATTACTGTCATTTGGGATTGAGTCTACTGCATTCTTTCTTGAAAGAATAAAAGAGATGTAATGACTTGTTTAATATCAGTTTTTGCTAGGAATCTTTAAATTTTGCTCTGTATCATAACCTCAATGACAGATATAGTAAGTAATCAATAAATCAATAATCAGAGGAATACATGAGAAAATACTGACCTTGAATTAGAAGAGGTTTCTTTTATTGAAAGAGCCAAATCAACTAGAAAAAAGAGGATGCAGCTGAACCTTAAATCTAGGGCTAAAAATTAGATGTCCAAATATATCTAAATTCAAAATCATTATCTTGCATTAAAATAATAATAACAATAATAAATGTGTAATAAAAATGCATAATTACTATTCAAGAGTACACCTCATTATTCACATAATTTTAAATTAAAGGAAGCATGTAGACCTCCCTCAATCAACAAAACATATGTGTTCCAGCAAAGCTGATAATGAAGTGAATTTCTGAGGTAACTAAAACGTTTAAATTTGAACATCTCTTTTTTTCTGGAGGAGAATGGGCTTAGTTTAAAGTCTGAAAACAAATGGCTTAAGGTAGTGTTCAAATCTATGATTATTTGATTTTATATAGATATAAGAGATTTCTTAATCTTTCAGAGCAATCTAATTCCATTCAACAAATAAGAAGATCTACTAGGTTCTGTGGAGAATTTAAAAACTGATGAGATAGGCTCCTACAAAATGGTAGGGAATATAGACAAAGCTCAAACAAAATGTATTAAGAGCTGTAAGAGTAGGTGAGTGGAGAGTGTCAGTTAATAGGAGGCATCAGTCAGAAAACCTGTCACGAAGCAGTTAATATTTTGAGCACTATAGAGGATTGTTAGAACTTTTGCCCATCTGGAGGAAGAGAACATCATCTTAGGGAGTGGTTCTGAAACTTCAGGATGCATAAAAATCTTATGTGTGTGACTGGGGGTGGGGTGGGGCTGTATCACTGTGTGTCAGTTAGCTGTTGCTACAATAATGATGTTAAACAAAATACCCCAAAATATAGAGATTCAAGATAACAAACCCTTACTGTTTCTCATGACTATGCATGTTAGCTGTGTAGTTCTGCTGATCTGGGCCAGGCTCGGTTGAACTCAGTTGAGATCACTTATGTATCTGGAGTCATCTGGTGGGTCAGCTAAGGGCTGGCTGAACTAGGATGGTCTCACCTAGTAAACTCAGTCTTTTTTCCTGTGGTCTCTAATCCTCCATTAGGCTATCCTGGGCTTTTTCTCTTGGCAGAGGTAGGATGGAGTTGAATGGCTCTTGAGATTTGGGCTCAGCAGTGGCACACTGGCACTTCTGCATTCTATTGGCTAAAGCGAGTCTCAAGCCTTGAATGGCTATTCAAGAGATGAGGAAATAGAACCACCTCTGGATGAGATGTGCTACAAAGTCACAATGTAAGGGAATGCATGAGAAAGGGGAAGGATAAGGGTCATTTTTGCAATTAGTTTACCACAGAGGCTTCTCCATTTTGACTGTAATACTGAGTAGATGGAATGGGACAGCCTGGTGATGCAGGCTGGGGTAAACCTGACATGTTTATTTTAAATTCAGGCAATAGTGAGGCTACATCTAAGGACTCTGAGGAGGGAAAAAACATGTTTAGAAGTCTGACTTTAAGAATAAGCTTGTGTGGTTATGGGGCTAATGAACAGAAGCAGCGGATAGGAGAAAGAGGATCTTTTCTAGTCAGGTGGAAGTTAATGAAAGTTTGAATCAATGCGGTAGCAATGGGAACAGAATCAAGGGGAAAGGTAAGAAACTTCCTTACAGGGACTGAACTGATAAGACAGCTGATAGGAATAGGCAGGGCCAAGGAGGGCCAGAAGCATCTCCGTTATGCTCTTTCACTTTTATACCAAACTCAGATATTCAAAATACATCCAATTATTCCATATTGAGTTCCCAGAATTTATTGTCAAGTGTCATATAATAATCCAGCATTTAATGACTGACAGGACAGCTTAAAGCAAATAAAAGCAAAAATAAACAAATGGGACCTAATTAAATGTAAAGGCTTCTGCATAGCAAAGGAAACCAGGAAAATGAAAAGACAATCTACTGAATGGGAGAAAATATATGCAAATGATATGACTGATAAGAGGTTGATGTCTAACACATATAAAGGGCTCATACAACTCATTGTTAAAAAAACAAACAACCTGATTTAAAAATGGGCAGAAGACCTGAATAGATATTTTTCCAAATAGGAAATTCAGATGACCAACAGGCACATGAAAAGATGCTTAACATCACTAATCATCAGGGAAATGCAAATCAAAACTACAAAGAGACATCACCTTACACCTGTCAGAATGGTTATCATCAAAAAGTCTACAAATAACAAATGTTGGAGAGGAGGTGGAGAAAAGGGAACCCTTGCACACTATTGGTGGGAATATAAATTGGTGCAGTCACTGTGGAAAACAGTTTGGATATTATTCAAAAAACTGAAAATAGAACTACCACATGACCCAGCAATTCCACTCCTGGATATATATCCAAAAATACCAAAAACACTAATTTGAAAAAGATACATGAACACAGCAGCATTATTTACAATAGCCAAGATATGAAAACAACCTAAGTGTCCATCAACAGGTGAATGGATAAAGAAGATGTGGTATACATACAATGGAATACTATTCAGCCATGAAAAAGAATAGAATTTTCCAATTTGCAACAACAAGGATAGACTTGGAGGAAATTATGCTAATGAAACAAGTCAGACAGAAAATACTGTATGATAACACTTACATATGGAATCTGAAAAATACAACAGACTAGTGACTGTAACAAGAAAGAGGCAGGCTCACAGATAAAGAAAACAAACTCGTGATTACCAGTGGGGAGAGGGAAGTGGGGAGGGGCAATATAAGGGTAGGGGGAAAAAAGAGTTATTATGGGATTATATGAAATTACATGTGTGAAACTTTTGAAAATTGTAAAGCACTATAAAATTTAAAGAATCTTTCATTCAATAAAAAAGAATACTTAAGAAATTTAAAATAATAATAATTGATGGGACTTAACAATCATACAGTAGAGATGTGGCACTCAGACCCCCTGCTTTGATCTAACATTCTAATGGAGTTAAGCTTTCTTATCATATCCAAGACTAAAAGATTTTTCAAAGATTGAGTTCATTTAGTAGATCCCTTTAGTTCATTTAGCAGATCCCCCCCACGCAGGGAACCCATACTTTCATAGATCTCTAATTTTAAAACTTGTAAAATATTTAAAATGAGATGGAGTTACACAAATATGTTACTTTCAATTTTATTTAAATCAAATAAAGTTGTGACTGATGTGAAGAAATTGGCATAGAAAACACATGAATTTAATTAACATAAAAATTTAAAGACGAAATCCTATTATCTAATTATCTTCTTCTGAAATAATTAAATGCAAAGGATATACACGTTAAATGGCTACCAACATGTAGGCATAACACAATGTACATAATAGAGTCATAAAACATTTTATACTGCTTCATTATAAATAATTGGAAATATTTTTTTCAAACCCAGGTAACAAAACAGTAAATATCATACTTTCTTTTTTTCCCCCACTATTTCATTTTATTTTTGTATTATGAGTTGGGAAATAGTATTAGTTATCAAAAGGCTGGGAAAGAAAAATCTGCAGGAACACAAAGGAACAAAATACTCACTCACTCATTCACTTAAATGAAAACAATCAAGAAGATTTTTAGAAGGAGAGGCTAAACGGTACTATGAAGGAGTCACCAAGAATAGAAAAACTGTGGACTACCTTCAAGTATCACCTATAAGGCAAAACAGGGTTGTACACACACACAAAAGTATAAACATTTGATGGTAAACTTTAAAGAATAATTTCTTTAAAACATGAGTAGCTTTATTCTCTCAAATGGAAGAAAGCCACAAAGGCATAATAGATCAAGTCACTAAGTATAAAATTGGTGTTGTTGACCTGATAACTTCTATTTTTCTAAGAAAGGAGACCCAATACGGATTTCAATTTTATTATCTTGTAGTACCTCAAGGTTTGATAAAACTGTTCACTCTTATAACCTTGCACACTTAAAGGCAGAACACTTCTTGATAAAGTATTGTAGTAAATTCAAATTGCCACACAAATCTGTGCCCAAATTCACTTAAAATAGACAATCCCATAGGAATATTTTCATTAAGAGATTTATAGCAGCTACCAGTTAGAATTTTCTTAGTCAGGTGACTATGATTAATTTTCTTTTTTTGTATGTTTTCCTTAAAATATAACAGAAAGGTTTGTCAGTTTTCTCCACTAACAATAATTAATAAAAATCAGAAATTGCCTAAGAAAACAGAGTCCAAGGGAGAAAAATATGAAGAAATAATATATTTCATAAAGTGGTTAAGTGGATTTTTTTGAAAACATGTTTATTTGCATCAACTGAGGACAGTGTTGGAGATTAAACAGCTATTAGGTTGACTGTGATATAAACATGCTATGTACAATGATATTTATAATTCTTCTTTTATTTTTCATAGACTTCAAAGTGTATCTTTTATAGAAACTGGAACAGGGTGATCTGGAAAGCAAGTTTCAGTTAATTAGGAAAAAATTAAATTAGCATGAAATAACAGGGTGAAGAATTAAAGATCATTATCTTAAAAATAATGGAGTTACCGTTAAGTGTGCACATGCAAGAAGATACTGTAAAATGAATTGTTCCAGTTTACTTGATTTTATTTCAGCTTCATACACTCTAAAATACTGCTTTCATGTATAATATCAAAGAAAATATTAAATGCATGTATATTATTTTAAGGGCTTGATGATATATTTCACATTCTTTAGACTTTACTCAGGCTATAAATATATTTATATATCAGTCAATTAGTTTTTTAAAGTAAATTAAAACTGTAGCATGGCGGGATAATTTTTCACCTCATATGTCCCTACTTGATTATGTTCATTTTTTCTGAAAACCATATCAAAAAATTAAACAGTAATCGAGTGTGTTTCTACCTCATGCTGCTATTCTTCATGCACTCTAATTCTTAATAGTTTACATTTGAAGACGGGTTAATTGAAATCAACTAGTAAATATGATTACAGAATTAGGCTTCTGAAATCCATTAACATTTAACCAACTCAGAGGGCAATGCTGTTCTTCCTGAACTTTTATTAAAGTTGTGCAATAGTACAAACTTATTGTTAGTAGGTTTGTATAGAAATAACACCATTTCACTGGTGTAATACATATTTTTCAAAGGATTATGGCAGGCCTGTTTTTATTCTTCACGTGTACTCTTTGTTGTTGTTGTTGTCCATTGTCTTCTTCTTTTTCTTCAGTTTTACATGAAATAAACCATATTTATCATCTGGCTACCATAGCTCCAAAGCAAGATCCAGTAGTAGTTTGAAGCACAGCAAGCTGAAGTTTCTTCCCTTTTTAAAGCATGACAGGGAGTGGCATTCTCTACAGTCAAGCCGTGTGAACACAGTCATCCCAAGTAGAGACTTCTGCGAACTCAAAAGGTTCCAAGTTCACAGTCAAGAACCTTGGTGACTTCACATAACTGCTACTTGTTGCTGGAAGGGAGACAATATTGTTTGCTTCAGAAGTTTTCAAGCAGTTTCTCATCTGGTGGCCTCTCCAGAATTCTTTGTGGTTTTCAGAATTGCTTTTGACATTGTGCCTTCAAAAGTCCAAAGGTCGAATCATCATAGTTGTGGAACGTAAGGAGTAACTGGGCCCTTTGAAGTAATGCCACTTTATCCCGTTCAGTTTTCCATGGTTCTGTCCCGCTGTATAGAACATTCCATTTAGATTGGATGGGCCACAAGCATCAAACCACCAGCCTGAAAAATTAGTTAATAACGAAAGAGAGAAGAAGGGGAAGAAACAATTATAAGTAAATGGAAAATTTGGAAATGAATGCCAGTAACTGAGGGGAAGCCTTCATACTTGTGATTATTTGCAAACAGGAGGTATTTAGTAAATATCTTCTTGGTAGTGAAATTGTTTCAAATGGTATCCAGTTTAGATAGTGTACAAACAAGTGGGAGAGAAAAATTCTCTCATGGAAATCAGCTTTCAGGGTCACTCCACTGGAACTCATTTCCCATTGTAAGGATGGGGAACATCTGAGCTTCAAGATACGATATATGACAGGTCTGAATTTATAAGAAGGATGATAAAATGCAGATACTCTTAAGAGGCATTCCACCTGAAGCCTGTTATTGGAAATAGATTAACTATTAGTGATGAAGTTCAGCAGCTTAGACAACTGACATCTAAAGAGAGAGAAAGATGTTCTCCACCTATTTCATTATTTTACCAAGAACTGGCCCTCAGCTGCTTCTGAAATTAATGGATACTGGGAGATGACGATGAATTTGAATTGCTCTGCTCTCTCTGTAGTTCATAGCAATATGGGAAGTGTTCAACAGTAGCCATATAATTCCTATATAGTAGTATTTTTTTCTGTGACTGTTTAAGATCTTTCTAAACTTAGTAAAAAGAAGAATGATGAGTAACAAGAGATCCTATGCTCACATAGCTCTCTGCAAGGATAACTCAGTACTTTTTTTTTTTCCATGAATCAAGTTCCTAGATTTTTAGATAAAACATAGTACTTTTTCTCCCTCTCCTGAAGTAACACTATTGAAATCTTTAGGGAGAGATTAATGCAGAGACATTCTGGCATATTTGTATTTGGATACAGTTGACCTCCCTTTGATTGCAGAGTTATACCTAAGGGACTAATAGCTAAAGAAAGAGAAAGCTGTACAGCTGATGTTTAACTGTAACACGAGCATCATCTTGCAGAAACTTTAGAAAAAGTTAAATGGAGAAAAGCTAGTTCTCATTTTTCAATTTTGGAAAATGAATATAGCTGGTTTGTGTTTATGAAGTCATAGTAGAGGCATAACAAGCTGTATCAATCACCAATTCATACTAGGGAAAAGGTATGTCGATGAATTTGGAAAGATACTATATTCGATGCTGTTGTACCAACTGCATGCAAACAACATAGATGTTAATGCAGTCAAAACATGAGGGCCAAGAAGGTTCTTGTTTGGCAAGGAAGGAGGAAACTGTAAAATTCCACATTTTTTTCCTTAAGATTAATTCCTTTAAAATTATTTTTGTAAGTACAACTAGTAAAAATATGCTATTTATATTACAAAAGACATTCTAATTCTAGGGAATTTATTTACCCGTAAGACTCTCAGAGGACAAAATGAAACTCAACTTGATTGCTTCGGTATTTTAACTTTCTCCTCCTTTTCTATGACCTTCTTGAGGCACTCTTCCATCATGTTAATGAACCTTTCATAGTCTTTCAAATATCCACCATGGTCTCTAAAGCAAACACAGTTATTCTATTGTTGGGAACTACTACAAATCATAGAATGATGCTCCAAGTTAACATTAGGATACTTAGGGTAAAAGCGTGTGGTTTTGTTTGGTTTATAGAAAATCATAAGAGTTCTGGAAGAGTGTGGGAAGACAGAGGTCTATTGCAACAGAAGCCTGGCAATGAAGGGCACAGGCTAAAGGATACATTCACTGGGAAACTTGCAAGCTTAGGAAAGAGACAAGAAACAGTAAGGGCACATGAGAGAATCAGATAAATTGATCTTGTGTATCTTTTCTAATGACTAAAATGAGGTAATGTTTGTGGTAAGAATGGCGTTCTGAAAACATAGAAAGAAGATGAATATGGCCAGGTCAGGGTTAACAAGAGAAATAGTAGCCTGCAGCTGAGAGGGTCTGAAGACTAAATCACATGGTCCATTGTTCATTATCCTAAGAGCAATGAAAAGCCACGGTCTGTATTTCCTACGCTTCGTGCTGCAGCTAATTGTTTGCTTAACACATGACTGGCAGAGACTACAGGCTTACTGACAGACTGACTCTCCTCCTAAAGCCTCTATGGTCTGGATTAGTCTAATTTACTAAAAAGGCTATATTTGATAGACATTTGAATATATAACATCCATGTTTACTGTACTCATTTTTTCTTTCTTTATTCACTCTACACTGTAATTATCATGAAGTGTTGTCACACAACACTTAACAAGACTCATGTGGTCCTTGCCCTCATGGAACTTACTCTTAATGTGAGAAACAGACAAAAAAGGAGCTGGATCCTGAAAGATGGGTGTAAGTTCACTGGACAGAAAAAGATTCTAAAGACAGTAAGTACCCTGGGAGAGCAGGAGAGAGTGCCTGCCAAGCAGCTTGGCTTGGCTGGACTGCCAGTGGGTCAGGGGTTGGCGAATGCAGGGCTAGCATAATAAACAGAAGCGAGAAAATGGAGGTTTTTATTATATGTTTAGAAATTTTCTTGTGGGCAAATGTGGAGTGTAGAGGGCACTAGACCAGAAATTAGAAGACCCAGACTTTGAATTCTGACTTCACCAATTAATAACCAAGGAACCTTAGGCAATAGTATAAACAGTATTTGATATTTCTTGAACAGTTAACATGTGTCAAGGACTCTGCTAAAATATTTATACGCATTTTCTCATTTTATTCCCCAAATAGCCTTAGGTGGTATGGCAAGTACCATAATGCAGACACTGATGCTCAGACAGTTTAAGGAAATTTTCTAATGTCACACAGACACTTACCCCTCATTCATAAGATGTAGATTATATATATCTGATTAACCACTTTCACAGCACAGTTGCAGGTATAAAATAAAATGGCGTACTATTAGAACCTGTAAAATACTATCTAAGTGCTTTTTTAAGTTATCTAGGAAGCAGGCAGAAGTTTTAGAGCAGGAACAAAAAGGATTATGTCCTGTGGGGCACTATAATGATTTAATAATGAAGGCTATCAGTGGCCAACATATTTCCTTATTTGCTTGGTGGGGTTAATTAGAGAAATATGAAAATAATTTGGACCCAAATGAGTACAGTTGTTCCATGCTTGCATTGTAAAGATATGGCATTTAAGTGCTTAATATTGGTTTTGTTTTCAGTGATTTGTTTTAACTTCATGTGGAAATCAGAGGTTAAGGTTTTTGATTATCTCTTTATCTTAAGACCAGTGGGCCATGAACACTATGGAGTATTAGAGAGCAATTGATGATAATAAAAATTATAAATTAAGATGGTAGAAAATGAAATGAAAGGGCAATTATTTCTCATGACAGGTTCAGTTGTAGTGTCTTTTAAGAAATACTCTGAACTTTAAGGTAGCAAAAATAGTTATTTCTGTACAAGCGAGTATTCTCTGTTTTCTCTGACACATGCATTTAAACAAGCAAGGAAATTTCTTTGTATCAAATATTTGTTTGTCCACTTTCTACCTCTCTTTGAAAAAAATAAGCATTACGAAGTCTTTTAAGCATAAATCCTGAAGAGATGTGGTTTAAAAACACGTTTATAGAAAGCAAGCAAAAGCATAACAGACTCCTGGTCACTTATATGTACTCTTTGGCATTCATAGATAATCATACGTACTCATGGGTACTCAGAACTCAGAGTTTGCATAGACTGAGGTGTCCTTGTGAACAAATAAAGGAGGATGTCTAGGTTTGCATGATAAAGATACCAGATAGCTGAATTATACCCTCTATAATCCTGGAGAAATATTAACTTTGTGCTTTGTTCTGTAAGTGCCTGGGAATGACAGATGAGCAATATGTTAAAGAAGTTAATCTAGAAAAAGGCACTTTAAGCTTAAAAGAACTCAGTGATGCAAGCAAAGAATGGAAGAAAGCAGCAGCTTCCATCTGCTGTTGGGACAACTGATAAAATGTCTCAAATGTTTTAAGACTGGCAACTGCTGAGATGTACTTGGCCAAGCATTTTTCTTCGTAACCTGTAACCTCATGTATATTTTAATAAGAAATCTGAGATGCATGTTTCTAATTCATTTACACTTAACTCATTAAAATTTAGTTTTGTAATAACTATCTTGGGCTTTCTAGGCCTTTAAAAATCATTTAAGCCTTTATCTTTGAAGCAGAAAATTCACATTTTATCACCAATAAGTGAAACTTTGCCCAGAAAACAGGACCTTAATTCTAAACTTTGAACTCAGGAAGTTCAAATTTATTTGAAAGTCAGGAAACCTTACTCTCAAATTCTTCTGATCCTAAACAAAATGTCTCTCAATGCTTCTTTTCCAAGGTAAAAAGCACAGCAAAATTAAAAGATACATCTGTTGTTACGAGTTTCTTTCATTCATTTTTCAATGCATGCATTCTAATCAGCAATATGCAAAATAAGTTGCACAGAGAAGAATTGTCCTCTTTTATCACTAAGGATGGGGCTAGAAAAACTGGTGCCATCGTTATCAATGGGATCATCATGAAAATCACGGGCCAAGTTCACGTGTACAAAGTCGGCCTTCCCCATAACTAGCCTCAAGGAGCAGCAGCATGTTCTTATTGTGCGAGGCAAAGGACCTTTCTGGAGGTCTGTGTTTCCTCTGTCATTTCATACTATACCCACTTCGAGTCAAGGACGTGGCTTTTTTCCCTTTCTCTTCTCTTTGTTCCATAGATAAAAAGTTGTTTATCCTGGCCAGTAATCTTGCATTCATTTAAGTCCTCTAGATATTCCCTTACTGTCTCTTTCCTCCCTTGGACTTCATTTCACTTTTAGAGGAAATCATCAGGAAAATGTGCTACAAACAATAAAACAGATCTAAATTCTTGACTTTGAATGCCATTCCTTTATAGAGTGGCAGTAAAAGGAGTGGATAAGGTAATGGCTTATCTGGAGGTTGCCTTCAAATCCTACCTCTGACACTAATTCCGTGACCTTTGGCAACTTATCTAACTCTTTCATATCTCAGTTCTTGCCAAAGATCTCTATTTCAAAGGGTTTGTAGAAGCATCATATAAGTTCTTAAATATAAATAATTTATGATAATGCAAAAATGCCTGTTACACACTGAGTGCAATAAATATCCACTATATTATTTATTACTAGTGTAAAATATAAACAACACTAAGTGTTTGGTTATTTCTTATCCACTGTAAATTTATTAACCTTTGGTGGCAACCTGGTGCTACAGGCATACCAGTTCTGAATCACTTTCCAAACTTACCTTTTAAAATGTATTTTCTGATATTCTTTGTTCTTTTTCCAGTAAGTGAAAAGTTCTCCCCAGAAAATAGGAATATAATCCTAATTTTGCACTTAGGATGTTCAAATTTATTTGAAAATTACAAAGCCAACACTCAAAATTTTCCAATTTGGACTTTAGTTTTCTGGGGTTTGATTATTCTTAAAATTCAGTCCCAGTCTTCAGTATTCATCCGCTTGTTCCACGTGTGAGCATGCAAATTCATGTACACATACTTATGCTTTTTAAATCTAAGTTCAGGAAAGAGTCACATTCGTACTCACGTTGATTTATTTTTATGTCTTCTCATCAAGATCATTTGTGATTTCGCAATGTCCTTTCAGAGTCTCTGAAAGCATATTCATTCATTTAACTAATATTTACTGAGCATATCCTACGTGCCAGGCACTATGCTAGGCACTGAGAATACAGTGGTGAAGAGTAAGAAGTCCTTGCCTTCAAGGAATGTACATTTTTGTGGAACAGGCTTAGAGATTATGTACTAAATAAGAAATTGCTTAGAAATAAAGTCATGCAATATAGAGTTCTGCGATCAATCTTAAATTATCCACATGGATCTCTTCTCTCAACATTTTTGCCTTAAAACCTGGGGAATGCCAGTTACCTGACAATGGTTAGCACATCCTTCCTGGGTTATTAAAAACTCTAAGATGTTTATATTTTCCCAAAGATCTTGTCACTTCAACCAGTTGGAGAGGCTGTTAATTTCTTTCATTTTCTTTGTCTTCTTCAAGATTATATAGCAGGCAAGGTAAACATTTATCAACTCTCTGCTGCCAGCATCGGAGTGTACTAGGGTGTACTAAGAAATTTATGTGTATGGCTTCATTCCGTCTCTTAGAATTGAACTGAGAAATATCCTTTGTTAGCTTTAGCAAAGTCTTGTCTGCTGGCTGACATAGTTTATGCGTGGGAAAGAAGACTGGAGTTTCTAAGACAACAGATTCTTTCTGCAGAAGGTTAGGTCACATTTTTACATAGTTTTCGTATTATATACCAAATATGAAAATTATGTTGAAAGAAAAGGTAAGTAAAGAATGTAAAGCAATACCATGTTTTGTTAGTTTTTTTTTTTTTGGTTGGCAAACTTTAGCAATTGTAGTTCTAACATACTTTTAGAAAAACTTATTCTGAAGAATGCTAATTTGCTACCAAAGACCATGTTTTATTTGAATGTACATTTGCTTTGAATGTGACAATCTAATGAGAAATGTTTTTATTTTCATAATTTTAGTCATAGATTTTTTTTGCACATTTAGGTTTATATACAATGAATCGACATGCACAAAAGCATTCATTGAATGATATTACATTGTCATTTCCTAAATGTTAAATAATATATAAAACATTAAGTTTTAAAAAAACTGAATCCTTTTCTTGGGCTCAGGAGGGGACAATAAGAGCTTTCTTGTGGGACTAAGAAAGTATTTTCTATAATCACCTGTTACATTTATCCCTCCTATTACTGAAATATACATATTTGTCATACTGTCCTATGTAAAGAGGGAAACTTAAGGAGAAAACTTAAATTTTCCTAAGGTCAGTGAAATCAAAGAGCACAGATATTTCTGGCTTATAAATGTATGCCGACAAATTATCGCTAATGTCAGTTTCACAGAAAATGTGTGTGGTAATTTTGACCTTGAACTATATGGTCTAGTCCCATAAGAAATGTTCAATGAAACATAAAAATTATTAAATATTTAAATTGGATGTATTTTATTCAATATTTAAATTGGATGCATTTTACTCAATATTTAAATTGGATGTAAACTACATATGCTTCTGGGAAAGGAGGTATAAAACACTGTGGTATCTATTTCTTGACTTATGCAAATGTGATTTCTCATACTGCTATACCTCCTTTCCACTCAGCAATGTACTATGAACTACAACCCATGCACTGAAAAATAATATTACTTGTTTTTTCCTACTGCAGCCACAATGAGTACTTGGAATAATAAAATCACAGAACCAGAAGAAAATACAAGATAATTTTATCTAGACCCACAATTAGAGGAATGTGCATAAGTAAAGTCTTTCAGGTAAATAACTTTATATTCTCTTCTTGAAGGTATCCATAACTAGAAATGCACAATCCTTCCCAGCAAATCATTCCAGCCTTTGATCCCTGGACACTCCATCTAAAATCGCTTCCTGCTTCCTCCAATAACTCTGTCACATGTTATATTTTGTCCCTAAACTTTTTGTAGTTTGAAATTGTGTTTTTGTTTGTTTGTTTATTTTTTGTTGATGGTCTCCCTCAATAGATACAAGCTCCATTCTATCTTGTTTATTTTTCCAATAGTAGTTGACTCTTTTAATAGTTACTCATTAAAAAATAATGTTAAATTGACAGGAGAAAAGTTAAGAAGTTAGGATGTTAGAAAAGAAGGAAGAAAGATCAAAATGTTCTACCTTATATATAGCTGAGATATCTTCTGCTTTCAATTAAGCCTATCTCCTGTTGTTCAGTCTTTGACAGATAAGGGTAACAATAATACCACAGTCTCCAACTAAAATACCATCATGTATTTGAAGAAAACTATTTAGGACAGTTAGCAGACAGTAAATCTTACTTTATCCTTGATTCTTTTTAGAAGAAACAATGGAAAATATATAAATAAACAAGAGAAAACAAAGCTTTAATTGATAATGACAGAGAACTAAGAATTATTAGTTTCAAGGAGTATGAAACCTCTCTGCTTTTAAGAAACTATTTTAAATATTCAAAAAGTCCAAATAACAAAATTTTTCAGAAGAAAGGAAAAATCATCAGATGGAGAAAATGGCTTTAAGGGAAACTATGACAGAGAATAAATGGTGGTGGGGCGTAGCTAAGTAGGACATAAGTTCCAGGCAATACTCAAGTTACCCAGACTGTCACTGACATTCATCCTTATGTTCTCCAGTTCTTAGCTATCTAAATTCCACATTTTAGTTGTGCAGAGTGAATAGCTTTGCAAGACCTGGATTCTTTCAAAAGGATATTTGATAGGGTAATGGCGTTTACTACAAAAACACATTTACTTAGACTGTTCTAGCCCAGGCAATAAATGGAAATTTTCTCTCCCCAACATATGTGTTTATTAGTGAGTAAGAGGCAGGCCAAGAATGATTATGGATGAAAGAACATGACAAAATTCAATCATTTGAAGCAGAAGTAAAACCACAAATCTGAGCAAAGAAGTTTTCTCATCGACAACCAAGAGATGCATTCTTCTTTTTGCTTTGCTCTATGCTTTCATTATTATGACAGGAATATGAACATATTGGAAACATTGGAAAGATTTTACCATTGGTCTTTCATATGTTGTATTTACTTGGTTAGAAAAATTGTCTGTAAAAACAGACATGGAGAAAATGAAGAGTATTTCAGTATTAAAATGAGCAGGAAATTGGACAAATTTCTTTTGTCCTTGTATAAAGTTGCTGACAATTCCATTTATGGGATCAAGAAAGCAAGGAAAAGGAATATTTTCTTTCAGGAAAAAATTTCAAAACCTAACCTGTGGGTATCATCTAAAAAAAATTCTAAATTTGTAACAACTGTTTTGGGGGAGGAGACCATCAAATTGCATATAGAAAACTTTTAACTATTTGATGAGGTTGAATGTTATGCCAAAATGGCATGTTTAAAGCTTAAGGAGAGGATATGATAGAGACAGCATCATTACAGGTTGGCTTTGGTAATACTAGGGCTGGTCTCATGTTGAAAAGATGTCACTACAAGTGGAGTAGATGGGAATCAAAATGGGATGTGATTTGGTGGTAGTAGTAATGGAGGGTTTGGGAGTGGAGAGTTCTTCCGAACCTTCCCTCTATACTCTTTCATGTTTTATAGGCTGGTGAGAAAAATGTCAGCCTAATGATTCATTTCATTAGATTCAAAATTTGAAAGTGACTTTAAGGGTGCCAAGAGGTTTATTCATTTGTTCATGCACAACATTTTTTTATTGAGTTCCTATGTGCCACAATCTACTGAGCTAGATGTTAAGGATACAATGGTGAACATTTACTTACTTTTGTTTTCTCTATGTACAAACTTGAGATTCGAGTTTCTCACCTTGCTTATCTCACAGAGTTGGTTTGGAATTCATGGAAAATAGTACAACATATTCAATAACATGTAATAATATGTAATATTAATGATAGTAATACCGTATTTGGGGAAGTAAAATGATAAGAGTTTTTTTCCTTACTAGCATGAAAACACGTTTTGTTGAAGGTGGGAGTGATTACTATTCCGTTAAGAGAGAAAACCAACACTAAAACTGTGAGAGGAGAAACAATGGAAAAAGTTTCTTTGACAATTGTGTTTGGTGCCAACTTTTTTGCCAGAGCCTATAACATTTTTGAGCTACATCATTTGCCATCAGGTTTTAGCTCAGTGTTTCTCAAGTGTTGGTCAGTCATGTATCAACTTCCCGATGTTTACCATACGTACCCACTTATAGCTTTTGTTAATATTTAATAAATATTTTCCTTTAAATCAATGATTTGTTAAATGTCAACTATTGTGAATTCTTTTAATTATGCAAAGTTTACATCATTCCTTTAAAGAGGAAATCAGTACTCTACACTATAATAAAAGGTAGATACAAAATTCAATAAAACTAAAATAAAATCACCTTTTAAAATTCTAAGTAGGCACATTGCCTAACCAAGGCCCTGAGCCTGAGGCCAAAGAGTTTATTCTTTCTTTGCTTAGAAAGGTTATTACTAAGTGCTGAAGAAGTGTTATAGATATGCTAGCACCAAATTGAGAATTTTGCTTTGACACAGTCAGAAGGTTGAGAAAATATTTTAAAAGTGCAAACAGATTAACTGTTTAACTCAGTGATACAGCATTATTTAACAGTATCTCCTATGCCAGCTCAGATGTCCTGCAGAGGTCAATACTGTATAATATACAGCCCCCGTATAGCCAGTCTGCATTGTAAACTTTAGATCTAGCTACACCTCTTTATTCTTCTTAATCTGTTTCAATAGGATGGTCAATAAACTCTATTACACAGTTATAAGGCATTTATAAGAAATTTTGTTCTTTTGTTTTTTCTGTATGCTGAATTCTCAAATTGTTTTTCATTCCACTATTAGTATCAAGTATTTAGAAGGTAGAATAACTGACTTTAAGAGGCTCAATAATTTATTCAGAACCAAGCTTAGCACACTCCCACCATAGATACTGGAGGAGGAGGCAAACCTCTAAATATGCTAGCAATGTCTTGCACAAGAACATATGGTAAATTAGTGGGCAGAAGAAAATGATCTCCAGGGACTTGCTCTTAAGTTTCCTGACCAGAAGATCATAGTTCTTTCTCATAGATAAGAAACCTCAGGCCTCAAACCAATGAAGCATAACTTAGAGAATGGCCCCGTAGGACTTACCTCCTGTTAGCATGAGGGCACATTTGCACATGCAGTTGTCATTATCAGCATCTTTAGTGCTGAAATCAGCACCGTGTAAGATCAGGCTGCTCTGTTTTCCTGCAGTCCCAGTGTGACCCTTTAAATACAACCTGAAGTTTAAAAAAAAAAGGAAAAAAAAAAAAAGGAAAGATAAGCCAGTCAACAGAATAACAGAACCCAGAAGACTGGTTTGTTGAATGTTTGCCTTTTTCATAATTTTCTCCCTTCTCTGAACTAAACGTTTCAAACAAACTGCTGTGAAACTCAGATTCCCTAAACCAAAAGAAAGAAAGAGCGATCGAGAGACAGACAGAGAGAGAGACGGAGAGAGACAGAGAAGGAAGGAAGGAAGGAAGGAAGGAAGGAAGGAAGGAAGGAAGGAGGGGAGGGAGGAAGGAAGGAAGGAAGGAATCCAAATTACAGACAGCTAAAATTCTCTCCGGCTGTGTGCTTGGTGTTATTTCACCATGCATACTCAAACTCATATGGTTTTCTGATAATGCAAGATCCACAAAAGGAAATAGGTTTATTTTATTACTACAAGTATTAATCTCTAAACAAAAAACGCCTTGTAGAGTGTCACTACAGCATATCACTGTGGTAATACTGAATATTGATGATGTGCTAAACGGAGGACCTACTCCATGCCAAGCACTCTGCCAAATGCTTTCCAGTTGTTATTTAATTTGATTTTTATATTAAATCTGTGATCCAGGTACCAATATTCCAATTTTGTAAACCAAGGCTCAGAGGCTAAGTAAGCAGGAATTTAGCTATGGTTGATTTTAAAATCCAAGCTCTTATTAATCATTAGGTAGCCCTCCTCTGTTAGGTGCAGCGGTCCCATCTCCCACACTCTCCATACTGCCACCCACCCTATATTAACCATAATTTTGTAAGAAGAGTGACTTGTTGGTTTAATAGTTATTGTAATAAAAACATATTTGTTGATCACATACTATATACCAGGAATTATTCTAAGCACTTAAGATATGTCAGCAAACAAAAGAGACAGAAAGACATGTCCTTGAGGGCCTGCATTCTGGTAGTATTCCTAAAATGAAGTTCAAAACCCTACTGTTTAAACCTCAAATATGGCATTCTTCAAAGACCCTGCCTTACTCTCTAGAGACATTTCTTATGCAAAATTTACATTTTATATGATTTTTGAAAAAGACCTATTCACTAGGCCAACAAATTTGTGTTTTAAGCTAGCATTTCTAATGACTCTTTGCAGACTGCCCTAGAGAACATTTTGAAGAATACTGGTCTACAGTTCAAAAACTTGTTGACAAATCTTAATAGTGGTCTAATGTAGTTCCCTGACATCTGCTAATTTCCTACAGATCCTACATGCTGCTTTCATAACCATTTGGGCACTTCGAACAAACAAACTTGCTCAGGTCCTTCACAGTTCCTCAGGGCTCAGAACAGCTAAACTAAGGCTGTCAGTGGCATCAGATTGATATTCAAGATCTACTCTGGTTGAAACCTACCCCTCTCTCTAACTCCATTTGCTCTCATTCATCAAAATCATCTAGCAATATTCCCTTCAAATCCATGTGTGTTACCACTTCTGTGCCTGAGCCTCACTTATGAATCCCAGCCACTCATAGTGTAGATATTAGGTGATTAAATCTCTATGTGAGACACTGCTAGGACCTAGGCTAACTCTAAACAAAATTCTATATTATTACTCAACAAAAAATAGTAAAGATTAATTAACATTTGGATCTATATATATATATATATATATATATATTTCTATATATATTTGACTTATGTTTGCACTTAAATATAGGTATATGTCTCAATATTATTTTGTGAGGTTAATAATATTTTTAGCAAATAACAGTAGTGTTGAATGATAATGATTATGCCAAAATATTTTACAAATATTCTGCAGAAATTTTAGCCATAGTAAAATATATAATTAGATCCTACTCAAGTCTTGTTTAAATAATTTATAGAACCTGTAGTTAACAGAGGGCCGAAAAGCTTCTGATACTGAATTATCACATATAAGCTTATATTTTAAAACTCTGAGAGGTAGTCTAAAAGTCACTGGTGATACGAAACTGTAGATTTTTAAAGTGTGAATTCACATTTTAGGTTACAGGCAGCCCATGTGGAGGTAGTTTTCACCAGCGGAAAGCAAGGTGAGAGGTCACCAAGGGGAGTCCTGGGACATGTTACCTAGTGACCTTACCATCTTCTAAATCTGGTCTGAAGTTTTAATTTGATCACTTTCTCATCCTCTCAGAGAGAGACACATACTCATAAAACTAAGGGGGAATTTTGTCAGGCCTGGTCTCATGGTCTCCTTAGAGAGAATTTCACACAGAAAGACAAATTTTAATCAGAAAGTTTCTTGTTTGGTGAACACAGAATTGGAGTCTGGGGAAGAAGATGAATGATTTCGAAATTAAGTAGAGCTCTGATTCTGCTGGCCTGAAATCCCTCCCCCCAACTCCCTCAGTGGGAGTGGGTAAGCTTAGCCCACAGGCATTCTTGGATGAGTGATGCTAATTCCAACTCTGATTCTTGGATCCTCTATAATTTTTGATGACTCTCCTTCTTATTGACTTAAGGTATGTAAATACCATTTTCTCTGTAGTAGCTTTAAACTCACTAATGGGAATAAACTTTCCAGACACAGTGATTTTTCTACACAGTCTTTTGTAGGTTATTTAGCACAAATGTTGAATTGATAGTAAATGAGTGACTGCTATGTACTGAATATAGTTTATAGTTTTATATAAGGGTTAAACTTAAACCTCATAATTTACAATAATATATTTGTATTACCGAGGCAATAGGAATGCACAATTATAAATTTAGAAAGTAGAGAAAAGCAAAAGGAAAAAAATAAAAAGCAACCCAAACCTCATCTCCAAATACAGCTACTCTTGACATTATGGTTTATATAATTTAGACTTTTCCTTGTTTTTCCCCTCCAAATATAGAGTATTAATTATATTTAAGTAAACTTGTAATACCTGATCATATTCTATAAAAATTTTGAACAAAGCAAGTAAAGTTTTTGCCCACAGGCCCATCTCATCTACCAATCTAGAAGTAATTGCTTATGTCAGTGTTGTACCCCTAAAACAGTTTCTCCTCATGTATAAATATAAGTGAAAATAAAATCATACTTTACATGTCTTTTAATAACATGCTTTTCATATATGATTTTACAACTATTTTTCCAAGCCATTACATATTCTTCTCCAACATAATTTGGAAGCTATTCTATGACTTTATCATCAATTGTCACAAGTTTAAGGGTATCTTCATATATCTCTAAATATGTATGCAAGTATATACGTTAGGGTTGGAATAAATTATAGAATAAACATCTACAATGTTTTGTCCTGACTTTCACCTCCATGGGTCTCATTAATGGTGTATGTTAGGATCTGTGAGTAAAGAGACATTTTTTCCAGATCCACTTAATCAAGACCTGAATGTCAGTTTTCTAGTCCTTGCAGCTTTTTCCTGTATTTTTTAAAAAAGTCTTTTTTAACTGGTCTGACTGTCTTGAGTCTTGCTCTTTACACTTCTCCCTAAAATCCACTCTGCATGTGGCTGATTCAAAAACATGCCTCTCATCGTCATTCCTCTACTCTGGTTAAAATCCCTTGGTTGTTCTCCCAGCATACAAAGATAAAGGCCAAGCCCCTAATTGTGGTTTATGAGGACTTTGAAGATCTAGCCCTCGTCTACTCTCTCCCACACCAACCTCACACTTCCTACCTCTTATTTCCCCCGCACACATATGTGATGCTCCAGACTTAACCAAACACTTGTTCCCTTAAAGCACCACATTCTTATTTCTCTGTCCCCTCTTCCTGGAAGGTCTTTCCAGCTGCTGAACTCATGCACCCTTTTAGATTCACTTCAAGTATGACCTCGAACATCAGATGGCTATCGTTATGATGAAACACTGTGCTGTATTTTAGTTGTTGTCTTTTTACTTGTCTTCTCTCATAGTAAACTATGAACTCCTTAAGGTATAAGCTGTGTCTTACTCAACTCTGAATCACCAGAATCTAGAACAGTGTCTCATACTTAAGAGAGGTTCAAACTTCACTAAATAAATAAATTATGGATGTGAACTAATGATGGGTGCAATTAATTTTCAATAGGCTAAAGGTAGCAAGTAAAATCAAAACCAAATATCAATAACCCTAATAACCAAAATATACCTGGCTCATGTTTTCAGAGGATAGCATTTGCATCTTATTTAGCTAGGTACTCAAAATCCCATTTCTTTGTCAATCAATAGAAATAATTAAAGAATACACACACACACACACACACATACATGTACACCTTCCTCATCTTTCCAGTTCTGTCTTTGTTCTCATTTTCTCAGAGACTCCAGGATATGAAAACATGTTTGATACATTACACAGACAGAATAAATGAAGAAAGCCTTTGTCTTAATTCTTATTAGTTCTTATATTTTATTGAATGATTTATTTGTATTATGTGCAAGTCAGCTGATATCATAGAACAAATTCAAAATTAAAAGATGGTTAAGGTAAATTCTTCAGCTAAAATTATTTTGAAGGCAAAAAAAAAAAAAGGTCTAAGAAGATGTAAAAGATTTTCTTAAGGCCTTGCCCAGATTAGGAATCTTGAAAACAAGAAGTGTAGAAGAGTCCCAAAATAGTGCAATATAAATATTGTGACATATTGATTACAACAATTTAAAAGTAGAAGTGAGGGGAGGGCAAAGTGGGTATAGGCAGTCAAAAGGTACAAACTTTCAGTTACAAAATAAGTAAGTCCTGGGGATATAATGTACAGCATGGTGCTTGTAGTTAGTAATACCATATTATATATCCTCAAGTTGCTAGAATAGATCTTAAAAGTTCTCATCCCAAGAAAAAAAATGTTAACTGTGTATGGTGATGGATGTTAACTAGACTTATTGTGGTGATTACTTTGCAATACATATATATATATATATATAATTATGGTGTACACCTGAAACTAGTATGTTATATGTCAATTATATCTCAGTAAAAAAAAGTAGAGGAGACCAACACTTTGAGGAATAGTGGACTTTTCACCACACAAGGCTGAGTAAAACTTGTAATTTATATACAGTAGAATTCATCTCCCCATATCTATATCCTTAGCATGTCACAGGGAGCTGCTTACGTTCTTTTAAGGAAGAGTCATTCTCTTGCACTGGGAAATAGAGATGGCATTTTTTAAAAAATAATTTTTTTCAACATTATTTTAAGAAATTTACAAATGAGGACAACTATGCCTCTGTGGAATCCCGGAAGGATTCTAAAGCAACTGTACAGTCAAGGATAGGTACTCTGTGCAGTTAAGGGGCTCATTCTTTCTTAGCAGCTATTTACCCTAGCACAGAATAGCAATTGTTGACCCAAAGTCAACAATCATAGCTGCTTATTTCATGGGGGCAAACTAAGGGCTGGCCATTCACTAACGTCAAGTATTTTTTATAATCAGATAAGAAAACTTACTTGAATTGAGGCTCAAACAGAATATTTATGTGGTTCTTTTTATTACTGGTTTTAGTTCATGTTGAAAAGTGTGTATAATTAACTATACATGACTTTCTCTATTCTGCTAATGGAACACCACTTTACAAAAGAAAAGTCAATATACAGAAGGGCCAAAGTCAGCTTTGCATTTGATTATGGCAAAAGGGACTTGAAGTGTGAGTCACTGGAGAGAACACAGCCCCCAAAATAACAGTATGAGAATCCTGGACACTTATTTCTTGTGTTCAGCCAGTGTAGACATGGCTTGCGTGAAGGATGATGTGACAGGAGATAAAAACCAAATGTTATTCCAGAGCAAAGCATTTGGCTTAGGAACAGAAATATGGAAGATATCAAAACAACAACAAAAACCAACCCCAAAATAACGGCAGCACAAAACTCCACAGAATACCATCAGATGTGACCAAAAAGGCAGCCACAAAATAAAATCATGGTATTCATCCTTTTAAACTAATTTTTCCTAATTAAAGGGGGAGAACATTAATGCGTACCAATTGGTCAGTAACTATAAAGAATTTCAGCATTTTTTATTTTTTCAATTAGCATCTGAAGGGAAAATGAAACACAGATGCACGCCAAAATTGGTCATGATTTTCTAGTCATTTTTGATGAAAATAGAGTTACTCCTTTTCCTTCACTTATAGAAATTTCAATAACTAGAATGAATAAATTACATTCCTGAATGAATCAAGGACAACAGTGAGTTCTGTTATGGAAGAGAAGGCTTTAAAATAACACTTAAAATAACACTTTTATATCATACAAGTCATTCTGCAACTTTCTTTTCATTAAAATAGGCAGCCTAATCCCATGCATCCAGCTTCTCACTAATTTTGTTTCCTTAAAAGACTGCCATACACATCTTTACATCTTCATGTATTCAGGGTGGGGCAAGAGTCTCTTTCATTACCCAAGGCACTGGGAGTTGTATGTATAATAAATTAAAGTTTGGCCTTAGCTCTTTTAAATAGTAGACAGACTCTTAGATATCTGAACTTTAAGGTCTTACATCCTGACAAGCTGAGTAGATTTTTATTTTGGCTCTGAGTTCTCTCCCTGCCACCATATGGAACTAGTTTGTCTTTTTCATAATCACTTGAAGAAAATGCAAATGACCTCCACAGTTCTCTTTCAGAGCCTGGTAGCAATGACTCAGTCTGACATAGTTTCCCAACGCTGTTATGTCTTCTGCTTGCTGCTCCAGGGCTGTCTCTGCTTTAACCACCTTCCCTGCCCTGCCCCCACACTTTTGAAAAGGGCTGGGCACCAGCAAAGAGTGATATCAGAACATGTCTTTTAGCACTGAGTATAAATGATATAGGTTGCATCTTTTGCTGAAAGCAAAAATAATGTTTCTCTTGTAAATCTATATATAGAGAAAACAGTATTTGCCTTACTGTAGACTTCCAGTAAGACTACACATTTGTTTGGTGTTATAAAGAGGTCATTGGGAGGTATGCAAATAGTAAGTATTGTAGGAAAGGGAAGGGAAAAGGGAAAAATTCAGTTCCGCTCAAAAAGTTTAGTGGAAGAGATTAGTTTTGGATGTGGAGGACATGGACTTTTGGAGAGGGACGAGGAGAATATTTTCAATAAAAGGGCTGTGAAACTCACAGCATAAGTTTTGAGGTTATCTAATATCAAAAAAAGATAAGAAATAAAGGGGATTCCATTAGTCACTTGAATATGTTGGGAATGACAAGTGAAAAAGCAGACAATGAACTTATTTAGATACTAAGCATAAGATAGATTTTTATTCCTTTTTTTTCCTATTAGTATTAGAAGCTGGAAATCATTTGTTTTCGTAAAATGCCCTTTTTTTGTTAAGTATATAGAGTTCCACAGTGGCAATACTAAGGCTAGAAGCCTTGAGGTAAAGGGAAGAATATAAATTTATCTTAGCACAAGGGAAGATGAGCCCTATATTAGCCTTTCCCAGTAAGTAAAATAATCTCTAGTTAAATAATGTTTTCTAATTTTTTTCAAAATAACATCTTCAAGATAAACATTTTATTCTTTTTAGTTCAGCACTGTCCACGTGTATCCTGGGCTTATAAATGACCAGAGCTTTATTGAACCGATCTTTTCTCCCAAGTCCAAAATCAACCAGCCATTAAGACAAAACATTATGCAGGAAGCCTTCTCTCTTCTTTCTCCTCTAAATTGTCATTGTGCAGATAAATTGCTTCTCTTGTGGCACATCTCATTTTGCTATTGTAGTATTTTTCTTTATATATGTGCCCTTTCTTCCTCATCAGACTATAAGCTTTTAATGAGTAGCATTCATGTCTTTCCATCTTTGTAAATTCCATATACAATATAAATAAGAGGCATTCAGTAAATATTTATTGAGTCAATTATGAACTAAGAGTTCAACTTGTTTACAATTTAAGTTTTACTCATCTAAAGAGATTGTTTATATGTAGTAACATTTTAACTTCAATAATACAATTATGTTTTACAGTTTAAGCCCCATGGGTATTTTTTCCCTGATTTGAAATTTGTCCAATATTAATGACCTAACGGTCAGCTCAAATCATATTGGGACACTGCTATAATGATGATGGAATTAGTTTGTGGCTGCCAACAGACATCTGAAGAAATACCTCATGGAATAATGTATTAAAGCAAATACTAGAGTCCATATGAGAAATGAGACCATTGAGTTTTACAAAGGGACCTATATCTATATATGTATCTGTTCTATTGCATAATTCCTTCTGGAACCTGGGAATTCATTTTAAAGATCTGTTTCAAAAGCTTCATCATATTTGTTAGAGGATAGAGGGTTTGTTTTCCAATGTTGAACTTTGGACTGTAATCTCTGTTGGAGGAGTCTCTATTAAATCTGTGTCATTAAGTGCAACACTATTTTTCATACGTTGCAGATATATTCTGTTACTCCATTGTCCATAGGTGAACAGATTATGTACTTATTTGCAAGAGCCTTTCAATGAGTATGTGAGATAATAATAAGAAAATATATGAAGCAAAGTTGGTGCACTTATAAAAAAATTAGTGAACATATGCCTATGATAGAGAGTTGTATGACAATGATGTACACTCATAGATATAAATCTGTAAGTAGAAGTACAAGTTCAAAAGAAGTTTCAAAAGAAAAGAGGATGTGAGTAGGAAGATTAAAAGATCTAATAACATACAGTTTGACTAATCAAGAATTAAGGATATGACAGAGATTGAGAGATACTTAAAGAGACAAAAATCAAGAAGATATAGGTAGTTTGGCACAAAATAAGTATAAGTGAAGAAAACTGACAGTAAAGTCATTAACCAAAAATTTTCCTTCTTTCTTTATCTCCCCACCCCCCCCAAAAATAAATATATAAACATTAGCTTCTGAAGAGTAGGACTGTCATGTACATTTGTGTATGTATACATGAGAGATAGTATAACAGAACAGTTTGGAGCTTAATTGTCTGGTTTGCAACCTAGCTCTTATCCTTTCTGATCCTCAGTTGCCTCATCTGTAAAATGGTTCTAATAATACTAATGCCCTTCTAATATTGTTGTGACAATTAAATGAGGTAATATATATAGAGGCATTGAAAAGACTGTCACATGTAGAGTACCTATGAATATTAATAAAAAGTGAAACAAAGAAACCAAACTTCCCTAACTGATAACTATAAACTATACAGAAGCTCAGTAAACATGGTTATATGAATAGGTCTAAGTAAACAAGCATAACTTGTATACAACATTGACATACAGAAGCATATTGAGAGTGATGAAAATAGTGAGATAGATACACAGCTAATTAAGACATGTACATAGGCAATAAGCTGGAGAAATTAAAGATGAAAAAGACCATTGTTTTCAAATTCATAAGCCCCATCTCTTGTGAAAGTTTTTCTCATTTTTATACAGAGCAAGCAAAATACTAAGCACAAAGAACAGGAAACCAGAGTTGCTTTGCTGACTGACTACCTAATTTAAGGTCTATGTTATTTTGAACCCAGATACCTGAATAACAATCCTTTAATTCAAAAGTTTATTCTTTAATAAATTAAAATTTCAATCTTTTGAGAATCCCATGTTTTTCTTGCCATTTAATAGGGTGCTTTATTGGCTGAATCCAGCAATGTATTTTTCCCTTTTTTTACCCATAATTGACACTTGGAAAATCCCTGAAAAGATCACCCATAACCAACCTATACCTTAATTCTCATCTCTGCTTCCTGAAAGCTTCCTCTATCATATTCAGTCTTCCTTAATTGGAGTCATTTGTTCTCATATGGAATTAGATCATTGGGGAACCATCAGAATTTGTGTAGTGTAATAATCTAACCATTATTTAAGAAGAAGTATGCTGTCTTATGTGCTTTTTAAGCCTCAGATGCCCTGAGACAGATATGTAATTTGACAGATACCTTTGAACATGTTTAGTTGAAGATGTGCAAGTGTGACAAATGCTCAAGATAGCAAGGGTCATGGGAATCTGTGCTGTGATTAAGATAGATACATTTCCAGAGTTACAGGAAAACTCAGCTCAAATCAGAAACTAAGAAAATCCAGTTTCATTATTCTCTGATTGTTATGATTGTTTTATATAGTATTAGCTTTCATTACACACATTTAAATTGTACACTAATTTTTTCACCTACTTAAATTTTGACAATATACATTTTAATGCCCCTCCCTTGGCTTACAAGTATTAATATAACATAGAACTTTGATAAAAATGAGTTTATCAACGACTCAGGTCTTCTCAAACTCTTGATACAGGAAACACCGCTAACAGTGACCCTTGTTTCAAAACTCCAGTAAAATACAGTTCTCAGTGTTCCTCAGTGACATGAAGCTTGCATTTATTCAAAACTCATGATAAACTCTTCCTCCAAAAAAAAAAATAGTGAACTCATACTGATATCTCTTAGTGCTTTTGCATAGTACTGAGAGAATATACTCTATTTTGTACATTAAAAAAAAACCATTTTCATGAAATCTGTGACAATGAAACCATAATTCCCAAAGTTCAGAAATACTGCAATGATTCTGTTTTTAGTTCTAAATAAAAATAAAGTTCTTTCAGTATTCCTCTCCTTTTCTAAGAATACATAAAGAATGAGTGCCAAATGAATTGCATGGCACTAAGACCCCGGTAAAGAATACAAATAGTCCCTTAAACTTATTTCAGTTCCCTTGGAATCATGTGTGGCTGGTAGAGTCAGTTCTGAGTGAGCGGCTCACTGAGTGGACCTCTACTGGTGCCTAAAAAACCAGGCCAACAGCCATCTCAGAGAGTTTATGGGTTTGCCTTTTTACCAAAAATTAAGTCAGAACCTTGTAAAACTTATGACTAAAATTGGTATTTTTTTTTTAGTATAAACAAGTTCAAGGGAGGTAGATTTGTTCTCATTTTTATCTCTGTTATAGAGTAGAAAGAAACTTTCTTTCCAGCTCCCCTAGGGGAAAACAGAGGGCAAGGAAAGGGTGAGTAGAATGTTGAAATCCATTGAGAGGCATTGTCTGAAGTTCTTTTTTTTTTTCTTTTTCTTTTTTTTTTTTTGGCAAAGAGGAAATACTCTTTCTTGTTGCACTTGGACAATGTGTTGCTATAAGTTCTGCAAATAAGGCTCTAGTATACATAAGCAGATTCTTCTGTTGACTAAAATCATCAGCGTACTTATTTCTCTCCACAATTAGTATAAGATAGAGTCCAAATGCCTTATCATGTAAATGGCCTTTATGTTCTGTAGCACAGCAAACTTCTAGATACAAGATACTTTCTTTTGTCTAACTAAGGCAATCTCTCTCCCATTTCTGGGTCTTTGTCCACATTGCTCCTTCTGGTTGGAATCTCAAGACTTTCCTCCTCCTGCTACCATCCTCCATATTTACCTGATGAACAATTTCTCATACTTCACAAATTCCCAAAGATTTCCTCTATGAAGACTTTCCTGGCCCACTTCAATCAATCTCCTCTAATGTACCCCCACCCATCCTCAACCCTCGCTGAACTGACCATTTTTCTTTAGTGCCCAACTACAGCCTAATTCAAAGGGTTCTTACTGTGGTGTTGAATCCCACACATAAATGTAAGCAACATCTCATACTTGTTCATTTATTCTGGGGAGAAAATCCATAGCTCTAGCAAAGGTCCATAATTCCTTGATCAAAAAGTAAAACAATACAAAACAAAAAACCAAAGCGACATGCTAAAACATACCATAGCCAAAACTTTGATTTTAAGCTACCAATCTCTTTTTTTTACCTTCTCAGAACTCAGCTATTAGCCCCACAAGATCAGCAAGCGTGGTATTTACTTTCAATGTCATTAAAGTGTTATTTCTGCATCAGCATCACCGTGTACTTGGTAGGACTGCAATGTCTAGGTTCTACGCCAGGATCAGAATTTCTGGATGTGGGATTCAGAAATTTATACTTTAGAAAAACACCTTAGTTGACTATATGCACACTCAACTTTGGAAATAACTGAGTAGTAGTACCAGGGAAATAACAGCAACATGATAAATGGTGGCTGGCTGGCTGGCTAGATGAGTGAATGAAGACTTTGATTTCAAAAGAATTATAACAACTTTTAAGAGAGTAATTTTAGTGAAGTCATGTAAATTAAAGCAAAACTATATCCAATTAATAGAGAAATATAATAATTATGAATATTGGACAATGACATATTTAATAATTGTTATTTGTTAACAAGCATTTAACATATCAAAGCATTTTGAAAATATCTGGCATAGAATAAATGCTGTTAATAATAGTTAAAGTTGAATGTTATGATGCTACTATCATCATAGGATTTTTAGTTGAACATTTAATGTTGATATTTGTTAATATTTGGCATAATTATTTTAAATGGTTTTATAATTGCTTGTGGTTGAAATGAGTAAAAGCTCTTGAAAATAAATTAATCATCTAGAAAGAAGAAGCATTGTTGTAGGGTTATCAACATTTTATACTGTCATTTTCATAATTTAAAAAATTTTACTCAGAAATATAATTAACTAAATTGACTATAACTGACTCGTTGGTCTCTCAGTTTCTAGCATCTAGATCAATAATTGCCATATAGTACTTAGCTGTGTTTGTTGAATGCACAAAAAATATCTTTGTTGATGTATCTACATATATTTATTAGAAAGTGCTTTCTTTCCAAACGTATGCCAGGCATTGTGGAGAGGTCCCTGCCCTCCCACAGGTAGCAGGGAATAGCCAATTATGATCCAATGTGATAAGGACTCTGATAAAGATATGCGAAGAACACAGGGAGAGCACGTAGAAGGGGCTGCTTACCCAGTCTAAAAAAGCAGAGCTCTACAGTCTGAGCTAAGACTTAGAGCAAAAAGAAAGTCAAGTCAGGCAAAGCAGTTAAGCTCTTGAAGGATAAGGGTTGAGTTCTGTGGGATTTGTTTCACCCAAAATGTCTCGCACATTGTTTTTGTTCATATTTAATGAACAGAGTAATCAAAATATTGAGTGAAAAAAAATTGACTGGGATGTGAAAAAAGACCATGCAGATGGGCTGCCCTTAGAGGCATTTTATTTGCCAATCCTAAATCTCCCACATATTACTAGTTGTCTGGCTCTCCTCTATGTTCTTAGCATCATACTTGGTCATTTACACTGTATGCTTAAGCGATACCTAACAACTTGCAATTTGCTGAATGAGACATGCTGGGTCTCACTTTTGAGCTTTCACATGTGCTAATCCCTCTTCTACCTCCAACTTGAACTGTTTCTCCAGCTAATTCCAATCTGCCATTTTTATGTCTTAGGCCTTAGGCCTTGGACACTTTCCCAACTCCCCCAAATTGGCTAGGTCCCCTTATTCATGCCACACTTGTCTTTATTAGTGAACTCACTATGTTCATGGCATTGTAATTGCCTATTTGTCTGTTTACTATCTACCCCTTCCCCTAGCCCCATCACACATGAGTATAGATAAGTGTGAACATGCACATACATGACTGTAGTGAAATCTTTCTGGGCGTTTCATCTTAGGATAGCACACAATAGAAAATAACAAATATTTTCTTCATTGAAGATGGAGCCTTCATCTTTTCAGTGTTGGCCAACATTAGGAGGACCCTGAGCAGTGTGATCATAGGACATATCCCTAGACTATTTCCTGGAGGCAGTGCTAGTGGCTCTAGCAACCTTTGCCAACCTACAAGGTTCTAGCACAGCAGTTGCCCGAGTCCAAGCATTACTCATTCTGGAGTAGAAATCCTTTGGCACTTCTTAGACCTAGTAGCATCAGGGCATTTGTTTTTGTTGTCTTGGAAAAATCTAAGACTGAAGAAACTGACATTAACCTGCATTAAAGTCAAGAGATTTCCTGACCCTTATAAGACCTGAGGAAGGTACAAAGTGACTTTCTAAGACCATGATTTTTTCCTCTTGAATATTTCATCTTAGTCAAGGAGTATAAAATACAAATTTTGTTGGATAAAACAATTCTTTCTCTGTTTGAGGTATATAACCACAATAAAAATCTTGGTCTAAATAAAAGTAATACACATCCCAAGTTGGAGAAATTATTTGAAAATACAAATAAAGCTACTTACAGCCTTAGATTTGATATCTAAGAATTCAAAAGGGTAGAAACTGCCAGGAGATTCCCTACATATTTTTTTCTACCTTGATCTGTCCAAATTTCCTCTTGGTATTTCAACACATCTGCTACTGGTTCCAGCTAGGACCATGCAGCCCAGAGGATCAGAGAAATGAAAAACATTTCATGAAAAAGAGTGAAACAAGTTTTGCAATACCTACAAAAATGCAGGGCTTAAATTTACATGGAGGACTTGAGAGAATTCTTTTCAATCCACACTAATTTGTTTTGTCCTGGAAATACATACATGGCATGGGAATACTTTAATGACTGAAAAAGAGAATTCTGGTATTATAAAGACTTTATCCTTACCTCCTCATTTTACTTCTGAGGATCTGAGACTTGGAAAAGTTGAAGTAACTTGTCCAAGGTCATTCAGAAAAGTAACTACAGATCCAAGTCTTAAGTTCCTGTCTCTGGATTTCAAATACACTATTTTGCCTATTACATAGAACTGCTTCCCAATAAAGCTCTTGGGCAAAAATAAACTTTGTACAAAAAGATGTTTAATGGCCAAATTACTTCCAAGATTTTTTTGGGTAATTTTGGTTAAACATCTTATTTATCTCTTAATAAAATCTCTTTCAATCAAGGCTTTAACATAGCCATAGTTAGTTCTACCCTGAAAGTATCGTTCCTCCCCAACAAATAATATGGAGATAACAAAATGAGAAGTATATTCCCAAATTGTGCATCATAAATATTACAGTAAGGTTATAATTATAATCTAAAATGTACATTCAATGGTTAAACACTATCATTCAGACTTTGTGAACACAAATGTTCTATTGTTTCAAAGAGGGGTTATCTTTTAACTTGTCATTATACTATCTGTGATAGAGAATTTATTAATTGAATTAATATAAAAAGATAAAGGAATTAACTTTAGGTGACAAACTGTAACAAAGAATGGAAAAATTAACATGCAAATTCACTCGACAGAATCACAAGCAATATTTATCTCCAATTGTTAAGTCATTACATTTTCAGTTATAATAATCTATTACAATGTACTCTACCAATGTCTGAAGCATTAGCAAGGGGAGGTCCAATGGGATATTCTAGTAAGTCCCCACAACCACTTCAACCAACATAGATCAGCTTAATGTGTTTCATAAATTATGATATTTTGTAAGAATTTTCTTTGAGACTACATATTTCATTGCACAAAATCCCCCCAAAACTTCAAGTGATTAAACTTTGCCCAGCCAATAATGGGACAAAATGACCTTTTGTGATGAAATGGGAAGTACTTAGTATCATTTATCTAGCATTCTTGTTAAAAAGATTTAATTTGAATCTCAACAGGAAGAAATAATCAGATAAATTCATAAAGAGACATTTCTGAGGAAAACTGACCTGGATTCCTTGAAAATATTAATGGTGGGTGTGTGGTAGACTGCTCTAGGTAAAAGGTAACTAAAGAGATCACAGATGCAATGAGTGAACCTGAAATAGATTCTGAATCCAGATAGGTAAATAGATAAATATCAATCAGTAAAAGACATTTTGGGGGCCATAGGGAGGTGGATTTCAATATAGAAATATATCTAACTTTTAACTGACTCAACAGTAAATTTCTTGGGTGTGATAAAAATTGAATTAACAATAAAAACATCTTTCACAGTTGTATGGAATTAAAGTTTGTCCAATACAAGTATTTTTGCATAGTCTTTCTGAATAGATCCATATAACAAAATGGTGAGAATGACAGGAGAGAGAACATTATTCCTAGTTAAAGATGAGAAAACTGAGGTATACAAGTATGAGGTGATTTGCCCAAGGTATAGCTAGATTGGGCTACTGTCTACTTGGTTAATCTGAGAACAGTGTTTCTCAGAATCTCCTTCTTTGTATAGTTCCAAGTTAGAGCTGGCCCAAAGAGGACTTGAGATTTGGAAGGTAAAAGTGAAGCAGTGGTCCAGCTCTCAGATTATCATTAGATACAGTGATGTTCAGGGTCAAAGGTGCCCAGCAGTTCTCAGCTTGTCTTCTATTCCACTCTGCATCCAGCTTGCCTCCCCCATGCTGGCAATTTGTTCAGACTCACCACCAGATGCTTGACTGCACCATTCCAGGTAACATAGCTACAGTTTTTCGTAGATCTCCCCTGAGGTGGCCCCACTTTGGTGGCTGGCAATGCTTGGTTTCTTGAATTTTCCTGCTAACTTCAGCTTGTCCACCACCACACTGGAGTTCAAGTATATGTGTTAGTGAGCCTTCCTTTGATTTTCCACCTTCATCTTCTAGACCTTCACTTCCCCAGCTCATCTCACATTTGTGTAAGGTGTAATTTGTGTAACAAATTCCTTATTTCTACAATACTTGTCATGGCTCTATTTCCCTGACTGAACATTGACTGATACAGCCAATTTGGTTTTATGGATAGTGAAGCGAGACTTCACTATTTAATAGCTTCCATATCTTCTGATTCCTATTCTAGGGTGTTTTCCAGTAGATCATAGCATCTCCCTAACCTCACAACTAATATTTTATTTCTTTTAAGCATTTGTTATTGTGGTGGTGGTTATGAATTTGTCTTTTATCTCTAAGTATTGGGACCAGCAAAGGTGTCATGAGAAGTAAAAAGTCACAGTAAGCCCTAAACTGATGGAAACTCTAACTGAAATATTTTTCAAGAGATTAAAATTTAATCATTTATCAAAGAATTGAAGGGGAAAAAATTTTTTAAAAAGTATACATAAAGGGAATTTTATTCTAGCAAATAGTTTTTGCGCTGCAAGGAGCTTCATAAATACTTTAATTTATAGGACATAAAATTGAGAACCAGAGAGATAAGATAATGTGTCCATGGATATTCAGATTATTAAAGACAGTAATGGAAACAGAAGAAATATACTTTATCTTTTAGAATATATGCTTTGAGTGTATTTAATTCCAAAAATTAACTGATGGATTTCCCCTTAATGAGGGATGGCCATACAGTGGGCAGTTATGAAATCAAAGCTCAAATCTTGACTTCTACTCATATTAGTGCCTATGACTTTATGCAAAGTACCACCCCCTCAGTTTTCTTATGTAAAATAAGGTGCTTGGTGCATAATATATATTCACTAAATATTAATTACTAACTATTAGTAATAATTTGGCTAACTTAGGTATCTATTTTGAATTTTTATAGAAATGGTTTCTATACTCTAGAAGTGTAGAAATTAGCAGGAAAGGTCATACGCAGTTATTTAATAAATACTTGTTAGTGACTTATAAAAGGAATCTAGATACTGGATAGTTACCCACAGACTGTTATGGATCTGTGGGACTACAAAGCAACCAAAAAAGACCTGAGAATGAGGGTGATGCATTTCTCTGGGAAATCAGTGTAGAGCAGTTTACAGGTTGATGATCTTAGGACTGATTCCTGTGGCAGAGTAAAGAATGCAGTACTGATCAGTGGGAGAAGTTGGGCTCACTTGTAGTCACAGTAAACACCCCTGCTAATCTCAGGTGAAAAGCTGGACCTTCGATGGCCCTTCAGCATTGCCCTGAACTGGGGCAAGGGGTCCTTAATATACTCCTATACTGACCAGTCATTGGATGCAATCTGTCTGTAGAAAGGAGCAGTGACCTTGAGTGACATGACTTTCTTCAGCCACATGCATACCCAGGCAGGAGGCCTTGGCTACGAGCTCTTAGCCATAACGTCTCCAGGAGGTAGGAGAAGGAATGCTTCAGCTCTGAAGGGAGGCTACAGGTGTGCACACCACAACATAAACCATGGTAGGGATTAGGGAAGACTTTCTGGAATAAAGGAAAATCTTAAAGATTTAGAAGATGTATCCAAAGTTGGGTTTATGTGCGTAGGCTAAGGATATTGCATAAACAAAGATGTGGAAGGTGAAGGGAAATTGCAAGTAGTTTCTGGGTCAAATCATTATGATTATGAGGGAGTCTCTGGCTGGGTGAGGTTGAGGGGAGAGTAAGATAATAAAAGCTGAATAAGTAGGTAAGACCAGGTTATGACGGGTTTTAAGTGGCAGACTTTAACCCGCAGATATTTGAACACTGTTGAAATATATGGAGGATGGCAGAGACCAAATCAGACTGTCTTTCATAAAAAACATCCTAATGATAGTGTGCAAGATATATTTGAGAGTACCAAGAGAGGAGGAAGGAAGGCTGTATAATAGTCTGGGTGTTAGATGATAAGGATCTGGATAATACCACCTCTCTAGAGGAAGTATTTAATAATTTCACATTGATTGTGTGCTATTTCACATGATGTGTTTATCATGACACTCTCACATTATTTTTTTTTTAAATTTATATTCTCCAGGGTTCTATAGATTTTATATTTTTATCTGAGAAAATCATTTGGACTTTCCTTGGAGGATAAAAGGAAAATATGTGTATTACATGTATATTTGTAAGCTCATCAATCCATTCACAACACTTACTTTTAATCAATATGTGCTGAAAGCATGAGAAAGGTGTATTTTTTAAGAAATATTTTGGTTTATATGTTATGGCCATCGCTATTACAAGAGTTTTCAAAATACAATTTCTATTAAGATAAAATATTTTTTAAAAGAAACCTCCTAAAATTCTGAATTTAATTTGAAAGAGGAAAAATATAGAAAATGTAAAAATAGAAAACAAAAACCTAACGTGAGTTTTATAGTTTTGATTTTAGTTGGAATCTAGTTGAATTTGATTAGGGCAATTGACCAAAGCCTCATGAAAGTTTCTTGATTTTTAAAATGTGTATAATAATACCTAGCTCAAAAGTCATCGTAAGGATTAAATGATTATAGTATTAAAAATAATTTCATAAATTATAAAATACTATACAAGTGTTAGTATTAATTCCTTTATCACAATGAAGGATCCTAATTCAGAGGGAAGGGAAACAACTGGAAGGCAAGCACACAAATGAGAAGCTGGACATCTGGAGTCCTAACCTGAGGCCACACGTAGCATTACTGGGCCTGGAGAATCAGTGCTGGTGTGAGTGAAGATACAGGTAGAAAGAGAAGTTACAAGGGTGTAGCTTCTCTTTTCAAGCTTCTGTCTGATTTTCTTTGAAAGAGTGAATATCACCAGTTTATAGTGTGCTTATTTTAAATAAGCTTTCAGCAGAACAGGCATGATGTTTTAATGAGTTCTAATTTCCCATTTGATGCCAACATGAATCTTAATATTTAATTGCATGAGAAGGTGATGATTACAGAACTATTTTCTGCTGGGTGTTGGCAGGAGGGCCAGAGCCACCAACTTTATTACAGGAGAATTACAGAGGAGAAACCACACCAAACTAAAAAGGTATCAAACATCCCATATTTAAGTCTTTCTCCCTCCTTGAGCAAAAATATTGCATATTTCTGGACCTCAGTTTTCTTTTCTTTGAAACCAGAGATTTGTAATTAAATTATTAAGTTCATTTTGGATTTATAATTCTGATTCTTAAGGTTCATAATTATCTCAAGAGAAGAAAATGGGGATCTCAGAGCATACGCCTCACTTTAGCTGGGGTGACTTACTTTTTGATCACAGATCTGCATCATTTGGGTGACGATCAGAATCACACAGATGTTCAAGGAATGGAAAATGCTTGGTGAGAGCAGTGGGCACTCTAAAAGGAAATAAATGTGCCTTCCTCATGCACATGCCAGAATGACATTCATACCACACACCCTGATGCCTACTTCAGATGCCTCCAACCCTCCTAAACCTACCCACTCTTTGTATCCTTAATGCCATTCCAGCCTCATAAGCACACATGCACACGCGTGCGCGCACACACACACACACAAACACACACACACACACACACACACACACACACACACACACAAGAACTAGAAGACATTTTGGGAAAAAAACCAAACCAAATTCTTCAGGAGCCTAGAAGAAGACTAGACTAATTATTTGCTAGTCCTATTGTCAGGCTGTCTGACATCAGCCAAGTTTCATATAGTTTTAGGTTTCAGCTCAAAACATTTACATAAGAGTATCCCTGATGTTTTACAGTGGTTTTTCTCGTTATAAAACTCTCAAAATACTGACCTCCCTGGAAACATCTTTTTCTTACACTCCGTTGCATTTTATAAATGACTTTTTTTTGGTTTCTTGAGTTGCCATTATGTACACTACACCCTCACTCCCCACCCAGGAGACTATCAACTCTTTAGATTTACTCATCCTCTGTTGCAGTGACAACATCACTGTTTGTTAAGAAAATGATTATGTTTCCAAGGATCCAATTCCATACATAATCCATTCAAATAAAATGAGATGTGATCATAAAAACGTTGCAGATCTAAACCCCTAAAGAACGGTATGCCTCAAAAAGACTAATAAGCAGCAGAAACAGTTGAACTATGAAGAGATGGCCACATAGGTTGGGAAAAAAGCATAAGGCTTTGGTTGCTGTCATTGTATTTTGCTTGAAGCAGTGTGCTAACCCCTTAATGCACACAGCTGTGTGTCTAAGACCAATGTAGAGTAGCCACAATATCAAAGAGTTTAAAATCACTGCGACCCTAATTTACTGTTTGTCTAATTTACAAAACTAAGTCACACACAATCGTTAAGGACCTGCTGTGCACCAAGTGTTACATTTATGGGTAATGATATAAAGTAACTGAAATATACTTCCTATTCTCAAGGAAGGCCAACCATTTTTTAGTGACCTAGTTTGTAACAAAGCTGGATGAGGTCTGGGAGACCAGAGACCTCATCACTGACTGCAGCACTGTCAGTGCCTAGTAGAGTTCCTGGAACCCAGAAGTAACAAATAAATGTTTGTCAGATGAATTTACCTACTGTATTACTTGCTGAGCCAGTTTTCTTTCTAGTGTACAAACTGCTTGGTTGGAAAAAAAGTCAGAAATGTTCACAACTAAGTACACAGTTTGTTTTTATTCTGCACTGATGTGTTGTGTAAATTGATGCCATTAGTTGATAGAGAAAAGTATTTTATTTTAAGGTCCTGAGTTTGACTTAATTCTCTGTCATCAGTTTCATATGTTATGAATTCACTGCATCTTCATAACAATAGCAGCAACATAAAAATAATGACAATAATACTGTGCTTGACTTAATTCCCTATCCTCTAGAATTTGAGCCAACAACAAAATAATCAGTCTGTAAAAATTGATATTCAAAGCTTTGAGGAGGACTTTACAGGGTTTTTTTGTATCTCTTTGTTATAGACCTAGATAGCCTGATTTTCATTTTGAAGGATGACTTTCATCATTTCTTATTTTCACACTTTTCCATGAAACTCTTTATTGGCTAGGCCTGAGGTAGTCGAACACTACACCAAAGAGGACTTACCTGTAGTTTTGTTTTTCATTTCCTATGTGGAATCTGTCGTACTGAGAATAGGCTCGGTTTCCTTCCCAGTCCATTAACTCGATTCTTAGTGTGTACTGCCTCTGACTGGTTATGGCAAAAATAAACTCATTACCCAGCCAATATTCACCAGAGGGATTTCCAAAACCCTGCAAAGGAAGACAGCAATGCAGCTGTTACTTCAGAGAAGCTCATTTCATTTTAGTATTTAACTATGTACTACATAATAACAAAAAATTCTTTAAAAGTAGAGATGGTTATTTCACATTTTTACATGCTTTTTTCAATTACTCACTCAACACTTTTCTGCTGTTTCCTTACATTGAAGCTTACGTCTCATTCTTATTACAATAAAATCTGGTATCCAAATCAGTGTAGATGAGATGTTTTCGAATTAAATGAATCTGGTTGATAGGTTTAACCAATAAATGCTTCTTAGTAATAACTTGCTTTTGAAAATATTTCTGAAATGCTAGTTAATGGAATATTTTGAAAATAATTTAAACTTTTTTTCAATGCATATCATCAGGGTAGCTATTTAACAATCTTAATAGTGTTTGTGTTGTTATTATTATTGTTCACAAATCAAGTTACGCTGAGATAATGACAAACAGATTACCAGTTAGATGACAGATTACCTTCACTTCTCCAGCTTTAACATTCTCATTTTTAAGTATTAATGAGCAAATCTGTAAATCCAAGACTTTAAACATTTAAATACTTCACTGGCATAGATTTGGATTTTGAGGCAGAAGGCTGACACATTAAGAGCTGGTAAGTGAACCCAGCTGGCTGCTCTGCACCTGAATCTCAATGTGATTCTAGGTTCTCTTTAGGGCAATTCCAGTCACGGTTGTTAAGTATTCAAAATAGTTTTCTTCGTGGGGAAAAAAAAATAGTACACACAAAAAAGCCAACTCAATGTTGGTGATGTTAGTGATAGGAAAAAAAAAAAACCCTAAGTATACTGGCATTCTAGATTTTGGGTATTTACAGTTGCCTCAGAAAGTGTTCCTTGGTAATACATGAGGTTCAACGTAACTCTTGATCAATGTATTTGTTTTCTGACCAGACTATGAGCTCCTTGGGGACAGAAGTTGTGTTGTATTTGTGAATCCTCAAAGACTAGTAGAATGCTGGCATACACTGCATGCTCCATATGTTTTACTGAAATTCAAAGAAAAAGGAAGAAATGGAGGAAGGAATAAAACAAAAGACTACAGCATTCTGCAATTGCATTCAGAGAAGTAACCTTAAAACTTAATTCTTGTTGTAGGTAATTTGGCTGAGTCTTAGGGAAGTGCTTCTTAAAGTGCCCAACTGAATCATAATCATTGGAGCAATTCCTGGCTCCAATCTGAATCAAAATATCTGAGAGCTAGTACATAAATCTGAATCTGGACACACTCCTCATTCGTCTTGTGCACATTCATACTTGGAAGACACACCTCCAGTAATTACAGGACATACTTTGACATTGCAGAAAGAAAAAATATTCTGGTTCATTGATGTATTCATTAATAAAGGTTTTATTTTACCTATATTAAGAAGTATGAGGAAATTACTAAAACAACCACAGCAACCCTTATTTTTTTCAATACAGAGGATAGAATTTGGAAAACATTTTTTTCCTTTCAATTTTAATATATATCAACTTAATAGGATTATAACTACAGTACAAGTGTTCTTAACTAATTTCTTCTTTAACCAACTTAACACATGAATCAATATTCTCCATTCCATCTTTAAAATATATTGATGCCCAGAGTACACTGAAAATATTAAATATATTTGTGCACTACTGTCTGCCAATTGAGTTACTTACCAAAGGCCAATTGTGTTTGGTCCCAAACTCCTTTATGGCAGCTCTGTTATAGTAATGATACAATTTATAATGTTGTATAAATAAGTTAAATACAACTGGGAAAGACGATTTTTTTTATAAAACCTGATTTAAATAATTAGGTTTGCTCTATAAAAGCAAATGACTAAAACAAATGCTTTTGGATTATATGTTGTTGCAACAACTCTAAAAGACCAGGGAAAATAAAAGTTTAAAGGATTTTTAACTTACATTGTTTTGCATATGCCTTACTTGCTTTAGTTTAAAAAAAGCATAAGCTAGAAATTTGATGCATTTGATTATAGGAAAGTTTTAAGAAAGAACTACTGATCCAGAATTCCAAGCTTTCACCCTACATTTAAAAATATGGATAAATGAATGTATATTTTTATATTTCAAGGTAAATCAGAATGTATTAGTGTATATATGCACACTTTTAAGGTTATTCCCCAACTTAACTTAGTTTTTGATTAAACGAACATCCTTTGTCCAATTTGCAGTGGGTAAATGCATCCTGAAGACCATCCACTGGTAGCCCAGAGTACAGATATACTATACACAATACTCCAGTGTCTCCTGTCTCCTCTGTTCTTCAGATGCTCAAGTCACACTTTGCAAAAGTTGCATAGTGGCAGGAAATTTTGGAGCAATTTAGGAAGTGCTAAGAATTTTACACATTTTTATGGCAGCTAGTGCTATATACCAGGGAGAAGAGTGAAGCTTACCTTCTCCAGTGAATAAGCAAAACAGAAAGTTACAGGGGACTGAAAGTCAAAGAATTAGCACATTCTCAGTTGCAGCAGCCGCTGGGAAGAAAAAGACCACTGGGATTCTCCTTGCATTTCTTCTGAGCTCAGATATGTCAAAACTTTCCCTATAGCCACTTGCCGATTCCCTCTTTTGTGCAGTCAGTTACAAGAGATTCAGTAATTATACTAAATGTGAGTAAGGAGGGTGAGAATGATGAAGTGTTAAGTTTTAGGTCAAATATTTCCATGCTGTTGAAAGCATTGCATGCATAAAAGCTCTCCAGCTTCCCTAGGGAAAAGTGCAGTGATCTTCAACGAACCCGAGAAATGGAGAAGCATTTGTGTCATTCTTACAAGAGCCTCCATCCGCATCTTGGCATGTAGGCTTGTACCTCCCTCTAAGTAGGGATTTACAACCCTTCTTAAACAGTTTGCTTTTTTTTTTTGACTGAAAATAGAGAAAGAAGCAACTAAAAAGAAACAATGAAATTTGCTTTGATAAACTAAAATTTTATTTCATGCACCTTCCCAAAAAACTGTCTAAATATGCTCTGTTATGGGAACAAAATATTTGGCTACAAGGCATCAAAATTACTGTTAGAGAGATGGTGCAGGGAGGAAAGCTTCTTATAGCTAAGTGCAGTGATGCAGAAACAACTGTTTTATCTTAAGGATGAAAAATTCGTGAAAGAAGGGGAAATGGGTTCCCACATTAGTAAACTGTCTGTTAAATAGTTTATCAGACATACCACAAGTCTGACTCCTAGAAACAAAGCCTTGGCTTTGATTAAACAACTTCTACTCTCTGTCTCTACTCCAATTTGAAGCCTTGTTCTGCCATATATTTGCTGTTATTTTAAGCCTCAGTTTCCTTATACGCAGAACAGGGATTTAAAATGTCATTTCCACATATAGTGTTGTGAGAAGGAAGTGAGATAATACACCTAAAACATTTATCTCAGTGCATGATACATGAGAAGCACTTAACAAAAACCTAGTTGTTGTTATTATAATTATATATATATTATTAGAGGATATATCACAATATATAGTGATTTTCTGTTTAATTTCCCTCTCTCCAAAGAGACTGTAAGCAGTCTTCCTTTTTATTCTGTATGAGAAAGGGAACAAAAAGTAATCCAGAGTCTTGTCTTAGCATGAAAATTAGTAAGAGCATACTGAAGCAATTCTTTAAAAGGCTTTCAGATGTTAGGAACTAAGGTATTCTTATGACAAGTTGAGTGTGGGCTTATAATAAAGGAGTACTGTTATCTTAATCTGAGAAGTTAATTATTAAATAAGAAATTTAAATCAACTGGTTGCAACTGGGGCTAAACTGTGACATGCAGACTACTTTCTTACTGTTGCTTCTGCTTTCCTAGTGCTGAAGAGAAGCTGTTTTTTTCAATTCTACTTTGGTACTATTTTTAAAAATCCTTTCTCGCTACATCTCATACGTTTTAGGATCTACAAAAGAGGTTTTTGTTTGTTTGTTTTTGAGATCTTAAGCCCATACTAATAAATTGATAGTTCTGACACTTGCTTTCAACTGGGGGTGCATATCAGAAATAGCTGTGGAGCTTTTTAAAAATGTAGATGACTTGGTTCCTGTATGGGGTTTCTGACTCAGTGTTTCTAGGGTGGGCTTAGAGATCTGTACATTTAAAAGGTTCCACAGGTGAGTCTGCTGTGTACCAAAGGTGGAGAACCATAGGATTATGATGTAGAATAGCTATTCTGAGAAACAAGAAAAAAATAAATTAACCAGATCAAATTATCTAAGTAGTACAGAGGGAACAGATAGGCATAAAACATCATCTTCACATTGAGCTTCATGGTAGGAGGTAAGTTTTGATTATGTATTATGGGACTGTCCTTGAAAAAAATTCATATTTCTGCCTGAAATACAGAGATGGCCAATGCACAAAAAAAGGTTTTCACATATAACAGCTTACTATAGATTTATATTTTACTCCAAATAGCCTGCAACATTTATAAGAATAAAAATAAAATCTTATACAAAATTCAGTGTTGATACTGAAAAAACAGCAAGTCCTTATTAAATGAACAAACAATAGTAATAAAAATAGAATTCTTCTTTTTTATAAATAAAGTCCAATGATGCTATGCCATATCCTTTCATGAGAACTACCAATCATAATTATATGAAACATTTTGATATTACAATTCAGATAGATTGCTAATCAACTTTATTTTTCCTTTAGCTCTTTAATAAAAGTCAAAAGGGACTGGAATTTGGCCTAAACTAATGCTGACTTAAAATTGGCCTAAAAAAGCATATTTTGCTTAAAAAAAAAAGTACACAAAGGACAGACCAGTATTCATTAATTTTTGCCAAAACCTGCAGAAATGTTCAGTTTTGATTTGCATTTTTCCAAGTTAATAAAATAATTGTCTCTGATACTTTATTTTGTCTGATAATGCTTATAGGAAGTGTTGACTTTTTATAGCTGAAATGCAATTGAAACCAGACACAGTCCATGTATCTTATGGGTTTCATCTCTTTTCGTAAAATGATTAAAGAAAACAGATATAAGTCAGGGTTGCTGAGCTGTGGCTTTCCAAAGGTGCTTTAACACACAACTCAACTGTGCATCTCCTCTAACTGCTGGGACAGCCCAAGAAAGATCAAAAGAATGATTTACTTCAGCATTTTATATTCCTTATATATTTTTCTCTTTTTAATGTGAAGATGTTAAGTTGCAGTTGAAAATGTGCTCTTAATTTCTTTTCAGAAACAAAGAACTCCCAGAAGGTATGGTGCTCAAACTGAAATATTTGTGTCAATAGGAAGCTCTGTTTATGGGGGCAATTGTTTTCAATACAAAGACAGGTTGTCTCCAGGGCATTAGTCACTACCTTCTATAAAGTTAAGCCACTAGGGTACTATTTGGAACTCCTAGCTTGATTGGGCTTTATATGCAAAAGCACTGCTGATAAATGTTATTGCTGGAGGTCACTAAATGGTATCCTCATGGCTTTAAGGAGTTAATGTAGTTCCCTAAGTGCCTCATTAAAAAGACCCACTCCAGACTTCCCTCTCGGCAAACATCTTTACAAATCCATAAACCAGATTTTGCTGAATCTCCTCATAAGGAAGCTTAAGTGAAAACAAAGCTTAGGTAAAAGACATGTGTAGGCTTAAAGCCAATGTTAGAGTCAAATAAACTGCAAATCTTTCATATTGAGAGAGGTTTAAAATTAATGATCATACATATTTGCAATTTCATGTGTTGATAATTTTAACATATTGTTCTGGAGACCCTAAGAAGCAAGAGACAGCCCACAGATATCAACCACTATGAAGGGAAGGAGAGAGGATAAGCAGGAAGAAGGAGGGATGAAACTTTCTTTCTACATCCAGTGCTTGAGAAAGAAGTGAGGCATCTTATTGTGTATAATAGTAGATCAGTGAGGACTGAGGAGGAAGTGGTACATGTCAAGCAGTTCTTCTTCCCAAAGGCTGTGCACCCTAGCGGGCAGTTCTGATGCAGGGAGCAGGAGTGGGTGTGATTGATAAGAGTTGGCGTAAGGAATCTACATCCATTCTTTGTGGAATCATGTTGTCTTAAGGTGAAAGAAAAACTATGGAGGAAACAACTGAAACACTTTATACCATGTGTTCTGGTGAAAGTTAACTAAGTTGTAACAAGTTGTAACATATGATAAATTCTTTTAATTAAAACAAAAGTCATCAGACTCATTTTTGCCAAAATGTCTCAGATTTTTGGAGTTTATCTCATTTTCTGACCCTGTAGAATTGAAACTCAGCTGACAAATTGTTCTAGTTTGAATAAAATGTGACAGTCTTTCTGTGGAAGAGGAGTAAACATCATAAAAGCTATGATTAAAGAATAATTCAGTCCCGTTTTGTAATAGAAAAGAACAAATTTGACTCTATACTAGATCTGTTCCTTTGACTTTAACCCTGTGCTGTTTCCTAGGCTTAGTCTTGCTGGTTCTGCACCTTTTGTAAAAGAATGTTGCCTATATCCTGAAATATCCAGGACAGCCTTTTCTCAAGGCTCTGACCTTTAAGGATAGTAACAGTTTTCTATTCATATAATGATAAAAAATTGCAGAATAGAAAATAATGTTTGTTTCACTGGAGGTTTACAGGGACACCATGATCTGACCCATGTGGACAGCTGCAATAACAAAGGATTCCAAGTACAAAGAGTTCATTCCTACACGAAGAAGTTTGCAACAACCAAGCATACCGCAACCCCCACCCCCGCCCCTTTTAGTATAAAAGGAGCCTGAATTCCAACCTGGGGAAGATGGTTCTCCAGGACATCAGTCTGCCAGCTTTCCAAATAAAATCACTATTCCTTGCCCCAACACCTTGTCTCCCAATTTATTGGCCTGTTGTGTGGTGAGCAGAATAAGTTTGGACTCAGTTAACAATTCCAATAAAGAAAAAAATGCTATCTATCTATCTATCTATCTATCTATCTATCTATCTATCTATCTATCTATCTTAGATACACACACACACACACACACACACACACACACATATTTGGTTAATGCTTATAAGACATGAGTCAATGCCATACTTCATATGTCAGTCTCCCTTACTTAATGTGCCTAGTTTGCCAACGGGGCAGATGCTTATAGTTAGTAAGTTATCACCATTTTGGAAAATCACTATAATGACAATTTTATGTTCAATTTTCTTTTATTAGTAGTATTAAGTAACAACAATGTATTTCAGATTTGCCAGAATCTTTATCCGTAGTCTCAGATAATTTCTTCACACCCCATTTTAGTGGTGAAAATAATCATATGAGTTAAGGTGGTTCACAAAATAATATTTTTGCCAGAGTTAAGAAAAATTTTTCTGTCTTTGATATTTTAATCTTGGATAATAATAATAATACCTAGTATTTACTACTAGGTAGTAAACACTACCAAGGGCTTTACTTACAGCTAATCCTCAAGGATTAGCAAGTCAGGTTGTAATAGGGAAGAACAAAGCTGACTCCTCCCTGTTAGACCTGTTCCTTTAGTTCTAACCCTGTGCTCTGTTGCCAGTGCTTGTCATGCTGGTTCTGCACTTTTTGTAAAAGACTGCTGCCTACAGTCTGAAATATACAGGATAGCCCATTCTCAAGGTTCTGACTTCTAAGAGTATAACACTTTTTGATTCATATAGAGATAAAAAGTTGCAGAACAGAGAATAATATTTGTCTTGATGAAGGTTTACAGGAAACCTATGACCTCACTTACATAGAGAGCTACAAGAACAAAGGATTCTGACACCAAGAAGTTTGCAACAACCACCTACACCCTCTCTGCTTTTTTGTATAAGAGGCTGAACTCTGACTTGTGTAAGGTGGTTCTCTAGGACATGTCTCCATCTTCTTGGTCTGCTGGCTTTCCAAATAAAGTTGTTATTCCTTGTCCCAACACCTCCTCTCCTGATTTACAGTCCTGTCGTGCAGGGAGCAGAAAGAGTTTGCTAACAAGGTGAAGTATTATTATTAATGACCGCTTTTAATGAGTGAGAAAGTTAAGGCATGGGTTAAATGATTTGCCAAAAATCACTCCATCTTTAAATGCCAGAGTGAAGACTAGAAATGTGCATGTGCAAGACAGGAAGCCATGTCTCCAGGATGATCCCAGAACCAAGAATCTTGAGTCTACAAAAATCAAGGAATACAAATATTCCCCCTGGAGCTCTTTACAAAAGCAAGAAATCCTTCAATACGGAAAAGATGGCTTCCAGCAGCTTACATGAACCGATTCAAGACTAGCTAATCAGCTTCTGAGTTTAAAGTTTCCCTGACCCCTTAAATTTCACCCTGATCCCTGGATCAGGGAGACAGATTTGAGAGCCTTGCCGCCTGTTTCCTTGCCAGCCAACCTAAAGATAAAAGCTTTTTCTTTTCTCAAAAGTTTGTGTCATTGGGCAGTGAGCCCTTGCTTGGTTGCATCACCTTTATCCTATATTCTCACAGTTAATTTTGTAAATTTTTGGTCTAGGTGACTTTACATTTATCTCTGCAGAATTCTATCTTGTTGGCTTTAGAATACACTTCTACCTTAAATTTATGGTTTATTGAAGACAGGAAGGTTCCAACTTTATAAACCTACTTTCAGAGTTAAATTGATGAAAAATATTGTAGACATAGAGACACCACTGGAGATCTTCATTTATGAAAACTCTTTGTTTGTTTACTGGTGTTTAGCCAACTACTAACCTACTAATGTGTAAACTGTGATGTTGACTACAGTTTTTACACATTTTCTACAAGAATATCAAGACAGAATTTAGGCTAGCACATCTCTCTTTATCATTTTCTTTACCTTCTGAGAGGGGAACTTGTCAAAAATTTGTCAAGGCAAGAATTATCCCAAAGATTACATGTAAAATATAAGAATAAGTCCACAAATGGAAATCCTCTTCTATTACTGTGCCTTGACATTTTGTCAGCAGATTTTAATAGTTAATGCTGTAGGCATTACATGATTATTGGATTATGGATTATTTCAACTATCTGTTATATTATTATCTTGGAAAAATTCATCTCCCAACTTGCTTAGTTTCCTCTTAAAATGGAGACAGTGTTAACCAGTAGGTTTGTTATAAAACTTAGACAAGAATTTATCTATCAAACTTGCACATATTAAACATTGAAAGGATTAGCTATTATGATTGTGGTGATGGTGGTGATGATGACGATGATGATGTCTGTTCTTATTCTGGAGATCTCAATGGATCATGCCTCATAGTTCATACACTTGTGTACTTGTCTCACCTTGAATCTAGACTGCCCCTATCATAAACTTTAACCAAAAGAATGCAGTGGAAGTGACACCATGCCATTTCTGGGTCTAATAAATCTTATAAAGGCATGGAAGCTTCTCTTTTTGTGCCTGAGGGATGTCAACTGCCAAATAAAAGTCTGATGACCCTGGGTCAGTATACTGGGAAAAGCCCAACCTAGCCACATGCAGGAGTTCTCAATCAAGAGCCAGCAACAACTTGCCAGCCACATGAGTGAAGTCATTGGTAGTATCTATCAGTCCTGCTCCACAACTCATAGCCCTGCACACTTCCCCTATCTTGGCTCACGAACCCAGCCTGGGTCTAAGCTCTAGCTTCTCCCACCCACTTTCAACCAGGAACAAAGTCAGACAATATATAACAGTTCACCAAATAATTTCAGTAATATATTTTTCTTTCTGATGCACATATGGAAATCATTTACTGAAAATGATATGTGAGCGTTTTTGTGTTTAAAGAGAATAATGACATTGATGTGTCATTTTATTTTTAAAATAACTGAAAGACATCTAAAAGTAAAGGTGTTTGTCATGTAGTGTGGTGAAGAAAATCTCATGATAAGACATCAAAAACTATGTAAATTTTTCTATCTTACCATTTTATATTCTTTCCAACCTCTTTGGAAATCCAGACTTCCATCTTCACGATGTTGTATTACAGTCCAACCTCCCCCATTAAGATCCATATTGCAAAATACCTGACAAAAGGAAAATAAAGCCAAGTGAAAAATACCTATTTTAAAGAAACAGGAGTCAGATATATTTCAAAATAGAAATAGGATGGATAGGGCTATATACGAAAATTTTTTTAAGTTGCCATATTGAAAATGTTAATTTAGGCATTTTATTGGCTATTTCTTCCTGTATTTAAGTTGTTTCTGTTTAAATTCAATCTAATGTGCATAAATTACCTGTAAAGATTTAAAACAGTCCAATGAAAATTATCTCAGCCACAGATTATAAAATTAAAAAAAATTTGTATTAAGTGATGGTAGGCACTTGTGTATATTCAATTTTTTAAAATGCTACTGAGGTTTCCAAAATTACCGACCATTTTATTGCTAAAATGTAAGACTCAGAATTTTTGAATATTGATTAATTAAATCACACTATAATAATAATAAAGATTAAGGATAAATAATTTAAAAATTATATATATTTAATCATTGCATATTTCATTGTATATTAACTCCCATACACTTACACACTACAGTAATTATTCTTGATGGTTCAGTATTACATTAGAGGCAAAATTTGGTCCCCAGCATATGGAGGACACATTATTTGCCTGAATCTTCACCATAAACAGTAAGAGGAACACATGACATACTGTATTTCTTCCAACTGCAAGAAGCATTTCTTTTCTATGTGGAAAAGTTATCCAAATCTTTCAAAGACTTAGGCTTATTTCAGTTATTCTAAATACAATAGTATTTGTTTAGAAACTGATTCATTTCCCCCCGAGTTCACCCACAGAGAGAAACATATCTGTTAGGGGATTATCTTTGGAGAGTAATCACTGTAATTGATGTAGCATGAATATGGCAGCTTGATTATTCAAGGGCTCAGCTATGGAGAATATCATTCCCCCGGCAATTGATTCCTAAAGCATTTTGGAGGCTGGCTAAAGGTGTAGATATGAGGCAACAGCAGCAGGCAGGCTGTGTGGGCACAAAACTAAGCTCAGATTAAAGAAAAAAACCTCTTGTTTTCTCTGAGACATTAAATTTGGAGCACAAATGGCCAAAGGGTATGAAAACAATGACAAGAACTGTCATTCAATGGACAAATTGCCCATATATTTCCTCAGAGTAAAAAAAGCTCTGAGATACATGCTTAACTGTGAACATATAAACATAGGCAAACTGCTCTCCTGAGAGCTCTTACTCTAATTTGACAACAGCCACCCATCAGTATGTATTCATCATTACTAGGAATTGACCCACTTCCAAGATTATAAATTTGAAATTTCCCTCCTTGTCTCAAGGTTCCCCTCTCTACTAATTCCTTTACCTTTATGCACCTGCTCTTTGTCCTCAATGTAACCTTAGGTAGTCCTTCATTGTCCTTAATTATTTTATTTTCTACCAAACAAGCATTTTTGGGCATTGATTCTGTATTACAACTGGGGATATTATGATGAACAAAATATGGATCATGTCCTCAAAACACCTAAAAGTTTCAATAGTTCAAAAATTTCTCTTGTAGAATTAAGGAGATGTAGGAATCCACAATTTTCAACTCCAGTGACCTGAAGAATAATAGTTATTAATCTAAATAAGAAATTTGAGGAAGAGAGCTTACATATGAGAAAAAGAAATGATCATAGTTTTGGACACCCAGAGTTTGGGACAGCATAGTCATCCAAAAGCCAAGTTTACTGACCAGTTAGAGATGATCTAACCAGAGGTAGCTGAAGGAGAACAATATGGATAAGAGCATAAGGGAGTTAGAAAAGAATAGTCATTAACAATAACATGCTTGTTAAGTGCTAGATAATTTAAACACTTTACATGTATTTTCTAATTTATCTCACAACAACCTTATGATGTAGGTATGATTATTATCTCCATTTTACCCCGAGGCTTCAAGTACTTCAGCAACTTACCAATGGTTATTATTAATATAACAAGTAATGGATCTAGGATTTGAACCCCATGTCTGTCTAACTCAAAATTATTGTGGGAGTAATCTTCGTGAAAGCAATAGCTGTTAGCACAAAGATGGATTTTTAAAGAAGTAAAGAAAAGTGTAAAGAGATGCGTGTGGAGGGAGCCAAAGGAGGGGTCCAAGAATGGACTTTGGTGAACAACTGATGGAGATAAAAGACATCAATACCTTTAGGCAGTCAGGAACTTCATTTTATTTGCTGCTGTCCCCAGTGCCTAGAGTAGTGCCTAGCCTACAGTTGGCACTAAGTGAGTATTTATTGAATAACTACAGATGCAATAAGGAAAGATAAAAATAAGAAAATTTGGTTAATGGGATGCAATGAGAGCTGGGGATGGATTTTGAGTTGGGGAAGTGATCAACTTAATCAAATATTCCAGAGAAGTCAAGATAAAGAAAGATTAAGAAAATACACACTTAAATTTAAAATGAAGGAGCCATTGGTGACCTTGAGGAGAGAGATTGAAGCTTTCCTATAAGAATGAAATCCAGATGGCACAGTTTAAAGAGGGCATAGTTGGTGATTCAACACAAGTGGCCAAAGTGGAATTTTACTGGTAAAATAGATAAGAGTAAGTGAAAATGTCAAGGAAATATTTTGTTAGGGGAAACTGATACCATTTGTTTTTTTTAAACTAAATTTTACCCTACCTTGACTAGTTAATCTAAAATTTTTTTCCAGATGTTAATTTTCTAATGGATATTGACTGCCTGAAAGTTTGTCATACTGTATTTCCAAACCTATAAAATCCACTTACACACTCAGGAAAAGGAATAATAATATTTATAAATACAGAGTGTGTAGAGAAAACTATTTGTTATAGTTTTTTTATTACTAGTACCTGCTATTAAAATTCTATGCACTTGTAACGTTTTGAAATTACTCACAAATTTTAGAAAAAAAGACAACTTTCCTCTTAAACAAAGTTATCCAGTGACTTGAAAATATTAAGATGTGTTGGACGTACTTCTTAGACAAGTCAGAACTACATGGGGAAACGATAGAAGCTACTGAGGCAGATTACTGCACTGGAAGCTGAGGGTAGAAAAGAGGTTATATCTATGTTTCACAGTTCTTATTAGGACTCAATACTAACAGCAGTGATTACAGTCGCCATTTGTAGAATATGGACACAACAGAGGTGAATGGCACATTGATTAGGGGCATGGACTTGGGTGCTAGATTACCTGTGCTCAAGTCCCACCTCTGATCTCTCTAACTATCTCTTAGATCTCTTGCAAAGATTAAATGAGTCAATGCATATAGAGTTTTTAGAATAGTGTTTGGCACAAAATATGCTTCGTCATTACTGTCATTATGTATTTATATTATGCATTATATACTCTAGGTATATAATAGTAAGGTATTATATGTAATATTTCATCTAATTTATTATTTATAATTTATTATGAAAAGTATGGACTGTACAAAGCCAAAATATATAGAAGTAAACTGTCCTTATGATTACAATTACCAGCTTCTTGTTAATAGTATTGGCATCACTAATCTTTGACCATGCTACTTTTTATTGTATGCATATATACATATGTGCATATATATAAATGAAGTTGGATTCATGCTAGCACATACACAAAAAGACCATGTTATTTCTAGTCAGAAGAATAATAAAAGCTTACGCTTAACAGATGAAGGAAATTCAAGAAAATAGGTAGTTGGTTTGGAAAGATTTGCAACATGAAAGGACTTGAAAAGTTCCTTCACCAAAATGATGTGGTCTGTGCTATCTTGAGGTGTCCTTCCTGTAGACTTGGCCCTGCTACATTTACTATTCCTGTTGCATTTATTGATCATATGACCTGGGCTTAACTCTATCCAAGAAAAGATTGAACTGGCTCCTGTCCCAGTCAGGGTCAAAGCTTTCAAGCATTAAATACCTTTTAACATAATACAACGATTTAAACACAAACAAAAAGGGGAAATTTGATTCACATAGTTCTTATGCTTTTATGTTCCATACAAGTTGGAATGATTAACCTTGTGGATGTTAATTATTTTTCCATAACCTTAAGAAAAAAGACTCAACACATTTGTTACAGTCCTTTTCCAAGAATTAGGGTAATTATGAATTCAGAAATAATTTTAAAAATATTTTACAACAATCAGAGCTATGATTTAATGGTTTGTTTTACTGAATAAAACTAAGCTGGCTATAGTGCATTTGGTTTTAGAAACTCATGAAATAAAAGGAAGAATCCTATTTCCTACTACCATGTGTTGAAGGGAATTCACAGAGGAAAATGACACAAGCCATTAATAATATCAAAAGTAAAAAATAAATATATAAATGATCTCATTCTCATTTTCTATCTACTTGAAAAAATTTAATTGTACAAAACTGCCCTTGGCTTCCATGACACATTTGAAAAGATAATACTTTTCTAACTTTAGCACACATTCTTTCTTGGCAGGGAACAATGTCAGTCAAAACAATAACTATATAACAATTGTGTATACTTGCAACTCTCACTCTGCCTAAAATTAATACTCTTATCAATAGTTTTTAATTGTCTAGTAGACCACTTTTATTGACTGATCCATATCTTAAATCATACATAATTGAATGTGGCTTTGTTTTTTATATAGGCTTGCCTTGAGTTTCTTACCCTTGCTAGAACTTCTGCAAACATTAAAGTAGCAAAGTTTTTGCTAAGCATATCCACAATTAGCACCCAACCTTATATCTACAAAGCACAATCTACTTGTACGGGTGAAAGTCCTAAAGATGCATTTTACAAGCACATTTTATAGAATTGAGAGGACACCAATGATTTATATCAAAATAAGAGAAGAGAATGAGATTACATAGCAAAAGGAAGAGAGATGGCTTATAATCAGAATATAGTTTTCTGACAATAAACTCCTACCCTTGTCACTCACATAGGTTCCCATAAAAAATTTTGAGTGGGGCAGCTTCAGTCACCACTAATATAAGTAATTATCCTATTTAGCCCCCTGTTAAGATCGTATGGTCTGGAGTTGATTCTTTTATTACAAAGCCTGTATTCAATATTTAGTATGTGACTTGGGAAGTTATTTTTTTCTAAAGTAGGGATAAATGAGAGCAGCTAGCTCGTAGAGTTATTGGAAGTAAATAAGTGAGTATATAAATCTAAAGTGCTTAGATTAGAACCTGGCAAATGCACAATATATTTGAACTATTATATTAATCAGTTTCTAAATTACATCAGGGAACTTCACACAATATTTGTTCTTACTAATGCCGAGCTATATGAACATAGTAAGGGATTTTAAATAAAATTTGCTGCCTACCAGAAAGTGTAGGTATATCAGCCTAAAGTATCCATCTCCACAACAGAAAAATATTACTATTTGTAAAAGGATTGTGATCATAAAAGGGACTAAAAGAATTGCGATCAAAAAGAATAAAATAAGGGGATGGACACTTAAGTCAAGAGGAAGGCCAAAGTCTTTCTTCCTTATCGTCAGTTATCTCTCCCTCTTACCATGCTCTGTTACTGTTTCCAGTTAAACTAAATCCAATGATAATCCTGACCAAATGACATGTGAATTTCTCCTCCTTCCTTTGGAAGAGACACAGGGCTATTTCTATAGTGATAAAAATTGCCCCTTACAGGCCTGTATTGATACTACTGCCAATCTGCTCAGGGAACTTTTTTTTTTCCTAAAAGGAGGATTGCTTAATATTTTCAGTTAATTTTATTTTCATAGTCAACTTATGTTAGATGGGAAGTGACAATCATTAAGGTTTCTTTCAGGTCTTGGGCAACACTATAGGTAAACTACACAGAGTATTTATGCTAGCTCCATTCTTCTCCCCTACGACAGTTTCTGACACACTTTACATGCTATCTGTATGGTGTGTCAGTGTGTGGGTGCACATACATGCCTGTGCGTGTATATGAACTGAATTTAAGCTTACCCATGATTTTAAGAAATCAGCAAGCAGAGTAGGAAGGCTTCGTGTCATGCGATCCAAAGGATTCAAAAGGCTCCTTTTTACAATAAATTACCCTTTCCTCTTTACTCCTAAACTTACTATTGTACCTTCACAGCTTTTTCTTAAATCCATTAAACACTTGATTCAGTGAATTTCTGCACAGAAGCCCAAAATGAAATACAGTGAAATAAAACTTCTCTGGGAGCAATGTACTTAACTGTGCCTGCCACCTCTTTTACACTCTGCGCTTTCTCCATTCCTCTCCCCTGTTATAGGACAGCATGGAAGGCCTGTTTTCAGAAGAAAATTTTTGTCCAGAAAAGGGAAAAAACACTGAGCTAACTTAAATCATTAATCCTCATAGAAATCAGCAGAGAGGATGCTGGTAGAATCTAGACTCTCCCTCTTGACCACTATGGGATATTTGGCAACTAGTCTCCAAGATTCATTTCCCTTACCCGTCAAAGGAAACTAACAATCAAACTGACTAAGTTAGGCTTGGTAACTACACACCACACAAAAGCCTTGATATTATCATCAGAAGGTCATTTATTCACTCATTTATTTCAGCACATATTTACTGAGGACCTACTATGTGCCAGAAACTATTCTGGGAAATCAAAGATGAAAAGGTAAAGACCTTGCCTCACAGAACTCTGGCAGTGAGAAAGTCATGCTAAGTTGCTTGAGGAAATCAGGGAAAGCCTTCCAAGAACATGTGCACAGTACATAGAGGAAATGGGGACACAGGACTGGTAATTTAGGTGGGAAAAAGAATGAAGAAAAATTGCTCCATCCCTTGAGGATAAAGCACTGCAAGGGCAGAATGTCCTCTTGGGGTCTTGAGAATCTAGCTAAAGCTTTTTACATGCTGAAGAGTAAGACTGGACTTTCCTCAAAGCTCCCCATAAACCCTGCTTCAAACAGTGTCTAGACTACACTTCTACAGTATGATATAATTAGCTGTGTAATTATCTGTTTTCACCACTACACTGGGAACTGTTTGTTCTATATTATGGCCATGGTCAGTAACTGACAAAATAAATGACATACATTTAATATGTATTGAATGAAGGAATGGGTGGATGTTCTAATGAATAAATAGGGAGAAAGAGTATACAAAAGAGATGTGACAGTAAAAAGATAGTGTTTCTTTACTTCAAAGTTTACTTTGGATCCTGTTCAATACACTGATGAATCCTATCCTCCAACACACTCTTTTAGGTAAATATGAAAAGCAAATCCTTTCAAGATTACGAGTTAAGATAGAATTTGTTTCTCTACCCTAATGGGAGCAGTGATTCTGGAAACATGTCTCTAGCTCTGTCTTCACAGTATTTGGACTGTAGGTGATGTGTTCCATCTGGGTCCTTGGGACTTCGGAAGACAGTTCCTAACTCTTCCCCGTGCACTTGAAGTACATGTGACTTTGACGTGTAATCTGTACAAGGCAAGCACATATGAGCAATGGGACATCCCAGGGATGAGCAGAGAATAAATAGAAAACTTTGTGTGAAATAAAGATGGGAGGTGTAGGGTTTGGGAGAGGCCTGTATAATAGGGTTTTCATCTTTTATGGACCTGGGAAACAGCATATCTTTGGGAGAAAAGAGCTGAGGCATATATATTTTCAGTTTAACAAGCTCACAAATCAATCTGATTATTCAGCAATTCAACTAGGATCTGCTTTACATCTCATAAACAAACACTTCTGGTTTTACCTTTTTGGGTTCTGGCATATTATTAATATAAATAGTGTAGATTCCACTTTTATTAAAACCAGCTTGATATACATCTGCACAGTCTCTAAATGGTTTTTCTTCCTCTTTTTTTCCTCCCTTTAGTAAAACTGCAAAAAAAAAAAAAAAAAAAGATTGCAATATGTGAGTATCAGTACCATTAGTTCCCAAATGGACTACAAGTATTCCTAAGCAAGTTTTCATTTCCTCCAAACAAATGTCAATACTGCATTTACTGAAAAATCAGTCATAAAAACTACTAGAATTTGAGGTGACACAGAATTACAAAACTATAGGAAAAATATGTAAATCAATTTATAATTGAATACTTTTAATATTTTGTTTAATTTCTTAAATTTTGTTTTTCCTTTATAACTTCCAGAACATCAACTCAAGGGACAAATGACCTGAGCATGTAATACCTCCAATTGTTAACAATTATGTCAGTGTTTCCGCAAAATTTCTAAAACGTTCTAACCTATATTTCATAGGGAAGTTTGAAACAAGTGCTAAAATATTTTTGGATGAGGAAGAGATAAAGATGAATTCAGACATAAAAATATAATATGGAGGTTTAAGATTGCACTGTTTTTTGTGGTTTTATATTGAAGAGCTCCTAGAAACTTAAAAAAAAAAACTCAAAGTAATTATAAAGTTGAAAGAACTCTCTGATCCAATTTAACTATCTAGAACAAAAGGAAAGTGAACTTTGTTTTTTGTTTAATGCCCTGAAGTTAAACTATGAGGAAGATGACACACAAATAGAAAAAAAAAATGAGTAAGATCTGAAATTAAGTCATAAGATAGAAGAGCTCAGTGAAGGCTAGAAGTGAAGTGAAAAAAGAAATTTAATTGGAGATAGTCTCTACTGGGAGAAATTTTATTTCATTCACTAAATTTCATTCATTATTAAGTTCTTATTAATGAGATCAAAATATAAAAATGACTCATATTTAATAGTTCTTAGGTAAAGATACAGGTGATGTATTTATAAAATATTTATGATTTAGTATTTTCTAATGAATATATATTATGTTAGCAATTAGACTCATTAGCTTTTTTCTTAAATTAAGAGTAATAATATTTTATAAACTTGGCCTTAAAAGTCTCTAGTTATTTAATAACTATCTGCTTTCAATCACTCTCAGTCACAATGGTCTTTTAAAATAATATTATCTAGGTACACTACATATCAATGCTTTTAAATTGATTTTAAATGCCCTAACAATCTAAAATACTAGCCAGATTAAAATTTAAGATGCATGATATTACTAATTTATAGGTAATTAAAAATAAACAGTCTAATCTTTGTGGAAAAAATGACTATCTTAATATAAATATTTCAAATTTTCAAAAATAATTTTTCAAGCAAATGAAATATCCATGTCAGATACATTGCTATAATAGAAATATAGAATTATAACATTTAATAGCATTATGGCTTTCTACACAGTTCATGTTTGCATTAATGGTTTTGCCTACTTATAGTAATAACTACCTCTAAACACCACCATCACAATTGCAATATTAACACAAAATAAGTAATGAGAGGACTAACAGTTCATATGATAGTGATGAAGCATTGCACAGAATGTATACAAATAGCCATTAAAATGAATGTATAAATACTCAAAAGCCATTTTTAATGGCATTGGGCATGTCAATGGATTATATAAATGTCTTTTTTTTTTTCAAAAACATCAGTGCATTTCACTTATGCTTGCTTATTTAAGCTAATGGACTGTTAGTTTTCTAAAACAAAACCTTCCTAAATTCTAAATGCTTGCTCTTCTGTTAAAAAGTTTAAAATAACCAAATTAGATACAAAAAAGGAGATGTAAAGAAATACTAAATAAAACTTACGATCCCTTGAGAGGATAAACAACACAGGAAAATGTGGTCAAGAGGAATTCAGTAAACCTATTTTTCTTTTTTGGGTAAAACACAGAGAAAATCATTTATCTAAGGAGAAAATGCTTCTCGTGAAATATACCACTTCCTGCCTTCCCTTATTTAGTTATGTGAGGAGAATACATTCCCCTTCCTACTTCTCTGCCACTTCCCTTCTGCTTTTCTTTTCCTCTTCAGGATGATGTGGATGAAGGGGCTGTTGTGAGGGAAGAGAGAAGCTATTTCACACACATTTTCAATAATGAAGTGGTCTCTCCTTGTCAAAGCTGGCTAATTGACTTAGTTTGTTCACTGACTATATGAGGTCTTACCATTGTTGTTTAAGCCCCAGGTAATCTAATCGTGCTATAAACTGTAAGCTTTATCTGAATAATTAAGAATTAAATATTGTTGCACATGAAATAATATATGATGTATATATCAATATGTTGATTGCAGGGATTTTACTCTCATAACTTCAGTTTGAATGCCTATTTTCTTTGTTAAGTACTGGAGAATTCTGAAATTCGGTGTTATGATTATATATTATAAAACTGGACATATAATAAACATTTTAAAACATAGAAAGACAATAACAAAGATGAATTTACTGAACATTCCACGTGTTAGAACTAAGGATAAATTTTTGTAGGTCTTGAGATTCATTAAGATGGAAGATAATGCCTGGAGGAATGTAAGATAAATAAGAGACAGATATGGAAAACCTGATGGAAGAAGATATAAGAAGCATCAACTGGACAGAGCAGGGAGGAGCAATCTGGATACTTGATAGAGGTGTTTTATCTACCTGTAAAAGTGGTTTAACTTGTTATAATAATACATTGGTTTTAAAGCATGAATTTTTAAAAAAATGATCTTTACATCTAAAAGTTCCTTCTTTGATCACATACTCTTATTTTTTTCCTCTCCCATTCTTTAATTCTTACTGAGTTTGTCTTTCTTCTAATTGAGAGTCTTGATTCCCACTATGACTATCAGCCTCTTCCTAGCCTCCTTTTTCTTTCTTCCTAGCTTCAGTCTGAGAGTCAGAAATTAAAGAACAGTTCAGATAAAATTAATAGTGTCCTCCATCCATTGTCATTTCATACACTAACTCCTTCTATGGGTAAATTGTGACCCAAGGAAGGATGTTTATTTACTTTCTTACCCCCACTTCTGATTGCAAACACTAAGGTGAGGCTATTTCTTGCCATTCAGAAACATGTTTTCTAAACTCAGCTGTATTCTCTGTGCTGCTCAGTCAAACCCTTGATCATTTCTAATAGGCCTTTTATTACATTTCCTGAAAAGTGTATTTCAAATCTTTCTACTTTTTTTCAAGACTAAATCTCACTCCTGTCTTCTCTCACTCTTTATATATGACCTTGTTTAATGGTTTACTATGAAGATCAAAGCCATTTAAAATGTCTCCTCCACCTTCTTCCTCTACAGAAGTATCCTTGCCTGTCTTGTCCTTGCCTTTTGTGTTGAGCTCTCTTAGTCCCTTTTCTACCTCTCTAATTGACCTTTCTCATCCCTCTTCACTGGATTCTGTTCCTCTCCTCACCTACCAATAGATGTTCACCAATCAAAATTCTATTCTTGGATCTCTATTCCTTTTTTATCTGCTTTTTTCACAAACTATCTTCCATGGCTTTAAACTTCTACACAGATGATTCCTAAGATAGAGGCATTTTTGACACTGTGTGTTTGCTTCTCTCTTGATCTCCAGATCCATATTTCTATTTGTCTTTTGAGCAGTTCCCGATGCTACCCCAAATTTCATTTAACATTACCTAGTCTTTCGTTCCAAAACTTATGTTCTCCCTTTCTCTTACTGATCCCACTATCCTCCCTCAGTTGTCGTTGTTAAAAATTAATAAAAGGCTAAATATAAGACAACTAGACTGAGGCTTTTTAATTGGTCTCTCAGTTAAAAAGACAGCCTCCTGTCCTCTCTTAGTTTAATCCCATATTAACCAATTCAATAAATATTGACTAAATGTCCTCTATTTGCATGAACTTTTCTAGGCAATGGTGATATAGATGTAAGAAAATCATAACCTGCCCTGAATACGATCACAGTCTGATGGGAGAAAGAGCTATCTCATTAGTAGGTCTTCCATGATAGTTCAGGATAGCTATATCCAGATTAGTATTTTCCATGATAGAGAAAAGCCTAACTCAAGCTGGCTTAAGCAAAAAGATACATTATGGAATCATGTAATAGAATAATCTAGGATAGAGCTTTAGGTTAAACATATTAGGTTTCATACAGTGTGATTAGGAATTGGTTTATCTTTTTCTTTAGTCACTTGTTTTTGGCTCTACTTGGTCACAAGATGGCTAGAAACAGCTTCTCGATCTATTGTTACCAATTTAAATATAATACCAAACAGAGATAATGCACACAATTGTTATCTTGGAGGTATGTGTCAAGTGCATTGGGAGTATGTACAGAGACTACACTATTTCCGACAGGTAGACTTGGGGAAAGCTATTCAGAAGAAATTAACACCTGAATGAATAAAACATGTAAAAAAAAAAGCTTATCTGAACTAAACTTTAAGAGCTTGGTATGTCAGTTCAAAGGCTTTACCCACACCAATGTCAGTAAATGAATTCAAAAGTCTTAGGAAGGAGTCATTATTCATTCTTTTCATTTTACCTTATCTGTACAAACAAATCTTTGTGATCTAAAGGAAAGAACAGGGACCCAAGCAGGTGCGTGTCTGTCTTTCACCAGCCAACATTCAGTCAGCAAGCAACCCGAGACGCTGACTCCAGCAGCTATTACCTTTATCTGGCCCTCCCCTTCACCTGCCCAACCAATTTCAAGCCAGATGGTGTATCTGCCTCTAGGACTTCAGGGAAGAGCCATGAAAGCTGAGGCAGAGGGTCACTTCAATTCAGATGAACCCTCAAAAGAAAACTTCCTGGAATGGGGAATTGGTAATTCTAAGTCTTAGAAAACCTGGTAGAGAACATAGAAGGTAATTAGCCTTGCTATCAGAAGCAACATAAAAAGCCAGAGCCCTTGATCCTACTTTTTTCCCCTAGTAATTTGTTATAAAGGAGTCAATTCTTCAATGTTTCTTTTTAAATCTTAGATGTGGCTAATTGTTCATACCTCTCCAGTATTTAGCAAACATCAGAATGTATGTAGATCAGGTTATTCATTTAGGATGGATAATCCTTGTGGTATGTTTTGGGCTGTCAGCATTAGGGAGGTCATAGTACTAGAAATTGACCCTAACCCTTGGTTTTCAAAACAATAGGTCATTGAAGGTAACTGAACATATGAATGATAAAATGGTATATCTGACAAAGTGCAAACAAGCAAACAACTGATTGATTAGTCTCTACTCTTTAGCCAGGTGTGTAGGTATTCTGTGGAAAGGCCATTTAAAGACATTCCTCATATCCTAATTGATTTGAAAGGACTTTTAGAAGTGGAAGAACGTAATACTTTGCATTGCAAAGGTGTAGCAAAATTAAAGGTTTGTAGCAATATTAAATATTTCAATATTTTGTAGGTGGGTGTGAGGGTGAAAAGAGACTCACCAATGATTTCATGAATACATATCACATATGTATACCTATAAAAATACATAGAAGTTTTTTGCTTCTAAATTAAAAATTTCAAAATTGGTACTTTATCTCATATAAAACATATGAATATGAACCTAAATATACGTGGGTTGATAGCTCAGCATGATTGTTTCTAACCTACAAAAATGACAATTATATATGGTTTAATCTAATTTAATACATACATAAGTTGCTATATCAAAATATAACAAACATACGCTATTTGCAAATACTTTATATCTGAAGTCTTTAGTTAAATAGCTAAAAGCTTTCTTTTAAAAAATCTACTATTTCTTTTCCTCATTGTCCCCTCAACTCTGGTATAAGGGTACATTTGAACATTGTTAATTTGTTGCATTATTATTTTAATTATAATTTTTGTAAAAAGAATTGCTTTTACTCTCACTTAAATTCTTATGTGTATATATTTTGTAGATAATGTGTAAAATCTTAGCTATCATCTTGGTGGAACTATAAAGATCATGATCATAATAAAATGAAGTAGCATTAATTGAATACTTACTATGTGCTCAACTCTGAATTTCTTGTGCCAAGTGTGTTTTATATGCTTCATTTCACTTCATACTCACAAATATCTTAAAAGATGGATTTATCCATATATTTTTTTAAATATGAGAAAACTGAGGCTCTGAGATGCTGTTTAACTTCACCAAAACTTATAAGTAGTGGAACTCTTTAGCTATGAAGCCAAAAATCTTAACTACTTGTTGCTAGCTTCTGAAATAAAGTCAACCCAAATAGAAATCCAATACATCATCTGTCACAGAATGAATCTCCAGCAATATTTATGTCAGCTGACAAGGTCCCACCTAGGTTTTAGGTGGGTCAGGACAGGTCTTAATTATGAATGGATACAGGCTCTTCTCATGGAAGTGCTAAGTATGGGAAGAATGACAGGAGGCAGAAATGACAAGAAGAAAAATTCTGAGATGAGGACAGAAGAGAGGACAGGTAACAGAATCTTCTGGGAGATGGGATCTCTCAGCAGAAATGCTAAGCAGTGATGGCCCACAATTTCAAAAGCTAACAGAGGATTAAGAAGTAAGAGGTCCCTGAGGCACCATATTTTATTTAATCATGTCTATAACCTAAAAGTATTGCTTACCAGGATTTACTTCATTAGTTTCATGTATTATTCTCAGAAGTCTAATTACTTGATCCCTCATCCTATGGAATATTTACTAGAAGCTACAAATTTAGAGGAAGTGCTAGTTGGGGAGGTGAGAGTGGGCATATGTATGTGTGTATGTGTTCATCTTCTAGAATCATGCCTAAGGACAACAAAAAACTTGATAATTAGAAGATTTTTTTTGTGTGTGTGTAAGGAAAAAACAGCAAATTTTAAAAAGTAGGCAAAAATAAGAAATGATAATAGTTTGGGCAGTATATAAAATAAGGGACAAATATATACTTTTCAAGAGGCAGTACATTATTATGGTGCAAATTAATTCATGCTGATGACAATGAATTAAATCATTAGAAAAAAAGCTGTGATTTTATTTAATTGTCTCCTCTTACAGGAATAATGGAGGAGAGGATAAAAACATTGCAGAAAATTTACCATCACAATATTTTAAAATTTTCTTAAATTTTGCTACTTAAAGAGATACATTTTAATTATCTGGAGAGTATTTTACCCATTATGTATAATTCTAGGTAAATATACACATTTTAAATAATATTGACATACATGCATAAGGTACATAAATGATTAAATCCATGTGGATATGTATTGGATTGCTACGCCACAGGTGGATTGCTAATTTTACGGTAATTTTTTCCAGTGTAGAACAATGAAATGTGATGTAATTCTAAATATTTCTACTTTAGTTTTATTAGTGTATTTAAATGAATTTTCTAATGCTCCGCTAATGTGAAGTGACTCATATACATATATAACTGAATATATATTCAATGCATATTGCACCGAGAACAAATGAGAATGAAAAAAAATGACTAAAAGTTGAAAGTGGATTTACATACAACCTTTGTTTAATCAAGTGATCATTCATTTTTTATAAAATCCATTCCAGTGTTTTCTCTTTGAGCACCCTGATGGGAAGTTATGAGTGTTACATGACCCTTGCCATTTGTTCAGAAGGTTATTTCATTAACAAAGATATTTCAGGTGTTTCATGTGTGTTAATTTTCCATGTAATGTTTTCAGCCTGACTGGAATATATTGATTTTGAACAAAAGATTTCCCACGCATGTGGGAAGGCTTAACGGGCATCTTTTGTGCTCTATTATGAGTAGACAAATAATTGATTTCAGCCAAAGCCATTAAAAAGAGAATGAAATTCCTTGGGCAATGCTGTAAACATGAAAAGTAGTTGCCAGACGCTTTTGAAAACTGACCAAAAAAACCCCCTCACTTTGAAGTTTTAAATAAATAAAGGCTAACTGTCACCATAGGTATGTCACTCTGATTCTTACTCTTGTAGTGAAATATACTTGAAGAACACTACATTATTACCAGCTGGGGGTATACCTGGGGTTCTACTCTGAACTTTGGGTTTCCTCAGTCATTATGAGTGACAGGAGAAGATATGGAATGATTGACAGGGGTCATAAATGTGCGAGTTGTCTAGGATGCCTGGGAAACTCTAAGTATGTGGTACTTTTATGTTAAGCAACCTGCCAACAGTGCTGGGACTAGAACTCAATTGTCCTTAATCCTGTTCCGTTTTAAACCACCATACTCTGCCCTCTTGATGGCATATGTCATAGCTGCTCGAAGACACTGGTGAGGAGACCATTTCAATCTAAATTGTAGTTCTAGAGCTACATGGGCTGGATTAATCATCGTTGAGATTCTGTTTATTTGTGCATTTGCATGTGCTTATACGGGGTGAAAACTGGCAAACCTTCCTTTAAAACCAAATCTCCACTTAAAATTAAACCCACAGTTCAGATGAACAGTTCTAAAGGAACTCTATTTTTAAAAATAAAATGTTCACACCTAAAAATAATTACGAGTACATGCAAAGACATGATAAAATTAAAAGAGGTTTGACTTACTTGGTATTTAATGATTTAACTTCATCATAAGTTCAAAAATTTTATGATTTATTTAACTCTTCTTGATAGTTCACATATTAGTGTGATTCTTCACCAGAGATTGTCCCATTCAGAATGTGAATACCCAAGCCAGTGGTAGGATGAGATTCCAATGTACTTAGAAGCAGTCATGATGTTAATACTCATTAGTTGAAAATAAATGATGAGTTCCCCTGGAAGCTAAATATGCTTTTAATCAATAATTTTAAGGCTTCTTTGCCTTTGACTTTAAGAAAACTCTTATGCTAAAAATTAACATTTTATTTATATGTATTTAAGACTAACTGTACAGTTGAGATATTTTTCAGGGTGTTTTTGTCCCCTCTTAAAGTATAAGATATTTCATAAGGGTTTCAGTCTATGGTTGCTGTGAAGCATACATACTGAATGATGTTAACAGAATGTTTTTTCCTTACTTCTCTCTTAATAATTAAGGCACCAGTACAAAATACCATAGCTTATCTGTAATTAGTATCCACTGTCCCATTTTGTTCCTGGACTTAGAAAATAAATTGTTGAATTTGACTTGAGTGTGGATGAGCCCAGGAAATGACTTAGTTAAAATTCTATTCAAAATATTTTGTGCTATTTTGCTTTAGCCAACCAGGTCACAAAGCACGAGAGAAGAAGGAATGGAGTTTGTTCACAGTAATGCTGGAACATCAAGGCAACACTCTTTCTTCAGGGCCTTTCGCCCTGGTATCTTCCAGGCCCAGCTGGAACCAAGGGATATTCCTTTGCATTTCAGATACTCTAGTTTCTGAAACTGAAACTCTAATTCCAAGAGAATTAACCACAAAATTTCAGATCTCCCCCAAAAGATGTGGTTTAGAAACAGTTCATGGGAGAGGTCAAGAACTGTATTTTTTTTTGTTTTGCTATCATTAGTTTGGCTATCTGCTATTCACACAATTTTTTGTTTTACAGAAATTGTGACTTTACAAAAGGCAGATAAAATGCTTCATCAAAAAGGAGAAATGCACCATTTCCAAAAATAAATAGTCACTTTCCCCTTAAGCCATCAGGTTTTATGAAAGGAAGTGCTAAAAGTGTGGTTCATTTTAAGGAAATTGTAAATGTTTGACATATAATTTTCTGTCAAGATAAAGCATTTCCCTCATTAAATGGAAACAAGTGCTCAGTGTAGTTTCAGCAGATGACTTCCTGTATTTTTCTTTCTCTTTCTATCTAATGTTAAACTGTGTATTACAAGTAGTCAACGAAAAACTAAATATTTTACTAAGTCAATAAAAATGGTATTTTCTATTTTTATCAATGTTTATGTAAGTGACATTCAAAAAGTTTTAATTTCCTCCCATCACTTGTGATGTTTTTAAGAGTCATTCTTAACTCAAGGGACTTGCAGGAGTTCAAACCATCTCATCCCTTGACTGAATGATTTACTTCACAAACTCAATAGACACTGCATGGGAGGTAAATTCCTTTCAGATGGTAGAATTATTCTGAGAACAGAGCCAAATGTCCCCTCAGCACTGGAAAGGAAGCAAATGCCTCATTTCCCCTTTTCATAAGGCCAGAAGACCGAAAATAATGATCAAACGTTCCGTACCACTGCAATCAGCCTCTGGGAAAGACACTTTAAACCAAATAATTTAGATCACTTTAAAAAGTCGTAGTAGCAGTCATTATGTATTTCAGATGATGTGAAAGAAGCTTTAAAATGAACTTCATAGAAGCTCCTCCCGATTTGAAATTTGTATACTTCATATTAAGGAACTAAATATGTAAACATACTCATGTCTCTTGGTATTTCTTTTTAAGTTTCTCTTATTCCTCTCTATCCTGTGTGCCTCCCTACCCCAAAATGTTATCTACTCTTTCACATCAAGTTTCTTGGATGTGGGTAGACAACATGTTCTGCTCTTACTTCCTCTTACTCCTTTTAGTCTTCCATCTGTGCAATTGAGCCCTACACTTCACTCAAACTCTCCCTACAGAAGGTCACATCCCAGTTTCAAAGTTTACCTCAGTCTGGTTTTACATTTGACCTTCCTGCTTATTTGCCTCTAAAATAAGACCCTTCATAACAATCTTTTCACCCTGCCATAACCCTTATTTTGGTCTCTTTTTTATCTGCCCCTTAAAGAACTCCCAATTTTCTGTTTTTGATTTTACATTCTTATTATTTTTAAATGGGTTCATAATATAGTATGTAATTTCTATATTTTATGTATTTCTGTAATTTAGGTCTCTAAATTCTCTAAAATTGTACATAGACTTGTACCTGGGTATTTGTATTAAGTGGGAAAGAAAGGTAGGCTAGGTTTTATCAGATTCTTCAATGGATCTGTAACCTCCCCTCCCCCACCCCTGCAAATGATTGAGTCATTGCTCTATACGCATCTTTAATGATTTCATTTGCTGCATGGATTTACCACTTGTCTCCTCTAAGAACACATCAATCTAATATGGTCATCCAGATTTTGCTCCTGAATTCCAGACTCCTAGTCCCCTGCCTTCCAGATTCTAATTGTCCCACAAATAACTTAGTCAGTCTCCCCAAAGCCAAGTTTTTCCCCTTAAGCCTGTTTCTCTTCACATGTTGCTAATTTTGAGGAATATCATCAAAACCCTCTGTTACTCAACCCAGAAAACTGGGAGCTATAAATATAACTGATTCTGCATCTAATAAGTGATAATTTCTTGTTGATTCTAATTCTTCTTTGTTCACAAATTTCCCCTCCACCTGCCTTTCATGTGTCCTGGTTTGATCCTGACCTCAGCATTTCCCTCCTAGAAGATCCTTTTGAGAAATGGATGAAAACCACCATCAATTCTATCTTTTCTCCCCATCATAGTATAGTGGATAATGTACAGACTCAAAAACCAGGCCCCATGGGCTCAAATCTCAGCTTGCTCACTTGCTAGCAGTGTAGTATTTTGAAATTATTTACTTTTTGTACTTAATTTCCTTATTTGTCATATAAGGTTAATAATAGCACTTAACTTATAGAATTGTTATCAGAATTAAATGAGTTAATATATGCAAAGGGCTCAGAAGATTGGCTTGTACTAAATGTTTGTTAATATTTTAATAATAGCAAAAAACATCCATCTAGTCCCTATGTTTCCAAGCTTATCAACTTTCCAATACATTGTTCCATATTGTGACTGGAGTGATTTTTCTAAAATGCAAATGTCACCACTGTCCTTATGTATTGACAATGACTCCTTATTGCTTTCATGGAAAAATGCAGGTACTTTGATCTCCCCCATTTACCTTTCTAACCTCATCTTTCACTGTTCTGCTACCTTTGATTCTGAGAATTAGGTTATGCATTTAGGTTTACATCCCCACACTCATTGTCGTGATTCCGAGCAAACATACATGTTGTTTATGCTCTCTGGAGTAGCCTCTGCTTCCTTCATTTTGAAGACTGAGCCGCTATTTCCTCATTAGAGCCATCATGCCTAAGTTTTGATCCTTGATCAACCCTTTCCAGCTATGTAATCTTGGGCAAATTACTCAAGTTGCCTGTAGAATTTACAAATAGAGCTAGCTGTAGTAGTTCCCTCATACTGTTATTGTGAGGACTAAGTTAACAAACATAAAGCTTAAGCAATACCTGAATTATAATAAGCATTCAACAAAATCCTTAAGAAGACTCTGCAGATGCTGGATTCTGTCCTCATTCTTCTGTCTTAACCATGATTTTAATATTCCTCCTGTGTGTTTCACTAGTCCCTGGCACCCTGGCCTCACCTCTAGCAAACTATAGAATATAATTGTTTGCCAGTTTCTTTCCCCACCAAATTCTAGTTTCCTTGAAGCCACAGACAGTATATCTTTTCGCTCTTCCCAGCGGTCTGAACAATTTCTGGCATATTATAGAAACTCATCAGATATTTTTAAAGTAAAAAAAATGGATGACTATCCTTATCCCCAGAAGAGAATCTGAAACAATAGTTGCTGTATAACTAATTTTTGAATGAATGATAAATTTATGAATCATATCTTGGTGTAGCAGGAGTGTGTTCCAAGCTGATTTGGACAGCAAGCCAGTCAGCCAATGTAATTTTATAATGGAGGCCAAATACTATTTTCTTTTCATTTTTTTTCTTTCTTCTTTTTTATGGTTTGTTAGTAATTAAATTCTTGACCATACAATACAATGTTTGTCTCATGTGTGCTCAAGGCACGTGACAATGCTTTAATCACCTCTGAAAGAGATGACTGCTGAATGTGGATAGTCACTATACCTGATAATCGTCCTCCAAAGAATTCCAAATCTTGTTTCCATGCCATTATCAATGTAACTTATTTAATTCCCACAATGACTATGAATGCCAAAAACATGAGGCAATCAGCTAAGGTTTGACTCTGTGGTAACACTGAGAGCAGTATTTCTTTAGCGGTAATGTTACTAAGAATAAATGTGACCCAGTATTTGCAAACAAAGGTTGGACAAAAATCAATGTGTTACCTGGAAGTCTTACAAAAGAGATGCAATTCAGTTTGTAATGACTATTTGCCTAAGATACCACTATTGCCTGTTCAGAACAAGAAGAGGAAGGTTTGCTGAATTATTTTGGAAAATGTGTTTATTAATTGCACTTGGCTTAGATGTATCTCATGACATTAGATGTTTTAGTAGGAAAAGTTCTGTGAAACTAAACAAAAATACTCCCTATATGCAAAGATAGATTTACAGTTCCTGGGCCAAATACATGTTCAGGGAAAGAATAAATTTCTAGCTAACACTTCCTAGGAATGCTTTTATCATATAACTTTCGTGAGTTACAAGCACTTCAGAAAACATAAAAATAACTACAATTTTTTTAGCATTTACTACGAATAGGCACTGATGCTATGTGTTTTGTACAAACCTGTTTTACTTCTTACTACAAACTCATCAGGTATGTATTATGATTCCATTTTAAAGATTAGAAAACTGACGCTAAGAGAAGGGGTTTGGATGACTGTACAGAACTGTATTCAGACATTTTCAAAGAAAGAAATTTCACTTACAGATGACACTTAATAAATTTGTATTTAGCTGACTTGTTGATTGGAGGAAAAGGAAAGGACTAATGTTTAGTGAATCACTATGTCATGTGTTTTTATTTTTATATGCAGTATCTAATTTAATCCTCTCCCTATTATTGATACAATTATACTGACTTTATAAATGATGAAACAGCTTCATAAAGATTAAAGTAGTTGCTAGTGACAGAAAAAAACACTAGAAATTTTTTCTCTTGCCTTCTAGTATTACATTCAGGTTGTTTCCATAAATGACTGATTGAGTCAAGTCAGAACTAGAGGACTCCTAAGGTCAATAAAAATGCTTGGCTACTGGGGACACAAATAAACTTATTTACAAAACAGAAGCAGACTTACAGACATAGAGAATAAACTTATGGTTACCAGCGGGTAAATGGGGTTGGAAGGGATAAATTGGGAATTAGAAATTTCCATTTCTTGGGGAGTGATGGAAATTTTAGCTATCTTGATTGTGGTGGTGGTTTCATTGGTGTATATATACATCTATCAAAATTCATTAAATTGTACATCTGAAATACGTACAGTTTACTGTACAGGAGTCATACCACAATAAAGGTGTTAAACATTTTTGGCTTTTTGGATTATGACACAGTTCATAATGTTTTTGGAAAATGTTTCAGAAGACTACCTTTGTATTTTTAAAATATATATTTTAGAAAATTAATGTATTTATTGTGATGTATTGATTTAGGCAATTTTGCATATATTTAAATTTAAAAGTAGAAAATTTATGTATAATCTTTGATAAATAATAAATCTACTTGATAGATGAATTTTTGGTTATAAAGGTAGAGAGAGGTTTTACTTATGTGTTTTAGAATCAGAATGAAATAAAAGTTTATTTTAGCAGCTGATATTTAATCTAGTATTATGCTATTAGTTATTTAAAATTTTAAATTCACCATACCTAAAGACTAGGGTGCCAGTTAAACTGAAGATATACAGAGAATTAAAATCTTGATGGAAAACTTGGTGAGAGGCATTTTCCATTTATGTGTCTCTTATGAGTTCTTAAATGACCAAGTACTTAGTAGTATACTTAACTGTGGGATTAAATAAAATAAATAGATTAACAAGAAGCAAATAAAATCTATGGTTATGAGAGTACAGAACCCATTGGATAATAGGGCAATAGGCTTACATTAGGATTGCAAATTCTATAGTTAAATCAGGATTTACTTTAGGATTTTAGCATTAAAAAGAAAAAATACAACTAGAGGCCTGAAGTATTGGACAATTCCTTTCTCAGTAGTATTTCTGTGTCAGTAGTAAATAATATGATATATTCTATGCTATATCACCAAGTAATCATAGTTACTTTTCTCACACCCTGAGAGGCTGCTATGGGTAGCATCTATCAAGAGTGCCACCATAATCATTCAATAAATGTTTCTTGAATTGAACAGATGTTTCACCGTCTGATGTTGCACCCAAAGTCCAAACCTAGCCAGGAATTTTAATTTTGAAGTCACCCTCCCACCTCTAAAAGTTTAAGGACATATTTATTGGACAAATATTCAGAAAAGAAGTGAAACTGCGATAAGTAGGCAGACATATGAGCTCTGTGAGAATCACCACGGTTTGATATTTCTAACATCATAAAAGAAAAACTACTCCACTCCATGTACATTAAGTCTCAGGATGATAAGAAAAATATGTTTTTAGTCTTTGTCCAAATATATTTGGTTTAATATGAGAATAGATATGTCTCATATTAATACTTAATTTCTAAATACTCATGAGCTCTATTAAAATTCTCTGGCAAAATTCTACCATTCTTTCCTTCCAGTGGACTCTAACTCAAGGTTTTGGCAGTCTCTGACTGATTAGCAGGTTTTTTCCTTCCCAATCACATTTCTGAGCACACCCAAATGGAGCTCTGGGAACTCACTGTTTAAAAAATATCCTTTACAAAGTATATTAAGGGCTTGTTTAGACTATCTAAAGAAGATATAACTGAAGGTAATGGAGTGTAATAGAGAAATGTGAAATGTCTTTAAAACAAGAGCACTTAATGTGGCGTTATCCTCTATATTCATATCTATATATGAAAGTATGGAATTGAGCTATTTTTTCATATAGCTCAAGTATACTATTAAATTAAAGGAGCCTCTACATTATTTATATTGCTTAGGCACACTGAACCATTGAATGGACAATCACATAAGCCACAACTTAATGACAACCATAACTTTCCAATGTAAGTGGTGTTCTCTTTCAGTCATCACCATTTACCATTGTACATTCACTCAGAAAAAGGCTAATTAGCCAGCAGAACTACAGAAGATGAACTTAAGCTCCAAACTCTGAAGAACTCTCCAGAGGCTCAGGAGAGGTTCTACTTGAAGCAGACAAGTGCACACAGAGGCATTTATTAAATAATTGGTGGGTGGATAGATGGATAGATGTCTTCTAAAAGGTCAAAGGCCTGCCATAATCCCAATGGTTAAATGGCTCCAGATACTCTAGTAATATTAAAAATTTGCATTTCCACTGTCATGAGGACATCCACGAATGGGCCTATATGTACATTATTTAGGTTAGGTCTTCTCTGCATAGGACTGTGTAAGTAATCTTGATACAGACTTTCAATAACAAATATTTTTTCTCCCTCATAATAGTTAATAGGAACACCCATATCTCCTTTTCTCTGCAGGCAACTCTTCTGTCTCCTCCTCTGCAAAAGAAATAGTTTTAAAATGGGAGCTGTCCTAAAATTCTCCTCAGCACTCTAATCTGTAACATAGACTAATTTCTATCCTGTATAGTTAAGTGTCTAACACCACAATACCAGTTATTTATCCATAACAATATAGTAGATTTTATCTAAGGCTAAAAATACCAAGAAAAAAAGAAGTGAGAAAGTTCTTTTAAGAAGATATTGTGAATTCGCAAATTCAAGACTTTGATACTTTCTCTAAAGCTAAAAACATGAGAAGTTTGTCAGTACAAACTTCATGAAATACTTCTAAGAATAAAGTTCTTTTGCTGCTTCTACACAGCAATTAATGCAACTTAGAAAGTTACACTGAATGTTTACTTGCTCCATATGAAATAAAATTGTTTACTATACCAAAGAGAGTAAGAAATTCTTACCACCTTCTTTAGTGCAGAGGTTGACGAGGTTATGCACTGTGTCCATCAGCTCCAGCTGCTGCTTCTGAAGGACACTGTTATTGTTGGTGGCTCTGTTCAACTGTTTCTCCAGTTCCTGGATTATATACGTTTGACGAGTAACCAAGCCTTGAAGATTCTCTTTCTCTTCCTTTAAGGTGTCCAATTCTTCTTTGTGCTTTCCCTCCATTTCTAAGATTTTATGTTCTAATAAACTACAAGGAAGTGAAGATAAGATTTAGTTTTAAAAATGCTATACAAAAAAACTGTGATTCAACCAGTTCTTGAGTTTGTTGAAAGTTGGAAATTTTAGTTAGGTTTTTCACCATGAAAATATTTTTAAGTGAGAGACTCAGGAAAAAAAAATATATATGTGTGTATACACAGACACACACACACACACACACACACACACACACACACACACACACATATTCACATGTATGTATTTTAAAAAACAGGACTTGCATATATAGCATGTCAAATGAAGAATTATTAGATTACTTGCTGTCAGTGTAATGTTTGTTTACTAAATATAATTTATTTCCTGGGGTGTATCTTATATCCAGAGTAGCTAACTTGGACTCTAGAGAAATTATAGTCTAATTTTCATTAAGAAATAGGTCTAATAAGAAACAGAAAGCAAAATAGTTCAGAAAAAAAAGTATGAACAAAATATAGACACTATTTTTTATTTACTTTGCTTCATTCATTTGGGATTCTTAAAACATTAACAGTGATTAACAACAGCTTTGTGAGGTCAAGGAATATCATACTGATGAAGAAACCACAGGATCAGAAAGTAAGCTATCTAAAGTCACAATGAATTTGATTTCTTGGGATTTTTTTTTTTACATTTTTTATTGATTCATAATCATTTTACAGTGTTGTGTCAAATTCCAGTGCCTGATCCTGTGTCGTAACCAGTAGCTTACTTTATCTTTCACTCTAAGCTTCAGGATAAGGACTAAATGCACTGCAAGTTCCTATCTCACTGAATAACTGGTTCTGAAAAGGAAGACACATTAGGCTGGTGGTACAGTCTTACAAAAGGACTTAGGGAGCTTTGCTCAGGGTAATGCTGTCTTCAGTTGAGAACCTTCCTTCTCTCAGAACTTTTCACAGGATACTCCCCTTGCATATTGCACATTAACAATGATAGACAATGCAGGAGCACTCTTGGATCCTAGCAACTGACTGGAAATAAAAAGCATTTACATTTTATAGAGTGTATAATATACTAGTATTCCTCAGAGAAAAAGCCTTATTCAGTTTTCTTAGTTCCATTTCAGAAGGTTCAACAAGTCCTTAGTTTACAAGGTGTTATTCAAATGTAACATACCAGACTGGGCACTTAATTTACCTTGGAGAAATATAGCACTGAATCATTCCTATAAGTTTTCAAAAAGGGGACTCTAGGGAGTGTTTTAAACTTAATACTTAAGTCATAAAATAGAGCATGTTTGAAGAGCCAAATTTTCCAACTCCACATATTAGGGGATGAGCTAGAATACCTGAAGGTCCTTTATACAGATTAAGAAGTGTGGAGAGAACTGCTCATGGTAATTCCAGATCTTTGTCGACATACTTGTCCTCCAAGAGAATATGGCCTAGAATAGGAAAGGTAAGTTGCCCACTGAACCAAGCTTGAAAAACACTGGGATGCTTCTAAGTGTAAGACCTTACTAATTTACAACACCTTTGGTAGCAGGCCCAGATTCACATATGAAAATTTCACATTAAGACTCATTTGGGGCAGCTCTGTGACTTTTGCAAGATAAGAAAAGTCACACTTTTGAGTTGCTTTCATTTTACAGGACAGTGAAAAGATCTCTGCCCTGATTGATCCTTAAGAAAACTCAATTTGGATAGATCCTGGGTATAATGTTTGGGGAAAATGTGATGGTCATTTATATTTTTTTTAAAGCAGAAAATGAAAAATTTAGGCTAGGAAGTCAGAGTAAAATAAGAGATAATATTTCTAAAAGAGTAGGATGATTCATTGTCTTTTAGCATTTTCTTCTGTGTCAATAACTTGCTCCTGGAAAAGCTAGTAGTTAGAAAAACCAACAAAACTAAACTAAACTAAAAAACTTTTTTTTTTTTTTTTGGTAAAAAGTTTATACCACTCACTGGTTAAGTGATTAGTGTACTTGCTGTGGATGTCAGAGGAGGTTTTCTCTGTAACTATTAATTTTTGGCCTTCAGATCTGAGAATTAACCTCAACCAATGCCTTAGTTCATTCTCAGTTTACTTTTTAATTATTTGTGTTTCTCCTTCTAGGGTAACGACCAGATGTAAATGCCCATAAAACAAAGTCAGTTAACTTATGAGAAAATTTCCTCTAAATTTACAAAAGTTATAGTATATTTACTACCCAAGAAATTTAGAATTAACTGTTAAAATGACAATACTGTAAAGAGTAACATTTGGATGATAAAGTCATAAAATACTGGATAGAAATTCTGAATTACCATTTTGTTCCTGAAATAAGATGAGCACTGGCCTTTCAGTTTTCCTAATTAGTAGGTAATGTTCTGGTATGGAAAATATCATGCTATAGTTAAATTACATGTATTAGTTGCTAAGTGCCAATAGAACTTTCAGCACTACATGAAATATAAATGACACTATTCCTACCGTAAGGTTTTATTTTTAGAGAAAAAAAACCCTCAAATGAAAAACAGCAGCTATAAGACATTTCTGATTCAGGCATAATACTTTTTATTTTTCATCAGCACTTTTCTACTTTCTACTTTTGATGCATTCTTTGTTTAAGAAGACATGTACTTAAGATGGCTAGAATCTAAGATGTCAGTAAAGGAGTTTTGTTTGTTTGTTTTGTTTTTCAGGATAATTTGGAAAGAGCTGACAATGGAAAGTTGATCAAAGAAGTACTGCTGCCAAAGGAAACAAATCTGAGCACTGGTTTGTGGAAGAAAAGGCCTGCGATTCCCGAGTAAAAGGAATATACATTTAGCACTGGAAACAGTGTTCATTGTCATAAATCACCAAACACCCTTTAATGCACTATGACTACCAGGTATTAAAACAAAAAACATAGCCTGTCATCTTAAAATTGATATTCATGTAAAGTAAAGAAGGGATTGCTCACAGAAGTAAGAAGCCTGCTCCGCATCGCAGACATCTCGCAGGATTTGGAATGAGATTTATGCATGAAAAAATAATATGCATGAAAACTATGCAAATGGGAAACATGTCACACCATTTCCCAAATGGCAAGTCTTTACCAGTCTTCCAGTCATTTTCTCATCTCATTTCTTCACTTGGAGTCTCTTTAGTAACTTTTGCACTGTAGTAATTTTCTATTAATTTTATTTACTAGGGACACCCTTTATACTACTGACAACTTTTTAGACTTCTTCAGCAAAACTGGTACCTTTTAACATTGTTCATCCCTCCCTTTCATCTTCTCTTCATATTTAGCTTCCAAAATCACTATCCTCTATCTATCTTTTTTCTTTGATACTTCTCATCCATTGGTTATTATCTACTTGGGAAGTCAGCCTTTCTTCACTGTTTCCAAACTGGTTTGAATTCAAAACTCTTCTGCCAGAAAATAGTCATGTACTATCTCTACTTACTAATCACATTGTTGCATTACACCATTTCAGTTGTGTAGCATTTTAAAAGCCTTTCTTCCTTTGATTCTTAAAGTAATAAAGTGATATATAGTGAATAGATGTTACAAGCCCCAGTTTATATAGGTATATCAAAATACCTTGTACAAAACTGTGCATATACTGTGTCAGAACCAAAATAGAAAGCCATGTCTTCTCATTTGTCAGACTAGAAAGCTGCCCATATCAACCCATTGCTGTAAAAACTAGCATTAGAGTCTCACCTCTTTGATTTAGTATAACATAATTTCTACCTAGTTCCACCCACTTATATTTTGCCAAGAATCAAGGCATCATCTTAACATCTCTTTAATATTTGCTGCTCTCCATCTGGTTATTTTTAGGAGCTTGTCTTTCACAATATTTCAACCTATCCATCTTTTCCACATATAAAAACAAAATTTCTTTGCTAAGCCAGTTTTTTTTTTAAATCTAAACTGAGATTTTCTTGAGCACCACTTTGTCTTAACCCTTCTGCCATTAAATTTAAATTTCTTATTCAATATACTAATCATATCTCATTCTGTCTTGAAGCCTTTTATTCATTCTCTTACATTTTCCCTATTCAGATCAGCTGGAAGAGGCCGTCTCCGTCTCAGCTGGGCACAGAGACTTCTATATACAAAGGTTGATCTGGAGGACAACATGACAGCTCCAGTGTCCGAAATTCAATAGGCAAAGTAGTCATAATTTCCCTGATGATGACCTTCAGCAGCAAGTTTAGTTTAGGTTTAATGCATAATCCAAAACCTGTATGCTGATTCCAAACTCCAGTGCACTGTTTTCTAGAATGCATCAGTATATATTTATCAGGCATTCCATTATTAAGAGTTCCATTGTCAGGTTTGGGGGAAGCCTGAATTAAATAAACAGTTTTATAATGCTGCATCCTTTAGGATTAGTGTTCCATGGAACAACAATTTACGTAACTGTGCACCTAAATCTATTTAAATTGAGCTAGAAATCCAAGGACAGAGTTTCTCACAGAATTCTCAGTACTTCTTTTTCCCATATTTCTGGAAACACTTTGAGAAGAGCCATGCATAGAAGTTTGGCACTTAACTTCTAGTTTGAGGCAGAGGTGCACTTTAATGAAGAATAAAATAAACAAAATAATCTAGGTCTTGAACTTCAGTAAAAGGTTCTAATTGAGTATATACAAAGCCCTATTTGAAGTTTTCGGTTGACTTTTCCCCCTCATTTTCACAGTCTGCCTCCTCCAACATATCTTATTGAAAATATTTCAAATCATTGAATACATCTTGAAAGTTTCACAGTAAAAGCTCTCTTTTAAATTGTTTCCCATAATAGAGTTCTTAACATAGCAGCAAATGAATTCAAAGCTGTGACATTGTCTAAGCTTTATGTGTTAATATAGCCCTCAAATGAGGAGGAAGAAGTAAAAAATATAGAAACCTTCTCATTTTTATCTGTCTGAACCCCCTTACAGTTGCTTTAATTTTTAAATTATTTGAATCTGTATAGCAGCAACATGTGTTACAAATATGAGTTTTAAAGAATGATTTTTCCCCACTCAAACAAGGGCATAATAAATTCAGGTTAAATTTCTACTTGAATTTTCTAACTTGAACACAGTAAGTTTTCTCTTAAAATATGACATTAAATATTTCTGTAATTCAAATGTGGAACAGAAGCATAGATCACTACAAGTAAACACTGGCAAACAGATTAAAGTTTGGGTAAATAAGATTAAGCTAAATACACTGTCAAAGCCATAAGCCAACGGAAAAAAAAATACACTTCATGACATGAAAGTGTAATACTTCTCTAAAAAGGATTGATCAATAAATGACAAACTACAAAGTTTTAATATCCATCAAAGAGCACATATGAGGTAATAAAGCAAAGATAAACAATCTAATAGAAAAATGAGAAACATATATGAATGGGTTAGTCACAGAAGAAGAATGCAAATGGTCAATAACCATGAAAAGATGAAAATATAACCTCTCAGGTAGATAAGATTAATGAAACGACTAGCAAGGTTTGGGGAAGTTAGAAAGCCTATGCGTTTCTAATTTGAGGAGAATGTAAAATTCACAGATAATTTGTCAATATCTATGAAAATTTAAAATAATCACATAAAAGGTTCTACTAAGTTGTAAATTTTAGTGCATCTATAACAATGAATGAAGTATATCTTTATATAGTTACATGTGCAATATATCCATGATAAATTATTATAAAGTAGAAATAAACTCAGGATTTAAAAAATAGTTACAATCTATATACATACACATATATGATATAAATATGTACTTGTGCATGTGTATAATTGTATATAGGTATGTATCTCTGAAGCACATAGATAAATCTGCACCCTCCACACACACATGTGTATCTTAGTATATTCATTAAAAAGTCTGGAGGAATAGGCACCAGACTGCTAATCTGTTAATGACAATTCTCTGCAGGGGGTGGAGTAATATGGAATTAGGGACTTTAATTTTTTTTTTTCCCCTCTGTCCACTGCCACATGTGGCCCCTCCCTGCCACACCCTGGAGGCCACTGGGCTAGGGATTTTAAGTTTTAATTTATGTGCTTCTATATGGTTTAGTATTTAGATCAGTTAAATTTTTCTTATTTTTATTTATCAGAGAGATGTAGTAAATAGTCATGAGTCTAGAATGATCTAAGAAGATGCTGTCTAGAGATGAAAAAATTGGGCTGAATGAGTGGACCTCAAAATGTGGACTGATAACCTTGGATGTCATACAGTGGGCTTTTGGGGATGGAGAATAGTGGTATAAAAGCCATCTCTATTTTATTTATGTTAAAACAATGAATATGTTTATAATATTTAATGTAAACTATGTGATCTGTGTTTTCCATTAAATTTTTATTTTTAGTTTGTATGTGTGTGTGTACATAGATAAATGATATTGGTTGGGACAGAGCTACTGGGACATTTGCCAGTTCATCATTCAGTCAGCATTCATAAAGCATTTAATACTATATGGACTATGTGTAGAGAATTGTGCTTGGGAGCATGAAGACAAAAATAAATAAAACCCAGTCTCTGTGTTCCAGAAGGTCACAGCCTACACACACACACACGCACACACAACAATGTGATGGGATAAGTGAAGTAATGGGAGGAAAAAACAAGGTACAGTATTATCATATAAGTTGTAATGAGCAAATCTATTTGGCAGAGTCAGAGAAAGTTTCTTGGAGCGGGTATCATCTGCACCAAGTTTTGAAGGGACAGGAGTTTGTGAGTTGAATAAAGAAATACAGGGCATTCCTGACAAGGCAAACATCAAATGTGCCTGAAATAACATCAAGTCTTCAGTGTGACACTAACAACTAGTATGATTAAATACTTACTATGTGTTTCAGGCACTGCTCTCAATGCTTTAAATGCATTAACTCAATTAATCCTCACATCAACTCCTTGCACCACTACTATCATCATCCCTGTGTTATGAATGAGAATATCAAAACACAGAGAATTTAAATAATTTGCTGAAAGTCACACAATGTATGGCAGAGTCGGTTACAGCAAAATCAAGGAAAACCCTAGGCAATCTGGCCTCAGAGTCCTGCTCTTAGCTATTAGACTATACTTCAAAAATATAAGTCTTATGGAAGTAAGGCTATAAAATTAGAATTATAATGGTCATCCACTGTGATTCATGTGAAAGAACTTGAACTTTCCCCAGTCCATTATAGAGAATTAGTAGAGGGCAGATACTATTTAGGGATTTAAAAGTTGGGTTGGACTAGTGTGTGTGGGGAGGGACCTAAAAATGAGAAAAATAATCTGACTTTAAATTTAGAAAGAAGATTTTGGCAGACTTTTGGAGGATAGCTTTGAGAGTATAAGACATAAGCCACGCACGGAAGTCACTAAAATGGCTGAGACAAAAATTAATGGGATTTTGACCTAAGACATAGTCAGAGTAAATGAAAAGAATAAGATAGATTGGAAAAATATTTAGGATATGGAATTGACAACATCAACAGTGATTGATGAGTTGTGATTTTACTTTAATATTTTGTAAAGACTTTACCAAACTGAAGATAACTTTAATTTGAAAGACTATGATTTTACTGTTCATTTATTTTAGGCATATTAAGTACTAAAAATCAATGCTTTACTATTCAATTACAGTTATTTGTTAGTAAGTTATATTATAATTTAGTATCTTAAAATTACACATACTTCAATCAATTACAATTAATTAGTAACTTCCCATAACCTCTAGCTAGAAGATAGATGAAGCTTGTCAAATAAGTTCAGTGAATTCCCAAGATAAAATAGTTTATAATTCCCACTCCAGTATTAGAAGAAATAAACAATGATCTATACAAAAATAGGCCCAAAACAACTGGCCTACCTTTCTTCAAATTTGTATTTAATTATGTTAAGAGGATAAATTGACAACCACGTCAATTAATCCTGAGGCTGCATCATGTTGGAAAAATATTTCTGTAATAATTAAGACAGAATCATCATAGACTTGAACCCTGATTAAGACAGAATCATCATGGACTTGAACCCTGATTTTGCCATACACCAGCTGTTTGGTCACAGGCAAGATACTTGACTTCTGAAAACTTGATCTTCTTCATATAAAATGGAAAAAACAATAAATACTTTACAGGATAAGTTGGAAGATTAGCAGTAGAATATGTGAAGCACCTTGCTCAGATATTCACCTGCCTGATATTAGATAGTTAGGCAGCAGATAATTTTGCTGAAACTATGTCAGAAGGCCCCCACTTGTGTAGTTTCACTTCACTCTGACTAGTCTTATTGAAGATTTCTCTAATTTTCATTCTGCATATTCAGCACAAGTAAGATTAAGAAAGCCCAGGGGCTCCATCTTTGTACACATGGAACATGGATTTCTCTTCCTGTGTACCCTGGTGAGGCGTAAGAATTTCTTCTAGAGTATGTTTTACCTGGTTATGCTCCAACCTTGGAAAACATTGGGATTAAGTCTGAAATGGGTAGGTGCCTTGAAACCTGACCAGCTGACCAAATCTTTACACCAAAAGATCCAGTTGTATATTCGATTCAACTGAAGGAATTTGCATTATGGTATCTTTCCCTGTCTACATCTCTTTTCTGTTTTTTTGAGCAGAAATGGCAGGAAACATACTGGAGGAATCTAATAAAAGTTGACAATTACATGTCTCACTTTGTCATACCAACCCTCAATGTGCAGTAAAGAGTAATTCTTCCCATTTCTTGAGTTCTCGGTTATGCGATTTCAATTATATGGGCCAGTTACTGATCTCTTACTTCTCAGTGTCATTTCCTTGAGGTAAGGAACAAAACCAAGTTTTGAGATTAGGAAAGCATCCAATAAAAGAAAAAAAAAATCCTAAAAAAAAAGCAAACTGGCAGCTTCTTGGAGTCACCCCCTACTAGATTGTTAGGAAAACAAACAACAGTGCAAATGTTGTTAATCCTACTCTTTGTTTTGTGCCTTTGGCCATTTAGGGGATAAAGAAGTGAATCTAATGAAGTCAAAATTCTGTTTTCAACCCTACAACTGACGCATTTAATTTGTCAGGATGTAAATCAGCAGGACCTCTCAGCATGATTGTGTAGTATAATCCTGTCCATAAAATATTCCTCCATGTTCTGCCAAAGAAGTGGTGGACCCTCTGAAGGGCCAGCTCACCGACTTGGCGGCTGAGGCCCCATCATACTCAAAGCTGGTAAGTCACACACCCAGACGCAACCCCTGACATTCCTTGGGGAGGAAGCAAAGCTTAATTTAGATAATCCCCTTTGCAAAGTGTATTAGCTGATCCAAACCAGACCCGGCCAACTAATGGCATTTTGTTCCTACATTTCAGAGATGCCTCGATTTAGAAATAGCTTCTTGTTGTATTTGGAGGATTAAGATTCATTTAAGGAATAGGTAGGGATGATCAATAAACTATTTTAAAATATATAAACAGCTTCATGCTTGACTTTGACCTTCTATCCACTTAAATGGTGTGGGGCAGGGCATTTCTTTGTTGCTCTAGAAAGAGCCTGGCAGAGTCTTCTAATTTCATTTCACATATGAAAATAAACAATAAAAATAAACACAATAGGGAAAGTATGCTGTGTATTACAAATAGGGACTTCCGGTTTATACAAAGAAAAACACTTTTTTCTCAGTGGTTTATGGAAGAATATGTCTGGTTTAACAATAGATGTCCTACCAACACTCCATTACACACATGGACAGGGAGACCTGGATAGCTGTAGAGACGTTGCAATGCCAGAAGATTCAGCACTTTGATGGAAAATACCCCCTGAAACCACATGTGAATTAATGTCATACGAGAGGATAAAAAAAAGAAAGGGGTGCAGAGGAGAAGCAAAAGATGCATGTAAGTTCTTTTCAGCATGAGCACAGAAATGAATTTAAAGTTAAAACCTAAATCCTTGAATTCACTGTGAAATACCTATACTGCTAGAAAATGAAATTGTTAAAATCCTGAAAAAAATATCATTAGCAATAAATGGTGTGATTTGTACATGTAAGAAAATCTGGATTTTCCTCAGAATTAGAATTCAATGAGGGAAAAAATTCATCAGCAGAAAGCACATATGTGCTTGGGATCAGAAACCGGATTCTTCTGAGAGGCTGCGGCATATGGAAAAGTCTTGTCCACCTGACCCGCAGCATAGCTCTTTTGAGAGCTCAAACCTTCACTCAGGTTTACTAATGGAACAGAGAGAACAATTTTTAAGCAGTTTACTTAAAAAAAAAAAACCCAACATTCTTTGGTAAGAATTCCATAGTAGGAAATGATATCAGATGTCATATCAAGAATAAAAATGGAAAGAAAAAAAATCCAAAATGATCTGGAATTAGGGTAGAAGAAGAAGAGGAAGAAGGAGGAGGAGAAGGAGCAAGAGTGTGGGAAGGAGAAGAAGAAGAAAGAAAAAAAGTGAGAGAATGAATATGATCAAGAGGGAGGGAAAGAGAGAGATAGACAAGGAAAACTGGAGAGAGCTGAGTACAAGTGACACTTAAGGACAGCTTTTGTTTTTATATTTAAGGATGAACCCTTTTAGGCCTCCCAATTGGTTTTTTCCTTTCTTTCTTTCTTTTTTGGTATCCTGACAGCTAAATTGTCAGATGTAGACCAAGAGATAATACACATATCAGCAGGAGGAGAACTGAAGAATGTAAATTCAAGCTGACAACTTTTTTAAAAGAGAAATCATATTTGGTAACATACCTAGTGAGAGATGAAGCAAAACCACCCTAGGTTACACCTATAAAATGAAATGTCATGCAGTTATTAAGAGTTATATTTGAGGGATCTTTACTGATTAAAAAAGATACCTCCGAGCAAAGCAGGCTGCAAAACAGTGTGTATAGCATGGCACACTTTTTGTGAAAAACATATTTATATTTTATATACAGCAACATAAGAAGCTCTTTCTCTGCAGCATCATGTCATGTGATGGGATTGTGACTTTTAATTTTCTTCTGTGTACTTTATTTTTCTACGATAAATGTGTTATTTACCTAAAATTATAAAAACAACCTAAAAATAAGGTAAAATTGTCATTGTTTTACTTCTTTGTTCTTAGACAAAGCTTTCACAATAGCATGTTGAAAGGTGACTATGAATGGGGTCCACTTTTAGGAACAAAGTTAAAGCATGGTGGGACCCTAAGTCAAGGGATAGTTGCAGTAAAGCATACCTGTTATGTGTATGTGTCTGGTTACTGTGAAACTGCAGTGGGATAAATGGTACTTTTAAACAGGACTCTCAATTCCAGAACATTTCATCAGGCAACTGGTTAAGGGTCAAGTCCTGTCAAGTTTATTTATAGTTATACAATTTACCCATGACAAAGATAAATAAATGTAAAACTTAGAAATACAAGTCACAGAGCATGGAATGACCCCTTTCAGACTCTAAACCAACAGTCAGGTTTATCTTCTTCATGCAAAAGTTTAATTATAATCATTGTCATTAACGTCTATGTTTAACATAAAGTTGGGAAACCCTTCTAAGTTGCAGACAGTATTGAGAGATCATGTGCTAGGAAAGAGCAGGACCAGGAATAAAGAAGCCTGGATTACATTCTCAGTTGTGCCACCAGCAAACTGTGTGACCTTGGACCTGTTCCCTCATCTGTAAAGTTAAGAAGAGAATTAGCAGCTCATCTTAGGTGCCTTCCTGGTTTGGAACATGGTGGAAACTATAATTCCACCAAGACAATGATATTTACCTAGTTTCTAGCAACACAATGATCTTTAATTCAATGTAATGCACGAGAACTAAAACTTCTTCAAGCTGTCCATATATCCAGAAGAAAATGAAGTAAATATACAATATATTTGTCCCCCAGAGGTCAGTGCTTTAATTAAATTGTCCATCATGAATATCAGTGACTTCAAAATAATGTAGTCTATATATTATCCTAGCTGTCAAGATCTGTAAGTCCCTGTTGGCTGGAATGTGCATATGATGCCTAGAGCTCTAGGTGCAATACTAGAGGATGATGTGACCTTGAGGAGGGAAGTCATGTGTGAAGGACGGCATGGAAAGAAGACAGAATGAGTCTGGTCACTGATGACACAGTAGAACCCTGGACTGTTTCTCCCTGAATTTTGAGGTGGAAGTACTTCTGTGTCTTGTTTAAGCCGCTGCTATTTTTACTCAGTTATTCAAACCCAAATGCAAATTCAGGATGATATTGAGTGTGTAGTTTTTTTGAAAGGAAGGTGTTCGGGAAGGTAACACAGAAAAAGTAATGCCTTGGCAGATTATTTTAAAGAATGAATAGGAGTTGCCCAGGGGATGAGAGATGAGGAATCCAGTGGAAGACTATTCTTTGTCACCACATACTTCGTTGGATACCGTTTTAATAATTTTTTTGTTTGCTTGTTTGTTTGTTTGAAAATAATTTTGAACTTACCAAAAGTTACAAGAACAAGAATAGTAAAAATAACACCTCTTACACTCTCTACTCAAGTTCATCTAATGTTATTAACATTTTACCCCATTTGCTTATATTTGCTGCCTCACTCTCTTTATGTATTTTATATTATCAGTATTAAATGGTCTATATCATGAAAAAAAAAAGATCTGTAAGTCCTACTTCACTTACCTGAGAAGATTCATAGTTCATAAAGCTAACCAAAAATTAATCATTTCTTTGATAAATTGAAAGCCAGAGTTAATGGCTTTAAATGGGGGAAAAATAACTCTTGAAACAGCTTCACAGGTAAAAAATTTTCTGGAAAACAAAATACTGCTTCTGTCTAGTGCAATATCTCTGAATTCAACGATCTTGTATCTCTGCACAAGCTTTAGGTCGAGCAGAGTGATAATTCAAGTTACAGAGTTTCAGAGGCTCTATTCTTTTCTCTATTGCTGTAGATTTTGGTTCTGCTGAAAATTGTCAATATTTTGTGTCACCAAATTTAATTATAGAATCAATTAATTTTTGTGGATATGGTAAGATATGAACAACTAAGTATCAGATAAATTAGTGCTAAAAGTCATAAGAAGCAAATATTTCAAGAGTGTAAGCAACAGTATTAATCTTATTGTTGACATACTTGCTATGTTCACCTCAAGTTCTCATTTCTTTCTATATTAAAAATTAATTTGGCTCTATATTTCTTTTTTTTTTCACAAATCACTTCAGTCTTTTTTAAAGAGTTGGCAGGGATGTGGAGGCTGTAAATAAGTATACATGTACATATTTTTGGAATATAACAATCCTCACCTGTTTTTCTCATGAATCTTTAGGATTTCATTTGTCTGTTGCAGAAGTTGCTTCTCTAGCTTGTATGTTGATAATGAGTTCTCCAGCAGTTGTATTTCAAGTCGAGAAGTTTGATTTAGTACCTTAAGATAAAAGATAAACAACATTTCAATCTCCATTTACAAAGAGTAAAAATAATTATTTTGAGATTTTTATTTAGCTCTGTTTCCTTTTAAAATAATATTCCTTCTAGTATAATTAATTAAATGATCTACATTGTACTAATTAATGCTTTACATGTCTCAAACATTATATTCGAGATTGAAGTTGCAGTTGAGTGAGAAAACAAGGTCTTAGATATTGTATATACTTAAGAATCACTAATAGGCATGTAAAACAGCCTGCCTTGATCTATCTATCACTTTGCAGAAACTAATTAGAACTGTGCAAAAAACTCTTGATGCAGTTTAGGCAGATTCATGATCACATAGTTACTGAATTCCTATCATGTTAAGTCATGTCAGCCCTTCCAGATGCCATATCATTTCATTGACATGGGCATCCACTGAAGGAGGAATTACTATCTTCAGTTTACAAATGAGGAAACTGAGGTTCACAGAGAGTCTGGAATCCACATAGGAACGAAGGGAAGAGTTAGGTTTCAAACCCAGATACTGTGACTCTAATTCTAATGTTTTACATAGAAAACCAAGAAGAGAGAGAATCAAACCCTCCTGGGTTTTCTTTTCTTTTTTTTTTTTTAACATTTTTTATTGAGTTATAATCATTTTACAATGTTGTGTCAAATTCCAGTGTAGAGCACAATTTTTCAGTTATACATGAACATATATATATTCATTGTCACATTTTTTCCTCTGTGAGCTACCACAAGATCTTTTATATATTTCCCTGTGCTATATAATATAATCTTGTTTATCTATTCTACAGTTTGAAATCCCAAGCTGTCCCTTCCCATCCCCCGCCCCTTTGGCAACCACAAGTTTGTATTCTATGTCTATGAGTCTGTTTCTGATCTGTATTTATGTTCTTTTGTTTTTTTAGATTCCACCTATAAGCTATCTCATATGGTATTTTTCTTTCTCTTTCTGGCTTACTTCACTTTGAATGATATTCTCCAGGAATATCCATGTTGCTGCAAATAGCGTTATGTTGTCGTTTTTATGGCTGAATAGTATTCCATTGTATAAATATATCACATTTTCTTTATCCAGTCATCTGTTGATGGACATTTAGGCTGTTTCCATGTCTTGGCTATTGTAAATAGTGCTGCTATGAACACTGGGGTGCAGATGTCATTTTGAAGTAGGGTTCCTTTTGGATATATGCCCAGGAGCGAAACCCTTCTGGGTTTTCATCTGAGGAGATGAAGTGACCAGGAACCTAGATTGCTCTGAAGACAGACTATAGTTATCCTTTCAACTGCACTACACTGGGTCTTCTAGAAACTGTAAATGTTCAACTCCTGAACCACAAAAACTCATGTTCCTAGTCAGGCTTTAAAATAACCTGAGTCTGAGCCATGAACCCCACCTACCCTCCGAGTAAATATCACACACTCCACGCCTAGAAGATGCCTTCAAATTGTGCCAGTGTCCTTGTCCTTTCCTGTCTCTGTCCAGGACCCTTCTTCCTTAAAGGAGGTAAAAGGGGCAAGGAAGAAGGTATAATTAATTTTTTAAAAATTTAAAGTTCTCCTTATGTCATTTGAGAACTTTTATAACTACCATACTTTTTTTAGAACTACTTATTGTAAGGGACCTAGGAAACCTTCTGGAGAGTCAATATCAATCTAAAGGGTCCTCCTGTAAAAATGACACCAAGACAGCTTCCCTCCTTTTCTGTAGCAGGTCTAAACTTGAGATTGTATCAGATGCACATAGAAAGCCTTTTCAAAATAAACTGACTTTATTTCAAAATAAACCCAGGGCTGGGTTTGGGCTAGAGAAGGTTGTGGGGAAAGCTGGTGTATTTGCAGGGGAATAGGACAGGAACTAGGATTGAGACAGGAGGGGAGCAGGGTATAGCCATTCAAGGTATGCTACAACAATTAACATCAAAATGGTGAAAGATTCAACCCCTAGTAGGCCTTGAGGCTCAGGATGATGAGAGATTTAACTTCTAGTAGATCTTGAGTTTCACTATAAGCCCATTGTAATATATTAACTTGGTGAATAACATGCCCACAGGCACCATGGCAGTCCCAAGGCTAGCCAGAAAAGGTCAAAGTGTGGGAAATGGCCAACTTCCTGGGAATCCCAGCCCCTTCCCCAGGCTATTTAGACTGGTCCTTCCGCTTATTAGCATATGAAGCCACTGAGCCCATAAAAACCAGCAACACAGAGCTTCCCTGCCGCGCCTCTCTCTCCCTCTTCAGAGATGCCCGCATTCTGTCTATGGAATGTGTACCTAATTTAAATCTGAGCACCCAACCCCTACACCTTGTGGCCTTTCTCTTGCCTTTCAGCTTATCTCTCTGAATAAATCTACTTTCACACAACTGTGGCTTGCTCTTGAATTTTTTTCCTGAGGGAAGCCAAAGACCCACACTTGGCAGGGCACTCCCAAGGGGCTCAACAGAAGCCTGGGACACGGCCCTCCTCATGCCCCACATCTGTTTTCCTGCATCAGGATGAGAAGAGAGAGGCAAGTGCCTCAGTTGTAAAATTTAAGGTGGTGTCAAAAAACTCAATGATGAAGAAAAGTAATATTTTACTGCAACATCTTGAAAGATAAAAAATAATGTAAAAAACTCATTGGACAGGATATCATTTTAAAATAAAGACAGGACATGCCCCTACAAATGTATGATTCAGTCTTGAATAACTTGATCTCACTCCTTTCCCCTTAGTCCCAGCCTTGCAGGGGGTAGGGGTGGGGCCAGGATGCGAGATTGTCGGGGAGGTGGAGAAGAGAATGGTGAGATGGGGCATTTAAGTTTGAAAAAAGTTTTAAGCTGCTATAATTCATTTATACAATTGTCATGAATATGGATCTGAAAGTCAGTCTAAAAGTTACTACTACTAATCTAAACTCCTATTTGTGGAGCGTTTAAGAGTTTCAAAAATATTTCCCATTGTGAATCATTTCATTTGAGGAAAACAGAAGCAAGAGGACTTGGGATTTGAGGATAGAATTAAGAGCAGCCAAGAGGAAAAAAATGGCAGAGAATGTAAAATTAGAAATACACAAGATATAACTTTCAACTATTAGATAAATTTTTGTCCAGGCAAGTTTTATTTATTTATGAGAATGGCAATTTATAAAATAATTAAATAGGAGATGAGACATTTTTATCTTTTGGTAACATTGAGAACAATGCTTGGCACATAGAAGACCCTCAATATTTACTGAATGAATGAATGGTATATTATCTCACTGAATCAAGCTTACTATATGCCATTAAACAAATTCTATTTTCTTCTTTATTCACTGTACTCTGATCACACTGAGACAGGAAAGGGGCAGGGCACAGCCATTCAAGGAATGTTACAGCAGTTAACATCAAAATGGTGGAAGATTCAACCCCTAGTAGGCCTTGAGGGTCAAGATGATGGGAGATTTGACTTCTAGCAGATTTTGAGCTTCACTATATGCCCACTGTAATATATTAGCATGGTGAACATGCCCACAGGCACCATGGCAGTCCCAAGACTAGCCACAAAAGGTCAAAGAATGGGAAATGGCCAGCTTCCTGGGAATCCCAGCCCCTTCCCCAGGCTATTTAGACTGGTCCTTCCACTTACTAGCATATGAAGCCACTGAGCCCATAAAAACTGGCAACAGGAAGCCAGTGTTGCAGGCCTTGCAGCAGCTGCCCTCTCTCTCCCTCTTTGGAGACAGCCCACAGTGTCTATGGAGTGTGTACCTACTTTTACTCTAATCTGAGCATCCAACCCCCACACCTTGTGGCCTTTCTCTTGCCTTTCGATGTATCTCTCTAAATAAATTTACCTTTACTCAACCGTGGCTCGCTCTTGAATTCTTTCCTGTGGGAAGCCAAGGGCCCACACTTGGCAGGGCATGTTCCAGGGGCTCAACCGAAGCCTGGGACACGGCCCTCCTCACACCCCATATCCGTTTTTCCTGCATCAATACTTCCTGATGTTCTCAAATACCAAAATTTTTATTTTACAAAGAAGAGAAATTGTTCTTCTACGTATCTGAGAACATGAGAGAACACTGAAAACAAAATGGAATCATCCAAAATTGAAAATTAAGTTACCTATATCTAAGTCTGGAGACACACCAGCTCCTAATTTTTCTTTACTATGCCCTACCCCCAGTCCATTTGCTACAGATAAACCAGAGTGATCTTTTTAAAAACATAAATCGGACATGTCATCTCCTATGTTAGATATGCTAATGAACTTCCCTGTGCAATAAGAACAAATTCCAAAGTTCTTAGCCTAGCCTACAAGGTCCTATGTGATCAGGACCTTGATTACTTCTCAGATCTCACTTCCTTTCACGTTCCCCCTTGTTTATTATGCTTCAATCATATTGGCCTTCTTTCTTCTACCCTGACATGCCAAATTCATTTCCACCTCAGGGTCTTTATGCTTGCAGTTTCCCCTGCATGGAAAGCCCAACCCTTCCCAGATACAAGGCTCATTTCTTCTCATCATTCAAGTCTTGCCTAATGAAGCCCTCCTTGGCTATTCTCTGTAAAGTAACTCCATCATCCTCCATCACGTTGGCCTGTTTTATTTTCTTTATGATAACATCACTATTGGAAATCATCCTATCCATTCATTCATATGCTGTCTTTCTGCCTCAGGAGGATGTCAGTTACCCAGAGGTAACAACTCCATCTGGAGCCCTAGAAACCCCCAGAGCCTAGCATGGGGCCCAGCACCTTGGGGCACTCAGAGCTATTTGTTAGATGATATGCTAGACAATGGATAGTGAGCTGGTTTTCAAGTTGGGTAGTGGTCAGAGAGAGGGTAACAGGTCAGGTGAATATCAAGCTGGGTTTCAATTATAACAGCCCAAATCTAAAGCAGCATCTAAATGTAGGAGAAAGAGGGGGACAAATCTCAGAAGTCTAGGCTAACTGTCAGGTCATCTCAGGCCAGTTTTGAGCACAAATTCCAATTCCTTGTCTTCTTTCCCCAACACCTTAACCCAAGAGCTGCTTTATTTCAACTTTTTTCCTTGATGTATGAAAATAGGCCTGAAGTTCAAAGGCAGGCAACTGAAAGAATTGTACAGGAAACTATGATAAATTGACCACTTTCTTGCCATGTGTCTATGGAGCCAAACTTGCTGCTTAGCAATAATCTAAGCATTCCATTAAAATGACAAAAGACATTTCCTTCTTGAGCCTAAACACATTCCAAAAGCATGTATCCAAAAGAAGGAAAGAAAGAAAGAAGGAAAGAAAGAAAGAAAGAAAGAAGGAAAGAAAGAAAGAAAGAAAGAAAGAAAGAAAGAAAGAAAAGAAAAGAAAAGAAAAGAAAAGAAGAAAGGAAAGAAAAGAAGAAAGGAAAGGAAAGGAAAGGAAAGGAAAGGAAAGGAGAAAGCAGAGTATGCGACATAAGCCCTTAAGGAACAATTTCAACGCTTAAGTTTTTTCACGATGTACCACAGAGTAATGAAGATACAAGACTCAAAACTGAGGATTTATGGATAATAAAATTTTAGTTCTTTATTTGAAAATAAAAATTATTATTCTCTAAGTGAGCTAGATAACTTCAGCTTCCCTTTAATACTTTCAAAGAGTGCTTCTAATCTTCCTTAAAAGGAAAATTCCCCACAAAAGAAAATTTTCATCAGCATATTAACTTTGAAATCAACCTTGCTTGTAAGTTTGTGTTTTCTTTTACTTAAATTATGTTTTTCAAATAAAAATATAACACAAGGTATGATGTCCTGACTTAGACTTTTACTGAAGAATGAAGGCTGATACACGTACAAGGAATGAGAATTAGAAGATCACCATTTCACAAAATCAATGAAATAACTTATGTGGTCAGTGATGAGCAATGTGACAAAATACAACACTACAGGTTTCTGTTAATTTCCAAGGGGAAGCAGACAATTGGGATGGAGAGGTATGGAGGCTTCCCTACCTTAACCAAGTCAAAATAGCATCACTGAGAGTGTGGAAAGCTGGTATTTGTACTTCCTGATGAGATGCAAAAGGAAATGACCAGTAATTCTACAAAGCACTCCCACCACAATGTTCAACTCAACCTAATTAAGCCTTTAGACAACTTCCAGTTTAAAAAAAAAATAAGTAAATTAAAGCACATCATAAAGAAATATTTAGACAAATTAAGAATATGGGACACTTCACAGAACAATTGAGCCAGTTTCATAAAAATCTCAAGAAAAACAAAAAAGTAAGTCAAACAGAGAAACACAAATGTGTACGTTACCATTTATATGGGAATCTAAAAATAAAACAAAGTAGTGGATATAACAGAAAAGAAACCAACTCATAGATAAGGAAAATAATCTAATGATTATCAGTGGGGAGAGAGACTTGGAGAAGGGCAAGATAGGAACAGTTGATTAAGAGATACAAACTACTATGTATAAAATAAATAAGCTACAAGGATATGTTGTACAGCACAGGGAATACACCCAATATTTTATAATAATTATAAATGGAATATAAGCTTTAAAAATTGTGAATTACTATGTTGTTCACCTGAAAAGTCTATAACATTGTAAATCAACTCTACTTCAATTAAAAACAAAAGTGTAAGGTTGCTCCAAATTAAAAGGGACAATTAAGTCTTTTTTTTTTAATTGAAGTATAGTAAGTTATAATGTGTCAGTTTCTGGTGTACAGTATAATGTGCTAGTCATGCATATACATATTATATATATTATATATATTATATTCGTTTTCATTAAAGGTTATTAGAAGAGATCGTCATTCTAAGTAGGCCAGGAAGAGAAAGAAAAATACCAGATGATATCACTCGTATGTGGAATCTATTAAGTCTTGACAAACAAAATGCCTACACAAATTTTGGCAGAAAAATTGAGGAAATTTGAAGGAGAAAATTAGATAATCTTAGAGAATTATTATTAGTTTTAGTTATGATAATATAATAAAGAATTATAATATATAGTTACTATAAGTATATTATATATTTTAATTTATATTTTATATAAACATATAATGTATTTATAATATAATGATAACCTCACTGGAATTTAATAAAGATAGTACTTATATTACAGATGCAGAAATTGTGGGTAAAAGTAACTTACCTAACAGAGCTAATACACAGTAGGGTCAGAATGAAACCTAGGGAATCTCTCTCCAGAGCCTGAAGTCTTTCCATAGGCTCATGGAGCTGTACACGAACAGCTCTGGTGAAGAAAAGTATCTCTCCTCAGGCAGTAGCAATTGCTATCAAAATGATTTCTTTCAATCACCATGAGATCTTCTGCTTGTTGCAGCTGATGGCATCTGACTTCTCTCCAGTACTCACTCAACAATAAACGAGCACTATGAAGCAAGAAAGTGACCAAATTTCTCATGCTCCTCAGAGTATAGAGAAAATACATTCATCCAATGTTCTCAGTCAGTCAGAACATCTTTGCAGTAGACTGCTTCTGTTCAAAGTCCTATTGTGACCCATCCACTATTTGTGGGTATATATTACCATCAACACACAACCCTTAGGACATTTCCCTTGGGTTTGGGAGCATTAGGTTGAAAGCTCAAACATTAAGAGACTAATATTAGTAAACATAATCATTCAATAAATATTTGCTGAGAGCCTACTGTGTACCAAGTACTGTTTTAAATCCTAAGGATAGAGCAGAACAAGATAGACAAGCTCTCTAGCAGTTTCTATATTGGTGTTGGGGTTAGCCAGTTTTTTCTGCAAAGGGCCAGATATCTTTGTCTTGGCAGGCCCTGGTGCAACTACTCAATTCTGCTGTTTTATTGAGAAAGCACTCATACACAACATATAAAACTTTATTTACAAAAAAAGATGGCATTTCGAATTTGACTTGTGGGTAATAGTTCACTGAGTCCTCTCCTAATGGATTATCAAACACTTTTTCCAGAACTTGTGAGAAAATTAATTACCAGAGTATTTTCCTTGGATGAATTATTAGCACATTTATTTTACTGCCTTTTCAATTAGGCTTAAACGTTTATTCAACTATCCTCTCATCAAGTTAAAGAGGCAGCGGCTCAACTTTGAGAGTTGCCCTTTGAAAACTTGTTTCTATCTTGAGATTCAAGCTCATTGATTAAATTGTTCCTCAACTGCCTTCAATTTACAATTGTATGATTTAAGTCCAAATAACAAGTGTGATAGTCTGTGACCTCTAAGAAGCAGATGATAAAATGAGATTAGACATACGGGAAATGTATTAGGGGAAATACCTGTGAGGGAAAATTGGGAAGAAGTCAGAGCTGGCTAGGATCATCTTCTGAATAGAATGTAGATCTAAACACAGTACAGAGAGGGAAGGAAAACGGCTCACTAGAAGTCTTAGTCTGCAGGGAAGTTGTGAGAAAGTTTGGCAAGGCTGATGGAGAGCCCTTAGCCAAAGCCATATGTCAGTGAAGTCCTACAGCTTCCATCTGTGGATCTGATGAAGCATTGCTGCCACAATGGCTGGAAGGGGGTGCTGAGAACCGTGGTTTCTGTACCAATACAGTGATGAATTTCAGGGCACAGCAGCTGGGGCCATTGGTCTATTACACCCCTCTCCACAGTAGATGACTAGAACAGTGCATTTTTATGACTATAAAGAAAGGCTCTATAGCTAATTCATTTGGTGAAAAGTTAAGAAAGAAATGGTTAAGAAAAAGTTTTGCCATGTTAACTGCATTAAACTCACTGAGCATAAAGACTGCTTTACTTGCTGTTGTATTCTATTTAGTACCTTTTAAAATATCTCGCATCAAGGAGGTACCCAAAATATATCTTTAAAAAGTTTATTAAACTCCATTTCTAATACCATGGTTCCAAGTAAATGATTGGAAGTTGGAGGAAACTTAGGCTCAGTGGCTATAGAACTTCCCTATAGTTACACAGCCAGCAAGTGGCAAGGACAACACTGGATGCTAGGACTACACGAGACAATGTGCAGGCACATGGTAAAACGGCAGTAGTTGTTGGTACCCTCAGCAGCAGCGGCATCTTCATCATTTATAGAAAACTTTCACTTGCTATTATTAGCTTCACATTAATTTGCTCTATCTGATTTCCAACTTGGATCCAAGTCGTGTCTGCAACCTTTGAGGGAGAAAGGAATCAAAAGAGAGAGGCAGTATAGAGAGCTGGTAAAGCACACAGACTCTGATGTCAGACTGCTGGGTTCAAATCTTCCCCTCACACTTACTACTGTTTTTCATGTGGGGCAAGTTGCTTTACTTTTGAGTTTTAGTTTCCACATCTTTAAACAAGGGATGGTAATAAAATGCTTAAGGTTTTAAAAGTATATATTAAAGAGCTAATTTATGTAAATTTGTTTAAAACAGAGCCAAGCACAAAGTTTTAGAGGTGAATTTTAATGGCATTTATTTGTCTACTAGTGTACCTCTAATTAAAATTGGCCTGAGGAAGAAGTCAGAAATAGATTCACACTACAGGAAGGGACACAAATACTGTCTGAAACTAAGCTCTTCACATTGCACACTTGGAAAGAGGAACTGGAAGGAGAGAAGAAATTGGTACAAACTGATAACAGAGTAAGAAAAACACTGCCCACTCAACTGAGGAGGAAGGAACAAGTCCAGTGATGGCTCCTGATTCTCGCCACCATGACCAGCAGGGTTATTTAGATGTGCTCATTATCTGTCTCTCTTCTGATAACTATGATTACTGAGCATAAGAATATTTTTAAATTCCACTGCAGTAAAAGCAAGGCTCTACTACCTTTTATTAAGTTCAAGTCTAGAAGGTCAGCGGAGGACTAGAAAGCAATAAGTTACTTATCTTTATAACATCATCATGTGAAAGCTAAGGCACTAAAATATATTCTAAAACCACTGGCATGAGTTCCTAAAATAACTGAGAACCTGAAGTCAGTTTAGGAAAAGCAGCACTTATCAACATGAAACAAAGTGGAATGAATTAAGATTAAGGAACACTAATGTGAGAAAATCACTCAAACTTTGTGTTCCAGATGGTCTTCATAAAAATCATTTGTACATGGGAAAGTGGCTTGTGCATATAAAGTGCTCTATCCATGTAAAGTATTATTGTTATTTCTCTTTAAATATCAACATTTGATCTGTGATGCCACTAACACAAATGAAATTATAAAATAGAAATAAGGTTGCATCTTATATTTTAATCTGTATTGTTAACATAGTTAAACAAGGAGACCATTAGACTGAGTGGTCCTAATGCCTTGGTTGCCTACTTTAGCAAACCAAAATTTAAGCCAGAAATTTAAGTTCTTAAATCCAAGAAAACAAAACTTAAGAAAAATCAGTCACAAACAGTCAACTAGGCTTTCCCAAATAAGGCAATTGTTTAAGCTGTAGCTAATCAAATAATGACCTTGCTTTACTTCCATATCTTCTCTAATAGAAACTTTCCCTTAGCTCCTGCATCAGAGCTATTTTCAGTCAGATGCTGCCCAATTTGAATCAATGTTTGCTCAAATAAATTCTTGAAAAGTTTAATGTGCCTCAATTTATCTCTTAACAATATATTTCAGCTTTGATTCCAGAAATTACCTATTTGAGACAGAACCATCTTCTGGGTTTTAGAATGGTAACTGGAATAATTAACCATTTCCATGATTAAAAAGGGACCAAAAGATCATCTTCTAGTCATCTAAAATGATATTTTCATTAAGCTGTGGTGGTAGGATTGTGTCAGGGGTATATATATGTATATATATATGAACAAAGAGCTGTTTTATTAGCATTGTTACGGCAACACGTCCCAGGAGGGGACAGATCCTTAGCACACAGCCCACCAAGCTGCAAGCAGTGACAGTAATAATTAAAAGGTGTTTTACTGATTTGTACATCATTGTCCATAGTAGGGTAATATATATGTATATGCACATATCTGTGTATATGTAAAGAAAAAGAAAGAGTTTTCTTTATAACTGACTTCTCATTATAAATCTGCACATTCCAGATCAGTTTATCTGGGGTTTTCCTTTGTATCCACTGAATGCACAAAATCTCTACAGGTGTCATTATGGCTAGAGTACTACCAGAGACAAAACAAGACAGGTCAAAAATATACATCAAAGGCACCAATTTGACACAAATGGATATTCTGTTTGACACATCGTATCACAGTTGGTAGCTGCAGTGTTTATTTGAATTTAAACGCTGATTAAGACCTCTACCAGTCCTGTTTTGGCAAACACATACAAAGCTAAATATACCAGCTCTCATTAAATCAAAAGAAACATGCATAGCATGTCAGGCAGTCATTGTTGTTATTACCAATAAACAAAATGGGTTCTGTGTTTATGGAGTAAGCTATAGGAAAAAAAATTCTTCCCAGCTAAGAGTTTGTGGACTCTGGTCCAGGGATGTACCTGGGTCTCAACATCTGTCAGCTTTCTGGTCTGTTCTGCGGTCTGAGAGAGGAGGCTGGTTCCTATCTCGAGCATGGTGGCCGTATGGTTCTGAACTGCGTTCTGCTGTATCTGGGCCATCTCCGACTTCATATTTTCCACAATGTAATTCTCAATCTGCAAGAGATAAAGGACAAAACATACTACATTATAAGCAAAGCCTTTTGGTTGGAGCATGTAATATTTACAATGACAAAACAAGACACAGCTGGCAAATCAGCCATCTGGCAGGGATCCTCTGCCTCTCTGGGAGTTGGGGAAATGGGAGCAGAGCACACAGGAATACAGCTGCTAATAAACTCCTAGTGTACTGATACATATATATAGCCACACCATCATAATGAAAATTTGCACGTGGATAGTGCTTTCTCATTTAATCCTTACAGCAAAGATGTGAGGGTTAAGCACAGATGGTCTCACTGCTCTTTTTATTTCAAAGCTAAGGAAACAGAACTAGAGAAGGTCAATGATGCGTCTGAGGTCACCCAGCAAAAATGCAGCAGAGTTAGCATTGTAATTTAAATCTGAATCTTGGTTCTCAGATCTTTTCATTACACCATATTGACCACTCATCTCTGAGAAAAATTCAGCCTCCTCTGTAATAAAAAATAAAAGACTACGCTGGGTTAGGGAAATGGGACAAGGAGTGAGAGGAAGACAGATGCCCAAAACACAAGCCTTTAAGGGAATATTAAAGTATAGGTAACAGCATAAGAAATGAGCGGCAGCGCCTCAGAGCTAGCTATAACTGTTCTCAGTGTTCCTCCACAAGCTCAAAAATGGGCACTGAAAATACAGTCCATAAAGCAGCATTTGCCCTTGTTGCCTTGGGTTACATTTAGCCCTTTCTGATGCCATCTTAGAGAATATTATGGTTGTAAAATAAATGGTGCCATAGGAGCCAAGAAGAAATATTAAGTGACTTACTACAAGGGAGCCTGTTAGGCACCTGGGAGAATAAAGCTGAGCATGTGCACTGCTTGAAAAATGCAGAAAGAAGCCTGCACCTCCCTGTCAGTGCACTTAATTCTCCCTCACCACTGTGTGATGACTACATTTTATTACCTAATTACACATACAGCGAAACTGCATCCCAGAGAAGTCATGTCCAAGGCCACATGCCACAAAAACAGCTAGACTTGGATTTGAGTGCTGAAGTCCTTAACTTTCATACCAACACTGTTAACCACCTGATAGTTCTGCCAAGTTGTGCTTCATAAGCCGGGTTCCAAGTCATTAACAGTTATGTGATTTTTACTGATTTAGTGAACCAAAATACATCCACTACTTTATAATCTATAGTAACACTCTCATCATATAATAAAAATAGCCTAAAACTAAATTCTTCTTTGTAAACTTTGGCAGTTCACTTTCTAACAACATCTCTTGCTTATTTCTATTTATCAAATGTGAGTCTGCTCCAAGTGAAAGTAAATGAAAGGTTAAAATGAAACTCACATTGTTATTAAAAAGTTCTGACTTTGTCAGAGGGAAAAATTCAGCTTACAAATATTACTATTTATTATAAAACAAATACAAAATAGATTAAAATATATACCTGGAAATTAATTAGTCAACAAAATGTAAGGTCTCTAGACTAAATTTAATATTGGCTTTATTCCAACTGAACTAACATATTTAAACAACAATGGAAGGGTAGGGGGAAGGATAGTAGGTTGGAGTATCAGACATCTATTTTTTTGGAGTCTGCATCATATATTCCCTCTTGTCCTAATAATGTCCCTTAACTTTCTTTTGGGAAGTTGTCTTTTCCCCCTTCAGAACAAATCCTGTGGGGCAAATTACCCCATCCTAGCTTTACAGGTAGGCACATGTTTGGGCCTGACAAACCAAAATGTTCTGCTCTTATTTAGAGAGAGTGAAGTGTTCAAGAATAGAAAAATACTATATGCAAGGCCATTAAGTCTCAGTTGTGCAATTTTGTCCAGAAATCCTACAAAATAACTTCTTTTTCTTCTCTGGTTAGTAAACTGGTAACACATACACTTGACACTTTTGATGCCCTGTTTTGCCATCACAAAACCAGAGTCAGCCTAAGAACAAGGCCAAGTCAGAAAGATAAATAGATAGGTAGGTAGACTTTAAATCAGAATTTTCAAAGATACTTACTAGGAAGCTATATATTTAAAAAACTTCTTAGTGTAATTCTGATTCAAAGAGCAATGCTTCTCAAAGTGTGGTCCATAGAATAACTGCTTATGTCAGAACTGTTTGTGAACAATCTTCCATAGGATGAGAAAACTGTACCAGAATGCAAATTATCTACGTTGCTAAGCACACTGTGTGTCTGTGTGTGTGTTTACAGATATATATACACATATATGAAGAAAGTAATGCTCCAATGTTTGAATTTACATTCTGGTGCAAGCTTCTTATCTTATTCACAAAATGACAATTTGAGTAAAAGTGATTTAAACCATCAAACTTATTTTATGTCAGAGTCCCTGCTTACCAAGAAATTTCAAATAACAACCTGGTTTCCTATGCAGATTTCTCTCCTGAGAGAGAATTCACTAACTAGTGCGCTCCAATATAGAGATGCTTGATAATTAGACATCAATTCTTATGCAGTTGGTTAGTGGGAGTCAGTTCCTGGAGCTTGCCTTCCTCTGGGTACATAATAATCATGTGCCCCAGTCTCCATAGAGGAGGACACCCATCTAGCATAGAGTGACATCAAGGTTCAGCTGCTTTGTGGTCCTAAGTACGTTAGATACTATCTCTTCATCTATTCTGTATTATTGTGCTTTTTTTTTAACTGTAAAAGTTAACACCAGCAAAGCAAACTATCTGCTTTATGCCTGCATTCATCATAAAGAGCCGCCCAATAAGCAAGGTCACCAATTTATACTAAAATTCTATTTGGGCTGCCATCACGAGTAACATGAATATAACTAGTTAGTTATTTTTAATCAAATGGGGCTGCTTTTTCTAGGAGTAACTGCCTTTTAATGCAAAAGATAATGGCACACTTAAGTAGCAAAAACCAGATGTAGTTGATTTAAAGGCTGAGGAGAGAGGCAGAAGTCAAATATACAATGTGTGATTAATAAGGAGGACTACTTTCATCTTATCTCTAAACATTCCTCTGCAGATGTATAACTGTGAAATCCATCTTGATGTGCTATATTAGCTGGGTCCAGGAAAGATTTGTAACAAATTTGACTGTCTTAATATATTGTCCACTAATTTCAAAACATGTTTACAGAATATGATGGCTACTTCAAGGTTCAACAGTTTAGAAATATCTAAGATGTTAATTTTAGCTTAGAATTTGCTGACCACAATAGTTAATGGGTTTTAAAGTAAAATCCCAATCTGAATCATAAAATTATTTGACTATACTGCCACTCTCAGTATCTGACGCTAGATTTTCATAAATATTTGCCAAAAAACTAGTAAGAGGATGTAGGATGTGATTTGAAATTAGATGATTTTTAAGCAAGGAAATAATGTTACATCCATAAAGTGACTTAGTGTTTACAAAGAGCTTTCATACACTTTGTCTGACTTGATTCTTATACCAACCATACAAAGGGAAGTATTGACACAATTTTATGGTTGAATAAATTGAGGCTCAGAGGCTGATTCGTTGGCTGGTTGATTGACTGATTAAATGATTTATTGATTTCATTTTTAGCAAGCTCATTGAGAATTCACTTACTTTTTCCTCTAAAAAAAAAAAAAGAATCATTAGAGGGTGATTACTTCACTCTACTTCACATTGGAGACCAGGTTAATTTGAGATGAGCTGAGAGGTCTAGGATGAGGTATTTGGAAAGTTAACCTTGCCAGCACATTCAATACAATAGGTCATTTAAAATCTTCTCATCAGTGCCTATCTATTTTTCTTAGTACGCAGTTTATAACACATTTGTTTTCTTCCACTCATTTTATTTCTTAAAAACTACTGTAATATTTAGCAAAGGGAATAACAACAGTGACAACACGCTAAGCATCTACTAAGGCTGGGTATGAACCAGATTTTACAAATACATAGCTCATTGACTCCTTATAACAATCCAGCCACTACATTATTTTTCCTCATTTCACCGATAAAGAAACAGGCTACAGAAGTTAAGCAAATTGTCTATGATCACACAATAAGTCAGTGGTAGAGCTGGTATGTTGCTTTGAAAGAAACTAGATGGCCCCTCAGGATGTGCTTCTTCTAAAAGATGGATAGTCACTCATCAAGCATAGGTTACTACCACGAATGTCATAGGTAAGTTCTGGTAACACACAGTATGAATAACATATTCATGCAGGGAATACATAAAATGAAGTCCACAGAACAGATGAGGTGAAACTGTTCAGAGACAGATAACTTTTTATTTTTTATTTAATCATTGTCACAGTGATTGATGGCTATAATATCCTGGGAAATGTTATAGGTAGTGAGAAAGCAAGTATACAGTCTACTGCATGACAAGAAGCATTATTAAATGGAGGAAGAATATTTCTAAGAAGTCCAGATTAAGAGCCAATTGTCATTTACTCATAAATTGCTTGCCCATGTCTTTTGCCCAATGACTAGCAGAGAATTAATGCTGTCATTTTTCACTACAAGAGAGAGTTTGGGGAGAGATCTTTTACTGGGTCTTCAAAATTCTTGCTGCTTCATGTTCATGAGAACCAAAATCTGTATGAAATTATGATATATCTTGCATGTGAAATGCATTCTTTATCATTTCACTTTAGAGATCACTTCAAGGAATCTCTTAAACCAGGGGATATCTTAAAGCGCAAAGAATAGAATTTCTCCATGTAATTCTTAAGAAAATAACATTTTAAAGTCCTATAAAAATTGACAAAGGCATTGTTCACTTAAAATATGTTATAGATTAAGTGGACTCTCATTGAATGTTGGTACATATGGTATTACTCAGTTATGGCAAAACAACCGTGAAATCAAGTGAAAGGGTAAATATGGGAACATAATAAAAAGGTAAAGCAATGCAAAAAATGCCTTAAATGTTGAGGCTTTTATCTAATATCGTTGTTTCATAAATCAGTGGCAATATTTAAATTGCAACTATGTCTAGGTTTATGGTTTTATAAAAAAATGGCTGAAGCCATATATATTATTTGCAAGACTTTTTATTACGTAGTATACTATTTCTTTTATAAAATGGAGAAGTATAATTAATTGGTTTTTTTAGACAATAGATCTATTTAGCTGACATCTGAAACTGTACTGTATCTGTACTGATATGTGTGCCCAGAATTCCATTTCTCATTTTAGTATCTGAAGGAATACTTACTATTTGCAGAAGAAAGAAAACCATTAGAATAAGTGAACTGGAAGAGACATTAAATATTATGAGGTCCAAGGATCTCGTTTTATAGACGTGGTGACTGAGGTTCAAAGAGGTTATAGAAAGCAAGGTGAAACAACTAATTAATGTCAGATGCTGGGCTGTGGCCACTCAGTGTGTGGGAAACTTGGACTTCTGTCAGGAGGCTAAGCCAGCAACAATGGCTGCTGCTACTGATGGTCCACCCCACTTTTCTTTTCCAGTTCCTTGGTTTACTTCTGATGGCTCCTGATTTGAGGCTACTCTTTCACAATTCCAATTCATGCTTATCAGTTTTGGAAGTTCTGACTTCTCTTTCTGGACTCTACTAGTGCTTTCTGACACTGATGCCCACTAGCTGCTCCCCAGTTATTGAGCCTAAGTATCTCCCTGATTTTATTCTCCCTCTGTGTCACCTCACAGACAGAAAAAAACTGGGACCAGGTTCCATATTAGTTCAGGCTTATTAACCTGACATTAGTTCACATTAGTCCTAGCAAATATGTGATGAACACATCTGATGTACTAAGCCTGGTGCTAGATATTACCAGTACAAAGAGTTGAGAATTGTAGGAAATAGACACTTATAGATAGGTCATTTTAATATAGTTGGTGAATATGCTGATAGAGTTTACCTCTGACTGTATTACTTCCTGTAAATATTCTTATCTTTGTTTGGTAAGAAGAAGCCCTCAGCTACTGAAATTAATAATGTGAGGGGACACTTGTTACATAACCTCCAATGGAGTAATGGCAGTACTCCTGCTGAGGCATATGGAGAAGCTAAGCTTCAAGTGCACCTCAGAAAAATCCCATATGAATAAATTCTTCTTCAATAATTTTTCTCGGTTATGACTTTTTTTTGTGGTTGCTGAAAGTTGTTATTCACATATAGTGCCCCATCGCTGGGGCAGGACCCAGGAAAGTCAATCCTTCTTCACATAAACAAAAGAGATGTTTCTTGTATCAAAATGAGTTTTACTAGTTTGGAACCTCTGTTTTATACCCACCTTCTCACACTCAGAAAAGGTCAGGGTCATGAAAACTTCAAAAATGTAAGTGTCTTTACACTTTTTAGTGGCAGATGACATATAAAATGTACACTCAGCCAAGAGTCAGGTTATGTGGGTTTTAATCCAGGTCCTATCATTGATTTACTCTGTGAATTTGGGCAAGTTACTTAAGCAAACTGAGTTTCAGATCTTCATCTAGGAAATGAAGGGCTGGATTAGATTATTTTAATATCTCTTGAAGCTCTCAAATTACTTGATTTAAAACATCCTTTACAAAGTATTGGAGTCTGCAAGTTTTTAATTTTTATTTATTACAGAAAATTGAAATATGGATATATATATCTATGTCTATATAATTTATAATGCACATCCTTAATGGCATTTAAGAAACAATGATACAGGAACACAACAGAAAAGCCCTGGATCAATCTTTATAGCAGGCATATCTGTTTTAAGATAAAGAGCTAGATTCTCTGATTCCCTTAATCCCCAGGCACCATTCTGTCCAAAATATATTCCTTGTCTTTGTCCAACACAACCTGGCTTCTTCCTGTGTTTCTTGTATCAATGAATGGCACCACCACCAACTACCCCTTCATCCAAGCCACAGGGAGTCATCTCAGCTATTCCTTATATATTCCTATGCTAAATTCAATCAGCACCAGATTGTGTTGTTTCAGTTTCCTGAAGACTGCCTAGGTCCATTCTTCTCCCCTCTTCTCTTTCTCCCTACCATGTCTCTTTATCCTCACTGGCACTATCTTAGGTCAGACTCTTAACCATTTTTCTTCTGGATTTGTTAATGACCCCATAACCCCATAACTGGTCTCCTGACTCCAGACTTGCTTCCCCCAATCCACTATCCATGATGCAACCAAAGGGATTGATCTAAAACACAAATCTGGCCTTGCCACACCACTTATTAAACTCTTTCAGTAGCTTCTACTACTTTCTATTATTCTTCTACTTTTAGAAGCATCTACCACTTAGGAGTAATTACAACTCTTTAATCAATACTGAAGAATCTTTATGCTCTGGACTCTGCTTCCCTCTCCCTACCTCACGCTTCAGAAATCCCAAGTTATTTGCCTTTTTCCAAGCATACATTATTTTCTTTTGCTGGCATGCCTTTGCACATATTTTGCTCTGGTTTGAATGTTCCTCTTCTACTCCATCTTCCCTTTTCTTGGGCTGGGTCCTGATTTTCAAAATCATTTCAAACTTTTTCTCCTCAAGGAAACTTTTCATGACTACTCTTTTTATAATACCTTTCCTTTGTACTTCTAGAGCATCCTGTGCCTCTATCATTAGCTCCTTGAGGGCAAGCCCTGTCTTGTTTAGCTTGGTATCACTGAGTGCCTGGCACACAGAGAGTCCTTGATAATATTTAGATAAATAAATGAATGCATAAATGAATGAATTTTTATGAAAATACCAAAAGTCTCCAATTGTGAGCTTAGCCTAGTCACATTTGTTCCTGAAAGTACAAAACATCACATTACCAATTTTTAGTGATGTCTTTTTGAATGTCAATGTAACCAATGTAAATGATGCACAAGTAGATAGGTCTGAAGACAAATATCCTCATTTACTGGACCACATAAAAGAGGTCTTCCTGTATCTTCTCTGTTTTTCTTTTCTCAATCATCTCTGTTACGGGTAATTATTTATATTAAGTAAAATCCAGCAAACACATCGAAAACAAAGCATGTGTTAATCGTTGCGCTATACAATGAGAGCAAAAGAAGTGGTAAAACTTGACTCTGATGATCAAGACTGTTTTTAATGCAAGTGTATTACAAGTGCTGGAATAAAGATACAAATAAATGTCCTGACTGCTTGCTGGGGTAGGAAGAAGGAAGGAAGGAATCTTCAAAACGAGGGAATCAAGAACAACTTCCCAGAGGCAGCCCCAAGTAAATATGGCAGAAGAGCACAAATTTAATGTTTGCCTTAATACACAAATATGTGACCTGGAAAATCTGGAGGATGGGGCTATATAGAAGAAAACCAGAAAGTCTATGAAAGCATGCAAGGAGATGGGCTTGCTTAGGCAAGATGACTTTCCTGACCACTTCTTGGAATACACTGTTCAGGAAATCAAGAGATAAATCAGTCAGAAGCAAGGACATGACACCAAGGCCACACACACAAGGCAAGGGCATGCTATCAAGATTTTTAATATGAAATTCATACAGAAGGCTCAGGCAGATAATGTCTTTGCACTTTATCATAGTTTCAAACAAACTAAGTATAAACTTCACCCCTTTGATAAAACATATAAGTGCATCTGTGTGTATGTTTGTATATATGTGTGTGTGCATGTTTACTTGCACATATAAGTGCTCACACACATATAGTCTTATATTCCTAACATATGGGTGTTAAGCTCTACATTCATACTTTCTGGTTCTATTCATTTAATCAAAGTTTATTTCACTAAAGTTCCATTTAAAATAATTAATGCATCACTTTCCTTTGAATGAAATACATTTTACATCAAATTTAATCACTATATATAATGGCTATTGAGCAGTCACGGACAGCTTCAGTATTCTGCCCAACAACCGAGAAACTATTCTCTCAAATTCTGAATTTACACTTAGATGACAGGAAAAAAGGGAAGAACCACAAAGTAACTTTGCATACATTGTTTTTATATCAATAAAAGTAATAGTTTTTAAAATAAAGAAGATATTATTTCCAAACAGAAATCTACAAACATAAATTCCTTTAATTTAATGCTTGTTAGTTTCTTTCTTATCTGGAATGAAATTTAATCCCCTGCATGCTACATAAAATGCATTTTGGTTCACTTAAAAAGAAAGCTTTGACATCTGAACTAGTGACCACCCTAGCAGATGGTAGGTTGTAGGGAAATAACAGGGTAAAAGAGACTCTCCACTAAATAATTCTCAGAAATATCTTCTGCAAACTACAGTTTTTTCTCCTATGACAAGTGGCAGTGAAGCAAACAAGTAGCTTATAATGTTCATATTTTAAAAGGAAACCTCCTGCATTAAATGAAAACACTGCAAGACGGATCATGCAATTTAAATACCCAGCAGATGATAGAAGAAACACAGTAACAGAAATTTAAAAGTCTTAATTATTAAGGAATTTATAGATTTTCAGGAATACCACTACTAGGTAGAAAATTCCCATCATTTTACTCTGGCATTTCACATAAAGTTTCAAGGTATTCGCACTTAAAATCTAACCTTATTCCAATAAAATCCCTTTGTTCAACATTCTGACTTTTTAAGCGATTACTTTTTCATACATGCTGCTGCTTTTCTCAAAATAAAGTTGCTCTATTCATCTTCCTTATCTTCTGTAATATCTCTTAAGTTTATGATTGCTTTTTAAAAATTAACTTTTATCTGCTTAAATGTGGCAAAATTAATGGTAAGAATGTATGTGCCTGTGTATGTTCTTCCTACAATAGGGGATTCCTCAGTGGTATGTACAAGTTTGTACAGGCATAAAACTGTCAAAGCATTGTATAATATACATTCCAAAGCATTATGTGTGAGGTCTAATTTTTCCTGAATAATATTTGTTGAACAGTTCTTATTTAAATTGCTTTTGGTCCAAGTACTGGAAAGATCAGTAGGATGGAAATAGTCGTTCAAAGTACAAGAAAGGGACAATGACTGCTGACATCTTATAAATGAAATAAAATCCCTATTTTTCTCACTCTGATCAAAGAACAACAAACACAGGGCACTGTTTCTTCTTTCACAAAGACCATTTTGGTGCCCTCATGATGCTTGTTATACCTCAAGTGTTATTGGAAGGGAGCCCAAATTACCATTACAATGAATTAGTCTCTCTTAGAATTAACCGGACACCACAAGAGAGAATGAAACTGAGAATGAGTAACTGTTTAAAATACCTGCTCCCATTACCACTTGCACTGCCAGAGGAATTTTGTAAAAGTTCATTTTAAAGACACACTAATCTGGTTTTGGGAGCTGTAGATCACCTCACAGTGTTCCTTTTGATTTTATCCCCACCCCCATCAAGCAATGAGGACTCAAAACCTTTGTTTTTCACTAACTGAAAGAAGGCTGGTCTAATTTATTGGGAAATCTAAATCATGGAAATTTAGAAATAATTTTTAAATCATGGAATTTTGTTAATAGACACCATGAAGCTACCATTAAGATTTAGCAGATGTCTTATTTTGACATATTTGCTTTGAATATTTTTTTTTAGTAAAAAATGTTTCCAAGACAACAAAAATACCCCCTCCAAACACATATCAAAATTAACCATTATCCTAAAGTTAATGTGAATTTATACCACATAGGTATACACATAAAATAATAAGCTATATCAACTAGTATATTTCCTAGATTTACTAAAACATTACCTTATTGTATGCCTCCTTAAACTCTTATTTTTTAATCAATATTATGTTTTTGAGACTTAAACATATTAGCAGTGTAGTGTTATTATGCATTACAGGACTGAGTTAGGTTTAATAATTTTAACTGCTAATAAAATAGTCTTGTATCTCAATGCTTGACTTACTCAGAGGAGAGGAGTACAAACTCTAATTAGATCCATTACCCTGAGTTCTAGCTCTGTCACAAGAAGGAACAAAGTGTTTCTCAGCATCTCACAAAGCCCCTAGGATTTCTTCTCGAAGGAGCAGAAGGAAAGCTGTATGATGAATTTTCCCCCATTTATAGACTGTATCTCAAGAATCCATATGAATAATTTTTACCTTTGGCAAATGGTTATTTCCCAGAGAGAGCAATTAGGGGATTGAGAAAGAAAGGGGAAAAAAGGAAACAAGTTACCAGATCTAAAAATTGATTTTATAGTTCTTCTCAGACATAAATTACTACATTAAGATTTTAAAATAACCACATAATGACAGCGCTCCCAACTTTCTAGAGAGCCTTTCATTGAGTAGAGTGTATAGTCTAGATTTTAAAGTATAAAGTGATGTAAAAGTACTAGCTCTCCCTGGCTTTAAAAAAAAAAAACTTTATGCTCAATGTAGTAAATACTATACAAAGTGATATATTTAGTTATGTTCTCAATTATGGTAAGTATATTTAGATACACATTTGTATGCACTGGAAAAAGAAAAGAGACAGTGAATTATGAACAGTGCCTAGCGCTGGCTGATGAGAACACAGGTGAATTATATTTTCTTCTTGAAATGGTCTGATATTTTCCACTTTCTTTAAGAAAACAACAATTTAATTTCATATTCAAAAAATATATAAAGAATGAGAAAAAGATAATCATAAAGATATAAAGACATAAGAATGCATTCAGTCAGTGGGAAACTTATAAATATCTGGCAATTTAGTGGTATCCTGGTCAGAGTAAACCTAGATCCACAGAGGTGTCCCACTGGTTCCACTGCTTTTTTTCCCCTTTAGTGCTGTGCCCTATCTACCCATCCCTAATTCTCTGGCTTCATGAGAACTAAAACAACAATAACAAACAAACAAATAAACAAAAGAAAATAAAAGGGCAGAAACAGCCTCAGGTAGTCTGTTCTGAAGGGGAAGGGCTTTGTGGAAAGCTTAGAATAGCAGCAACTGTTTATTGAGCACTTCCTATATGTTAGCCAAAGAGCCTCCATTATTCCTGACAGAAGCCTTCTGGAATATATATTGTTACCATCTCATATTGATACGATGGTAAAACTTCTGAGAAATTAATCAATGTGATCAGGGTCATAAAGTACAAATGCTAGAGCTAGTAGTCAAATCTGTCTGATACTCAAGTCTATTCTCTTTCCACTTCAGTCAGCCTCAGGTCCTTGGTTAGTGCAAGCACAGACCATTTCCTGCCCAAATCTGTCCAGCTGCAGTGTTTTCTTTGGCTAGCACTTTATTTTTTAAGTACAGTTTCAAGCCTTTATCCAGAACTCATTGTCTCTAATTAGCCACCTCTCTCCAATTAGCCTACCTCTCCTGTAAGCTATTATGTATAAGCTATTATATTTAATATATAAGCTATTAAATGTAAGCTATTAAAGTAAACTGTCCTAATCCTAAAGTGTCTGAGTTGCCACCAGTGTGGGGGAAGACAGAAATAAAGGTATTTAACATTTGACTATCACCCTCCAATGGTAAATAAAACAGCTCTTTATTCACTTTTCTCCCTTTTTCAACACAATGAAAAATCCCCTTCACCACTATGATGCTTAAGAATACTGGAAGAATGATTGGGTCAATACATAGTGGGCCCTTTGAAGCCTTCCTAAATAAAGCATAAAGTATTTTATATGACAAGGTGACATATTCTTTTCTCAGCTCTATGATTATATGCTTTTTATGGCCTCATTAATTATCTTTGCTGAAAAGTATTTGTATTTTCTTTCATTTACTCAACCAAAACAGAGATACCATCTTCATATAGCATATGGACTAGTATCATGCTTGTTCTCCTGTTCATTACACTATTGACCCTTCAAATAAACACACGTGTCAAGTAATTACTTAATCTAATGTTCATATTCTCATCAAAAGCTTATTATCATAGAGTATACTCTAATATTGATTTAAAGTAAGCTTACCAACAAATTTTCGTCAATAATCTTCAAACAGGACTCTTTTTTTGGAAATAAATGTTTTCTAGGTTACTAAATTAAAACTCCTGAACTAAATAATTTTTGCTCAAAAAATTTTAGTTGTTAAAAATAAAGGTGTATTTGCAACTAAATACACTTACTGTATTTTGCAAATACATATACCTATATAGAATAATGAATTAGAATATATATATGATGAAGTAGCACACTAATTATTTCCCCTTGAAAATGCCATGTCTTATCAAGTAGGTGTAAGATTACAGTACAGTAGATTAGATATTGACAAAGACATACAAAAACATACACAGATGTGGGTGTGTAATTATGTGTGCTTATATAATATATATTTCTTTCTATATAGCATACTTTCTTATATGAGATAAACACAGTACAGCACACATCTACTGAGTCACTTTTATGTTTTCTATGTTAATAGGCCTTGTACCCTGAACATATAAAGGTGCAAAAGATTTGCCTAATCCTCGTCTACTGAGAAAGATGAATATGGGAATAGACAACATCATTACAATGTGGTAATGGTTAGAATAGAAATAGCCTAAACAGGATTCTGAAATACATACCCCAAGTTTATGAAATCTGTGATAGTTATATTCCATATATTCACAGAGAGGAAATAAAGAGTTTGGTAGTTATTCTCAGTTAAATCAATGTGACTGAACACAAATATAATTTGGAGAAAGCACAAGTTTAATCAGTCCTGATGTGAGTTCACACCCAGAGCTGGTTGCTCTCAGCTTTCAGTTTTATCACAGCTTTTTTATATTAAAATTATATCAGCATCATTATGAGGAAACCATGAAGCCCAAACATCATATATCCTAGGATGTTGCTCAAGTCTCTTATATTCTTGACTTCTTAAAGCCAAGGATTTTCATGCCACAGCATGAGACAGGTTATATTAAAAAGTCAGGTGAGTCTGCTGGAAAATCATCATCATGTCAGGAAATCATACATTTGTTTTCTCACAACTTTTCACATATAAAAATTAAGAATCAGAGAAGATAGATAATTTCCCCAAAGAAACACAGTGAAATAGAAGTCAGAGGAGAATCAGAATTCTTATCCCACCTTGTCTAAATCTAGAGTCTATAATCATGCTAATACAAACCACACCTAACAGCCCAGTTTCAAGGATCTCTCCTACCAAAAGTTAAGATTCATTATGGTCTACCCGATTTCTTCCAAAATGGAAGAAAGGTCTTGGTGAACTTGCAGAAGTGAGTGGAATATTCTGGGGGTACTGGGATATCTTTAGTGTTATAGAGAGCTTCCAGAATGTGTCATTAAGAGACCTGACTGATTTGTCTTTTTCACTTATCAGGTATGTGAACTTCACAATATTTTACTTCTGAGATAAGTATTTGTCATCAGTAACATCATCCTGCTAATTATTCCTGCCTTAACTATCTCATCAGTGTGTTGTAATGACCAAATGAAATAAATGTGTGAAAATACTTGGTCAACTCTAAGATACTATGCAAATGACAGATACTTATACTTTGTTCTGGAGCCAAGTTGGGAGGAGCAGTTTGAGAATCCATTAGAAGTGTGAATTCTCTGGTATAATGTAAATATATTTTTTTCAATGAAAAGATAATAGTTAAAATTACCTATTCCATTTTTTCTTTTACAAAATCAGATTCATAATCAAGTAAGAAGCAGAATATGAAAAGGAGCAGTGTATGAGAAAGAAGAGGAAGTTCCGGACGCTGACAGATTTATACTGGCAACTGATTAGCGCGTGACTTTGAGGAAATTGCTTTCCCTATTTATGCCTCTGCTTCTGCATCTAGAAAATGGGAATAATAATGTACCTACATCATAGTATTGTTTGAGGATGAAAAAGGAAAAATCGTGAACACACCTATATCAAAAAATAAAATAATAAACTTCTAATGGAAAGGAGAGGGTTTGAACTTTCTCAACAGGTATGGTTGTAAGAGATGGTGTGGTTGAGCTTAAAAAAAAAGTTAATGAGGGATTCTTTCTTAGAAATCTAGCTTCCTAACATTTAGCACTGTGACTATGAAGAGGTTGCTTGACTATTCTGAGCCCTGATTTCCTCATCTGTAAAGTAAATGTAATAATGCTTATGTCAAAGAAGTTTTATAAAGTTAAAATGAAAATATTTTGTAAACCACAGATATACAAGGATAAAAGATTCATTACAGCATATTGTCAATCTCTGATACTAGTGTCTTCATTCTTAAAGAACTGTAAGGATCTTTCTGTTTACACTATCTCATGAATCTATGTGCTATAGGATGGCCAAAATGTCTAGGAACAGATGATAATATTTTATTGTATTTTAATGTAATGTCAGAAAGCCATTTATTATATATACGTTCACTATTTCTTCCAGACTTTATGGCCGCAGGGTGTAAAAAATCCTCTTGTACAATATGTGCTAGTTGTTTCAAATCTTCAGAGGAAACTTTCTCCTTGAGCAATTTTAACCCAGAGATATCTACAATTACGATTTTGATAATGATTAGGCTTTGAATTGCTAGGCCAGCAATGAATAAAGTGAAAGACGCAGTGGATAAAGTTCCCAGATGTCTTTCATAAAAATACTGGGAGAAGGAAGGGAGGAGAGTGGGATCAGGGGAAGATTATAAAAGAGCAAAAAAAGGACAATCTTATTCTTTTAACATTTTAAACAGTATCGTTAATTCAACTAGCTGAACATCTGACTTAAAAGCAGATAAAGTATAAAATTATTCACAATGTAAAAGTATTCATCACTTCACTTAAGATAACAGGAATCTGAAAGTAACAATATTGTTAAGTGCTTATTGAACTTGTACAATACTGCAAGTGTTTTGTTTTCTAATTGATAAATTTAAGATGAAGCATTACAAACCACTGAGGATAACATCAATAAAAATTTAAGACAAATAAAATATGCTATTAGAACAATAAAAAGAGCATTTACTTGTATGGTTCACTGGACATTTGGCAAACTTGACAATGTAAGACCTCAAACATAGTTTCTTCCATGAAAAGCATGCTTCCTTTGAGACAGACTGATATTTAGAATTTCATAAACCTTGAGGGCTTAGCACTTCTTTATTTAATCATGGAACTAAAAAAGTTCCCTGTGGACACTTGCTATAGAAAAGATTCCAAACAAGTAAGTCCATTGAGATTTCTGAGCTTCCTATGACACTTACCATTAATGCATCTACAACCACCTTGCTCTTGGGCATAAAGAAATGAGACCGGTCCTGGCCTGGGGCATGTCTAATGATGTAACACGGGAAGGTCAGGGCACTATGCACAGTGGGATTTCATCTTCAAATGGAATTGTAAACTGGAAGAGACTCTCCATCAAAGAGTCATTAAAATAGCCCAACTTCCAAAACATTCAGAGAGACATGATCACTAGAAGAGAATAAGGTTGGTTCTCCTCAGAAGAAAACACAAATGTAACAAAGTCAAGCTAGAGTAGTGGCCTTTTCATTTTTTTGACTATGATCCATTATAAAAGGTATGGTAATCAGGACAAGGAACAAATACCACACACACACACACATACCCAAACGTGAACTTGCATGTGGACACAAATAAGAAACAAGTTTCATGAAAAAACATTTACTCCAGTGACACACTAAGCACTAGAACCCAGGTCTCTTACCCTCTGAGATTTTGATATTTTCTGTACTGTTTAATTTTCATTTTCACAAGAAGAATTGACTCAATCTATTGTTTAGTTTCATGGCCTATTAATGGTCATGATGTTCAATTTAAAAGTACTGGATTGGAAGTCAATGTTCATTATGCCCTCACTATGTGTGAGGCAATGTGCTGAACAGTTTGCTCACATCATAGCATTTAGTCCTCAAAACAACCATTATTGATGAGCTTATTATACCTATTTTATAGATAAGGCATTTGGGATTAGAACTTGGTTCTGATTGTGCAGCCAATAAATGGAAAAATCAAAGTTTAGAAGACAGTTCTTTCTAACTCTTACTTAGAATTATACCAATTATAGCACCAAAAAGCCAAAAGTTGGTATTTCAGGGCAGACTAGATAGATTCCTCACTTGATTAGCACACAAAACTTTTTCTGTACAATAAAGAAAGTAACAGAATCTAACATTTTTTTTTATGATCACTGTCCATATGTACTATAAACTCAATATAATTCTTAGAACCCTTTTTTCCCCCAACAAAACTTGTCATTATTTTAAGTGACAAATTACAGAGCATATCTCTGTGTTGTTATACATAGACATTTCAATAGGATGGATTCTGGCTGATTACTAAATTTAAAAACAACATCAGTATGGTAATCAGTCTTTAAGATGGTCCAATGATTCCCTCTTCCAGGAATTTATATTCCTGTTTAGCCCCTCCCACATTCTACCAGAGTTGTCTCTATGACAAAGAGAATATGATTAGAAGAGATGATGTGTCACTCTAGATAAAAGACACTATGGCTTCCATTTTGCTGTCTATCTCTCATCACTCTTTGAGTGTTATAAGCAGCCCGTGGAGAGGTCCAAATGGTGAGGAAGTGAAGCCTCTGCCAGGTGAATGAGTGTAGAATGGGTCCTCTACCCTCAGTCAGGTCTTCAGAGACTACAGACCCAGTCAACAGCTTGACTGTACCCTCACAAAGGAACTGAAACCAAAATCACTCATCTAAATTGTCCCCAGATCTCTGGCTCTTAGAAACTACGTGAGATGATAAATGTTTGCTGCTATAAGATACTAAATTTTGGCATAATTTGTCAGGGAATAAGAGATAATGTAAAGAGTTAGAGCTTAAACTTGGCAAGAAGCTGTCTCAATAGGGTTTTTGTCTGCATGTGTAACATAACACCTTTAATAGCAAAAATGGAAAGGTAATAGAATACTTAGACTAAAAAAAATTAAAGGAGAAAGAGAAGCAAACTAAACCCTGAATGGTGTAGGAAACCTAATGGTTTAAAATTAGGCTTTCAAGTCAAATTACACAGTTTAGACTAGACATCACGAAGCAATTTATGAATCACTGAGACTCCTAAACCCAAGCAGTTAATATAACAACTTGTCAATCAATCTATTAATTCATAAGCATCTCCTTTACTCTTTTTCTCCCCAATTAATTATTGGCTATTTTAAAAATCACTGACACATCACATCTGAAGCTGAACTAGAAAAGACAAGAGAATTAAAACTCATATATGTGAGTTCCTCTACTCTTTGTAGCTTATGGTGGGGCTAGTCATTGAAATTTGAAAAGTAGGAAAAAGTACGCAACATCATTCTTCCTAAAACTCCCTTCTCCTAAAGGAGTGCCTGAGATTCTCATACTGTCTTCCAGCTCCCTAAACCCTTCTACCGTGGCACTCACCCAGGTCTACCGTGGTACTCACCCAGGTCTGCCTTACCCTACAATTAGTTCTCATTGCATTCATTCACACAAAAGCATGAATGAATGATTTGCAACTTACTGCTCTTCTGGCTATTTTAATTTTCTAAAAGACACTTGTTTACTCAATTAAGTATTGACTTTTGGGATCTTGAGGAGAATTATAAGCTGAAGTGAAGATTTCATAATTGAAAATACACGTATCCTACTTATGTCAATGGACCAAAGCTGGAATTTCTAGGAAAAAAATGTAAGTTGTTTTATGATGTTAGGATTGTTGTTCAATTATTTATATATTTACAAAAGGCTTCTCAACTTCAGCATACTGACATTTAGTTGGGACAGTGTTTTGTTGTATGTGAGTGTGTGGGAGGGTGTCTTGAGAATTATAGAATGTTTAGCAGCATTACTGGCCTCTACCCACTAGATGCCAACAGCCCCCTGCTGTGACAACCAATATTGTTTCCAGACATTGTCAAATGTCTACCAGAAGTCAGGATCATGCTTAGTTAAGGAACCACTGATATAAATAATTGCTACAATTTCTGAGCAAGTATGTGTATATATATGTTCATTAAGAGGATGTAAGAAAATAATTTCAGGAAATGTTGTGGGATTATTTAGGATGTAACTACTCTCCTGGTACTCCTAAAACTACAGTCACATCATAGAGCCAAATGGATTTATCTAATTCTTACCCAGCATTTAAATTAAAGGCAGAGTCTGAAGCTGCTAATTTTAACTCTACGATTTAATTTATCAGATAACTTAAATTTGCCCATATTTACTAAACACAAACCAACATTCACATAAAGTGCAGGCTGAAAAAGAACATGGCTGCTATTTCCTGAAATTCTCTCTTTAAAGACCATGGCCCAGAGAAAAAAGGTCTCACAGAGATTCAATCACATATCAAAGACTAGAACCCAAGTTCCTGACTGTCATCTACTCCCTAGTAAGATAAAAACAACAACAAAAACTTCCCTCTTGGTTACTAAACAAGCTCACTAACACTGCATATGATATATTTCCCTGGGTTTGTGTGTTATTTATGTTACATATATACCTAAAAGCACCAAGCAGAGGACATGAGTTTGAGTGTGGACTCTACCAGATATTTGCATGACCCAAGAGTAAAGCTAAACTTCTCTGCCTCAGTATCCTCCTCTTTAAGATGGGGAAAACATAAAATTATTGTGAAGGCTTTGTAAACTATCATGCACGATTAACATGTAAATTAACTTGTCATGCTAAAATGTCTGAGCTAGTTTTACAAATGATGAAAAAATTTATCTCAGATAGAAAAAAGTAATAATCTCAAAGTTGTCAAAAATTAAATTTACAAAGAGCTTATGTTATTGCTGTGATAAGGTGCTAAACATGGCCTCTTTGACAAAGTGTAAATCCTTTTCTATTTCCTAACTGTTCTCAGTATCTCAATTCCCTACCCTCTTAAGTGGGAATTAACTTGACTATTTTTAGTCAAGCACAATAGATTTATCTTTGTGAATAGGAGAAAGCATTTGGAGAAATCTGAAGAAAATATACAAATTTTGAAGGAAAAGTATCTTTTTGCCAATGCATTTGTAAGTCATAACATATTTAAGATACAGAGGTTGAATTCTGAAATACGATGGAACTTAAAAAATAGACAATTTATCACTCTGGGAACTGAATGGCAGATGCAGTGATGGTGTGTCTGAGTATGACTGTATCTGTTGTGTTAGAAGATGAAATGAGAGGTAGATTTAAGGGATGAAATGATATTGTCCATAAGAGATCATTCATAGGAGCATTTCTTCCCCCAAATGATACTATTTTCCATTTAAGCCTGGGGGGAAAAAAGGTTTGATATGTTCTATCCTGATAGAAGTTTTCCTTTCCAGGAGCATTCTTGAATGTCTTCTTTAGTACGCCATTAATTTCTTATGAACTGAAGACTTAGTAGATTTTTCTAAATGCCCCACTTTCTCCTAGGAAACAACTTAGGCTTTTGGGAAAAGTCTGACTTACTTTATCTTATAATAAAGTATAAGAACTTACTAAGAATAAAGAATTAAATAGATGAGTGTAGTGACAATGTTTTTTTATGGTCTCTCATTATTCTCTTAAAAGAGAGGTGACCTAGTTAAAAAGAAGTGACTTGGAAAGACATCACCAGTGCTTAGCACCCAACTCTTGAAATGGCTTTTTCTCTACTGAAAGTCAGTTGTCTGGTTCCATTTCCAAAGAATTTCTGAACTTAGCACCATTTCAGTTGGCTGCTCTAAGAATGCTGACCTTAATTCCCATTTAAGAGAGTGAATGATTAGGATTAATGTTTCTTTTTTATATATGCTGCCTTGCAAAACCCTTTCCATATACTCATAAAAGAAGTTTGCCAACCATTTTTTTTAATTGAAAGGATTAAGATCAGGTTATTTCCATCCTAAAAGTGTGATCAAATATAGTTGTGCTAAGTAAATAGGAGACTGGGAGAGCCAACTGCAATAGACTGTAATATAATCTACAGACTAGTTTGTCAGGTATATTTATCAGGAAATTATTATAAGATTGGAAAGCATAATATTTACATTTAATTATAATTTACACAATGGCAGTTCTCATGAGGAAATATACTTTTAAAGAAGTCAAACAAACTAAACCAGCATACTCACATGCTCTGTATATTCTGGCCCAAGGTCACCACAGTAGTTTTGCAGGTTCTGTCCTGCCCAAGGGCACCCAGCCACGGGTGTGAGTGGGGGCCAGAATCAGTCCCCTTTTAGCTCCCTAAGCCTCGGTGCTTAGCGAGGGACCATTTCTAAGTCTCTCAAGAGCATTATATGGGTTAGTGGAGTCGCTTCTGGACTACCTGAGGTCGTAAATTGCCTTTCATCTAATAGTCCATATGCACTCTGTCTCTTTACAACATTCTGTCAGAGAAAAGCGGAACACATAACTATAGGCCAAATAGTTCACTTATATTTCCCAACCTGACATGATCCCACACTCAGTCCCCCAAAGTGACTAGGGACACCTATTCTTCACTGTTAGAAATTCCAGTGGAAATTGGGGTAGTATCAGATGATATTTAGCTAGCAGAATAAGAAATGCTTAAATCTTTCTTTTGTGCATCAAAAACCTGTCCCCCTTGAGATACCCTGGGAAAACAAAACCCAAGGGACAGTGCCAAAAAGAAGCCAAAGTTTAACATTATAATTAGTTGAGCTTTGTGACAAATTCCAATACAGAGCTCTCAGATAAACTGTACTGAAGCATAAAGCCTAGCACTGAAGTGTAGTAAGGTTAGCCCAACCTCCACTGACACTAAAACTCAAATACTGTATGCCACATAGCCTGAAGAGGTGAAACAGCACTGTAATACCCCCTTTCTTCCACATATAACACTCTGCCTATGTTTATATATATTACCATGCTAAGCATATTGAAAGAAGTTAAATTCATACTTTTTGTCCCAAGTTGCATGCCATGTGGTTGGAATGATAGGATTTATGTACATGGTAAAATTTAGCAAAGTTTAAAAAAATAATTTCAGTATATATTATGTGAATCCTATGAGTTTAATTTGTAGGAAAGAATACTGCGATTTGGAGGGGAAATAAACATTTTCATGGGAAAGGTAGAAGTTAATCTCAAATTAATGCATGTCTTGGGACAAACAGAGAGGGAATAAACAGTTAGTAGAAAAATCAGCTCTTACAAAAGGCACAGAAGACATAAAAACACATACTTCGTTTTGGTGTAGGTGGGAGGGAGCAGTGCATATTCTACTCTAGCCATAGCAGGGGCTTTAGAATGGAAAGTAGTAAGAAACAAGGGGAGGCCCGAAGTGTGATGGGTATTTAGTGTTAGGCTAAAGTGAATTTGAATTTTATCACACTGAAAAAGGAGAAAATCCAAAGACAAAGGCCTTCAAATCTGACTTAGGGACATTGCTAAATTCTGAAATTATAAAAAAAAAAAAAGTCTATTATAACAACTGGAAACTTTATTTCCAAACTATCAACATGTGATCTGGGGGTCAGTGCATGGGGAAATATAGTATTTCTAAGATTTCTGAACCTGGAGTTTAGGAATTTTGAAGCCAGTATTCTCTAATGTTCCAAAAGATCAAGCACAATTTTCTTTTCTTTTTTTTTTCCTTTTAATGCTTAATCTGAAGCACTCCATTTCAAAGCACAGTTCATCACTGAATATACAAATACTTACAAGCAGGGCTCATTTTTAGTGTAATGAAGTGTAAGGACAAAGCTTAAATGATGCAATTTACCCAATGTCTAGCCCTACATAAATAAAAAAGAACCATTTGTTTTATTTCACTTCAATACACACTTTTGCAAGGAACATTCTATTTCTTTTGGCATACACAAAAAATTCTTGGTATACATCAACATCTTTTTAATTTTGAAATATAGCTTTTGTTTGTCCTTTATTCCAAAATAACTATATAATAAACATACTGGAAAATTTTTGGTGCCTTGTTCAAAAATGAACAGGCTGAATTTCCCTCTCAGATGCCTCATGACATTGGAATAAGCATAGCAGGAAATTTACAGACTCCCAGTCTTAATCTCATCTGAATGAATCTGCTATGTATGCTAGCCAAACCAGACTTCATCTACAGATACTAAACTTGAATCCATCTCCAAACCTTATTTTAGGGACCTTCTAAAGATAGCAAGCCAATGGAGAAGAAATTTAAAGACTGCTACCCTATGGGACTATTTTAAGGTATTTTGGTCTTTGGAGAAATGAAAGAAACTAGGAAGATGTGAGGGAAAAGAAAGGAACATTTTTGAGCACCTGTCATATAAGCAGGACACACCTTGTGATGTAAGTGTTGTTTCACCTGTTTCCACAGTAAGAAACTCGAGCTCACATGTGTGAAAGCCAATGTTACATAACAAGTAATGGTGGAGGTGAGATTTGAACCTGAAAATCCTGATTGAAAGTCCAGAGCTTTCAATTTCACCATCTGGTCAAGAATATAAAAACAGATAAGTAGAGTTCAGAGAAAAAAAGATAACCCAAGGATTAGTATCTGTAAACCTGAACTAATACTTATGTTAACTTAATCCTTAGAGGGTACATCCATCCAAAATAAGTTTTGATATTGTCATTTGTCAAAAAAATCAGTTGCCCAAATTGACTCCATTCCACTGGTATATACACTGTTGCTTAAGATGTCCCAACTGATCCAGCAGCTTGGCCAAGTGGATAACTGAAAAATTATCTCTTGGACTACTAATTGTAACTACTCAATCTCAATAATTTGCACAATAAAATATGACTTTTCCATATGAAGTCTGCAGCTGAACTGAGATAGAACTACTACTCAATTAAATCAACTTTTATAAGGCTTAAACACCCCTGAATTTTTTTAAGATAGGATGAAAAGAAGTGTTCCTTAATTTTGTTTTTATTGTTTTTGTTATTATTATTCTTATTATGATCATTATTATTTTAGGAACCAAGTATTTTAACTTACAATTTCCTCTGAAAATTTCTATACACATGTTTTGAAAAGGAAGTTTGTGGTGAAGAAAGTGCAGTTGAAATTTTTACTAAACTGTCTAATCTCCAAGGAACACGATGTTTAAAGTATAAAGGCAAAATGCAAATGCCACTAATACGTTAATTATCATAAGAGAAAAAGTTGTATATATATGTATGTATATACATATGTATGTGTATGTCTATATATACGGTATAAATTAATGTTACTATATACATATAAAATGAATATTAATTCATTCAAGACTACCTGTAGTCCTAGAATCTATTCATATATATGTTAAATTTTCAAAAATTTTACATGCCCTTGTAATTTTATTTTTCTGATTTTCTGACAATGCTACAAATACTGAGGGCAGTGAGTATTTAGGAATGGTCCTGAGTGGAAAAATATTTCATTACATTGTTTAGAATTGCTATTGCCTGATGATGATAAAATGCAGAACAACTTTTAATTGGTTTTGTTATTAATTTCAAATTATCTACCAAAAGGCACCTGGAATGGACTACCTCAGTTAACCTGCCTTGGTATGATACTGACTGATGGCTTTTAGGTGAAAATCACTATGCTTAAATGTCTTTGTTTTCTTATCTTTAAAGAGGAACTGCAAGTGCTTACTCCATAAGGCAGCCATGAAAATTAAATGAATTACAACTTGGAAAGTTCTTAGAAGAGTGCCTGGCACAGAGTAAACAGTAACACTGTTTGAAAAAATGAATAATATTTATAAAAAAATCAGAGGTATGAGCTTGCCAGTTTTATAGATTAGGAAACAGTCTCAGAGAGTTTAAAAAATGTATCCAATGTCAAAGTGATGGAATCAAGGTTCAAATTCAAGTTTATCAATACTAAACCTGTACCTACTCTACCTCTTCTACACAAGTGTTTTATATTACCCATGCTCCTATTACCAAATCATTTTTTTACTTTTTATTTAATTTTGCAACTATTGTCATATTTTGCTATCAACTTTCTAAATTATTTATTTGCATATATATTTTTAAACTAAAGTTTCATGTTATTTCAGAACAGGTGCATTGAAGTATTTTACCTGATAAGGTAAAAGCTGATATTTATTAAGAAAAAGTGAATTTTATTCAACCTTTTAAGCTACTAAAGCATGAAAATTAGGTTGTTATTGTTATTTTAAGAAGAACATTTTGTATTGAAAAAGTGTATCTTTTCAAGAAACCACTAACCAGATGTTGGGGTCTTGGGATATTCCAAAGGGATACTGGTGAAAAAAATGATGAAAGACCTCCTTCCACACAAACAACTAAGAAAGTGCACACACACATTTTATAACTATGAATATTGTTTGCAAAAAATTTAGTAAATGTGCTTTATCATCAGATACCAGGGCCCTGGGATATCCTAGTTTTGAAAATGTGGTTTTAAGAGAGAAGGAGAATAAAAACAGCTAAGAAAAATTACTACGAAAATATTAATGCAATAATTCATATATATAGAGAGAGAATACCAAATATCTAAAGTTTATTACACACATGTATCAGAGATTTAAATTCTATGTGTGATAATAAACTGTTCAGTCTTGGATTCCATCCACAAAGGCAGCGTTTAAAGGCTACATGATATATTCATCAGCTAGTCATTTGTCATCAAATGTCTGATTATCTGCAGAGCACTTTATTTACACATACATACATTTACAAACATATATATGTGTGTATAAAGAAAGAGAATACACACATGCACAGACACACTAAAAACTAGATGTGATTTTAACTATTCTCATTGTTTTCGCCCAAGTTACCATTTTGTTTTTTATTTTATTTCTTATGGTGATTGACTATCTTTTGGTTTCTTTTGTTTTGTTTGCTGTACATTAGATCTCCAGAACTTATTCAGTGGTTGGGTTTTTTAAATAGGTGATATAGATAGAGCCAGTGTGAGTGCACACTCTAATATCATAGCTCCCTTTATTAAGTAGACTTTTTTTAACCAACTAATCTGGTTCCATGCCAATCCTTTCTCATGTTATCAAGCATGAAATGTATCCTACAAAATGGACATTATTCTGACAAAAATCTTTCCACTCCATATTACCCTTATCTGTGTATTTCCTCTACTAACATTGAGCAGAGCTACAGAGTTCAAAAAACTGAATTTTACTCACTTTGATCATCATTGTGTGGGACAGAGTGGATTAAAGGACTCAACTATTCACTCATTTGTGTTTGTTTATGGGGGTTTGTTTGTGTGTGTATCTGTTTAATACTCTGTCACTGGTAGAATAAAAGCAAGTTCCTCTTTGTTGGGAAGTGTATTGAGTACTCTTTCAAATGGATTTTGCTAACTCTTGGTAAGGCCTGAATTTTAGATAAGTGGAAACTATAGAAAGTTGGATTCTTCCTGTTCCTGGTTTCCATAGCGTTTTAATTTCATCTCCTAGTGGGCAGCTTTTTGTTTTAGGTCACTGGGCAAATGGCCATTGGCTCTCTTTCTGGTTTTATTGGAAGTTTCTTCAAATGGCTGTGGTAAATTTCAATGAATTTTTTTTATCATGTTCATTTTATTTAATTTGGTGGTTGAAGAGTTCCAAGTCAAACAGAAATTTCAGGCAAAATGCTAAAAGAGAAAAATTGAATCCAAATCAGCAGGACTTAAAATCAACACTGTGCATGCCCAGAGATCAACCCTATTGGATAGTGATAGGCAGCTGTGACATTACCTGTCAATGATTGCTTCTCCAGAGGTTCCCAAGAACCACTTCATGCTTACAAAGCCCTATTTCATAGCTTGGAGTGTGAGTAACTGGATATCTTTGAAAGAAAAGACTAGGTGCCCTCATGAAGGCACCTTGCTGGGTCTTGGCAGAAGTGTGAGGGTAGCTCTGAAGAAGAATTACACTCATGAAGCCCTCTGAATTTTCTCTTTGTGAAATCCCATCCCCTCTGTTGCATGCTTCTGGCAAACTGAGAGCATCCTGAGAATGGGTCAAGAATCTTTCAAAGGAATCTCTGCCAGTAAGATTGAATCACAGTTTCAAAGGCAAACTGGAACATTCTTCCATGTCAGACTGGGATGTTATGACAACTGGGTACCGAAATGGTGAGCATGACAGGAATGGGAGATGAGAAAGTATTTTTCTAAAAGACAAAGTACGTTCTACAGGGCACCGATTTTTAAAACTAGCTAAAGTTTCTTGTTTGATTAGAATAATGCTGTTTCTCTGCCCATTTCACCACTTTTTCCTGTTCTTTCCCTACTTTTCCTCTACATCTAGGTGGTCAAAAAAATTGTTTTAAGACATAGAGGACAGACATTTAGGAGTCTCGGTAAGAGGCACAGACTTGATTTATGCCAGGGATTGTTACTGTAAGTTATTGACTCCATTATATACTTCCACATCTAGATTCTGAATTGGCCCAAACAGTAGTTCAGTTATTACTTCAGACAGATCAAAGGAACTTAGTTTTTAAATTGTATTAAGTGGAAGAAATATATCAATACCCATTTGAAGAAATAAAAAAGAAAAATATTTTAAGGAATTTTGACATATGTTTATAAAATTTTCACTTTTATTTTTTATTTTTTTATTTATTAATTATTATTTTTTATTTATTAATTATTTTTTATTCTTTCCTTTCAGCAAAGTAAATTACAAGAACACAGAAAAGTTTAGCTAAACTACATATAATTACCAAAGAATATCCAAGTCAAGCTGAAGCATGTGTGGATCTCATACTTATCACAAGATCTGCTGTGATTTTCCATGAGTTGAACACTGTAGCAAGTTCCCAGGTATTATGTGTTTACTCCACAGCACAAGGGCATTATATAGATACATAACTGTGTTGTAATGGTAAATTGGCTCTTCAAAAAAAATGCCCCGATTTATAGCACTGGCCATTTTCTGTGGTGAAAATATTCCCACTATAGCAGATTTCAAGCTACCAACTGATGTCACTAAACACAGAGTTAGGAGAAGATGTGCATAATTGACTTTAATGAGCCTGTACAAGCCCACTTCAGCACATTATATATACATGGAGCTAGGAGGCAACTTTGAAATCCTCTATCTCAAACTCCTAATTTTTTAAAGGAAGAAAAAATGAGGCTTGGCAGTGGTGTGATGTATGGAAAGCCCCTAAGTTGGAAATAGATACTCTACATTATTCCTAGTTCAGGGACATTTCTAGTATACTAAAATATAATGATTGGATCTGCCTGTGCCTCTTTATATCTCCATCTGAACAATGACAAAAGAAAAACAATGTGTATTGTTTCTCATTTCTCAAAATACAGATAATAATGAAGCTAACATATTGAGTCAGGCACTAGTGCCTACTGAAAAGCTATCCTTACTTCTTCTCGTTGTATGTCCCACTCCACATCTTCTGCTCATTTGGAAATTCTTGGTTTCAAATCCATACCATACAGGAACTGTCTAACCCTCTCTGTCTAACCACAGAGCCCTGCCAAGATTTTTCGATGTAGCTTCCCTCATCCTCATCAGTATAAGGCAGCTCTATTTTAGTGACAACAGAGATAGGGATGGCCCCTTCAGACTTGACCTAGATCAGTGGTTCTTAAAATATGGTCTGTAGGTTCCTGAGGATTCCCTGAGATACTTTCAGGGTCCAAATTATTTTTAATAATATCAAGACATTATTGGTCTTTTCATTGTGTTGATGTTTGCCTTGGTGCAAAAGCAATTTGGATGAAACAGCAGTTTGTGCCTCACAGCAAATTAAGGCAACATTACCCATCAAAGTCAGTCATTATGGAATTCTTCACCACCGCAAAATGGCATTTTAAAAAGCCAGTTTCCCTTAACAATGCATTTGGTAAAGCAGTAAAGATTTTAAATTTTATTAATACTTACCTCTTGAATACACATTTTGAAATATTCTGTGTGAGTACAGGGAATTATGTATAAAGTACTTATGCTGCATACTTAAGTTCAGTAGTTATCTCCAGGAGATGCACTCATAAATTGTGTGATTTTTCAGGCTGAATCTGCCTTTCTATTCATCAAGCATCAATTTCATTTGAGTGAATGACTGATAGGCAAGCCAAAGTTATTCAGACTTGGATATTTGGCAGCCATTTTTCCAAAATGAATGAAGTCTGTCAGTTAAAGGAAAGCAACTGACAGTATTTGCTCAGAAAGATGAAATTCAAGCTTTCAAGAGAAAATTAGAGTATTAAAAACCTTGTGCTCACCACTTTAAGCCAGATATCTTTCCAATATTTAAAGACTTTTCTGATTTAATAGGTATTGACATTTACAAAGGTAATCTTTTAATTTTGTATAATAAAACATCATATTTGAATGATCTGTTTAATTCAGTCAATCAGTATCTTTCAAATGACCAATGCCTAATGTTACAAAATCACACATTGAAAAAAGATCTGTTCAAACTGTGAGACCAATGAATTTTAATATAGCAGTATAAAAATGTGTTGACATGGATTCAGTTTCCATATTCGAATGAACACTAAAGAAATTTCCACAAGTTTTGTCTATCAAATGTTAAACAAGAATATTCATAATTATCTGAAGAAGTTTTGAAAATATTCCTCCCTTTTCCAACATACCTCTGTAAAGCCATATTTTCTTCACATACTTCAATTAAAACAACATATTGCAGGATGGGAATATGGGAAGCCAGCTGTCTTTAATTTAAAAGACTTGCAAAAATGTAAACCAATGCCACTCCTCTCACTATAAGCTTTTGTTTTACAAAATATATTTTTCATTGAAATATGTTATTTGTGTTAGCAAGTAGTAGGTTTTTCATTGTTATTTTTAAATAAATTAATAAATATTCTTAAATGCCTCCATTTTAATTTCTAACATAATAAATATCAATAGATAGAACCCACACAGACAAAAGGCCTCACTAATGTTTAAGATTGTGAAGGGGTTCTGATATCAAAAAAGTTTCAGAACCACTGACCTAGACTACCATTTCAAAGAGACATGATTTAGGGATTAAAAAAGGAATATGGTGAGTGGATGACAGATATTCATTGATGGTTTCCATTAACTCTTTCTCTCCCTTTAAGTGCATGCCACTCCAGACATCAAGAAGTGAAGTCTGTTCCCTTTCTCCTTTCATCTGGGATGGCTTTTGACCTGGCTTTACCAATACAATGTGTCAGACATGACAGACCTTAAAAACCCTTGCAGCTTCTACCTGCATTATCTTGAAATTTTCACTCTTGGGACACTGGAAAACCAGCACCTGGAGAGACCACATGTGGTTTCTCTTGTTATTAGACCTAGGTGAGTGCCCAGTCAAAAACTATCATCAAATGCCAGTAATTTGAGGAGGCCCTCTTGGATATCTGGCCCATTTGATGACTCTAGCCCCATGTGCCATCTGATTGTATTATGCATATGAGAAGCCCAAGCAAGAATCTCTAAGCTGAGCCCAGTTAATCTCCAAGAACAATAAGATGCAATAATAATTTACTTTAAGCCACAAAGTTTGGGAGTAATTTAGTATGTACCAGTAGATAGCCAGAACAAGGAAACTATAAGACTATTAGCTATAAAATTTAGCTACAGATGTGGCTATATTTCAGGTAATCAGGGTGATCTAGTTTAGGTTAAGATCCTAAACAGAACCTGAGGAGAACTATTTAGGGAGTAAGTATGCCAGCTTGAGAGATGCACAGTGAGCATTAGGCTGGTTGTAAAAGTTCAGCAGAGAAGACAGTGATCTAAGGCAGAGCTCCAAGAAAGGGGTGAGTGTACAGCTGAGATTGCAAGATATGGGGAGAACTGGCATGCTAATCATAGCCAAAGCCAAAGTCTAGCCTTAGGAACTGAGCAAACACAGCTGTGTCAGATGACAGATTCAACAGAGCTTATCCATATCCAGGACTCATTCTTGTTGGATCCAACTCCAGGTTTACCACAGCCTAACATTAGCAGTAGCAAATCATACTTCAAGTCTAGTTGGTTGCTGATTGTGAAGACGTTATGATGACACCTGCCACGGTCAGAATTATTCAGAATTACTTCAGAGGTCAACACTTAGTAACCCGCAACACTGTCTTTAAAACCCACAGACATCCTAAAAAATTTTCAACTTAAAGAGATGTCCACGAGAGGCACTGCAATATCAACACTTTGAGAGAAAGTGTTAAGACTATGAGAGGAAATGCCAGAATTTTATATATGAGGGGTTAGGACTCTGCAAACTTTTGGAAAGAAGGGCTAGGACTCTCTTTAAGGGACATTTACCCAGCAAGCATATTTTTTTACATTAGACTATTTAGATGGGAAGCTCTAGGAGCTGATTGAGATTTTGGTGTATGTGTGTGTGTTAAATTTTGCACAAATTTCCCCATGGCACCTCATCTTTCTATAATTTAAATGAGATTTCCAGAATAAATTTAGGTCATCAGTTGTTGATATTGTTCATTCACAGTTACTCTTAAGAATGAACAAAGAATCCTCAACTGCACATGTGGCAACGTAATTAAGGGTGTCAGTAATTCTTAGAAAAAGACACCTAGAGCTATTTTTGTTTGAGGAGGTAGACGTGGCCTACTACAGTTGCACAGTCAGAAGTCTAGGATTTAAGGTTCAGCTTATGAGTCTTGGGTGATTTATTTAACCCATTGGGTTTCAGCCTGACTGCACATTCAAGTCATCTGGGGATTGCTTACAAAATGCTGCTGACCTGGTCCAGCCTAGAGATTCTGATTAATTTGTCATGAGTGAAGTCCCAGGTGTCAACATGTGTTTTTTGTTTGTTTCTTTCTTTTGTTTAAGATAGACAGGTAATTCTAGTATGCATCCATGGTTAAGAATCTCTAAATAACCTTTCTGAATCTCTATAACCTTCTGTGTTAAATAGGAAGAGTAACAACTAACTTCCAGGACTGTAGGGCAGAGATTCACAGATACTGCATGTGAAAGCTCTTCATAATCAGGAAGGATATTATACATTTATTTCTTATTATCTCTGTTGATTGTAAAGAATAGAAAAATAAGAAATTATGTAATATTTTACTTACATCATAATAGTGAGATTTCTTGATCAACTAATACATAGTTTCACTCTATAGATAATTTTTTTCTTAAATAGTGGCAAGTCTCAATGTTTTGTTGTATTTTGCTGGGAATTCATGACAGGAAAAGGTAATACTGCCTTGAAATTTAAAGTCATTCACAAGCTGCTGTTATTCATTAGGTAGAGCATCCAATAGAGAGCATTTCAGTAGCATGTTTATCAGAAATCAGCTTAGCTTAATGGTGAAGAACAATGACTCTGGAGATACCTTGCCTGGAGTTAAATCTCACTCAAACACATAACTTCTGGTGAAGTAATAATGGTGTAATTAAATAATTATATCCTAAAATTTGGGAAAGAATCAATACATGTAAATTGTTCCTGACAGTGCCTGGCATATACTAAGTTCTCAGTAAATGTTAGCTATTGATACAGGAACACAGTCTTAGAAGTCAATGACTGGTAAATATGCATGTGCCAAGTACCTTTTCTGGTAGACTGTGAAGTAGTCTCTCTGGGCATTAATATGTAGTAGAAATGGAGGAATCTAAGGGCTACATGACACTATTATATTGCTTTTGAATAGGAATTAATTCATTTTAAAATCACTTACCAGACACCAATTGTGTGCCAGGGGCTATGCTAAATGCTAGGTTATAAAAATGAATGAGATTCCTTTAAGAATTTATTGTTTACTGGACTAAGTAGACATGTAAAATATAGGGACTTATAATTGAAATCTGTGCACACAATGGAACAGAAGAGTTAAGACACCATGAGTTGCTGGCAAATGCTCCACAGAGAGGGTGACTTTTGAATTAAGCTTTGAACAATGTTGAAGATAGAAAAAAGAACACATTATGGATCAAAGTTTCCAAGATGAGCAACACTGATGTAATGACCTGAAGATACTCTCCATGTTCAGATTCCTTTAATTGTACCCATCTTTGTTTTATTGAAATGACTTGGGAGTTGCTGATTTCTTACCATGAATTCCTTCTCTGTTGAGCTCATTATTAACACATTATTGATATATAACAGTGTTCCAAAATGCTAGTAAGCATTTCGTTTTGTGCACTGCAATATCATAGGGGCAACAGAACTTTCAAACATAATTCTTACACTGAAATGACCTTTTATACTTGATGTTCATTTAGGAGAATTGTGATAGTATCAATAATCAATTATTCACAATCTTAGGCAAGATTAAATTTTCAAAGCACTTTCACATAGAAAAAAATGGTAGAAAAATATGAAATATTTCAGATCCTGGCTGTCAGTGCTATTTAAAGACTTGTTTCCAAGCAACACTGTAATCTCTTTATACCTTAATTTTTAAGATTAAAATCTGTACTGTATGAAGTACTGTATGAAACTTTACTTTTTTCTGTAACTCAAAAAAGAAGTTTCTGTCTTTCAAATAAATTATTTAAATGCCTGGATCCCAATTTCTTTATAAATTTTGGGAATCTGTTATATATTTCTTGGTTTTGGTCTACTATTTAACAGAGTAAATAACTTGGACCACAATTACTAGTGATATATACTAATTATTTCTCAGAAGGCTTGTTCAATTTGTAGTAACAAATTAAAGGTTTTCTATGAAATAATTAATTTGTATTTTTATAATCTGATTTCTAAGAACACTGACTACATGAAAACCATAATTGTGAAGAATGCATGGTGACCGACACTAAGGCAAAGGTTCTTCAAGGAAAATATTAATCAAAATGTCTTGATCAATGACCAATATAATTGAAAGGAGTCAGGTTCCATTTTGTAAATAGAAATTCATTCTGAGCCTTCCTTCTCAAAGCATTCTAGTTCATTGTCATTTGAATAAATAAAATTATCTAATTATACTATTTTGTATACCACCCTAATGGACTTAATAAAACATATTTCTAGAGTGGGCCTTCTTTATTGCAGAATTGTCAATGAACATCCTTAAATCTATGAAGAAACTGAGGCAGTAACTTTCTATAACTTGGCATAAGTTGGCAGTACACCTGAGTTGACTGGCTTAGAGTGTTAAGCATTTCCTGATGCCAAGAACTATTTCTGCATTGTATGGATCATATTAATACTAGAAAGTACTACTTTAGAGTACTAGAAAGAAACTAGAAAGTTCCTACATTTTTTAATAAAGAGATAATATGAAAAGTGATAGTTACTCTTTCAGTCACTGGAGTCCAGTAAATCCTTTAAGTGATGCACAAAATGAGTACATTTTTTATGAGAAAGAGGAGGAGATAAAGGTAAGGTAAAGGAGATAAGGTAAAGATTATAATGTGTTACCCTAACAGGTAGGATACATAAGAACAAAGAGGAAGCAGAAGGGGAAAAAGAATGAGAAGAGGAGGAGGATATTCTTGAGTTATTACAATGTCTACTCATTGCTTTGAGCACTTATATCTATTCTGTTTATAATCATAGCTTTGTGAGGTAGGTGCTATTATTATTATTTCCATTTTACAGAGGGAGAAACTAAATGGCTGCATACATAGTGGTCACTTATTCATTCACACAATTAAAATAGTCTTTGGGATTTAGATACGGCAAATAGACCTAATATTTAAATTTCATATGGTTTATATATATAGACATGATGAACCAGTATTAATATGACTTCCTAGAACAAAAATGTGGTGACATGAAAATGGAGAATTACTGAGCCTGGGAAGCTGGATTCTAATCATGACTTTGCACTACCCAGTACAGTGCCTTTGGAGCCTTTACTTCTCCACGTATAAGATGGGGAAAACATGTTTTCTAGCTATCTCACAGGTTTGTTTTGAATATGGCAAGGCCTATATATGATATGTTTGAATGCCCAGCATCTAGTCCTTAGTTTCCTTTGGAACGCTCAACATCTACACTGCATACATGTAGGAGTTCAGTTATCCAAAGTCAGGTTAGCCTGGGAATTGAAGAAAAGGATAATTGTGGAGGAGTCTGGGAGAGGTAAATCTGATATGTAAAGAAATTACACTTCCTAATAATGGATGTGGCAGAACCTTGACAGGACAGCAAATTAAAGAGGATCCTTAGTCTCTGTTAGGTCCATTGCAAATCCTCCCCTGGGGACTCTTCCACATCCAGATTTGAAAATTGGCTTAATTTTCCTGGACATCTTTTGTCTGTTTAAGCTTACAGTAAGGCCAAACAGAGGATAATATATAATAAAAACAATTACATACTGCCAAAGTAAACCTCCGTGCAAAAGAGGGGGTCTGTAGCTCTTTAGAAACATTTAAAATATAATTAGGAACACACATAATACACAGAGTAAATCCAAACAACAGAGCTGTAGAAAATGGTTGTGGCTACTCTCTCCATCTAAAAATAACTTCAACCCAGGCAATGTGGTAAGAGTGCTGTAATATTCCTCTGCACATTCTTACATGCCAGAAATATAGTTTTTTTCCAGAAAAAAAAATCATGTTGCAGCAAGCACTTTAAGAGTACAAAATAAGCATCTCATAGTTCTTACTTCCTTTCCAAAAATGTGTTGTAAATAACCAATTTCAAAGGCTTTAAACATAAACTCAATAACAATATTCTCTTTAAGGCCAATGGGCCAAACACACCATAAGGTAAACTATTCATAATAATTTTTACCACATCATCTTTTCTTAAGTGATTTCAAGAGTTCCTTATTTCAAATCTCATGCTCAGAAAACATATTTCCACTATCAACCTACCCATTAATATGTATATGGCTATTGGAGAGAGGCCTGCAAGATTAGACTTGAGTTTTATGAAACTGAGCACACTGGAACTTAACAATGACTCTAGAGTAAACAATATACACTTGCTTATGATTAAAAAGCAGTATTTAATTCACTGTGACTTAGAGGGTTTGATTATTCAGTTCAGTTCTGTTCATAACACTGAACCGAATGCCCTGCAGCTTGTCCTGTGCTTAGTGTACACCGACTAGTGATAAAGGTTCCTTATCTCTAGGAAGCTCACAAACGGGTGATGTTGTTGTTCCTGTCCATGGGGTCTAACCAGAATCATGATGTGGGATTAAATCATCAGAGAATCTGTAGTTTTAAGATACTGAAGCAGATCCAGAATATATTCCCATAGGATTACTTAGAAACGGTACAGAACAGTCAGAAAAATAAAATAAGATCTTTACTTTTTATTTACTTAATAAACACAAGCACAGCATTGCCTGTTTGTCATTGTTTCAAACATTTTACAGTTAAAAACACACATAATTCTTAGAGCAACTCACTGAGGTAGGCACAATTATTAAGCCCATTTTGTAGACGGAGGAACTGAAGCACAGGGAGGTTCAGTAATTCATCCAAGACCACAGACCTAGAAGAGAATAAGCTAGGTCCTGAAACCAGGAGGTCTGGCTCCTGAATGCATGCTCTGACACCTCTGCTATTTATTCCCTCCACTAGCAAAACAAAAGGCATAACAGAAAGCCCTTTTGACTCAGAGTCCCAATGTTTAATATTTGCTGTCATTAAAGTTTTTTTTTAATGCTGAGTTTTTAAATTTGCATACCAGTTACCCAATATCATTGCAATTTTTTTAATTAAAAAAATAACTATTAATCAAGAATTACTTTAACTCACAAATACAGATGCCCAAGCCCCAGCCCAGATTTCTGTCTGACTGGCTTCAGATGATTTATGTCTTCACATCTCTGGCTCCCATTTTGGAATTGTCCGTCTAGCCCATTAGCTCCAGGGACCCAGGCCCAACCACCAATGGGCCAGTACCAGCCCCAAGCTTCCACAGGAGCACAGACAACTGAGTGGAGACCTAGCCTCACCCTTCAGCAGGCCAACACCTGCTCTGTGTGCCCCCTCGCTGGCTATGCAGCCAACCACATGGAAAGCTTACCCTGCCCTCCAGTGGGCCCACAGTTAACAGCACAAGGCACAGTTTCACAATCATGCCAGGGGCCAGCCCTACCTATCAGCATGCCCACAGTAGTCATCCTTACCACAACAGAAGGGCACATGCAGCCCACATAGGGGCCACTCCTAGACTATACAGCTCTAGTGACCAGAGGGGAATGTGCTACTGGACTCCAGAGGATGTCTCCTACATAAGGCCACTTCTCCAAGATTGAGAAACAACTGATCTACCCACCACACTGATATAAACACAGAAAACTGGGAAAATGAGGAGGCAGAAGAATATGTTCCCAATGATAGCATAAAACAAAACTTCAGAAAAAATAACTAAATGAAGTGGAGAAAGGCATAACTAGAAATATGAAAATTATGAGAGAAAAACTCTCACTGGTAAAGGAGAACATACAGTAAAGGTAGTAGATCAAGCATTGATAAAGCCAGTATGAAAGGCAAAAGTAGTAAAATCATCTGTATCCACAATAAGTAGTTATTGGATACACAGAACAAAAATGCATATAAAATATAAGGTCAAAAACATTAAACTTGCCAGGGTGGAGGAGCAAAAATATAGAGTGGTTAGAATGTGTTCATTAAGCAATCATTAAATTAAAATAATCGTACATGATTATTTTAATAAATATATATGTTCCTATATATGCTAATATATATTGTTACATGTGAACGTCATGGTAACCAAAACCTAACAGATATACACACAGAAAAGAGAAAGGAATCTAAACATGACACTAAATAACCAGGAAAGAGAGCAGAGAAAGAATGGAACCATAGACAACCACAAAAAGTAACCTGAAACAGTTAACAAAATTGCAATAAGTATATAAATATTAATAATTATGCTTAATATAAATGGACTAACTGCTCCAATCAGATGACATAAAGTGGCAGAATGAATACAAAAAAAGACCCAAACAGACCCTGCCTATAAGAGATTCACTTCAGATCTACAGATACACACAGACTGAAAGTGAACAGATAGAAAAAGATATTCCATGCAAATGGAAATGAAAAGAAAGTTCAGGTAGCAATACTTAGACAGAACAGACTTTAAAACAAAGACTGTAACAAGAGACAAAGAAGGATATTACATAATGATGAAGGGATTAGTCCAGCAAGAAAAGATAACAACTGTAAATATATATGCACCCAAATGGGAGCACCTAAATACATAAGTCAAATATTAACAAACATAAAGAGAGAAATTGACAGTACCACAAAAAATAGTAAGGAACTTTAAAACCTCACTTGCATCAATCAGACAGATCATCCAGACAGATAATCAATGAGAAAACAGTGGTCTTAAATGACACATTAGCTAGATAAATTAACAGATATATATACAAGGCACTTTATCCAAAAACAGAAGAATATACATTCTTTTCAAGCACACGAGGAATATTATCTAGAATACATCACATGCTAGGCCACAAAACAAGACTCAATAAATTTAAGAAGACTGAAATCATATTAAGCATCTTTCCAACCACCACACTGAGACTAGAAATCAACAATAAAAAAAACTGTGAACATCACCAACACATGAAGTCTAAATAGCATACTAATAACAACCAATGGTTCAAAAAAGAAATCAAAGAGAAAATTTAAATTTAGAGACAAATGAAAATGGAAAAACAATGATCCCAACATCTATGGGACACAGCAAAAGCAGTTCTAAAAGGGAAGTTTATAGCAATACAAGTCTACCTCAGGAAATAAGAAAAATCTCAAACAATCTAACCATATGCTTAAAGGAACTAGAAAAAGAAAAACAAACAAAACCCAAAGTTAGTAAAAGGAAAGAAATCGTAAAAATCAGAGGAGACATAAATGAAATAGAGATTTAAAAAGACAATAGAATAGATCAATGAAACTAAGAACTGGTTCTTTGAAAGTTAAACAAAACTGATAAACCTACAGCCAGACTCATCGAGAAAAAAAGAGAGTGCAAATAAATAAATTCAGAAATGAAGAGAAATTACACCAATGCTACAGAAATACAAATGGTTGTAAGAGATTACTGTGAAGAATTATATCCCAATAAGACAGACAACTTAGAAAAAACAGATAAATTTCTAGAAATGTACAATCTGCTAAGACTGAATCAGGAAGAAAGAGACAATATGAACAGACCAATTATCAGTAATGACATTGAATCAGTAACAAAACAATTTCCAACAAATGAAAGTCCAGGATCAGACAGCTTCACAGATGAATTTTACCAAATATTTAAAGAAGAGTTAATACCTATCCTTCTCAAACCTTTCCAAAAAATTGCAGAGGAAGGTGCATTCCATAAGTCAGCATTACCCTCATACCAAAGCCAGACAAAGACACACACATACACACAGAAACACACACGTACACAAAGTATAGGTCAACATCCCTGATGAACATAGGTGCAAAATTCCTCAACAAATCAAATCAAGTTCAACAATACATTAGAAAATTATACACCATGATCAACTGGGATTTATCCAAGGGATGCAAGAATGGTTCAATATCTGAAAACCAATCAACATGATACAACACATTAACAAGTTAAAAATTAAAAATCATATGACCATCTCAATAGATGCAAAAAAAGCTTTTGACAAAATTCAACATTCATTTATGATAAAAACTCTTAACAAAGTGGGTACAGAGGAACATATCTCAACAACTATGTTGTCACATATGACAAATCCATAGCCAACATCATACTCAATGGTAAAAAGCTGAAAGCATTTCCTCCAAGATCAGAAACACGACAAGGATGTTCATTCTCACCACTTTCAACCAACACAGTATTGGAAATATTAGCCACAGCAATCAAATAAGAACAGTAAATAAAAGGAATCCAAATTGGACAGGAAATAAAACTATCAATGCTTGCAGATGATATACTATATATAGACAATCCTAAAGATGCTACCACAAAACTATTAGGACTAATAAATGAATTCAATAAAGTTGCAGGATACAAAATTAATATACAGAAATCTGTTGCACTTCTATATACTAGTAACAATCAGAGGTTAAGAAAACAATCCATTTACAAGTTAATCAAAAGGAATAAAATACCTGGGGATAAATCTAACCAAAACAGTAAAAAAAAAAAAACTTGTATTCTAAAAAAAATTATAAGACATTGATGAAAGTAATGGGAGACTACACAAACAAATGGAAAGATATTCTGTGCTCATGAGTGGAATAATTAATATTGTTAGAACAACCATACTACCTAAGGCAATCTACAAATTCAGTGCCATCCTCATCAAAATATCAAAGGCATTGTTCACAGAACTAGAACAAATAACTCTAATTTGTACAGAAACAGAAAAGACATGAATAGCCAAAGCAGCCTTGAGAAAGAAGAACAAAGCTGAGGGTATCACACACTCGGGTTTCAAACTATACTACAAAGCTACAGTAATCAAAACAGCGAGCTACTGGCACAAAAACAGACACACAGATCAATGAACAGAATAGAGAGCTCATAAATAAACCCATACTTACATGGTCAATTAATCTATGACAAAGTAGGCTAGAATATACAATGAGGAATATACAGCTTCTTCAATAAATAGTGTTGGGAAAACTGACAGCTACCTGCAAAAGAATCAAACTGGACTACTTTCTCACACTATATACAAAAACATACTAAAATGGGTTAAAAACTTAAATTTAAGGCCTGACATGATAAAACTCCTTGAAGAAAACATAGGCAATACACTCTTTAACATCAGTCTTAGTAATATTTTTTGGATCTGTCTCTTCAAGAAAGGGTAACAAAAGTAAAAATAAACAAATGGGACTACATCAAACTAAAAAGCTTTTGCACAGTAAAAGAAACTATCAACAATTTGAAAAGGCAGCCTACAGAATGGAAGAAGATATTTGCAAATGACATCCAATGACAGGTTAATATCCAAAATATACAAAACCTCATACAACTGAACATCAGAACAAAACAAAAAACCTAAAAAAAACTCCATTAAAAAGTGGGGAGGGGGCTGAATGGACATTTTTCCAAATAGGACATACAGATGTCCAAGAGGAACCTGAAAAGATTCTCAACATCACTAGTCATCATGGAAATGCAAATTAAAACCACAATGAGGTATCACCTCACATCTGTCAGAATGGCTATCATTAAAAAAGACAACAAATAACAAGTGTTGGCAAGGGTGTGGATAAAAGGGCACTCTGGTGCACTGTAGGTGAGATTGCAAATTGGTGCAGCCACAGTGAAAAATAATATGAAGGTTCTTCAAAAAAAAAAAAGTAGAACTCCTACATGATACAGTAATTTCACTTTTGAATATTTACCTGAAAAAAATAAAAACACTAATCAAAAAGATATATGCACACCAATGTTCACTACAACATTATTTACAATAGCCAAGATATGGAAGCATCCTAAGTGTCCATCAATAGACAAATGCATAAAGAAGATTTGGTGTGTGTGTGTGTATATATATATGTGTGTGTGTGTATATATATATATATATATATATATGTATGTGTGTATGTGTGTATATATATAGTGTGTGTATATATATACATACATACACAATGGAATATTACTCAGACAAAAAAAATCTTGTCATTTGCAACAAATGGAAGGATCTAGAGGGTCTTATGCTAAGTGAAATGTATCAGATAGAGAGACAAATATTCTAATATTTTACTTACATGTGGAATCTAAAAAACAAAATAAAAAGTTTCTTCTGTATAGCACAAAGAACTACATTCAATATCTTGTAATAATCTTTAATAAAAAATATAAAAATGAATATATGTATGTATATGCATGACCGGGACATTGTGCTGTACACCAGAAATTGACACATTGTAATTGACTGTACTTCAATAAAAAAATTTTAAAAATTAAAAAAACAAAATGAAAACAGACTCAGAGAGAACAAAAGAGTTGTTGCTGAGAATAGGTGAAGGGAATTAAGAGCTACAAATCTCGTTACAAAATAGATTAGTCATGGGATGTAATATATAGCACAAGGAATATGGTAAATAATATTGTAATAACTTTGTATGGGGACAGATGGTTACTAGACTTCTGATTATTTCATCATGTATGCAAATGCCAAATCACTATGTAGTACACTTGAAACTAATATGATATTGTATGTCAACTATATTTCAATAAGAAGTTTTTAAAAAGAAAATACTTTTGTATATAATTTTTTGAGTACTAATACTTTTATTACAATAGGAAAGAATCCCCAAATGGTATAAAAATTTCAATCTTGCCATTTTTTCTCAGAATGAGAGAAGTAATATTCACCAACTCCAGGATATATCCTTACATCTTCGAAAACATTGGGTAATGCTCTGGCTTAAAATTTTGCCTATCTAATGGAAGATATTAATTGTATTTTGTCATTTTAATTTTTACTTTGACTAATAATGAGGATGAATACCTCTTTATTCATCAGTCATTGGGGTTGTAAATTTATTGAAATAATGCTGTTCTTATCTTTTTATCTTTTCTTATCAGTTTTCAGGCAATTTTTATATATGAAAGATACTAACACATTGTCATAAATCAGTCTTTATATTCAACCTAGGTTAAATCGTCTTTTGCCATGCACGTATGTTTATGTTTGATGTGTGGAGCTTTCAGGTTTTCTATTTCTCCTAGGAATATCTTCTCAATTCCAATTCTTCTCCAAAATTATTTTCTAGTGTTTCAATAGCACTTTCACATTTAAAATTTTCAACCTATGTGGAATAACTGTCATGCGTGATATGAATAATTTTATTCCTTTCTTAAAGAAGAGCCAGTTTTGCCAAGCTGACTACTTAATAAATGATCTTTTTTCTCACTGAAAGACAGTGCTACTTTTGCCTCATATTAAGTTCCCATATCTGGGTGGAACTATTTCTGGTTTCTTTATTCTGTTCCATCAACATCTTTGACTATTCCTAAGCCAAACTGTATTGTTTTGATTATGATGGCAGCTTCAGTCTTATTGTTCATTACGTAGGGCCTCATACTGGGAAACAGTGAATGTTTAAACAAAATGGTGTAGAAGAAAAAATGTTAGTGTTCAAATCAGAAACTATAAACTGAAATTTTCAAGCCAATCATGTTAATTTTATATTGTTTCTTCCATTAGCACTTGCTGATGTCAATTTTTAATCTCCAAATATTTATTATTAGTATTTTTTTAATCTGTGTGTGAACATTACTTAAAAGGCAAAATTATAGAGGCTAAACTGAAAGTAGATCAGAGGTTATATAGGGTTTGGGGTGGGGAGAAGGAATTGATTGCAAAGGCTGACAGGGGTACTTCTTAGGACCTAGAAATGTTCTATATCTTGACTGTTAAATGACCATATATATTTGTTGGAGCTCATCAAACAGTATACTTAAAAAGTATGAATTTAATTGTATACTAAGTATATCTTAATAAATCTGACTTAAAAGGTATGAGTGTTAAATATGTCACTTTTTCTATATTTGGGGCATAAAACCTGATCTCCTTCTTATAATACACAGAGCTGGAATCCAATCTTGACTTTGTTTTAACTGCCTGTAACAAAACAAGAGCAGAATTTGGGTGAAAATGTGGAGAATCCTGTCACTGAAGCATTCTGACTTTCTATCTTATGAAGAAATCTATGTTTGAACTGTTTATAACCCCACAACAATTTTTGGACACCATTCATCCTGGGGAAACCATTCACTCTCTTTCACAGGTTCATAGATGTTATTAAAGTTGCCAACAAGCATTCTATGAACTGTGAAAGATATTGACATTTTCCTAGGGGTTAGAGCTGGAGTCTGATCCTCAGCAGCATCTAAGCAGTAATTTTCCCCTTAAGGAAATTGAGGCTGGATGAGGTTAAAGTTAGCAGAGCCACGGAGATACAGTGTTCTTATTCCCACTTTCTTTACTTTTGTCAGTGCATTTAAGGAAAAACTGTTCTAGTTGACTGTTACCAAAATATACAAGCAAGACACTAGACCATCCTTCAAAAAACCCAGAGACCAAAGACAAGAGAAGATTGATGAGAACTTCTGCAGAGAGCCAGCTACAGGTTTAGTCCCAGACAGAGGGATAGGAGGTTCATTATGGTAATCTATTGAAATAGCCCTGATGGTAGCTCAGATTTAATGTTATCAGAGTTTATCCTAGAGGAGTTAGTTTTCAGAGTCAGAAGGAGGAGGGAGCGAGGGGAGGAGGCTAGGCCTAAGAGATATCATGACAATGTGCCTGCTTTTTCTCACTTGTGAAAATGTAGGCTATCTAAAAGTAAACTGATAGGAGCCATCCTGAATTAACAGATTATCACTAATACCTTTTAGCCACTTACCCTAAACTGCAGAATAAATTTATAGACTTTTATTCCCAATACCACTCTAGTCTTCAGATGATTCTGTTAAGCTTTCCCCATACTTATCTTTACATTATATTATATTAATTTTTATATTCACTGTTTGGACAGCATAACTCAGCACATTAAAACAATATGGATTATTAATAAACCATTGTAAATAAGATGGCTTTTCCTAGAGCTTCCGTATGGCTTGTTTTTTCCCCTTAAAAAGCTCAAGGGTGATAAAGTTTGGCATAGTGGCTCTGATATTTTTATCAAGTGGGGTCTCTCTTTTTACAGATTGAAGTCTTATCAAGGTGATATTAATAGTAATGAATAATAAAGTAGTAAATGCCATCAAGTAGCACAGAAAAGAGCATTCTAAATGTTGGAACTGTTCAAAATAGAGTGGTCTTCCTTCAAAAAGGAATTCCTAGAAATGTTAAGATGAACCTAGATGCTTTCTTTCTTTTGTTCATTCACCATTCCTTTTTGAGTACCTGAAGACTCATGCTTGGCATGTGGTTAAAAGACTTCATGCTGAGGGCTGAGTCTGGACTCAATGACCTTTAAGTTTCTTCCATTTCTACACTTTCTGGTTCCATATTTCCACACTTTTATTCAAAATTTTCAATGGAGGATAGAAGGCTATGTTTAATTCCTGGTTTCATAATTTCATCTTCTATGGCTGAATAATTTCCCATTATATCTTTGTCATGTAGATACAGTAAATACCTTTACAAGTTTTCACTGATTTATGAAAAGCATAACAAAAATGGCAATTGTAAATACCTCTCATAATATTTTACTTTGGCCTGAACTATACATCAGGATATTTCATAATATCTACAACAAAAATATATTGTCACTTCTATATGTTAGAAAATAAGTAAAAAATATGCAAAATTACATATGTGTTAACTTTGTGTCAGTGTATACCATTAAAAAGCATACAGAATCAACACTTCTCAGTACCAGGAAAACTGTTAGTTGACAAGAAAAAAACAGAATCTATTTCTTGATCATTACGTGCACAGAGCTAGCAATGGGGGGTAAAAAAATTGACCTCAAGGAGAATATCGAAGTATTTTTCCTTCTCATTCTTTAGTGAGCAATCTCATTCTCCAATATTAGAACAGACACTTATGTGCTGTAGCTGTTATACTGTTAAAAAATGTATTTGGTTATTGAGATAAAAAAACACTTCAGAATCTGAAAACTGTAGAGAAAAGCTTGTCTCTGTAGTTACTATTGGAAAGGAAGATCATGATCTATTCATACCTGAGGCAGTGATAGAATGAATATATAATAGTAACTTGATGATAACATCAATTAGTAGCTGAGGCTCTTGTCTACTTTGGCAAATTGCAAGAGGATTAGAGATTGACCAAATACCATGCTGAGAAATCAGGACAGGCATTTGTTATCTTCTGTATGCCTGTTTATCCTGTCCAGTTAGCTGAATTATTTTTCATTCCTCTCTGCATTTGCCCCTTATAGTTATTGCCTTAAACACTAATAGACATTGAAGTCTAGATTTTCAACCACAGAATATAATATGCAAGTCATCGTTATCTTTAGAAATAGATAATGGAGATATGTGAGAAAATTAAATTCAAACATAACTAAAATAAGCCATTTTTAGAGTTTTCCAAACACTGATTAGATCAGTGCACATAGTTTTATCTCCTTCTAAATGTTTTATAAGATGAACTCAAAGGAAGCAAAAGTGGTTGATTGGCAGTTCAGCAACTGTTCTGTTTACTCTGTACTGAGGACTGTCAGTGAGGAAAGTGGGCAAGTGCTAATAACGGAAAGGAACAAGGGACACCAGGCAGGAAACTAAAGACCTGTCCTTGGGAACTACAATGTTGCTGTACCTTAAAAGGAATAATTAAAACCTCCATTATGTAATTTCCACCACTTGCTTTCAACTTCTTCAATAATGACATTAGTTACTTGTAGGTGAAATGTGTTATTGTTTTAATGTTTTGATTTTTGTTTGTTTTATTTAGCAGGAGAGTACTACCAAAGTATCTTTCCTAGAGCAAATGCACATGTATTTAAGTGTTTCTCCCCTCATTCTCTGCCTGGAAATGGCCATAAGGGCAATGGGCCAGGGACATCTGAAAGGCCTACGGCAAGCAATACGAAAATGATGCCAACTGGAAAATTTTAGGCTCAAACAAAATAAAGCCAGATGCTTTTGACCCATGTAAATATTTCCTTTTTCTTATAGTGACATAAGGGCTTCCCCCTCCTTAAAAAAGAGGTTTTTTATTTCCCTCTTCATACAAGTTACAAGTCTGTGATAACTCACAAAAATACCAGATGTTTCACAAAAATAACTTTTGTCATTAAAATGATTCCCAAGGACCACTTCTTTTACAGCTTTCAGATCATGGAAGCTATGCTAGAGAGTCAGGTAGCAACGTGCAGTCAGGTCTGGGACTACTGAGAAAGGCAATCAAAAGAACTAGTCAGGTCTCAAAATCTTGGCACATTTTCTCACTTGCCTCCATATTCCCTACCTCATTCTGGTCCCATTACCTTGCTTTGGGTTCTGATGAGGTCATATTATCAGTACTCAATGGCCACATGAAAACCTAGTTAGCAGAGTTATAGTTTCACACTCAAAACTTTTCATTCTGTTCAACAAACCCACCAAATGTCCTAAAAGACCAACTTGCCCATGCACAGAAGGGCTCTGGTTTTTTGTAACTCAAATTCCAAAGCTGGAATGAAACTATATCAAATTATTATCAGATTATTAGGGTTTGGCTAACTCTTTGCCCTTCATCATGAAGCAGATGAATTCTCTTGAACTGGCTTGTTCCCAAATGCTGACAATACCTTTGAGGGTATTATGGGGGGGAGCAAAGTGTTAAGTATCCCTGGAGGATTTGTATGTTTTTTAAGCATGCAGCTACCGGAATACCCACACTCTCTTAATATGCCCAAAAGAAAAGTAATAGTTTTCACAAATTTACTTCTTATTTTATGTCAGGGCTTTGATTCCATTTAAGATCTTAAGTTTTACAATTGTTAATTGATCATAAGACATGTAGAACATAAAAATACCACCTAATAGACTAATAAGTGTGACAATTTTAACAATTCATTTCATATTCTCATGAACTGCCTTAATTTGAGATAGTAATGGAATATTCTTACTTTAGCCAAGTAAATAATTTGATTGCCTACTCATCATTGCTACAAAGTATCACTTTTTAATTTATAACATACTTTATAAGCTAAAATATAGTTTAATTCATTTTAATAGTTGTTGAAATTGGGCAACTGGTACATGAAAATTCATTATGTTGTGTGTTCTAACTTTGTGTGTGTTTGAGAATTTCTATCAAGTAAACTTTAAAAATAATTTTAATTTAAATTTGTTTTAAAAAAATTGCTTTTAAGCCCAGTGATTTCAAAGGATTCATCAGGACTTTACTCAAAGATTTGCTTGATTGCAAAGGCAAATCTGTCTATACACACTTTAAAATTCTTTACAATTTAAAAATTTCCCACCAAGTGTGAAAATGCAGTTAATCAAAGAGTCAAAGGTTCTGTATTTTTTGCAGTACTCATAACTATGAAAGGTCTGTTAATGGTTAATATAATTCATTTTCTGGTCTCACAGCAGGCTTAAAACTGTTTTGGACAGAGAATATCTAGCTTTTATTTATTTTTTAAATCCCAGAGAAAACTAAATATAATTCATTTATTATTATAAAAAGCAATGTTTCTTATTCTGTTTAAGTCTGCTTCTACAGGGTTGGCATGGAAAAAGGAGGAGAAGTGAGGAGATTACCATCAGAAGGAAGACTAATCTTTATTTCACTAGGAAACGGCATGAGAAGACACTGACTGGGACATTTTCAGTATTCTGTAATTCTACCTGTTCTGGGAAAATCATGAGAAAGATTCTTTCAGAGTTATTTCTGTAGCTGTAGTATCTAGCCAAATTAGGAAGTAATAAGATCAGATAAAATGTAAAGGAAATTAAAATATGTATTTGAAACACACAAACTTAAAAACACATACACTTTTCAAAGCCTCCTTGGTGTTCCAAAAAAATCCGGTCAATTTTAGTTTGGATTAATTTAAATATTTTGACAAATATGTAACAATATGTTAATGTTAAACTCAGAGGCTATACCCAGGGACCAACATTTGCACAGAACAGTAATTACTGGAGAGATAGGAAGTAGAACAACTTCATGGGTAAAGCTCTCATTTCACCTTCTATTCCAGAAGCCCTTCTTCATGTTCTCTGACTTTCTCTGTGATCTATATCTTCTCCCTCACCAATAACTTTAACAGTAAGTTAAAGACTGTGATAGGCTTGAAGGAAAGAGTTAAAAAGAAGACAACAGCTGGCATTTAAAAAGATTTCCCTGAAAACAGTATTGATTCCAATGGTTTCATAACATGTTAAGCAAAGAAGGTATCAAAATAATGACTGTAATTTTTCTTATATTATCAAAAATTATGTGCTGCTTTCTTTTGGATATTAATCCATATGAAGATATATGCACTTCTGTCCCCAAATTGTTTGTGTGCCTCAGGCCATTAATTTTGTCCTATTAAAGAGTGCACCATTTCAAATATAGGTGATTCATTAACTTATAGGGATGAAACAGTAAAGACCTTTCAAGATCCTCTGTAGAGAAGGAGGGTATGGTTGGCCCAAGAGCCTGTCTCAGGTTAGTGGCTGAGCCAGGCTCCAACCTCACAGGGTTTCCCTCATCAGGGTTTCAGTTCCAGACCCCTTTCACCGCACCATCAATAAGAATGTGAATCCAGAAAGCCTACATGTGACATGACTTGAAATAGGTGACACAGTGGTCAGACACACCAGTAAACAACACCATTGCTTTGAGAGGCAATCTCACTAATAACTGAAGACACCAGGTGCCACACTTGGGTAGAAAGGGCTTAGAAAATGTTAGGGTAGCTGAGATGTTGCCATACCAAGACTGGCCCTCATCAGAGGGAAGTCCAGCATAAGAATTAGAGAAGGAGGTCTTCTTTCTCCTTCTAGACTCCAACTTGGCCAGCAACACAGTAGAGCCACCTGCATATCGTTAAACACATGTCTACACTGTTCTTCTACTATTCATAGTTATCTACTTTATTTTAAGCCCTTTTCTGAGATAGCATTGATTTTTTTAACTCCCATTCGTGGAATGTCAGATCAGGAGAGGAGCTGGTTCCTTTCAAATTATTTATACAAGTACATTTCAAATATATTTCACAATTTAAGTATCCAGTCTTCTGAGTCCATAAACTTTGCTTTTGGGGGACCAACATCTAGATAGTAATTATTTTAAGCCCCTGTGGTTTGTGTGCAACTTTCGTACTATTCAGCAATTCATTCAGGGTAATCCATTAATGTTAACTGATCATCTGTCACTGGAGTAAGTGTGGAATATGTATTTCTTTTCTTCTACTTGCCATTAATTATATTTTTAAAGTTTAATAGTCAGATAAAACTTCCCCCTCTCTTTTTCTTTTTACTAATAAAAATACTCTCATAGAACTGCTAAAATTCAAGAGTTATCAAAGAACCATTGTAACAAATGTGGCTATTTCTACAGGTTAGAACAGTCATTTCAAAGTAGCTTTACACACTTTTGAGTAGATTAGAGAGATGAGATAATGCACTAAAGATCTGAAGTGACCTGCTTTTAAATCCTCAAAAGGATAATACATAACTGAGGGCAATGAATGGGTTGACTGATAGGCATTAGCCAAAGGGTAAGATAGTTGAACTTCACATAAAACTTCCATGAAGTTCAACACTCCTTTGATGAAGGATTATTCTATTTACACTTAATAATATGGTAAAATTCACTGTAGAATTCAGATTTGTATACATACACTGTAACAAATATACATGTTTATATGTATATAAAATACGTCATGTCTTTGTATGCTTTCATTGTTCATTTTACAGATTCTATTTCTCTGGAAAACAGTGTGGAAACATAAAAAAGGAATCTATGATTAATGCATAAAACTATAGTATCTAGAAAATGTGACATCCTTGTTCTTATTTAATGCTTATGTTGGGTAAAACAACATTCTATCTATGATATTCTAATTTTGCTTCTCCCCCAAACCCTTCTCCTCCAGAATTTTAAAATAATAATGGAAAAATTCAATCAGACATTGGATGATTATCTTTGTGGGAAGCTATGGAGCAAAGTGCTTCATTGGCTGAAGAACAGGACTACAAAGAACATAAAAAAACCTTCTCTTCTGAAGATACTGTGCTTCCTTGATATGCTGATTTTCAAAGAGCAAGTTGGTATTTGGGTTCAGCAAACTCATTTTTCGTAACCCAGTATTCATTAAGCCAATCCTAAGGATGTTTCATATTTGAGCATCTTTTGTATTAAAAATCTGCACTAACTCCTAACTAACTCCCAGATGAATTTATGGTCCCAGCAAAACAAAGACAAATAACAGAGGCAAAAGCAAACAGAGTGGATTCTAGAGACTCTTAACAGTAGTCTAGGTAATAACTGCAGCCTTAATATTCTCACCTTCAATTATTTGATAAATATTTATTAAGCAACTCATATATAATCAATTACTAGGATAGGATGTGAGGCTACACAGAGGAACAAAGAACACTTACACTGAACTAGACAGTTCTAATAGTTTAACAGGTATTAACGATCTACTCCACACACACACACAAACAATAAAGGAGGTAATTTTTATTTCTATCATAGATGAGCAAACTAAGAAAGAAACAAGTTAAGCAACATGCCTAAAATCAACCATGTAGTAAACAGTACAGGCAGGAACCTAATCAGTGCCAATGTATCTCCTTAGTCCATATCTTACTATCTAAATTAAAGGACTGCCACAATTAGGAAATAAAAGGATAAGGGACAAAATAATAAATCATGGCTAAAATGACCTTACATTATATTTATTTAGTAAATCTAACCTTTGATTTAGGAATTTCACTATGAAGAATTTATCTGAGAGAGACACTTGGACAGATTTACAAAATTATGTATTTAACAATTAATATTTCAGCTTTGTCTGAGAACGTGAAAAACTGGAAACAATCCTGTATCTGTTGGCTTGCTTTTAGCTGCAAGTAACAGGATACTTAACAAAGGAGACTTAAACAATAGAAGTTTATTAACCTATAAGAATTCCTGAAAAGAAAGTTCTAGAGTTAGTTCAGCAGCTTAGGGATGTTGTCAAAGATTCAGAATCTTAATCACACCATTTTTATCCTAGATATAATTTTGTTCTTAGGCTTCATTCCTCATGGTCACAAGAAAGCCCCTGCAATCCAGGCATCACACCTCACACAATCACTTTTCAAAGTCAGCAAGAGGGCAGTTTCTCCAAAAATGTCTATTTTTTTTTTTAATATGGTAAGAAAATCTATCCCAGAAACTTTATTTGGCCTCTTTGACCAGGTTTGGGCTTCATGCCCTATGCCTTAACTGCAGGGAAGACTGAGAAAGTGAATAACTGGCATTTTAGCCTCTATTATTGGGAAGCAGGATTTGCCAACAAAGAAGGGAGATGATGTTGCACTGGCAACCAGTTGGGCTTACCAGAAACATCAGTGTCTAAAAATAGACTATCCATATGATGTAATCTTCTACTGCTATTACAAATGATAATATTGGTAAAGGGGAGCAGAATACATGAGGAAAAAAATCAAAGTGTAAGAAATTTGATGTATACAAAAAATATACACCAAGATGCTACCAACAATGATAATATCTTTGTGATATTAGAGGGGTAGTTTAACTTTCTCTGCATTTTTATAAAAAATTAACATAAATTGCTTTTATAATAAAAGATTTTTACATTTTAAAAAGCAATATATTTCAAGGAGAAAAATTATTTCATACCAAAATATTAATGTTCTTTTACTCAGCTTGGAAGCACAGAGTTGAGCAGTCAAAAAAATGAACACAGCATTTTAATCAAAATTTGTTTTCCATTACTGTCACAAAGAAATAAAAGAAACACAAAAGAGAAATCAAGTAAAAGGTAACTGGGGAATCTTAAATGTGGAAAATAAAAATGTTTTGTTAAGAGATGATGGTACAACTAAAAGCTTTAAAAGAAGGGCTATTGCAACTTAATATATCAGAGGCATTGATCTATGGATTTCTTCTCTTATGAGAATGCTTTTTCATTGGCTTTATGCTGGCCACAAAAATTAAAATAGTTTAAGAGAAGAAGGAAAATACCCTTATTTTGGGAAAGCAATTCACAGTTTTAAACAGCATGATGATATCAGCCAATATTTTAATGCTTGGTTAAAACAAATGGCTAACACTTTTCTTGGTTCATTGAGCATTCTAGGTTATTTTATTTATTTAAGTTATACATAAATACTTCCCACTACATAAATTTCAAACACCATCAAAGAATAAAAGTAAAAAATGAAATTCCTATTTCATTGCCTCCAACTATTCTTGGCTTGTTTCCCTCCAAACAGATAAACCACTGTTTTAGGATTTATCTCTTCAGATATTTTCTATATATTCAGGATTTTTAAAACCTTAATTAAATCATACTGTACACACTGTGGTACCATGTGCTTTTTATAACAAAACAGTACGTCCTGTATAATCTCTCAATGTCATTACATACAGATCTCCCACAAATTTTTTTTAGGAGCTATCATATCTATTTAAACACTCTTCTTTTGATGAACATTAAGATTATCCCCAATGCTTTGATTTTATAAAAAATGCTGCAATGAACATTTTACATATCAAATTTTCTTCACTTCAGTGGATAGTTTCAATTTTTAGAAGTGAAATTGCTAACTTTAAACAGATATACATTTAAATTTTATAGTGACACACAATGCCTTCCAAACCTGTTGTGCCAGTTTCAAACTCCAGCCAGCAGGCTTTGAAAATGCTTGTTCTTTCTATCTCCAGTAGCAATGAACATCAACAGATGGCAGGGATATCACTGTACTTGT